>NC_141696.1:585860267-587257142 GCF_964263255.1 Lissotriton vulgaris | reverse complement strand
CTAACTGTTTCCGTTAATGGAGAAGGAGCATTAGCACGAGTGCCCATGGGGGTAAATCGCCCACTATACCGGAAATATGGCTGTTTTCTACAAAGTAAGGGTAAAGGGGATCATTTTCCTTGCTTGCTCTTTAAACCAATGCCACATAGATGTGCCACTGCCTGGTGATTATTGCCTAAATTTGGGTGGAACTCTGGGTTTTTTAATACTGTACGTAATGGTATGGGATATAATGGAGATTGCACAGGACGGGGGAGGACTCCATGGCGGAGGGTGTTCATGGAGATTATAAGTGCCAGGAAAATTACAATTTTGATTAAAAGGGTGAGGAAGAGCAGAGCTCCTCATTCGCAACATTATCATCGAATGGGTTAGAAGGGATAAAGACGTGCACGTCTATATTGATGTTTCTAATTTCTTCTCTTTGTTCTCTCATTCCTCATTTTCTCTTCCCTCTTTTTCTCCTCCCACTTCCCTCCACTCTGCTCTCCCTTCCTCTTCCATTTTTCATCATCTTTCACTTCTCTTCCTTAACTCTCGATATTTTGAAGTCTCAACTCTGTTCCAGCCTTGTCTTAGGTCTCTCCCCATGTTTGCAACTTCTTCACTCTCCTCCTTCCTACACCCCACGCTCCCGTCCTGCCACAATCCCTTGATACTACCTGAAGCCGGACTTGCCTTTTGCCTCAAGTGAACCAAGAGCAAACCATCACATGCAGGTTCGTGGGGACTTCTTCTCTTAGACGTCCGGGAGGAATGACACACATTCTCCGCCCCCAGCCCTTCTTGGTGCTCTCCAAAGCACACCTGAGATGGGGAAGCTGCTCCTATGGAGGGCAGGAGTCTGGGTAACTCTGAGCAGCAGGTTGGTCCTACACGTAAGGTTCCCTTGCCTGGTATGGACCAAAACCTAGCAATGCCAGGATTAATTTCTTGAACCAAAAAAAAACTGTTTTGGGATAAGCGTATAATTGTGACTACAAGGTTTACATTGAATCGCCTTCTGCCTTTTTCCAAAGAGACACCCTACATCCAACAGATATCAGTAGGCAGAATATAAAAAAAAGCATTCCAATGGCCCGTTCTCTTATTTGGTGCAAAGGGGGTGCCTGGCCGGACCATTTTCCCAGCGCTCACAGTAACTCTGGGGCATATTACCAACAACTAGCGATAATTTTTGTCTCTAACTTGTTTAGAGACAAAAATTATCGCCGCACATCGGCGATTTTTATCGCAGATAAACCTTGCTATTAGCAAGGTTTATCGCAAATGCGATAAAAAACGGCCGCAATGCATGAATATCGCTGAATAGTCAGCGATATTCATGCATTATCGAGCAAATGCTCTTAGCCATGTTATCCACCTCCCATTGGATAACATGGCTAAGAACTGCTCAGGGCAGGTGTTAGCTTTTGGAGATATTCGCGCTTAGCGCGAATATCTCCAAAAGTTGGTAATAGGAGATAGCGATGTTAGGGACTGTTTCCAGTCGCTAACATCTTGGCACGCCCACTTTGCATGTCATTAGTGATAAATATCACTGACATGCAAAGCGGGGCCCAAGATGGTCGCTATCTCCTTTTAGCTGTCACTAACTGGTGTTAGTGACAGCTTGGTAATAGGGAGATAATTTTATCTTCTGTTTGTACGTTTTTGTTGTGGTAAAGGAGCATACTTTCCAAGAAGTGTACAGTATTAAAACATCTCCTGTTTTACCAATGCATCTCCTGGTCGCAGTGCTCCTGACCGGAAGGAAATGTCCGGCGCCCCGGTCATTGGTCAGTTTTCTGCATCTAGATCATTATCGGAAGCTTTAAAATTACCACAGCCCCTGAAGCTTTAGACAATTTAACCCTTTGGGATATGTTCGTCGATATTAAGCGTTATCAATAAAAACCTTTGACATGTTTAACCATGTGATGTTCTTACCACGGAATATACACAGATTAATACACAGATTAAAAGAACAGGGCGGAAGATTGCTCACGTGAACACATCGGGCAATATTGGCCCTCTACCTGAATCCAACAATGCTTTCAAAAACTCCACTATGTGCGATGAAACTATTGACGACGAGTGAAAAATCATCTGGATTGATGAGCAGCCAGCCGCGGATTTGATAGATTTTGTGATTATGGCCCATGTGGGAATAAAGTGAAGGCATGTATAATGGAGAAGAGAAAGTATATCTACCTCCTAGACTCCCGATGAAAGCTGAACGAGATAAGCAGGGCCCCGGGGCTGCATTCATCAAGCGATTTTGCAACATCAACAACAACAAAAAAAGGCTTTGAGCAAGCAGGCCCTGGTATACAAGCAGTAATTCACTCGCCCAGTGTCTAAATGTGATTAACATAATGTTGTGCAAGCACAGGAGATCAAAAGGAAGATAAACAGCTTGGCCTGTAATGATTATGCGCTTTCGGCCTTTGCAGGCCAGGCTAAACAGCTTCAATGTGTTTTATGTAATGTGCTCGCCCCCGCGGGAAGCATGTTTTGGTACATTCTTATCACATCACTTGTTTACAAGTCTCATGTCTCTATCTTCGGGTAAGTTACCGCTTTTAGAAAGCTAGAAAAGTCTCCTGGGGGATTGTGGGATAAAGGGCAGGGGATTCAACAACAGACTGCAAGAAGGCAGAGGGGAAGGATGTCAGTGGGCAGCTTCCTAAGAAAACTATGAGTAGTCAATAGTATAAAAACAGATATCCCAGGAACAGGTGGCTTTTTTCGTTAATCTGGTTGCATACAATCGGGTCACATGTATAAGGCAATGTGCTTAGGGACAGGTTTATCAAGGGCAATGAAAGCATTTAAGTGAGATTTGCTATGCCACACAATGCCACCTTGCGAGACTCTGTGTGGCATAGTAAATCTTGGGTAACACAAGCAAGCGCATGCCGCTGCCTTGTGTTACCCTGCCCTTGGAAGTCCTTCCATGGGTAGAACGTGGATGTTCCCACGCATTCACCCATGTTTTTTGGCGCATTCCCAGAATTGCTAAAAGTAGGAAAGCTGGGATTGCACCAGAATGGCATGCCGTCCCAAGCATAACAAAGAGAAATATGTTTATTTCGCCCCAGTTGTTTTCCTCTTTCTACGTGTGCTGCATTCAACAGCACACGTAGAAAGAGAAAAATGCCTCAAAGGATGTTTTATGTGGAGGAAATTCGCCCTTCTTGCACAAAAACTTCCTGGTTCTAATGCAGGCAACCTTGCACCAAAAGTGTAAGGGTGCCTGTATTGCAACTTGGCAGCCACAAATGCTGCAGGTTAGAGGGAGAGCAGGAATGTTCCATATCTTAGTTGATTTCACTCATACTTGGCCTCTTAACTGGACACCGCCCTGTTCAGCAAGTTAACTTGCTTTGTTGTGTTGCACCAAGGATTAGTAAATTTGCCTCTTAGCAACCCCCTCACTGCAATTTATTATTATTAGTAGTAATAATAGCATTTTCAACGTAAACTAGGCTTAGCAGATGCAATGACTTGCATCTTGATGCTTAGCAGGAAAGCAAATTCTTTGTAACTACTAGTAATAAAATGAAGAGCATTTATGCTTTTTAATATATTCAATTAACTCCTTTTACATTTGTGTCGTTAATAATTTGCGTTGATAGAGGAAAGTACTTCAAATTTTCTTCTGAATCTGTTCAGCCATGGCACAAACCCTGTTGGATATGCTGCCTATTGTACACAACTCAGGGGTGGTCTCTCCACATCGCAACTGACCGGTCTCTTAGACCCTTTTGGCACTGACCGGTACACATACCCAGATGGAAGCACTTTAACTCAATATCTTCCTGCTGGCATCCTACTCGCTACTGCCTTATACCTCTATGGCACATAGTATTAATTAGACTAGGGAAACACTAAACAAAGTGGTGTAATTGGAAATTGAGGATCAAGGTGTAGTAAGGGAAAAGGGTGTGAGCCTGACAGTCAACGTATATATTTATATTTTGTGAAAATCTGCCACATAAAAATTAGCTATGAGGAAAAATTTAACAGTAAACTGATCTAGCTCACTTAATTAGTTACAAAGAGGGGTATATATATATATATATATATATATATATATATATATATATATATATATATACACTAGCGGCCCGTCCCGACGTTGTCCGGGAGCAATTAGGCTTCTGGGGCCCCCGCCCGTCCCGACGTTGTCTGTGGGTCCTCCGGAGCCTTCTTCCATATATTGCAGTATTATACCTCTATGTTTACTTTGTACGCTTTTGTAACCTGCACACGTCCATTTTTCCTCCTATACCTCTATGTTTACTTTCAACGCTTTTGTAACCTGCACAAGTAACTTTTTCCTCCTGTAATGCACCGTTTGGCTCACTTTTGTAATGCTTCGTTTGCTTCCTCTTGCTACCTGCACACGTCACTTTTTCCTCCTATACCTCCATGTTTACTTTCTACGCTTTTGTAACCTGCACACGTAACTTTTTCCTCCTGTGATGCACCGTTTGGCTCACTTTTGTAATGCTCTGTTTGCTTCCTCTTGCTCACGATTGTCATTTTTGCTTCATTTTTCCGCCGCTCACCGCTCCTCCCCGCCTGTCCGCCGCTCCTCACCACCTGTCTGCCGCTCCTCGCCGCCTGTACGCCGCTCCTCCCCGCGCCATGTCCGCCGGTCCTCCTCATGCTCCTGGACGCCGCTCCTCCCCGCGCTCCTCACATCAGCACGCACGTCGCGGCCGGCGCTTCTTCCAAGGGACTACTTTTTTTTCCGGTACATTTTTTTTTTTTTTTTATTTATTACGTTTATATAGCCTATGTCCATCTGCACACCCTGACGATTACAACGATGTATCGGGTGTGTGGACTGGCACTGTGGTTCCCGAGTTTACCCGCCTCAAAGGTTCCAAGTTCTTCCTTTATAATAGTAGTATAGATATATATACATATATAAATATATCAACACACGCAAGGATGGTGTGCTTAAGCCGCTTAGACGGAGGGCTCACAACGGGGTTCGCCAGACCCTCGATATACACACACTCCAGGTTCCAATCCCAAAAGGGGTGTTTTTCTTCTGTCAATTAGATCTGACAACACCGTTCCATACTTGGGCTCCGACTCTGTTTTTTTCTACGAAGGGATTGGAACCTGGAGTGTGTGTATATATAAATATATATATATATATATATTTATTTAATACCTACCTGCGGTCGCCAGTAGGTAGTTATAGTTAGAACCTATTATCCTTAGGAAATCCACAACATACTATTTGGAATAACTTTGGCGCCTGTTGACGAATCTTCGCAAAATTTTCAAAATTGGTGGCCCGCTCCGGCCCGCTCCTATCCTGAAAGTCTCGGGGTGATTCGTCAATCGGGGGCTGAGAAAAAAGAGGGGTCCTAAAACATGTTTTGCCCATGCAATTTTCCATACGAACCGTTTATCACAGCTACAGCCCGAACTGGTGAACGGAATTGTAACAAATTTGGCAAAGAGGTAGCCCTTGGTTTACACTTGTGCCTTTTTGGTTAAATTGTGTAAATCCGTTCAGTAGTTTCTGGGAAAATTAAAAGTAAAATCATAGATATATCTATGGCCGTGCAGGAACCGCACACCCTGCCGAGCAGAAGCTGGATGCTAATTGGCTGTCAACACTCCAAACAAAGAAGTGTTGGGAGCCATCTTGTTGCCCCTTGGTAAAACCGAGGCACAAGAAAGCACAAGAACAAACGCGCAGAACGCAAAAAGGAGGCAGGGTAGAAACACCCTGACCCCCTAGACCTTCTTGGGGGTCCCACAAGGACCTCCAGGGAAAAAAAATATATATATATATTTTTAAATCTGCAAAATCCACGAAGGGTGCGTGGATCCTGGCGATAAAAAAAAATGAAGCGTGGGCTCCTGGGCTTCAATGCAAATTAGCCCCCGGGGGGCCAAATCCCAGGGGCTTGTTGAAAAAAAAGTGTGGGGGTCACAATCCCCCCCACACTGCCCCGGGGAATGCCACCCCCCGGGGCTTAGTAATTTAATGTTAGGGCACCTCTGAGGACCCCGAGCCCTGGGAACCGTCACCCCCCAGTTCTTTACTTCATTAACATTGCGGGGCACAGAAATAGATGGCGGGGGGCTCACGCCCCCGCAGCGCCGGGGACCGCCAACCTCCTGGGGCTTTAAAAAAAATACCCTCCGTGGGGTGGCTCAAGCCCAGGGCTCTAAATATTTAGATTGGGGGATCCATGACGGACCCCCCAGCCCCATAGACCACCACCCCCCGGGGCTTTGAAAATGTGAGGATGGGGGCCACGGCCCCCCTCCTGGAGCCATTGATGGTCCTGGGGACCGCCATCCCCCTGGGCCGGCTCCTGCAGTGTCTCGGGGTGCCCACCCCGGTACACTGCTGTTTGTATTGACAGGGCGGAAGCCTTGCGGCTCCCACCCTGTCATTGTAAACTGCTTTTCAATGAAGCAAAGCAGATTGCTTTTCCATATGGGGAGCAGCATGTTAGCTGCTCTCCATGTGGGAAAGCAATACCGTCTCTCCGCAGGAGGTGGGGAGCGGTCTGGGACCGTGGGGGGATTGGGGACACCCCCTCGGTCCCCAATGAAGAGAGCCACACCCGGGTGATCTGGTCCCCGGGGCTACAAAAGGCCTGGGAGGGAGGCCATGCGCCCCCTCCTATGTGCAAAATATTTTTCTAAAAGGGCCATGTGGTCCCCGGGGCCGATTATGGCCCTGGGAGTAGGGCCACGCGGCCCCCTTCCCGAATTTTTTATAAAAAAAATTAATTAGGGGGCAAGCCCTAGTGGATGGGGTCCCCATGGCCAAAATATTAGGAAAAGAAGGGGGGTCATGCCCCCTTTTTGTAGCACTCTGCGAAGGCGCCCCCTGGGGCGTTTGCAGAGGGGGAACAAATTCCCCTTGAATACTGGGGGTACCTGGGGGGCAACTAGCCCACCAGGAACCTCCAGTATGTGCCAGGGGGCTGCGTTGCAGAGAGGTGTTCTGAGGCCACGCCCCTTTTTACACATCTCTGCAATGCAGCTCTGTGGCACTTACTGGAAGTAGCTGGTGGGTTAGTTGCAACCCAGGGACCCTCAGTATTCAAGGGGAGTTAATCCCCCAACTTAAAACATGCCACGGGGTGCAATTGCACAGTGGTGAAGGGAGGGGGCGGGGCCTGAGTTCACATGTGTGTAAACACACCCTGTGGCACGGTTTAAGTTGGGGAATCAATTCCTTGTCAATCCTGAGGGTCCCTGGGGCCAACTATCCCTCCAGGTCCCTCCAGTAAGTGCCATAGAGCTGCGTTGCAGAGTGTTGTCAAAAGGGGCGTGGCCTCTGAAAACCTCTGGGCAATGCAGCCCCCTGGCGTATACTAGAGGTACCTCGTGGGCTAGTTGACCTCCAGGGACCCACAGGATTGAGGAGGAATTAATTCTCGAACTTAAAACGCGCCACAGGGCATGTTTGCAGACATATCACCTCAGGCCACGTCTCCTTCCTTCACTACTGTGCAAACGCGCCCGTTGCACGCTTTAAGTTGGGGAATTAATTCTTTTTCAATACTGAGGGTCCTTGAGGGCCTAATAGCCCGACAGGTATCTACAGTATGCGCCAGGGAGCTGCGTTGCAGACAGGTATTCAGAGGCCACGCCCATTTTTACACCTCTCTACAACACAGCTCTGTGGTGCTTATTGGAGGTACCTAGTGGGCTAATTTGACCCTAGGGACCCTCAGGATTGAAGGGAACTTAATCTCCCAACTTAGAACGACCACAGGGCACGTTTACACAGTGGTGAAGGGAGGGGACGGGGCCTGAGGTGACGTTTGCAAACATGGCCTGTGGCGCGTTTTAAATTGGGGAAATAATTCCCCTTCAATCCTGAGGGACTCTGGGGGCCAACTTGCCCATCAGATGCTTCCAGTATGCGGCACTGCGCTGCGTTGCAGAGAGATGGTCTAGGCCATGCCCCTTTTTACATCTCTCTGCTACGCAGCTCTGTGGCGCTTACTGGATGTATGTAGTGGGCTAATTGGACCCTAGGGACCCTCAGGATTGAAGGGGAATTATTTCTTCAACTTAAAACGAGCCACAGGGCGTGTTTGCACAGTGGTGAAGGAAGGGGATGATGTAGGAAAGTGGCTCTACATATATTGGACCGAAGTAAAATCAGCTGAACTATGAATTCTGATTTACTCACCTGTTATTAGGAGAGACCTCAGTGCTGCATTTTTGAGCCCAGTACTGATCCTGAAAAGTAATCTAACCGTACTTACCAGTAACTTGAATTTCCTTTCTTTCGGCTAACATTGACTGTTTTCACTTGGAAATTCTTCTAAGTGTGGAGTTGTGGAACTTTAAAATATTCCTCTAAAATCAGCCGAACTACGAATTCCGATTTACTCACCTGTTATCAGGAGAGACCTCAGTGCTGCTCATCCTGAAAAGTAATTCTAACCGTTATTACCAGTAGCTTGAATTTCCTTCCATAGGATATCATTGCCTGCTTTTTGCTGAAAAAGTTTCTAAGTGTGGAGTTTTGGAACTTTAAAATATTTACCTAAAATCAACCGAACAACGAATTCTGATTTACTCACCTTTTATCAGGAGAGAACCCAGTGCTGCATCTTTTAGCCCAGCACTCACCTTGAAAAGTAATTCTAACCATACTTACCAGTAACTTGAATTTCCTTCTATAGGCTAACATTGACTGGTTTCACTTTGAAATTCTTCTAAGTGTGAAGTTTTGGAACTTTAAAATATTCACCTAAAATCATCCGAAGAACAAGTTTGGATTTACTCAGCTGTTATCAGGAGAGAACCCAGTGCTGCATCTTTTAGCCAAGCACTGACCCTGAAAAGTAAATCTAACCATACTTACCAGTAACTTGTATTTCCTTCCATAGTAATCCATTGTCTAGTTTTCACCAGAAAAGTTTCTGTGTCGATTTTCGCAAACTACAAATATTCCTTACAAATCGCCTGTTTGACTTAAACGCATTCTTCTTTCAACTGTTTACAGAAGATGCACAAGTGTTGGATCTAGGATCCACAACTGAGTAAGAAAAAGTAATGAACAATACTTACCTGCAAAGTGAATTTCCTCCCATAGAATAACATTGGTGATTCTATGTGAAAAAGTTTCTAAGTGTCAACTTTTAAAATACAATAATATTCCTTAAAAATCACTACTGTAACCAAACCGCTTTCACTCAACTGTTTACAGGAGATGTTCCAGGACTAAATCTAGGATGCAGTCCTGTGGTTAGAAAAGTAATTCATAAAGTAACTAAGTGCATTTAACTAGAATTTCACATTGAGCTCAATGTTGCATTGTGTTTGAAATCGTGTTGCCCATTGCAACAACTGTAGCTACTGTACTTAAAAGTCTATTGACTATTTGCTTTTTTTTCTTTTTTTTATATAAAGTTTTTATTGACAGAGATTTACAGTCAAGAGTACATTCATGGCATTAATAAATCAAAAAGAAAATTGGAACAGAAGCCATCATATTAAATGCATAATTGAGAGTCCACAAAGTAGTTAAAACAAAGAACAGATCTTAATCATTTTCTTTAATCCAGTCCTCAACCGGTAGCCAAATCTTTGATGTCATATGTCGCCTCCCCCTGCCCTAAAGGGAACAAACTGAAAATTCCAACCTGTAGATGGCCAACAGTCTAGCTCGCCAATTCAAGAAAGTGGGAGCTTCAGGGGATAACCACTGAGATGTTATACACAGCCGAAGTTGAGTCATAGCAATAAAAACTAAAGCAGATACATGTCGCCTATTGCTAACTGCCTCCCCACTCCCAGGATCCCAACCAAATATCACCAGTTCTGAGGTCATATTACTCCTAATCTTAAGCCTAGTATTAATAAACCCCTCAATATCTGTCAAAAATCTGGAGAGGGAGGGACAAGAAAACAACATATGGATAATATCCGCCGCATATAACCCACACCTTGCACACAAATCTCCCCTGCTACCCCATTTTGAGATTTTTGCCGGTGTATAGAATAGGTCCAGCATTGCCATATAGCTTTGAGTTCTGAGGGATCCAGAAACCAGAACCTCACTAGCAAGTTCAAGCACTGGTGTTAAATCTTTGCTAGTCTTTCCAAGCTTAACTTCCCATTTAGTGCTCTGGGCAAGCATATCATCAGGGAGAATAGACAATAAATATTGATATATTGTGCTGATTCTAGCTCTTTTATGGATCAATTCTATAATGGGAATTTTATCAGGTATGGCTGGTTCGACCTTCAATTGCCTACAAAGAAAACTTTGGATCTGTAAATATTTTAAAAAATCATGTGGTAACAATTAAAATTTGTCCTTTATAAGACCATAAGGTAACACCAGCCCATCTCCTACACAATCCGCTATTACTCGCACTCCCTGTGCTTGCCATCTAAACATAGTAGGATCCTGAAATATGCCAGGTAAAATTCGAGCAGCTTTAAAAGGTGTAAAAACATTAATACTTGGCATACATAGTTTTCGCCTGATTTTCTGCCAGTTAGTAAATGCAGATATAATAGCCTTGAATCTTGTTCTTTTATAGTAGCTTGGCTCCAAGCCCCTTCTCCCAGACCTATCTCAAAAATGGTCGGACGATTACATAATCGGACCACGGCTTTATCTCAGAGTAGTAATACTCCCAGCAACTGGGCATCACTGCCCAGTAATACAAAACCAGATTAGGCAACGACCAGCCCCCCCCGATCCCGTGGAAGGCACATAAACTTGGCTGCTCTGTGAGACCCTCTATACCCCGACAAAAACCTACAACAGACCCTATCTGCCTTCCTCAGACTACTTTGAGAAAATTCTAAAGGAATAGTCCTAACTAAATATAAAAACTTAGGAAGTATTAACATTTTAAGAACACTGCACCGCCCATAAAGAGAAAGATGAAGATGTTCTAAGCACTATAATTTAGTATTTGCCGCCTCGTTCACCGGAAGAATATTTAAATCCGGAATGGCTTCAGCCGCAGCAGTTATAGAGACTCCCAAATAAAAAGCTTCAGTGACCACCGGGGCATCCGACACTGGCATATCATGTGTCTGCGCCACCTAAGTTTTGGATACATTTAACTTGTACCCTGAAACCGCCCCAAATTGCTTAGCCAGATCCTTCAGTGTACTAAAAGCGGATGAAACATCAGATGTTAAAACAACGATATCATCTGCATATGCTAATGTGCGATAAATAGCATCCCCAGCCCTTATTGGTATTATGCCCTGATCGCCCTCTATTCTACTCTGAAATGGATCGATATAAATGGCGAACAGCAGGGGTGAACACGGATACCCCCTGCAGCGTGCCCCTACTGATAGAAAAACAGCTTGTTTGTTGGCCAGAGATACGGAGTGTAGCTTTTTGGGAGGAGTACAATACCTGAATCGCCGGTATGAATTCAATAGAAAATCCCTTCCACTGAAGCACAGCCCACAAGAACCCCCAGGAGACCCTGTTGAACTCCTTCTCGGCATCCAACAGGATCACCCCGAGGGGAGAGGCCGTGACCTGTGCCCAATCTAGTAATGCTATGACACATCTAACATGGTCTGCTGTGTCCCGCCAAGGAATAAATCCATGCTGTAGCAGGGTGACCAAAGGCGTAATTACATGCGATAGCCGGACTGCTAAAATTTTCAAATAGATTTTCGAGCCACTATTAATTAGTGAAATTGGTCAAAAAGATGACGGTAACAGTTCTGGTTTACCCTTTTTTTAAAACAAAAATATAGTGGTATTCCGCCACGATTCGAGACCTGTACGCTTCTGTGCCGCTCTAAGTACATTAAGGAGATCCTGTCGAACCTCTGCCAAAAATACTTTAAAAAACTCGAGTGGTACAGCATCTGGACCGCAGGCCTTGCCATTTGCTAAAGATTTAACAGCAGTCTCAAACTCCTCCTATTGAATTGGGGTGGACAGAACTTCACACTGCTCCAGGGACACCTTTAGAGTATCCAACGCAGAAAAAAAAACCTCTGCTGCAGTCCCTAACTGGGACCTAGAAATATTCTCCTTATACAAATTGGAATAATAATTAAAAAACACTTCATTAATACTCTCTGAAGTATCGTGAACTACCCCCGTTAAATCCTGGATTTTTGTTACACGACTCTGTACGCTTCTCTGGTGGAGTCTCTTAGCAAGGACCCTGCCAGAATTCTCCCCAAACTCAAACATCTCTGTGCGATATTGGAAAGATTTTGAAGCAAGGTCTTGTCCAAAAGACTCCAACAATCCAGCCTTTATTATTGCTACCTCCTGTTGGCTAGATTCTATGTCAAATCCCTGTTTGATTTTACTAGTGAGTTCAACTTCTACCTTTCTTAAATCTTGTATCCATCTCTGAAGCTTTTCTTTATCTGATTTCCACCTGTATGACGAGAAACTTTTCGTCTCACCCCGCAATCCGGCTTTCAGAGTGTCCCATACTCTCTGATCTGTTGCCGTGCCCCTGTTAATTTTCAAAAATTCTTCCAGCCATTTCCACATATGAGCGCAATAAATCTCGTCGAATAATAGCTGTCTTTTGAATGTCCATTCCCGAGGAGATTTTCTAGTTCGAGGCCAAGGACATTCAGCTACCAATGGATTATGATCTGAGATAATCCGGGGAGAAGAAGTAATAGAAGAGACAGCTGCCACCTGCACAGAAAGAAAAACATAGTCTAATCTAACATATTTGTTGTGGGGGGCTGAATATTAAGTATACCCATCATCAGAATTGTTTTGAAGAAACCATAAATCTACGGCACCATGCTCTTGAAGCAAAGTCTGAAGCGCTTTGAAGACCTTTGGTTTTCTACCAACATAGTTACCTTCCTTAGCAATATTGAAGTCACTTGTTAAATTAATATTCATATCGCCACAGAAAAAGAGCGGGCTCAGCCAAGTACCTAATTCAACATTTAAGTACTTCACCGCCTCAGGATCGTCTAGATTAGGACCATACAGTGTACAAACCGTTAGAGCCCTACCACCAACTATGGCCCATCTGCCCATACGATCTTCCTTAACCCTTTTACAGGCCCTAACTCCCCGTCTCATCAAAATGGCTACCCCTCTTATCATTCATGACTGTTTTGAACTTACTAACAAATCGAACCCTGGCAGCTTCAAGCACCCCCGCCTCCCCCATGGTAGATGCGTCTCCTGTATGCATAATATATCGGGGTACATAGCTTGTACTATTTTGGAAAATAAGGCCCGCTTCTTAGCATCATTAAGGCCACAGACATTCCATGTACTTATAATAAGCTTATCCTGCCCCATCAAAAAAATCCAAAGTCAGCCTGCTTTGTGGCTTTCCCAATTTTTTGCCTATAACACAAAATAACCATCCAAACATTTGAACAAATTTTAATGCCATTTCTGTAATCATTTCCACAGCCCTGCTTAATCTTGTCTCTGCCACACACCCCCCTACACCACCCCCCGAACCCCTAACCTCCCTCCCCCCCAAAACCACCCCGCAGCACCCACCCATCCCTTACAACTCTCTTATGAGGCAACAGGACTGATGTCCCTGTGATGGAAAGAGCTGGTGACTCCCCCCACACGGGTTCTTTCACCCTTTCAAAAAAGAAAAAAACACAAAAGGAGAAGGACTAAAGGCATCCAGCATTATACAGTCATAAAAAAGTCATCTAACTTGTATACCAAAAAAAAAGCTGCCCTCATAAGACATAACCCAGAAAACTATTATCCAAAGTGCTTAGCCTCATCTCCCTTCCCCTCTACCTAAACAGAAATACAATGCCACAGCATCCCCAGGACAACTACTCACAATACCACCCAATATTATAGCTTAGAAAGAAATTCCTTGACCTGAATTTTGGATGAGAAGAATTTGGTCTGACCTTGGTGAATAATTTTTAACTCAGAACAATAAAAAGGCATGGGCCCCTTTAGCCTGAAAGGGAGCAATCAGTTGACGGAGCTGCCACCTCTGTTCCACTGTTGCAGGGCAAAAATCAGGATGGACAAAAAAAACGCAGCCTTTGCCGCGTCTTTTTCTATCTGGCCTTGCAAGAACGTACAAAATTTCCCTTGCTAGAAAATTATTAAGGCAAATTAAGATTGCCCGAGGCTTATCCCCAGTCTTTTGCCGCTGTTTGAAGGGGTACCTATGAGCCCGAAGGACTTCCAACTGCCAGTCCCACTGTGCAATATCCGTAAATGCCTCCTTAAACAACTCTACCACAAATTGTCTGACATCTTTGCCTTCAAAACCTTCCGGAACACCTAAAATCCTAAGATTGTTTCTTCTAACCCTATTTTCCAAATCAGTTAATTTCCATAATATGTCCTTCTTCTGTGCTCCGATCAGCTCAACAGCACTCTTCTGTGCCAGAAAAGAGTCCTCCAAACTGGAAATTTGCTCCTCAGCTTCCCCAATTCTAGCAGCTATCTCCATGCAAGTTTTTGCAACTCTCCGAACAGAGTTCTGTACTCTTCGGCAAACCCCCTGAGTGCGGGCATTCTCTTGGCGCGATTCATCTCGATGAGCGATGATCGTTTGGTGGATAAGTGACAGCGTAATCTCAGAGGGCCGTGCACCAATTTTTTTATCTTGCTTTGAGGTTAATACTCCCCATCATTAAGCACATTGACCTAGGCAAAGGGACTTTGTATCTCTGAATCTTCAATCTGAGGGCCACTTACTCTTTGCCCAGCCCCTTTACGAACTGTGCGTGGATGCCGAGGGCCCAGACCATCATTCAGAATCTCATTCTGCCTCCAATCCCCCATTATGCTGTTATCATCAGTCCATTCGGGATCAGAATCATCCCCATCCAGAGATGACCCAGTATGCTCAGATAGCGAAAATATTTTTTCGACCTATAGCTCCTTAGAGAGCTGATCAATAATATCCATTGCTTGATTAGTGCCTGCGGACGTTTTATCCATAATTATACTAGGTACAGGCACAGGTTTATTTGTCTGAGCTAGAGCTTCATTTCCTGTTTGAACTACATTTCCCACAATGCAGTTCAATAATTAATATTATTATTATTAATATTGCCGGAATTATTCCGGCTATATTTGTCAATGATGAAGACTTTAAAGTAGGGTTTAGTTTTGTGTCTAACAAGTGTTCTAGGAGTTGGATGGTCCTAGGGATCGAAACTGCGTTCAAACACATTGAAAAACTTAAACTTGCGATAGCTTAATTAGAGAAACAACTGGGAGAGGATCCCTCTGTTACAGATGCAGAGGAGTTCCTTAAAAAATTGAATACCATTGTATCTGACTTTCAAAGCAACAATATATTGAAAAAAACTGAAAAACTACAAAAAGATCTTAAAAAATTATACAAAAGAACGCACATACCCCTACTTGAAAAAAGAATTCTTCCAGCAAGGACAGGGACAATCCAACTGGGTACAAAGCACACTACTTTCTCTGACACGGCTTTGTCTAGTTCAGACAAAAACATAGGTAGATGTAATAATCCTAACCAAAGGCTTGGCAGAGGACAGGGTCAGGGACCTTTTTTATTGAGAGGCCAATCACTCAAGAGGGGACGGACTCGAACCACTCGCAGGGGGTGGTACAGGAATCAATACACCCGGGGTTCCGCCAAATGAGGATCAAATTCTACCAATGGTAGACATATAATAAGGCCTGACATGAATGAAGCACTTCGAACAAATAATCCCTCTTTGCAGGTAGTGCCCATTTTTAATCTTTCAAGTAATGAATTGACTAGTAAAGAATTAGAACTCTTAAGCTATGAATTGACATTTGTACCTACTAATAGGAATGATCAATTTACGACCCAAATGGAACTGTATAGATTCTTTAGGACGCTACGTCTTAAATTCTACTTTAGTAAGTCACCTATAACAACTACTACACAGAATATTACAGGTCTCCGCTGCCCTTCGACTTTTTACCCTACTAATAACCTTATACCAAAGAAACTGATCACATTTGAGAATGTTGTATTGGTGGAAGTCGATCAGCTTTTTAAAGAGAAAAAAAAGATATGTCAAATATAAATTTCTCAAAAGAACAACATAAGACACTCTCCAATCTAGCCAGGCGAGACGATATACTCATAAAACCCGCAGACAAAGGGGGAAATATTATCGTACAAGACAAAAGTGATTATGATACAGAAGCATTGAGGCAGCTTGGGAATACCTTTCACTATGCTAAATTAACGAGGGATCCCACTGAGAAGATTAGAAGTGAGATCTTGAGCTTAACTACCGAAGGCCATGACGGTTTATGGTTGAGCCAGAGGGAATTTGAATATTTGAATAAAAAAGATTTTACAATTCCGGCGTTTTACACGCTGCCAAAAATCCACAAAAATGAGCAACACCCTCCAGGAAGACCTATTGTGGCAGGATGTGAATCAATCTTACAACCATTGGCTGAATTCGTGGATTTTTTCATTAAATATTTTGTTCCTCTGACTAAATCATATACCAAAGACAGCAAGAGTGTCATCAGAAGTATGGAGGGAGAAACATTCAACGCAGACAACAACATCCTTGTAACGATGGACATAGAGAGTCTTTACACCAATATACCCCAAACTGAAGCTCTCTTAGTCCTGGAAGAGGTTTTAGATAAACACACACGCCCTTGCCAGGTGCCTGGAGAATTTATAATTAAATGTGCCAAAATCGCACTTGAACAAAACTAGTTTATTTTCAATGATGACTTCTACGCTCAAAGAAAGGGTGTGGCCATGGGGGCCTTTTTTGCCCCGGATATAGACAATCTGTATGTTGCAGATTTTGAAAATAAGGTAATTTTTAACAACAACCCCTTTGAGACACATATTAAGAAATATCTTCGCTACATCGATGATGTTTGTCTGGTTTGGGATGGCTCTACTGCTCAATTACTTGAATTTCATAAGAGTACTATAACCAATCTATTAGTTTTTTGGACCTTGGAATGATGAAGGGAATTTGGCAGTCAATCTATACACCAAATCAACCTCAAGAACCACACTTTTAAAATATTCAAGCCACCACCCACAAAATTTGCGAGATAACCTCCCTTTTGGACGATTCCTACGATTTAAACGGAATTGCACCAAAAGGGAGGAATATTTCAAAGAGGCCAAAATCCTACAGACTAAATTAGTGTCAAGACAATATCCGTACAGACTTGTGAAACGAGCACTAAAACGTGCATGGTATTACGATATAGCAGCACTACTGGAGGAAAAGCAAAAAGAGAGTGATTGTAACGCAATTACATGTGTTACAACGTTTGGCACTGAATCCAATCAGATCAAAAAGATTATAACAAAAAACTGGCATCTGATTCAAAAGGTGGAACCACAGTTGAGTTTTCCACGCTTTGCTTTCAAGAGGGCAAGGAATTTGAGAGATCACCTTTTCAAAGCATATAAAGAACCTATTACTAGTTCATTACAGAGACAGTGGGGCTTGGCACCAGTGGTTGGCCATTATCCATGCGGACATTGTGCAGCTTGTGAAACTACTTCAGTGACAAAATCCTGTGTCCTAAATGGAAGGGAATGGGTGTTTCAACATCACTCAAACTGTCTGACTCGCATTGTTATATACTGCATCCAATGCCCCTGCCGATTGTTTTACATAGGAAAAACGACACAGGAAGTGAAGAAAAGGATCATGCAACATCAGTCCCGCATTAGATGCAATATTTTAACTGCACCTCTTGTTGATCATTATGTAAAAAAGATCACATGGCCCAAAAGATATGAAATGGTTTGTTCTGGAAGTTGTAAAGAGTTCTACATGCAGAACCAATGTGGATCGTCTGCTTACATTAAAAGAAAATAGATGGATATGGGTAGGCAAGACAATAGAAAATGGACTGAATCTTTATGTAAAATGGCAAAACCTAGCAACTATATGAGACTATACTGTGAAACACATATATATTTTGAAACTGGATTGAGGTACTGAGTTGCTTGTAAATATGCCCTAAGTATATAGAGCGGGCCGACGATGTAGGATAAACGACCATTAGGGGTATGGCACACTTCGACCAAACAATCTATTTTTATACGATGGCCGAAACATTTGTAATATAATGACTGGGTCCGTAAACTTCGACATTTGTTCCCATTGAGAAGTCAACACATCGCGGATGCAGGTGTGTAGTACCTTGAAGGTTTTTGAGAGTAATAAGGAGAATTCTCTGAGTCAAGGGCAGTGCACAGATCTGATAATACAAGACAGTAAAAAATACTAGGTTAAGATGGCCGACACAGTATCTCGTTCTGAAGCGATGTCTTCTGCGCATGTGTGAACACGCAGAGCAGCGGGATGCGAGAGTTGAAAGGTTACACTCAGAGGATACGAGAGTGCAGACGCCGTAATCGCAGGATACAGAGGATTGACGGAAACGTATACTGCCATGTTCTGAGTGAGTACAAGATAGAACTTTCCGACTTATCTGGCGTGTTGTTTAAGAGGTCGGTGACTCGGACGACCGTTACTAATATAGAATTTTGGTGTGTGTTTCGATTTGACAGATAAGTGTGGACACCTTTTGTTGAAAGAATATAATCTAGCGTAAAGTGAGGACGTATGTGCCCATTCTAAGGTAAGCCTGTGGCTGTAACTATGGGTCATGAGCACTTAGACATGTGGTTTTGAATAGGTTATATTTGGTGGCCATAAGCAATGGTAGGCTGTCTCTTTGTAGGACTACTCAACGATGAAGCTGTACATTAAATAGTGAAGTGAGTGATGTGTATATTTGTATATAGACTTTGTGCACTTTGGATTTGTGATAATTTGGTTTATGGTGTTGCACTGGGTGCTTTATGTAATGATAGGTAGTTTAATGTGAGCAGACGATCTAAGTTAAAGAATGTGATATAGGAGATGATGAAATTTAAGGAATAATGATATTATATGTTTTATTAGATTGTATATGCAACAAAAAATTGTCCTGAGGGTGGTCTCAGTGAATTAATTGGAAGAGACCGAAACGTCGACGCTACTACACCGTTTTGTCTCAAGACGCCAACATAAGGAATATGAACTTGCTTTGAATAACCTGAATTGTATATGACTATTCATGTGTATGAAAGATACATATATACAAACGGTGTATGTTACTACTGAAGAATTTTTAAACTGTGACAGTAGTATTCTTTGTGTTGCTAAAAAAGATTGTGGTTCTCAGCAGGAATGCTGATATGCTGTATTTATATGAAAAATGAAAACTGAAATTGATTTGATATAAAAAAAATGGTGTCTTCACGTTCAGTTAATTTATGAGTTCACGTCTGTGACTAATGATGATTGAAAAAGTTTTTGTGAAATAATCCCTCAAGGTACATTTTTTATTTACTACATAGTTAAATTAAAACTTCCGCCTGTGAAGATCCAGTGAGGGACTGCCTAGGGTGCCGGCATTCACGGGTGAAGTCTCCGAGTGGGAGAACGCAAGCTCACACAGCCGAACATGCGGCCGCCATCTTGCCTCTGGCAGAATTCGTCTATTGCCTATTGGCAAAGTATTTAAACTAAAGTAATTCATTCTGAGAAAGTATATTTTGTAATGTAATATATAATGTAATTATAATGTAATTTAAAAAATAAAATATCTAAAAATAAATAGTTTGAAAAAATGTAGTTAATCGGTATAAAAAAAAATATATAACAACTAATACATTTAAAAATTGTCAGTTACAAAACCTTTGAAATTCACTGACAAGAACCATAGGTTTCAGACATGTTATAGTTAGGAATTAGCATTTAAAAAACTTTCGAAATTCACTGAAACAAACATAGGTTTCAGACATTTTATAGTTAGGAATTAGCATTTAAAAAATCTTAGAAATTCATGGAAAAACATAGGTTTTAGGGGTGTTAAAGTTAGCTGGACATTTCACTCGTACAAAACCATTGAAATTCCTCTGTTATAGTTGGTTGTACTAACTATAACTCATGCGCCCGCAATCCACTGCTGTTGATGTCACATATTACATCATTCATGACATGTTTAGTGACATCACTAATGATATCACTGACGACATCTCAAATGACATCACTGATGACATCATCCATGTGACAATCTGATACATCTCATCATACACTAGTATAACCTTTGAACACTCATAATAAAATATGGAGCACCATATTTGAAACCATTGACACCCCAATCAAAGCTCTAAAAACACACTCAGTGATTCCTACATCTACACACACATCTAAGCACTTACCTATTGTTAGACCTGGGGGTCTCTAGTTGGCAGAGGTAGGTACCACTGTCCAAATAGGGACCCTTGCTTCTAGTCAGGGTAAGGAGGAAACACTCTTGGATGACACCTGCTCACCCCCTTGGTAGCTTGGCACGAGCAATCAAGGCTTATCAAAGGCAATGTGTAAAGTATTTGCACCAACACTCACAGTAACACAGTGAAAACACCACAAACTGACTCCACAACAGTTTAGAAAAATAAAGGTATTTAATGTAAACTACACAAGACCAAAACGACAAAAATCCAACATATACAGTTCAAGAATATGGTTGCAAAAGTGTTCTTAGGGTTAGCGTTAAAATTATCCACAGTTTGAGTCATGTTTTGCCAAGAGTACCTTTCAATGCGCCAAAATTTCGAAAACAGAAGCTGGTGCGGTGGAAAACAAGAGATGCATCACTCCTGAGACCTTGGGGAGGTGATGCGAAAACCCCACTGGACTTAGCGGGCGTGTTGAGACGAATCCGGTCTGTATGGGGAGGGAGGTGATACCTTGTATGGATTCCGGTGCGGAGGTTCTGTAGGAAAATGCTCACAAAGGCACGATGCGATGATCTTTAGGGACGGCGACGATCTCTAGGGTGACGATGCGCGGCTCAGGGGCCATCTTCACTCGCAGTTCCTTGAGGCGATGGCTCTGCGACGATTCTCGCAGCGACGTGATGCAGTAATCTCACCCAGTGGTGACAGGCTCTGCGACGATCATCATAAATGGAGCGCACACCGCTAGACCCTCCTCCGGATCGCCCCTCGGGACTCTGGTACTTGCAGTTCTTCAGTGGATCACCCAGGTGGGTGCAAGTCGGTACTTGTAGGACTGATGAATCTCTAGACCCGATACATGTCCCGGGTATTAGGATATCGCCCGAGACATGTCTCGGGCTTCGGGATGACTTCCCTCATCAGTAGAGAAAGATTGTTTAGGTATGGAAGAGAAGGCCGCCACACAACAGTCAAAGGCTTCGATGCCAGAACCGGCATGCAGGTGTGTCTTCCAAGAGCCCGTCGGCACAAAGCTCAAGCAGCCGTATTGTGTTTCGTCATAAATGGAGCGCACACCGATAACCCCTCCTCCGGATCGCCCCTCGGGACTCTGGTACTTGCAGTTCTTCAGTGGATCACCCAGGTTGGTGCAAGTCGGTACTTGTAGGACTGATGAATCTCTAGACCCGATACATGCCCCGGGTATTAGGATATCGCCAGAGATGAGTCTCAGGTTTCGGGATGACTTCCCTCATCAGTAGAGAAAGATTGTTTAGGGGTGGAAGAGAAGTCCGCCACACAACAGTCAAAGGCTTTGATGCCAGAACCGGCACGCAGGTGCGTCTTCCAAGAGCCCGTCGGCACAAAGCTCAAGGGAGCCGTTTTGTGTTTCGTCATAAATGGAGCGCACACCGCTAGCCCCTCCTCCAGATCGCCCCTCGGGACTCTGGTACTTGCAGTTCTTCAGTGAATCACCCAGGTGGGTGCAAGTCGGTACTTGTAGGACTGATGAATCTCTAGACCCGATACATATCACGGGTATTAGGATATCGCCCAAGACATGTCTCGGGTTTCGGGATGACTTCCCTCATCAGTCGAGAAAGATTGTTTAGGGGTGGAAGAGAAGGCCGCCACACAACAGTCAAAGGCTTCGATGCCAGAACCGGCACGCAGGTGCGTCTTCCAAGAGCTCGTTGGCCCAAAGCTCAAGGGAGCCGTATTGTGTTTTGTCATAAATGGAGCGCACACCGCTAGCCCCTCCTCCGGATCACCCCTCGGGACTATGGTACTTGCAGTTCTTCAGTGGATCACCCAGGTGGGTTCAAATCGGTACTATTAGGACTGATGAATCTCTAGACCTGATACATGTCCCGGGTATTAGGATATCGCCCAAGACATGTCTCGGGTTTCGGGATGACTTCCCTCATCAGTAGAGAAAGATTGTTTAGGGGTGGAAGAGAAGGCCGCCACACAACAGTCAAAGGCTTCGATGCCAGAACCGGCACGCAGGTGCATCTTCCAAGAGCCCGTCGGCCCAAAGCTCAAGGGAGCCGTATTGTGTTTAGTCATAAATGGAGCGCACACCGCTAGCCCCTCCTCCAGATCGCCCCTCGGGACTTTGGTACTTGCAGTTCTTCAGTGGATCCCCCAGGTTGGTCCAAGTCGGTACTTGTAGGACTGATGAATCTCTAGACCCGATACATTTCCCGGGTATTAGGATATCGCCCGAGACATGTCTCGGGTTTCGGGATGACTTCCCTCATCAGTAGAGAAAGATTATTTAGGGGTGGAAGAGAAGGCCGCCACACAACATTCAAAGGCTTCGATGCCAGAACCGGCACGCAGGTGCGTCTTCCAAGAGCCCGTCGGCACAAAGCTCAAGGGAGCCGTATTGTGTTTCATCATGAATGGAGCGCACACCGCTAGCCCATCCTCCGGATCACCCCTCGGGACTCTGGTACTTGCAGTTCTTCAGTGGATCACCAGGTGGGTGCCAGTCAGTACTTGTAGGACTGATAAATCTCTAGACCCGATACATGTCACGGGTATTAGGATATCGCCCGAGACATGTCTCGGGTTTCGGGATGACTTCCCTCATCAGTAGAGAAAGATTGTTTAGGGGTGGAAGAGAAGGCCGCCACAAAACAGTCAAAGGCTTCGATGCCGGAAACCGGCACGCAGGTGCGTCTTTCAAGAGCCCGTCGGCCTAAAGCTCAAGGGAGCCGTATTGTGTTTCGTCATAAATGGAGCGCACACCGCTAGACCCCCCTCCGGATTACCCCTCGGGACTCTGGTACATGCAGTTCTTCAGTGGATCACCCCGGTGGGTGCAAGTCGGTACTTGTAGGACTGATGAATCTCTAGACCCGATACATGCCCCGGGTATTAGGATATCGCCAGAGACGAGTCTCAGGTTTCGGGATGACTTCCCTCATCAGTAGAGAAAGATTGTTTAGGGGTGGAAGAGAAGTCCGCCACACAACAGTCAAAGGCTTTGATGCCAGAACCGGCACGCAGGTGCGTCTTCCAAGAGCCCGTCGGCCCAAAGCTTAAGGGAGCCGTATTGTGTTTCATCATAAATGGAGCGCACACCGCTAGCCCCTCCTCCGGATCACCCCTCGGGACTCTGGTACTTGCAGTTCTTCAGTGGATCACCAGGTGGGTGCAAGTCAGTACTTGTAGGACTGATGAATCTCTAGACCCGATACATGTCACGGGTATTAGGATATCGCCCGAGACATGTCTCGGGTTTCGGGATGACTTCCCTCATCAGTAGAGAAAGATTGTTTAGGGGTGGAGGAGAAGGCCGCCACACAACAGTCAAAGGCTTCGATGCCGGAAACCGGCACGCAGGTGCGTCTTCCAAGAGCCCGTCGGCCTAAAGCTCAAGGGAGCCGTATTGTGTTTCGTCATAAATGGAGCGCACACTGCTAGCCCCTCCTCCGGATCGCTCCTCGGGACTCTGGTACTTGCAGTTCTTCAGTGGATCACCCAGGTGGGTGCAAGTCGGTACTATTAGGACTGATGAATCTCTAGACCCGATACATGTCCCGGGTATTAGGATATCGCCCAAGACATGTCTCGGGTTTCGGGATGACTTCCCTCATCAGTAGAGAAAGATTGTTTAGGGGTGGAAGAGAAGGCCGCCACACAACAGTCAAAGGCTTCGATGCCAGAACCGGCACGCAGGTGCGTCTTCCAAGACCCCGTCGGCCCAAAGCTCAAGGGAGCCGTATTGTGTTTCGTCATAAATGGAGCGCACACCGCTGGACCCTCCTCCGGATTGCCCCTTGGGACTCTGGTACTTGCAGTTCTTCAGTGGATCACCCTGGTGGGTGCAAGTCGGTACTTGTAGGACTGATGAATCTCTAGACCCGATACATGCCCCGGGTATTAGGATATCGCCAGAGACAAGTCTCGGGTTTCGGGATGACTTCCCTCATCAGTAGAGAAAGATTGTTTAGGGGTGGAAGAGAAGTCCGCCACACAACAGTCAAAGGCTTTGATGCTAGAACCGGCACGCAGGTGCGTCTTCCAAGAGCCTGTCGGCCCAAAGCTTAAGGGAGCCGTATTGTGTTTCATCATAAATGGAGCGCACACCGCTAGCCCCTCCTCCGGATCGCCCGTCGGGACTCTGGTACTTGCAGTTCTTCAGTGGATCACCCCGGTGGGTGCAAGTCGGTACTTGTAGGACTGATGAATCTCTAGACCCAATACATGTCCCGGGTTTTAGGATATCGCCGGGACCTGTCTCGGGTTTCAGGATGACTTCCCTCATCAGTAGAGAAAGAACTGTGAGCAGCATGAGTAATGAACTGCGAAGCGGTTCAAGGACTGCTGATACCAGAATTCTTTGTGCCTTATCAGGAAGCCCACTGGGGTAATAAATTCAGGTGTGATTAATCAGCAGTCTGGCTTTATTTCAGCGATGTCCCTGCCCGTGAACAAGGACTGTGAAAGTCGGAAACGCGTCAGGCACCAGTAATTGAAGAACTTGAGTTTGTGGTTTGTGTTGCAGCCTGACACGTACTGTTGGACGAGTGCTTCTTAATGCATGGTCATTTGTGGAACTTTATCTGTAAGCGGCAGCCCAGCCGCGAGGAAGCACCTCCGCTATATCAGAAGCGGGCCTGGAGCCTTGTGAGTACGAGGCTCTTGTTGGACCAGCAGCATGGCGCAAGATGTTTGTGCACTCAAGCTATGACTCAACATTAGCCCACTAATGTCTGGATTGTTTTAAATAATTGAGAGACATCGCTGCTTGATTTTTGAACTGTGAGCAGCATGAGTAATGAACTGCGAAGCGGTTCAAGGACTGCTGATACCAGAATGCTTTGTGCCTTATCAGGAAGCCCGTGGTGCTCAGAGGGTCAGGAATAAAAACTGTTTGACCCTCCTCCCGCGAGTGCTTGTTTTCTTTGGGAACCACAGAGGAACAGGAGCAAAAAATATATATATATATATATATTTATTTATATGTATGTATATATATCTTTTTTGCAGTTTTATTTAGCGCACATTCGACCTAAAGGTTGGAAACTCCTTACTCAGAGGTTTTTTGCTTGGATTGAATGAAGGAGCATGACCCACTCATCGCAGTTTGGACCTATGAGGGGTAATGCCAATGTGCAAATCAACTGGCAGCGCTGGAAGGAATTTGATGAGGAGGATTTCCTATATCAATCGATCTGGGGACGTGAGCTTTTGACAGGGAGGGACAATACCTGGCATTACGGTTAAAATATAATCTCCGTGACTAAGCACCAAGAGCGAGTTATTAACTGCCAGAAAAATTCAAACTGTTACTTGAATTATCAGCATTTATCTACGATCTACGGGTCCTGGATGCATTGTGGGAGCTGTATTTCCAAATAGTCACGTCATGTACAACACTTTGTAAAAATGCGTGCAAACATGCACTTAGTGTTCTGTGTCCTTTCCGTGAACTAGGCTACTCGCCAAAACATGTTAGAATAATGGAAGCCTTTCTGTGCAGCCTATCCCTGAATAAAGCTGCTGTCCCCAGAAATGGGCCTCTGTGTTGTTTTCATTGGTGTGTTGAAGTGACGGGCTTCTTCGTGCCTGCTTGAAAAGGCCGCCCTGAAGGGTTGGAGGCACCTTACTCTGAAGTTTTTTGCATATATATATATATATATATTCACTGAAAAAAACATAGGTTTCAGGCCATATATAGTTAGGAATTAGCATTTAAAAAACCATTGAAATTGCTCCTATATAGTTAGTTGTACTAACTATATTTCGCGTACCCGCAATCCACTGCTGATGATGTCACATATTACATCATTCATGACATGGTCAGTGACATCACTGTTGACATCACTGATGACATCTCAAATGTGTTTTTCTGTAAAGTTTAAATATGTTTTACATATTGAAGAATGAGTGGATGTATAAGTATCTGGATGAAAGATTTAGTAGGAACATGACAATGTATGAGTGAGTGATTAAATGTGTCTTACTGAATGCATGGGTTAGTGACTAAACTGTCTGAATGTGTGCATCAGTATGTCTGTTGTTGTGTAAGCTACTGCATGTGTTGATCAGTAGCTATGTGAGTGGCTATATGTGTTATTTTTTTGGTTGCCCGAGTATTTGTATGGGAGAGTGAGTGTGTGTGTGGGTAGCTGGCATACATAAATGACTATACATAAGTGCAACTGATTTTGCGAGTGGCTGTATGGATCATTGTGTACTTGTATCAGTAATTGTATAACAAAGTAAGTATGTGTTTCTATATGTTTGAATAAGTAAGGTTTCGTCTCATTTTGTCATCCTGCACATCAATAAAAAAATATTTATAAAAAAAAAAAAAAGAATAAGTAAGGTGTTGTGTGTATAACTGTATAGTTGAGGAAATTAAAGGGTGATTGTTTCTTTGCATGACTGACTAGATGTGTGAGTAACTCAATGGATGAGTGGCAGAGTGTGAGTGTCTGTATAGGTGTTTGAGTGCAGATGATAGTGTTGTATTGATGAGTGCCTGTATGTACGAGTGATTCTATGGGTAAATGATTGGATGTGTGTATAGACCTAACAATCAGTGTGTGCTTATGTAGTAACTGGTATTGGCGTGTCAATGGTTTCAAGAATGGTAGTCTGTGTTTAACACTGGGTGTATCAAAGGTTATATTAGAGTGTGCGGAGGTGCATCGTATTATCACATGAATGATATCATCAGTGATGTGATCAGTGATGTCAAATGAGATGTCATCAGTGATGTCATCAGTGATGTCATTTGAGATGTCATCAGTGATGTCATCAGTGATGTCACTGACCATGTCATGAATGATGTAATATGTGACATCATCAGCAGTGGATTGCGGGTGCGCGAAATATAGTTAGTAGAACTAACTATATAGGAGCAATTTCAATGTTTTTTTAAATGCTAATTACTAACTATATATGACCTGAAACCTATAGTTTTTTCATGGAATTTGCAAGGTTTTTAAATGCTAATTCCTGACTATATATGACCTGAAACCTATGGTTTTTTCAGTGAATTTGCAACGTTATTTAAATGCTAATACCTAACTATATATGACCTGAAACCTATATTTTTTTAGAGAATTTGCAAGGTTTTTTAAATGCTAATACCTAAGTATATAAGGCTTGAAACCTATGTTTTTTTTCAGTGAAAATATGTATTTAATATAATATATATATATAATTTTTATTTTGAAGTTTTTTTTTAATATGATTACAGGGTCCGCGCACCGTGAACGCTCTGAGCTCTTACCCCGACAAATGTTTTACGTTTCTAAAACATAATATCTACGTTTTTAACATAGATTTTAAAGGTAGACAATATCTGCTTTAATGTAGAATTTTTTTTTTTTAACTTTTAACATCAGTATATTACTTTTTGAAGTAGTAACAAATCTCGCGAGGGTACATCGCACGTGCACGCAACGTAAGAGCTCCGGCCACGCACCGTAAAAGCTTCGAGCTCTTACCCCCGAAAGTTTTACAAACTTTAAATCGCTATATCTACGTATTCATTGCATAATATAAAGGAACACATTATCAGGGACAATAAAGAACATGCTAGTTAAAAATTTTAAAGACCATATATAACTTTAGACAATTATAAATCTCGCGAGGGTGCGTAATACGTAAACGCATTGTAAGATGATGTCAGCGCTCCGTAAATAGAGCGTAAACGCACCGTAAGCTTACGTAAGCCCTCCGTAAATGCAACGTAAGCGCTCCGTAAGCTTATGTCCAACCATGTGACCTCAAAAGAAAAGATTTAATTGGTTTATAATACTTCCTACTCCAATAGTTAAAGACCCCTCCCATGTTCATCATTCTTCTTTGGCTTTCAGAGAAGCAACACCTTTTTTCTACAGCTCCTAGCTACAGAAAAATACTTCCAAATGGCTGAACATCCAGACTCTGACTATTCTTCTAATGATGATTTTGTTGAAGAGGACCCTCACCAAAGTAAGAAAAGGGAGTCCATAGTCTGGAAATTTTTCAGCATACCAGAACATCAAAGGAAGGTAAATGCACCAGTGGTCACCTGCAAGATCTGTGACACAGTGTTATCTACAGGAAATCCTAATAAGAAATATTCATTCGGAACCCTCAGCATGGAACGCCATGTAAAAAATATACACCCCAAGAATTGGAGTAGAGCTGTGGTGCAAAGATGTCAGCAGCAGGACTCTTCTCCTAGTACATCTACAGCAAGAACCAGAGTACCACCAATGCCATCTTCAATGGTGGCGAACATTCAGCCAGAACTGAAAAATGTAATGATACAATGCATACATTGCAATAAATTAGTAGTCTTCGGACAACAGTCCATTGTAATTTTGCAGAAGAACAGGAACCACAGATGCAACAATTATTGTGTGTAAAAAGTTCATTCTTCTACTTCATCTTCAGAAGAGTTTGTTCCTGAAACCCTTAGAACACAGAGAGAGTCCAGAGTACGGAAATTTAAAAAAAGAAAGAGAGAAAAAGGTAAATGTGTCTTTTGTCACATGTAAAATCTGTCACACAGTACTTTCAAGAGGGAATCCACAGAAACAGTACAGCTTTGGAACTTATAGCATGGAATGCCATGTCCAGAGTATACACCCAAACAATTGGAGTAAAGCTGTAATAAAAAGATCATCAGAGGAGCAGGGCTCTACTCCCAGCACTTCTTCTGAAGCAACAGCACCACCAATGCAAGCATCAATGGTTGCAAATATCTCACCTGAACTCAAGAATTTGATGATGTAATGCATTTGTTGCCAGAAACTAATAACCTTTGCACAAGAGTCCATTCAAGTTATCCTACAAAAAAACAGGAAGCACAGGTGCATTACCAGGAGCATTTTTTCGTTTCTCTGAAGATTATCTTCTGGATGAATCTTCTAATTGATTCCTCTTGATTGATAAAACGTGCTTATAAAGTCTTTGTTTGCGGTTCTTGGTAGGCATTATCTATTTTGACTCTGTAGATGTTTACAATCTGTTGAAAAGAAAAATATGACATATTATAGACCACTACCAACATAGCACATAGCAATTACATTAACTATACAATATAAACACTAGTTCACATCTCTCTTTGTGTGTCTCATAGCACTCTCTGCCTGCCCCATATCCGTCTTTGCATGCCTCATCTCACTCTCTCCTTCCACCATCTCTCTGTTTGTATGTGTGTGTCATCTCAATCTCTGCCTATACCATCTGTCTGTTTGTGTGTGTGTCTCATCTCTCTTTCTGTGTCTAAAACGATTTACCATACTAAAAAAAATTTTGTTGTTGAAATGTCTGGCTTTAATTTTTTTGACAAGGAACACAATGAGTGTGTATGTGAATTAAGGAATTACATTTTCATCTTTTTCCATAATGTTAGCTATGTGTGCTCACAATTTGTATCTTTTAGCTTACAGGGTAGACTTCTTTTTAAAGTGTCTATCATACTTAAGTTTAATTTGGCTTGTAAATATGCTCCTTTTTTAGAAGTGCCTTGTGCAATTTTTTACATGGGTGGAAGCAGTGAATGTATTGAGAGGGATAGGAATAGCAGATAGAAAACCATATGAAATGGTGTGAGAGATGCGTAAAAGATTTTACTAATGGCATCAATTGAGATACAATATACAAAAAAGAGAGGCATATTTTCAAGCCCCATGCTCAATGTTTAACATGGATGCAACCAAGCAGAAAATGCATGCAGAGTAATAAAACTGGCACACAGACATAATATACATTACGCAAGGGGTTTGTAAATATGCCAATGAAACCATTACACTTTCTCTATACCAGCATTAATGTCAAACATTGCGCAAGGGGCTTGTAAATATGCCAGTTAAGCCATTACACTATCTGTATACCAGCATTAATGGAAAATATTGCGCAAGGGGCTTGTAAATATGCCAATGAAACTATTACACTATCTGTATACCAGCATTAATGTCAAACATTGCGCAAGGGGCTTGTAAATCTGCCAATGAAACCATTCCACTATCTCTATACCAGCATTAATGTCAAACATTGCGCAAGTGGCATGTAAATATGCCAATGAAACCTGTACACTATCTCTATACCAGCATTAATGTCAAACATTGCGCAAGGGGCTTTTAAATATGCCAATGAAACCTGTACACTATCTCTATACCAGCATTAATGTCAAACATTGCACAAGGGGCTTGTAAATATGCCAATGAAACCATTACACTATCTGTATACCAGCATTAATGTCAAACATTGCGCAAGGGGCTTGTAAATATGCCAATGAAACCATTACACTATGTGTATACCAGCATTAATGGAAAACATTGCGCCAGGGGCTTGTAAATATGCCGATGAAACCATTACACTATCTCTATACCAGCATTAATATCAAACATTGTGCAAGGGGCTTGTAAATATGCCAATGAAACCATTACACTATCTGTATACCAGCATTAATGTCAAACATTGAGCAAGGGGCTTGTAAATATGCCAATGAAACCATTAAACTATCTGTATACCAGCATTAATGTCAAACATTGCGCAAGGGGCTTGTAAATATGCCAACGAAACCATTACACTATCTCTATACCAGCATTAATGTCAAACATTACACAAGGGGCTTGTAAATATGCCAACGAAACCATTACACTATCTCTATACCAGCATTAATGTCAAACATTGCGCAAGGGGCTTGTAAAAATGCCAATGAAACCATTACACTATCTCTATACCAGCATTAATGTCAAACATTGCGCAAGGTCTTTGTAAATATGCCTCTCTTTTTTTGTATATTCTATCTCAATTTATGCCATTAGAAAAACCCTTTAAGCATCTCTCAAGACATTTCATATTCGTGTCTGTGTGGCAATTTTATTACTCTGCATGCATTTTCTACTTGCACCCATGTCAAACCTTGTGCAAGGGGCTTGTAAATATGCCCCTCTTTATCTTATATTCCATCTCAATTGATGCCATTAATGAAATCCTTTATGCATCTCCCACACCATTTCATAAGGTTTTCTATCTGCTATTCCTATCCCTCTCCATACATTCGCTGCTTACACCCATATTAAAGGTTGCACAAGGCGCTTGTAAAAAAAAGAGCATATTTACAAGTCCAATGAAACCATTACACTATGTCTATACCAGCATTGAATCCAAGAATGATAAACACTTTAAAAAGAAGTCTACCCTGTAAAATAAAAGATACAAATTGTTAGCACACACAGCTAACATTATGGAAAAAGATGAAAATATAATTCCTTAATTCACATACACACACAGTGTGACCCTTGTCAAAAACTCTTTAAGCCACACATTTTATCAAAAACCATTTAGCATGGAAAATCATTTTACACACAGAGCACAACCCATTTAAATGAGCACATCACTACAATGAAGAAACCTGACTCATTTTCAAAATACAACAGTAATGAAGCCCAATATGCTTGTTATGCTTCCAAATACTGCAAACAGCACTCTCTCTACATTACTCACCTTTAATATCACTTTTGAAAATGTAGAACAGTGTGAAACACACACCAAATTTTCCTAAGCACAATCCCTGAACTGCAGCTCAGACACTGGAAACAGAAATGGCAGTATCCCACTCATTCTTCTCACTTATTTCTGCTCATAACCAATGAAATGTCTTCCCACACTATTTCAAAACTAAACTAACATTTCAATTGGTTCTACATTTCCCACACTTTCAAACTCACATAATATTCACCCATCCCCCTACTGCTCATTCAACCAGTTACCATGGTAACTCCCACCTAAGGAAGAACAGAGCTTAAAAGTTCATCATACTATGTTTCAAATGAATCCATCAAGGTTGTTAGAGCTTTTAATATAACAGCTAATCATGTGCAATGTTCCTGTCAATGACCTTTTCTGAACCATTAGAATTGCATCTTTTAAAAAACAAAACTATGCACCCTAATATGCTCTTTTGCATTTTCAGAAAGCACCAATCATTTCTTAAGCTTCAATTGCAGTGAATATCCTCCTCTTTTTTTCTAAACTGCAAGCTTTCCAACTGCCATTTCATTTACAGCCCTCATCTGAGTACAACCAGGTCTGCCTTGAACATGCTTTCAGTATGGTTTGTCGGACTCAGCTTTGTATTCTGGTCTAAAAGGTATGCAATAAACAGAGGAATTCACAACCTTGATTTACCAAATGTGGATATTTTATGGATTGGCCAGAGAGGATTGAGATGTCACCAATTGATACCATTGGTGAAATCCTTCATGCATCTCCCACATCCTGACCTCATAATTGTGCACTGTGGTGGAAATGACTTATGCACTTTGACTGGGGTTGGTCTGGAAATGCTATTGAAGGACATCTTTGGACAATTGATGTCACTTTTTCCTCAAACTGCCTTTCTCTATTCCAATATATGCCAAAGGCAAAAATGGAATTGGTCCAATCAATTTTGTTCGCAGATTGAGGAAGCAAGGAAACATGTAAATAAATCTGTTTCTGCATACATGAGAGACTATGGAATGGGTTGTATATACCACAACAACTTGTGTTACAACATGCAAGGCATCTATAGGACAGATGGTGCACATTTCACTGATGAAGGGAACAAAGTCTTTCTCTGTAACATCAGACTCTGCATTGGTACTTACTTGTAGGTACCACAAAAAAACACAATGAACACAACAGCTCTTTTTAGAGCCAACTAACATGTAAACACTCAAATATGATTTTTAACTTAATTTTTTAAATACATTTTTACCTAGGTCCGCGCACCGAACACTCACTGAGCACTCCCCGTGTGCGGACCTATCGTGTTTTCTGGTATTTTTAAAAAAAATAAACATTATTTTTAACCGTAGGAGTCCTTGAAGAACCCCCTGAGAAGACCTAAGGGGTCAGGGACAGTCTACCCTACCCCCTTCCCACGATTTTAAGTTATATTTTTCACTCTCTTCTGAAACCACAAAATGGCGGCGAAAGGGTTCGCGCCCCGTGCATGCACCGAGCACTCACGGTGCGCGGACCTATTGGATTTTTTTTTTTAAATGAAAATGGACATTGTCTCCTCTGTAGATACCTTGAAGGTTGTAAAGCAAGTTAATATGGTATATTGAATCTATACTGTAGTCTTTCAGGAAAGCAGAAACAGATTTGTTCACATGATTCCTTCCTTTCTCAATGTGTGGTCAGAATTGGCGTAGGAGGTCATGAGTTCCTACTCTGGTGAAACACACTTGCTATTCTATATACTTACTTATGTTGTAAACTAGTGAATCAGAGACAGTCAGTAAAAGAAAGGATGGAGAACATGAAGAACACAAAATTGTATCACTTTACTACTACCTCACAAATTACATTTAAATAAGTATAAACATGAAAACAAATGTTTCATTAATAAATTACAATTTATTTTTCAGAATTTTCAAAATCTAAAAAAACTTGGAGCATTTCTTCATCAGAAATTTCATCCATCAAAGTGTCTTGAAATGATTCATCCAACTCAACAATGTCTACACACTCCATTAATTCCATGTCCAGTGTTTCATCCAAAAAATCTCCTTCACGTTCTTCATGATTTGGTTCATCTATACAATCAATAAACGTTGCTGTGATTTCGATGTCAAATGACACTTCATTTTCAGCCATTATTGAAGTTAGTGTACTATTAAAAGAAAGAGGAAGACAGTGAGATGTTGCAGGGTAAGAGTGACATAGAGCAGAGAAAAACTATTAAATTCTATAAGAAGAGTTACTACTGTGTAAAACACACACCAGAAATTGAACACCAAAAATTCCACACAAAAGTACCTCAGACACTATAGTCACAAAATGGCCGTATTTCCCTGGACAGTGTATAGTATCAAGCAAGAATTAGAAATATAAAGCACTGCATCTGATGTTGCCCTACTCAATCCATACCTATACCAGAAAAACATTAAATAACTAACAGAAAACATTTTTCCTATTAACTTAAAGTGCACAACAGAGTTCTCCTTACAAATTAACAACTCACCTTCTAGAAAACTGTTGTACAGTAAAATCTGTCTCAATCTCACACCTCAGAAATATACCTCAAACACTAAAATCTCAAAATGGCTGTGTTTCTCTCTCATTTTTCATACATATTCAAATACCCAGCCAATCACATTTCATCACACACAAAATCAAAGCCAAAGTAAAATTTTTATTGGTTTAAATTATCAACACATTCAAACTCACATAATCTTCAACCTACCCCCAATGCTCTCTGCCAATTACCATACTAATTCTCCACAAAACACCTACCAAAACTCAAAGGTGAAAGATTCATCACTCAATGTTGCACTCAACCAACATCAAAACACTGAAACTTGTTATTTTAATGTATTTATTTTTTGTCTTTTTATTTTTTTCAAACTTTGGGGTCCTTTACAGACCCCATGACTAAGCATGGGCGGAAAATCAGTTACGCTCGTGGATTTTGCGGATTTTCGGTAAATTCGCAATCCGCGAACGCTCGCGAATTTACCGAAAATCCGCAAATTCGCACGCAGCGCATTTTTTTTTCTTGGTGATATAATTGTGCGGCGCGCGGTGTTTACTTACCGTCATTCAGCGTTTGCCGAGTTGTTTTTCTCGATATTTTGCGAGTGCTGCGCCATTTTGGATCTTGCTGCGGGATCCCGCGGGAATTTGGCGAGCGCGATTACGTAATCGCGGCTTGCCATCTTGCACAGCGAGAGTTTGTCAACGCGAGTACGCCGTGATCACGTATCGCGGTACTTCGCAATTGCGAGCTTGGAGATGCGGCGAGCAGCAACAATCTCACACTCGCGAAAATACAAAATTTGCACTTCTGCACAAGAAATCCACCAGCAAGCAGCATAAACCTTCTGGAAATGATGATTTTTAGCTGAATAACTCCTCAGGTTGACATTTGCCTGCACTTTTTTTGAGAGGAGTCCATTTTGGGGAGGGTGGTGGGAGGAAGGAAGTGCCCCACAGTCTTCAACTTCCTGTTCCTGTCCAGCAGGCTCCTCCCAGTGCTTTGTCCATCTCCTGGTCACTTTTCATTTGGATCTGGAGCTGGAAAGATTACTTTTTGTGGATGCTGCTGGATATTTGGATTTGAGGCCTTTTTGACTTTCTTTGGATCACTTTTGGATTAGAAATTTCACAAGTAAGTTTGTTTGGGGCATTACAGTTGCTGCAACTACAATTTTGGAATTTTCGATTTTTGGGCTGTTTTGGGGCCTTTTGCCCAGGGGTACTCAGTGGTGGGTGCACTGAGTCTTTCTGTGGGGTGTTTTGAATTTAAACATCTTGGAGGGGCTGGATGGCTTGAGATTGTGCTGATTTTTCTGTGATTTTCGTTTTTTTGGCCTGTTGTGGCCTTTTCACCAGGGGTAGTGAGTGTTGCATAGGCCTAGTCTTTCTGTGAATTTTCTTGAATTTAAACATCATGGAGGGGCTGGATGGCTTGGGATTGTGCTGATTTGTCTGTGATTTTCGTTTTTTTGGCCTGTTGTGGACAGGCCATGTGGTTGGGGGCCATTTTGAGTGCTGCTACATGCCTTGGCCATGTGCTGGGAGGGAGGGGGCCATTTTGAAGGCAGGCAGTGTTCTCAGGCCTGCACCCATTTTGCCTAGCTTTCATCCATTATGCCCAGGGGTAGTGAGTGGTGCATGGGCCTAGTCTTTCTGTGAGTTGTTTTTAATTTAAACATCATGGAGGGGCTGGATGGCTTGGGATTGTGCTGATTTTTCTGTGATTTTCGTTTTTTTGGCCTGTTGTGGCCTTTTCACCAGGGGTAGTGAGTGGTGCATGTGCCTAGTCTTTCTGTGGGTTGTCTTGAATTTAAACATCATGGAGGGGCTGGATGGCTTGGGATTGTGCTGATTTTTCTGTGATTTTCGTTTTTTTGGCCTGTTGTGGACAGTCCATGTGGTTGGGGGCCATTTTGAGTGCTGCTACAGGCCCTGGCCATGTGCTGGGAGGGAGGGGGCGATTTTGAATGCAGGCAGTGTTCTCAGGCCTGCAACCATTTTGCCTAGCTTTCATCCATTATGCCCAGGGGTAGTGAGTGGTGCATGGGCCCAGTCTTTCTGTGAGTTGTCTTGAATTTAAACATCATGGAGGGGCTGGATGGCTTGGGATTGTGCTGATTTTTCTGTGATTTTCGATTTTTTGGCCTGTTGTGGCCTTTTCACCAGGGGTAGTGAGTGGTGCATGTGCCTAGTCTTTCTGTGGGTTGTCTTGAATTTAAACATCATGGAGGGGCTGGATGGCTTGAGATTGTGCTGATTTTTTTGTGATTTTCGTTTTTTTGGCCTGTTGTGGACAGGCCATGTGGTTAGGGGCCATTTTGAGTGCTGCTACAGGCTCTGGCCATGTGCTGGGAGGGAGGGGCCATTTTGAATGCAGGCAGTGTTCTCAGGCCTGTACCCATTTTGCCTAGCTTTCATCCATTATGCCCAGGGGTAGTGAGTAGTGCATGTGCCTAGTCTTTCTGGGGGTTGCCTTGAATTTAAACATCATGGAGGGGCTGGATGGCTTGGGATTGTGCTGATTTTTCTGTGATTTTCGTTTTTTTGGCCTGTTGTGGCCTTTTCACCAGGGGTAGTGAGTGGTGCATATGCCTAGTCTTTCTGTGGGTAATCTTGAATTTAAACATCATGGAGGGGCTGGATGGCTTGGGATTGTGCTGATTTTATTGTGATTTTCGTTTTTATGGCCTGTTGTGGACAGGCCATGTGGTTGGGGGCCATTTTGAGTGCTGCTACAGGCCCTGGCCATGTGCTGGGAGGGAGGGGGCCATTTTGAATGCAGGCAGTGTTCTCAGGCCTGCACCCATTTTGCCTAGCTTTCATCCATTATGCCCAGGGGTAGTGAGTGGTGCATGGGCCTAGTCTTTCTGTGGGTTGTCTTGAATTTCAACATCATGAAGGGGCTGGATGGCTTGGGATTGTGCTGATTTTTCTTTGATTTTCGTTTTTTTGGCCTGTTGTTGTGGCCTTTTCACCAGGGGTAGTGACTAGTGAGTGGTGCATATGCCTAGTCTTTCTGTGGGTTGTCTTGAATTTAAACATCATGGAGGGGCTGGATGGCTTGGGATTGTGCTGAGTTTTTCTGTGATTTTCGTTTTTATGGCCTGTTGTGGACAGGCCATGTGGTTGGGGGCCATTTTGAGTGCTGCTACAGGCCCTGGCCATGTGCTGGGAGGGAGGGGGCCATTTTGAATGCAGGCAGTGTTCTCAGGCCTGCACCCATTTTGCCTAGCTTTCATCCATTATGCCCAGGGGTAGTGAGTGGTGCATGGGCCTAGTCTTTCTGTGGGTTGTCTTGAATTTCAACATCATGAAGGGGCTGGATGGCTTGGGATTGTGCTGATTTTTCTTTGATTTTCGTTTTTTTGGCCTGTTGTGGCCTTTTCACCAGGGGTAGTGAGTGGTGCATGTGCCTAGTCTTTCTGTGGGTTGTCTTGAATTTAAACATCATGGAGGGGCTGGATGGCTTGGGATTGTGCTGATTTTTCTGTGATTTTCGTTTTTTTGGCCTGTTGTTGTGCCCTTTTCACCAGGGGTAGTGACTAGAGAGTGCTGCATGGGCCTAGACTTTCTGTGGGGTGTCTTGAATTTAAACATCATGGAGGGCATGGGATTGTGCTGATTATTCAGTTTTTTTCAATTTTTTGGGGGTGTATAACTGAACTGATGTTCCTCTGTCTTCCATTGCTCTTAGGTGCACAAGACTCAAGAGAAGCACCAGTGCCAGGAAGAAGTCCTGCAGCGGTGTGTGTGTGCAGCATAACGTCATGCGACGTCACGTCTGGCCACAGACAACTCTGCAACTCGTGCAACTGCGGCCTGCTGTTCTGACCTGCTCTGAAGGAAAATGGCCTCAAAAAAATTTCTCTGTAGCTCCTCTAGCAAGAAAGTTGCCAGTAAGGAGCAGAAGAAGTAAGTTACCAAGGAGGCTGGTGTGCCGGCCGCCGCGTTTTTTGGGAGTAAAAAAAAAAGTACGCCTGCAGCAGCAGCGGGATCTGCTGGGGACCAAGCTGGGAGCAGCACCCCCGCTCCATTGGGCTCAGTGCCTCCACCACCACCACCACGCCAACTTAAGTCAATGCCCTTGAGTGCTGCACAGGTAGTCAGTGTACTTCTTCAATCACCATCGACCAGTGATGTTGGCTCATCGCAAGAAAGTAGCAGCAATGTCCCTGAAGCAACACAGGTTGTTGTAACTCATCTGAGAAGTGTTAAACAACCACAGCCGCAACAACAACCATATGTGCAAGTACAAGCCCAAGTACACTTGGAAGGAGAGGCAGCGCAAGGAGATGCGCAAGCAGAGGTGCATGGAGGGTCACAAGTGCCCACAATAGTTGTTCCTCCCAAAGTAGGGGCACATCAGGAAATCGACAATCAAACCGAGGTATCATTTGAGGAAGCCACTCCTCCTGATGATCATTCATTGTCTTCCACATCCCTAGCAAGGAAAAGATCAAGGGAGGTGTCTACATCTTCTTCAAGCCCACCTCCTTCTGATGATATGGTTCAAACTTGGGAACCACCACTGCGGTCTGAGAGTGAGGCACACCATGATCTGACAAAGGTACCTAAGCGTAAAAGGAAGGTCGTCGAAAAACTCATAGCTATGGAGTGTGATGAGGCTCAACAAGAAGTGACGGATACTGCTGCTGATGAAGCCTCGAGCCAGTCATCATAAAGGTCACTGCAGCCCCAGCGGGCATGCAGCAAAAAGACATATTGACCCTAGCCCGAGAAGCTGCTGTGCGTGATGATGTTGTCGACGAGGAGGCAATGGAAGAAACACCACAATCATTGGAGTTAACTAGTACACCAACACCTACCGCTTCCATATTTCTTAGTCGCCAGAAGGGACCTCCATCCACCTCGACCTCAATTAGTGGTGGTGAAAGTGCAAAACGTACTGAAGTTCGGCAATCCACATCCTCCAATTCATCTGGCATTAGCAGCAGGACCACCACCACCAGTATCGCCGCCTCCTCCGGCCCCCAAAGACATTTCAAGTCCGCAGTTTGGGACTTCTTTAGTGTTTCCACAAAAAAGGAAAACCTCGCCATTTGTAGCATTTGTAAGTTGGCAGTTAGTCGTGGTAAGTTTGGTTCCAACTATGGTACTGGAGGCCAGAGAGGTCATCTTGAAAGAAAGCACGCTGTCCAATGGTTTGCACACCTACAGGCGATCAAGGAAGCCCAAATTGCACGTAATGCTGTTTCATCTGATGATGATGAGGAGGAAGAAGACGTGTCAAACACTTCACTTACACCCAGTACCCCTGTCAGCAGCACACCCCATGTGAGCCACACTAAGAGTGTGGGAGAGAGTGAGACACCAATGCGCAAAAGTTCATCAGCGAGCGTAACTGGGTCGAAGATATCATCATCATCCTGTAAATGCTTGGTCCAGGGCAACATTAAAAAGATGTTGTTTACAGAAGCGCAATATGAACGCAACCACCCACTGACGCGTCTGTATAACACTAAGCTGGCTAAAATGCTAGCTCTGGACCTTCTCCCTTTTTCTTTTGTAGAAGGGGTTGGTTTTCTAGAATTAGTGGCAGCGCTCTGCCCTAAATGGAAGGTTCCTAGCCGGTTCTATTTTGCCAGAGTTGCGGTTCCAGCACTACATGAAGATGTGCTGGAGGTGATTGGGGCAGCTTTGCAGAAGAGCGCTGTTCACACTATACATCTGACAACAGACATGTGGACCAGTGGCGCAGACGCTGATTACATGTGCATCACTGCACACTGGGTCTCTTTTTCAGGGGTTAAAGCAAAGCTAAACGCAGGTGTTGACCCGGACCAAGTTTTCAAAGCTGCTCGGAAACATGCAACACTAGCCATGTTTGGTTTAGAGAAACGTCACACAGCACAAAACATTTTGGATGAGTTTAACACAAAGGTCCTTGACTGGCTGTCCCCAAAAAAACGACAGATTGGTTATGTTTCCACGGATAATGGCGCCAATGTAGTTAAGGCGATGGAGCTGGGTCACTATTTCAGAGTGCCGTGTTTGGCGCACTGTATAAACCTGGTTGTCAAAAAATTCTTGAGTGATAAAGAGAGTCCAGCGTACGAGGTAGTGGAGACCTGCCGAAAAATGTGTCACCATTTCAGCCATTCTTTTAAGGCCCGGAAGCATCTGAGGAGCCTGCTACATGACCGTCGAATGCCAGTGAAAGCACTCATCCAGGAGGTGGTAACACGTTGGAACTCAACCTTCTAAATGCTTGAGCGTCTGTATGAGCAGTATACGGTACTCAATCAATATTTCTTAACACAGGGTACAGCTCAGAAGGACCTGAGGATGGGTGCGGAGCAATGGCACATAGTTAAAAGCCTGACACGCATGCTTCGTCCTTTTGAGGTCTTCACGCGTGCAGTCAGCAAGGAGGACTGTAATTTGGGAAAAGCTATCCCATTGTTGTACATGCTGGAGCACCAACTGAAGGAGGTGTGTTCTGTGTTTCAAAAAGATGAAAAAAACGAAGACCCTTTTGTTTTGGCGGAGAAATTATTAGAGCGCCTACGTGGTGATGAACGTCTTAAAATGATCCACTCAGAATAGCATTACATTTGTGCTACTATTCTGGATCCACGCTACAAAAAGGCGCTGGCAGGCCAAGCATTCTTTCCTTTTGATGATGAACATGTTCCAAAGTACAAACGTTGGCTAGCCTTGTCAGCCAAGAGGTTTGAAAGAGAATGGCAGAAAATCGAAGGAAAAGGCAGTACATCAGCATCAGCAGGCCATCCCCAGTCAAAACAATCCACTTCTGCACCTGTGGCTGTGGCACAAGTGACCTCTCAGCCGTTAAAGACACTGGCAACCGGATCATCTGCACCAGACACAACAGAAACATTGGAGGCTGAAGAGGATTGGCTAGCTCGGCTTGGGTTTGGTTCTCAAAAGGTCACAGGCACAGCAACAGCTAAGCAAAGTGGAGGAACCTTGGATGAGGACCTTGAGTCGATGGTGAAGGACTATCTGAATGACTCAACAGAGGTCTATGTTAATGCTGACCCATTGGCGTATTGGCGTGGGAAAAAAGAATTGTGGCCAAAGCTCTCCAACCTGGCTTTAAACTACTTGTCTTGCCCACTCGCAAGTGTGTCTTCTGAACGTGTTTTCAGTGCTGCTGGTGCCATTGCAACTCCCAAACGGAGCCGCCTCTCGCCCAAAAATGTGGAGAGGTTAACAATGATCAAGATGAATCAGCACCTCATACCACCAGATTACAGAGTACGAGAAAGCGCGCCGGATGAAGACGAGGTGGACAGCAACGTAGATGAGGGAATTTCTACTCTGTCAGGTGACACTGAGCTCACCCTGCCTGAATTCGCAGAGTATGAAGACAAAGCCTTATTCTTATGCCTGGACCTTAACACCGAGCCCTGAAAATGAGACAATGAATCAATAACTTTCTTTTTTGTCCTTATTCACTTTCATTCCTGTGTGTCTGTCTTTCTTTGTTGTGCACAGTTAATATAATTCAAACTTTAATCACCTAATCACAAAAACAAGCCCATCAGCAGAACTGTCTTCACTTGTTTGCTTATTGATTTGAAGGTGCCGCAGTTTGCATTCCTCAGGTTCACAAGTTCAGAAGAACATGCTCCTCTATCCTCCTCCTCTAGACTCCTATTTCCATCAAAGCAGAGGGCTGGATTACTCCCAATGAAGAAAGACTCAGCACTTGTGGGGGTGTTCTACTTCTTTGCGGGTGAGTTGACGGCTCTGGGGCCATTGCTGGGAAGCTACAATACCGGATAAAAGTGGTTTGGACCAAATCGGAGGCGGAATTTTTTTTGTGTTTTTCCTGACTTGCTTGCCTTTGAGGTGCTCTTTGGGGGGGTTCCGGCTGTTTGTGGGTGAGTTTCGGGGTCTGGGAGCACTGCTGGGACACTCTAATCTTGATTGCATTTGCTTTTCAGGAAATCCGTTGTGGTAAACCGGAGTTATGGCCTAGCTACACAGCGCGTTTGGACCGAAGGCTGAGAAATATTGTAAGCATGAGATTTTGCTTTTGGGCTGTTTGGGGGTGTTGTGCTTTTTGGCGGGTGGGTTGGCGGGTCTTGGGGCATTCCTGGGAAGGTCTAATACCGGATAGAAGTGGTTGGGACAAAATCCACGCTGATTTTTTTTTGCTATTTCTGACATTTTGCTCAATGTAGCGTTTTCGGGGGCCTGTTTGGGGGGCTTCCTGGTGTTTGTGGGTGGGTTTCCGGGTCTGGGAGCACTGCTGGGACAGTCTAATCTTGATTGTATTTGCTTTTCAGGAAATCCGTGGTGGTAAACCGGAGTTATCGCCTAGCTACACAGCGCGTTTGGACCGAAGGCCGAGAAATATTGTAAGTATGAGATTTTGCTTTTGGGCTGTTTGGGGGTGTTGTGCTTTTTGGCGGGTGGGTTGGCGGGTCTTGGGGCATTCCTGGGAAGGTCTAATACCGGATAGAAGTGGTTGGGACAAAATCCATAAGGAAAACCCTTTTGGCACTTTTTGTAACTTAGGGTTCATTAGGGTTAGCCCTAGCAGCAGGATTGCATGTGTTTTGGGGTGTTCTAGATTTTTGCAACTGAGTTCTGGGGTCTTAGAGCACTTGTGAGAATGTGTAATTTTGGTTGCAAGTCATTTGAAGAAAATCCATGGTAGGAAAGGGGGGATTTGACATAGTTAAAGAAAGCCTCTGCCACTATTCTTAACTTAGGGCTCGTTAGGGTTAGCACTAGCAGTATTTCTATTGCATGTGTTTGGGTGGGGGGGGTTTCGAGTCTTGGAGCGATGCTGGCTATGGATACTTTTGCTTGCTTGCAAGTGGTTTGAATACAATCCACGGTGGGTAAGGGGGTATTTGGGCCTACTTTTACTTTTGAAGTACGTTTTGTCACCAGTTTTCTGCTAGGCCTCATTTTTTGAGATCTGATTGGGGGTCTTCTACATTTTTGCAACTGGCTTTAGTAAGGGTCTGGGTGGAAGCACTGCTGGGAAGGTCTAATTTTGCTCTAAAACACAGTTTACAGTACACCTAGCTTGAGGGGAAAGATCCGCTAAATTAATTCGCCCATACTTATTTATCCTTCAAAAGGTGACTCAGACAGAGTACGCACTTTCAAAAACGTTGTACTGTCTATTAGGAAAATCAAAGTGCGACTTTTTGCACTACACAGCGTACATACCTTATATTTTTTTATTAGTGCTGTTTTTTGTTCAATAATTACAGGCCGGGTTTCAGTTTGCAATGGGGAAAAAAGTATGGAGTCATGCTTCACATTAGCGAGCCGCAATTCAGCATCTGCCAGGCAGGCAGTGTACAGGGTGTCTTCTGGTCACCAACATTGATGGACGAAGCGTCAGCTGGAATGGAGGAGAGCTGCTAATAAGAGGAATTGTTTGCTGCATGCAACTTACTTACCAAATTCAACAGGACTACTACAACAATACAGATACAGTATCCATTATTTTATTCAATGAGTGTGTGTGACTGCATTTCTTGGATCTCTCTCTGCTTCTAAATTGATCCCTACAGCCATTCTATATGTTTTACTTCGGCTATTTTTTTAACCTAATTTAATGTAGCCCTGTACTGTCGCATTCTGGCATTCACGGTTGTCGAAAGTACTACTTACTTTTCTGTAACAACGCATTCAGTAGTGCATGCACTTCCTTTATGTCACGTAAAAGATTTATGGTTAGCTTTGTAACTAAAAATTTCTTTATGTTCAATTATTGTTTGTCCATGCTGTGCTTTTTTTTATTTTTCTCTCAACAAAACCTACCCAAAAGTAAACCCCCATTCCTATCCATTTTACAAACCCTAACCCTCTTCCCCCGGGTTGTGTGGTTTTGCTTGATGTGTGACTAACTGACATCAATAATTCCACACACTTGCTGGGGAGGATAAGGTCATAGCAACAGGCTGGTGAAGGAATCCGAGGATATATTCTAGACTTACTCAGCTTCAGTACTATTTCTTGTAGTATTAGCCAATGTCAAAGAAATCCTACGCAAGTACAAGTTATACTATAAATACTTTACCATTTGTTAGGCTACATTGTGGCACTGTTGTAGTCTAGTGTACTGTCACCTGCTATATTCTCTATCGTACCGTTGTAATGCTACAGTAAGGACAAACCAGGTTTCATTTTCTTTTTTTCCATAGCCATGCAACTGTCACTGTGTCACACCACTAGTACCACCACAAGGAGGAGGAAATTTCAGCCGCCCTGGATTGCAACCTTAATCGCCATTTCCCGTGGAGCCAGCCCTGGGCCTAGCCCTACTTTCAAACAGAAATTACAGGTAAGATAAGCGTTTGGTTGGAGGTAGTATAATGGAGTATTAGGAGAGACGAGATATTGACGGTAGTACCACTAAAGTCCTAGGACTATTCAGGAAAACAAACTTACTGTTAAACCCCCACCCACCAGACTCAAAAGCAGTAAAAAACAGGTATGGTCAGATAAAGTTTCAAAAAGTATATCTTTATAGCCCTAACAAAATAATCTCCCGCAAGACCCTCCCTAACCCCAACGATTGTCCTTCAAAAGTCCCCAAAAACCCAACTCCCAATTCCCACCCCCCAAAAGTCTCTAAAAAAGGGGCAAGGGACACAATGGCAGGGTGCTGTTAACTTTGGCAGCCAGGGCATCATGCTCCTTGCGGAGGGTGGCAAGTTTGAAGCGGAGGCCCTCCACCAAGTTCTTATAGTTCAGGACCTCCTGCTCCAGGTAGGGCAGTCTGAGGGATAAGCGGCGCCGCCGTGCCTTGCAAATCCTGTGGGGGGCAGCTGCTGTCTTTGCTGCTGCGTGGTGGCGTTTGGCTTTGGTAGCCCGGCTCCGTACCGCTGGAGCAATGCGCTGGCTGGCAGCCCGCACAGAGGAGGATGCAGCTGTCCCAGTGGACGTTGTTGTATTACCAGACTGCGTCTACTCCTCCTCCAGGGCCACCAGCCGCCGATATTCAGCGACAGTGGCATCCAGCCTCCGTTGCCGGGCCATTTGAGCCAGCTCCTTCCTCCTTGATGGTCTCTTGGATTTGGAAGGAGCAACTACATGAAGAAAGAAAGACATAGTCTGTAACCAATGCTCCTTAAGATTAACACAAAATGATTGAGCAGAAAGTTGTCACAGTACAAGTAGCAAATTGAAAGCACAGTACATAACTATTGAGGACAGTATCTATGTAACCTCCGACTTCTTCATCCTTGCTCTAACATTAGTGGGAGTTTAAGGAACAAATTCTACGAGCACTATGGACTTCCATTACAGTCGAATATGACAGTACACTAGTCTTATTCTTCTTCTTCTCTCTTGTTTAGGAAAATTGGTACGTTATCTTATGCAAGCCGGCATAATGCCAGCGCAGTGAACTTCCACCCGAGAAAAACAGACGCACACCATGGTGAGTGAGACAGACTTGCGTTACTGTACCGGTCCAGTACATGCAGGTGGTGAAGCTCTTACTTTTCTATTACAGGTGGCACTGAGAATACTCTGTTAAAAGGGCTACTGCTTAATTAATTTAGCTTTCACCCTTCAGTGCAAATGAGTATTAGAAAAGGAAAATGAAGAAGCTAAATAATTTGATTATCCATCACTTCACATGGGCTGTATTTGATGGCATATGGGATGACTTTAGGTGCTTTGCTTATTATTGAGTGAACAGTGATACACCAACACATGAATGACGTACTACTACTAAACTAAAGTTATTAAGAGAGGTAGGGAGTGTCCACCGTAATAACCGGATATATGCTGTGCTTGCAGTTGCAATACAAACTACTGCTAATATGCATGGTAGTATTTGGACAAAATGACAACTTCTTTTCCTTGCCTTTCCTACACTGGAACGGACGTGCGGGTGCGGTGTTACATGCTCTTCAAAGTAACACTTAGTTCATCCAGTGACTGTCTACTCTCTCTAGATACACATATATTATCTAAGAGTCAGATAGTACCATGAATGATCCAGGCATCCCTCCATTCAAAGTATATGCACACATACAGTTTCTGTTTCACCCACCCAGGCTGTTCTCCTTCCACCCATCCTTGCTTCATCATTTACCCAGCCATGCACCATACCATATTCTTTCCTTCCCAGCCACCTCGGGGACCAAGCAAACACATATCATTCTTCTTTGACAGTCATCATTACATTTCTCGTCCTTCCACACTTACTTACACCCTTCTTTCGCTTTTCGTTCATCCCATCCATCAAGTTCATCTCAGATCTGATTGAGATTCTTCTCGCCAAAAACTTCACAGCTAAGTCGAAGTACATTTAGAGGAGGCTACTACCTGGTTGATTTATAATACACCCGTGCAGAAAGCACACTCTGCAGTCTTCAATCTCAATGAGTAAGGAATATATAGCTTACCTCTGCCCGCCACCACCGTGTCATCCCCCACAGAATTGTCCGGCACTCGTCCAATGCCACCACCACCTCCGCGCTGGCCCCGCCTCCAGATGTTCCACCTACAAAGTACATTTAATAATGTTAAATACACCACTCACTACTATATAATATTTGGTCTAGGAGTAAGAAAGAAATGTGAAAAAAACAGTACATAATTTAATAATTTGTGACTGTCGACTATAAAGTAAAAATTTCCCTTTTTCCAGGGAAGGCTGTTGTCTTGCTGCACTTTTTGGCACAACTGCTGAATGCTTGCTTTTTAATTTTAACACGAACCACTTTTTCTCCTAACAGACAGAAGCTTGACTTCTAAGAACACGAGCAGGATCAAGTTCAAACCAGGTGAGAGCTCGGCTCGACCACAAGAAATGTGTCCAATTAATCGTCAGCACTAAGCACTTTTCCATTTTCAGTTAAACGTTTACTTTTATGACAAACTTGATTTTAATAAATGTGTTTACTTTTAATAAAGCTTTTAAACTTAAATAGACTCTGTGGTTTTTGGTCCTCCAGACTAGAGTGGATGAGTTAAAGGTTTTGCAATTTTTGCAAGCATAAGTCCGTGCCTCTGACATCATTGGGGAATAATCATAATCATCGGTGACTTTGGGAGCTAAATGACTCTGCCACACTATCTAGTCAGTAAGGAGATTGGGGGTTCAACTACAAAGTCTGTTATCACTGAGGTATGTGGAAAGTCTAACAGCACCTATTATAATTGATAAGCTAAGCAATGCATTATTTAGTGTCCATAGTTCTGTTTGTGCAGATTTGTCCCTGCAACAGTAGTAGAATGGATTGTCCTCCTTTCCAAACCAAAAGTAAAGTAGTATCTTATTCTTTCTTGGTGGTCATTCACCTTTTTATTGTTGGCAATTGTCAAAGCATAAACATTTAGAAGACTTGAAAAGACATTATGGACAATCCCAGAGGACTGCACTCTGTGTATTGAGCTATTGCTAACTAGAATGGGAGTCCAATGGAATTGCCAAATGTGCAATCTTAGTTAGCTACATAGACAGACTAATAAGAATAATCTAGTAATACCACACGGAGTCATAGTCGAGGCAGGATAAGAATTTAGATCCAGTCTACAAGAATATCAAAGACGATTTAGAAAAAATCGAATGAGGAACGCTGGGAAAAAATAAGTACTCTATATTAAAATTAAAACTTACTGGGGCCAGCAAAGGAGCCCTCGCCTGCCCGATCCTGGCCTGCATCCTCAACAGCACCCTCCTCCTCCTCCTCCTCCTGTGTCCTCCTCTTGCACCTGGGGGAAGCTGATGTGTGTGTACGTGTATATATATCTTTATTCGGCAACTTGATCGCCATAAAAGAATCATATAAAATACATTTCCAATACACAGTAAAATATTTAAAATACAAGTAAAAGAATAAGGTGCAACACAGTCACTAATTTGCTACCAACAGATATGGCATCAGACCGTTGGACCCCCCGACTGCAGTTTCAGTAAGCGGGATCGCGTCATCCATGCACTTCCCAAGAACTTTGCTACCCCACAAATCATAAAGGGAGATGAAGAGTCCGTAGAGAGTACACGAAGAGCCTGACTATGGCACCTCAACCCCAGTTCCCTGCAGACAGGTTTCAGCCAAAATTTCCGCGCCCCTTTGTAAGCTGGGCAGGCAAAAAATAGATGGGCCACAGACTCTGTTGGTGCTACACAGCCAGGGCATGAACGCAGGGGGGCACCAGAGTTTGACCACCTCACCGTGAAGTCATGCACCGGAAGCGTCCCATATCGCAGTTTTAGGTATAGTGCTCGATCTAAGGGTTTAGTTATCAAGTCGAGGAAGGGCTCCAATTTCCTCACACATTTAAATGACAAAAATTGGTCCGTGAGTGAGCCCCCATCCGTAGCCCTCAACAGGTTACTCTGTACCCAGTCCCAGTATAACTTTTTGATCACATCCTTTGGTGGCGGCGATTGTGACTCCCAAGCATCTCTTAGCCCTAACTTAAGAACCAGGACTTTCAATTTGTTCAACCATCCTATTTTTTTTCCCGTGTCCAGTAGGAGAAGATCGTCCAACCCCTCAGCATATTTTGCAAGCTCCTCCGTTCTTCTTAAACGGGTCCAAAAGAGCAACGGGCGAAGCCTTACCAAGTCCTTTAATGCTCTTCTGCCCAGATCTAGTCTCAGGGGAATTAGTGGGGTGGAAGCAGGAAGAGCCACCACCTTCCTTAGAAAATTATTATCCGCTGTCGATAGATCTGAAACATTTTCGAACCCCCAAAGTTCAGAGCCATATAATGCAGCTGGGAGAATCTGACCCTCGTATATGGCCATGGCCGGGGAGACAGGTTTACTACATGATTCACGGATTTCCCTCAGAATCACCCCCGATACTCTTTGATGACTGAGTAACATTTTGGCCAAGTGATCCTTCCAGGTCATTCGGCTGTTTATCCGGACACCAAGGTAGTCAAAAGACTCAACCAGCTCCAAAGGAACACCATTAAGCAGGAAGTTATTTTTGAATCTTTTAGAGGGGGAGAGTGCCATCAATTTGGTTTTTGAGGTATTGATGGTTAAGCCTCGGGTGGTACAGAAGGAGCTAAACCGGTTCAAGAGTTTTTGTAGACCCACAGGGGATTTGGAGATTAATATGGTGTCGTCGGCGAAGAGTAAAGTGGGGATTCTTTCCCCTTCCAGGGATGGGGCATCCGTCTCCTCCCCCTTCAGATGGTCCACCACTCCATTCACGAATAGGGAGAAGAGGGTCGGAGCCATAACACATCCCTGGCGTACTCCTCTCCGCACAGGGATCCTATCTGTCAATTGCCCCTGGGATCCCCATCTGACCCTCGCGTAATTCCCCTCGTGGAGCTTTACGATAAGGTTCAGGAGACCACTTGGGAAACCCATCTCTCCTAGAATCTCCCATAATTTTGCACGAGGGACCAGGTCGAATGCCGTCTTGAGATCTATGAAGGCCATATATAAACTGCCTTTCTTGATGGTAACTGCCTTTCAGTAGATAGCAAAAAAGCGAAAGACCTGGTCCATCGTGCCTACTTTTCTTCTGAACCCCGCCTGTAGGTGAGAGAGAATACTGGCCTCCTCCATCCAATCTCCTATTCTTGAGATGATGACCCTGCCGACCACTTTCTGAATTATGTCTATCAGACTGATAGGTCTGTAGTTCGCAGGGTCGTCTCTTACACCCTTCTTGAACACGGTTACTACCTCTGCCCCTTTCCAAGAGTCTGGCACCTGGTGACCCCTGGTGATCAAATTCATTATTGTGGCGATTAATTTGGCCCAAGCCTGCGGCTCCGCTATCAACAGGTCTCCAGGAATCCCATCCTGTCCAGCTGCTTTCTTTGGGGTTAGATGTCTGATCGCCATCACTACTTCTATGGTCGTAAATGGAGGGTCGTCCACCCCAGAGAAATCTCCATCTCTCAAATTGTCTGCCCCAGGGCTGGTTGTTTCCTCATTACCTCCATAAAGGGATGAGATATGATCAAACCATTGCTGGCTGGTTATATGTGCAGCGATTTCCTCTGCCTAGTTCTATTGATCAGGTCCCAAAAAAGGTTCGGGTTCCTACTACTTACAGCATTGGATAAGTCCTGCCAATGCTGTTCCTCCCACTCACACTTGGCCAGTGATAATGCATTTAGGTATTCCTTCCTGGCCGCTCTAACCAGCAAAGGATCCCCAGAAATCAGGGCTTTTGTCAGATTTTTCCTTTTGCCCTTACACAGGACTGTATACCAAGGTTTATTAGAAGAGGGGGGATTAGCAGTATCCCTATTGCTTTTCCCTTTCGAGATAAAAAATTTGCCAACATGATCAATTGTAGCTTTATAGGCTGAGTCAAGGGAGGGGTATGGGACCCTGCTGGTCTGATTTTCACCAACCCAATCTTCCAAATCAGAAGACAGGCCCTCAACCAATAATTTTATGGCCCCTAGATCTTCCTCCTTGAGGATAATCTCTTTAGATATTTTTAAGGTGACATTCATCCTCCTATCTTTAAGGGTACCCCAATTAAACTTGCAACACAGGGGATTGTGATCGCTATCCTGGCTTGGGAGGACTTCCATGTCAATAAGCTCTGCCCAAAAACAAATATCCATTAGGATGTAGTCAATTCGGGACGGCCCAGTAAGCCTATTAAAGGTCAATGCCCCTGCCTGGTCAGATATAGTCCTGCCATTGAGGGCTCTTAACTTGTGGACCCTGGTCAGTGTATTGATTTGAATTGCCCTAGCCGACCACCTCCTAATGGGGGGCAAGGATAAACTTGGGATGGACCATTTTGAATCCTCCTCTTCAATATCCAAGGGGTCATCTCCGAGGAGGGGTTCAAACGTGCAATTAAGATCACCCACCACAATGATTTTTGCTGAAAGGGCAATTAGCTAAGGCGGAGTCCAGGGCTGTTAAAGTCAGAGAGGCAGAGTCCCCAGGTGTCCCTCTAGCATAGACATTGAAAATGTCAAGCCTACTACCCTCCGACTTTCCTCTAGAGGAGAGATGGAGTATATCATTACACTCCAAGTTGTGGCGTGTGATCACCCAATCCAGTTCTATTTTAATCCAGACCATGAGTCCACCCGCTCGTCTACCCTTTCCCTTACTAACTGCTGACAGAAAGTGGGTTGTATACCCCGATTTGTGTAATGGTGATAGGCTCCAAGTTTCCTGAAATAGGCAAACATCGAACCTCTCAATGAACGTATGCCACTCTGGAATTTCTAACTTCATTTTTAGCCCCGCAATGTTCCAAGAAAGGAGATTTATTACCCGCCGTCCATTGGGCACTATGGTGGACCCCCCCCCCTTTCACACCCTCCTTATCCACCCTGATCTTACATCTCCCCCCCTCCTGTGCCGGGGGAATAGGTGTTACGGGGCAACCAACCAGGCTAGTCATAGGCCCAGCAGAGGAAGGAACCTCTGTAATGTTATTAATAATGACAGTTTGAGCTGGAAAAGGACTGCCTTCCCCTGTACCTATGCTACCACAGGGTCTTGTTGGGGCCTCCTCACCCAGAAGTTCCCTTGCCTCCCCCCCAGGCGCTAAACTTCAATCGCAATCTTCCAGCCCAGAAAGCTGGGAAAACCGATTGTAAGTGTCCAGTGGGGTAAAAGGCCTCAAATGATTCATCCTGGTGCCATGGTTCATCGTGTGTCTATAAGGGACAGTAGACCAGGCAGAGAACTGGTCAGGCACCAAGGAAAAGTGTTGCCCAAAATGGGTATAATTGTTATTGTAGGGCAAAGTAAGGGGTGGTCTATAAGAATGAGGTTTATTAGGATATTTAAATGGGGTATACTCTGGCCTAGGATAGAAGTATGTTAGGGCCCGAGGGATGATGCAAGTTCCCCCGTTTCCTGGTGGCCAGTTTAGGATATAATCAACGGCCCGAGGGTCTCTAAAATTGACCAACACTAAATCCCCCTCCATATTTTTAGTTCTACTCCCCAGCCAGTTAATCCGTCTAACATGGACTATATCTCCATCTATATTGGGCGCTATCGGCCTATACGTCCTTAACCAATGAATAATTTTATTCTTAAGGTCAACATATCCCTCCTTCTTATTTTCTGCTAGCTGAGGGACCCCTGTCAAGACCACCACAAAGGGCACTGCTTCAGGGGGAATCTCCACTTGTGGCACCTTTTTGCGTGGCATTCTATTATCACTAATTTCCCCTTGGGCATCCTGGTTATTGCTTGCCGGGACCTTTGGAATAGATTTATTTGGGGTGCCACCCGATTCAACTACTGGTGCCTTTACATGTTTTGGAGGCTGTGGGTTTTTGGAGAGAAGGTCAGCTCTACCCTGGGGCTGAACAGTTTGCTTGGCCGACTGAACTGGGGCAGGTGGGTTCTTTTGGACAAGGGTAGGGAGGGGCCTTATCGGGGGTGTAGGATGCGCCACCCCACTCCCCTGGGTTTTAGACAGAGTGGCCATACTAGTTATTGCTGCTTCCAATATGGTGAGTCTGATTTCCACCTTTTTGATGGACTCATTGATTGGTACAAGGAGAGATCTCAACAAAAACTCCAAGTTTCCTATCAATGTGGGGGGAGGTGTAATTAAGCATGAGCGAATTTTGCGGATCTCGCGTTCGCGAATTTTGCGGATTTGCAGATTCGCAATCCGCAAAATCCGCGAATTCCCGCGAATTTGCGGATTTTTTTTTTTTGTGTTCGCCCGTGTTTCTGCCAGTTGGCGAGGGTTTTGTACACTTTCGCAAATTGCGAACTTACCTGTCGGGTCGCAAGTTTCGCGAACTTGTTGTTTCTATGTGTCCAGCCTGTTTGGGACACTCTTCTTCATCACTGCCACTCTCTGTCACCACTGCCACTCTCTGACTACTCATGCCACCCTCTGGCCCACCCATGCCACCCTCTGTTTCATCACCACACCCTCTGGTTGTCCAGTGTACATTATTTTCGGCAAAGCAAAGCACACCTTCCCTGCCTCAAGTGACCTGAATTAATTTGGGGCTGATTAATGTGTCACAGAATATTTTTTTAGCTGGCACCTGCTTCCTTAATGCGCCCTGATTAGTGATCTTTTGCACTTGCTAAGTGCTTTCATTGTTGCAAAATTAGTTACAACACCTGCCCTGCCCCAACTGACAATAATGAATTAGGGGCTGATTAATGGATTTTAACTTCCAGCCTGGCTCCTGCTTGTCTCCCTTAGCTGTAATTCAGGACCTTTGTGGCATATGTGTAACTATTCTGAGGTTCAGAGCAGGGTCACATAATAGTTTCAACTGGCAACTGAACTCTGGAGGGGCCCCTCAGGAAGCACTACAGGAAATGGCTACTAATGATGAGCCTGAACTTTTGAACCTGGTAAGTAGTTACTTTCAGTTTTGCTAGGATCGTATTTCTGCAATTTTGCACTTATTCGCGGGGCGCAAACTCACACGAACTCACGCGAACAGTGCGAGCAGTGCGAGCAAAATCCGCTGCTCGCGGATTTGCGGATTTTGCGGGAGATTCGCAAATCTCGCGGATTGCGGATTTCCCGAAAATCCGCAAAATCCGCGAGCGGAACGGATTTTCCGCCCACCCCTAGGTGTAATATCAGCTGCTGTATCTCTAATATTACTGTCAGGAGCCTCCGCCTGTATGGCTACTTCAGGTAAGCTACAAATCAATGAAGGTACTACTGCTGGTGTAGAATCCCGAACCTGTGCTGGGGTAATCTCAATTGAATTGGGGGTTTTTGCCCTTTTACCAAACTCAGTATACGGGGTTTTAGCTTTACCTGGGGCCTCCCTATGTTTTCTCCTTTTTTTACTTGGTGGTGGGCGGTGAATCTGAACAGCGGGTGGAAGCTTAGGTTTCTGTTTCCTAGGTTTAGATGTGGCCATAATGCGGCTTGGACTAGGGGTAGGAGAAACTATTGTAATATTATCCACAGGCAAGCAAGGTGTGGATACAAAATCATGGAACAGTAGTGGAACGCCTTCTAGACTAGCATTGTCCTCACTCAAGTCAACAGAGCCTCCTTCCCGGGTCAAAACAAGCAAGGAACTATCCGTGAGGGGTCTATGTTTCATGCTCTCGACTGAGCGACGACGCTCTGCCCTACGCTCTGCTAGAATAGAGTCCTTTTCACCCTCACTCTTCTTCTGAAAATAGTTCTCCAATGACCCATTGCGTAATCTTCCTTTTTTTCCAGGGGTATCCTCCTCTGTCATCATATCCAACGTATGGCAGGTCAAGGGCCACTGGACAGCAGATGTTAGGGAGGTGGCCCAGCCCGGCCTCCTCTGGCCTACGAGGGCCTTAGAGGGCCCGCCCTTGTCCCAGGCTTCTCCCGGGATGCTCCCGCGTGCACTCCCGTGCAGCGGGAATAACAGATTGAAAAAATAGAGACTCTCGTTAGTGGGGGCGGGGCAGGCAGGGAGAGCGGCCCAGATGATAGTAATTAGGGCTGGCGGGGACTCCTGGGAGAGGTAGTCCCGGTCCCGCAGCTCGCAGCCCTGCCCACGCGCACACACACCCACTGCAGGCTCCGCTTTGGCAAAGAAACAACTTCAGGGGTCCAAAGGTCCAAGATAGCACACCCCTCGAAGCGGGACCCGCGAAGCGGGTTCCGCGAGGCGCTGCACGGAAAAGCAGCAGTCAGGGCAGCAGTTCTCCACACGCACCAACAGGTCAGCCAGGCGTCCCAAAGTATATCGGAGTCCCAAAGGTTTTAAATTCGTTAGTGGGGGCGGGGCAGGCAGGGAGAGCGGCCCAGATGATAGTAATTAGGGCTGGCGGGGACTCCTGGGAGAGGTAGTCTCGGTCCCGCAGCTCGCAGCCCTGCCCACGCGCACACACACCCACTGCAGGCTCCGCTTTGGCAAAGAAACAACTTCAGGGGTCCAAAGGTCCAAGACAGCACACCCCTCGAAGCGGGACCCGCGAAGCGGGTTCCGCGAGGCGCTGCACGAAAAAGCAGCAGTCAGGGCAGCAGTTCCCCACACGCACCAACAGGTCAGCCAGGCGTCCCCTGTACAACATGAAAAACAGAAAACATGGATGATATTTGTCAACCAAATCAAACATTTCAAAAGAACTAACAAAATATTTTGGCGAAATAGCAAATAGACAACTATTCAACGGGATATATTATTGACCAATCTCATGTGGTCTACTACATTATTAGTATTGCTTGATTTGCGGACCGTCGAATTGTAAACTTCTTATGTAACTCACTACACAAAGTACTAAAAAGGTTTGCCTAGGATTGGCAGGCAGCAGTCCGCAGCACGCGAAGTGACAGCCAAAGTCCACCGTGATTGCAGATCAGCGACAACACTAAAGTTTCCTACTACATTAACCAGTCATTAAAATACTCAAACTATCAATCCACCACCACTATTTCTTCTTATCGCCATGTGTACAAAGGAAGGACTGGACTTGAGTCTGTAGGGGCTATCGCCAGTAGGTAATATATATATATATATATATATATATATATATATATATATATATATATATATATATATATATATATATATATATATATATATATATATATATATATATATATATATATATATATATATATTACCTACTGGCGGTCGCCAGTAGGTATATATAGTTAGGATTTTTTCTCTATGGGATTTTTGAAAATTCTATGTCTAATAACTTTGGCGTTTGTGGACGGAATTGGCTGAAATTTTCAGGAAAATGGAACATTTTGTTTCTGAGCAGCCCCTGACAATTTGGGGGGGTTTCATCAAGGGGGGGCCGAGAAAAAAGGGGGGTCCCAAAACGCATTTTTCCCATGTTAATTTCCATAGGGCGGTTGGCCTCACTTTTAGCTCGAACGGCTGAATGGATTTGCACAAAACTTGGCAAAATTGTAGGGACTGTTAGCCTGATGTGCCTTTGCTAGGTCTCAATATATGTGCTCCAGTGGATTTTGAGTAATTTAGGTTCAAAAAAATATATATATCTGGGCGGAGCCTAACCACACATCTGATCTGATTGGCTGTCAGCACTTCATCCAAGAAGTGTTGGCAGCCATCTTGGGACCAATATACATGATAGCACCTCATTAAAAAGCATTGTAGTTAATAGAGGGTTTTAGGACTTTAGTTACATTATCAATCATTTGTTGATGGTACCATACTCGTTTTAGGAATTGTGGTGGGTTCTAAGGTGATTTTACCATGTGAAAAAACCTTCTGCTGTGATATCATGAATATTGTTTGAAAGAAAACTAATATCTCATGATTTTCCCACAGTGGTTTGGAAGGGGATCTATAAGCTAAACTGAAAGCATATTTTCTGTAAATTCACATTATCTTTCTCAGTCATGTGAAAATGAAGTCTGACATTCTCAGTAAAACATGTACATCCAACAAGGACAGAGACTGTCAGTTGATTCCTTTGTGTTCTACTGCAGCCTCCTAGAGTGTTCTAAAGAACAACTAGAGCGCTAACAGTCCTACTTATTACAAAGGTATGGCAAACCTGAAGCCATCTTGATTGGAATAAAGTGGTAACTCTTAAAACATTTAATTTAAAAAGAAACAACATGAAGGGGTATATTTTGCCATAGAAAGTATGATTAGTGCTGCAGAATGAAAAATTAGGGCACATTTTGAGTGACTTCCCAAATCCTTTTCTATTTCATTAAAACATTCTGACATGCAGTCTCCCAAAATGGCCACCAGAGACAAAAGAGCCCAAATGTAGCCCAAATATCACCCAGATGTAGCCCAAGTATAGCCCAATGACAGAATGTCCCAGAGTGTTCTAAAGAACAACTAGAGCGCTAACAGTCCTACTTATTACAAAGGTATGGCACACCTGAAGCCATCTTGATTGGAATAAAGTGGTAACTCTTAAAACATTTAATTTAAAAAGAAACAACATGAGGGGGTATATTTTGCCATAGAAAGTATGATTAGTGCTGCAGAATGAAAAATTAGGGCACATTTTGAGTGACTTCTCAAATCCTTTTCTATTTCATTAAAACATTCTGACATGCAGTCTCCCAAAATGGCCACCAGAGACAAAAGAGCCCAAATATAGCCCAAATATCACCCAGATGTAGCCCAAGTATAGCCCAATGACAGAATGTCCCAGAGTGTTCTAAAGAACAACTAGAGCGCTAACAGTCCTACTTATTACAAAGGTATAGCACACCTGGAGCCATCGTGATGGGAATAAAGTGGTAACTCTTAAGACATTTAATTTAAAAAGGAACAAAATGTGGGGGTATATTATGCAATAGAAGGTATTATTAGTGCTGCAGAAAGAAAAATTAGGGCACATTTTGAGTGACTTTTCAAATCCTCTTCTATTTCATTAAAAAATTCTGACATGCAGTCTCCCAAAATGGCCACCAGAGACAAAAGAGCCCAAATGTAGCCCAAATATCACCCAGATGTAGCCCAAGTATAGCCCAATGACAGAATGTCCCAGAGTGTTCTAAAGAACAACTAGAGCGCTAACAGTCCTACTTATTACAAAGGTATGGCACACCTGAAGCCATCTTGATTGGAATAAAGTGGTAACTCTTAAAACATTTAATTTAAAAAGGAACAAAATGAGGGGGTATATTTTGCCATATGAATTATGATTAGTGCTGCAGAAAGAAAAATTAGGGCACATTTTGAGTGACTTCTCAAACCCTCTTCAATTTCATTAAAAAATTCTGACATAGTCTCGCAAGATGGCCACCAGAGACAAAAGAGCCTAAATGTAGCCCAAATATCACCCAGATGTACCCCAAGTATAGCCCAATGACAGAATGTCCCAGAGTGTTCTAAAGAACAACTAGAGCGCTAACAGTCTTACTTATGACAAAAGTATGGCACACCAGAAGCCATCTTGATTGGAATGAAGTGGTAAGTCTGAAAACACTCAATTTAAAAAGGAACAACATGAGGGGGTTAATTTTGCCATAGAAAGTATGATTAGTGCTTCAGAAAGAAAAATTAGGGATCATTTTGAGTGACTTCTCAAATCCTCTTCTATTTCATTAAAAAAATTCTGACATGCAGACTGAAACATGCACTTTGAATACCAGCAGCAGACGTCCCTGGTGAGCAGTAGCTTTACTACAGTGATCTAATGTGCAACTAGAGTGCTAACATTCAGAATTTATGGCAAATGTGTGACACATCTGAATGCCTTCTTGATGGAACCAAAGTAAACAAGCATTGAAAATGCAATAGATCTCGCCCTCATTTAAGTTAAAGCCATTCTGTTTGTAATGAGGTGGCTTTTTAGCTTTGCTTTTATTAGTGTTTTTTCAACTTTCATGTAAATAACGCACCGTTTTCACCAAATCGACTTTGCCCAAGCACACCCTTCCCTTCGGCCAACAAATCCCAAAAATTCGGCACACCTGCCGATCTACTCTCCCTACAGCTCACCCAAGCCCCGTCCCTCTAGCGCAACTGGAACACCCCAAATTCACCTTCTCCATGCGCACCAAAAACTCCCATTGAATAACATGACAATTCGCTACTCCGCACAAAAATTGCTCTTTAAAGCACTTCCCCTGCTCCGATCCGCTTCAAACTTGGCTGGACACTAGTTCCAGCGATTCCCTAACATCTCACCAAAAATCAGCCCAATCCATAAACTGGAACGGGGACGAATTTCAACCCGAATACGCGCCCCCCGCAAACACAAAAAAAAGCCATAAAACGGCCAAATCTCGACCAAAAACCGCCAAAATCCCTCAAAACCTTGCCAACACCAATACGCACGAAACTGAACCGGCCCCTCAGCCCTAGGCTCCGGGAACCCTACTTAATTGACCCAAAAGCCCTAAAAAAGCAACATAATACACACGAAAACGCCCTAACAACCCTAAAATGCATATAAGTATATGTATGCATGCATTTATGTTTGTATTTATATGTAGATATACAGATGATATATGTTTATATATGTATGTATATATATATATTCACTGAAAAAACCATAGGCTATAGACCATATATAGTTAGGAATTAGCATTTACAAAACCTTGAAAATTCACTGAAAAAACCGTAGGTTATAGACCATATATAGTTAGGAATTAGCATTTACAAAACCTTGAAAATTCACTGAAAAAACCATAGGTTATAGACCATATATAGTTAGGAATTCGCATTTACAAAACCTTATTTTACTCACACAAAACCATTGAAATTCCATATATAGTTAGTTGCACTAACTATATATCGCGCACCCGCAATCCACTGCTGATGATGTCACATATTACATCATTCATGACATGGTCAGTGACATCACTGATGACATCACTGATGACATCTCAAATGACATCACTGATGACATCACTGATGACAACATCCAGTGACTGTATGTTTCTGTAAAGTTAAAATATGTCTTACATATTGAAGAATGAGTGGATGTATAAGTGTCTGGATGAAGGATTTAGTAGGTGCATGACTGACTGTATGAGTGAGTGATTAAATGTGTCTCACTGAGTGCATGGGTTAGTGACTAAACTGTCTTAATTTGTGCATCATTATGTCTGTTGTTCTGTAAACTGTTGCATGTGTTGATAAGTAGCTATATGAGTAACTATATGGGTTATTGATTGGTTGCCCAAGTATTTGTATGGGATACTGAGTGTGTGTGTGGGTGGCTGGGAGGTGTATGACTCTGTGCATAGATGTGTGAGCAGTTGATTCACTAGATGTATGGTTTCAAAAGTGCATGTGGAAACAGCTGTATGGGCGGTTGACTGTGTGCATGAGTGTATTGGTGAGTGAATGGATATCTCAGTGCTACATGTCAAAGTAAGTACATATGTAAAACACAGTACATGTGAGAGTTGACATATATAAATAACTGTGCATAAGAGCCAGTGAATGTGTGAGTGGCTGTATGGATCATTGTGAACTTGTATCAGGGATTGTATAAGAGAGTTAATATGTGTTAGTATATGTTTGAATAAGTAAAGTTTGTATAACTGTATAGTTGAGGAAATGGAGGTGTGATTGATTCTTTGATTGACTGACTAGGTGTGTGAGTAACTCCATGGATGAGTGACAGTCTGTGAGTGTCTGTTTACACTGATTGTATCTAAGGTTATATTAGAGTCTGAAGAGGTTCATCGTATTATCACATGAATGATATCATCAGTGATGTGATCAGTAATGTCAAATGAGATGTCATCAGTGATGTCATCAGTGATGTCATTTGAGATGTCATCAGTGATGTCATTTGAGATGTCATCTGTGATGTCATCAGTGATGTCACTGACCATGTCATCAATGATGTAATATGTGACATCATCAGCAGTGGATTGCGGGTGCGCGATATATAGTTAGTGCAACTAACTATATATGGAATTTCAATGGTTTTGTGTGAGTAAAATAAGGTTTTGTAAATGCGAATTCCTAACTATATATGGTCTATAACCTATGGTTTTTTCAGTGAATATATATATATATATATTACCTACTGGCGGTCGCCAGTAGGTATATATAGTTAGGATTTTTTCTCTATGGGATTTTTGAAAATTCTATGTCTAATAACTTTGGCGTTTCTGGACGGAATTGGCTGAAATTTTCAGGAAAATGGAACATTTTGTTTCTGAGCAGCCCCTGACAATTTGGGGGGGTTTCATCAAGGGGGGGCCGAGAAAAAAGGGGGGTCCCAAAACGCGTTTTTCCCATGTTAATTTCCATAGGGCGGTTGGCCTCACTTTTAGCTCGAACGGCTGAATGGATTTGCACGAAACTTGGCAAAATTGTAGGGACTGTTAGCCCGATGTGCCTTTGCTAGGTCTCAATATATGTGCTCCAGTGGATTTTGAGTAATTTAGGTTCAAAAAAAGATATATATCTGGGCGGAGCCTAACCACACATCTGATCTGATTGGCTGTCAGCACTTCATCCAAGAAGTGTTGGCAGCCATCTTGGGACCAATATACATGATAGCACCTCATTAAAAAGATTGTAGTTAATAGAGGGTTTTAGGACTTTAGTTACATTATAAATCATTTGTTGATGGTACCATACTCGTTTTAGGAATTGTGGTGGGTTCTAAGGTGATTTTACCATGTGAAAAAAACCTTCTGCTGTGATATCATGAATATTGATTGAAAGAAAACTAATATCTCATGATTTTCCCACAGTGTTTTGGAAGGGGATCTATAAGCTAAACTGAAAGCATATTTTCTGTAAATTCACATTATCTTTCTCAGCCATGTGAAAATGAAGTCTGACATTCTCAGTAAAACATGTACATCCAACAAGGACAGAGACTGTCAGTTGATTCCTTTGTGTTCTACTGCAGCCTCCTAGAGTGTTCTAAAGAACAACTAGAGCGCTAACAGTCCTACTTATTACAAAGGTATGGCACACCTGAAGCCATCTTGATTGGAATAAAGTGGTAACTGTTAAAACATTTAATTTAAAAAGAAACAACATGAGGGGGTATATTTTGCCATAGAAAGTATGATTAGTGCTGCAGAATGAAAAATTAGGGCACATTTTGAGTGACTTCTCAAATCCTTTTCTATTTCATTAAAACATTCTGACATGCAGTCTCCCAAAATGGCCACCAGAGACAAAAGAGCCCAAATGTAGCCCAAATATCACCCAGATGTAGCCCAAGTATAGCCCAATGACAGAATGTCCCAGAGTGTTCTAAAGAACAACTAGAGCGCTAACAGTCCTACTTATTACAAAGGTATGGCACACCTGAAGCCATCTTGATTGGAATAAAGTGGTAACTCTTAAAACATTTAATTTAAAAAGAAACAACATGAGGGGGTATATTTTGCCATAGAAAGTATGATTAGTGTTGCAGAATGAAAAATTAGGGCACATTTTGAGTGACTTCTCAAATCCTTTTCTATTTCATTAAAATATTCTGACATGCAGTCTCCCAAAATGGCCACCAGAGACAAAAGAGCCCAAATGTAGCCCAAATATCACCTAGATGTAGCCCAAGTATAGCCCAATGACAGAATGTCCCAGAGTGTTCTAAAGAACAACTAGAGCGCTAACAGTCCTACTTATTACAAAGGTATAGCACACCAGGAGCCATCGTGATGGGAATAAAGTGGTAACTCTTAAAACATTTAATTTAAAAAGGAACAAAATGAGGGGGTATATTATGCAATAGAAGGTATTATTAGTGCTGCAGAAAGAAAAATTAGGGCACATTTTGAGTGACTTTTCAAATCCTCTTCTATTTCATTAAAAAATTCTGACATGCAGTCTCCCAAAATGGCCACCAGAGACAAAAGAGCCCAAATGTAGCCCAAATATCACCCAGATGTAGCCCAAGTATAGCCCAATGACAGAATGTCCCAGAGTGTTCTAAAGAACAACTAGAGCGCTAACAGTCCTACTTATTACAAAGGTATGGCACACCTGAAGCCATCTTGATTGGAATAAAGTGGTAACTCTTAAAACATTTAATTTAAAAAGGAACAAAATGAGGGGGTATATTTTGCCATATGAATTATGATTAGTGCTGCAGAAAGAAAAATTAGGGCACATTTTGAGTGACTTCTCAAACCCTCTTCAATTTCATTAAAAAATTCTGACATACAGTCTCCCAAGATGGCCACCAGAGACAAAAGAGCCGAAATGTAGCCCAAATATCACCCAGATGTACCCCAAGTATAGCCCAATGACAGAATGTCCCAGAGTGTTCTAAAGAACAACTAGAGCGCTAACAGTCTTACTTATGACAAAAGTATGGCACACCAGAAGCCATCTTGATTGGAATGAAGTGGTAAGTCTGAAAACACTCAATTTAAAAAGGAACAACATAAGGGGGTTAATTTTGCCATGGAAAGTATGATTAGTGCTTCAGAAAGAAAAATTAGGGATCATTTTGAGTGACTTCTCAAATCCTCTTCTATTTCATTAAAAAAATTCTGACATGCAGACTGAAACATGCACTTTGAATACCAGCAGCAGACGTCCCTGGTGAGCAGTAGCTTTACTGCAGTGATCTAATGTGCAACTAGAGTGCTAACATTCAGAATTTATGGCAAATGTGTGACACATCTGAATGCCTTCTTGATGGAACCAAAGTAAACAAGCATTGAAAATGCAATAGATCTCGCCCTCGTTTAAGTTAAAGCCATTCTGTTTGTAATGAGGTGGCTTTTTAGCTTTGCTTTTATTAGTGTTTTTTCAACTTTCATGTAAATAACATGCATCTGTATGCATATAAGTATATGTATGCATGCATTTATGTTTGTATTTATATAGATATACAGATGATATATGTTTATATATGTATGTATTTATATATATTCACTGAAAAAAACATAGGCTATAGACCATATATAGTTAGGAATTAGCATTTACAAAACCTTGAAAATTCACTGAAAAAAACATAGGCTATAGACCATATATAGTTAGGAATTAGCATTTACAAAACCTTGAAAATTTACTGAAAAAACCATAGGTTATAGACCATATATAGTTAGGAATTCGCATTTACAAAACCTTATTTTACTCACACAAAACCATTGAAATTCCATATATAGTTAGTTGCACTAACTATATATCGCGCACCCGCAATCCACTGCTGATGATGTCACATATTACATCATTCATGACATGGTCAGTGACATCACTGATGACATCACTGATGACATCTCAAATGACATCACTGATGACATCACTGATGACATTTCATTTGACATTACTGATCACATCACTGATGATATCATTCATGTGATAATACGATGAACCTCTTCAGACTCTAATATAACCTTAGATACAATCAGTGTAAACAGACACTCACAGACTGTCACTCATCCATGGAGTTACTCACACACCTAGTCAGTCATGCAAAGAATCAATCACACCTCCATTTCCTCAACTATACAGTTATACAAACTTTACTTATTCAAACATATACTAACACATATTTACTCTCTTATACAATCCCTGATACAAGTTCACAATGATCCATACAGCCACTCACACATTCACTGGCTCTAATGCACAGTTATTTATATATGTCAACTCTCACATGTACTGTGTTTTACATATGTACTTACTTTGACATGTAGCACTGAGATATCCATTCACTCACCAATACACTCATGCACACAGTCAACCGCCCATACAGCTGTTTCCACATGCACTTTTGAAACCATACATCTAGTGAATCAACTGCTCACACATCTATGCACAGAGTCATACACCTCCCAGCCACCCACACACACACTCAGTCTCCCACACAAATACTTGGGCAACCAATCAATAACCCATATAGTTACTCATATAGCTACTTATCAACACATGCAACAGTTTACAGAACAACAGACATAATGATGCACAAATTAAGACAGTTTAGTCACTAACCCATGCACTCAGTGAGACACATTTAATCACTCACTCATACAGTCAGTCATGAACCTACTAAATCCTTCATCCAGACACTTATACATCCACTCATTCTTCAATATGTAAGACATATTTTAACTTTACAGAAACATACAGTCACTGGATGTTGTCATCAGTGATGTCATCAGTGATGTCATTTAAGATGTCATCAGTGATGTCATCAGTGATGTCACTGACCATGTCATGAATGATGTAATATGTGACATCATCAGCAGTGGATTGCGGGTGCGCGATATATAGTTAGTGCAACTAACTATATATGGAATTTCAATGGTTTTGTGTGAGTAAAATAAGGTTTTGTAAATGCGAATTCCTAACTATATATGGTCTATAACCTATGGTTTTTTCAGTGAATATATATATATATATATATATATATATATATTTTTTTTTTTTTTTTTTTTGGGCTCAGGGAACCACACAGCCAATAGACTTGGACACTGAGGAGTCGGAATTAGAAAACTCAGATGGTGAACAAAACCAAGCCCCAAGAACAAAGGAGAACGAAGCAGGGGAACCTTTTTTCGACGAGTACCAGGTGATGAAGGAGACCCGCCAGAGACCGCAATTAAGAAGTCACCCCCCACAACAAAAACAAAGAGGAGGACGAGGCGGGGGAAGAGGCGCAAGGGGAGGTTCACAGAACAACACCACCCCAATGGTAACACGCAGTGCCTCCAATCGCAAAAGGCAATAACCACCAAGGAAGACAATAATGTCATCAATCTCTCAAAAAGGATTTTAACCACTGATGAAATAAAGGTCTTGAAGAAAGGACTTAGTTTTTGTCCGACCAGTGAATTCAATTTAGTGGATGCCAAAATCGACTTGTTTAAATACATAAGAAAGTTGAAGTTTAAGAAAATCTTCATGCAAACCCCGAATAAAGCAGCCCCAGTAGACTCAGGCAATATAACCGGGACAGATGAAGATGATCTCTTGGAAATCCTGATGACACCAACACAAGATTTACAACATTCAGACCAAGAGACTGTACTTCCTTTACAACAATTTACTAAAGGCACCTGAATCTTCAAGTGCCAAGGTCCGTTTTTTAGGCGGCAGGGCGTTTCCGCGAACTTTGCTCGAACATTCAGCAGCACCTACTATGGAGTTTGCAAGGACTACTACACCCATAAAGCAACGAGACACGAAGTCCCACATGGGCGGGGTGTAACGACATTTAGTCCACACAGCTGCTGATTTTCCTGTGAACAGCCAGTGAACAAGGGCGGGAGCCCGAAATGCATTTGGCAATTTCCGTGTGGGAGAGATGGTACGCTGTGTTTGCTGCCTGGAATAAATCACGGAGTTACTTACCAACTGTGTCGGCGTTTCCATAAGGGCAACCTTTTTGTGTGTTTGGATATTATTGCGGCGCGCTCCGTCGCGGAAACGCCCTGCCGCCTAAAAAACGGACCTTGGCACTTGAAGATTCAGGTGCCTTTAGGAGTTGGTGAATCCAATATTTCGGGACTGATATTGGCAAGCACAGCAGTGCGTCTCCCCCAAGGAACCCACTGGGGGAATACTGTTGAACTTTGCTCGAACATTCAGCAGCACCTACTATGGAGTTTGCAAGGACTACTACACCCATAAAGCAACGAGACACGAAGTCCCACATGGGCGGGGTGTAACGACATTTAGTCCACACAGCTGCTGATTTTCCTGTGAACAGCCAGTGAACAAGGGCGGGAGCCCGAAATGCATTTGGCAATTTCCGTGTGGGAGAGATGGTACGCTGTGTTTGCTGCCTGGAATAAATCACGGAGTTACTTACCAACTGTGTCGGCGTTTCCATAAGGGCAACCTTTTTGTGTGTTTGGATGTATATATATATGTATATATGTATATATATATATATATATATATATTGCAACACACTTTGACTTCGTCTCGTCAAAAGAACGGCAAGCACACAGGTATCCAGTTCTTCGATGATTTATTACAAACCCCACACCCCCGACAGACACGTTTCGCTATTCCAGCTTCATAAAAAAAAAAATATATATATATATATATATCTTTCTTTCTTTTTTGCAGTTTTATTTAGCGCACACTCGACCTGAAGGTACAAGAGTGCTTAACATGAGCACCAGTTGCCTTACAGTTGAACATATTCAGTTTTTTGGCAGGGGGAGGTTAAGTGATTTCCCCAAAATAGCAGGACGTTTGAGCCTCCATCAGACTAGTACCTGGTAGCCCATAGGCCACATCTTCTCCCCATAATGGTTAGGCAACTCTGAAGGTTTATGTAGTTTCAGGAGAGTTCTATATTTTAGTCTATATTAGGTTTAACTTATGAATTAGCATGGAGGTTTATGTGCCTGTTGCGAAGCACATCCAGTTATATACAGATCAAAGATTTGTATTTTATGTAAATAGGTAATTCTTTTGTCACAAAGATCCTTTTGATACTTCAGTTCATAAGTTGCAGTCCTAATATAGCACAGTGAGATATTAACCGGTATCAAGAAGCTACATGCAAACTGCAAGCCATTGGTTTAGGTCCTTGTTTTTTCCTCAATCAGTTGTTATTCTAAGTTTGAAAAGAAGTGTTCCTTCGAGTAGTAATATAGTTTTACTAGATCAGACTTCTCTGATCACTGATTTACGTTTTAAATCCTGACTTTGCATTTCTTCCGACCATTCACAATTAACATAAAATGTGTCCAATAATAGATGATATGTGTCTCTTACACTACATAAAACTCATTGATTTTTCCTAACACTTCTTGTATAGGACATAGAAAATCTTTATTTGGATAAAAGAAAAATATCCTTAAAAGCATTGCAAATTGAAACCACAAATCGGTACATTGTAATTAAAAAATTTCAAAACATATTTTACCACAGTTAAACAGTAAAAATCGATCGACACCTGTTACTCGATTTATATTGCACCTTAAAAATTAAAACAATTGTGTAATAGACATCGATAACACTCAGTAAAAGAGCAGAAGGATTTGATGTACTGACATATGTCAGCTAAAACTCATAATTTTATTTTTCCTTTTTTTTCTTCTCTTTTTTTTTCTTTTTTTTCTTAAAACTAAGGGCTTCTTGTATATTGATTTACATATTTGTTTGATTGTATTGCTGTGTGTGATGTAAAGTGCTCTGACAGCCTACACTGCAATGAATAGAGCAAAAAAATAATGAAACAAAAAATAAATGTATGTTTGCTACTTACATTTTTGCCATTACTCAAAGCCACAGATCCATCCAGCATTCTACAGTACATGCACATCTCTTACATGGGAGAGGAGTTGAACAAAATACAAAATCTGTCTCCAAATCATAGTTTCACCAATGTACTTGTTAAGTGATACACTGTGAGCATTTGTTGCCTCCCATTGCATTGGCAGCTGGCTCCTAGCCACAATGATACTTGACCAAAAGGAGGGCTGATGGCCCTTTAAACCAGGCCTTGTTTCGGGCCCAGATGGAAGTGAAAATAAGAAAACCCCCTCACCACCTACTGATTGGTGCTTGCACAGAAAGCAGACAATGTGCGGGCGCTGCTGAATTGTGTCCTAGGGCAGCAAAATAACACCAGGACAAATTTAGCATATTTCACTGGGTCGCCGGATCCCTGATCCTACTGAGAAATAGCTGAGGCAAAAGGGATGCATCAGGATACCCCTCATTTCATCATAGTTTGTTCCTCAGATGCCAGCAAATATCCCTTACTGTCAGTAACCAATTAACTTGTGCAAAGTACAATGACTTTTGGTTTGAGTGAATGTGTCTGATTAATAATGATAGAAGTGGGCAATGGAGGAGTGTCAGCGAACACAGAAAATGTATTTCTTAAGGCCACACTGAAGCTTAATGGAGATGTCTTTGTTATAGCTGGGAAAAACATTTCAGGCCTCTGTTATTGAGTTTAAAATCACTCAAACAGTGAATATTGCTAATTGTGACTTGAATACCGAAAGCAGTTGGTCTGATGCGCTTGATCAATAAATGTTCAGTATGATCCTCATTATGCTAGTGCATTCTAATGCAAAATTGTTCATGAAGCCTGGCCATAATTCCAGTGTGAGGAAATCCCTGATTGGCCAAGAAGTGGTGTAACACAACTTTAAGCCCCCTCCCCAACCCCCAATGAGGCACATTGAGGAGACCTCCCTCACCAGACAAACATTCCAACTTGTCCCCCAATTTCTGGCTTCGAAGGCCGTCATGGAACTGAGGGGCATATTACCAAGCAATAGCGATAATTATCGCTATTGCTTGGTTAGCGTGAAAAAAGTATCGCCGAGCTGCGGCGATTTTTACCGCAGATAAACCTTGGTATTAGCAAGGTTTATCGCAAATGCGATAAAAATCGGCCGCAATGCATGAATATCGCTGAAAAGTCAGCGATATTCATGCATTAGCGAGCTAATGCTCTTAGCCATATTATCCACCTCCCATTGGATAACATGGCTAAGAACTGTTCAGGGCAGGTGTTAGCTTTTGGAGATATTTGCGCTTAGCGCAAATATCTCCAAAAGTTGGTAATAGGAGATAGCAATGTTAGCGACTGTTTCCAGTCGCTAACATCTTGGCACGCCCACTTTGCATGTCATTAGTGATAAATATCACTGACATGCAAAGCGGGGCCCAAGATGGTCGCTATCTCCTACTAGCTGTCGCTAACTGGTGTTAGCGACAGCTAGGTAATAGGGAGATAATTTTATCTCCGCTTTCTTGGCTTTTAAAGCCAAAAAACCCCCTTGATAATATGCCCCTGAACTATCCTACAGGTTATGCAGATCTACAGGCTCCGAATTTAAATTACTTGGCAGTCCATCTCACTCAGTATTTAAGCACAATCCTGTTCACTCATGCAGGATCTCTTTATTTCTCGTTTTTCTTCTAAAACTACATTCAGTACAGTTTTCAGTATTGTAGAGTTGAAATGCATGCACTATATGCCTGTGCCCTGCCTTGTCATATGTGATTGCAGCTTGTATGTTAGGTTCCTGATCCGTGCACTCCCAGTACCATCAATCTGTCCCTTTCGACCGCCAAAGTTCCTTCCAAGTGGAAGCAGGCTTGGGTTTCCCCCATTTTAAAAAAACCCACTTTAGACCCCTTGCTTCCTGAGAACTTCAGACCCATCTCCCTGCTTCCCTGGCCTGCCAAAATCATCGAGGCACATGTCAACAACATCTTATCCGATTTCCTCCTCACCAATAACATCTTGGACGACTCCCAGCACGGGTTTAGAGCCGGTCATAGCACCGAGACCGCCTTGCTCAGTGTTTCAGAGGATCTCCGTACCATCCTTGACACCGGCGGCACAGCAGCACTGGTCCTGTTGGACCTTAGTGCTGCCTTCGATACGGTGTCACACGAGGTCCTCTTGACGAGATTGGAGGAAATTGGAATCACTGGGACAGCCTTGGGATGGTTTAGAGACTTCCTCTCCAACAGGTCTTTCAGAGTCTCTACCCCCCCTTACATCTCTGAGGAACATAACATTGGACAGGGAGTGCCGCAAGGCTCTTCCCTGAGCCCCACCCTGTTCAATGTATATGTCCGCCCTTTGGCGGAGGTGGCTAGAAGAAACGGACTTGCACTGGTATCCTATGCAGACGATACCCAGTTGGTGGTGGCACTTAATGACAACAGTGGTCTGGGGGCCCATCACTTTAAACAGACACTCACTGACATCACCAACTGGATGACGGCGAATTTTCTTCAATTAAACGCTGGGAAAACGGAGATACTGCTCCTGGGGAAAAACACTTCGTCCTGGGGTGACAACTGGTGGCCTGATGTCTTAGGCCCACCCCCTATGCCTAAGGAATGTGTCAAAAATTTGGGAGTCTGGGTGGACTCTGCTCTAAAGTTCACTCACCACACTAAAAAAGTAGCTGCCACGTGCTTTGGCATCCTGCGTAACATCAGGCCCATTCTGAAGTTCTTTGACTGCCGCACTCGCCAACTAATTGTCCAGGCGACCATCCTTTCCAGACTGGACTATGCCAGCTCTCTCCTATTGGGGGCAAATCTAGCTGAAATCACTAGATTGCAGAGAGTTCAGAATGCGGCAGCCAGGGCTCTGGTAGGTCTTCCGCGCTATTCTTCGGTATCTGGAGCATTGAAAAAACTGCACTGGCTCCCGGTGGCCAAAAGGGTCCAGTTCAAGGCATTGTGCCTAGCTTTTAAAATTCTTAAAACCTCCTCCCCCCCAATGCTTCGCCCGCTTTTGTCAGAGTACATCCCTAGAAGATCGCTCCGTTCAGAGGGGCAGCATCTTGCGATTATCCCCCGCACCAGTCTGGCCAGAGTGGGCGGCCGATCCTTCAGCTTCCTAGCTGCCAAGTTATGGAATAGTCTGCCCGAAGCTATCCGTGGGATACAGGACCTCTTAGCCTTCAGAAAGGCTGTCAAAACTCATCTTTTTCAATAATTGTCCCTTTTTCTGCGCCTCTATCTCTCTGTAAACTGTCTGTTCGCAGCGCCGGGACGCCCCTTGGCTGGGGCAGCCGTGCGCTATACAAATCACCATAACATTAACATTAACATTAACATTGTCCATGTCCCTTGGAAAGACGCAGAGCAAGGTCAACAACAGCAGTGGCAGGGTTACCAATGCCACAGACAGAGATGTAGCTTTTCTCATGGTGCCTTCCTACACCTTCCTGAAGCAAAAAATGTGGAGTATCTGCAGCTCTTAGCAATGCCACATCTCTTTTTGATGCCTCTGTGGCACTGTATGACCTTGCCTTCCTTTATGGATGTTCTTGCCCTAAATACCAATGTCAACAAACGTGCATTGATAAATCACTATAAAAGACGATGGGAGACCCCGAGGACATCAATGTTGTCCTGCAATTGAACCAAGACCCATGACTCTCAGGGTGCATCCATGCGTTGCTAGAAATGCCTAAAGACAGCCTTACTTATAAAGAGAGTCTGGCTCGGTGCAAATGAGTCATTCTAACGTGAAGCTTCAAGCACTAACGAGCTATTACGACCTTTTGCTGGTGGCCCTTTAAGCAACGTAAATCAGCCCAAATCCCACTTCTGAAGATTGTGGAAATAGATTATAATTCTAAAAGGTACAGGAGAGGAGCCCACGTCTATTCGCCCCTTGACTGACCTACTCCCTGAATCAAGTGCTACCTTCCCTATTCCTCCAGTGAAAAATGGTTGATTTACACTTTTAAAAAAAACATTTGAATACATCTTCATGCCACAATAAAGGTTTCTCAAACTGCAAAAGAATTTAGTCTGCACTCTATGCAAATATTTGAAAGAAAAAAAGATTAATTTTATCATAGAACATCCAGCAATCATTTTGTTAGAACACAGATTTGTCTGGTGTCGGCGCTTTTTCAAAATTAAAAGGGTCGATTGATGGCTACGTGTAAGTCTATTCTAGATGGGAGCTTTACAATTAATGTAAAAGTTTACACAAAGGAGAAGAAAATACACGCAGGAAAGTCTACTCGAGGCTAAGTTCAAAGTACAAACCATGAATGTGTATTAAAAATGAAAAAAAAGCAATAAAGTATTGTATTGTATTGTTATTTGTATGGCGCGGTTGCTGCCCAGTGGGCGTCCAAGCGCAGAAGAAGGCTAAAGGAATTCGTGTGTCAGTCATAATAATATGCAAAATGTAAATACGTTTAAAATACCTTTGGCTGTGGAAACAAAGCCCCAATTTAATGGATATCAGGCATCAAATACGGTCCAGGACATGACAAATGAGAAACAAGAAGCACATGTCATAAGGATTGCTCAAGTGTCAGGAGAGAAAGAACATGAAAAATATTCTAAGGTCAGTATACCAAAAGGTTTGACATAAAGTCAGCCTTAGAGAATTGGGAAAAACTATGACTCATCTCCAAAATAATGATTCCTCACACATTTCTAGACAGAGAAAACTGTACAATCGTTCTAGTGTGAAAATAAAGTTACATTTCGCTGGGAATAGGACACATCTCTTTTAGTAATATTGACATTTTCCCCAAATCTAATAAGTACGCTTTACTATGCTTTACATACAAAAATAATACAACATTGAAAATATAAACAGCATCTCCATTTGGTCTAGGACGTGACCTTCATTTGTATACAACTGTAAAATCCGTCTCGTCGAGGATCATCAGGAACAGCAAACATTGCATCTGATAAATGTTACAGTGGAAGCAGACCACTGAACTGAATGAATTTCGTAGAATTATTATGAAGCCTGAAGGCCATATCGAAGCTTCGTGATCCACTGACTAGGAGGGGAAGATGAATTTGTGTCAAGTGCTGGAAAATCACCATCATTAAAATGTAAAATCTGAAAACATGAGTAGGTCTGAAGCCTCTCTCATGTCAAGTATAAAGAACTTCACTGCGTTGAATTCAGTATAGACATTGCATGTATGACTCTCTAGTATTAATGAGTGTGAAAAATCTTTTATTATGGAATCTGCATCTACGTTGGTGATCGTTGAATGTGGGAAATAAATATACCCAGCATGAAAGGTAGCACACAAGTCAAGCTAGCAAGCCCAACTTCCTCATGAGTGGTTTGGGAGGTTCTCCCTCGAGCAAATATTGAAGAAATTGAGCCAAATAAAGTTTTTCAAGCCACAATTGTATACTCTTTGACGAAATGTCATTAGTTCTGAAAATGCCTTCATGCAATGTTTCAGCACTTTCATGGTGTGCCTATCAAACCTGACTTGCCCCAGGTAAAGCATTGTTCGAGGGAGACATTTTTGGTCCTGGGGCACTGGACCAAGGCAGCTTAATTTGAGGGGGTTCTTCTACATTATATGAAAAAAACACGAGTAAGAGACAGGCAGTTGAGTCAGGCTTTGGTTCACCACTTGGGGCATATTAGTCCTGAATAATAGATGATTTTTGATACTGAACTCACTGTACTCTTTTATGAACCTTTGAAGGATGAAAGTCTGAATGGACCCTTCTGGGTTTAAACCAGTAACTATTAGGTCAAACACAAATGCAGGAATGCAGGGTGTAGATGCATTAGTCCATTGAGGCACCAAATCCAGTAGTATCTGAGGTGTACCCTCCACAACAATGTTTTGATAAAAGCATCTGTTTATACTTGTGGATTTACTTCCATTATATTTCCATACTTCCACTTTCAAGCAGATTCTCCTTCCATCATCATCATCAAACTTGATTTCGGTCATAAGACCATAACAGTGCTCCTTCCATTATGTATGACAATCACCTTGGAAGTGCAGGGTTGAAAATGAAACAATGTCCTAATCTCACAATCTACGACCGTAGAGAGCAGAGCTAAAAAAATTTTAGAGGCTCATACAGCAGCTCTGTCACATATGTTAGGGAGACATTGCAGGTTCGAGCAGCAGAATTTTACATCAGACATACAAACTATGATTTCAGGTAGCATTAATGATCATCATTCAAATATCAGCTTAAACTATATGGGGCAGATTTATGTTGGGAATGCGCCACTTTGTGTCACGCAACTGCGGCGTAAACGTAGCGCATCCCTACGACCCATTTACAACGTGACGCATCTAGGCAGATGCGTCACGTTGTAAAGCCCTGCGCCACTTGTCGGCGTTCCGGCGCAGGGTGGGCGTTCCGGGCAGGTGCGCCTTGCAAAAGTGGCTGAGTGAAATCTATAAGATTGCACTCAGTCACTTTCAGGGCAATGCTGCGTCAAAACCCTGCGCTTGCTTGAAGCAGGCGTAGGTCTTGACGCAGCATTGTAAAGATGGGGCACCCCCGAGCCTTGCTGGAGCTGCGTCGCACCTGCGACGCAACTCCAGCAATGCGCCACCTTTACGGCACAGATGCGTCACGCATCTGTGCCGTGTTTGCCCCATGGTGCGCCGCATTGTAAATGCGATTTAGAAAAGGGGGTGGTGATGAACAGAGTGTCTGAGTTAAACAGACCACTCTTACCCAGTCCAAAGATCAGGGCTTGATCCATCACCGTTATTTATCTCACTGCCCCATCCCAGCTCAGAACCTGGCTATATGCAAATCAGTCTGTCCCTGGCCCAGTGCATCATGGGAACAGGGCAGACTAAACTACCAAGCCAATTCTTCACCAGAAAGGAGACAAGCTACCGGGGACCGGTTTCTGGCATTTCAGCCTTCTTCGGCCCGGCTTGCTTGAATCCTGATGGAGCAGTGAGAAAGGGACTCATGTCTGAGTATACCCTGCCACACCTATAGTGGCCAAAAACGATTTAGAAAAGGGGGTGGTGATGAACAGAGTGTCTGAGTTAGACAGACCACTCTTACCCAGTCCAAAGATCAGGGCTTGATCCATCACCGTTATTTATCTCACTGCCCCATCCCAGCTCAGAACCTGGCTATATGCAAATCAGTCTGTCCCTGGCCCAGTGCATCATGGGAACAGGGCAGACTAAACTACCAAGCCAATTCTTCACCAGAAAGGAGACAAGCTACCGGGGACCGGTTTCTGGCATTTCAGCCTTCTTCGGCCCGGCTTGCTTGAATCCTGATGGAGCAGTGAGAAAGGGACTCATGTCTGAGTATACCCTGCCACACCTATAGTGGCCAAACCCGATTTAGAAAAGGGGGTGGTGATGAACAGAGTGTCTGAGTTAAACAGACCACTCTTACCCAGTCCAAAGATCAGGGCTTGATCCATCACCGTTATTTATCTCACTGCCCCATCCCAGCTCAGAACCTGGCTATATGCAAATCAGTCTGTCCCTGGCCCAGTGCATCATGGGAACAGGGCAGACTAAACTACCAAGCCAATTCTTCACCAGAAAGGAGACAAGCTACCGGGGACCGGTTTCTGGCATTTCAGCCTTCTTCGGCCCGGCTTTCTTGAATCCTGATGGAGCAGTGAGAAAGGGACTCATGTCTGAGTATACCCTGCCACACCTATAGTGGCCAAAAACGATTTAGAAAAGGGGGTGGTGATGAACAGAGTGTCTGAGTTAAACAGACCACTCTTACCCAGTCCAAAGATCAGGGCTTGATCCATCACCGTTATTTATCTCACTGCCCCATCCCAGCTCAGAACCTGGCTATATGCAAATCAGTCTGTCCCTGGCCCAGTGCATCATGGGAACACGGCAGACTAAACTACCAAGCCAATTCTTCACCAGAAAGGAGACAAGCTACCGGGGACCGGTTTCTGGCATTTCAGCCTTCTTCGGCCCGGCTTGCTTGAATCCTGATGGAGCAGTGAGAAAGGGACTCATGTCTGAGTATACCCTGCCACACCTATAGTGGCCAAAAACGATTTAGAAAAGGGGGTGGTGATGAACAGAGTGTCTGAGTTAAACAGACCACTCTTACCCAGTCCAAAGATCAGGGCTTGATCCATCACCGTTATTTATCTCACTGCCCCATCCCAGCTCAGAACCTGGCTATATGCAAATCAGTCTGTCCCTGGCCCAGTGCATCATGGGAACAGGGCAGACTAAACTACCAAGCCAATTCTTCACCAGAAAGGAGACAAGCTACCGGGGACCGGTTTCTGGCATTTCAGCCTTCTTCGGCCCGGCTTGCTTGAATCCTGATGGAGCAGTGAGAAAGGGACTCATGTCTGAGTATACCCTGCCACACCTATAGTGGCCAAAAACGATTTAGAAAAGGGGGTGGTGATGAACAGAGTGTCTGAGTTAAACAGACCACTCTTACCCAGTCCAAAGATCAGGGCTTGATCCATCACCGTTATTTATCTCACTGCCCCATCCCAGCTCAGAACCTGGCTATATGCAAATCAGTCTGTCCCTAGCCCAGTGCATCATGGGAACAGGGCAGACTAAACTACCAAGCCAATTCTTCACCAGAAAGGAGACAAGCTACCGGGGACCGGTTTCTGGCATTTCAGCCTTCTTCGGCCCGGCTTGCTTGAATCCTGATGGAGCAGTGAGAAAGGGACTCGTGTCTGAGTATACCCTGCCACACCTATAGTGGCCAAAAACGATTTAGAGAAGGGGGTGGTGATGAACAGAGTGTCTGAGTTAAACAGACCACTCTTACCCAGTCCAAAGATCAGGGCTTGATCCATCACCGTTATTTATCTCACTGCCCCATCACAGCTCAGAATCTGGCTATATGCAAATCAGTCTGTCCCTGGCCCAGTGCATCATGGGAACAGGGCAGACTAAACTACCAAGCCAATTCTTCACCAGAAAGGAGACAAGCTACCGGGGACCGGTTTCTGGCATTTCAGCCTTCTTCGGCCCGGCTTGCTTGAATCCTGATGGAGCAGTGAGAAAGGGACTCATGTCTGAGTATACCCTGCCACACCTATAGTGGCCAAAAACGATTTCTATATCTATAAGATTGCACTCAGTCACTTTCAGGGCAATGCTGCGTCAAAACCCTGCGCTTGCTTGAAGCAGGCGTAGGTCTTGACGCAGCATTGTAAAGATGGGGCACCCCCGAGCCTTGCTGGAGCTGCGTCGCGCCTGCGACGCAACTCCAGCAATGCGCCACCTTTACGGCACAGATGCGTCACGCATCTGTGCCGTGTTTGCCCCATGGTGCGCCGCATTGTAAATGCGGCGCACCATGGGTGGCGGAGCAGCGGCGCAAAATAACTGGCGCATCCCTGGGGATGCGCCAGTTATCATAAATCTGCCCCTATATTTGGACAAGCAGCCATCATAGTTCAGATATCAATTCACCAGTTCACAAAAGTACGGACATTTTTTGATGTAATGCGTTTGTTGGGCAGAGCTTAACAACGTTACACTGGGGATGCAGTAGACTTGGGGTCTGATTATAAGTTTCTTGTTAAATTCCGACCCAATGCGTAAACCCCATTTTACAAGTTAAAAGGTATTTAATGCATCCAATAATTATCGCATGTGTTAAATACCTCAAGCCTCAATAAATATCAGAAGGTCAAACCTGACCAAATTTAACAGCGGAAATGTGTAAGGTATTTTCCATATCATGTGAGTTTTGGTGTGCTAAGCACCAAAAGCTGCATGTTATGCCTCAATAACTTCATAATAGGTGCTATTTATCACACCCAATAAAGAACAAACCCCAGGTGATCCTTATTTAGCAGTTGAGATAAATAGCACCTCTACTTGTAATCAGGCCCAACGACACCACTGACATCTTTGTAAGAGACAACATTTCAGCATAAGGACCTGGTTACAGATGACGGTCTGCACAGTGCTATAGTAGCTGGGCAAATGTGGTCTCCGAAATAGACAAACTGAATGGATGGATGGATGGCTGGATGACGGACCAACAGATAGATAGATAGATAGATAGATAGATAGATAGATAGATAGATAGATAGATAGATAGATAGATAGATAGATAGATAGATAGATAGATAGATAGATAGAAAGATAGCAGTGGTGTAGCTAGACCTTTGGCTGCCCATGGCGGTCCCTGCGCTTGCTGCCCTGCAGCGGCCTGCATGTAAGGGGGGGCTGGTGATTCCCACGCATCTGCTGTCCTGCGATGGCTGCAGGTACGAGCAGGGGTGGTGGGAGAGGCCGCTGCCCCCAAAACTTGTGTCTCCCAGAGAAGACCACCCCGCCCGCCTTGCTATGCCACTGGACAGATAGATAGATCTGTTAGACTTCCACAGGGGAAAGAGTTCACATGCACACTTACATACTCACACATACACACAAAGGAGATTGACACTGTCGGGAATGCGTAAGAAAATGTCCTGCGGTGTTCAAATTTCCTGCCATGCACAAAGCACTCATTTGCAAATGGCTGTGAAAAAAAGGTAATCAATCAACAGATAAACATGCGGGTGGCAGATTATGGCAGGTGAATTTTAGTGGTTCTGCCTGTTTGTTCCAGAGCCATAATTCTATTTTTAACACCATACAAAACCGGTTTCTTAACTTCATGAGATTGACACCCAGGACACAGAGACCAACTCTACTGCCATTCCCTATTCTTGCACTCTTAAGCACTCACATAGGTTCTTCTTCAGTGTAACTATAGTTCATTTTAACTGTACAAAGAAAATGAAAGACAAGTGCTTAATCTTGAGGATATGGGGCCTGAAGTACTACAATACCAATGTCTTGAAGCAACCTTAATTGTGGATTTCTTATGATGTAAATGATATGTTTTTTTTGCAATTTTTCATGTTTTTCCCAAAAGCAAATAAAGGTACAGATTAACACCACATCACTTATATTGCTGCTGAATCACAATTAGGGTTAGTGCAAGCACACATTAATTCAGTATTGTGCAGATATACCCAGCCCCCACCACCTCTCCTGAGAAAGTCAGTGAGTAAGCACAGCAGGTCACAGCTTTGATTTGAAGTTATATTCACCCAATTGGAGAACAGTGGTTATTTTATTGTCCTGTTGTCTGTTATGCAACTAGTCCTCCAATCCAAAGAAATGCCTCCACCACTGTCAAACCTTCTTAAATCTCACAGGGTATCCCCTGCTTTTCTCACTGACTTCTACTTGTCTATAGTTGGCATCATCAGAACTTCCCAGCTCTTTCCTATGTCTCTCCTGGCAACTACGAGCATACAGAATGTAAGTTTGGGTCTCAGGGGAGTTTCACTTCGCAAGATATGCCTAGGGTCATAAATGGGAGTTGTAGTGACATGTCACTTTGCAGGACTAGGTGACATCATTCAATTTGAACATCCAGAATTCCTGCAATTTTATGCACCTCAATACTGCATGCAGGAAAGTGTGGGTGGGAGCAGGTGCCCTCCCCATTTTGTATAATCTGTTTCAGTTATAGTAGACCCTGTATAAAAGTTTCAACTGTATGAGGCGGATGTGTCCTCCTTTTGCCTCCTCCCTCGGATACATCAGGTCTGTTTCCCAATCAAGGTCCTCCAGTTCTTGTTAGTGTGGTTTCTCCTTATCCCTCACCCTGTGAAGCCCATCAGGCATGCTGTTCATTAAAGTCTTATATACTGCAGATACTGTGCCCAATCCTAACTCTCCCTTGAGGAACCACCCTTCCAGTGGTGCATATTCTAGCATTGTCCCCTAATTAAGAATTTTCGCTTTGAGCGCATGTTGTATTTAAATGTACCTATACATTTGAGAATTGTGGATTGATTTCAATTAGTCTCCCTCTAAGAGGTCTAACCCGTGAGAATCTTCATCAGGTAGAAGGGTTTCAATCCCTCAAGTTTGGCCACCTCATTAAGTAGGGTTCCTTCCTATGTGGGCATTTTCTATAGATGTTGCCCTTCCATCCTAGAATGTGTGTGGCTCTCTCCAAAGCCAATACCACAGTTTATGTTGTCGGATGGAGCCAGGATAGGCTGTTTCCTCTGTATATGTAGTACAGGAAGGACGATGTTACCAGTTTCGTTCTTTCTAACTAAATAAACTATTTGTCTGCTGGGGCATGTATCCAATTATTGACAGGTGAAATTTAAATCACCCAGTAAATTACCCTAATGTTAGGGAGAACTATGCCACCATTGCACACATAGCGGGTCAGCGTTATCAAAGCTACCCAGAGGGTGTCACCATCCCATAGGAGTGTGCAGGACTCTCTCTCTCTATGAACACCTCATTTGGTTTTAGGAATAAATTATTCTGCATGTGTAATAACTTTGGCAGCATGGTCAACTTGAACCATCTTCCGAGCAGTGCTAGGGGGATTGAATGCAACTTCACAACATCTAGCTGAAAATCCTTAATCACTGGTGTCAAGATATATTCAAGAAACTGCTTACTTCACTGTGTGATGCATATACACGGGTATTTGAACAACACCTGTGAAGCAGTGATACATACTGGATGCTTCTGACCGTATGTCCATCCTGACATGTTATATAACTGAGATTTATTCCAATTGATCCTATATCTAGTGCATCTGCCAAATTGACCATAGAGACTTAGCAACTCTGGGATGAAATATAGAGGATTATCCAGGTACAGGAGTATATCTTCTGTAAAAAAGGACATTTTCTCTGAAGTGAGGAATCCAAGATTTGAAACTTAATATGAGGATTTACCTTTACCAACACAGCCAATGGCTCGACATGCAGTGTGAAGAGGAGAGGGGAGAGAGGACAATCCTGTTGACCAACTCTTTACAGAGGGAATGCAGAAGAGGTCAGACTGTACAGGACCACCACCCACTTACAGACCCCCGTACAAAACTAAACAATCATAGCACCTGAAACAGGAAAGGCCATTGTATTGAGTCAAACGGCTTTTCTGCATCTAATTTCATTATTTCCCTTGGGTAACCCACTCGATGGATCTCTGCCATCCAATTGTTAACTCTGCACCAATTATGTCTTGTATATCATCAAGGCATTAAACCAGTCTGATCTTGGTGGATCATTGGGGAGAAGACCCCCATAAACCCAGTTGACAAGATTGCAGCTAAGATTTTTGCCTCAAGATTGAGAAGACGTATAGGCCTACATGATGTGCATGCCTGGGGAGAATTACCCTCTTTCTGAATGAGTGCTATAGAAGCTTAAGTCAAATCAGGTGGTAGAGAACCTTCCACTCTAGATCCATTGAAAAACTTTTGGATTTGGGGCTCAGAAGTGCAGAGAATCTCTTGTAGAATTCTAATGGGATTCATAGGGGAATGGGGTCTTACCTGTCTTCATATGTTTAGTAGCCTCCTCCACATTGCTTTGGGGTATTTCCTGGTCCAGATCCTGCCCCTTGTCTCTCTCCACTTTACATATATTGAGGTCTATCTAAAGCTGGGAGATTCATTTTTGTCCTTCTTTTGCAGTCACTCTATCTGATAGAATTTAGCATAGTAGCGGAAGAATTAATCCACTGTTTCTAGTACTTTTTTGTTTTACATATCTATTAAGCCGCTATTTCCAATTGACCCACTTTGACTCCTACTTCATTATGGTGCCGCTGTTTGGCCAAGTATAGCTGATGAGCCTTATCTTTGAGCTCATTCAGACTGGCCGCCTTGGGTATATTGTAGTGTCACAAGTCCAGGTGCATTTGATCTGCCACCAGTGAGCACTCCAGCTCCAGGAGTTCATGCCTAATGCTGTGCTTTGCACCTCTTTCATTTTTAAGTGCTTTAATTGGAGCAACAATATTTTGGGCTCTGTTCCATAGGTCTGCTTTTTAGTCTTCTCATAGGACTATTTCAGATGCTACAGATCACTCATTCTCCTGAAAGTAGAGTGATGCATCTGTCCTTATCTCTGCCACCATCTCATTGTCCTTAAGTTTCCAAGCATTAAATCTCCAGTTCCAGGTACGATCCACCTAGGAACCTCGCGTTCTCATCAGTATTGGTGAGTGGTACAAGATGCCTCTAGGCAACACCTCAACCATTTCAATTGTTGGAACCTCCAACATGGAGACTGTTAGAAATGGGGGTTTCTAGTTGGCAGGTTGTTACCCTGTACAAGTAGCGACCCTTCTTCATAGTCAGGGTAAGAGGGATACACTACTAAAATAACCACTGCTTACCCCCTTGGTAGCTTAGCATGAGCAGTCAGGCTTATCTCAGAGGCAGTGTGCACAGCATTTTCACATACCATACAGTTATGCAGTGGAAACACTACAAAAGAACACCACAACAGTTTAGAAAAATATCCAATATTTATCTGTGTAAAAATTATCAAAGCTGATAAAAATCCAGCCTTCAATATTCTGAATGTGCTTTTAGCAAAAATAGCCCTGGAAATGCAGTTCCTTGAAGTCGGTAGCTCCATCCGGTGCTACCGCAGTGGTGAAAACAACCAAATCCAACAGTTTAGGTCGACTGCATCAGTGCGGACCGGCATCAGTGTCAGAAGACTTATAAACCGTACCTTTTCTTCCAGCCGACCGTGGCCTCTACAATTGCTTGCTGAGACTCTTTTCTGCAGAAATGTCTTTCCACACTATTTTAATCTCTGGCTGTTCAGATTTTGTAATATACAATATAGCGTAACGAGCAACAGCAATTGAGTTGTTTGCAACAAACTGAATGTCCATGTTTGCAGTCCACATTTTCAAAATCACTGGATTATCGTCATTAACATACTTTGAAGCTTCCGTTCGTCTTAAGTTGTGTGTATTCTTGGGAGATTTATGAGTTATTGTATGTCTTACTGCTGACAAAAAGCTGTTTACTCTTCCTTTAGAAATTATAGGTCGTTGGAATCCAAAACGATATTTTGAATAACATTTTCCTCTACATTTTTATTTCCATCAGCAGTATTTTCTACATCCAAGACTTTGAAAGCATAACACTTATTGTCTCAAGCTGTTTTCTCATCCTTCTCTTGGAATGGCACATGTAACATATTGTTCGATGGAGGACAAAACCGCCTCATCACTATCTGTTCCAAATTTTGGTGCATCCTTTAACCATAATAGCTTGTGTCTATAAGAGCACCTCAGGCCTGGTACTCTTTCCAGCCAAAAAATCAGTTACATCTTCAACAGGTGGAACGCTTTTATTTGAATTTGCTTCTCATAAGAATTCAAGTAAATCATCCCATGCATATTTAGCACAACTAAGTGTTGGAAACCAAGTAGGTGTGCCTAGGTTTCTTAACGTGCATTTAATTTCACAATGACAATGATACCAATATTCATTGGTGTCACATTGGCATGCCATCAAATTGATTAAGTGAGACTTCAAAGTTTCATCCCTTTGTTCAACTTTCTCCATGAACTCTTTTTGCGGAAACTTGTTGAAGATGAAATCCTGTTTTTAATATATGGTCGACTGCATATGAAAGTTCAAAAAAATCACTCTCAAATAGAAGATGAAATATATATGGAATGCACTGCTGAAATCGTGGATCTTCAGAGTACAATCTTGTTGATCAGTATTCTGATGCTGGAATCCATAAAGCTGGGTCGTCAAATTGTCCACCTTTTCCAGTAGGAAATAGCTGTGGAAAACAGCAAGCTTCTAACCTTTTTCCCATATACACATGGGAGCTCCTTATGCTTTTTTCATTTGAAGTAATTCAGTAGTATTTCCTATGATTTCTTTTTAATGGAGAAGATGTATGTTATAATGTTCATAAATATCTTCACCTCTGTATTTGTCCACTTTTTAAATTTAACCAGTTGACATTACTGTTTCATCTTGTAGGCATCTTGTTTCTTACAACACATATTATTCTGTACCAGGTATAATGTTGCATTTGGAGAAGTTTATTGATATCTACAAACTCTTGCCAGATTTGTGTACTCTTTTTTGGTACACCATTTGCTAGAAAAATTACTGGCTCAATTTCCTCTCTGTCTACACCAACCGTTTTAATATTTTTCTTAAAATCTAAAGGTAAGTACAAAACTCTTCCTTTGAGACATTATTTATAAATCTGTTGTTGTCAGCTTACCTGTCTTAGGCTCCATGCGAACTATGGCTTGGAATGGGTGTACAGAGTGGATACGAATAGACTCATATTCATTTAAATCTTCCAGTTCCTAAGGAATAGGTATCAACTCTAAATTGGTATGGACTGCTCTAGCTGGCTATTGTTTTCTTCTAATTTGTTGTAATAGCACCGGCTTATAACTTGATCAGTGGACAAGTCAAATTGTTCTTCTACAAATAAATGAACAGTAAATTGTTGCAAATTATTATTGTTTTCTTATTCACTTTTTAAATATAGATCAGCATTCCTAGTTTAACTTTTATAGTGATTAGGTCAAAAACAAATACAAACATATTTTGCTTTGTTAGAGGAAACTGTGTTAAACTTTGTAATTTGTTCAGAAAAATCATCAATACTAATCTCACTGTCCTGTTCTGCTACACCTAAAGATATCAAGTTGCCACTTTTTCTACACTCCTCTTCAGAACCAAAAATACAAAACTGTACATCGTCACAAACATTCTGTGCATCTGCTACAGAACCATGCAAAGGAGCTGTATTAATTTCACTTAAACTTAATGCAGGAGTTTTTACACAATAAAGTCTTCTTACTAACATTCTTAAATAATGAAAAGTGCTTTTGCACACTTTCCTTGAAAGACAAGTCAGAGAACAACCATGTAACTTATGATATTTTCATATTTTTCATGAATCTAATCCTTGCAATATCCTAATCTTTTGTTTAACACTTCTATTTGGATATTGGTGTAAAAGATTTCCCAGGATATCCATAGACTCCTGTTGAATACTGCAAGTACTGCTACAGTTCCATTTAAATGCAGGAGCCTGTGTATACCTACCTTGAACTACTTCAGCTACTACTTCTTCAGCATTCCTAGGAACCAGTTTTTCCTTTGCAATGTGAGAACCCTCTTTCACCTCATAACATCGACCATCAGTATCAAGTGCATATACTAATGTATTCTGTAGAAAATAGCTTTCTTCATTAAAGAAAGGCTCTGTCCCAGAAGAGTGTTTCTATTCACCAGTAAACGTGTTACAAAAGTTAGTTCTATTAACAAGTCTTTTATTCTTACTTTTTTTCCGTCATAAACACCACTGTTTTATCCAGTTTTCTCAATCTGTTCAATACTAAGATAAATCATTTTCGTTTCAACTCGAAAGCTGTATCTACCACACTTTTAATCTGCTGTTTTTGCTGATCTTCTCTTATACTGTTTTAAATTCTTAAGTACATTTTGAATTACTCTATTTTTTAACATTCTTCCTCTTATATCTTTATGCTGTGTCTGCCTTCTTAATAGATGAGTTGTTGTTTTACAATTTGTTGTTCGTTGAACATCAGTAATCCCTTTTCGTTTTGTAACTTGTTGTTAAAGATTTCTTGTTGTTTTCAACATTTTCCACAGTATCATTCTTCTTAATACTTTATAAGAAACTGCTTAGTTGTCTTAATAGAAGATTTATTTCCTCTATGATATTGTGTCTATCATCCAATTTCTTTTTTTAGCGCTTTTTTAAGTAGCACTGTTTTTGTTCAGCTCTTCTCTTTTCTTGTTTTCTTGTCATCATTAAATCTTTTACTTTAAGTAAGCTAAATATCTAAAAAAGAAAGAACACTTTTAATAGTTTGTTACATAATATAAACATTTTAAATTATTCATATTAAATCATTCATGACAATCATTAACCAGTTCCTTAAATTAGTCTAACATTGTCTCCACATCTTTCTAAAGACCTCAATAAGTGTGTCAGTGCCTAGTTAGGGGCAAGATAACACATATAAAGAAGCCTAGAGGTACTAGCCTACCTCTGTTTCACACTGCATGCTCTCTAGATGTATGTAGAAGAAGCTGCATGGCTCACTTTATACTCTTTATACAGGGCAGCCGGGTTTGAAGCTGTGTGATCAACTTCTTTCTTTAAACTTGTTAAGAGGAGAAACATCTTCGAGCCTTGGTTCACTGAGAAGCTTTGATTGCAAAAACAGACTTGTAGGCGGGCAGAAAGGAGATGGAGGGCTAACTATGAGGACAGGGAGAAAAATAGCTATTGCAAGACTCTAGCCACCTATAAGAAACTCACAACTGAAGAAAAATCAGCTTTCTTTGTAAAGAAAATCAAGGGACCAATAACTGCAGTAAAGAGCATTTTGCTACGGTCAATAAACTCACTAAGACTGCGGCTAAACAGATAGATGGCAGTACAGGGCTTTGTAATAAACTGGGCCACTTTTTCACAGATAAGGTAAAGCTTATTTATGACTCGATCCCTATTTTCAATTATGACACACGGACAGTAGGAGATCCTCAGCCAATAAAGGAAAACACTCAGAGCCAGTGGAAGAGGAGTTCCTGTTTTCCGCCCCCTCAGCTGACCAGGTTCTCCAACTCATTTTAACCACCAAGTCAGGGGGCCCCATGGACCCATGCCCTGCCAAAGTTCTGCGCATGTTCCCAGATTTGCTCAGTCAGCAACTTCAGCTGCTCCTCACTAGGATTATTGAGACTACCTTTTTTCCTAAGGCCTGGAAAGCCGCCTCCGTTCTCCCATTCCTCAAAAAACCGAACCTTGACCCTTCGATCTCAGCTAACTACAGACCTATCTCGAGAATCCCCTTCCCAGCAAAAATCCTTGAAAAACATCTGAACTCCCCACTGTCCAAATTTATCAAGGCCTCCCAGGCTCTCGACATATCTCAATTTGGGTTCCGGGAGGAACATGGGACCGAAACCGCTCTGATTATGGCGGTGGAGGAGCTCAGGAGTATCCTGGATGCAGGTGGGAAGGCTGCCTTGATTTTGTTAGATCTGCCGGCAGCCTTCGACACCGTCAATCATGAGATACTCCTGTCCCGTCTTAAAGAAATAGGGCTGCACGCTTCCGCGACTGCACTTTTGGCTTCTTTCTTGGGAGAAAGATCCTTCACGGTGCAGCTTGGGGAATTTTCTTCACTATCATTCAAATCCCCCTGGGGGGTCCCCCAGGGTTCCTCTCTAAGCCCCACCCTTTTCAATGTTTACACTGCCCCTTTAGCAAACATTATCAGGGAACATGGTTTCCTTCCAATTTCCTACGCTGATGACACACAAATACTGGTGGCCATATCCAACAACACTGCAGAGACGGATGATAAATTCAGGCTTTGCATGAATCAGGTTAGTCTCTGGATGCAAGCGAGTTGCCTGAAACTAAACGGGGATAAGTCTGAAGTCATGCTGCTGGGGGCCGACGCCAACATCTGGTCACCAAATTGGTGGCTTGATGGTTTAGGCAATTGCCCATCACCTGTGGACAGCGTTAGGAGCCTTGGCTTCATGTTCGACTCTAAACTCACGTTTAAGGCCCAAATTAATAAACTCACCTCCTCAGTCTGGTCCACGCTGAAGCTGAATCGATAACTATTGCCATACATTCCATCTGACACCTGTAGAACACTGGTAACTATGCTGGCCCTTTCCAAAATGGATTACGGGAATGCCTTATATGCAGGGCTCCAAAAACAGCTCCTTCTAAAACTACAGCGTCTACAGAACGCTGCTGCCAGGCTGATACTGAATATTCCAAGGTTCGAGCCGGTGGCCTCTAGACTCTACAGTCTACACTGGCTACCGGTCAAGGAAAGAATTCAATTTAAGTTAGGTTGCCTGGCATACAAAGCCTTGCATGGCTCAGGCCCGCATTTTCTGAAAACCAACATGGTACAGTATGAACCACCTAGGACGTTAAGGTCCAGCAGTGCTAACCTCCTCAGGACTACCAGATTTAAACAATTTAGATGGGGATAGAGGTTTCCTACTGCACTCAGCAATAACCTGGAACAAACTTCCTGTAGAAATTAAAAACAGTCCATCTCTGCTAGCTTTTAGAAAGAGCCTAAAGACCTGTTTTTTCGCTGTTTAGCTTGGATCAGGTGGTGCATGATGCCCTCACGGTCAGACAGACTCAGTCACCTCCAGCGCCAAGACGCCCCCGGGCATTCGTGCACTCTACAAATCTGATAATCAAATCAAATCAATCATATCAAGGACTGCCTAGCAAATAGATCTGTGCTTCTGGGACTGAATGCTGAAGTATCTCTGACAATATTTGTGCAGGGGTATGATAGACTGTATATTCTGACAGCTGATGGCCCTAACTTAAAATCTATGGGCCATATGTATCATACCATTTCGGCGTTTGTGATCGCAATTTGGCTCAGTGGTCTGTATGACAGCAAAACTGCCTCTCAAAATAAGGAATTGCAAACTTTGCAATTCCTTATTTTGCAATTGCATTTAAGGAATCGCAAATTGCTGGTCCTTAAATGCAATGTAAGAAGTACAGAAAAAGTACAATTTGGCCTTAAGGAATCGCAAATTACCACCAACTTCAGGTTGGTGATAATTTGCGATTTCTTTGAAAAATGCACTTTTTTGCATTTTTCAAAGTGCAATGGGGCGCACATACATGCCCTTAGGGCATGTATGTGTGCCACATATGCACACATATACATTTCAGGGGTGCAACAGGGTGTCTTTTTGACATCTTGACACCCTTGAAATTGCATTCTTAATTTGCGATTCTCCAATTGAGAATCGCAAACTGAGAATGTCTTCCCATTCATTCCTATGGGCCTCTAGGCCCATAGCAATTAATAGGGAGGTATTCCTTAATTGCGAATTGCAATTTGCTATTCGCAATTAAGGAATATGTAGCATTCGCAAATGTATTTGCAAATCCTACATACATAGGGCCCCATTAGGATGTTGGGCGGTGGCACCACCGAGGAGCTGGCGGGGCGGGAAACCCCTTTTTCCGCCCGCGAGCAGCAGGAAACACGTCCGCCATCTTAGTATTGCAAAACATAGTTCAATTCCCATCCGCCGCGGAGTGATGCACACCGCCATCAAAGTGTGCCCGCCACTGCGGCGTTGGGAGCCAGTGGAGACTCTCCGCCATGCAGAATGACATCCGCCCGCTCCACAAAGTAGGATGGCCCAAACAATAAGACGCACCGCAGTGGAGACACCGCTCAACCAGAGACAGCGGAAGCTTGACAGCCGAGTGCGATACCACAGTCCTTTTCCTCTCCACCCGGTCTCGATCATCATGGACCCTGCCCTACCCGTGTTCCCGGTGCTGTACCTGCTACAGCACAGTCATCTCATGGGCTGCCGCAGTTCCGCAAGTACACAAATACAACACACAACGCACTGGCTGACACAGGGTCCAAGTCCACAACAGACACCCTGCTGGGGGCATCAACACATCCACAAGGGCACCCACACATGAGCCACCTGCCACCAAGTCACCCCTCTGCATCCTGGACACACATCAACCGCGAACTTGCAGCAATGTCCCGGTCACGTCACAGCAACGCTAAATACATGAGAACAATGCAGAAGGCAGGGCCAGTGCAAGGCATGTGCAGGGCACAAACAAGCCAGGGACACACACTGCCCCACCACACATCAACACACCCCATGAAGGCACAGGCCAGGTGCCCATCCTGTGTACCCCTGTTGTATGGAGATTTAGGATCCAAGTGAATTTTCCCGATTCATGCCCTTATATAGGTACAATTCACATTGCCCTAATATAGGCATAGAAATCATTCCCTTATTTAGACATAGCCCATGCAGTCCAAAAACAGGCATGGCTACTTCCACCCGTACCAAAACGTCACAACGATTTCTTGGAAAATTGGCTTAAGGAGTCAGGGACCGACCCTTGCTTGAACATTGATTCGTCCAAGAACTCATGTACTTTACAAAGAACTACTATTCCCTTGGGGTTCTTTACTGACGTCATTATGCCTGACTTTACGTCAAACTAGGCACCTTCAAGGTATATATATGCCTTAATTTGCTCTAGCAAGACACGGTGGTTCGGAGCAGTTCGACTATCTACTTGCCCGACGCAGCTCGCTGCAGCAAGTGCCGAAGAAAGCCGACCCTGCAGCTGATGCACTGATTGAGAAGCTGTCCTTTCTCTCGTTGAGAATCCAGCTCAAGTGTTTTCCGAGCTCCCCTCACAGGAGGTTGGGAAATCGAGTCCCGAGACAGAGATACCAGACCTCCTTCATTCTAAACTAAGGTATGGAGCTGATTAGAACCTAAGAGAAATCTTGGAAAGATTCTTGGCAAAGAAAACGAAACCTATGCTACACCACACTTACTTCTTCCCTCGTACAAGACTTAGGTTAGGTATACTGGGGTAGGGTATTTTAGAAGCACCAGTTGAGTACTTTTAGTCGTTATTATTTATGTATGTATTTTTATATGGCTTAGAAACCATACAATGCTCTTACAGTATTATTTTATAATATTGTTCTCGCTGTACGCATTATACTTTGCAGCCTGCATTACGATTGTAGCAGTTCACTATACTTGCATGAGAAAGAAGACTGTTCAATAAATTATTTTATTGAAAACACCCGTCTCTCTATTTCTCTGCATCTCTGTTGAAACGAAGCATGCACGATTGACTGAGTGAAATACTTATCTATTGTTTCCGCGACTCTAGAGATACATTTCTTATTCTTGGGAAACAAAGTTGTCATGTTTATGCGGTTGTCAGAAACTTATCCCTTTTTGTGTATTCGAGAAAGTTTCTAGTGACCTCTGAGCTAGCTGGCACTCACTATTAAGTTTATTATATTTGATAGAGACCTAGTCGACCTCAGTCCTACGTCTAAACTATAGGATATATTATTCCAATGCGCAGAGCCTATTGGGAATATAGGAACTACACTACACCCCCATGTACAGCAACAAGCAAGGTCAACCCACACCATACACCACACAACAAACAACCAGGGAGACAGCCACTGCAGGAGTGGCTGCACAGGAACACACAACACACAGCACAGTGCCATGAAACACACACAACACAACACCACCACACACATGGAAACAAACATAAATACAAGAACCAAAGTAACACACACAAGGAACAAACATACAAATGGACACACAGCCTGCATACCCACACATACATACCACCCACCCACACACAGACACCCACAATGTCCACAGCAATGGAGCACAACAGATCAGCAATCCAAAGCAGGATGTACACAAATGGAAGGCCATGGAGACACACAACAGGCATGTGGACAGCTTATCCACCAGAAACACAGAACACCTCTCTCAGCCCATCAAACCACACATGGCTGCTACAATCAGTGAAGTCAAACCACAGCCAACACAGTGCAACAATACAGGGAGACAGCAAGGCATACCAAGTAAAGGCACAAGGAAGGAAAGTGTAGTAGTGTACCTGGGAACAGCCACATGTGCATACAACAACCCCACAGGAGTACACCTGCAGCACAACACACATGGCCCATATATATACTCCATTACTCACAAACACCATGAGACATTTACACACAGACCCCCCTCACAACAGCAGCATACAACACCAGTGCCACACACACTTAAAGCTGCCAATACTTGCCAGTACATACACACACAATCAAACACACACCCCGGGTGTAGCCACAAACATAACACACACACAGGGATACCTGAACAGATGTCTGCCCAAAAAGAACACACAAACACAACAGAAACACACACGGAACCCCATCAGAAACAGACATACCCTGTCAGCCAAACTGTGGAAAGGCAATGGAAGCACAGACACAACAGGAGTGCACAACCCCATCACCCAGGACCAAAACACACACAACAACAAATCACAAAAGGCGTGCACCATCACAGATATCACTGCCACATCAAACTAACTACAGATGCACATGAAATCAAAACTGAACAAATACTGCAGGACATCAGGGGATGCACATCAGCAATGTAAATGTAAATGTAAATGTACATGTATTTATATAGCGCAAACCACCCACATCGCAGGCATCTAAGCGCTTGCTTAGAGAACCCGTCCTGGTATTTCCCTGTGAGATAACCCCGGCAGGGTATCCACAAGGTGAAAGCCAGGCATCCCGCCGCGAGGGGCCGTTGTGGAGATTAAGCAAGCTATTGCCCAGAGTCGCAGAGTGTGAACCCGTGAGTCGAGTAGGCACCGGAGCGAGAATTATCGAGTCCTTGGAATTATTGAGCCAAAGCCCAGTCGAGGCGGGGAAATGAACCCTGGTCCAGGGCCGATCTCAGCTTCCGGGTCTGCCGCCTCTAACCCCTGAGCCACACTTCTCCACTCCGCAATGCCAAGGCCACATACATGCAGCACTGTATGCACAACTGGCAGTGTGTGCACACCAAGCATTAGAGTCACACACAGACATGACTGACACCACAACCTCAACATACACCTTAAAGTCAGCACAGCACAAACACAACAGCACACCGAGGACGTGAAGCAATACCACAGCCAACACACATACAGCGAACACAACAACAACAGATGCACCACTCCGGTATACAAGAGCAGAACCATCTTGACCAGAGCACTGGGCAGCACACACAGCTGAAGTGCACATGGCCAATCCTGACTGAATAATAGCACAAGAACATCACACATAAACCATTGGGGCAATGGTGAAACATTACTCTTGGCCCAAGAACTGCACCCCAAAGCACAGTGTCATAAATGAAGTGATGGGGAGGCACACACACATGTAAACCAAGGGGACAGCTCACATCAAAGTGAACTGTCTTGCATGTCAGGAGTCTACATGTAAAGGGTGTACCATACACCAATAGAGGGAGTGCAGACTCACAATGGGTAGGCATAAGTGGCACACATAGGGAATGGCATTATTCCACAAACACCATGCCATACAGGAAGATGAAAGGCACCATGTGCCTGCAATGCATGAGAAACACAACCACAATTGCAGTGTGGAGCAGCAGGGCTGCACAGTCTACACAAACACACTCAAGGCACATGGATGATCAAACAAACACAACATTGATGTGCAAGTCACACACTCTGCACACTCACAAGTGACTAAAACAAAAAGTAAGAGTCAGACAGAACGGCATGGACACACCAACACACTGCACAGTGCAGAACAGAAAACTCACATATGTGCATACAACTACATCCACAGGGCAGAACAATCCAAACAACAGGCACACAACTCCTGGGTGACACATGTGTGTCTTCCACAATCCAGGGGAACACACACAACCACACCCCCTACAAAGTCACACCCTTCACACTGCACACATCTTGACTACCCAAGAGCACACATCTAATGTAGGCCACGGGACCAGGACTAAGGGCCATCACAAGATGACCATACACATACACAGCTGGGCACACATAAAGGAGTAACACACATACATGATGACATTGCCCAGCCTGCATGCAAACCTGTGCACAGCATCACACCCTGTGCTGGCAGTGTCCCCCAACTTGACATGTGAACAATGTAGCCAACAATAACAAGCCACAAAAAAGAGAACTGCATGACAGGTAAACTTGACACCACAGATAACACAAGTATCAGTGTCTGAATGGACTGAAGTCCCTGTCACCCCTGTTAAAAATGTGATGCGGGTAAAGAGCTTGGCAATGTTTAAGTGACACATAGAGCATGGGACACAGTCAACCAAATGCACACACCAAAAGAACTTTAATCAGCAAGGACACTGACAAAACAGACAACAGGAGTGACTGTCTTTATTCACAGATTGCACAGATGTGACAGTAAAACAACAGTAGACAAGAGCAAGGCACAAAATGCTGAGCAAATGCAAGATAATATGCACAGGCACACTCTAAACAGGAAGGCCAGTGGACAGTGCAGGGTTCACGGCATATACATGAGAGGCTGCACAGGGGAGAGTCCAACACAGCAGAGCAACAGGGCCAGTGTCCAGGGCAGGGTGCACAGCAAGTACATGAGAGGCTGCACAGGGAAGAGTCCAACACAGCGGAGCAACATGGCCAGTGTCCATGGCAGGGTGCACAGCAAGTACATGAGAGGCTGCACAGCGGAGAGTCTAACACAGCAGAGCAACAGGGCCAGTGTCCATGGCAGGGTGCACAGCAAGTACATGAGAGGCAGCACAGGGGAGAGCACAGCAGAGCAACAGGGCCAGTGTTCATGGCAAGGTGCACAGCAAGTACATGAGAGGCTGCACAGGGGAGAGCCAACACAGCAGAGCAACAGAGCCAGTGTCTAGGGCAAAATTCACAGCAAGTAGATGTGAGGTTGCACAGGGGAAAGTCCAACACAGCAGAGCAACAGGGTCAGTGTCCAGGGCAAAATTCACAGCAGGTACATGAGAGGCTGCACAGGCAAGGGCAGAACAGCAGTGAATGACAAGGTCAGTGGGCGTGGCAAAGTGCAGAGCGAGTACAAGGGGGCATGGTGGGAGAAGTGGTACAGGCCTCCCTACCCCAAACAGGCCTCCCAGGCAAGATGGCTACCTACCTGTTAGTTCGTTTGGTGTACTACAATGGCTTCTAAGTGCTTCCGGGTGGGGGAGTGATACATCCTGCTGGGGTGTGGGACAGGGGGCATTGTGTGATAAGTGGTATAGGCCTCCCTCCCCCAAATAGGCCTCCCAGGCAAGATGGCTACCTACCTGTTAGGTGAGAGTATACAATACAATGGGGTTTGGGTTATGCAAGAAAGTACATATCAGTGTGTTGGTTAACATTTGTTTGTACTTACCAGCCTCCACTTCCCCGGATACTCCTGTGAGACTCTCAGGATGCAGCATGGCAAGCACCTTCTCCTCCCATGGCGTGAATGGTTTTGGTGTAATGGGAGGGCCACATCCAGTCCTGTCAGCCAGCTCCCGGTTCTTGCTTCTCCTCTCTTTGACAACCCTCTTGAGCTCATGCCACCGCTCCATGATCTCCTTCTTGGACCGCGGGGTGTTCCCCATTGCATTGACCCTTTGGACTATCCTTTGCCACATTTGGGTCCTTGTGGCTAATGGTGTCTGTTGGACCAGGCTACCAAACAGTTGTGGATCCACTCTGACTATCTCATTTACCATGACTGTCAACTCACTCTCTTTGAATTTGGGCATTTTCTGTGATGCCATGGTGTGTAGTAGGCAAAGTGTTTGTGGGGGCAAGGGTTTGGGTGGTGAGTGTGGTGTTTGTGTGTGAGGTGTGTTATGTGCTGGGGGATTGTTGGTGCTGGTGTGATGGTGGTGGTGGTAAGTGTGCTGTGTTCTCTTGCCTCTCCTGTCAGGTCTGGTGTATGCCCTTCTCTTCTGGAGTGTTGCAAAGGATTGTGGTCAGTGAAGGGGCTGATGTCATACTCTGCTATGTGGGGGTGTCCCAAATGAGTTTTGCTGTCAGGTGTGTTGTGGGAGTTGTCCTGGAAATTGTATGTTTCTGTTTGGCATTTATTTGTTTCATCAGGATGTGTTTGGTGTATTGGGGGGCATGGCTAGTTTTATTTATGCAATGTTTGCCTTTGTTGTGGTGTTTTTGTATCATTCGCCATGTTTTGTATGGATCGTCCTCTGCGGGGGCTATGCTGCAGCTTTTCCGCCGACTCTCCCATTCACTCCAGTGTGCGACCGCGGCGGTCGGAAACAGCGGCTTTTACCGCGGGACCATTGGGGATTTCTTCATTTTCCGTGCGGTGTCTCCGCTATGCTTGCGGCGGGCTGTTGCTTTTCCGCTGCGGTTCCAACCGCCGCAGTCGTTATTTGATTGTCACCGCCCGCATCGAGCGGTTTATATTCACCTGCTACCGCTGTGGTCGGTCTTTTTATGGCAGGTGATCCTGATTTGAGCGCCAGTTTATCCACGGTCCCGGAGGACGGTTGTTTTCTGCGTTCATAGCGGTCGGGTGGTTTTCCGGCTGACATCCTAATGGGGCCGATAGCGTTTTGCGATTCTCAAATAGCGATTCTCTAAAAATCGCTATTTGAGAATTGTAAAACCAAAGTTTCAAACAAATTGCCCTATACAGTTTATTATTTCCTTGGACAAATATTGTCAAAGCTACTTCAGCATTCAGTCCCAGAAGCACATATCTGTTTGCTCTACCTGTTTAATTGGAGAGCCACAGCTTACAATGCCAGCACTGAGCAATAATCAAAGTGCGACTTCTGTCATGTCACTCTTCTGAGTGTCGAGATTTTTCTCAGGGGAAAACCCAATAAACCCTTGTAGGCTTGGGCAGTTTATGGTTCAAAACATAAGGTGCTACAAGGGACTTATTTCAAAAATATTTTCTCTTAGTCAATGAGTGGTACCACAATTTCACACTCTTTAGTATCCAAAGGATATCAGATTTGTTTTAAACACAGCGTAAATGCATGGAAGGTGAAGATAAAACAGAGCAAAAGAAGGGATGTTTGTTTTGAATCAAATCTTTACTTTGTAAAAGTGACAAGGGATGTGAAAACACAAATTAATTAAAGCAAGGAAAGTCATGAACGAAGAAAGACAATGTTTTTTCTATGGTTCATAACATTGAGTATCAGCTCCAGCTAATTCAAACAAACAACCCAAATTAAACAATAGCAAGTGGTTGTAGGTTGGCGTCTAATGACAGCATTAAAGGAGATGATAGCAGGATGTCGACGTTTCGGTCTTTGTTGTATCCATCGATAAGACCATCATCAGGACGGTGTTTAGTTTCAATGCTGTAAACAACTCCCTTGTGGTGTTTAAAGGGGACCGTGTCAGATGAAAAATGGTCAATGGAGAGGTCTCACAAAGAAGGGATGTGAGCCAACGTTTTTCGGAGTTCAATCGCGCTGGCTAATTAGTCCAGACGGAGCGATGTTCTTGTTCTATTTGGGGAAATCTCGAGACAAACCTTTGAGGATATTTGCCGTTCCGCTCGAGATTTCCCCAAATAGAACAAGAACATCGCTCCGTCTGGACTGGAAACTAAACACCGTCCTGATGATGGTCTTATCGATGGATACAACAAAGACCGAAACGTCGACATCCTGCTATCATCTCCTTTAATGCTGTCATTAGACGCCAACCTACAACCACTTGCTATTGTTTAATTTGGGTTGTTTGTTTGAATTAGCTGGAGCTGATACTCAATGTTATGAACCATAGAAAAAACATTGTCTTTCTTCGTTCATGACTTTCCTTGCTTTAATTAATTTGTGTTTTCACATCCCTTGTCACTTTTACAAAGTAAAGATTTGATTCAAAACAAACATCCCTTCTTTTGCTCTGTTTTATCTTCACCTTCCATGCATTTACGCTGTGTTTAAAACAAATCTGATATCCTTTGGATACTAAAGAGTGTGAAATTGTGGTACCACTCATTGACTAACAGAAAATATTTTTGAAATAAGTCCCTTGTAGCACCTTATCTTCTGAGTGTCAGCATCTTTCTAGAGACATCAATGAGTGTGTCAGTGCATTCTTAGGGGCAAGATAACACATAAAAACAACACTACCTCTGTTTCACACTGCATGCTCTATAACTGTATTTAGAAGAAGATGCATAGATCACTTTCTACTTATCATACAGGGCAGCCAGGAATGCAGCTGTCTGTTCAAATACTTCTATAAAACCACCTAGCAAACAAAGTTGTGCTTCTGGAACTGAAAGGTAAAGTCGCTCTCATAATATTTGCCTACGGGTATAACAGAACATGTTGTTTTTAAGTTAGAGTCATTAAATGCCCCACACATGTCAGACTACATGTAAAAGTACAGACATACCTGAGACATGGTCGGGGGCAAACATGGCGGCCAGCTAGCGGCAGGTCGTGGGTGAACCGGGAGGTGTGCAGCAGAGCGGAGTTTTGGATGGTGGAGACTGGGAGGCGTGATCGAAAGAGACTAGAAACGGGACCTTAACAGAGGCGGAAAGAATTGATAGCTAAAGTTTTTAACAAAGCATACTGGTACTTCTTTCTGCTTTGTTTGGTCGGCTCTGTTATCTACAATCTTCGGTCGGAGGTTCAGGACCGAGGTGTAGGTGTCTGGACATTGAGGCGGGAGAGCTGTTGCGGCTCTGTCGAGTCTCTTCAGCTGGAGGTTCAGCGCGGAGGTGGGAAGCGTTCAGAGGAAAGAGAAACCATGGAAGAGCAGCCATGGCTGAGAGCGGCTCTGGAGCTGCGCAGGGGGCATCGGGTGGCTGCAAAGGTTCTCTTCTGATGGGACTGTGGATGAGGCAGCAGAGCTTTGGAGAGTGAAAGGGGAAATGGTAGCAGCAAGCCCTTACAGGAGTACTTATTCATTGGGACATCAGAGGCACGGGCAAAGGCATAGGCGGTGTCTTTATCTGCTGTGGTCCCAGAGCTGGAAACCGACGGTAAGGAAAAATGAGCTGTATTAATGAAATCAAATACAGAAAGAGGAGGAAGGGGCAACAGCATTGACGTGAACTCTAGTACTGGAGCAGTGGGAGTCTCAAGATTTGCAATGAGAAGTGTGGGTCAGGGGAGTACGTTGGATTTCCGTGAGCAGCAGGAGAATACCCCTAATTGTGTTAAACTGTATGGGGGGGAGTAGGAGGGAAGTAAAGGAAGCAAAGGAAGTAAAATACAGGGGAGGGTTATTGTGTAAGGGAAGCACAGCTCTGAAACAAAATCTGAAAATGGGTGCTGCTGAGCATAAGATTAAAGTGACCCCCCTCTCTCAGGACTTTCTTTAAAGTAATACCAAAAACCCTAGTGTTAAGGGGTAATCCTGCAATGGCGGCACGTGAGCCCCAGCACAATCAGCTACACCAACCTGTTGAAGAAGAAATATAAGTGGAGCTCCAAATTCAGGGGGATGGACTGCGCATCTGAGCCCTAACCGTTTTCAGGTGTTGGCTTCGGAGATGGAGGGAGTAAATGAGTCTCTGTAGGGGGAAGTTTCTGTAAATGCTAATAAGGGACCTTTAGACCAGTACCTTCCTGATTTACAGGGGAGAGTCCGAAACAGCAATGCGGGCCAGATGGAGCCATTTTCTGGGAATTGAGCCAGGGGTGCGCAGGAAGAGAGGGGTAATGCTGTTATAAACCCCTAGAATGGGGACCTTTCTATCAGTAGTTTTCTAGCCACTCTCAAGCTTGAGATACACAACAAATTCAAAACCTCATAGCTAAATCAAAGAGATATAAAGTCTGCCTTTGATGTCCTAGAGATAAAGATGGACGATCTTCGTGGAAGGACGTTCGTATTAGAAGCAGAAGTAAGAAACCCTAAAGAAGTAGTACAAGTTAACTTAAACTGTAACCCGAGAAACAGGGAGGCTGTATCTACCCTAAGGAGGGAATATAAGCAGGCTATTAGAGAGCGTAAGGAAGCCTTAAAGCAAGAGGCTTGGGAGAAGTTTCTTTCAACCAATGTTATGCGGGATAGTAGTCTATTCTGGAAAGTGATAAATCAGCCCCTGTTTTCTGGTCAGGATAACATGCCTATGGATTGTGTTATCCCCAATGACAGGTGGCTTGCCCATTTTAAAACAGTGTATGTAGACCCATCGCCCGGGATACAGGGCCCCCAAGCCATAACTCTTGAGTACGCCCCACTAGTTTTTACTACTGACGAGGTCAAGACAGCTATTTTAGAAACCTCAAAAAACAAAGCCCCAGGCCCAGATGGGGTGCCCGCAGATTTTTACCGGCACTCCCCGAAACTATGGGCAGGAGTGCTTTCCAAAGTTTTCACAGCCGCTAACGGAAACGTTATCCCCATTTCCTGGGCCACCTCAGTCATAGTACCCATTTTCAAAAAAGGACAGAGGGAGGACCCTGGGTGTTACAGACCCATATCCCTCCTAGATTCTTCCATCAAAATTCTGGGCAGAGTCCTTCTGACGAAACTAAGGGATAGTGTGGAAAGTAGCGGGGGCATAGCCAATGCCCAATATGGGTTTAGGGAGAAGAGAGGTACAGTCAAGCAGTGTTCTAATTTACATCTTCTACTTGCTAAATACACTGTAGCCAAGGAGGGGTCCTTATTTTTGGCCTTTGTGGACCTCTCCTCGGCCTTCGACCTGGTAAACAGAACCAAAATATGGGATATACTCTTGAAGATGGGTATAGACGGGGCCCTGGTAAACTTCATGGCATCACTACACCAGGAACTGTTTGCTAAGATCAGAGTCACTAATGAGGGTAGATGCACGACCTCTTTCAGGTCCATGCGGGGGGTGTGCCTGGGTTGTATCTTGGCCCCCCTCCTCTTCACACTGTATAATAACGGTTTAAGCGGCTATCTGGAGGCGGTACAGGGTGATCTCCCACGTATAGGAGAGGCTAAAATACCTGCCCTCCTATACGCGGACGACGCAGTACTTATAGCCCGTACTGGTGTCGGTCTGCAACGGCTGTTGGACGCCTTTGGGGCCTTCATGGATCAACTTGATTTAAAGATTAACGCCAACAAATCCCATACCATGGTAGTAGGCCTCCACCGCAGAAAGGGAAAAAGGATGATTTTTAAATGCAAGGAGGAGGTGGTTTCGAGGGTGGCCGTTTTTCCCTACTTGGGAGAACTCTTTGATGAGAGAGGCTCATGGAGACCACAGGTCAGAGCGAGAGGCCTAGCAGTTGCAAGATCAACTGCTTCACTTATGGGGTTTTCTAAAAGGCTAGGGGCCCGGCCGATGCAGGCAATGCTAAAGATCTATAACACCAAATGCGTTGCAATTGCAACATATGGTTCCCCCTTATGGGGTTACATAAAAGACGACACCATCCAGAAGGTGGAAAATAGGTTTTTACGATCGCTGCTGTCGGTCCCACAGTCTACCCCAACCTTCTCGACACATGTGGAACTGGGGTTGGATTTTGTTTCTGACAGGTTACGGCTCGCCCCAATAATCTTCTGGCTAAGGACCTGGCTGAACAGCGAATTATTCCTGAACCACTCTATCATGGCTGACGTCATGTCCTTAGATCAATCCAATAGGGTGCCCTGGCTGGAGTACATAAAAAGATCCTTAGTTGAGATGGGACACCGGAACTTTTTTACTCACCCTCTTGCATTAGGGGGGAGGACATTGGCATGATCAAAAAACACTACATGGAGGGGGCCAGACTGGTACGAGAGGAAAGGGAATTAATGAAGCCAACTGTCAGAAGTCATTATTTGCTTCTACATTCCCCCTCAATGGAACCATATCTTGCCATTGTCACTAAACCATTTCACAGGATCTTGTTGACTAAGTTCCGTTTTAATTTAATCCACTTCCAGTTGGGTAGCTTTCCTAGATGGGCGAATCCGGAGGCAGCCCCATTTTGTAAATGCGACAATAGATCTGTACAAAATACAATGCACTTTACTATGTTCTGTAGGTTTTTTACTGTGGAAAGGGCTAAATTTTTGTTACCTATTTTAAGAAAGGAAGGCTTTACTCAAGTAATGCCTGCTGTAATTTACCTTCAGTTCCTAGGTAGCACTTATGTTATATTTAGTGTTGCTAGTTTCTTGGTAGCTGCGATAAGAACGAAATCTCGTTTAACAAGAACATGAATTTATTATCACTTGAACCGTTTACATTCCCTGAAATGAAATCTTTATAATCAACTGTACCTTTATAAATCCTGCTGCTAATTTGTTTTAACTATGTGTTATCCTGCATTTGGAATGTATGTACATTGAATTTTATACCTTTTATGATTTTAACAATCGAAGAAAGTGTACTTGACTGACTGACTGACTGACTAGTACAAGTTAACAGAAAAGAGATAGTAGATCTTAGTGTAGGGGAGAGAAATCAGGATGAAAGAGTGGAACGGCTGGAAAATTTCCAGAGGAGAAATCATTTGAAAATTCTAAAACTTCATGAGGGTAAGGAAGGTAGCGATATTAAAAGTTTTGTGGTTCAAATACTTAAAAAGGACCTTCAGTTGGATGAAACGCAAGATGAAATTGCCAGAGACATTCAAAGGATCCATAGAGACCCGTTCAGATAAACGTAAATAGCTCGAAAGCTAGAAGAATCCTAGTAAACTTCCTGTCTTACTTGTTGAAGGAAAATATTTTGGCTAAGGCCCTGAAGAATAAATCTTTTGAATTGGATGGAGCAAGAATTTAAATAAGATCTGACCTCTTAGTAGTAAAATCTAATAGGCAGTGGAAGCTAGGGAAAAGAATGGAGACTTTAACAAACTTAGGAGCTTCGGTTCAGTTGAAATTTTCAGCCCTACTTAAAGTGATATTAAAAAACAAAATGCACTCTTTTTCGATTTGTGGAGGAGATTGATACATTTATTGAGGAGCTCCAATTGGAGGCTTATTAATAAGGTCCCTCTCAGATGCTTTTTTTGGTTTTTTTAGGGGATGACTGGGAATAGGGCAAATGAGATAACAGTTCCAGCGTGGAATGTAAATGGGCTTCGGGTAAAGGGCAGGAAAAATAGGGTTATGCTATATGTGAAAGACTGCTCAGCACAAGTTATTATCTTGTTAGATACACATCTCACAGAAGAGGAAAGTAGGACGTTTTTTAAATCACAGAGGTGGGTTGCACATGCAGTTTACACGAAGCAGACAATGGTCACAAAGGGGGTAGCACTACTGGTTAGGCAAGGTAGAAATATTTTTGTAGAAAGTAGCGTCTCAAATATTGAAGGAAGATGGCTTGTAGCAAAGTTAAAAAAATGTGGACAGAACTTTACTTTGGTGGGGTATTACGGTCCAAATCAGGATGAAACAGGTCCATTGGATGAGTTAGTTAATGAGCTTTTAGTTTTCCTGGATCAGATTATTATGGAAGGACATTTTAATATCGTCTTGGACCATAAATTAGACAGATCCCAGCAGAGCAACGTTTAATCCTAAGATGTCAGATAGGGTCCGATTGTTGATAGCCCAGTGGGGTCTCTGTGACATATGGAGGTGTATGGCTGGGTCTCAATCTGGTTTTACTTATTACAACAAGAAGTATCAACATAAATCTAGGTTTGACTACTTTTTGATTGGCAGGGTTTTAAAGAACTCTGTGGTGGAAGTTAAATATATTGGTGTACACCTCTTAGATCATTCAGCTATCCTACCTCATATGAGGTTAGGAGAGGGAATTGTAAGTTCTAGGTGGACGTTAGACCGCACAATTTTATTGGAGGATGAGACTGTCGAGATTCTAAGAGAAGAGACCAAATAATTATTTGAGAGTAATCATGGCTCAGCCACGATTGGGACTGTCTGGGATGCTTATTAGTCCTATTTAAGGGGAAGACTAGAAACTCTAGTGGCAGGGAAAAGGCAAGCTTACTATGGAAAAGTTTCAGAATTAAAAGAGCAGATTTAGAAGTAGGAAGGGATCTTGAGTAATTTAGGAAGATCTGAGGGAGACGAGAGGAAGCTGGCCTAAATGACTAAGTTAAAAGGGAGTTTGTCAGGAGTTATAAGTGACAGAGTTAGAAAGAGGTGGGAGTCCAGCCAGTTGGCATATTTTGAATACGGTAAAGGTTCTAGTAAATTACTAGCGTGGAAGGCGAAGAGTGATCAAGTTAGAAATGTTATAAAAGAGATAAGCTGTGAAGATTCAGGGGCAGTGCTGAGTGACAGTCAAGGGAAGGGTCTGGCTTTTTACAGGCCTTTTGGGAAAGTTTATAAGGAAGATTTGGTTATAAACGAGGATGATGTGTTGACTTCCCTTGATTACATAGAACCTTTATCCGAAGAGGCAATGGAGGAACTAAATGAGGAGATCAGGTTGGAGGAGCTTGAAGAGGTGATAGGGAGTGGTAAGCGGGGGAAGGCTCCAGGGTCAGAAGGCCTTCCACTTGAGGTATATAAAGCCTTGACCAGTACTATAATTCCTATTTTGAGGTAACTTTTTAATGCAATATTCTTGACAGAAACAGCTCTGCCTGAATCTTGGAAGGAGGCTATTATAACTTTAATTCCAAAGCCTGGGATGTCTCTAAAAAACGTTTATTCGTATACGCCTATTTCCCTTTTAAATGCCGACTATAAGCTTTTTGCAAAGGTTATGGCGGGGAGGCTAAATGTTTTTTTGCCTCAGATGGTAAATGAAGACCAAAAGGAATTCATTAAAGGAAGAGCTTTGAAAAAGCTCACATACTCATTGATTGGCTCTATCGATATGACAACTGCCTATGGTCTTCCCCAGGCAGTTATAGCGTTAGACGCAGCCGAAGCATTGAATGTGTTAACTGGGCTTATTTGCAGAATGTGGTTAAACATTTTAACTTCTGTAGAGTATTGAGAGGTATCTTATCTTCCCTGGAACCATAATGTTCGGTATCGGGGCTTTGAGTCTGCCAGTGAAGATTATGTGAGGTACCAGGCAGAGTTGTCCCCTGTCTCCTCTTTTGTTTGATCTCTATATTGAACCATTGGCCAGGAAAATTAGGAGCAGTAGCAGTATCTTGCTGTTTGAGTTTGATGCCTCGACAAAGAAGGTTGGCTGTATGCAGACGATATTCTAATTTTCACAGCGAACATTCCGCAATCCTTGAGAGTGGTGATGGAAATAACAACTGAGTTTGGCAAAGTGTGAGGGTATGATATCAATAAAGGTAAGACGGAAGTGATGAGTTGGAATATGGGGGTTGTTGGGATTGATACTAAGAGTGAAAGGAGGTATCTAGGAGTTTAGATCACTCAGAATATTGCAGACCTCTGTAAGGCAAATTTTGAAATGGTTAGAAAGGAGATTTGTGCTAGTCTACGGAGTTGGATGCATCTTCCTTTAACTTTATTCGGCCGAGTGAACATAGTAACGATGATCGTGCTTCCGAAACTAACCTTCTTGTTTGAATCAATCCCCCTATCTTTTAGAAAAGAGTGGTTAATTAAATTACAGAGTGATATAACTTTCTTTATATGGGCATCAAAAGAGCCATGAATATCATGGCGTAAACTTAGGAGTAGGTTGAGGAAGGGGGGTTTAGAGCTACCAGATCTATTGTTTTATTCCTGGACCTTTTTATTAAAAAATGGCAGAATGTAATTGGACATCCCCATAGATTCAGAGATAGGCAGGATGTTTAGAGTGATGCTGATAAAGGAAAAGGGAGCTGACGTTGGTTTTATTTATAAATATGCTGATACGAAATATTTTAAGAAGGTCAGGCTTAAGATCCTAAAGTACGTGGCAAAAATGTGGTATAAAGTCAGAAAGGTCTTGAATATTCCATACTTCAGTCAATGGACCCCGATTTGGGATGCACCAGGCTCTCCTGAATGGACAAAAGACTCACTGGCTTTACCCTTTAAAGAAGTGGGAATTTTTAGGTTGAAGCAGTTGTTGCCGGATGGTCAGATGGTTTCGTGGGGCTAGTGTGAGCTGGTGGTAGGCTCAACGCTTTCAAGGTTTAAATACCTCCAGGTCCAAAGTTCGTTCTTGGCAATGGGTGTAACGTTAGGAGATCCTAATGAACTCAAGGAAAAACCTCTGTCTACTGTGTTAAAAAAAGAAAGAGCACTATGGTATTGGATGATCCTGGAGATGGAAGACTGCGTGTTTACCTTGCCAATGGATCTGTGGGGAGGATGCTTGCCAGAGACCAAGCTGGAAGACCAATCGCAAGTATCTATGTCTATGCTTTACAAAATAGGTAAACCTGCGTATCTGAGGATCAACCATCTTTTTACTGTGCATAGGGTGTACTGGACTCCACGAAGGCTCTCTAAACTTGAGTCAGGAAGAGTAGTGGTGTGTCCCAAGTGCGGCAGTCAGAACGCAGACGACCGACACATGTTTATTAATTGTCCGAAGTTACAGCTCTTCTGGGACACCGTAAATAAATGCATGTCTAGTGCTTTAAACCTGCAAATTAAGGTAAGCACTGCTTTGGTTATTTTTGGAAGATTGGAATGCCAATGTGTTGCTACTAAAGACTGTGCAAAATTGGTATTTTATGCTATGCTTTTAGCACGTAGGTAGATATGTAAACTGTGGGTATCTCCTACACCTCCAACAATGGATGATTGGTTGAAATCTATCAGTTATATTGCTAATTAGGGTATTTTGGATCAGGGGTAAAGGAAATATGAATTTTGGACTCCCTTTGTGTTTAGGGGAACTTTATGAGTGGAGGAACTTGTAAAATAATCGGTACAATGATTAAGACTTCTCCTGCCTCTGCTAGTTATAATCTTTTCTGCGTGAGCAGAAGGACATGGGGAAGGGTCTGTGGTCAATTGAAGGAGGAGGTCTCTTTGAAAGATGGCAGGGATGCTGTCTTGGGAGTCTTCACCTTATTACCCCTGTTACAGCGCATGAGGTTTGATAACCCAGGGTTGGCATCATCAGAAGGGAGAAGGGTGGAAATAAGGCAAATGAGGACAAAAAGAATAAGAAAAAAATACATGGGACATGGTAGCAATCGCACATTCAAACTTGACAGAGTACACTTTCAGTTTAAAGCACACACTGTAATACCTATAGTGTATTTGCAGTGTACCATTGTAGACACTTATATGGCCTAGGATGTAGTTTAATAAATGTGGCAACATCTTTTAAATGTCAGTGTTCTATACCAATTTCATTAGAGAGTCAGAGATCACAATACCAGGCCTAACCCAAAATGAAAGGTCGACTTTGGTCATGCCCCTCTTTGCCAGAATCCTGTTGACCAAACTAACAGAATGGGTGTTGGACAATAAGAAATTGCCTCTAAATCAAACAGGCTTCATCCAAGGATTGGGTACAACCACAAATATTCTTATTCTTACCCTACTTATTGACAAGTCAATTAGATGGAAGCAACCTTTATATCTATGTTTCATAGACTTCAAATCCGCATTTGATTGCGTAAGCAGGAACTTACTCTGGGAAAAACTCGAGACAATGAAAATACCAACCTCACTTCTTAAATTGATTCGTCTCTTGTACACAGACACATGGGTGAGTGTGAGGGTGGGGGACGGTAGCACATTGTCTAAGGAGATTCCAGCAAAGGAAGGACTAAAACAAGGCTGTGTTTTAGCTCCCCTCCTTTTTAATCTGTTTCTCGCCGACCTAACGCCAATATTGGACAATGAAAATGCGCATCCCCCGAAGTTAGCAGATAGGCGGCTCACAAACTTATTATATGCAGATGACGTGATATTATTGAGCCATACCAAAGTGGGTTTACAGTGATTAATTAGGAGGACTCACACGTACTCTAAGGCAAATGGTATGGTCATAAACGACACAAAAACCAAAATGATGGTAGTTACAAAAAATAATACAAAAAAGCACACTACTAAAATGTATATGGATAACATCGAGCTGGAGCAAGTGGAGTCATATAAATACTTGGGGGTTCTATTTGATTCAAAAGGCAATTTCAAACTACAAAAAAGGGACATCCAAAGGAAATCAAATGCATTGTCTGCTGCTTTTAGAATTGTGCAGAAATCCCTTCCCAGCCTAACTTACGGCCCTCTTCTCAGTATCATTTCTGCAAGACTAGAACCGACTATCACATACGGTAGTGAAGCTACAATGGGTAGGGGTACTGAAATCCTGAATAAAAACATATCCGGAGTATATCGGGCACTATTTCGGCTACCAGCAAACGCTTCTCCTGCACAAGTAAGGTTGGAGTTCGGACTAACTAATCAACAATATTCAAGGCAAGCACAGTTCCTAAAAGTTTGGAACCAAATAAAAACTGATTACCAAAATGAAATATCGCAACTTTTATGGAAAGAATTAAGTAATGACATGAACTCTCTGGCAGGGCTGTATCTAACGAAAGCGATTAAAGATTTTGAGGTGACGTCAATATGGGATACAAATATAACCAAGACATCATTTAAGAGGATAATTAACAAAACTGCAAACTATCTATCTATTCTAAATGATAAAGCTATCCTTACCAAAAGAAAATACGCTTGGGCAGTAATAAATGGTTATAAAAAGAAAGAAATCCAACAATACTTGGTGACTCCCTGGACGGAAAAAAATAAACAGGTGCTCCTCAATGCAAGATTTGGCAAAATGCCAGGTCTGTGCAATCGTCCACCTTGGGCAAGAACGGTAACGCAAACCGAATGTAGATTGTGCAACACCTGTGAGGAGGATATCCTTCATCTACTTTGTACTTGTCCGGAACTCTCCCAGGAGAGAAAAACTTTGCTTAAGATTCCTCTAAATTCACGTGGCATAAAGTCATGCAGGCAGGCCCTAATAAGGTGTCTGGACTCGAATGATATTATTTTAAATGCTACGTTTGTAAAATTTCTAACGATAGCTAAAAGGAAACTAGGAGATGTAACTATTTTAAATATTTAAATTTTGAATGATATTTTAACTGTTTTCTGTATGAATATAGCTTTTATTGACTTTTTTTTCAAATGTGTAATATTTTAAGATTTTAAATAATCAACACAATAAACTTACTTACTTGCACTCTTGTGAGTCTCAGCATGTTTCTATAGACCTCAATGAGTGTGTCAGTGCTATTAGGTGTGATATGACAAATATTAGGTTACATTTAAGCAATACATTTGCTCTGTTTCACACTGCATGATCTTTACATATATGTAGAAGAAGCTGCATGGATCAGTTTCTACTCATTATAAAGGGCAGCTGAGTATGAAGCTATGTGTTCAAGTGCTTCCATGATGCCTGCATACTTAACAGAGCTGTGCTTCTGGAACTGAGTGTTGAAGTAGCTCTGACAGGATTTGTGCAGGAGTATGGTAGACTGTATAGTCAGACTATATTATGTAAAAGTGTAGATATACCTGAGAAATGTTAGGAGTTAGCTCTTCAAATGCAAGACATTATGCTTTCTGTTTGAAACACACCTCACTATGTACGACCCACTAGCAGTATACTGTTGCAGAAACGTAAAAAGACTAGCTTAGAGGTTAATACATCTGCCTACCTTTTAAGCCTTACTTTACTTTTCTCTATCAGTTTCTTTAGAGAATTACAGCTCAAAATGCCAAGCCTAAGCCAAAATGAAAGTCTCTCTCCTGCCATGGCACTCTTGTGAGCCTCACCATGTTTCTAGAAAGCTCAGTGAGTGTGTAAGGCCCTTTTTGTGACAAGACAACACATGGAAAGAAGCCTATGGGTATAAGACTACCTCTGTTTTACACCACGCGCTCTCAAAATTTGTGTACAAGAAGCTGCATGGGTCACTTTATGCTCATTATACAGGGCAGCCTCGTATGAAGCTGTGTGATCAGCTGCTTTCATGAGGTCTGCCTAGCAAACAGATCTGTGCTTCTGGGACCGAATGCTGAAGTAGCTCTGACAATACTTGTACAGGGGCATGATAGAGGGTATATTCCTACAGCTGATGACCCTAACTTAAAAACTGTAGAGTCTATTATTCCCTTGGACAAATATTGTCAGAGCTACTACAGCATTTAGTCCCAGAAGTACATATCTGTTAGAAATGGGGGCTCTAGTTGGCAGGGGGTAGGTACCTTTGTCCAAGTAGGGACCCTTCTTCCTAGTCAGGGTAAGGGGGATACACTTTTAAAATAACCACTGCTCACCTCCTTGGTAGCTTGGCACGAGCAGACAGGCTTATCTCAGAGGCAGTGTGTAAAGCATTTATGCATTCATACAGTAACACAGTGAAAGCACTATAAATGGAAACCACACCAGTTTAGAAAAATAAGTAACACTTTATCTAAACGAACAAGACCATAAACAACAAAAATCCGACATACATAAAGCGTCAACAGACTTGGAGACAGTACATTCTTGCTGCGGCCAACACTCAGATGCGAGTCGGACGGGGTAACAGCCGTGGTTGCGATGTGAGATGGAAGCATTGGAGCAGGCGTTGCCTTCCCTGGACCGGAATCAAGCATCCTAGGACCCGTTTCTGGCTATCAGCCGTCTTCAGCCAGGATAGTTCGACTCCAGTGGTGTGGAGAGCATGGGACTCACGTCTGAGCACACCCATCCCACTCAGGGTGACAAATGAAAAACCACAGTTGATGGACAGATCGCAGAACAATGTCATACATTCACCCCAGTACAGAGATCTGAGCCTAAATCCATTGTTTGTTTGCACCACACCACCCCAGTTCAGACATGGCCATATGCAAATCAGCCTTGACCCTGTGCCTCAGATGCTCCGTCCATTAGCACCATCTTTTGTACCGCTTTGTCCGCCATAAGTTGGCAGGGTATGCTCAGACGTGAGTCTCTTGCTCACTTTGCCACTGGGTTCAAGCAAGCCTGGCTGAATACGGCTGGAATGCCAGAAACCAGACCTAGGAAGCTTGTTTCCGGTCCAGGGAAGGCATGGCTTGGCAGTTCGGGCTGGACTGTTCCCAGGAGGCACAGGGTCAGACTGGTTTGCATATGGCCATGTCTGAACTGGGGTGGCAGAGTGGGCTAAAGAACGGTGATGTATTCCTCCCAGATCTGTTGACTGGGTGTGTGTGTTTGATTGGTTCCGATGCTCCGTCCATTACCACCCCCTTTTGTACCGCTTTGTTTGCCATAAGTTGGCAGGGTATGCTCAGACGTGAGTCCCTTGCTCACTTTGCCACTGGATTCAAAGAGGCCTGGCTGAAGACGGCTGGAATGCCAGAAACCGGTCCTAGGAAGCTTGTTGCCGGTCCAGGGAAGGCATGGCTTGGCAGTTCGGGCTGGACTGTCCCCAAGAGGCACAGGGTCAGACTGATTTGCATATGGCCATGTCTGAACTGGGGTGGTAGAGTGGGCTAAAGAACGGTGATGGATTAAACCCAGATCTGTTGACTGGGTGTGAGTGTTTGATTGGTTCAGATGCTCCGTCCATTACCACCCCCTTTGTACTGCTTTGTTTGCCATAAGTTGGCAGGATATGCTCAGACGTGAGTCCCTTGTTCACTTTGCCACTGGATTCAACGAAGCCTGGCTGAAGACGGCTGGAATGCCAGAAACCGGTCCTAGGAAGCTTGTTTCCAGTCCAGGGAAGGCATGGCTTGGCAGTTCGGGCTGGACTGTTCCCATGGGGCACAGGGTCAGACTGATTTGCATATGGCCATGTCTGAACTGGGGTGGCAGAGTGGGTTAAAGAACGGTGATGGATTAAACCCAGATCTGTTGACTGGGTGTGAGCTTATGATTTGTTCAGATGCTCCGTCCATTACCACCCCCTTTGTACTGCTTTGTTTGCCATAAGTTGGCAGGATATGCTCAGACGTGAGTCCCTTGCTCACTTTGCCACTGGATTCAACCAAGCCTGGCTGAAGACGGCTGGAATGCCAGAAACCGGTCCTAGGAAGCTTGTTTCCGGTCCAGGGGAGGCATGGCTTGGCAGTTTGGGCTGGACTGTTCCCATGAGGCACAGGGTCAGACTGATTTGCATATGGCCATGTCTGAACTGGGGTGGCAAAGTGGGCTAAAGAACGGTGATGGATTAAACCCAGATCTGTTGACTGGGTGTGAGTGTTTGATTGGTTCAGATGCTCCGTCCATTACCACTCCCTTTTTTACCGCTTTGTTCGCCCCAAGTTGGCAGGGTATGCTCAGACGTGAGTACCTTACTCACTTTGAAACTGGATTCAAGCAAGCCTGACTGAAGACGGCTGGAATGCCAGAAACCGATCCTAGGAAGCTTGTTTCTGGTCCAGGGAAGGCATGGCTTGGCAGTTCGAGCTGGACTGTTCCCATGAGGCACGGGGTCAGACTGATTTGCAAATGGCCATGTCTGAACTGGGATGCCAGAGTGGGCTAAAGAACGGTGATGGATTAAACCCAGATCTGTTGACTGGGGGTGAGTGTTTAATTGGCTCAGATGCTCCGTCCATTACCACCCACTTTTGTACCGCATTAATTTAAAGGCAGCAACTGAGAAATACCAAAAAGGGTATTATCTTTGAGACCCATTCTAACCGCTCAGAGTGAAAATGAATCATAGAACAGTCACTCTACTGTGCTATAGGGTGTTTTAAAATGGCCAAAAAGAGCAGGGTGAACTTTATAATACCCTCCAACAAATATATAGATAAATACATGAAAATGTGGTTTAGCAAAAATCTCCCTGATTATTTTACTGCTTTTTTGGCTCATTGGCTACTGATTATCAATCATTCTCCTCTCATGTGCATACAGAAAGAGTCCTGCTAGTGTCCAAGATAGAAATGTATGTAACTGCTGTTGTCATGTCTGGTAAGTATTGTATGAAGCTCCTTTGCAAACTTACAGAGTACAATGGTGCACACTCTTGGTATTACAAATGAGCCTTTGTCTCCAAGTTTATACTTCTTTCCCAGAATCCTGTAACAGTACCTGCTATCCAAAGTGACCCAGAGAGCCCTAACAGTGAATTGAGATTGACTGCTGCATGCCTCCGAAGCCCAATCCAGCCAGAAAACCCACTAAAATATTTGCAGTATACAAACTCCATAGGATTGTATGTCAGAATATTATATAGAGAAATTTCATCTGGCACAATCGTTGATTCAGAAACATAGCCCATACAAATGTTCTCACTTTTGGGCAATATTTTTTCTAAACAATATTTAGGGCATAATATTTATGTCAGACAATATTCTGGTACCACACTTTCCTTCAGCATTGGCACCCAAACAACATATTAGTATGGCCATTCATGATACTTCTTAACCCCATATCTGTGGGACTTAGTCTCATGATAATTCCTACCCAGTAACTCATTAAAGTGTATGCATTCTACCCTAAAGTATCATTCACACATCAAATGCTACACTGAGCAAGCCTTTCATCTGACCATTCAAAGGTGCCTCCCCGTTGTAGGCCACAACTGTGGTAAAGCAAGGCAGGCCAGTCACTCCTTCTGTGATATTTGCATGATGGGGCTGTCTACCGAAATTTCACAGTATTACTCCCAAGAAAACACAGAAAAGGACTCTTTTAGGAATTGTCATGTATTATTGTTTTATATGTGACAATTGAATTGAGGATCGCACCGATTGGAGTTTGCTTTTTGTGGAAAGTTTATGGGATTTGACCGCGAAATAAACATATTTTGATTGATTGACACAGAAAATCCAAGCACCTCCTCTTGCATCTTTGGAGAATGACAGAGACAATAACTACACAAACATTGTCATGCTCTCAAACAACTTGCTTGCACAAGACACGTAACCCTTTGTGTTACTGCTTGCCTAAAAATATTTTAGATGTATTAAACTGTAAAAAAAAGATAAAATATTAAAAATCCTTAAGGACTAACTTTAAATGAATGGAAATGTTTTCAAGCTTGTGATTGATACAATGGACGGCAACTGATGCATGAACTATATATTTTGTTAGGTGAAAAAGTTCATCTTTTTACACTTTCCTGTACCTTTATGACTTGTGAGGGATGTCCATCTCTTTTTCTTAAACAAAATAAAGGAGGCTCAAAAAATAAAAGAAAATCTACATTCTTAATCACGAGCGCTTTTCAATGCTCTGCCTACCAGAGGCACATCCAGTTTTTTTGTCTCTCTTTACAGGTGGAATTCCTGAAATACAAACGTATTTCCTGTACCTTTTAATTTATTCCTGCTTTAGATGTTGCTTAACCTTCGCAGGTTGAGGGTACCGCTAGTGTTCTTTTCTTTTGATATGCGTGGTGTGCAGGTGGTGGCTTGGAGAGAGACTGCCACTGTCGGGATTGCTGGCTGGCCTTCTCTCAGGAGCCGTTTGGAAGTTCCATCTGGGTGGATGGAAGCAAGCCATGGAGAGTGCAGCTGGCATCCATATCTCCATGGAGACAGCAAGCCAGAAGGAACAGAGAACCTGCGTCCTCTTTCGTAGCCATTGTCTATCATACCCGAAGAGTTCTTCTGGACAAGGCATTCTAGGGGTAAATGTACATGGGAGCACGTCCCAGTGTGTCAAAGTGAGCAAGAGCAGGAAATATTACTCACTTTAAGTTCTTTTCTGTTTTTGTCAGTCCCCATTTTCTATGTGTACATTGGTAAAAAAAAAAGAAAAGGGAAAGAACATTCTGGCAGAATTGTTTGCCTTCTCGAGGTGATTGGTTAGCCAGGCTTCTAAGTGATTGGTGCTCAGGTAGCCCAAGTTGCCCTACATTTATTCGAATTTTGAGCCACATGGTCACTCTTACTTCACCACGGAAGAGATGAGAACACTAAGGAGAAAGCATTGTAAATGTAAATCGTCTTTTTCCTTTCACAATCGGATCAGTCCCCCACTTCCCTCCCTTAATCAGGTCTCAGTGAAATAGCTACTTGGATGAATCAAAATCTGCTCAAGCTGAATGGGGGGAAAACGGAGATTCTGATCCTTGGGAATAAGCATGATCTGTGGTGTTCCAAGCATTGGCCGTCCGAAATGGGCCCTATTCCATCCGCATCTGAGCACGTCCGCAACTTGGGGGTGATTATAGATCAGGGGCTTACAATGCAGACACAAGAGAAGAAAGTGGCTGCCACTTGCTTTGCCATCCTGCGCTGGCTGAGGAAGATTTTGTGGATGCTGCCTATTGACACCCAGAGGTCTGTGGTCAATGCCTTGGTGACCTCCCGGTTGTATTACGGTAATGTACTCTACCTGGGGGCTACCAAGGCAGTCGCCAGGCGCCTCCAAATGGTACAGAACGCCGCGGTGTGTCTACTCTGCGGCTGCAAAAGATACAAACCTATCGCAGGGCGTCTTAGGGATCTTCACTGGCTCAGAGTGGAGAGCCGTATGAAGTTTAAAGCCCTAAGCTATATGTACAAAATTAAAGCAGGCACGCCCCCAAAATATCTGAAATCACTGGTCAAGACATACTCCCCAACACGCACACTGCGGTCGTCCACCCAAGAATTTTTCTGTGTGCCTAAGGTCAGACTCTCAAGGATTGGAAGGAGGTCCTCTGCCTCTATGGGTCCCAGGCTTTGGAACTCTCTCCCCCTGGACATCCGCGCTGAAAGCTGCTATGGCCGTTTTCGGAAAGCAATTAAAACCTTGCTGTTTAATCAATAATCTATGACCCAGTGTTTGTGGCTCTTGTCTCCGTTAGCGCCGGGAAACCCTTTTTGGGTAGCTGCTGCGCACTATAAACTGAAAAAATAAAATAAATAAATAAATAAGCCCAAAATTACATCTGCGTTGGAGCTTCAAAGAATGATTGCAGAAGCAGTTGCCAAGGCCTTGGTTTCAGGGTAATAAAAGGGGAAGAGAATGCCTCAGACGGGTCACAAAGAAGAGGGCTTAAAAGATGCATCTTCTTCAAGTTCTGCTCAAGCTGGCCCTATTACTTCATCTTCTGGTAAATACATTAGAAGGTAGGAAGTGAGCCAAATTTCGGATTACATCATCAGGGAAGTCTGGGTTTGCCTGTGTTATCTCTGTTAGAGGAGCATCACGGGTTGTTTTCTCAGTGTGACAGACCTTCTTCCCTGACTTTAGCTTTGTATAAAACGATTAAGAATCTAAGGAAGGGAGTTGAAGGACTTGGAACAGCTCATTATTCCTCGGTTCCTATGAAGAATGTATGTGCTATATAGAAGGCAGAGGAGGTCGTGATTCCCGATAAAAATGCATTTAATTCTGGCAACTTTGACCTGGATAAGAGCTTTCCATTGGATCCTGAGAATAAGAATACGCAGGTTCAAAGTGCACTAAAGAAATTCTTTGCCAGAAACAACTTGACACAGCAAGGACATATGCTACTTGTACGGTACAAAAGGGGGTGGTGATGCTCAGACGTGAGTCCCAGGCTCTCCACATCACTGGAGTCAAGCTATCCAGGCTGAAGAAGGCTGATAGCCAGAAACCGGTCCTTGGATGGTTGATTCCGGTCTAGGAAAGACATGGCTTGGTAGTTCGGGCTGGACTGTTCCCATGAGGCACAAGGTCAAGGCTGATTTGCATATAGCCATTGTCTGACCTAGGGTGGTGTGGAGTGCAAAAAAAACGATGGATTTAGGCCCAGATCTTTGTACTGGGGTGAATGTAAGACATTGTTCTGCATTCTGTCCATCAACTGTGTTTTTTGCTACTTGTACAGCATAGTCCTTGGTTAAAGATTTCCTTGCTTGTCAGCAGCCATTCAGGAAGGAAGTGATTACTCCTATTTATTGGTCCACATGCAACAGTAGGCCAGATTCTTCTCAGATTTTTCTTATGACATCAACATATTTTTGGCATTAAGTTGAGGTGTTTTTATCCTAGCAAGAAGATATATGTGGACATGGGGTTGCAACGTTGTAACATCAGATAAATCTTCAGTGCAGAGGATCCTGTTTCAGGGTAAAAAGCTATTTTGGTGAAAAATTGAACACTGTGGTCAGGAAGGCTTTCAAAGACAGAAAATATGCTTAGCCTTACAAAGGCACCGTATTAGTTTCTTTTTATCACTCCAGTTGCAAATCTTATAGAAATTATCCCAAGACCTCCGGTTTCTTTTGTCACCAGTGTTTTCAGCAAAGGAAGTCTGTAAAAAGCTTGAATCCTCGGCTCAGCCTTTATGGCCAAGGCAGAAATCCTGACCATTAAGGAGAAGGAGGGAATCTGACTCCAGTAGAAATAAGAATTCAGACCTTCCAAAAGGTCCAAGAAAATATGTCATGGACCTCTGGGGTTGGAATATAGTGAAAGAACTATATTGGAATGACTTTGTCTTTTTTACTCTCGAGAACTGGACTTCATCCATACTCCATTCCAAAAACTGTTTAAAATGGGAAGCATTATGGGAAGGTATTTTTCATTAATAAAGTAAAAAGCCATCATTCTGGTTCTGTTGGCAGAGCAAGGAACTTTCCAGTCTAAAAGGCGTCAGGAGGCTTTCATACGTGATAAACTAAAAGCTTCTCAACTAATGGGTCAAGACAATCCAATACAAGATGAGATCTTTGCAAAACGTAATTCCTGTAGGATTGCCACAAGAATTCCTGATAATTGTCAATCTTCAATATTCTTACCTTCATATCGTGATCCATCCCAGCCACCAATAGTTCTTGAAATTCACTGTAGGAGACTTCTATATTCAGTTTATCGTTTTACCTTTTGGTCTGAAATTGCCTCCCAGTGTCTTCACCAAATGTTCTGATTCTCTTAGGGGGGTCATCTTCACAAAGATGGCTAATCCCTACATAGAATATTGGCTAGTCCATTCTGTGACCAAGGAGCAACTGTCGTAAGACACATGAAGAGTAATTGAGTTTCTTCAAGGTGATGGATTTCTGATAAATCTGAAGAATTCTCAGCTGTTTTCGGAGATTTCAATTGAGCCAGATTCAGATCAGACCTGGGGATAGTGACGTTTACAGAAAGAAAAATTAAAAAGATACAGATTCATGCACAACCCACTTTGTTCCTTGAAGTTCTGAATGTGAGATCCTCATTATAGATACAGGAGGACATGACCGCTGCTCAAAATGTGTTCCCTTCGGACAGATGTTTCACTTGGGAACTGTTGTAAATCAGAATATCCATAACACTGGAACTCAGTCCATCTAGACTTTGTTCAGAAAGTTCAAGTAAACGAAATGATGTGGAATTAACTTTGATGGTCAATGGATTCTCTGAATCTACAAAAGGTGCCTTACTCTTTCCACCTAATAGGACTGTGATAACAGGTGATGCCAGTGGCCAGGGCTACAGGAAAACAGAGGACAAAATTCTGCAATAGAGAAGGTCTCTTCTTATGGAGAGCCACACATCCAATTTGAACTAGTACGATATGACCTCATTACCATTAATGGGGTATGCCACTCTTTTGGTGGGAAAGAAGTTCTGATTTAGGTGGACAATATGAGTGCAAATCATACATAAACAGACATGGGAGATCTCAGCCTCCATCCATGCATACAATTACAAACTTAGCGGCTGATTACAATGATGGTGGGATCGCCACTGACAGCTTGTCGGTGGCGGTCTCACCGCCATAGTAACCATGTTCCCCGTCCGCCATATTACAATGGCGGGCAGATGGTTGACGGTCAGAAAGACTGACTGCCACGCATCCGACGGGCTCCGTGATCCCGCCAGTGCGTTGGAGGGGGTTGTATTCCCTACAATGGTGGCAGTGCCTGCCAGGCTCTGCCGTGAGGATTACAATGTCCCTTTCCGCCTACTTTTTCAGGGCGGTTAACCCACCATGAAAAGGAAGGCGGAAAGGGAATTTGGGGTCCTGTAGGGGGACCCCCATCCCACCTGGCCCTCCGCTGTGGGTTTTGGGGGGGGGGCACACATATACCTACACCATGTGGCAGGCCCCTAATGCAGGGATATGTTAAGTGTCTTTTTTTGCATTGTGGCATGTGCTGCAGCCAGCAGCACCCTCCACAATGCAAAAGATAGGCATTGCGAGCGCCGTGGTGGCGATCGCATCGTAATGCCTCTGTGGGGATCGCCGACAACCTCTCAGGCAGTCTCATTTACGATAGGGTGGCGGGCAGACGAAAGTCTTTCCGAGTAGTTAGCTTTTGCACAACAGGCTTCAAGAAGGCATTCTTTACCTGAAGGAGCTTGACTGGCTCCCCATTCACAAACTAGCACAATTCAAACTCCTCACCCACACTTTCCTGGCACTACATAACACTGACCAAGCATACCGCAATATATACATCTCTTTTCACAAACCTTCAGACACCTCCGCTCATCTGTACTCCAACTTGCATTAATCCCAAGCATGCTGAAGGTCCATCTCTGGTGGGTGAACTTTCTCCTACATCGCTGTGGATTGACTTGCCACTAAACATAAGAGCATCCTCCTTACTTCTTGAATTCTGCATGAAGCTGAAGATCTGGCTTTTTAGTTAGCCACTAGGATCTAGCTGTGGCTAGACTTACATGGGCACAGTGCTTGGATACCCCACTGGATCATAGTACACTCTACAGATCTGCATAAGAAAACATTAAAATCTTACATCTTTGCAATTCCTATATAATTTGGTGCAAAGTAAATGGTTTAGAGCCCTTACTGTTGGATATTGTTACTATTCTTATTTTTCCGCTGGGGTGTTTAAAGCAGGTTTTGAAGGCTCTTTCTCTCGAGATACAGTGGGCAGCTGTTGAGGGATTCAGAACCTTGAGTCCCATGTTTTTCACTCATGCAGAGCTAAGTTTGGTTTATTTCTTAGGTTACCCTGTTTAGTGTTGGTATTTAACAAATGTAATGAAGGAAATGAGAAAGCAGATGAAGAATGAATGCCTAAATTAGTTACCAGAAATCCATGCCATTGCTCTGAGCACAACTGTCCTCGTTTCATTCATTATTTTCTTCCTTCCTCCCTTGTGTTGGTGCCAGCAAGGTCATCTTTAACCCCCGCTTCAGCAGTTTGAGCTAGGTGCCTCAGCCAGTGTCTAACATAAATCATTTCAAATGCTGTTTATGTTTACTTTGCTTTTGATCAGAGACATTGGTTTTAAACATAAACTTATAAACACCACTGAAAGAAAATTGAATGATTCTGCTGTGTGTTGAGTGGATCAAGCAACAATAGAGCACAAAGGGAAAGAAAGAAGATAGTAATGGATGAAGAGGTTGATGTATGAGAGATGGGTGGATGAATGAATGGGTGGATGAAGAGATGGGTGGATAGAAAGGTGGACGGATGAATGAAGGAATGGATGGGTGAATGAGAGATGGCTGGGTGGATGAAGGGGTGCATGGGTAGATTAATGGAGAGAAGTATAGAATGATGAAAGGAAAGATGGATTGAAGTAAAGATGATGAATAGAAGTGAACATGATGGATGAAGGTAGAGAAGTCACATGGACGGCTAAAAGTAAGGAAGTATGAATTGATGGCTAAGAGGAGGGAGAGAAGGACAATGGTCGGGTGGGTGGGTGAGCAGGTGGATGGAAGGATGGGTGGATGTAGAAAAGGAAATATGGATGAGAAAAGGGAGGAAAGACAGAAAGAAAATTACTACAAAGATGGGCAAATTCACTGATAATGCAGGTGTAAAAGGCTTGATTTGGTCATAGTATTTTTAGGATTTCCTTGAGAAAACGACCAAACTGAGTGCTGGCTTCCTTGCTTCAATCATCCACTTGGGGCCGTGCAGGAACTGTGGTGCTTGTGCCTCTGCCCCCTGCATGCTCCTCAGGGGGCAGAGGCACAAGAGGGCCCTCTTTATTTCCTCTCTTAGCCGTTTTTCATGGAGGAGGAACTGCCATGAAAACCATGGCAGAGAGGCCTCCTAACCACCACAACACCGCCAGGGAACAGCAGTTCCCTGGGATCTGTGGTCTGACCGCCCTAAATGTAATAGGGCAGTCGAAAGACCGCCACCGTCCTAATAGTGCCCTTGGTGTCATTCCTATACATTTCCAAGTAGGTGTTATTATTTTTCAGACTACTCCCTTGATATCAAGCCAAATTAAGAGGGGGGAGGTAAGTATAGTCTTCCAAGACATTAAAATGTACAGATGTCCGGAATATAGGTGGTGCATTATATAGTGCATGGTTTTAGGGAGGATAATTCACCTTTTTTTTTTTGTGGCCTGCACTATTTAGTATTTACATATGCTCATGGTTCCCAAGTCATTTTTCATGGAACCTGGATCTGTGAAATCTTCAGGCTTCATCTGCTTAATGTTGTAAGAAATCATTAAGTTTGCCTAATGGTTAGGACAATGAGTATTTGGAGAGTCAAGTCCAATGGCGTAACTATAAGCGTACCCCTTGACTTTTCCCACAATATTTGATGCAAAACTTTAATTCTGAAAAGAAGTTGGGTTAAGTGTGTTTGTGTTTATAGGGTAATCTCTTAAAAAAACTTCATTTGTGGCAAATATATGGAAAGACAGTTCTTCACATAGAAAAATGATTTCCATAGGAAAAGAAAGAGGGGAAAAGGTAAACTGTGTAAGTGCACCTCTACACAACATTTAGGTCCTTATTACACTACACCCTTGGCGGTCGGACCACCAGGCCACAGTCGGCAGTCAGGAGAAGGCAGCCAAGCAGGTGGCCTATCGACGGGCAGGGCCAGACTGGCCATAGGGGGCACCGGGCATTTCCCCGGTGGGCTGCCAGGGTAGGGCCGATTTTGGGCCCCTGTATCAAAATCTGCCGAAACCGGCCCTGGCAAACAGATCGGCTGCTCCCAGGGGAGCAGGCCGAGCTCTTTGCCAGGGCCAGTTTTGATTCCCAGTCCGGCCCTGCCGACGGGCCTCATTTGGAGTTTACCAGCTGGGCTGGTGATGTGCCAGTGGTACGCGGGCCGCTGCACTGCAGAGCCTGCACTGCTGTGTGCGCACTTTGGCCATGCACCATGTTGTGCATGGCACACAGTGTGTGCACAAGAGTGCAGGCATAGGATAGCACCACATAATAATAATAACATCATTTTAAGGTACACCTCCCTAGATAGCATAATGTTTACAAGCTTTATATCAATGAGAGTTAGTCCTTAAAAAGGTTGCCATGTTGAAGGACACGTTTTCATATAAAAGCACGCCGTCTTAACACACTGACAGCTGCATGAGACGAGCATTATTTTAGAAGCAATAAAACACCGAACTAACTTTCTTCGCGTTTTTGCTGCGGCCTACAGTGAATCCTCTGATGTGCATCTTCATAATGGGGCAACATTGAGCTTTCTACCGACACCACAGGATTTGCAAAGAAAATGCCAAGTATGATGATATTTTAATTGGCTACAGACTACTGTAAACATGGAAAATGTGTGCATTTCATTAAAAATGCCCTTTGGCTTTTCTCAGTTTTAACCATTTTCAGCAAAAATTATTCTTTGTTGGCATTTGTAACATTACCAGAACAAACAAACAAGCTCATGGATGACAATCATTTTTCACATCTTTACTGAGATGAAGATCATGTCTTCAGTGAATGCTGGTAGTTAGGAATGATCTAAGAAATATGCAACATTTTAATACAACTTAAGCCTCAAAGATGGGAGTAAAAATAATGCCCTTAAAATAAAAAATAACATTTACTACAATGATGTGCCTTCTCTAATACAACCCTACAACCGTACTTCCCTTAAGGCATTCTGTGGGATTTGGTAACTAACTGTAAACTCAGGAATTGACTTGATCAGCTTTCTTAATGTGGGGAATGAATATTTTCTGCAAATTATTTACGGGTGCAATGCAACTTGTTTATGCTTTAAATAAGGCCTTCACAAAGATATTTTGTGAATATGTGAATAGTAATATTTTGGACTGTACCAACTAATGTGGATTATCTGTAGGGAGGGGGGAGTGTCCTTTAACTTTGCGAACATGTTCTTAAATCTCACCGTTTCTTTTTCTTTCATTTAAAACATTTCTGTAGGACTACCATGTCTTAAATCATTGTTATGTTTTTAAATTGAAAATGAACATGTGACAAATGAGTGATAACAATGCGTATCAGTCAGTATGTTGTGTATGCAAATATAGTATTAGATACCGTTTAGAGTGAGACTGAAATGACCAGATTTCAGGGTCTTCCTGTTGGTTGGAAGTAAGTTCAATATCTTTATTACTGCACACGTAAATGGTTGATTTTGTTATTGTTGGGGTTTCTTTAACCTAGTGGATTCCAGAAGAAGATAGTTCTTCCTTTACAACTACATTGGTCCTCAGATATATTTGGAAGGTGGTGCAAGTATGAGCTTTTTAGAGAGCTTACTCCAGAGATAATACATTATATTTTCAAGCTGATCAAAGCCTCTCCGACACATGGCCAGTTGATCTTTGCTCAAAGGAGGCAGAACATTTGTACCTGGCTTATATAAATTGTCAAGAAAGACCAGAGAGGTCGTCCCGGGCATTGGGTGCTTCCCTAGGAAGCTGGAAGGGTGGGGCTGTTTTGTTCCTGGAGGACTTGTTTGTCGCTGAGCTGGGGGGGGTGCTGTGCTTTGCAAATTGTTATTGGTTTAAAAGCACCCACTGCAAAGTTCATTCTATATCCAGCAGCTTTCAGGCAACAATACAACTAACGAGTTAACTCTGCTGATTAATGTTTCTGCTTGAGACAGATTGGAGTTTTGTTTAGTGGCAATTTTGACTCATCTAAAGTATCACAGAGGCATACCATGCCTGCTGGCAAGAACCTTTACTAACAACTGGAACTATCTAGTGGCTGTACTGGAGAAGTTCAATTTTGGGACAAACTTTTGTCAAGTTATTAATCTTATATATAGTGACCCTTCAGCAAGCCTTTTGGTCAATGGAAATTTTACCAAGTCTTTCAGGATTAGAAGAGGAACTAGACAGGGTATTACACTATTTAAATTTGGAGCATGGGAGAGGAAAGTAGCCTTGTATGCGGATGACGTCCTAATTCTTACATCTGATTTGAAGTTGTCTTTTTGTCACATCCTCCGGTTAGCACAGGATTTTGGTCTAGTCTCGGGTTACGAGGTCAGTGCAGGAAAAACTGAGATCATTTCATGGAATCTGCTGGGGTGTCGAGATCAAATCAAGAGCGAGATGAGATATTTGGGGGTGAAGATTGTTCAGAATATAGATAAGATTTCAGGGACAAATCTTGCAAATGTCTCAAGGGAGTGCCAGGGACTCATGAAATCTTGGGCCCATCTCCCTTTGACTATTTTGGGTAGAATCAATTTAATCAAGATAGTAATTCTGCCAAAAGTCACCTTTCTTTTTATTACCATTTACTTATATTTTGAGAAGCAGGCAATTGATAAGCTTCAGCAATCTATTAATTCATTTGTGTGGGCCTATAAAGCTATGGGGATATCCTGGAAATAGCTATGGCATAGGAGGGAAAAGGGGGGCCTCACACTACTGGACCTCCAGTATTACGCCTGGGCGTTCCAGTTAACACACTCAAGAATGTTGCTGAAATCTCCAGATTCATCAGAGAGAGGGATAATGTTTTTGGCCATGCTTGATGGAGTGGGACTATCTCATGAGGGTTTTCTTTTCAAATATGGAGACCAAAAACTTGTTGTGAACGTATCTAGGACCCTAATTAAATATTCCCGATTCATGCCCTTATGTGGTTATAACAAATCATACCCTTATAAAGGCATAAGAATCATATCCATATTTAGTCATAGCCAATGTAGTCCAAATACAGCAAGGCTACTTCCCTAGACTCCTAGAAAGTACAACGAGTTCTTTAAACAAACCAAGCCTCCAGAAGCCTGGGAATTCCCCCTGCTTCTGTTTTGATTTGTCCTAGAACTCCTGAGAGTCCTGAAAGAACTGCCAGTGCTTAGTGACGTCTTATGTCTAACCTTACGTCAAAATCGGCACCTTCCAAGTATAAATAGACCAACATCTGCCTTAAGCAACACATGGTGGTTTGGAACAGAGCGGCTAGCTACTTACCCAAAGCCCAGCTGATGCGAGTGCCGAAGGAAGCCGACCCTCCCATTTGATGCACTGAGAGAGGCGCTGTCTTTTCACCTGCCGAGAAATCCAGCTCCAGTGTTTCCAGTCACCCTTGCGGGTTGCTGGGAGATTGAGTCCTGAGAAAGAGGTACAAGACCTCCTTCATTCTAAAACCTAGGTACGGAGCTGATTAGATCCTTAGAGAATTATTTATTCAGATTCTTGGCAAAACTAACTTAACTTACACTACAGCTCACGTACTCCTTCCCATGTACTAGGCTTAGGTTAGGTTCACCGGGGTAGGCATATTTTAGAAGCACCAGTTGAGTACGTTTAGTCAACTTTTAGCATTGTATGTATTGTATGTATTTTATCCGTTTTAAGTATCATATGGCTCAGAAACCATATAAATGCTTTTACAGTATTATTTCATAATACTCCTTTTACTGTAGGCACTTTACTCTATGACAAGTATTGCAATTGTGGTAATACACTTCTCTTGCATGAGAAAGAAGACTGCTCAATAAATAACAACTTTTATTGAAAACGCCTGTCTACCTATTTCTCTGCACTCTGGTGAAACTAAGCATGCACGATTGACTGAGTGAAACAGCTATCTTTTGTTTTCACACGACTCTGGAGATATACTCCTTATTCTGGAGGGAGCAAAGTTGTCATGTTTATGCAGTTGTCAGAAACTAATCCCTTCTTGTCTATTCAGGAAAGGTAACTCCTTCCTGTTAACTCGAGAAAGTTTCCTGTGACCTCTGAGCTAGCTGGCATTCATAATTAAGTCTAACATATTGAATAGAGGCCTAGTCGACCTCAGTCCTACGTCTAAACTATTGTTTATGTTATTCCAATGCCCAGAGCCTATTGGGAATATAGGAATTACACTACATGGCGCCCAACAGTTGGTAAGGCGATAATCTAATGTAAGATACTAGAATAACTCAGATGTGCTTTTCACACAGACCCCTTTTCCCGTAAAAACTCCAATAGACGTCTGGAGTGGTTAAAAGGTTAATATCCGCCAAAACTTAGTAGGAAGAGATTCCTATGTATTAGTTTTTGGTTTAGTCAACGTTGAAGGATACAATGTTCCAAAATATTGTGCACCTAATCTTTGTTTCCTTGAACATTGCTCTGCAAACTTTCTGTCAGTAAAAATGTCCGATAGTGAGGAAGAAAGGGAGAGAGCTAAATTAGCAGCCCAACTCTTAGCGGAAGACACAAGGCTCCAAAATGATGACCAGAATGCTATAATCATCCTGGTCAATATAAGAAAAACAATAACTATGAAACTTATAAAAAATGGAGTATCATCATGAGGTGGTATGGTCATATTTGTGGTAGAGGCCCATGAATATCAGCAGACAGAGGTATTCTATTCCTGGATACATTTTCCAGCAGCACACGCTGTGACACGCGAGTTCCATTACTACAAAATAGAGGAATCTCCAGAGGAATAAGCCCTTTTCGAGGACGTTGAAATTCCATTAACATACCAAGAGCAACAGCTCTGGTTTAATGGCGCCCTAAAACATCAAAATCACATTACCAAGCTCGGTCCACTAGGTAGACCAGGAGCCACATGGCCGGTCCTAGCCAGCTATACACCAAATCCCGACATTGAAAAAATGTCAAGCAAAGAACTCTTAGTTAAAATAAAAGAATTAACAAAAGCATATAGAGATTTAGTTCAATTAACAGTTGACGGTACAACCTACAGACTAAATACACTAACTGAAAATCCTGAAAAGACTTTCATTAAAAATAATTTAATTACTCAAAAGAAGAAATGGGAGGGTAATAAACAAACCTCTCCCTGGGAAAAACAGTTTCATTCCAGAGGAAGGTCTCCTCAACGAAGGGATAGATCTCCAGAAGGAGGAGGCAAGTCTCCCCAAAGGGAGCCCTCTGAAAAAAGATACAACCTTAGAAATAGGGACAATTTGAGAAAACCCAACAGATATCAATATATTGATACACGTCCCTCTCGATCTTTTCAGACTTCCTCACAGAAATCGGAAAGAAGAGGACGGTCAGAACATAAAGAAGAGCACGTCAAGTCCAAAGACAAGGACCCTGTTCATCAAATTAAAAAATTACAACTTCCCAGAAAGAAGGTAGCCAGTATTAAAGTAAAACATGCTGAGAATTCTCAGGACACAACTGAAAAATGGAGAGTGGGCCCAGACAATGCTAGACAGCGCAGCAGAAGTGACCATAGCTCGCAAGTTCCTGATGAATCTTCTGGAGACAGTGGACACGAATGAATATATTCAAGTGGAAACTGCAGACACCAGAGTTAGCGTGCCCCATAAACTATATGAAATAACATTGCGTACAGAGGGGGACAAAACTAGGAAAATAAGATGTCTCTTTTGGGAGAATCTATCTAAAGGCTATGATATCTTCCTAGCAGAGAAAGAATGGCCACCAGAGTTTGTCAGGGAGTGCCCACATGGCGAAGAAATGATTATGCCTGCCTTCTCAAATCACATTCCAATTGATAAAAAATACACATTTGCTAGGAAATGGGCAGTGGCCCAAGCACCTGCACTATATAAAAATCATGTAGGTTGGGATGAGAATTCTCCTCACCATAAAATCCAGTTAAAAAAATCAACCTACTGCACAGAGGCAGTATCCTGTTAAGCAAGAAGCTGAAATACAAGTCTGAGAAATCTTAGATCAACTTGAATATCAGGGGGTGATTGAAACATGCACCTCACAAATGAACAATCCTTTGTTTCCTGTCTCCAAGCCAGACGATTCATATCGTCTAGTTTTGGACTACAGACACCTAAACTCTTGTTGCAAAACATTTGCAGTAAAAAAACTCACACAGTGCAGCACTAATGAATAACATTGTGCACAAGAAATATAAAACGACATTAGATATTTCAAATGGTTTCCTCTGTCAAAACATAGCACCAGAAAGCAGATATTTGATCGCTTTCTCCAGCATGGGGACCAAAAATTAATTTTGTCGTCTCCCACAGGGATTCAAGAATAGCCCAGGATTATTTTCAGCCCGGGTAACAGAGTTACTACAGATATATGATGATGAGGCATTATCTTATGTCGACGACATCAATCTTACAGACGATGACCTGGAGATACACTTGAAAAGAGTGAACACCATCATACTTGGGTTCACATCTGAAGGGTACAAATGTAACTTTAAAAAGTCACGAATTGCCCACCACACTGTCCTATTTTTAGGATATGAATTATCAAGTGAGGGCAAAAGCCTAGCAGACAACTTCTTAGAAAAGTGTGCAGTACTCCAAGCTCCAAAAACGCTGAAAAACTTACAATCAATTCTAGGTTTTCTGAATTTCGGAAGAAAATACATTCTAAATTATGCAGAGAGGGTTAAACCTCTCTACGAACTAATAAAACCTGATTTTAAACCAATTAATTAGACTCATAAACACACAGAAATTTTACGATCATTACAAACAGACATGTTAACTAAAACAAACTGCAAACACACGCAAACGAACGCAACCTTGTAATCCGAGTCATCCCAGGAAGATGCGGATTCACATATCTGACCTCTAATGAGGGAGAAACGGTACCAATAGCTTATAAATCACACTTGTACACACAAGCTGAAATAAAATTCAGTTCTACAGAAAAAATTCTGACTGCGGTTCAAACTGCTGTAGCAAAAGAAAAAGCCCTAGCCCAAGGGAGGAGCATATCTGTACTAACAGCAGTATCATCCCTTGAGGCAGTAACAAGACCAGGCATTCTAAATGCTAAAGCTCTAGATCTAAAATGGATCCAATTGGAAAATTCTCTTGCAACAGAAGACGTGAAATACGCATTTGAACCAAAAATGAAAAAACTAGAATATCTGGATTATGAAAATGAATGTCCTCTGTCAAGCAAAATTCTGCCTCTCGGACAGTACACCTGTGTTATCTACACGGACAGATTTACACAACACTACGTTGTAGAAAAACAAATTTACAAGGCTGCGTGAGCGACTGTTAAAGGTCGCTGGCGCTTAGGTAAATTCAGACCGATGGTCACTAAAACTGAATCAATCAGAAAATGTACAGCCCAGCGAGCTGAACTACAGGCTTTTAAGATGGCACTTGAAAATACCGATCGCGAATTCCCCACACTAATAGTGTGCGATTCTTATTACTATGTCCAGTCTTACAATGAATACTTGCAGAACTGGGTTCAAAACAACTTCAAAGATGCAAAAGGTGGCACAATCAAGCATAAAATGCTTTGGGAACAAGTAGTTCTTTTACAGAAAGAACTACAAAAGACTCATGTGATCCATACACTGAGTCATCAACGGGATGGCGTTCACGTTGCAGGGAATGTATTGGCTGATGAGGCCGCGAAAGCAGGTGTACAAACGGCTTCCATAGCTGCCATTACACAGTCAAAAACAAAAATAGACAGCGAGATAATGCAAGCTGTCAGTGCTTCAGTAAAAGACAGTGGTAAGACAGTCTCGAAAGGCTTTCCAGTAAAGTACTCATACAAAACTGATGCAAACAAAGTTCCTTTTGCTGTAATCCCTGGAGTGGGGGATAGCGCAATTCCAAACATGGAACACAGGTTAGGACTAATTTTAGCGGCTCCCGAGGGGCTAAGCATGGCCGTAAAATCCGTTCAGCTCGCGGTTTTTGAGGATTTTCGGTAAATTCGCAATCCGCGAACTCTCGCGAATTTGCCGAAAATCCGCAAATTCGCACGCAGCGGATTTTTTTGCTTGGTGATACAATATTGAGGCACGCGGCGCGCGGCTTTCACTTACCATCATTCAGCATTTGCCGAGTTGTTTTTCTCGATATTTTGCGATTGCTGCACCATTTTGGATCTTGCTGTGGGATCCCGCGGGAGTTTGGCGACCGCAATTACGTAATCGCAGCTTGCCACCTTGCACAGCACGCATCGCGAGAGTTCGCAATTGCGAACACGTAGATGTGGCGGGCAGCAACAATCTCGCGCTCGCGAAATACAGAATTTTCAATTCTGCACAAGAAATTCACCAGCAAGCAGCATAAACCTTCTGAAAATGATGATTTTTATCAGAATAACTCCTCAGGTTGACATTTGCCTGCACTTTTTTTGCAAGGAGTCCATTTTTGGGGGGGGGGGTGGGAGGAAGGAAGTGCCCCACAGTCTTCAACTTCCTGTTCCTGTCCAGCAGGCTCCTCCCAGTGCTTTCTTCATGTGCTGGTCACTTTCATTCGGATCTTGACCTGGACGGATTACTTTTTGTGGATGCTGCTGGATATTTAGATTTGAGGCCTTTTTGACTTTCTTTGGATCACTTTTGGATTAGAAATTTCACAAGTAAGTTTGTTTGGGGCATTACAGTTGCTGCAACTACAATTTTGGCATTTTTGATTTTTGGGCTGTTGTTGGGGCCTTTTGCCCAGGGGTAGTGAGTGGTGCATGGACTGAGTCTTTCTGAGAGGTCTCTTGAATTTAAACATCATTGAGGGCTTGGATGGCATGGGATTGTGCTGATTTTTATGTGGTTTTCAAGTTTTTGGGGTGTATAACTGAACTGATGTTCCCCTGTCTTCCATTGCTTTTAGGTACACAAGACTCAAGAGAACCACCAGTGCCAGGAAGAAGTCCTGCAGCGGTGTGTGTGTGCAGCATAACGTCACGCGACGTCAGGGCTGGCCACAGACAACTCTGCAACTCGTGCAACTGCGGCCTGCTGTTCTGACCTCTGAAGAAGATGGCCCCAAAAAAAGTTCCCCGTAGCTCTTCTAGCAAGAAAGTTGCCAGTAAGGAGCAGAAGAAGCAAGTTACTAAGGAGAATGGTGTGCCGCCGCCACATTTTTTGGGAAATAAAAAAAAAGTACGCCTGCAGCATCAGCGGGATCTGCTGGGGACCAAGTTGGGAGCAGCACCCCCGCTCCTTTGGGCTCAGTTCCACCACCACCACGCCAACTTAAGTCCAAGCCCTTGAGTGCTGCAGAGGCAGCCAGTCTACGTGTTCAATTACCATCGACCAGTGATGTTGGCTCATCGCAAGAAAGTAGCAGCAATGTCCCTCAATCAACACAGGTTGTTGTAACTCATCTGACGAGTGTTCAACAACCACAGCCGCAACAACAACCACATGTGCAAGTACAAGCCCAAGTACATGTGGAAGGAGAGGCAGCGCAAGGAGATGCGCAAGCAGAGGTGCATGGAGGGGCACAAGTGCCCACAATAGTTGTTCCTCTCGAAGTAGGGGCACATCAGGAAATCGACATTCAAGCCGAGGTATCATTTAAGGAACCCACTCCTCCTAATGATCATTCATTGTCTTCCACATCCCTAGCAAGGAAAAGATCAAGGGTGGTGTCTACATCTTCTTCAAGCCCACCTCCTTCTGATGATATGGATCTAACTTGGGAACCACCACTGCCGTCTGAGAATGAGGCACACCATGATCTGACAAAGGTAGTTAAGCATAAAAGGAAGGTCCCCGAAACTCTCATAGTTATGGAGTGTGATGGCGCTCAACAAGAAGTGGCGTATACTCCTGCTGATGAAGACTCTCACAACAACGACGCAGTCATCATAGGCTTCACTCCAGCCTCAGCGGGCATGCAGCAAACATACATTTTGACCATAGCCCGAAAAGCTGCTGAGCGTGATGATGGTGTCGACGAGGAGGCAATGGGAACACCATCATTGGAGTTAACTAGTACACCACCACCTACCGTTCCATATTTCTTCCTCGCCAGAAGGGACCTCCATCCACCTCGACCTCAATTAGTGGTGGTGAAAGTGCACAACGTAGTAAAGTTCGGCAATACACATCCTCCACTTCATCTGGCATTAGCAGCATGATCACCATCAATATCGCCTCCTCCGGCCCCCACAGACATTTCAAGTCCGCAGTTTGGGACTTCTTTAGTGTTCGCCCCAAAAAGGAAAACATAGCCATTTGTAGCATTTGTAAGTTTGCAGTTAGTCGTGGTAAGTTTGGTACCAACTATGGTACCGGAGGCCAGAGAGGTCATCTTAAGAGACAGCACGCTGTCCAATGGTTTGCACACCTAAAGGAGATCAAGGAAGCCCGAATTGCAAGTCAACAAAACGTTGATGTTTCATCTGATGATGACGAGGAGGAAGAAGCGCCAAACACTTCACTTACACCCAGTACCCCTGTCAGCACACCCCCTGTGGGCCACACTAAGAGTGTGAGAGAGAGTGAGACACCAATGCGAAAAAGTTCATCAGCGAGCGTAGCTGGGTCGAAGAAGTTATCATCATCATCATCCCGTAAAATGGTCCAGGCCAACATTAGAACCATGTTGTTTTCAGAAGCGCCATATGAACGCAACCACCCACTTACGCGTCTGTATAACACTAAGCTGGCTAAAATGCTAGCTCTGGACCTTCTCCCTTTTTCTTTTGTAGAGGGGGTTGGTTTTCTAGAATTAGTGGCAGCGCTCTGCCCTAAATGGAAGGTTCCTAGCCGGTTCTATTTTACCAGATTTGCGGTTCCAGCACTACATTAGGATGTGCTGGAGGTGATTGGGGCAGCTTTGCAGAAGAGTGCTGTTCACACTATACATCTGACAACAGACATGTGGACCAGTGGCGCAGGCACTGATTACATGTGCATCACTGCACACTGGGGCTCTTTTTCAGGGGTTAAACCGAAGCTAAACGCAGGTGTTGACCCGGACCAAGTTTTTAAAGCTGCTCGGAAACCTGCAACACTAGCCATGTTTGGCTTGGAGAAACGTCATACAGCAGAAAACATTTTGAATGAGTTTAACACAAAGGTATTTCACTGGCTGTCCCTAGAAAAACGCAAGATTGGTTATGTTTCCACGGATAATGGCGCCAATGTAGTTAAGGCCATGGATCTGGGTAACTATTTCAGAGTACCGTGTTTGGCGCACTGTATAAACCTGGTTGTTAAAAAATTCTTGAGTGAAGACAGTCCAGTGTGCGAGATAGTGGCCACCTGCCAAAGAATATGCAACCATTACAGCCATTCTTTTAAGGCCCGGAAGCATCTGAGGGGCCTGCTACATGAACGTTGAATGCCAGTGAAAGCACTCATCCAGGAGGTGCCAACACATTTGAACTCAACCTTCTACATGCTTGAGCATCTGTATGAGCAGTTTACGGTACTCGATCAGTATTTCTTAATACTGGGTACAGCTCAGAAGAACCTGAGGCTAGATGCTGCGCAATGGAAGCTAGTTAAAAGTCTGACAGACATGCTTCTTCCTTTTGAGGTCTTCACGCGTGCTGTCAGCAGGAGGACTTTAATTTGGGAAAAGCTATCCCATTGTTGCGCATGCTGGAGCATCAACTGAAGGCGGTGTCTTCTATGTTTCAAAAAGATGAAGAAAAGCAAGAAGCTCTCGTTTTGGCGGAGAAATTATTAGAGCGCCTACTTGGCGATGAACGTCTTCAAATGATCCACTCAGAACAGCATTACATTTGTGCTACTATTCTGGATCCACGCTACAAAAAAGCGCTGGCAGGCAGAGCATTCTTTGCTTTTGGTGACGAAGATGTTACAAAGTACAAACGTTGGCTAGCCTTGTCAGCCATGAGGTTTGAAAGAGAACGGCAGAAAATTGAAGGAAAAGGCAGAACATCAGCATCAGCAGGCCATCCCCAGTCAAAAGAATCCACTTCTGCACCTGTGGCTGTGGCAGAAGTGACCTCTCAGCCGTTAAAGAAACCGGCAACCGGATCATCTGCACCAGACACAACAGTAACATTGGGTGAAGAAGAGGATTGGCTAACTCAGCTTGGGTTTGGTTCTCAAAAGATCCCAGCAAAAAATAAGCAAAGTGGAGGAACCGTGGAGAACCTTGAGTCGATGGTGCAGGACTATCTGAATGACTCAACAGAGGTCTATGTTAATGCTGACCCATTGGCATATTGGCATGGGAAAAAAGAATTGTGGGCACAGATCTCCAACCTGGCTATAAACTACTTGTCTTGCCCACTCGCAAGCGTGTCTTCTGAACGTGTTTTCAGTGCTACTGGTGGCATTGTAACTTGCAAACGGACCCGCCTCTCGCCCAAAAATGTGGAGAGGTTAACAATGATCAAGATGAATTAGCACCTCATACCACCAGATTACAAAGTACGAGAATACACGCCGGAAAAAGACGAGGAGGACAGCAACTTAGATGAGGGAATTTCTTCTCTGTTAGGTGACACTGACCTACTCCTGCCTGAATTCGCAGAGTATGAGGACAAACTCGTATTCCCTGACACCGAGCCCTGAAAATGAGCCAATGAATCAATAACTTTCTTTTTCGTCCTTATTCACTTTTATTCCTGTGTGTCTGTCTTTCTTTGTTTTGCACAGTTAATATAATTAAAACTTTAATCACCTAATCACAAAAACAAGCCAATCAGCAGAACTGTCTTCACTTATTTGCTTATTGATTTGAAGGTGCCGCAGTCTGCATTCCTCAGGTTCACAAGTTCACAAGAACATGCTCCTCTATCCTCCTCCTCCAGACTCCTATTTCCCTCAAAGCAGAGACCTGCATTACACCCAATGAAGAAAGACTCTGCACTTGTGGGGGTGTTCTACTTCTTTGCGGATGAGTTAGCGGGTCTTGGGGCATTGCTGGGAAGGTCTAATACCGGATAAAACTGGTTTTGACCAAATCAGACTTGAAAACGTTTTTGACTTTTTGCTCACTATCATGTTTTTGGGGGCCTGTTTGGGGGGCTTCCTGGTGTTTGTGGGTGGGTTTCGGGGTCTGGGAGCACTGCTGGGTATGGATACTTTTGATTGCAAGAGGTTTGAAGCAAATCCATGGTGGCAGAGGGGAGTTAGGTCCTAGCTGCAGAGCGCGCGCGGAGTGATTTTGGAAATTGCCATGAAAATGACTAAGACCCCATTTTTGTACTTTTGCTTTTTGGCTGTTTGGGGGTCTTCTACTTGTTTTCGCCTGGCTTGACGGCTCTGGGGCCATTGCTGGGAAGCTTTAATACCGGATAAAAGTGGTTTGGACCAAATCGGAGGCGAAATTCTTTTTTCGTTTTTGCTGATTTACTTGTCTTTGAGGTTCTCTTTGGGGGGGTTCTGGGTGTTTGTGGGTGGGTATTGGGGTCTGGGAGCACTGCTGGCACAGTCTAATTTTGATTGCATTTGCTTTTCAGGAAATCCATGGTGGATTGAAGCATGAGATTTTCCATTTTAGCTTTTTGGCTGTTTAGGGGTGTTGTGCTTTTTTGCGGGGGGGTTGGCGGGTCTTGGGGCATTGCTGGGAAGGTCTAATACCGGATAAAACTGGTTTGGAGAAAATCCATGCGGAAAAGCCTTTTGGCACTTTTTGTAACTTAGGGTTCGTTAGGGTTAGCCCTAGCAGCAGGATTGCATGTGTTTTGGGGTGTTCTAGATTTTTGCAACTGAGTTCTGGGGTCTTAGAGCACTCGTGGGAATGTGTAATTTTGGTTGCAAGTGATTTAAAGAAAATCCATGGTGGGAAAGGGGGGATTTGGCATAGTTAAAGAAAGCGTTTGCCACTATTCTTAACTTAGGGCTCGTTAGGGTTAGCAGTATTTGTATTGCATGAGTTTGGGTGGGGGGCTATTTGTGGGGGGTTTGCGAGTCTTGGAGCGATGCTGGGTATGGATACTTTTGCTTGCTTACAAGTGGTTTGAATACAATCCACGGTGGGTAAGGGGGGATTTGGGCCTACTTTTACTTTCAAAGTACGTTTTGTCACCAGTTTTCTACTAGGCCTCGTTTTTTGAGATCTGATTGGGGGTCTTCTACATTTTTGCGACTGGCTTTAGTAAGGGTCTGCGTGGGAGCACTGCTGGGAAGGTCTAATTTTGTTCTAATACACAGTTTACAGTACACCTAGCTTGAGGGGAAAGATCCGCTAAATAATTTGCCCATACTTATTTATCCTTCAAAAGGAGACTCAGACAGAGTACGCACTTTCAAAAATATTGTACTGTCTATTAGGAAACTCAAAGTGTGACTTTTTGCACTACACAGCGTACATACCTTATATTTATTTGTCAGTGGTGTTCTAATATCACTTCCTGTTTTTCCATCAATAATTACAGGCCGGGTTTCAGTCTGTGCAATGGGAAAAAAAGGATGAAGTCAGGCTTCACATTAGTGAGCCGCAACTCAGCATCCGCCAGGCAGGCAATGGACAGGGTGTCTTCTGGTCACCAACATTGATGGATGGAGCGTCAGCTGGAATGGAGGAGTGCTGCTAATAAGAGGAATGGTTTGATGCGTGCAACTTACTTACCAAATTCAACAGGACAACTACAACAACATACAGATACAGTATCCGTTCTTTTCTAATTATCTTTTAAGTAATGTTATTGCTGTGACCTTCTATGAGTGTGACTCTGCATTTCTTGGATCTCTCTCTGCTTCTAAATTCATCCCTACAGCCATTCTATAGGTTTTACTTCGGCTATTTTTTAAACCTAATTTAATGTAAGAAGTGTTTCTCTGAGTGCAGAGATAGGCAAGTGAAAATGCTGCAGCCCTGTACTGTCGCATTCTGTCATTCACGGTTGTCGAAAGTACTACTTACTTTTCAGTAACCATGCATGCAGTAGTGCATGCACTTCCTTTATGTCACTTAAAAGATTTATGGTTAGCTTTGCACCCAAAGATTTCTTTATCTTCAATTATTGTTTGTCCATGCTGTGCTTTTTTTTTCTTCTCTCAAAAAACTTTCCCAAAATACCCCATTCCCATCCATTTTACAAACCCTAGCCCTCTTCCCCCGGGCTGTGTGGTTTTCATTGATGTGTGACTAAATGACAGCAATAATTACACACACTTGCTGGGGAGGATAAGGTCATAGCAACAGGCTGGTGAAGGAATCCGAGGATATATTCTATACTTACTCAGCTTCACACTCAGTCACTATTGGCAAATGAAAGCAGATTTTCATGTGCGCCATGCTGCCATCAACTTGATAGGTCATCAAGAACATCCTCCTCCTAGAAGTGGCATATTATTACGCTGCTGTGTCCTTCACCTTCAGTACTATTTCTTGTAGTAGTAGCCAATGTCAAATGAATTCAACGCAAGTACTAGTTATACTTTCAATACTTTACCATTTGTTAGGTTACATTGTGGCACTGTTCTAGTGTACTGTCACCTGCTATATTCTCTATCATACCGTTCTAATGCTACGGTAAGGTCAAACAAGGTTTCATTTTCTTTTTTTTCAGATGCTGCAACTGCCACTGTGTAACACCACTAGTACCAACGCAATGATGACATTTCATCCGCACAGGATTGCCAACCTTAATCGCCATTTGCCGTGCAGCCAGCCCTGTGCCTAGCCCTATTTATAAACACAAATTACAGGTAAGATAAGCGTTTGGGGGGAGGAAGTATAATGGAGTATTAGGAGAGACGAGAGACTGACGCTAGTACTAGTAAAATCCTAGGACTATTGAATTCACTTACTCTGTGAGAGGCACTTAGTTTTGAAAACATTTGGGCAATTAATTACACAACTTGAATCAAGATGCCACTTAAGTGTCACCAAAACAAAGTTACTGTTAAACCCCCACCCACCAGCCTCAAAAGCAGTAAAAAAACACGTATGCTAAGATAAAGTTTAAAGTATATTTATATCCCTGACAAAAATAATCTCCCACAAGACCCAACCCACCCCCACTCCCTAACTCCAACGAATGTCTGTGAAAAGTCCCAAAAAGTGAAAAAACCTAACTCCCAATTCCCATCCCCCAGAAGTCTTTAAAAGAGGGGCAAGGGACAGTCTCCTCCTACTGCTGGCTGCTGCTGTTGAATTTTCGGGCCAGGTCGGAATGCTCCTTGCGGAGGGTCTTGAGCAGGGTTTTCGTGCTGAGCAGCTCCTGCTCGAAGTAGGAAACCCTCAGGGAAAGGCGGTGCATGTGTTTCTAGCAACTGCTGTGGGGTCAGCTGATTTCTTTGCTCGGCGGTGGCGGGTGGCGGGTGGCTGCGATACCACGGCTCCGTACCGCTGGAGACCTGCGCCGTCTGGGTGACCCAGTGAGCGCGGAGGAGGATGCAGCCGTCCCGGTAGATGTAGTGGTAGACTGCGTGTCCCCTCCTCCTGGGACACCAGCCGGCGATATTCAGCGACAGTGGCCTCCAGCCTCCGTTGCCAGGCCCGTCTAGCCAGCTCCTTCCGGGTTGGTTTGGAAGAAGCATCTATATGAAGAAAGTAAGACATAGTCTGTAACCAATGCTCTTTAGTATTAACAAAAATGATTCAGCAGAAAGTTGTGTCGCAGTGGAACTAGCAACTTGCTAGTGCAGTATATAACTATTGTGGCCAGTATCTATCTAACCTCCCACTTCTTCACCCTTGCTCTAACATTAGTGGGAGTTTAAGGAATCAATTCTACGAGCACTATGGACTCACTCCATTAGAGTCTACTATGACAGTACACCAGTCTTATTCTTCTTCTTCTCTCTTGTTTAGCAAAATTGGTACGTTAACTTCTGCAAGCCGGCATAATGCCAGCGCAGTCAACTTGCACCCGAGGAAAACAGACGCCCGCCATGATGAGTGAGACAGACTAGCGCTACTGTACCAGTCCAGTACATGCAGGTGGTGATGCTCTTACTTTTCTATTACGGGTGGCACTGAGAATACTCTGTTACAAGGGCTACTGCTTAATTAATTTAACTTTCACCCTACAGTGCCAATGAATACTAGAAAATAAATAATCTGATTATCTATCACTGCACATGGTATGTATTTACTTACATATGGGATGACTTTAGGTGCTTTGCTTTTTATTGAGTGAACAGTGATACATCCACACATGAATGACCGAGTTCCACTAAACTTATTAACAGAGGTAGTGAGTGGCCATTGTAATAGCCAGATATATGCTGTGCTTGCAATACAAACTACTGCTACTATTCATGGTAGTATTCAGACAAAATTACAACTTCTTTTCCTTGCCTTTCCTACACTGGGACGGACGTGCGGGTGCGGTGTTACATGCTCTTTAAAGTAACACTTAGTTCATCCAGTGACCGTCTACTCTCTCTAGATACACAATGCTATCTAAGAGTCAGATAGTACCATGATCCAGGCATCCATCCATTCAAACTATGGGGCAGATTAGGATTGCGGATTTCCCGCATCCTCCGGGCCGGCGGAATACACCGCCGGTCCGGAGAATGCGGGAAATCTACAGCGGACTGAAAAAGACCCCCCGCCAGATTAGGATGGCTGGGGGATCGTTTTTCAGTCCGCGGTTGCCTCCCGTCCGCTGCGGAAAAGCACTAACATGGCTGGCGGTGTCTATCAGACACCGCCAGCCATATTAGGATGTCTGGAGGATCATGCCTTTACACGGTGGCATTTCCGGCGTGCAAAGGCATACGGATTTTTGTTTGGGGGCCCGTTGCGGGCCCCCAGAGGTGAAGGAGGGGTGGGGGGTGCACAAAGCAACAGGCACCGCGCGGTGCCTGCCGCTTTGTGCATGCAAATGCACAACTTACATTTTTATCATTGTGGCGGGGGCTGCTTCAAGCAGCACCCGCCGCAATGATAAAAGTACAGGATGTGACCGCCAGGGTGGCGGTCACATCCTAATTACCACGGAGGGACTGCCGCTGCCCCTGTGGACGGTCCCTCCTACTCTATGGTGGCGGACGGACTCAGGTCCGTCCGTCATTATAATAGGCCCCTAAATGTCAATCATTCTTCTTCATGTCTCTCATCTGGACAAACCTTACGTTTTCTCACGGGGAGCAGCACACTATGCAGTCTGCAATCTCAATAAGTAAGGAATATAAGAGCTTACCACTGCCCGCCACTACCGTGGCAACCCGCACAGCAGTTTGGTCCGGCACTTGCTCCGCCTCCTCCCCAGAGCTTTCCTCCACCTCCGCGCTGGGCCCAGCACCAGATGTTCCACCTACAAAGTACATTTAAGAATGTCAGATGTCATAGACATACACCACTCACTAGTATTTTGTCTAGGAATGAAGAAATGTGAATACAGAAGCCAATCTAATAAACTGTGACTGTCTAATCTAAAGTAAAAATGTCCCTTTTTCCAGGGAAGGGTGTTGTCTTGCAGCATTATTTGGCACAACTGATGAATGCTTGCTTTTTAACACGCACCATTTTCCTCATAACAGTCAGAAGCTTCACTTCTAAGAACAAATCATTAGGACAAAGGGACCAATGATTCCGCACCAAAGAGAAAAATGAAAGTTCAAACCAGGTGAGGGCTCGGCTCGCCCACAATAAATGTGTGAAATAAAAAATGAGTACAAGAACTTTTCCACTTTTGTAATCAACCGTTTATGTTTTATGACAAGCTTGATATTAATAAATATTTTAACTTTTAATAAAGCTTTAAAACTTAAATAGACTCTGTGGTTTTTGGTCATGAGTGAATGAGCAAAAGGTTTTGCAATTTGCAAGCATGAGTCCGTGCCTCTGACACTTCTGGACTCTGATTCTGTACTCTTGTCCTGCGTTGGATAATCATTATTGGGGATCAATTATCGATGAATTCGGGAGCTAAATGACTCTGCCACACTATCTAGTCAGTAAGGAGATTGGGGGTTCTTCACAGTCTGATATCACTGAGGTATGTGGAAAGTCTACCTGCGCCTATCATAATTGATAAACAATGCACTATTTAGTGTCTATAGTTCTGTTTGTGCATATTTGTCCCTGCAACAGTAGTAGAATGGATTGTCCTCCTATCCAAACCAAAATTAAAGTAGTATCTTATTCTTTCTTGGTGGTCATTCACCTTTTTATTGTTGGCAATTGTCAAATCATAAACATTTAGAAGACTTGAAAAGACATTATGGACAATCCCAGAGGACTGCACTCAGTGCATAGAGCTATTGCTGACTAGAATGGGAGTCCAATGGACATGCCAAATGTGCAATCTTACTTGGCTACACAGACAAATAAGAATAATCTAGTAATACCGCAGGGAGTCATAGTCGAGGCAGGATAAGAATTTAGATACAGTCTACAAGAAGATCAAAGACGATTTAGAAAAAATCGAATGAGGAACGCTAGGAAAAAATAGCTACTCTATACTAAAATTAAAACTTACCGGGCCAGCAAAGGAGCCCTCGCCTGACCGATCCTGGCCTTGTTCAGCAGCAGCAGCAGCAGCCTCCTCCAATGCCCTCTTGCCCCTGGGGGGGTACAACATGAAAGAGAGAAAGACGAGAAAACATGGATGATATTTGTCAACCAAATCAAACATTTCAAAAGAACAATAACAAAATATTTTGGCGAAATAGCAAATGGACAAGTATTTCACAGGATATATTGACCTATCTCATGTGGTCTACTACGATATTAGTATTGCTTGATTTACGGACCGTCGACTTGGAAAGTTGTGTAACTCACTAAACAAAGTACTAAAAAGGTTCGCCTAGGACTGGCAGGCAGCAGTCCGCGGCACGCGAAGTGACAGACAAAGTCCATCGTGATTGCAGATCAGCGACAACACTAAAAAGTTTCCTACTACATTAACCAGTCATTAAAATACTCAAACTATCAATCCACCACCACTATTTCTTCTTATTACCAGGTGTACAAAGGAAGGACTGGACTTGAGTCTGTAGGGGCTGATTTAGAAGCCCCTTGCGGCTCTTTTACTCCATTGTTGCGTGACTTTTGTGACGCAGCGGAAGAACAAAAGAGGTGCCATGGTGCGGCGTATATTAACAGCGTGACGCATATGGGAGATGCATCACGTTGTAAAGCCCTGCGCCATCAGGGGGCGTTCCGGTGCAAGGGAGGGCGTTCCTGCGCAGGAACGCATCCTAAAAGTGGCTGAGGGAAATCTACAAGATTTCAATCAGTCACTTTGAGGACAATGATGCGTGACTCAAACCCTGCGCCTGCTTGAAGCAGACGTACGGCTTGACGCAGCATTGGGGAGATAGGGCACCCCAGAGAATTGCTGGAGCTGTGCCATCGTTGCGACGCAACTCCAGCAATGCGCCGCCTTTACGGCACAGAAGTGTAACGCTTCGGTGACATTTTGGACCCATGGTGCGCCGCATTGTAAATACGGCGCACCATGGGTGGTGGTGGCATGGCGCACAATTACTGGCGCATCCCTGCTACTTTGCAGGGATGCGCCGGTAATTAAAAATCTGATCCTTAGTGTCTAGCATTACGCAGTTCTTTAAACTAAACTTATGCATAATTTCACAGGCCAATGAAAGGAACACAAAATCGAAAACAAATAGGCATAGTAGCAGCGCTACTGAGAAGGAGAGCAGTGCACCTGAAATGCACTGAAGATTTTGAAATATAATTTATCTACAATGTAATCAGCAGCATTATTGCTCTTGGTAAAAACTAAAATTTGCAAGATAATAACACACAGAGCAGGAGAAAACAGAGTAGTAAAGAAATAGCTACTACTACTCACCAAGCCCGGGGATCTCAAGGCCGAGCAGGTCGAGCAGATCGCGTTCCCGGTCCAGGAGATCCGTCCAACGGCGGTTGGCCTGGTTGTAGGTGCGCCGGACCCGAGAGTGTTGGTACATGGCCCGGCACAACATCTCCCACCGCTTCCGGCGCTCCCGTACCCCGTACCCGCTAGCAATCTTGCCGCCTGACGTGATGGCCCTGGTGCCCTAGTGCGGCCACCTCCTCCGCGATGAAGATCTCCCGGGCTGTGACTGTCTCCCCCCTCAAACGCACGCACGGGAGCCGGGCACGGGGTGCGGGACCCTTCCCCTTCTCAGGATGCTTCCCGGCTCCCTTTACCATGGGCCGGGCAGAAAGGAAGCTAAATAATAAAGAAGAAATAGAATAGGGAAGAAGAAAAGAAAAGAGTTTAAAAAAGTAGTTTAAAATTAACCAAAAGTAGCAGAAAACACAAAAATATAGAGCTAGAAAAATAGAGGGATAGATAATAAGTAAAATAGATTGTCCAACTCCGCCAAAAGGCAGTTCAAAAACATTTTATGAAAAATTCCCATACTTCTCAGGGTTTAATATCACTAATCCAGAAACGTTTTATTTCAAAATGTTAAATAAGACAGGAATGAAAAATATGTTGACAAATACTAAACTGATTTATTCTGAAAAAGTTTATGAAAAAATGTCTACATTTGGTTTTAAATTTTGGAAAAATAACATTGAGACAAAAACCATCTGGGGTAAAAAAGAGTGGCAGGTACAAGGTTTAGAATCATTATTTGGAGCCTGCATGATCCCAAAACAAATAATGTTCCTGAATGACACCATTCAACAGACAACCTTTCTTGGCCTAGCCAAGATAAAAGATTTTAAAAACCCGTCTATACCAAATCCTATGCCTGATAAAAATAAACACAGATGAGGGGTTAGACGTGCCCAATATTTTCTAACAAAACAGAACTATTCCTGATTGGAACAAATGGTTGATCTGGCCCACAGACACTAATAACTGTCAAGATAGATTCCTGAACAAAACACAGGGGTTCAAACAGAACAGGCCAGACCCAAGATATTCCCAGAGACAACATCAAGGGATAATTACAACATAGTGTGGGAAAACTATGCCTCGAATGGGTACAGAAATCCACACTACCCGAAATTAAGAGACACTTAACTTCACTTAAAGAACTTGCTGACTTGCGATATTTCATAATGGGACCTCGCAAACAGCATCAAAAATGTTTCATATACGACGGTATATACGCAGCTTACAATGAAGCTTGGAAAATAACACAAATTGAAACTGCACAAAAAATACGAGAAATTGATCGTATTAATTTGAAAAAATCACTTTCTGTAGTGGGCAATGGGTTAACGACTCTGTCCTCCAGAATTTATTCACTGGACAGCATTGTATCATCTGCTATCGATATAATAGAACAGGATATGCTAATGTTACAACATGGTCAATCCCAATTGCGTTCTATTGTACAGCTATGCTGGACGTTACAAAACCTCCGTTCAGGCTACGTGCCATGGCGTCTAATCAACACAACGTCATTATTTTCTATCTTTAACCTCACTGATAGACAAATCTCGTTAGCACAAAAAGGAGCAGACTATATGGTGCTGAGCATTGAAAAACTAGAAAAATTACCATTGACAATGTCAGAACGACCGGTCATTGAATGGATAATACATGGCACCATTACAATCGATAACAACTTTTCAGTTTCAATACTGCCAAAAGTATATACCAGCAGGCCTGTATGAAAGGAAGTACCAATGATGTGTAGTAAAATTACAGGTACACAGACAAAATATCGATTTTTAAATATCGATATACAAAAATATCGAAGTTTAAATATCGATGGGACAAAATATTGAAAGTAAGTAATATCGACAGTCTTAATATCGATATTGGTATGATATCAGTAATATCGAAGTTGTAAATATCGATGTCAATAATATCGAAATTAATAACTTTGATGTTACTAATATCAATTTTTTAATAAATTTAGTGTATATTATATTGTATTTATTATGTTTTATTATTTATTTTTAATGTAATTTAATTAAATATTGTCTTTCACTACTGTAGCGGGTTGTGGGTTTATAGGGGAATAGGGTGGGAAGTAATTTAATTATGTTAAATTAATTATTAATTAGTAGGAATTATTAATTAATTAATTGAGAAATAATTTTTAATTATTTTTAATTAATTGATTAATTGATAAATATGTTCTGTAGCGGGTTATGGGTTTATAGGGGAATAGGGTGAGAAGTAATTAAATAATAATTAATTAATTGATATATGTTTGTACATAGTTTAATTAATAATTAATTGGTAATTAATTTCTATTAATTAGTTAATTAATTAATATAATTTTTTACATATTTATAATTATTTATTAGTTGGTAATTAACTAATATTAATTATTTAATTACATTAATTATAGTAATTTTTTTATATATAATGTATTGTTATTCTTAATTAATTATTTGGGAAAGATAATATTAATTATTAAATTAAATTAATTGCAGCAAATGTGCTAATATATTTACTTTATTGTTATTGTTAATAAATAATTAATTGTTAATTAAATAATATTAATTTATTTTGGGTAAAGGGGTATTTTTAGGGTTCAGGGTCAGTTTTCAGTTCATGGGTAAAGGGGTATTTTTAGGGTTCAGGGTCAGTTTTCAGTTTTTGGGTAAAGGGTTATTTTTAGGGTTCAGGGTCAGTTTTCAGTTTTTGGGTTAAGGGGTATTTTTAGGGTTCTGGGTCAGTTTTCAGTTTTTGGGTAAAGGGGTATTTTTAGGGTTCTGGGTCAGTTTTCAGTTCATGGGTAAAGGGGTATTTTTAGTGTTCAGGGTCAGTTTTCAGTTTTTGGGTAAAGGGGTATTTTTAGTGTTTAGGGTCAGTTTTCAGTTTTTGGGTAAAGGGGTATTTTTAGGGTTCAGGGTCATTTTTCAGTTTTTGGGTAAAGGGGTATTTTTAGGGTTCAGGGTCAGTTTTCAGTTTTTGGGTAAAGGGGTATTTTTAGGGTTCTGGGTCAGTTTTGGGTTTTTGGGGTACAGGGATATTTTTTGGGTTCAGGGTCAGTTTGGGGTTTTTGGGGTACAGGCATACAGGGTAAAAACAAATAAATATTACATTAAATCAAATAAATTACATGAAAAAAATTAAAATTACTTTAAATTATTAAGTGTTTTATTTATTTTAAATGGATATGTATTCGTTTTAATTTTGTTTTAATATTTTTATTTAATAGTTGTAAAATTATATGTATTTTAAAATTATTTTTACATTATTATTAATACATTTAAAAAACCGATATTTTTGATTCCGATATTTTTGTACTACGATATTACTTTTTTCGATATTTTTGTACTTACCTTTATGAAGATAGGATTCCGATATTTTTGCTGTCGATATTTTTGCTCCGATATTTTTGCATGTCGATATTCTGTCTGTCGATATTATGCCAGACATTCAGATTAAGGATTCATAACGAGTAACTGTGTAATGTGGTTTTATATAGAATGGATCCAAACTCCCAACGCAGCCAGCACCTCTCTCAGCATGCAGCTAACCAGCTGAATTCACTTCTGGCATCTGTCCTGCATCTGTTCTTAACCTAAGTCGATTGAAAGTTGGCACTTTTGGTATTTAGGTACACAGACAAAATATCGATTTTTAAATATCGATATACAAAAATATCGAAGTTTAAATATCGATGGGACAAAATATCGAAGGTAAGTAATATCGACAGTCTTAATATCGATATTGGTATGATATCAGTAATATCGAAGTTGTAAATATTGATGTCAATAATATCGAAATTAATAACTTTGATGTTACTAATATCAATTTTTAAATAAATTTAGTGTATATTATATTGTATTTATTATGTTTTATTATTTATTTTTAATGTAATTTAATTAAATATTGTCTTTTACTACTGTAGCGGGTTGTGGGTTTATAGGGGAATAGGGTGGGAAGTAATTTAATTATGTTAAATTAATTATTAATTAGTAGGAATTATTAATTAATTAATTGAAAAATAATTTTTAATTATATTTAATTAATTGATTAATTGATAAATATGTTCTGTAGCGGGTTATGGGTTTATAGGGGAATAGGGTGGGAAGTAATTTAATAATAATTAATTAATTGATATATGTTTGTACATATTTTAATTAATAACTAATTGGTAATTAATTTCTATTAATTAGTTAATTAATTAATATAATTGTTTACATATTTATAATTATTTATTAGTTGGTAATTAATTAATATTAATTATTTAATTACATTCATTATAGTATTTTTTTATATATAATTTATTGTTATTCTTAATTAATTATTTGGGAAAAATAATATGAATTATTAAATTAAATTAATTACAGCAAATGTGCTAATATATTTACTTTATTGTTATTGTTAATTAATAATTAATTGGTAATTAAATAATATTAATTTATTTTGGGTAAAGGGGTATTTTTAGGGTTCAGGGTCAGTTTTCAGTTCATGGGTAAAGGGGTATTTTTAGGGTTCAGGGTCAGTTTTCAGTTTTTGGGTAAAGGGTTATTTTTAGGGTTCAGGGTCAGTTTTCAGTTTTTGGGTTTTAGGGTTCTGGGTCAGTTTTCAGTTTTTGGGTAAAGGGGTATTTTTAGGGTTCTGGGTCAGTTTTAAGTTCATGGGTAAAGGGGTATTTTAGGGTTCAGGGTCAGTTTTCAGTTTTTGGGTAAAGGGGTATTTTTAGGGTTTAGGGCCAGTTTTCAGTTTTTGGGTAAAGGGGTATTTTTAGGGTTCAGGGTCAGTTTTCAGTTTTTGGGTAAAGGGGTATTTTTAGGGTTCAGGGTCAGTTTTCAGTTTTTGGGTAAAGGGGTATTTTTAGGGTTCTGGGTCAGTTTTGGGTTTTTGGGGTACAGGGATATTTTTAGGGTTCAGGGTCAGTTTTGGGTTTTTGGGCATACAGGGTAAAAACAAAAAAATATTACATTAAATCAAATAAATTACATGAAAAAATTAAAATTACTTTAAAATATTAAGTGTTTTATTTATTTTAAATGTATATGTATTAGTTTTAATTTTTTTAAATATTTTTATTTAATAGTTGTAAAATTATATGTATTTTAAAATTATTTTTACATTATTATTAATACATTTAAAAAAACGATATTTTTGATTCCGATATTTTTGTACTTACCTTTATGAAGATAGGATTCCGATATTTTTGCTGTCGATATTTTTGCTCCGATATTTTTGCATGTCGATATTCTGTCTGTCGATATTATGTCAGACATTCAAAATTACACATACATGTTCATACTGTTCCATCCTTTTAACATTTATGAAGTTTGTTAATTGAATTTGTTGTTACAATCTCTTGCTTCATGTCTTGTGTGTATACAGGCCAACGCCCATCAGAAGAAGGCATTATGGAAAGCAATCACCTGAAAAGTGTGGTCCCTGGGGAACTAACGCCGGTGCAGCACCCACTGCAAGAAAAGGTGGGAGGACACAAGATGATGGACCCATAAGAATGCTCAAGTCCAGGTGGGGCAGTCCTCCCCAGGTCCTAGAGCCGTGCGCCGGAAACTGTCTCAACTCATGGGCCGCATCCTGGCAGTGGCCTACCCAGAGCTTGATGGGTTGTTGAATGCCCAACAGCAGCTACTAAGGAGCAAGTATTGTACATAGTTTGACAGTGCGCTTAAATTATTTCCTCCTGTCACAGACAGCAGTTTTCTTGAAGACGATGTAGGTGAATATAGGTGTGGAGATGACTTGTATTCAAGCATGTATGGGTAGTGACACTCCAACCATACTGTTATTACATTACTTATGTCTCAGATGCAAAGATCGGTGTAGTTCAAAGTCCTATTTTGTACTTATAGTTGACCCCGGACAGAGCAGGCGGAGGTGCTCTACGCGGAGCTCTACCGAGTTGGGCAAAAACTCAGTGGAGCTCCACTCTGCACCTCCCACCCCCCTTAAATAAATATTTATCATATAAAAATAACAATTAAGGTTAATAAAAGTGCACTTACCTTTATTGCGACGTCTCCAGGCTGCCCTCCTCTTCCTCGCTGTGGTCCTTCAGAATCCCCTACGTCAGATGTATGTCATGGTATGACTGCGCATGCGCAGTCCGACCATGACATATATCTGACCTAGGAGATTACGAGAGGAGGGTAGCCCTGAGACACCACAATAAAGGTAAGTGCACTTTTGTTTACCTTAATTGTAATTTGTATTTGATACATATTTATTAAAGAGGGGTGGGAGGCGGGAGAATCCGGGGCTGAACTCCGCTTCGCTGCGGAGTCAGAGGTTTTGCAGGAACTTTGCTTTCTCCGCGGAATGCGGAGTATGCAAAAATCCACAAACTCCGCCAGCGGAATGTAGTTCGTGGCCAATGGTAACTTGTAGTGATACCTGGATGAATGATGTGTCATGTCACATACACATGTATAATGTGATGTGTGTCTGAGATGTCCCACACAGACCATGTATGTTGTCATGTTTTGGAATGTTGCTCACACAATACTGTGTATGTACTTTGAAAAATATTTCTAACACGTGAGATTGCATGCATTGCGCAAAGGAATCAAGGTAAGACACATAATTGAACCAATGATCTGGTGTAAATCTGCATACGTGTGTCCATGCATATGTTATCAAATTGTACAAGTCACTGAAATGCTATTGAACACTTGTTAAGGTTGTTCACAATGGATGATCTTAGTTCTACAAATGATAATTTGTTGTACTTTGTGTAATGTGCAATTTACATTTCAGATGGTTAACATGTTAATTTCCACACAAATGTGTATACACGCAGAAGGCCTGTGGAGATTTACCGACCAGCAGGGGGTGATGGAAAAACAACACGGGTAGACTGTGCCTTTGCGCATGTATGAGGCTTCATGTTGTTTTTCCGCATAGCAGACCCCCAAGTTTTGCGTCTCCGCTAGTGACTGATGGTTTTTCGGTACTTCTTGACCACTCCAAGATGGCTGCCATGTCCCCCCTCCCGGTGGGAGTCAGAAACAGCCCGTCTTCCACCTCATGTGATTCCGGTGAGGCGGGGTCTCCGCCTCCCGTGAGTATTTAAACTCTGAAGCCACTTGGCATTTCCCTTTCTCATCCCAGATGCATAGTCGGAGTGCGCAGCACCTCGAGCAGAGGCAAGTGTATGCAGACCCCCCGTTCTGTGCCATTTCCTGCGAGCAGCGGCAATGCGTTAAATGCTCTCCGCATCCCTTTCTGGATTGTGTCACATATCCACTTGTCTTGTTCATGTGCGTCAGTGAGGACGATTCCTCCCGTACGCCTCCTTCCTGTAGGGGTATTTTTCAATTTGTACCTGCCCCCGACTGTGCAGCTGACTTCCATGAAATATCCTACCTGCAGACACACATTGTGGTGCAGTCGAGGCACTGTTGGTTCACCACTCTGTGAACTCTGCCCCTTTTCCCGTTAAACTTTCATGTTAAGCCTGCCAAGGAGAACCTCTGCCCCTCCTTAGGTTTCCTTTGTTTACCTAAGGACGCCTGGGCTTGGCACCCAACCTTGGTGTTATTCCTTGTCCTTACAGCTACCAGTAGCATTAAAGTGTTTGTGAAGCCTGTTGCTCTAGTTTTTGGTTTATTGGGATGCTGCTGAACATCAGCCCCACCACGACTGATGTACCTATTCATCAGTTGTCTGTATCCTTTTCACACCGACCGAAGTTGGTATGGTATTGTTTTCACACACTTTTCTTTTCATTGGGTCCTGAAGAAAGCAACTGCACATCTGCGGAGGGCACCTGGGATGAAACATTTCAAGCTTATGACCACACCGAGCCATGCTAGGTAGCATTTTCCAGGCTTGGCTTGCACACAAATTTTAGCCCTGACCCCCGGATGTTCCATTAAAATTGAATTTTAACATACCAGGGAGTTTGTTTTACCTTCACAGTCACCATCTTCACACACTCCCTTCACACCCTGCTCAGCTCAAGGTTTTAGTATACCTCTTGCCACCTACAACCAAAACATCCCTAAGCTCCTCCCTCACAGTGATGGGGTTGTAGCCCGCACTGCAACCAGGCTCGCAGTGCGAGGAGGTTCCCTATGCTGAAGCATACCACTCATGGGTGAGTGAGGGAATTTGTCCTTTAAAAGGGAACCCCCACACTCCTCTTCCTTTTTGTCCTTGACCCAGGGTGGCCTGTTTTGTGCCATGTAATTTCCACACAAAGACAAGTGTGTGGAGATATGTTAAAGATTTGGATATACATAGTCATAGGGATTTCCCTTCATGGTCATGTCATGATGTCATGACTATGTTGTAGAATGATAATTTAGTGAGCTTTGTATCGCAGACTTTGGACCGGAATGTCCTTGCTTTAAATGTGTGAAATATCTGTGGAATCCATTGCTCCACTGTTGGCTGTGCTCCAACTGACTGATAATATGTCTGAGTGAACTCTACTTATTATTTGTGTCCTTTTGTGGGCTCAGATGTTGAGGTATTTGCAATGGTCTAGCATTTTTGGTGGTGTACAAAATTCAGATTGTTTTCTGTGCTATGCACACTCTTATGATCACAGGTGACCCCTCATGTTGGATACATGAGACAAAGCTGGCCTAGTTAGGGCGTCTACTGTCAACTTTGGATTAAAGCATGCAATATAAGGTTGGTGTTGACAGCCAAACCTTTGTGAATTGGTTCTGTCCCTAGGCGTAGGTGGCATTTGTAACCATGTAAATATGTCCTGCTACTAGCAAGCTATGGTTGGCCATCTTATTACTATACAAGTTATGAGTGTAGTTCACTGTGTCCTTTGGAGGATGTTGCAGCTGTGTTATGTAGGTGAATCATATGTATTCAGTGTCCTTACACCTATTTGCATTGCATTTTCACCATCGGCAGAGGAGACATTGCTGGAGACGTTAGGGAGTACAGCTGACCAGAGTGGCTCTGGTCAGGATACTGACAGCAACAGAGACACTTGCACAGAAGGTGAGGAGTGTGCCCAGGAGGGGACCTCTTCATCAGATTCTCCCTCTGTGGAGGTGGTGGACAGCCCAAGGCTTGAGACCAAATCAAACTTGCCCGTCACCTCCACTCCCTTATTCACCCTCCCTGCTGGTCCCCACAAATTGTTCTGGCTCTGCAACCGTAAGGTGTGGAACATCTCCTTTGACCCAGGCACTTTATCCCCTGCCCCATGGCCCTAGCTGCCCTGAGTGAGGAGGCTATTGACCTCCTAAAATGCATCTCTTTTTGAGCAGTATATCTTCATTACAGAGGTCATTTCAGGCTTTAGCCTCCTTAGTGACGGCAGCAATCTCCTCAGCCCAGTCTTCCAGCCCACCATCTGCCTCTTATTAAACCCAAATCCCTGCTCCCATACCTGTCCCATGCAGATGCAAACATAAGCAGATAAACAGTCCAACATCCACATGCACCACAACACCCACCAAATGCAGCAAAATTAACATACAGGCACCTACCAAACAAGCACTCACCACCCTCACCAGGGCAAGCCCACTCATACCGACTGAGCATCCACCAACAGATGCAACTCAGACACAAAAAACATCAGACCTCCAGACACTTGCACCAACCACAGGAACACCCACAACAGTGACATACAGACCCTCAATCTCCCAAAGCTCACCCCTTGCCACCCCAACTTTCCAGGATCCCAAGGATGCCCCTCTTGTACCTGGTAACGTTCTTTCTGGCCTAACCACTGCCCTACCTTTCTTTTGACACCCAACCTCACACAGTCGAAACCTCAGTTCTCCCTAGTTTGTTTTTTTGAGGTATCTGGCTTGCAAACTAGATGCCCCTTCTTGAGTTGGTTTCCCAGGCAGTGTCATGTTTGGCAAGTACTGTGATGTCCATCACAAATAGGAGCATAGAGGGACAAGACGCAGGTTGCCCTCCACTCACAACTTTTATCCACAAAAAAAACCTGCTCTATATTTTTAGGATAAAACATTATGAACATGCCCCGCACCCCTTAATAGTTAGAATACTTAAAGTACTAGCGAGACTCTGCTGTACTATCAGTGTGTTCCTATCCCTTTCCTTTAAAACACATCAGTCTGTATCTATCTCTCCAGAACATATCCTGTGTATATTTACTGGCCACAATTCCTAATAACCAACCACCCAAAAAAGTGTGTGAGAAGTGAGGAGGTACCTCACAGAAACAACCTCCAGGAAACTACTGATAGGTACTCTCAAACTAAATTTGCCCCCTTATGGCATACCTACAGCCACCTGTTGGGGATATCGTTTACGTGTCCACTTATCCAAATATCTAAGTGCCAGTTACTCAGCGTCAATCGAACCTCCACTGTTGCATTCATTTCACTCACTCCCCGCTCAATGCTGTAATGCATCAATGGGCTCAGGCACTTTGTAACATTGGACTGGCCATTGGCCCTTAAAAGTTTGGTCCATCTAATAAATAGATTTTTTTAAAGTGAGTTATCCCATCCCGTCCTTTACATAGTTTTAGCTGTATGTGGTACCTGGAGTAAATGCAATTATTTTGATGGGGGTTGGTGTTCCTTTGGAAGTGAGAGTTGTAATGTGATCTTTGTACATGTTGTGAAATTCCACTGAATCGAAGAACATGTTCATGGATTGGGTTTGTTGCCTGTAGACCAACTGATTGTGTTCTAGCAGTGGGTGTTTTGGCACGAGTTGCGTATTTCATTTTTCGACTGTCAGCAACAATTTGCTTGCTCTGCTCCCATTGGGATATGTTGATTATGTTTTATTATTTGTAGTACTCAAAGTGTGCACTACGAAATGGAGTGCATCAGCATTGTTTAGGTCTGTGTAGGTCTGCATGTATATGTGGGAAAGGGGCAGTGTGTGCTTTGCGGCTACTTACAATTGATGTCTGACAGATGCCTTATTTGCTATTTATTTTGCTGCTTTGTACTTCTCCAAATCCTACACATGTGTTCATTTTTTTATGTAACCTTTCGAAAAACACACATCTGTGATTTCCTGGGGCCAGTGCTCTGTGATTGTCAATGCATGTGATAGTTGTTTTGTTGGGACCTCTGGCTTGGACTGATTTGTTACCTTGATGGTGTCATTGGTATCCTGTGGGTTATGTTTTGATAGTGTGTTTAAGATGTTTCCCACTGCTTAATGGCTATGGCATTTAATAACTTGGCTTTTGATGTGAGCTATGTGCGTGAGTTCACTTCAACATTGTGACAGTGGACTTTGTTTTTGCTTTGATGATTCATTACTACTGATGTGTGCTTAAAATTACAAAGGGAGTTTGGATGTGTGCATTGCAATATGGTTATTTTGAATGATGTATCTTATTCTGAGTTAGATTAACAAGGCCTCATGGTAGTTGTAGTAATTTCACAGAGACAAGTAAGATTATGTTTGTAATGTTGCAGTGGACAACTGGAGCGAAACAGTGGAATTGTGGCTGCAAAGATAGTGAGTTTCATAGTTGTGTGTGATATAGAATCATGTGTATTTTTTGAGGTGGGGGATTGCGAATCACAAAAATGCCAACATTATGTTCACTTTTGTAGTACGCACCCATGATCATTTGTAGACGGTGTGCATGTGTTGTTCAGATATTTGTGGCATTAAGTTCACGTTACGGAATTAACAACACAATTTTTAATCTGTGCAATGTGAAATATGGACTATGACCTTGTTACATGCAGGCAAAGGAAAACAACATTGATTGCTTGATGGAGATGCATTCATTTTGCATGGGTTATAATGGATACATGGTGTGACAACACTCACCGGTGACGTCGTCTTCGGCAGGCTTCTTTGGAGGCGATCAATGAGGTAGAGCGATGGAATGACAGGTAGGACAGCCTCCATGTTGGCACAGGATATGTGGATGTGTGTAGAGATGAGTTTTGGCTTTATATACCTCTGTTTCTGCCACTTCTTGCCTGGAGGTGAGACCACTGTACTTCCTCTGGCTGTGATGCAACTTGTAGAACAGATCCTGTGCACACGCAAGTGTAGTATGTAGTCCTGGTGTGAGGACTAGAAAATCTACTGAGAGAAAATTGTTCCTTCAAAGTTCAAAAGAACGTCGGATACCAAGGTTCATGTGAATAAAGTTTTTTATAAGTCAAGTAATGGTCAGTACAGAAAAATAGTAGCCAGCCGACACGTGTTTCGTCACACTGTGAAGGAGATGTGACTCATCTTTGGTCTAGGCCTCCCTACACCATTTCAGGGGTGTTTTTCCCATTGGGTTTGTGTTCCCCTGTCCTGTTTTGCACCGCGTGCCTACCGCACAACTATCTCAGCAACAAGATCACACTGCTCAGAGCGCCACCACTTCCTACTCTCCCAACGCAAACCCATTCTCTCACTAAAACTGTGATGCAACTTGTAATAGGGCGGGAGGTTGGCGTGGTGGTCAGAGGATCATTGGCCATCTCAGCCAGCCAGGCGGGCTGAGATAGTTTGCGGTGTCAGTGGAAGGGTGGGGGTCCCCAGCAAGCCTTTTGTTGCAATTCATAATAGGGTGGTCAGGACGGCCAGCTTAACCGCCGTTGCTACACCACCAGGGCAGTCCATGGACCGCCAGACTCATAATTAGGCCATTAGTGTGTAACATCTTCTCCATATTGATATAGGTTGGATTGGGACCTGTAAATGACACCCTTATAGTGTCAAACACTTTCACCTAATTGGTTTAGATTGGGGTAGAAATAGCATATATAACCTCTTTAGTGTTCAGCACTGTCCCCAAATTGGTAAAGATTATTGTGGGACTAGGACGTTACACCCAGTTAGTATTCCACACCTCCTCCTGATGGGTATAGATTGGAGTGGTAATAGTATATGTTATCCATTTAGTGTCCATGACCTTCCCTAACTTGGTATAGGTTGTACTGAGAATAGTAAATGACATCCTTTTAGTGCCCAACACTTTCTTAAAAATACGTTATGTCGGAGTGTAGTTATTGTATTTCATAATATTAATCTGAAATCCTTTGTTTCGATTTTATTTCTCTGTAGTAAAAATAATTTGTGCAAATTCCTTGGTATTGTTGGTGTTTAGAAATACAATATAATATAATATGATAATATTTAATTGTATGTTTTTAAGCAATAATATTAGTAATTACATATGTTTATAGTATATATACATATAACACTTTTTTTCACAATTCATTTATATTTTCAAAGACTATTTAATGTATATGTTTACATTTTCGTATACATTTAAACTTAAAAATAAACAATTATATATAGTTAGGTAAATAAAACATTCTTAATGATTTTGTAATATTAAAAAAAAATGGAAATTAGATTTAAATACTATTGTATGGTGTACATTTTCCACTTTTATCTTACATTGTTAAACATTTTTTTAACTTTTCCTAAATTGTTTTATATGCATATGTTCAAAATCATTTCAACATCAGTTTTATCAGTGTACATTAAATATTTGTATATATTGTATACTAATATTTAATTAAAACTGTACAATTGCATACCCCAAAGCCCATCCTAATATTGCTGGCGGTGTCTGATTTTCCATTAAAAAAAAATAAAATGTACTTTAATAAACCAAGTCTCTTTTTTTATTTCATTTTTTTCTTGTTTTCCTGAAGAGTTTCTTTTTTTATACACTTTTTTCTACTTTTATGGTTCCTAGCTACCTTGCATTGCTTTAAATGATCTCTAATAGATTCATATTATTTTTGCATTTTGAGGGGATTTTTGGACAATATTTTTTGTGGATTATTATTTATGACTATATAAATATACATAAGTAAGCCGAAACATGTAGTAAGGTGTCAATAAACACCCTTGGACTCTGCTGATTTCTGGCGTTTATTGGATGTCTGAGAGTGTGTAGAATTGGGAGACGAAGTGAAGTCATATATATATTACCTACTGGCGGTCGCCAGTAGGTATATGTAGTTAGGATTTTTTCCCTATGGGATTTCTGAAAATTCTATGTCTAATAACTTTGGCGTTTGTGTACGGAATCGGCTGAAATTTTCAGGAAAATGGCACATTTTGTTTCTGAGCAGCTCCTGGAAATTTGGGGGGGGTTCGTCAAGGGGGGGCCGAGAAAAAAGGGGGGTCCAAAACGCGTTTTTCCCATGTTAATTTCCATAGGGCGGTTGGACTCACTTTTAGCCCGAACGGCTGAATGGATTTCCACGAAACTTGGCAAAATTGTAGGGACTGTTAGCCCGATGTGCCTTTGCTAGGTCTCAATATATGTGCTTCAGTGGATTTTGAGAAATTAACGTTTAAATCAAGATATATATCTGTAAAAGCGGTCCGGGCAGCGATCCGGTTCGCGTACTTTTCGCGTAACGGAACTTTGCGCACGGAAAGCTGATTGGCTCTTCGGTGTCTGTCAACATTCTAAACAGTCCGGTGCAGCCGCCATCTTGTCTCTCGGTAGGATCGAGAGACAAGAGGAGGCCAAAACAAAGGGGGAAATTTCCATAAGGGGGCATAGTAGATCCTCCCTGACCCCCTAGGTTTTATGTGGAGGTTTTAAAAGGGCCCAGCAGGGTCAAAAATTATTATTTTTTTTTTTTTTTTGCGCCATGAGCGCCTAGTACGCGAACCGGAAAGCGTTCTGGGCAGCGTACTATAAGGATAATAGAATGATAAGCTTTTCAAAGACTGTATGTTAATTGTTTGTTGTTTTTTTTTTTTTTTTTTGTTTTCTTTATTTTTAAAGTTTTTTTTTAATTTTGATTGTTTTTCATAATTTATTAAACTTTCTAACATTTCAGTGTCTGAAATGTCATTATTTTCTTGAAATATTGTTTGCAATCTGTGAGGTTGTAAAATGTCCTCATTTGCAAGGAGGGCATCTACTGCTTGGACACATTGCAGCAGTTCATTATCCAAGCTTTCATCCATAAATTCCATGTCAATTTGTTCAATCAATTCCTGGCTGCTCTCTTGCAGGTCCATTTCAAAAGAAACTTGGTTTTCGCCTTCCATTTTGCCTGAAATTTGGATTAAAAAAATATATATTAGTAGAGATAGGGCACTGTTGGGATTAATTTTAGATAGGCAGTTTTTATCAGTGAATTTATCTTTTGGCACTGTATAGTATCAGAGTGGAAATAGGACTATAAAAAAGTGTATGTGATTTAACCAAGACAAGCCTAACTCCATTCATAACTATAACAGAGAAGTCTATCTAAATACATTACTACTACAGAGGGATAGTGTATATCTAGCAGAAAAAGTCTACTATATTAAGTTATAGTGCAAAATATATTTCATTTTTAAAAATTATAACTTACCTTCACAAAGAAGTTGAAGTTTTTGGAAGCTATTGAAATGTGATGTACAACAAGAAGTAGTAGTCAAAATGGCTGTGTTTTCTTCTCTTCCTTTATATATATTCAAGTATATAACCAATCAAATGTCAGGTAATAAAAGTAGAAAATGAAAGTAACATTTTCATTGGTTGTCAATTCCAACAGTTCAGATGTGTTTTGTGAAGTAATTTACCTCACGGTACTTGGAGAGGTCTACAGGCTAAATGGCTAAATGAAATTTCAATCAAATGTGTGAGAATGAAAGGGATTGTTATGTAGTATGAGCTAATTTATATTTGGTGAGAGTGTCTGTAGTCGTTTTTCTGTAAATTACTTTCCCACCTTTTTTTTGGACCGCTTCCCGGAAAGCGGTCCGGTCCGCGAACTAGGAGCGTAACGGGAGTCCACCATTTTGTGTTTCGGTCGAATAAAGGTATAAAATGGAGGATAAATAATGTTCTGAATGGGTAGAAGGGGGCATGGTACAAGTATTTTGCCCCCCTACGTTTTCTGAGGGTGGCTGAGGAGGACTATATGTGCGAAGAAAAAACTTTTTTTTAAAAATTTTGCGCGGTTAGCTTCCAGTTCGCGTACCGGATAGCGCTCTTTGAGCGTAGTTTGTTGAAAATTACAGAAAAAAAGTTAGAAAAAAAATAATAAAAGTGTGTGATCAGATGAAGGGTAGCTCTGAGAAGAGCTTTTGGGTTTATGGTACATTTAGGTACTTATAAGTAGGTACCAATGCACAGTCTTAAATTCAGAATGAAAATTCTGTTGCCGTCATCTGAGAAGTGAACTCCATCTCCTCTGTAGATATCTTGCATGTAGTACTGCAAGTTATTGTTGTACAGAGAGCCCATTCCATGGTCTCTCATGAAAGCTGAAACAGATTTGTTTACATGCTTCCTCGCTTTCTCAATTTGTGGAGAAAGTTGGTTGGACCACCTCCATTTCTGTCTTTGGCATATATTGGAATATACCAAGGCAGTTTGAGGAAAAAGTGCCATTAATTGCTCAAAGGTGTCCTTTAAAAGCATTTCCAGACCTACCCCTGTCAAAGTGCCCAAATCATTACCTCCACAGTGCACTATTAACAGGTCAGGTTTTGGCAAATGCATAAAGGTTTTCACCAATGGTATCAATTGGTGACATTTTAATCCTCTTTGGCCCAACCACTTAATTTCCACATCCTGTAAATTGAGGTTAGGTAAATTTCTGCTCTCAGCATACCTTTGAGCCCAGTGGATGTAACTATGTCCAACAATCCAGACCTTAAACATGGTGGGAGAAGGTTGTTCTGCAGTCAGATGAAGTGTGGTAATGAAAGGGCAGTTGAAACAGTAGGAGTTTCTAAAGAAAAAAAACTGTGGATTTCCAATGCTAATGAATCATTAGCAGTGATTGGTGCATTTCCATTTCTGAAAACAGAAAGTTAGGGTGCATGGATGTGTTCTTTGAAAGATGTAATTTGAATGGTCAAGGAAGAAACATTTAATGAAAGATTGCACTGGATACGCAGGTGCACTGAGAGTTCAGATTTCAATTGAAACATTGTTGTGTGAATTTGCAAACATGAGAGGTCTTCCAGGAGGTGGTTGTTATGGAAAAAAGGCAGAGAGGGCAGAGGGGGGAAGGGTTTTGATTTGAAAAAAGTGAGGGAAGAGTTATGATTGGCTAATATGAGAGATATGTGAAATGAATATCTGTATTTCTGTGCTTTCAATAGCTGCAGCCTCTGGAGTGCATCCTTTTTCTTCTGCTGAAGACAATTTGGTGTATTTCTGAGACTGTTTTCAAAACTCAAAAAGTATTTGCTAAGGTGAGAAAAGATTTATTTAATTTAGATAGAGAATAGTATGATTTAAGGAGAAAATGATGAAGAAAGCTGTGTTTTTAAAATGTGGTTTTGTCTCTAGTGATATACAAATAGAATTAGTTTCTTTGAGAAATGTTAATTGCATATTCGGTGTAGCATTCTGGCATGCAGTAACACAAGTTATTGTGGTACATGGAGCCCATTCCATGGTCTGTTATGTAAGCTGAAACAGATATGTTGTTTTTAAAAACGATTTTAGAAATCAATTACATTTCTGGATATGTACTGCTAGAGCTTCATAGGTTGTTTTGGGCCCTATTTATAAGGCATTTGAGTGTCTTTGATGTTATGTTTTCCTTTTAAAATGGAAAGTGTTCCTCATGGGGCAAGTGTCTTGTAAATACGCTCCCACTTGTGCTTTGCAAATTTAGATTTTGATTATGGGAGTTACATAGCCATGTTAATAATGTCCAAACAATGGTGGTAGGGCATTCAAGAAAACGCTTTCCTGTGTCTCTAGGACATTTTCAGTCCTTTCCTCTTGAATACAGGTATACAATTGATTTATATGCTGTGTTTAAAAACGACTTTTGAAATCAATTACATTTCTGGATATGTACTGTTAGAGCTTCATAGGTTGTTTGGGGTCATATTTAGAAGGCATTTTAGTGTCTTTGATGTTATGTTTACCTTTTTAAATGGAAAGCGTTCCTCATGGGGCAAGTGTCTTGTAAATACGCTCCCACTTGCGCTTGGCAAATTTAGATTTTGATTATGGGAGTTACCTAGCCATGTTAATAGTGTCCCAAAAATGGTGCTAGGGCATTCCAGAAAACACTTTCATGTGTCTCAAGGACATTTTCAGTCATTTCTTCATGAATGCAGGTATACAATTGATTTATATGCTGTGTTTAAAAACGAATTTTGAAATCAATTAAATTTCTGGATATGTACTGTTAGAGCTTCATAGGTTGTTTGGGGTCATATTTAGAAGGCATTTTAGTGTCTTTGATGTTATGTTTACCTTTTTAAATGGAAAGCGTTCCTCATGGGGCAAGTGTCTTGTAAATACGCTCCCACTTGCGCTTGGCAAATTTAGATTTTGATTATGGGAGTTACCTAGCCATGTTAATAGTGTCCCAAAAATGGTGCTAGGGCATTCCAGAAAACACTTTCATGTGTCTCAAGGATATTTTCAGTCATTTCTTCATGAATGCAGGTATACAATTGATTTATATGCTGTGTTTAAAAACGAATTTTGAAATCAATTAAATTTCTGGATATGTACTGTTAGAGCTTCATAGGTTGTTTGGGGTCATATTTAGAAGGCATTTTAGTGTCTTTGATTTTATGTTTACCTTTTTAAATGGAAAGCGTTCCTCATGGGGCCCTGAGCAGTTCTTAGCCATGTTATTTAATGGGAAGTGGATAACATGGCTAAGAGCATTTGCTGGAAAATGCATGAATATCGTTGACTTTTCAGCGATATTCATGCATAGCGGCCGTTTTTTTTTCGCATTTGCGAGCAGTTCTTAGCCATGTTATCCAATGGGAGGTGGATAACATGGCTAAGAGCATTTGCTGGATAATGCATGAATATCGCTGACTTTTCAGCGATATTCATGCATTGCGGCCGTTTTTTATCGCATTTGCGATAAATCTTGCTAAGGAGAAAATGATGAAGAAAGCTGTGTTTTTAAACTGTGGCTTTGTCTGTAGTGATATAGAAATAGATTTTGTTTCTTTGAGAAATTGTAATTGCATATTCGGTGTACCATTCTGGCATGCATTAACACAAGTTATTGTTGTATATGAAGCCCATTCCATGGTCTCTTATGTAAGCTGAAACAGATATGTTGTTTTTAAAAACCATTTTTGAAATCAATTACATTTCTGGATATGTACTGCTAGAGCTTCATAGGTTGTTTTGGGTCATATTTATAAGGCATTTGAGTGTCTTTGATGTTATTTTTCCTTTTTAAATGGCAAGCATTCCTCATGGGGCAAGTGTCTTGTAAATACGCTCCCACCTGCGCTTGGCAAATTTAGATTTTGATTATGGGAGTTACATAGCCATGTTAATAATGTCCAAAAAATGGTGCTAGGGCATTCCAGAAAACGCTTTCATGTGTCTCAAGGACATTTTCAGTCATTTCCTCTTGAATGCAGGTATACAATTGATTTATATGCTGTGTTTAAAAACGAATTTTGAAATTAATTAAATTTCTGAATATGTACTACTAGAGCTTCATAGGTTGTTTGGGGTCATACACCATTTTTGGGAAATTATTAACATGCCTATGTAACTCCCATAATCAAAATCTAAATTTGCCAACCGCAGGTGGGAGCGTATTTACAAGAAATTTGCACCATGAAGAACGTAAAATAGCATAATAGACACTCAAATGCCTTATAAATATGACCCAAAACAACTTATGAAGCACTAGCAGTGCATATTTCCAGAAATGTAATGGTTTTCAAATAATGACTTACTTCATTGGTAGGCCTTCACATGTATTTTCTCCTTGGTTTTTTTCAGTGAAAATCTTATCTGCAACCATGTGTTGGCCTCACCTCAAATAAACAAAACAGGTGATGGACCGAATGTGGATCAAAGACACACATTCACCCCAGTCCAAAGATCTGGGCCTAAACAAACCTTTAGATAGGCTACATCTTATCGTCATCGTGAATTAATCATTTAAAATATTAGGGAGTGATTTATGATTGTTCTATGCCTGTTTTGTACCATTGAGTGTCATTTTTGTGATGCAGTGCTGGTGCAAAAGATTTGCTATGTTAAATAATTAGTAGGGCATTAAGTTTTAGATGACTGTTATTCATTTACTGTTTGGTAATAGTGGTTAATAACATTTTTTATTATATTTTTCCACAGATTCAACTGCAGATTCTTTCATAGTTTGGAGAATGCCTACAAAAAATAGAATTAGAAAGGCTAGAAAACGTCAAAGACAGCAGGATGATGTTTTATTGCAGCAGTCCTCTTCCCCAAATACTTGTCAAAACACCAAGAAAGGTCCGGGTAAGAGCACAAAATCATTCTTAAGAAATATTTGTAGTAAAAAAAGTATTTCTCCAAAAAATGTTTCAGTCCACAAAAAGAAAAGCAATTTAAATGGAAAGGAGAGACCCATCAAAAATGTTACTGGTAGAGGAAGAGATAACTCTGTGCATGATAGTAGAAGGAAACAACAGTTTAGGGACATTCGAAATCGAATGTTCCGTAACAGGATAATAGTTAATTTATTGAAAAATATTTAAAAAAAAGGCCAACAGAAAGCGGCATTTTATAAGAAGAAGAAAAATGTAGAGAAAATTATTGATCATGCTTTTGAAATTAAGCGAAAGTTGTTTATTTTGGTAATCAATAGAATTAGGAAACTAAGCAAGGTAATTTCTGATTTCAAAACAAAAAGTAGATGGAAGAGAGTAGTAAATCGTACTAACTTTTGTGAAGTTTTTTCCGGAGAATGGATGCATAGTTCAAGTTGTGAGGCATTTTTTAATGAGGAGAGTTATTTTCAGGATAATGATTTGGTGTTTGCAGTTGACACCAGTGGTCGAGCTTATGAAGTGAAGGATGGTTGTCCAGTTGAAAAAGAACAACTTGTGACAACAGAGACAGAAGAGGCGCTAAGTGATGAGGTTTTAGGAAGACGTCCTAAGGGTCCTGTGTACATTTGGAAGTGTAGTTCTATTTGCAGTGTGCGACAGGTTTCCATCAATTTGCTTTGTGATTTTATACGGACATTTAATAAGAAAAGTTTGAAGCAGAAAATAAAGTTGTTGCAAGATTTAGATCCTTGCAGAGTGAGACAAATGACAGGTTTGCGTGGTCATTCACTGGCTTGTCTTTCCAGGAGAGTATGCCAGAGTGTTTTTCATCATTTCAGGATGCTAGCAGTGCATCATAATAAAGTGAGAAAATTAGTGAGAATGTTGTATTATGCTAAGAGTCCAGCAATTATGCTTAAACAATTATGTGCTGCTCTTTTGCATGGTTCTGAAATAGATGTGAAGAATATTTGTGAAGAAATTGAGTTTTGTTACTTTGGTAGTAGAGATGAGAATGTTCAAATTGACACAGAAGTAGAGGGTTATGTTGAAGATAATATACAGGTTTCTAGTTCAGATAATTTTCAGAAGGAAATTGCCACGTTTCAGATGAAATCAAGTGAGAGGCCTAATTTTACTTGTGTATGTTGTCGACGCACTTATTATAAGAATCAGACTAAGTTAGTGGATTTATATGCAAAAACTGAAAGGGAAAATAATAGTGAATGGAAGGATTTTGCCACATACTTGATGGTAGAAAATTGTTTTGATTTGGGAGTGGACCAACGTGTGTGTACTTATTGTTGTAATAAATTAAATCAAAACCAGATGCCTGCTAGGGCAGTTCATAATAATCTGGAATTGGTTGAGATTCCTTCAGAATTGAAGGATTTAAATACTTATGAATCTATTTTGATTCAAAGTATCCATCCCTTTCAGGCTATTGTAAGAATGGAGCCAAAGACAGGGAAGTTGCCTCCAACAGATTTACAGAGAGGATTAAAGGGAAGAGTTGTTTATTTGCCTCTAGATTTGAACAAAAACATTAACACAATTGGAGTTGAGAAAGTGGAAGAGGAACCTCTGGTTATCTTGGTTAATGGGGTTCCGACAAAGAATAAGAAAATATGGCAAGATTTAGTGGATGTTAGGAAAGTGAAAAATGCAACTTTGTATTTGAAGAAAAATAATAAGTACTATATGAATGTATATGTTGCAGAAGAGGAAGTAAGTGATGAAGAGGATAGCGTTTTGTGTGCTGGCCAAATTGAGAAAGTAGAGGTGTCTAATAGTGAAGAAATATATGAACATTATAGTGTTCATCCTTTGCATTCCAAGGAAGTCATGGGAAATGCTATTGAGTTGTTTCAAATGAAACAAGCCAAAGGGAGTCCCATTAGTGTTTGGGAGGAAAGTTTGGAAGCTCGGTGTTTCCCACAGCTATTTCCCACAGGTCAAGGAGGAAGATATGATGAGCGACCTCATCAAATTCCTGCATCTGAATACCGGACTTTACGATTGTATGCAGAAGATCCTAGGTTTTGTCAATGCATTCCCTATTTGTTTCATCTCCTGTTCGAAAGCGATCTGTCAGGACTGTCATATGCAGTGAACCACATTTTAAAAAGTGGTATACAGATGCGAAACATCTCGGCAAGTGATTTTATGCATAAAATCAATGTCCAAGACAGTATTTTGGATTCTCACTTAATTAATCTCATGGCGTGTCAGCGTGGTACTAATGAGTACTGGTACCGTCGTCATGGTGATTTAAAATGTATGTTGAGGAACTTAGGAACTCCAACATGGTTCCTCACTCTGAGCTGTGCCGAGTATGGCTGGGAAGACTTACTTGAATTTCTACGAGAGGCAAATGGAAATATTGAAAACATTGAATTCAAGACACCTGGAGAACTGTGTTCTTTGGATCCAGTGAATGTATGCAGGTACTTCAATCATAGATTTGAAGCTATGATGTCTTTCATCACAAATAGGAAGAATCCACCTCTTGGAGAGGTGTTGGATTTCTTCTGGAGAAAGGAGTACCAAGCAAGAGGTGCCCCTCATATACATATGTTGTTGTGGATCAAGGATGCACCTAAATTTGGAACCGATCCGGATGACTTAGTGATGAATTTCATAGAACAGTATTCTACGTGTGCTGTTCCAAACGCAACGGAGAAGAAAAGCCTAAGAGAACAAGTTCTACGTTTCCAAAGCCATCGTTGTGGAAAGTACTGTCGTCGTAAATTCAGAAACAAGGACAAGTTCTACACCAAATGTCGTTTCAACTTTCCACGACCGGTGATTTCTAAAGGAAGAGTGAACAGTTTGATGTCTTCGCTGCGACATAATGTGACGAGGAAATCACCCAAGAATACATACAATTTGAAAAGGAACGAAGAGTCCAAGTACATCAATGACTACAACTCAGTGATTTTGTCCATGTGGAATGCTAACATGGATATACAGTTTGTGGCTGACAACTGTATGGCTGTGGCTCGGTATGTGACATCTTACATCACCAAAAAAGAAAAGACAGAACTGAAGGATATGTGGGAGGACATTTCCCATGAAAAGAGCCTCAGCAAGAAGTTGTACAGTTTCAGTCTGAAGATGTTGTCGCATCGAGAAATTGGAGCTTACGAATGTTCTGATCGATTGTCTTCAGCAAGTCTCTATGCGAAATCCAGGAGTATCGTTTGGGCGAGTCTTGGTCTTGCTGCAACGCGAAATCGAGTTCTAAAACCTGTCCGGGAAACTGAGTATTTGGCAGAAAAGGAACCAAACAGTACCGACATTTTGAAGACCAACATGTTGGATACATATTATCCAAATCGAAGCAGTCACCTTGAGAATGTTTGTCTATATGAGGTTCTCCAAAATTATATATTCAAGAGGAACATCAAAGAAGATATTGAGAAAGGAGTGTATGCTGTAATTGGAAGTGAGGGATGCCTGGTCAAGCAAAGAAAATGCCAATTAGTAAACCATCGAAAATTGAGTGGTGAATCTCCAGAAACAAAGGAGTTTTTCTATTTAGCACTTTTGCAACTTTTTAAGCCTTGGCGTGCAGAAGAGGAACTGCTTGGAGATTTCCTCTGTTACGAAGACTCTTTCAATGCAGCCAAGGAGTCCATAGAATGTCCTGCTTTTCCTAAATATCAAGAAATGCTAACTTTGGAAATTGAGCAGGAAGCAACAATTGCAGCCGAGATTGCCAGAGACAGTTCTCAGGACAGTCAGAGTTCTGTTTCCTTGAGTCAAGATCCACTTGGAGGACCTATTATCGAAAATGAAGCTGCCACTGCTATGAATGAAGTGGAAAGAGCCATGGCACATGCTCAGGAGGATTCAGTTAACTTAGAAGACTTGGAAAAACAACTCAACGTTGAGCAGAGGAAAATATATGATGAAGTTACCAAGGAAATTGAGCACGGATTAAGTCATGAGAAGAAAGAGTGCTCATGTACATCGTTGAAGCCTGTCCGACTGTACGTGAGTGGAGAAGCGGGAACTGGAAAAAGTTTCCTCATTAAAGCAATTTCTTGTTATTTGCAGGAAAGGACTGAGTCATCGCTGTCTTGTGTTGTCACCGTTCCTACTGGACTGGCAGCACATAACATTAAAGGTATTACTTTGCATCGTCTACTGATGCTGCCAGTGGAGCATGACAACAAATTACAATACCACAAGTTATCTGGGGATGCTTGCTGTGAAGTTTCAAGAGTCTTGAGGAAAATGAAACTACTTATCATTGACGAAGTAAGCATGGTTTCCAATGTCATGCTTGCCTTTGTGCATTTGAGAATGCAAGAAGTACTTAAAACTGAATATGATGTGTTATTTGGTGGCAAACACATCATTGTTTTCGGAGATCTTCTGCAGCTGACACCTGTAAAAGGTCAACCTGTGTTCAAAATACTCACGCATGAAGATACCAGGAAGTGCCTAGGGAGCATTGGCAACGTCAATATATGGTTAAACTTCAATTATGCTGAACTGCATGAAAATATGCGTCAGGCAAAGGATGAAGATTACAAGAATATTCTACAAGATATTAGAATTGGAAAAGTGACCGAGCATGGGAAAGAAGCTTTAAATGCACGATTACTGTCAAATTTATATCCCAAACAAGAGATTGTGCCTGAGAATATTTTTCAGAAAATTACTGAGAAGAAATCCGGGATATGTTTGATGCCAACTCTTGCAGAATGTGCCATCTTCAACAACAAAATGTTGAATTTAGAAAAGTGAAACTTGAAGCTATCGACAAAATAGAGCATATGGGATCAACAATTATTTTGTCAGACAATTTGAAATCAAAATTGGATTCATTAGAGAAGACTATATCTAAAACAGCGGGTTTTGAAAAGACTTTGAATGTGTGTTTAAATTGCCGAATCATTTTGAGAAGGAATTTACATGTAGAAAGAGGTCTGGTAAATGGATCAATGGGTAATGTTGTTGATTTTGAGAAATACAGAAATAGAGATGGAATAGAATTTTTAAAAATTAAATTTGATGGCATTGAGGAAGTACAGCTAATTGGTCATTGTTCTGCTAGGTTTTTGCTTGTTAAAGACTTATATGTTCGCCGTAAACAGTTTCCTGTTTGCTTGGCATATGCGGTGACAATCCATAAATCGCAAGGTTTAAGTGTAGACAGTGCATTGGTGAATATTGGCAGTTCTGTGTTCAAGGAGGGTATGGCATATGTGGCATTGTCACGAGTTAGAACTTTATCGGGATTGTACTTGATTGACTGTGATGTCACTAACATTTGTGCGGATCTAGATTGTGTTAAGGAATACAATAGGTTAAGAAGAGAGTATGCGCCACATTTGCCTCAATATCCTTTGTTTGAGAAACGTGTGGTAAGCCGGAAACGTAGAAATATCAGTAATAGTAGGGAGGTTGTTGCAAAAAGACTAAAAGTCAATGAACCGAAAATTGTTAGCAGAAAGAAAGTGGATTCTGTTGAAGATGTTGTCGGTTTTCAATTTGAAAACAGTTCTGGTGTCAACTGCTATGCAAATGTAGTGGTTAATGTTCTCTTTTCACTAGAGAGTTTAAAAGAACAGATTCTGTTGAATTCAGAACAAATTTTATGCTGTTTGTTGAATTCTGTTTTCGAGAAATGTAGCACTGATCGAACAAAAGTAGAAAGTGTGTCTGAAGTTCGTTATCTGTTAGATGAATGTTCAGGTCAAACAGACTTCTCTGAAAATAATCAGCAAGATTGTCAGGAGTTTTTAATGTATATGCTTGATGTATTGCAAGATGAGGGTGTAGATGTAGATCACCTGTTTGGGCTTTCTTATCAATGGCAGCATGACTGCGAGAACTGTATGGTATCAAGTACTACTAGTGTAGACTCAGAAAGATTTATATATTTAACTTTGCCAGACAGTAAATCAGTGTCCTTTAATAAGCTAGTAAATGCAGCGGATCACAACATGGAGTGTAGCCAATGTAAATGTGATATGATGTCAACATTATTTATACGTAGATATGGCCAGTATGTCATTTTAATGATCCAACGATGTAGGCCTGATGGATCAAAATTGTCAACTTTAATACAAAATTTTGTGGCTTCTCAGCTGTCAATATCAGGGAGGACTTTTGTAACTGTAGCAATTATCTATCACGATGGTCCTTCAACAACATCAGGACATTATACAGCTTACTTAAAGTCTCGAAACGGCTGGTCATTCTGCAATGATTCTGTTGTAACTTTCAAAGAAAAATTGCCGTTTGACCTTAAAAATTCTTACCTGGTGTTTTTAAAACCAAAATTTTAAAGAAAGAATTTTGGGATTTCCTGTGAGGAATTGGAAATTGTTCATCAAGTAGAGGGAATGTAAGTCTGCAATGCTGTCTAGATTATTGGTCCAAAACTTTAAATTATAATGTCAATTTTAAAATCCAACTATATAAACCTGATGCAAGTAAGTCTGCTTCATAGTAAGCAGTATCAGTGTAATAGGAAAAGGAGAACATGAGTGACAAAGAAGAGTAAGATATTAGTAGTCCAGGATTGTGAAAATAATCTCAAATGTTTTCTTTTTGAAAGATGCGAAAATAGAAAATGACGGGATTTGATTGGAAGAATTACAAGAGTTGCGAATCGCTGCAACATGATTTGGCCTAGTGGAAACATGTGATAGAATGTGAGAAGTCTTTTCTTGTATGTAACATATTTTTCGAAATGATGGAGGTTTTCTTTCAGAAAGTGGCGGGCTGAAAATATTTATAGCACAACAGAGTGGATGCTGTTCATAGGAGATCCTTTGACGTTATTGAAAGTAAGTTAATTTTAAGGAGTTTTGAATTCAGATTTCTTAGGTTGTATGGGTTTTTTAAACACAATCATTTTGATTGTGTTTTTTTTTCCCCGCTGTTACATGATGAATACCTTCAAATCACTGATTTAAGTGAAATTTGATACATTCTGAGAACAGCAAAAATAAACCATTTAACATGTATAATTAATGTTCTGCTTTTTGTACTTATGATATACATTTAGAAATGTGAGGTAGATATGGAAAAACTGAGTCTTCTGTAAGTGTCAATTCTAATGCTTACAGTGCTGTACTTCTGGGTACTGTTTTTTTTTAAAAAAAAGAAATAGGCCTCACCTCTAAGAAAGCTCTTGAAAGCACACATCTTATTTGCATCCTGAAACAATCATTTAATATGTTAGACACAATTTTATGATGGTTTTACATCTCTTTTGCGCTGTTATTGCATCACTATTGTGAGACATAAGCAATGCAAAAGAAGCATCATGTTTCAAAATAGGCCTCATTTCATCAGCATGAAGATACTGTTTGTTTAAAATAAATATCTTTAGGATTGTGTAGGGGTCGTAGAGAAGTAGAGGTTTCTGTAAGTGTCAAAGTTGTTTAAAAACTGTTTCTTCTTGAACCTTTTCCCTTCTTTTTTCTAATTTTTAAATACATGTTTTAATATTTTTGGAAATGTTTGTTCTCTCTTTTACAGATTGAATGTATGAAAAATTTTCTTTAAAAGTTAACAAGAATTATAAGGTAAATGTTTTCTACTTTTTTAACCCGCATTCCACTGCTGATGATGTCACTGACTATGTTATGAATGATATAATAAGTGGCCATGTTTTACTACAATGGTAGGTCTTCACATCTATTATCTCCTCTGTATTCTTCAACAAGCATAAATTTGATATGCAACCCAGAGTACGGTTCACCTTAAACAAACTTTTAGAGAGGACACACCTTATCGTCACCCTCAATCAATCATTTAATCTATCACATTTAACATCTATTAGTTCTACTGCTTCATTTCTTTAATCTTTACTTTCCTGTGTTTGCTACTTCTCTCATTCCTTTCTCTATTACTTAATATTTCTACTCCTTCCAGTATTTTTCTCACTCCCTCTCTTCTCATACTTCTTCATTATTATTCACTAATTCTGTCTCTATTAATGTTACTGTTTCTGAATGATCTCCAAAAATTTTTAAAACAAGAACAGTAAGTATAAGGATAGGAAAAGACATTTATGTTACAAGAAAGACAGCTATAGGAAGTAAACAAAAAAAACTGTTACTTGCAATCCACTGCTGATGATGTCACTGACCATGTCAAAAATTATGTAATATATGACATGATCAGAAGTGAATTGCGGGTAACAGTATCTTTTCTTTACTCCCTATAGCTGTCTTTTTTGTAACATAACTGTCTGTTTCCTTTCCTTATACTTACTGTTCTTTTTTTAAAACATTTTTTTTTGGTTCGCTCAAAGTTCGCGTACCGGAGTGCGAACTGGGAGCGAACTAATAGAAATAGAGCTTGGCAGAGTTCAAAGAATTCTACCAATTTTTTTTAATAATGGGGAGGTAGTTCTGAAAAGAACTTTTTTTTTGTTTTTGTTGTTTTAAATTTTTTTTATTAGTTTTCTGAATTTTTTTTATATTTTTTTGTTTTTTTCTGAACATTTTGTATTTTTTTTTATTTTTTGGGGGGAGGGGGGAAACAAAAATGATTCATCGAAGAGGGCTCAACAGGAGCAACAAAAAAAAGAATAATTTATTTTTGGGGGCGTTTTGGACATACATGATTTTTGATGGCTCTAATTATAAGAGTTATGCTACTTTCGCGGTAGCATAATATTTGATTGCACCTCACACAAACTTGTTTCACTTCCCCCATGTCCATTTGAATATTTGGGATCAACTCCCTTGCTTCAGGTCCCGTAACTTCTGGCACAACCGATCTTCTGGCTATTGCTGGTGAATTCTGTTGTTCGTCTCGAAGCTGAGCTGCACTATAGTTATTTGGGTGCCACCTGCTCATGTGTCTGTGCATAGTGAAATTCCCATAACTATATTTTTTGTCCGTGCCTCTAGAAAGACGATCATCACAGATACGGCAAAAGACATACCTGGCGTTCACTTTCTTTTGCCCTGGTGAAAATTTAAAAAATTGCCAAATGAAATTTTCCTTCCTGTTGTACCTCCTGGGCTCCTCTGGCAAATATTCAGGCTCTTCCTCCTCTTCCTGATCTTCCTCTTCTTGAAAGATTGGTTGAGTTGGTGGTCCTTTCTTTCCATGAGGAGGTGGAGGTGGTGGTGGGGGAACACTACCAGAAGCAACAACAGAAGCCATTTCTCTGGATTGTACAAAGGTCTTTCTCTCACCAAGATGAAAGTCAGAGTGAGGAAAGAAGGAGGGGTTTTCATCATTTGGGAAAAGCCAAAGTTCTAAACCAATGAAAAGTGTTAATTTTAGATCACATGACCTAGTATTACATCATTAGGAAACCAAAAGTGAAATGAACCAATGAAAAGTGTTATTACCGAGTCACATGACCTGCTGTGTTTACGTTTCGCGCTTTGCGCCGCTTTCAGTCCGCTTCCGGGTCCGCTAACTTGGCGCGTCCGATGACGTATTACGCGACATCGCAAAACGTCATTCTAACGTAACAGTTACGCTGAAAGAACGTTTACCGGTTCGCGGACTAGGAGCGGCTTTAAAATGAGCTAACGGAAAGCTGACCGGTTCGCGAACTGGGAGCGGAACAAAAAAATATTTTTTAAAAACATGTATTAAAAACATGTAAAATATATTTAAAGATTTAAAAAAGAATAGATTTTACAGCTACAGATATTAGCTTTCAAAAAACCATTGAAATTCAATGAAAAAACCATAGGTTATAGTCCATATATAGTTAGGAATTTGCATTTACAAAACCTTGAAAATTCAATGAAAAAACCATTGGTTATAGAACATATATAGTTAGGAATTTGCATTTACAAAACCTTATTTTACTCGCATAAAACCATTGAAATTCCATATATAGTTAGATGCGCTAACTATATATCGCGCACCCGCAATCCACTGCTGATGATGTCACATATTACATCATTCATGACATGGTCTATAAACTATGGTTTTTTCAGTGAATTTTCAAGGTTTTGTAAATGCTAATCCCTAACTATATATGGTCTATAACCTATGGTTTTTTCAGTGAATTTCAATTTTTTTTTAATAGCAAATATCAAAACCTGTAAAATGTCAAGTACGTGGTAGGTAAAAACATTTTCGTATTTATGCACGCTGATGTGCTTTTAACGCTGCCCCCCCCTCCTCTTCTCTTTTCTTTTAGGAGTATTCTCTCTTTGCAGATAGTGAAGAGTAGGTAACGCAGGCCTTTGCCCCCGTTGTAATCCGTTGTGCCTGCTTCCCTCTCCATTTGATTGATTGTTATCCAAGCATTTATTGTTTTGGAATTGGTTCTCTTCGGTTCATTCTCTATTTACAAACAAGCACAGAGTCGCAATACTCTGTTTAGTCTTTGCAGATAGTGAAAAATCGTTAAAAAAACAAAAGGAATCAAGCAAAATCAGTAGGCCACTAATGAGATCTCTTTTTGACCTCGCTAAAATAGAAACATTATGAACAACCCCTCATGACAAATACGAAACTAGTGAGAGGAACTGAGCTCGACACCATGATGGCTGCAAGACAGCTCGGCTCCGCCGCCCACCCCACCCAAAATAACGACAAACACTATGCAAATATTATAAATATATACAACACACCAGCAAAGTAACAGGGTAAAACATTTTATTAAATAACTATTTACATGGCAGCCTGCTGCAACATCGATCCAAACAAGCCTTTGTATTTTGGGCTCAAAATAAACCATCAATAGTAAGATTTTCATAGGTGAGTGTAGGTTCATGGTTTTCCATCCACAGACTAAAAGCCTAGAGTGGGAGTGAAAGAACAATAACTAGGTAAGAAGGATGGCAGAGGTTGTGGGAAGGACTCTGGATATGGTATGTTGCTGGGTCCGTGAGATGCTTCGATGTCACTGCCTTGCACAAATGGCATAGGTCCTGGATGTTGGGTGCCATAGTTGAGGGTTCGGAGCAGCGCTTGATTCACTGTCTGAAGCTTATTTGCACCTGCTGCAGCTTCACTATTCTCAAAGTAAGTGGGGGCTGTTTGTGGACCTGACTGCATTGGAAAACAATGTGATGCGGTGCCTCCCTGAACCGCTTGACGGAGGCCCCCGAGATAATTGCGCCTGCTCCACACCTTGTCCCACAATCCGTTTGACCTGAAGACACGTCCTGCGGTGCCCTGGTCCGACCATCACATATACCTGCGCCAGGAGATGGCGTGGGGTGCAGTAGAAGGGAGAGGCGGCGCAGACGAGCCTCCCCCACCTCCCCAGGTGGAGCTTTCTCAGCTACACCCCAGCGCTTCACTCGACCAGCTGACTTGCGCCCGCTCTTCCGACACAGTGCCTTGCTCGGCCAGCTGAATTGCGCCTGCTCTTGCTATTACAACGTCTCACCCGCCATCCAACGGAATTGCACCCAATCTTGTGGTACAGTGACAGGCGGCTGCTACGGAGCTCACGAAATGGCAGTCGGCTCCACAGACTTGGGCCTGGCCTGCAAAGATGGCTCTGGGCAACCGTGGAACTCGGACGCTTGACTGCTAGGGCATGGGCCCCATTCCCAAAAGAGTCCCCTCAGCCTTGAAGATTCTGCAACAGTCACCGAGACCCCCGACTCCCGTAGACTTCCGGTGGGGAGCGACTGCCATGATTGCTCGCGGAATGGCTACGACGTAGCCACGAGATGGTGGTGCTCTCATGCTGACGCCAGCTTCAGTCTGAAACATCCAGAAACACTGTAGACTGCCAATTCGATCAGTTCCGGTGGAGCCCCAATGTGACCCGGTAGAGAAGAACTTGCCCTCCCCTCTTTGACTGATGGTTCTTGTTGCCTGTCCCTTCTCTTGTCATTTAACAGAAGTATTAGGACTGCTGCAAGGGGTTGTGTTCCGACCGCTGGTTGGTGGAGACATTTTGACTATATTCTGGACCTGCGTTGTCACGTAATGCGTCATATGACGTGCCGTGTTAGCGCACCCGGAAGTGCTCCGGTGCGCGTGGCGCAGCTTCCCGGAAACGATCCAGAGCACGGCGCGCAGCGCGTAACGTAAGCATAACAGATCATGTGACTTGTTAATAAAACTTTTTATTGGTTCATTTTACTTTTGTTATTCTAATGATGAAAGGCTTGGTCATATGACCTAAAAATAACACTTTTTATTGCTTTCGAACATTTTTTTTGCCCAAATGATGAAAGCCCCACCTTTTTTTTCTCGCTCTGACTTGTAAAGCAAAGGACCCAGATGCATTTACAGTTTATCACTAACAATGTTCCAGGCTAATGTATTTTCCCGGGAAATTTACAACTGTCCTGCAAGTAAAATATTCCTATTTCGAGAAAAAGGGCGTTTCTTCGTCCCATGAGGAAGCCGTTGAGCAAAACAGGCTCGGACTGCTGTCTTAGTCGCTGATAGGTATGAATATCGGATTCTTATCGATCACTTTATGTTGCAGGAGTGGAAAACACAACGGCCCTTGACCATTTATCTTTACTGCGTTCCTGCGTATTATACCTTTTAACCGTCATGTAATCGGGCTGCTTTATTTTACTTGCCTTTTACTGATTCGAAAACAGTGGCTATTAATCAAAACTTTACCAAAAAAGGTACTACTACCATGTTTTGTTTTAAAAACCTTTATTGTGAAAATGTCGGTATAGAAATATGGGCCTATAACCACGTGGGCCGGCCACGGAGCAAACTGGAATCGTATATGATGAGGGGACATTTACACTGTAGAAGAACGTAACGGGCGGGCCAATAGGTTGCAAGAAGTAAGGTGTCTAACAGTTGCGGAATCGGTGGACGTACATTTTATAATTAAAGTACGACAGGGCCAGTTACAATAAAATTATCTAGATATACATTTGCGGGCAAGTACCATGGGTGACGTTAATTCGAACTTTCAATAGTACAGTAATCAATAACACATCAGAACTTAATATTAATAGGGATGTCCAAATGTTCAATCAGTACTCGTCCCCGCCCGCCATGTGCTTCAAAACTGCATACGTATCTCGTGATATTAAGGTTGGGCAACCAGTACACAACAAGGAGTTACGAGTCCCATTTATACCAGCGCCATTTTGGGCGAGGCCGGGCAGGTCCAGGATATAGTCAAAATGTCCCCACCAACCAGCGGTCGGCCAGAACCCCTTTTGGCAGTCCAAAAAGGTTCCGTTAAATGACAACAGAAGAGATAGGCAACAAGAACAATCAGTCAAAAGAGGGGACGCTTTCGTGAATGGGGCCCATGCCCTAGCAGGCAAGCGTCCGAGTTCCAAGGTGTCCCAGGGCCATTTTAGTGGACCAGGCCCAAATCCAATGAGCTGGCCACCATTTTGAGAGTCCTGTTGCAGCCGGCTATCGCTGCACCGCAAGAGTGGGCGCAATTCAGCTGGATGGCGGGTGAGTCACTGTACCGCAAGAGCGGGCGCAACTCAGCTGGATGGCGGGTGAGGCACTGTACTGCAAGAGTGGGCGGAACTCAGCTGGATGGAGGGTGAGGCACTGTGCCGCAAGAGCGGGCGGAACTCAGCTGGATAGCGAGTGAAACGCCAAGGGGTGCCCCACTGCGGCTGAGGAGCCTCCACCTGGGGAGGCGGGAGAGGCCCGTTTAAGCCGCCTCCCCCCCCCAGGCACCCCACGCCGTCTTTCGGCGCAGCATTGTAGGATGGCCACACCTTGAAACTTGCTGGACACCACCTCAGTGCCATCCGGATCTCGGCGCGTTGTGCTGCCTTCGGCCTACTGTAGCAGCAAGTGTGGCCGCAACTCTGCTGAATGGCGAGTGAAACGGCAAAGGGCGCCACACTGCACATGAGGTGCCTCCACCTAGAAAGGGGGGACAGGCCAGTTCGCGCCGCCTCCCCCCCCCCGGGCACCCCACGCCGTCTTTCGGCGCAGCATTGTAGGATAGCCACACCAGTGCGGCAACTTGCTGGACACCACTTTGGTGCCATCCGGATCTCGACGCGTTGTGCTGCCTTCGGCCTATTCATTGGTTCATTTTACTTTTGGTTTCCTAATGATGAAATGCTTGATCATATGACCTAAAAATAACACTTTTCATTGGATTGAAACATTTTTTTTTCCCAAACGATGAAAGCCCCACCTTTTTTTTTCTCACTCGGCAATCCAAAAAGGTTCCGTTAGATGACAACAGAGGGGACAGGCAACAAGAACCATCAGTCAAAAGAGGGGAGGGCAAGTTCTTCCCTACCGGGTCACGTTGGGGCTCCACCGGAAGTCATCGAATTGATAGTCTACAGTGTTTCTGGATGTTTCAGACTGAAGCTGGCGTCAGCATGAGAGCACCACCATCTCGTAGCTCCGTCGTGGCCATTCCGCAAGCAATCATGGCAGCTGCTCCCCACCGGAAGCCTGCGGGAGTCGGGGGCCCCCATGACTTTTGTAGAATCTTCAAGGCTGAGGGGACGCTTTTGAGAATGGGGCCCAAGCCCTAGCAGGCAAATGTCCGAGTTCAAATGTGTCCCAGGGCCATTTTAGTGGGCCAGGCCCAAATCCGAAGAGCCGGCCGCCATTTTAAAAGTCCTGTGGCAGCCGCCTATCGCTGCACCGCAAGAGTGGGCGCAATTCAACTGGATGGTGGGCGAGACGCTGTAGCCGCAAAAACGGCGCAACTCAACTGGATGGTGGGCGAGACGCTGTAGCCGCAAGAGCGGGCGGTAAACAGCTGAATGGCGGATGAGGCACAGTGCAGCAAAAGCGGGCGGAAAACCGCTGAATGGCAAGTGAAACGCTAAAAGGGCACCCCACTACAGCAGATGAGCCTCCACCTGGGGAGGCCCGTTCACGCTGCCCCCCCCCCCCCCCCGGGGCGCCCCACGCTGTTTTTCGGCGCAGCATTGTAGGATGCCAAGACCAGTGCGGCAAGTAAAGGACATCACCTGGGTGCCGTCCAGATCTCAGCGCGTTGTGCTGCCTTCGGACTATTCGCACAACAGATTTTTTTTTTTTAACGTGTTTACTGTTTTTGGTGCTTTGTATATATTTATAAGTTATTAAAGTGTTATAATCCTACTACTTTGTTGGAGTGCTATATATTTTTATTGTGACACATAATTGTGAAGACTTTGATGTACAAAAAGGCATCCCTGGAATCTTCCGCTTCAGGCTCGGCCCCACACACCCTCACAGTGAGAATCCCCTCCCCAATCACAATACAGGATCGTTATCAGATAGTAGGAACGCGTGTGGTGTGACGGATCTCATGGGGTGGGGGCCTTGATCTACTGTAACTCCTTTGAAGAGGGGTGATTCTTTACAGTTGAGGCCATAAACTACATCCGCAGGGCTAGGTGATAGCCTGGGACCGGCCTGGACAATCAGACACAAAGGAAGAGGAGTGTCAGAGGGTGCGGTAGTGAATAGGGTGAAAGGGAGGTGTCGGGCGGGCACAGGGTGTGATTCTCAGGGAAGAGCAGCGCAGATGGGGGGAGGTTTATGGCCCATGCATAAGAGAGAGAGCGGGGGTGACCAGTGCGTGGGGGAGATGCTTGCGAGGGTGGGGAGCCATGCTGAGGATCGGCGGCGTGCAGAGAGTGGGTCTGGTCAAGGCATCTAAAATGGCTGCCGTGCACGACAAAAGTGTGGCATTGGAAAAAAAGCAAGATGGCGCAGACAATGTTTATCAATACGGATTAATTTATAACAATTATTTTTAACAATATATTTACTCGCAGTGTCAAAATGGCGGTCAACACTTCCTGATTTCCTTCTAATCGAACGTTAACAGACGTCACGATCGGCGGCGTGCAGAGAGTGGGTCTGGTCAAGGCATCTAAAATGGCTGCCGTGCACGACAAAAGTGTGCCATTAGAAAAAAGCAAGATGGCGCAGACAATGTTTATCAATACGGATTAATTTATAACAATTATTTTTAACAATATATTTACTCGCAGTGTCAAAATGGCGGTCAACACTTCCTGATTTCCTTCGAATCAAACATTAACAGACGTCACGCAGCAAAAAAAAAAAAAACGCTCACGCGCAGCCGCTGGAAGACAAGTATCAACATATATGAGCATCCTCAGCCACCCTCAGAAAACATAGGGGGTCAGGATACGTCTTGGGTACCCCCTTATATCCATTTCTCACATTGTTTTTCCTCCATCTTGTAATTTAATTAAAACGAAACACAAAATGGCGAATTCCCGTTTCGCGTCCCGGTTCGCTACCCGGTTCGCGAACCGGAAAGCGCTTCTACCGCAAAAAATCAATTTTTTTTTATTTGCCCCACGGGACCCTTTAATAACCCCAACATCATTCCTAGGGGGTCAAGAAGGGTCTACCTTGCCCCCTTTCATTAAATTCCCCCTTCGTTTTTCTCCTCTTCTTGTCTCTCGATCCTACCGAGAGACAAGATGGCGGCCGCTCCGGACTGTTTAGAATGTTGACAGACACCGGAGAGCCAATCAGCTTCGCTTCGCAAAGTTCCGTTACGCGAAAAGTTCGCGAACCGGAGCGCTATCCGGGACGCTGTCACAAATATATCTGTTTTTTAAAATTTTAATTTCTCAAAATCCACTGGAGCACATATATTGAGACCCAGCAAAGGCACATCGGGCTAACAGTCCCTACAATTTTGCCAAGTTTCATACAAATCCATTCAGCCGTTCGAGCTAAAAGTGAGGCCAAACGCCCTATGGAAAAATGAATGGGAAAAACGCGTTTTGGGACCCCCCTTTTTTCTCGGCCCCCCTTGACAAAACCCCCCAAAATTTTAAGGGGCTGCTCAGAAACAAAATGTGCCATTTTCCTGAAAATTTCAGCCGATTCCGTCCACAAACGCCAAAGTTATTAGACATAGAATTTTCAAAAGTCCCATAGAGAAAAAATACTAACTATCTATACCTACTGGCGACCGCCAGTAGGTAATATATATATATTTATATATATATATATATATATATATATATATATATATATATATATATATGAAAAAGGAAGTTCCTCCTCAGCTTGCTCTGCGCTCGCAGACACCGCCTCCACGCCAGCAAAGAATGAGGACCGGACCAGCAGAGTCAGCAAGATGGTATTTATTTAATAAAACAAAAACAGAACCAGCGACGCGTTTCGGGCGGAAAGCCCTTGGTCACGCTGCAACATTTTTAGAATCATTATGCTATTTTATAAGTGTATGCAGTGATGTTGACACCGCCCCCTGGTGGCGTCCACCATTATCACGTGACATATAGTAAACAGTGAAAAAACACTATCGCTAGTATTCTATTACATTTGCAGATATATATGCAAGAAATTATTACTGGTTAAATCCAGGAATTAATCCAATTCAGTAAAATAATATTATAGGTCAGAAGCATTTAGACACATTTCTCCATTGTCAAATTAAAATTCAAATGACATGTATACTAATTCTGTGCAAATATGCAAGTTTTTATATATAGCAGCGAAAGTTTAAAGTGCATAGATAAAAAAGTGCATAAGTGATAAAGATGTAATAAAGTGCAAAAGTTGCGGGAACATGCTAAACTACCATTAGAACAGTAATGCGCAATCATACAATATGCATTAATATTTGCATGAGTAAATTCATCAAACAATCCTATTCTATTTTAAGTTCTTTTAAAGAGTTCCAGGTAGAGAAAGAAATTATTTTTCAAGAAGCTAAAAATGACAATATGTATAAATAAGATCATATTTCATATATATACACACACACACACCCCACACATCTAACCAGTTGTAACTTTAAATTAACCCAATCTAAAGTAAAAACACACTGTAATAACGAACACAAAAAGACCAAACCAATCCCAGAAATATATATACACACCCCCCATTTTATATACAAGTTTACAAATCTGTGCATCTCCATATATACACTTTGTAGTTTTACGTTCAGCAAAATATATGTACAAATCTACACATTCTACCTTCATATTGAAATAACTATACAGTATAAAATTCCCATTAGAATAATCACCATAAAACTCCTTCAATGAGTCCTGGAATATAATTGTATGAATATAGTAGAAATGCATATTGATCATTTTACATAATAAAGTGCATAATGTGCGTCACCATGAGTGAATGTCGATCTAAACTTCACTAGTTGTAAAAACAGATCATGGGACAGGAGATATCAAAAACACAGGGTACTTCTAATAGGGAACCTAACTAGAAGTACGTATATAATTGCTGATTTAAGAAAGGAAGACAGAATGGAATAACCAGTATTTATAAGGCAATTTACAAAAAGTGATGCATTTCCTCAATATTGTTGAGCCCGTTGGGCCAACGACTATTGAGTTCCAATATAAATCTAGACTCCATTTTCCTGAGCTCTGCCTCACGGTCACCTCCTCTTCTCAAGCTGGGTGAGCCCCAATCACAAAGTAGCTAAGACAGTTTAAATCTTTGTTATGTACCCGCTTGAAATGTCGGGCGACCGGGTAAGTAGGGTCACTATGAAGAATTGCCCGCAAATGCTGTAGTATTCGGACGTGCACCTGGAGCTTAGTGCTGCCAACATATCTAATATATATATATATTCAATAAAAAAAACAAAGGTTTCACACACGTTATAATTAGGAATTAGCATTTAAAAAACCTTAGAAATTCACTGAAAAAACCATAGGTTTCACACATGTTATAGTTAGCTGGACATTTCACTCATACAAAACCATTGAAATTCCCCCGTTATAGGTAATTCAGCTAACTATAACTCGCTGCTGATGAAGTCACATATTACATCACTCATGACATGGTCAGTGACATCACTCATGACATCCCTGATGACATCACTGATGACATCATCCAGTAAATGTGTGTCTTTCTGAAAAATAAATATGTTTTATATATGTATATATATGTATATCTAAAGGTCGATGGAAGAAAGCATGTGTAAATTAGTGTCTAAATGGATGTTTTTTTGTAAAAATGATTGTATTACTGACTTATTAAGTGTATCTTACTGAATACATGTATTAGCGAGTAATGTTTAAATATGTAAATATCTGTATCAGTGTCTCACTTTGTGTATAAGTGGCTGCATTGGTTGGTGACTAGCTACATGAGTGTCGGTATGGGTTATCAGTTGGTTTTTAGAGTATCAGTATTTTTTCTCGCCCCCGCTGCACGAATCACCCCCAAACTTTCAGGGAAGGAGCGGAGCGGAGCAGGCCATTTTCTTCGAGAAATTTGCGAAGATTCGTCTTCCAGCGCCAAAGTTATTCCAAATAGAATGTTGCGGATTTCCTATGGAAACTTGGTTTTAACTATAACTACCTACTGGCGATCGCCAGTAGGTAATATATATATATATGACTGGAACTTCGCCATTCGCCCCAAAAAGACTGGAAGCCAAATAACGAAACGGACCCATTCAGGTTGAATTAAGCGCTTATTTTATTCTGTGCACCCTCTTGTCCGCCATGACGCGTTTCGGGCCCTGGAGCCCTTGATCACATGACATGGTCGAATTACACCTCGTGATTTGTAGTGCAGGAAAGGTCACATGTCTCCAAGCCTATGGAAATAAACAAAATATTTCAGCCTAATACGGACTGTTTAGCAAAAACGTTTCTCTTCAATGTATTCGTTTTTACTTGATCATTTCCTCATTGCATTGTACTCCACAGAATTGTGCAAAATTCACAATAAATATAATAAATATTTAAAATAAGTATATAAATATGTGCAAAATTGCAGTAAAAATTTCAATATATATACACCAACAATACTTTACATTATTTATCAAGTATATACACATTCCCTTTGAACTCTTATACAAGTAATTTTGTCAAACAAAGGGAAACTTCTGTGCAAAGTTGGCAAAATAAAGTGCATATTGCTTAACTGAACTTGTTTTACTGTGGATATAAGTACTCTAAGAGGATTAAGTAATACTGCCCAAGTGGGCATTGTCATTAAATTCCCGGACCACTGCTGCTATACTGCTTGGACTTTTTGTGTTATCCCTGCACTACGAAAAGAAATAGTGTGGTTTTCCCTTCGTATAGTGATTGAATTAATACTGTTTAAAACCTCGCAGTGTAGATGGTATGGTATGTTTGACGACTTTATGCCCCTGATCCATTTATAGGGCTACTGCATCTAACAACAGATTCATATCACTTGCTTATGGTGTTATTCCAGTTGTAAACAGGTGTATAAATCTTCAGTCGCATTGAGGCCATGCGGTGTCTTGGTGTCGAGCTCCAGAATGTAACGGGTTTCTAAGACTCTTAATCGTGCTTCTCTGTTACCCCCTCTTCGTAACGGCTGTACCATATCTATTGCAAAATACTTTAGGCAGTTTACATCCCCCTTGTGGCATAAATTAACATGCCTCGCCACAGGGTAGGCCTCATCTTTATTGGTTACTGACCTCATATGCTGCAATGTGCGCTTGTGGACTTGTAGCTTGGTGCTACCAACGTAGCACAGTCCACAAACGCATTCCAATACATAGATAACGTAATCTGACTTACAGTTATCTTCTTGGAAATGGGGATCTCTGTCTCACTGAATGGAGAACTATATGTTGTTTTGTTCTTCCCTATGGTACATGCTTTGCAAACTGCACATTTCAGGAAACCCTTGCTTTTACCTAGCCAGTTGTCACGAATCGATATATCTGGGCTACTCTTGACCAACATGTCATTCATGGACCGGGCACGACTATATGTGATTGCAGGAAAGGTTGCCATAGTTTTTCCAATCACAGGGTCCCCTGTGATTATGTGCCAGTTTTTCTTGACAATATTTTGTATTTGCCTGTGTTGGCAACTATACCCCAAAATAAGTCTTGGCTGACACCCTGCATTGTTTGCCGTTGTATGTTCTGTCCCCGGATCCGCTTGCGCAGACGGGAACATTGCTGCTTTATTTGCCCTTTCCATTGCTTTTGACACCACACTTTCTGTATAACCTCTCTGTAGGAATCTTGCTTTACTCTCATTTTGTGCTAATAAGCAGGCAGCATCTGTGCTACATATTCTTCTAATCCTTAGCATCTCCCCATAGGGGATGCTTCGGATTAGGTGGTTGGGGTGCTGGCTAGAGGCATGGAGGATTGTGTTACCTGCAGTTTTTTATGATGTAATTTAGTCTGCAGTCTCCCTTCTTCTACATAAACCTCTACGTCTAAAAAATTGACTTTGTTCTCACTTATAGTGCCTGTGAAGTTTAAATTCAATTCATTCTTGTTGATGTCACTAATGAATTGTTCCGCTTCACTCGCTGTCCCCTTCCAAATTATAAACAAATCGTCTATAAATCTGTACCAAGCTACCACTTTGTTAGACATGATCTCACTGAAGGCATTACCCAAGACCTGCTCCTCCCACAGCCCCATGTGCAGACATGAGTAACTGGGGGATATATATGTTTGTATTCCAAAAACGCTCTGCTGTAAGAACTCACTTGACTGCAGGTAGGTAGAAACCTCATTTATTGCATTCTGTGAGATCAAATTCATTTAGTCATTGGCAACCCTTTTACCTACGCGTTTCGAAGCTGTGCGCATCTTCTTCCAGGGCATAATTGTCGCTGCGAATGCTGGAGTTTCAAACGGTCCCACGTGTGCCAATTAGTTTCAAGGCCTCCAGTGTGCCTGCTGTGTAGCTCACTGTTCTGATGCACACTGGGACATGTAGTTTTAAAAATTATTATTGTTACCCTCAGTGAGCTCCGCAAACTTCCAATGTCATTTTTTGGGTTTCAGTGCACAGCAAGCCCTCCAGGGGGTCCCGAAATGAATTAGCACTCACTTGTAACATGCTCTTGCTGTGCCTGCCTGGACTCGAAAAAGTTCACTCTCCAGAGGCCCCTTGCTCATTTATAAGGTGGTGCTGTTCTCCACGACCGAAGCCATTGTGATATTTTGTATTCCAAAAACGCTCTGCTGTAAGAATTCACTCGACTGCAGGTAGGTAGAAACCTCATTTATTGCATTCTGTGAGGTCACATTCATTTCGTCTTTTGCCTATATATATATATATATATATATATATATATATATATATATATATATATATATATATATATATATATATATATATATATATATATATTACCTACTGGCGGTCGCCAGTAGGTATATATAGTTAGGATTTTTTCCCTATGGGATTTCTGAAAATTCTATGTCTAATAACTTTGGCGTTTGTGGACGGAATCGGCTGAAATTTTCAGGAAAATGGCACATTTTGTTTCTGAGCAGCTCCTGGAAATTTGGGGGGGTTTCGTCAAGGGGGGGCTGAGAAAAAAGGGGGGTCCCAAAACACGTTTTTAACATTGAGTTTTCCATAGGGCGGTTGGACTCACTTTTAGCTCGAACGGCTGAATGGATTTCCACGAAACTTGGCAAAATTGTAGGGACTGTTAGCCCGATGTGCCTTTGCTAGGTCTCAATATATGTGCTTCAGTGGATTTTGAGAAATTAACGTTTAAATCAAGATATATATCTGTAACAGCGCTCCGGGCAGCGATCCGGTTCGCGTACTTTTCGCTTATCGGAACTATGCGAAGCGAAGCTGATTGGCTCTCCGGTGTCTGTCAACATTCTAAACAGTCCGGTGCGGCCGCCATCTTGTCTCTCGGTAGGATCGAGAGATAAGAGGAGGCCAAAACAAAGGGGGAAATTTCGATAAGGGGGCATAGTAGATCCTCCCTGACCCCCTAGGTTTTATGTGGAGGTTGTAAAAGGTTTCTGCAGGGCAAAAAAAAAAAAAAAAATATTTATGCGTGGTGAGCTCCTAGTACGCGAACCGCGTAGTGCTCTGGGCAGCGTACTATAAGGATAAAAGAATGATAGATTTTTCTAATACTGTATGTTAATTATTTGTTGTTTTTGTTGGGTTTTTTTTGTTTTCTTTATTTATTTATTTTTTTTATTATGATTGTGTTTCATACTTTATTAAATTTTCTAACATTTCATTGTCAGAAATGTCATAATTTATTATAGGGTGTAATTTTTTTTCATTTTGAAGCAGGTTGTCCACTGCTTCAACACATTGTAGAAGTTCGTGGTCTCTACTGTCATCCATAAAGTCATCAATTTTGTCTTGGCTGCTCTCCTTCAGTTCAATTGAAAATGTAACTTGTTGTTCGCCTTCCATTTTGCCTGAAATTTTGAATAAAAAAATATATATTAGTAGAGATTGGGCACTGTTGGGATTAATTTTAGATAGGTAGTTTTTATCAGTGAATTTTTCTTTTGGCAGTGTATAGTATCAGAGTGGAAATATGACTATAAAAAAGTGTATGTAATTTAACGAAGAGAAGCCTAACTCCATTCCTAACTATAACAGAGAAGTCTATCTAAATCCATAACTACTACAGAGGGATAGTGTATATGTATCAGAAAAAGTCTACCATATCAAGTTATAGTGTACAATATACTTCATTTTTAAAAATAACAACTTACCTTCAGAAACAAGTTGAAGTCTTAGGTAAGTATTGAAATGTGATGTACAACAAGAAGTAGCAGTCAAAATGGCTGTGTTTTCTTCTCTTCCTTTATATATATTCAGGTATATAACCAATCAAATACCAGGTAATAAAAGTAGAAAATGAAAGTAAGATTTTTATTGGTTGTCAATTCCAACACTTCAGATGTGTTTTGTGAAGTAATTTACCTCAAGGTATTTAGAGAGGTCTACAGGCTTAATGGCTAAATGGAATTTCAATCAAATTTGTGAAAATGAAAGGGATTGTTATGTAGTATGAGTTAATCTATATTTGGTGAGAGTGTCTCCAGTCCTTTTTCTTTGAATTACTTTCCCACCTTTTCTTTGGGCCGCTTCCCGGGAAGCAGTTTAGTCCGCGAACTAGAAGCGTAACGGGAGTCCACCATTTTGTGTTTCGGTCGAATTAACATATAAAATGGAGGTTAAATAATGTTCAGAAAGGGTAGAAGGGGACACGGTACAAGTATTTTGACCCCCCCAGGTTTTCTGAGGGTGGCTGAGGAGGACCATATGTGCGGAGAAAAAACATTTTTAAAATAATTTTGGGCGGTTAGCTTCCAGTTCGCGTACCGGGTAGCGCTCTTTGAGCGTAGTTTGTTGAAAATTACAGAAATAAGTTAGAGAAAAGTATTAATTGTGCGTGATCAGATGAAGGGTAGCTCTGAGAAGAGCTTTTGGGTTTATGTTCCTTTTAGGTACTTATAAGTAGGTACCAATGCATAGTCTTAAATTCAGAATGAAAATTCTGTTGCCCTCATCTGAGAAGTGAACTCCATCTCCTCTGTAGATATCTTGCATGTAGTAACGCGAGTTATTATTGTACAGGGAGCCCATTCCATGGTCTCTCATGAAAGCTGAAACAGATTTGTTTACATGCTTCCTCGCTTTCTCAATTTGTGGACCAAATTGGTTGGACCACCTCCATTTCTGTCTTTGGCATATATTGGAATATACCAAGGCAGTTTGAGGAAAAAGTGCCATTAATTGCTCAAAGGTGTCCTTTAAAAGCATTTCCAGACCTACTCCTGTTAAAGTGCCCAAATCATTACCTCCACAATGCACTATTAACAGGTCAGGTTTTGGCAAATGCATAAAGGTTTTCACCAATGGTATCAATTGGTGACATTTTAATCCTCTTTGGCCCAACCATTTAATTTCCACATCTTGTAAATTGAGGTTGTGTAAATTTCTGTTGTCAGCATACCTTTGAGCCCAGTGGATGTAACTATGTCCAACAATCCAGACGTTAAACATGGTGGGAGAAGGTTGTGCTGCAGTCAGATGAAGTGTGGTAATGAAAGGGCAGTTGAAACAGTAGGAGTTTGTAAAGAAAAAAAACTGTGGATTTCCAATGCTAATGATTCATTAGCAGTGATTGGCGCATTTCCATTTCTGAAAACAGAAAGTTAGGGTGCATGGATGTGTTCTTGAAACATGTAATTTCAATGGTCAAGGAAGAAACTTTTAATGAAAGATTGCACTGGATACGCAGGTGCACTGAGAGTTCAGAGTTCAATTGAAACATTGTTGTGTGAATTTGCAAACATGAGAGGTCTTCCAGGAGGTCGTTGCTATGGAAAAAAGGCAGAGAGGGCAGAGGGGGGAAGGGTTTTGATTTGAAAAAAGTGAGGGAAGAGTTATGATTGGCTAATATGAGAGATATGTGAAATGAATATCTGTATTTCTGTGCTTTCAATAGCTGCAGCCTCTGGAGTGCATCCTTTTTCTTCTGCTGAAGACAATTTGGTGTATTTCTGAGACTGTTTTTAAAATCCAAAAAGTATTTGCTAAGGTGAGAAAAGATTTATTTATTTTAGATATAGAATAGAATGATTTAAGGAGAAAATGATGAAGAAAGCTGTGTTTTAAAACTGTGGCTTTGTCTATAGTGATATAGAAATAGATTTTGTTACTTTGAGAAATTGTATTTGCATATTCGGTGTAGGATTCTGGCATGTAGTAACTCAAGGTATTGTTGTATATGAAGCGCATTCCATGGTCTTTTATGTAAGCTGAAACAGATATGTTGTTTTTAAAAACCATTTTGAAATCAATTAAATTTTGGATATGTACTGTTAGAGCTTCATAGGTTGTTTTGGGTCATATTTATAAGGCATTTGAGTGTCTTTGATGTTATTTTTTCATTTTTAAATGGAAAGCATTCCTCATGGGGCAAGTGTCTTGTAAATACGCTCTCACCTGCGCTTGGCAAATTTAGATTTTGATTATGGGAGTTACATAGCCATGTTAATAATGTCGGAAAAATGGTGCTAGGGCATTCCAGAAAACGCTTTCGTGTGTCTCAAGGACATTTTCAGTCATTTCCTCTTGAATGCAGGTATACAATTGATTTATATGCTGTGTTTAAAAACGATTCTTTTCTATGATGATATTTTTTCTCTTTTAAATGGAAAGCGTTCCTCATGGGGCTCTGAGCAGTTCTTAGTCATGTTATCCAATGGGTGGTGGATAACATGGCTAAGAGCATTTGCTGAATAATGCATGAATATCGTTGACTTTTCAGCGTTATTCATGCATTGCGGCCGTTTTTTTTCGCATTTGCGAGCAGTTCTTAGCCATGTTATCCAATGGGAGGTGGATAACATGGCTAAGAGCATTTGCAGGATAATGCATGAATATCGCTGACTTTTCAGCGTGATATTCATGCATTGCTACCGCTTTTTATCGCTAAGGAGAAAATGATGAAGAAAGCTGTGTTTTTAAATTGTGGCTTTGTCTGTAGTGATATAGAAATAGATTTTGTTACTTTGCGAAATTGTAATTGCATATTCGGTGTAGCATTCTGGCATGCAGTAACACAAGTGTGCTTGGCAACTTTAAATTTTGATTATGGGAGTTACATAGCCATGTTAATAATGTCCAAACAATGGTGCTGAGTAGTTTTTAGCCATGTTATCCAACATGGGCTTCGATTGGATTTCCACAGAGCATATTATGAAGCCCATTATCGCCGCTTTATCAGCCGTTTTCGGCCGATAATGCGACGATAATTTTAGTGTACAGGTTTGATAATATTTCCCTACATTCGCAGGGCTAGGTGATAGGCTGAGACCAGCCTGGCATGTAAAATGGCTGCCGTGCACGACAAAATTGTGGCATTGTAAAAAAGGCAAGTTGGCGCAGACATTGTGTCTCAATAAGGATTCATTTATAACAATGTGGTATTTTATCAAGCCTGTGCGCTTCAATTATCGCCGCTTTATCGGCCGAAAACGACCGATAAAGCGGCGATAATGGGCTTGATAATATGCTCTATGGATTTCCAATCGAAACACATGCTAGATGTGAAGACATCTAAAATGGGCTTCGATTGGAATTCCACAGAGCATATTATCAAGCCCATTGTCGCCGCTTTATCGGCGATAATTTTAGCGCACAGGCTTGATAATATGCCTCAAAATATTTTATCGCACTGAGAAATTGGTGGTCAACACTTCCTGATTTCCTTCGAATCGAACGTTAACAGACGTCACGCAGCAAAAATTTAAAAAAAGCTCACGCACAGCCGCTGGAACACATGTATCAACATATATGAGACTCCTCAGCCACTCTCAGAAAATATAAGGGATTAGGATACGTCTCCCGCACCTCCTTATTCCTAGTAATTTAATTAAAACGAAGCACAAAATGGCGTATTCTCGTGCAGTTTGCGGCCCAGTTCGGTGTTTGGGAAGCGGTTCTATCGTGAAAAATATATATTTTTTTATTTTCCCCAGGGGACCCTTTAAAAAATTCCAACAACATTCCTAGGGGGTCAACTGGGGTATACTTTGCCCCATTTCATTAAATTTCCCCTTCGTTTTTCACCTCTTCTTCTCTCTCGATCCTACCGAGAGATAAGATGGCGGCCGCTCCGGACTGTTTAGAATGTTGACAGACACTGGGGACCCAAGCAGCTTTGCATTGCAAAGTTCCTTTTCGCAGGTGGGAGCGTATTTACAAGAAACTTGCACCATGAAGAACGCTTTCCATTTAAAAAAGAAAAATAACATCATACACAGTCATATGCCTTGATTTGCTATGTTAAATAATAAGAAGGGCATTAAGTTTTTGATGACTGTTATTCATTTACTGTTTGGTAATAGTGGTTATTAACATTTTTTATTATATTTTTCAACAGATTCAACTGCAGATTCTTTCATAGTTTGGAAAATGCCTACAAAAAATAGAATTAGAAAGGCTCGAAAACGTCAAAGACAGCACGGTGATGTTTTATTGCAGCAGTCCTCTTCCCTAAATACTTATCAAAACACCAAGAAAGCTCCGGGTAAGAGCACAAAGTCTTTCTTAAAAAATATTTGTAGTAAAAAAAGTATTTCTCGCCAAAATGTTTCAGTTCAGAAAAAGAAGAGTAATTTAAATGGAAAGGAAAGACCCATGAAAAATGTTACTGGTAGAGGAAGAGATAACTCTGTGCATGATAGTAGAAGGAAAGAACAGTTTAGGGACATTCGACAACGAATGTTCCGTAATCGGATAATAGTTAATTTAATAAAAAATATTAAGAAATGCAAACAGAAAGCGGCATTTTATAAGAAGAAGAAAAATGTCGAGAAAATTATTGATCATGCTTTTGAAATTAAGCGAAAGTTGTTTATTTTGGTAATCAATAGAATTAGGAAACTAAGCAAGGTAATTTCTGATTTTAAAACAAACAGTAGATGGAAGAGAGTAGTAAATCGTAGCAACTTTTGTGAAGTTTTTTCCGGAGAATGGATGCATAGTTCAAGTTCTGAGGCATTTTTTAATGAGGAGAGTTATTTTCAGGATAATGATTTGGTGCATGCAGTTGACATCAGTGGTCGAGCTTATGAAGTGAAGGATGGTTGTCCAGTTGAAAAAGAAAAACTTGTGACAACAGAGACAGAAGAGGCGCTAAGTGATGAGGTTTTAGGAAGACGTCCTAAGGCTCCTGTGTACATTTGGAAGTGTAGTTCTATTTGCAGTGTGCGACAGGTTTCCATCAATTTGCTTTGTGATTTTATACGGACATTTAATGAGAAAAGTTTGAAGCAGAAAATGAAGTTGTTGCAAGATTTAGATCCTTGCAGAGTGAGACAAATAACAGGTTTGCATGGTCATTCACTGGCTTGTCTTTCCAGGAGAGTATGCCAGAGTGTTTTTCATCATTTCAGGATGCTAGCAGTGCATCATAATAAAGTGAGAAAATTAGTGAGAATGTTGTATTATGCAAAGAGTCCAGCAATTATGCTTAAACAATTATGTGCTGCTCTTTTGCATGGTTCTGAAATAGATGTGAAGAATATTTGTGAAGAAATTGAGTTTTGTTACTTTAGTAGTAAAGATGAGAATGTTCAAATTGACCCTGAAGTAGAGAGTAATGTGGAAGATAATGTACAGGTTTACAGTACAGATAATTTTCAGAAGGAAATTGCCACGTTTCAGATGAAATCAAGTGAGAGGCCTAATTTCACTTGTGTTTGTTGTCGACGCACTTATTATAAGAATCAGACTAAGGTAGTGGATTTATATGCAAAAAGTGAAAGGGAAAATAATAGTGAATGGAAGGATTTTGCCACATACTTGATGGTAGAAAATTATTTTGATTTGGGATCGGATCAACGTGTGTGTACTTATTGTTGTAATAAATTAAACCAAAACCAGATGCCTGCTAGGGCAGTTCATAATAATCTTGAATTGGTTGAGATTCCTTCTGAATTGAAGGATTTAAATACTTATGAATCTATTTTGATTCAAAGTATCCATCCCTTTCAGGCTATTGTAAGAATGGAGCCAAAGACAGGGAAGTTGCCTCCAGCAGATTTACAGAGAGGATTAAAGGGAAGAGTTGTTTATTTGCCTTTAGATTTGAATAAAAACATTAACACAATTGGAGTAGAAGAAGTGGAAGAGGAACCTCTGGTTATCTTGGTTAATGGGGTTCCGACAAAGAATAAGAAAATATGGCAAGATTTAGTGGATGTTAGGAAAGTCAAAAAGGCAACAGTGTATTTGAAGAAAAATAATAAGTATTATAAGAATGTGTATGTTGCAGAAGAGGAAGTAAGTGATGAAGAGGATAGCGATTTGTGTGCTGGGCAAATTGAGAAAGTAGAGGCCTCTAAAAGTGAAGAAATATATGAACATTATAGTGTTCATCCTTTGCATTCCAAGGAAGTCATGGGGAATGCTATTGAGTTGTTTCAAATGAAACAAGCCAAAGGGAGTCCCATTAGTGTTTGGGAGGAAAGTTTGGAAGCTCAGTGTTTCCCACAGCTATTTCCCACAGGTCGAGGAGGAAGATATGATGAGCGATCTCATCAAATTCCTGCGTCTGAATACCGGACTTTACGATTGTATGGAGAAGATCCTAGGTTTCGTCAATGCATTCCCTATTTGTTTCATCTCCTGTTTGAAAGCGATCTGTCTGGACTGTCATATGCAGTGAACCACATCTTAAAAAGTGGTATACAGATGCGAAATATCTCGGCAAGAGACTTTATGCATAAAGTTAATGTCCATGATAGTATTTTGGATTCTCACTTAATTAATCTCATGGCGTGTCAGCGTGGTACTAATGAGTACTGGTATCGTCGTCATGGTGATTTAAAATGTATGCTGAGGAACTTAGGAACTCTGACATGGTTCCTCACTCTGAGCTGTGCCGAGTATGGCTGGGAAGACTTACTTGAATTTCTACGAGAAGCAAATGGAAATATTGAAAACATTGAATTCAAGACACCTGGAGAACTGTGTTCTTTGGATCCTGTGAATGTATGCAGGTACTTCAATCATAAATTTGAAGCTATGATGTCTTTCATCACAAATAAGAAGAATCCACCTCTTGGAGAGGTGTTGGATTTCTTCTGGAGAAAGGAGTACCAAGCAAGAGGTGCTCCTCATATACATATGTTGTTGTGGATCAAGGATGCACCTAAATTTGGAACAGATCCCGATCACTTAGTGATGAATTTCATAGAACAGTATTCTACGTGTGCTGTTCCAAATGCAACGGAGAAGAAAAGCCTAAGAGAACAAGTTCTACGTTTCCAAAGCCATCGTTGTGGAAAGTACTGTCGTCGTAAATTCAGAAACAAGGACAAGTTCTACACCAAATGTCGTTTCAACTTTCCACGGCCGGTGATTTCTAAAGGAAAAGTGAACAGTTTGATGTCTTCACTACGACATAATGTGACGAGGAAATCACCCAAAAATACATACAATTTGAAAAGGAACGAAGAGTCCAAGTACATCAACGACTACAACCCAGTGATTTTGTCCATGTGGAATGCTAACATGGATATACAGTTTGTGAGTGACAACTGCATGGCTGTGGCTCGGTATGTGACATCTTACATCACCAAAAAAGAAAAGACAGAACTGAAGGATATGTGGGAGGACATATCCCATGAAAAGAGCCTCAGCAAGAAGTTGTACAGTTTCAGTCTGAAGATGTTGTCGCATCGAGAAATCGGAGCTTACGAATGTTCAGATCGATTGTCTTCAGCAAGTCTCTATGCCAAATCTAGGAGTATCGTTTGGGCGAGTCTTGGTCTTGCTGCAACGCGAAATCGAGTTCTAAAACCTGTCCGGGAAATTGAGTATTTGGCGGAAAAGGAGCCAAACAGTACCGACATTTTGAAGACCAACATGTTGGATACATATTATCCAAATCGAAGCAGTCACCTTGAGAATGTTTGTCTATATGAGGTTCTCCAAAATTATATATTCAAGAGGAACATCAAAGAAGATATTGAGAAAGGAGTGTATGCTGTAATTGGAAGTGAGGGATGCCTGGTCAAGCAAAGAAAATGCCAATTAGTAAACCATCGAAAATTGAGTGGTGAATCTCCAGAAAAAAAGGAGTTTTTCTATTTAGCACTTTTGCAACTTTTCAAGCCTTGGCGTGCAGAAGAGGAACTGCTTGGAGATTTCCTCTGTTACGAAGACTCTTTTAATGCAGCCAAGGAGTCCATAGAATGTCCTGCTTTTCCTAAATATCAAGAAATGCTAACTTTGGAAATTGAGCAGGAAGCAACGATTGCAGCCGAGATTGCCAGAGACAGTTCTCAGGACAGTCAGAGTTCTGTTTCATTGAGTCAAGATCCACTTGGAGGACCTATTATCGAAAATGAAGCTGCCACTGCTATGAATGAAGTGGAAAGAGCCATGGCACATGCTCAGGAGGATTCAGTTAACTTAGAAGACTTGGAAAAACAACTCAACGTTGAGCAGAGGAAAATATATGATGAAGTTACCAAGGAAATTGAGCACGGATTAAGTCATGAGAAGAAAGAGTGCTCATGTACGTCGTTGAAGCCTGTCTGACTGTACGTGATTGGAGAAGCGGGAACTGGAAAGAGTTTCCTCATTAAAGCAATTTCTTGTTATTTGCAGGAAAGGACTGAGTCATCGCTGTCTTGTGTTGTCACCGCTCCTACTGGACTGGCAGCACATAACATTAAAGGTATTACTTTGCATCGTCTACTGATGCTGCCGGTGGAGCATGACAACAAATTACAATACAACAAGTTATCTGGAGATGCTTGCTGTGAAGTTTCAAGAGTCTTGAGGAAAATGAAACTACTTATCATTGACGAAGTAAGCATGGTTTCCAATGTCATGCTTGCCTTTGTGCATTTGAGAATGCAAGAAGTACTTAAAACTGAATATGATGTGTTATTTGGTGGCAAACACATCATTGTTTTCGGAGATCTTCTGCAGCTGACACCAGTAAAAGGTCAACCTGTGTTCAAAATACTCACACATGAAGATACCAGGAAGTGCCTAGGGAGCATTGGCAACGTCAATATATGGTTAAACTTCAATTATGCAGAACTGCATGAAAATATGCGTCAGGCAAAGGATGAAGATTACAAGAATATTCTACAAGATATTAGAATTGGAAAAGTGACCGAGCATGGGAGAGAAGCTTTAAATGCACGATTACTGTCAAATTTATATCCCAAACAAGAGATTGTGCCTGAGAATATTTTTCAGAAAATTACTGAAAAGAAATCCGGGATATGTCTCATGCCAACTCTTGCAGAATGTGCCATCTTCAACAACAAAATGTTGAATTTAGAAAAGCAAGAGATTGTGAAACTTGAAGCTATCGACAAATTAGAGCATATGGGATCAACAATTATTTTGTCAGACAATTTGAAATCAAAATTGGATTCATTAGAGAAGACTATATCTAAAACAGCGGGTTTTGAAAAGACTTTGAATGTGTGTTTAAATTGCCGAATCATTTTGAGAAGGAATTTACATGTAGAAAGAGGTCTGGTAAATGGATCAATGGGTAATGTTGTTGATTTTGAGAAATACAAAAATAGAGATGGAATAGAATTTTTAAGAATTAAATTTGATGGCATTGAGGAAGTACAGCAAATTTGTCGTTGTTCTGCTAGGTTTTTGCTTGTTAAAGACTTATATGTTTGCCGTAAACAGTTTCCTGTTTGCTTGGCATATGCGGTGACAATCCATAAATCGCAAGGTTTAAGTGTAGACTGTGCATTGGTGAATATTGGCAGTTCTGTGTTCAAGGAGGGTATGGCATATGTGACATTGTCACGAGTTAGAACTTTATCGGGATTGTACTTGATTGACTGTGATGTCACAAACATTTGTGCGGATCTAGATTGTGTTAAGGAATACAATAGGTTAAGAAGAGAGTATGCGCCACATTTGCCTCAATATCCTTTGTTTGAGAAACGTGTGGTAGGCCAGAAACGTAGAAATATCAGTAATAGTAGGGAGGTTGTTGCAAAAAGACTAAAAGTCAATGAACCGAAAGTTGTTAGCAGAAAGAAAGTGGATTCTGTTGAAGATGTTGTCGGTTTTCAATTTGAAAACAGTTCTGGTGTCAACTGCTATGCAAATGTAGTGGTTAATGTTCTCTTTTCACTAGAGAGTTTAAAAGAACAGATTGTGTTCAATTCGGAACAAAGTTTATGCTGCTTGTTGAATTCTGTGTTAGAGAAATGTAGCACTGATCGAACAAAAGTAGAAAGTGTGTCTGAAGTTCGTTATCTGTTAGATGAATGTTCAGGTCAAACAGACTTCTCTGAAAATAATCAGCAAGATTGTCAGGAGTTTTTAATGTATATGCTTGATGTATTGCAAGATGAGGGTGTAGATGTAGATCACCTGTTTGGGCTTTCTTATCAATGGCAGCATGACTGCGAGAACTGTATGGTATCAAGTACTACTAGTGTAGACTCAGAAAGATTTATATATTTAACTTTGCCAGACAGTAAATCAGTGTCCTTTAATAAGCTAGTAAATGCAGCGGATCACAACATGGAGTGTAGCCAATGTAAATGTGATATGATGTCAACATTATTTATACGTAGATATAGCCAGTATGTCATTTTAATGATCCAACGATGTAGGCCTGATGGATCAAAATTGTCAACTTTAATAAAAAAATTTGTGGCTTCTCAGCTGTCAATATCAGGGAGGACTTTTGTAACTGTAGCAATTATCTATCACGATGGTCCATTAACAACATCAGGACATTATACAGCTTACTTAAAGTCTGGAAACGGCTGGTCATTCTGTAATGATTCCGTTGTAACTTTCAAAAAAAAATTGCCGTTTGACCTTAAAAATTCTTACCTGGTGTTTTTAAAACCAAAATTTTAAGTAGAGGGAATGTAAGTCTGCATTGCTGTCTAGATTAAAAATCCAACTATATAAACCTGATGCAAGTAAGTCTGCTTCATAGTAAGCAGTATCAGTGTCATAGGAAAAGGAGAACATGAGTGACAAAGAAGAGTAAGATATTAGTAGTCCAGGATTGTGAAAATAATCTCAAATATTTTATTTTTGAAAGTTGCGAAAATAGAAAATGTCGGGATTTGATTGGAAGAATTACAAGACTTGCGAATCGCGGCAACATGATTTGGCCTAGTGGAAACATGTGATAGAATGAGAGAAGTTTTTTTTTCTATGTAACATATTTTACGAATCAATGGAGGTTTTCTTTCAGAAAGTGGCGGGCTGAAAATATTTATAGCACAACAGAGTGGATGCTGTTTATAGGAGATCCTTCGACGTCATTGAAAGTAAGTTAATTTTAAGGAGTTTTGAAATCAGATTTCTTAGGTTGTATGGGTTTTTTAAACACAGTCATTTTGATTGTGTTTTTTTTTCCCCGCTGTTACATGATGAATACCTTCAAGTCACTGATTTAAGTGAAATTTGATACATTCTGAGAACAGCAAAAATAAACCATTTAACATGTATAATTAATGTTATGCTTTTTGTACTTATGATATACATTTAGAAATGTGAGGTACATATGGGTAAGCTGAGTCTTCTGTAAGTATCAATTTTAATGCTTACAGTGCTGTACTTCTGGGTACTGTTTTTTTTTAAAAAAAGAAAAGAGGCCTCACCTCAAAGAAAGCTCTTGAAAGCACACATCTTATTTGCATCCTAAAACAATCATTTTAAATGTTAGACACAATTTTATGATGGTTTTACATCTCTTTTGCGCTGTTATGGCATCACTATTGTGAGACATAAGCAATGCAAAAGAAGCATCATATTTCAAAATAGGCCTCATTTCATCAGCATGAAGATACTGTTTGTTGAAAATAAATATATTTAGGATTGTGTAGGGGTCGTAGAGAAGTAGAGGTTTCTATAAGTGTCAAAGTTGTTTAAAAAGTGTTTCTTCTTGAACCTTTTCCCTTCTTTTTTCTAATTTTTAAATACATGTTTTAATATTTTTGGAAATGTTTGTTCTCTCTTTTACAGATTGAATGTATGAAAAATTTTCTTTAAAAATTAACAAGAATTATAAGGTAAATGTTTTCTACTTTTTTAACCTGCATTCCACTGCTGATGATGTCACTGACTATGTTATGAATGATGTAATAAGTGGGCATATCTGTTATCTCGTTAAAAAAAGGAACAGTAAGTTTAAGGATAGGAAACAGACAGTTATGTTACAAAAAAGACAGCTATAGGATGTAAACAAAAAAAACTGTTACTCGCAATCCACTGCTGATGATGTCACTGACCATGTCAAAAATAATGTAATATATGACATGATCAGAAGTGAATTGCGGGTCACAGTATCTTTTCTTTACTCCCAATAGCTGTCTTTTTTGTAACATAGCTGTCTGTTTTCTTTCCTTATACTTACTGTTCCTTTTTTTAAAAAAAATTTTTTTGGTGCGCTCAAAGTTCGCGTACCGGAGTGCGAACTGGGAGCGAACTAATAGAAATAGAGCTTGGCAGAGTTCAAAGAATTCTACCAATTTTTTTTAATAATGGGGAGGTAGTTCTGAAAAGAACTTTTTTTTTCTTTTTGTTGTTTTAAATTTTTTTTATTAGTTTTCTGAACATTTTTTATATTTTTTTGTTTTTTTCTGAACATTTTGTATTTTTTTTTATTTTTGGGGGGGAGGGGGGAAACAAAAATGATTCATCGAAGAGGGCTCAACAGGAGCAACAAAAAAAAGAAGAATTTATTTTTGGGGGCGTTTTGGACATACATGATTTTGGATGGCTCTAATTATAAGAGTTATGCTACTTTCGCTGTAGCATAATATTTGATTGCACCTCACACAAACTTGTTTCACTTCCCCCATGTCCATTTGAATATTTGGGATCAGCTCCCTTGCTTCAGGTCCCGTAACTTCTGGCACAATCGATCTTCTGGCTATTGCTGGTGAATTCTGTTGTTTGTCTCGAAGCTGAGCTGCACTATAGTTATTTGGGTGCCACCTGCTCATGTGTCTGTGCATAGTGAAATTCCCATAACTATATTTTTTGTCCGTGCCTCTAGAAAGACGATCATCACAGATTCGGCAAAAGACATACCTGGCGTTCACTTTCTTTTGCCCTGGTGGAAATTAAAAAAATTGCCAAATGAAATTTTCCTTCCTGTTGTACCTCCTGGGCTCCTCAGGCAAATATTCAGGCTCTTCCTCCTCTTCCTGCTCTTCCTCTTCTTGAAAGATTGGTTGAGTTGGTGGTCCTTTCTTTCCATGAGGAGGTGGAGGTGGTGGTGGGGGAACACTACCAGAAGCAACAACAGAAGCCATTTCTCTGGATTGTAAAAAGGTCTTTCTCTCACCAAGATGAAAGTCAGAGTGAGGAAAGAAGGAGGGGTTTTCATCATTTGGGAAAAGCCAAAGTTCTAAACCAATGAAAAGTGTTAATTTTAGATCACATGACCTAGTATTACATCATTAGGAAACCAAAAGTGAAATGAACTAATGAAAAGTGTTATTATCGAGTCACATGACCTGCTGTCTTTACGTTTCGCGCTTTGCGCCGCTATCCAATCCGCTTCCGAGTCCGCTAACTTGGCGCGTCGGATAACGTATTACGCGACAACGCAAAACGTCATGATAACGTAACAGTTACGCTTAAGGAACGATTACCGGCTCGCGCACCAAGTCGCGGCTTTGAATTCAGCTAACGGGAAGCTGACCAGTTCGCGGACTAGGAGCGGAACAAATTTTTTTTTTTTAAATGTATAAAAAACATGTACAATATATTTTATGATTTAAAGAAGAATACATTTTACAGATAGAAATATTAGCTTTCAAAAAACCATTGAAATTCAATGAAAAAACCATAGGTTATAGTCCATATATAGTTAGGAATTAGCATTTACAAAACCTTATTTTACTCGCATAAAACCATTGAAATTCCATATATAGTTAGATGCGCTAACTATATATCGCGCACCCGCAATCCACTGCTGATGATGTCACATATTACATCATTCATGACATGGTCAGTGACATCACTGATGACATCACTGATGACAACTCAAATGACATCACTGATGACATCACTGATGACAACTCAAATGACATCACTGATGACAACATCCAGTGACTGTATGTTTCTGTAAAGTTAAAATATGTCTTACATATTGAAGAATGAGTGGATGTATAAGTGTCTGGATGAAGGATTTAGTAGGTGCATGACTGATTGTATGAGGGAGTGATTAAATGTGTCTCACTGAGTGCATGGGTTAGTGATTAAACTGTATTAATTTGTGCATCATTATATCTGTTGTTCTGTAAACTGCTGCATGTGTTGATCAGTAGCTATATGAGTAACTATATGGGTTATTGATTGGTTGCCCAAGTATTTGTGTGGGAGACTGAGTGTGTGTGTGGGTGGCTGGGAGGTGTGTGACTCTGTGCATAGATGTGTGAGCAGTTGATTCACTAGGTGTATGAGTTCAAGAGTGCATGTGGAAACAGCTATATGGGCGGTTGACTGTGTGCATGAGTGTATTGGTGAGTGAATGGATATCTCAGTGCTACATGTCAAAGTAAGTACATATGTAAAACACAGTACATGTGAGAGTTAACATATATAAATAACTGTGCATAAGAGCCAGTGAATGTGTGAGTGGCTGTATGGATCATTGTGAACATGTATCAAGGATTGTATAAGAGAGTAAATATGTGTTAGAATATGTTTCAATAAGTAAGGTGTGTATAACTGTATAGTTGAGGAATTGGAGGTGTGTTTGATTCTTTGCATGACTGTCTAGGTGTATGAGTAACTCCATGGATGAGTGACAGTCTGTGAGTGTCTGTTTTCACTGAGTGTATCTAAGGATATATCAGAGTCTGTAGAGGTTCATCGTATTAACACATGAATGATGTCATCTGTGATGTTGTCAGTGATGTCATTTGAGTTGTCATCAGTGATGTCATCAGTGATGTCATTTGAGATGTCATCAGTGATGTCATTTGAGTTGTCATCAGTGATGTCATCAGTGATGTCATTTGAGATGTCATCAGTGATGTCATTTGAGTTGTCATCAGTGATGTCATCAGTGATGTCACTGACCATGTCATGAATGATGTAATATGTGACATCATCAGCAGTGGATTGCGGGTGCGCGATATATAGTTAGCGCATCTAACTATATATGGAATTTCAATGGTTTTATGCGAGTAAAATAAGGTTTTGTAAATGCTAATTCCTAACTATATATGGACTATAACCTATGGTTTTTTCATTGAATATATATATAAACACATCACCTCCTCAAACGACGAGAGTGAAGAGGCCAAACCAGGGGAGTAGGAGAAGGCAAATTTTATTCCCGTGCTGCAGGCAAGGAAAGTTCACATCATCCGTTCACGGCAAATGCATTTCAGCTTCTCTCAAGCCTTCCTCAGCGCCACGGGTGTGTGCAGGATAGGTGGCGGCACTTTTCACGCCCCTCCTAATAGGTGTGAGCTCTGCTCCGCCCCTCCGGGTAAGTACCAATGGCAGTTATCCTGGCAAGTCGCTTTATGCACGGCGACTACCAGTACCAGGATGCAATGTTCTGAGTCTTGCCTGGTGGATACTGCTCGGGGTCAGACAGAGCTGTGCTGCTAATGAAACCTCCAAAGCCCGATGACACAGGAATGCCACCGTCTCCTCCAGTCCCCGAACCGTTTCAACCTCCTGAACCTGGTGTCAATGAGGCAGGAGCAAGGATGAGAATCATACCTCGCCCAGCATGAAGTCAATGACCCCAAAACTACCAGCAATATCGTCCAGGTCAAGAGGCGAGCTCTGGCAGTTCCGGTAACCCGGATTCCAACAAAAACCACCGAAGTAGCATCCAGTCGAACCAGAGCCAGCTTGCAGAAACGGGAGCCTCTTGAATGCGGTACTGGATTCCTCGTTGCAAAATGTAAACACATCACCTCCTCAAACAGAGGAAGATCTGCAGCTACAGAATACTTAGGGTAACATTTCAGAGCCAGTCAGACCAGCTCCTGTGGTTGTTTCAGCGGTGTGGGATACCGTGGGGAGACCAACGTGACCTTGTCAGAATTGGTCAGCCCGACGGACAGATCACGATGGATGCATCGTGTATTCCGACCAACCGCTGTACAGCCTTCCTCCAACCGCTGTAATGATGGTAGGAGAAACCATAGGCAGTGCAGGGGTCTCCTACCACCATTCGGATTACGATGTGGGTATCCGACAACCCAACCGTGGCGGTCCAACCGGCGGCCTCAAGTAATCTTAACAAAACTTTTGGGGTACATACTCACCCAATTCCGCTTCTCCCCAGCAGTCTCTGAAGTGGATCCCTTTCTCCAGGTCCTCCCTACACCTGATCAGCTGAACCCCGATGACGATGACTCTGTGGGAGAGGGAACACAGGTAAGTCCTTCTGCGCTATATATCCCCATTAACTGGACTGTGCACACTCCGTAACACTCTAGAAATGGGGCACATGCAGCACAAGGCATATCTCCAAATATGTCATGCATGTGTGTACAATTCACATGTTTTTGGTGATTTTGTACTCACTTGCAGCAACATATTTGGGGATATATGCACCGTCGTATATGAGACAGCATTGTTGCATTGTAATACGGCGGCAGGAACTTTCCCAGATCACGCCCGCAGCAGTTGGACAGTTGGTACAACCAGCATTTTAATGGCCCCCTACGTTTTTCTAATTTTGCTTCTTTGAGATGGGAAATGTCATATTTTAATATTTGTATAAATAATATTTAATTGTTTTTTGGAACTCTGTGCTTTATGTGTTGTAATGAATTTATGTGTTGGATTGAGTTTGTTTTTTAGTTTCTTTGTTGGTGATACTTACAATTTTTGTTTAAATAATTTATATAACATTTTTTATCGCAGACTTCATTAACATTGGAATTTTATTACATTTTTAGGATGATATAATACAATATTATATTTATTAGTTATAGAAACATTATTTATCATGAGAGTTTTGGTTTAGTTATAATTTTTGGTGACTTTGGTAGGCTACTGTTATTTTATAATATGCTTTTGACTCTGATTTCTGGGCAATCCACTCCTTCGGTATTTATGAAGAGTTTGAATTTAAATTGTAGCATGTCGTACATTCTTTCAGTTTTTTTTGGTAGTAGGGCATATATTCACCATGTATGGTGTACATTTGTGTGAATGCTGTGGGCCATATTTTGAAGGTTCCATCCATCATCCAGGTTAGACAATGGCTTAGTGTTAGTAAATTATTTGCTGTCAGAAAATTAGGATTTGTTAGTCATTGCTTAGGTTGTCATTAAAAAGGAAGCGTTCCGAATTATGTGTTATTTTTAGATGTTTAGGTATTTCTAGGGCAGGAGGCATATCACTGGTGGATGTCCTAATTTATGAAATTATATTTTTATATGGGGGTATAGGTGGCAGATGGCCTGCGATTTGCTTGGTGAATTTAGGCAGTATATCTTTAAGGATATCTGTTGTGGGTTCCCTGGAGCCAGTGCTTGCCCCACTTATATCCTGCAATACATCCTTTCTTTCTTTCTTTCTTTCTTTCTTTCTTTCTTTCTTTCTTTCTTTCTTTCTTTCTTTCTTTCTTTCTTTCCAGAGTTTCATATAGCGCACACTGGACCCCGAAGATATCGGGTATCAGAGCGTTTTACTTGAGCACCAGTTAGTAACAGACAGACACATTTTTTTTGTTAGGCACAGGGAGATGGAGTGATTTAACCAGAATCACAGGATTTTGAGCGTTGGTGCCGTGGCTCGAACCCAGTAGCCCAGGGTTGAGGTCGACCTGCATAGCCGTGAGGCCACATCCTCTCCCCATACTTCTAATTCTTGTTATTTTTGGGGGTTGTGCTCTCTATTAGAATAATATTTGGTACATTTACAGTTTATATTTTATGTTGATGCACTTTCTTGGCTGCTATTGGCCTTAGTGCACTTTCTTGGCTGTAAGCCAATACGATTTAGTAACTGCTTTCCTTTCTGTGATGTTAGGTAGTTGCGTCCTCTATCCGTACATCCAAAAGTCGTGTAATACTATAAATATATACAATACTCAAAGGTTTTTTGTGTTTGTTATTTACTCGTAAAAGTATGCAAGTACTTCTATTTTGTTTACTCACATATATATTCTGTTTAAATGTTTAATACTGGTTCGCAGCTTTTCCATTGGAGCAGGTGCTATCCTTTCTGTTGCATGAAAAACAGTTAGGTTAATTTAAAATGTTAATTTGTTAGTAGTTTGTGGCAGTTGAAGTTGTTAGGTTTTTTTACTTGCTATTTGGGTGAGTTCATAGTTTTTGAGTAATTTAAGTATACTTACTTTTTTATGAATTTTTGCTGGTTTTTGATAGTTGATTTTTTTTCTGGTAGTTTATAATTTTTCCAAGTTATAGCTTTTTTTAAGAAGTCTATGTCAACAAAAAGAAGTTGGAGAGTGTTTCATTAATTATTTGCTATTACAAAAATGTTTGTTTACTAACAAGTACATTTTAGTTGAAATAGAAGTTTTACTTACATGGTCAAGTAGTTGTTGAGGGTAGTATATGTCTTCTTTAATGTTCTGGTCAGAATATCTGGCAGGGTTTCCTCACCTTGCAGCATTTGTCATCTTTGAAGTATTCAGTTGTATAAACTAGTGTGACCCTTTGTATTGTTGATCTAATTGTGTGCCTAATTTTATTAATTGAAGTTGTTTACACTTTCATTTTATAGGTTGTTTTAGTTTTCATTTAATTTTTTTTTATCATTCTGTCCTTTTATGGTAAATGCTAATTCAGGTTTAATTTACATTCCATGACCTAAAGGTTGATAGTTTTGAATACATATATATATATATATATATATATATATATATATATATATATATATATATATATATATATATATATATATATATATATTACCTACTGGCGGTCGCCAGTAGGTATATATAGTTAGGATTTTTTCTCTATGGGATTTTTGAAAATTCTATGTCTAATAACTTTGGCGTTTGTGGACGGAATTGGCTGACATTTTCAGGAAAATGGAACATTTTGTTTCTGAGCAGCCCCTGACAATTTGGGGGGGGTTTCATCAAGGGGGGGCGAGAAAAAAGGGGGGTCCCAAAACGCGTTTTTCCCATGTTAATTTCCATAGGGCGGTTGGCCTCACTTTTAGCTCGAACGGCTGAATGGATTTGCACGAAACTTGGCAAAATTGTAGGGACTGTTAGCCCGATGTGCCTTTGCTAGGTCTCAATATATGTGCTCCAGTGGATTTTGAGTAATTTAGGTTCAAAAAAAGATATATATCTGGGCGGAGCCTAACCACACATCTGATCTGATTGGCTGTCAGCACTTCATCCAAGAAGTGTTGGCAGCCATCTTGGGACCAATATACATGATAGCACCTCATTAAAAAGCATTGTAGTTAATAGAGGGTTTTAGGACTTTAGTTACATTATAAATCATTTGTTGATGGTACCATACTCGTTTTAGGAATTGTGGTGGGTTCTAAGGTGATTTTACCATGTGAAAAAACCTTCTGCTGTGATATCATGAATATTGTTTGAAAGAAAACTAATATCTCATGATTTTCCCACAGTGGTTTGGAAGGGGATCTATAAGCTAAACTGAAAGCATATTTTCTGTAAATTCACATTATCTTTCTCAGTCATGTGAAAATGAAGTCTGACATTCTCAGTAAAACATGTACATCGAACAAGGACAGAGACTGTCAGTTGATTCCTTTGTGTTCTACTGCAGCCTCCTAGAGTGTTCTAAAGAACAACTAGAGCGCTAACAGTCCTATTTATTACAAAGGTATGGCACACCTGAAGCCATCTTGATTGGAATAAAGTGGTAACTCTTAAAACATTTAATTTAAAAAGAAACAACATGAGGGGGTATATTTTGCCATAGAAAGTATGATTAGTGCTGCAGAATGAAAAATTAGGGCACATTTTGAGTGACTTCTCAAATCCTTTTCTATTTCATTAAAACATTCTGACATGCAGTCTCCCAAAATGGCCACCAGAGACAAAAGAGCCCAAATGTAGCCCAAATATCACCCAGATGTAGCCCAAGTATAGCCCAATGACAGAATGTCCCAGAGTGTTCTAAAGAAGAACTAGAGTGCTAACAGTCCTACTTATTACAAAGGTATGGCACACCTGAAGCCATCTTGTTTGGAATAAAGTGGTAACTCTTAAAACATTCAATTTAAAAAGAAACAACATGAGGGGGTATATTTTGCCATAGAAAGTATGATTAGTGCTGCAGAATGAAAAATTAGGGCACATTTTGAGTGACTTCTCAAATCCTTTTCTATTTCATTAAAACATTCTGACATGCAGTCTCCCAAAATGGCCACCAGAGACAAAAGAGCCCAAATGTAGCCCAAATATCACCCAGATGTAGCCCAAGTATAGCCCAATGACAGAATGTCCCAGAGTGTTCTAAAGAACAACTAGAGCGCTAACAGTCCTACTTATTACAAAGGTATAGCACGCCTGGAGCCATCGTGATGGGAATAAAGTGGTAACTCTTAAAACATTTAATTTAAAAAGGAACAAAATGAGGGGGTATATTATGCAATAGAAGGTATTATTAGTGCTGCGGAAAGAAAAATTAGGGCACATTTTGAGTGACTTTTCAAATCCTCTTCTATTTCATTAAAAAATTCAGACATGCAGTCTCCCAAAATGGCCACCAGAGACAAAAGAGCCCAAATGTAGCCTAAATATCACCCAGATGTAGCCCAAGTATAGCCCAATGACAGAATGTCCCAGAGTGTTCTAAAGAACAACTAGAGCGCTAACAGTCCTACTTATTACAAAGGTATGGCACACCTGAAGCCATCTTGATTGGAATAAAGTGGTAACTCTTAAAACATTTAATTTAAAAAGGAACAAAATGAGGGGGTATATTTTGCCATATGAATTATGATTAGTGCTGCAGAAAGAAAATATAGGGCACATTTTGAGTGACTTCTCAAACCCTCTTCAATTTCATTAAAAAATTCTGACATACAGTCTCCCAAGATGGCCACCAGAGACAAAAGAGCCTAAATGTAGCCCAAATATCACCCAGATGTACCCCAAGTATAGCCCAATGACAGAATGTCCCAGAGTGTTCTAAAGAACAACTAGAGCGCTAACAGTCTTACTTATGACAAAAGTATGGCACACCAGAAGCCATCTTGATTGGAATGAAGTGGTAAGTCTGAAAACACTCAATTTAAAAAGGAACAACATGAGGGGGTTAATTTTGCCATAGAAAGTATGATTAGTGCTTCAGAAAGAAAAATTAGGGATCATTTTGAGTGACTTCTCAAATCCTCTTCTATTTCATTAAAAAAATTCTGACATGCAGACTGAAACATGCACTTTGAATACCAGCAGCAGACGTCCCTGGTGAGCAGTAGCTTTACTACAGTGATCTAATGTGCAACTAGAGTGCTAACATTCAGAATTTATGGCAAATGTGTGACACATCTGAATGCCTTCTTGATGGAACCAAAGTAAACAAGCATTGAAAATGCAACAGATCTCGCCCTCGTTTAAGTTAAAGCCATTCTGTTTGTAATGAGGTGGCTTTTTAGCTTTGCTTTTATTAGTGTTTTTTCAACTTTCATGTAAATAACATGCATCTGTATGCATATAAGTATATGTATGCATGCATTTATGTTTGTATTTATATAGATATACAGATGATATATGTTTATATATGTATGTATATATATATATTCACTGAAAAAACAATAGGCTATAGACCATATATAGTTAGGAATTAGCATTTACAAAACCTTGAAAATTCACTGAAAAAACCATAGGTTATAGACCATATATAGTTAGGAATTAGCATTTACAAAACCTTGAAAATTCACTGAAAAAACCATAGGTTATAGACCATATATAGGTAGGAATTCGCATTTACAAAACCTTATTTTACTCACACAAAACCATTGAAATTCCATATATAGTTAGTTGCACTAACTATATATCGCGCACCCGCAATCCACTGCTGATGATGTCACATATTACATCATTCATGACATGGTCAGTGACATCACTGATGACATCACTGATGACATCTCAAATGACATCACTGATGACATCTCAAATGACATCACTGATGACATCACTGATGACATCTCATTTGACATTACTGATTACATCACTGATGATATCATTCATGTGATAATACGATGAACCTCTTCAGACTCTAATATAACCTTAGATACAATCAGTGTAAACAGACACTCACAGACTGTCACTCATCCATGGAGTTACTCACACACCTAGTCAGTCATGCAAAGAATCAATCACACCTCCATTTCCTCAACTATAGAGTTATACAAACTTTACTTATTCAAACATATACTAACACATATTTACTCTCTTATACAATCCGGGATACAAGTTCACAATGATCCATACAGCCACTCACACATTCACTGGCTCTTATGCACAGTTATTTATATATGTCAACTCTCACATGTACTGTGTTTTACATATGTACTTACTTTGACATGTAGCACTGAGATATCCATTCACTCACCAATACACTCATGCACACAGTCAACCGCCCATACAGCTGTTTCCACATGCACTTTTGAAACCATACATCTAGTGAATCAACTGCTCACACATCTATGCACAGAGTCATACACCTCCCAGCCACCCACACACGCACTCAGTCTCCCATACAATTACTTGGGCAACCAATCAATAACCCATATAGTTACTCATATAGCTACTTATCAACACATGCAACAGTTTACAGAACAACAGACATAATGATGCACAAATTAAGACAGTTTAGTCACTAACCCATGCACTCAGTGAGACACATTTAATCACTCACTCATACAGTCAGTCATGCACCTACTAAATCCTTCATCCAGACACTTATACATCCACTCATTCTTCAATATGGAAGACATATTTTAACTTTACAGAAACATACAGTCACTGGATGTTGTCATCAGTGATGTCATCAGTGATGTCACTGACCATGTCATGAATGATGTAATATGTGACATCATCAGCAGTGGATTGCGGGTGCGCGATATATAGTTAGTGCAACTAACTATATATGGAATTTCAATGGTTTTGTGTGAGTAAAATAAGGTTTGGTAAATGCGAATTCCTAACTATATATGGTCTATAACCTATGGTTTTTTCAGTGAATTTTCAAGGTTTTGTAAATGCTAATTCCTAACTATATATGGTCTATAACCTATGGTTTTTTCAGTGAATATATATATATATATATATATATATATATATATATATATATATATATATATATATATATCAAGGTTCACAGTTACCCAAAGGTGCGGGGCGCACTCTCCCAACAGCGCGTTCAAGTTTGTACCTTGATCTGAAATGGAAAAATAAATCGAAGGATTTGCACTTGGTGGTCCGTGCTCTTTCTTTTGTGCCCCGCGGGAAAGGGATTACAAAGCTGAAGAGTTTCACCGCATATATATATATATATATATATATATATATATATATATATATATATATATATATATATATATATATATATATATATATATATATATATATTCACTGAAAAAACCATAGGTTATAGACCATATATAGTTAGGAATTCGCATTTACAAAACCTTATTTTACTCACACAAAACCATTGAAATTCCATATATAGTTAGTTGCACTAACTATATATCGCGCACCCGCAATCCACTGCTGATGATGTCACATATTACATCATTCATGACATGGTCAGTGACATCACTGATGACATCACTGATGACATCTCAAATGACATCACTGATGACATCTCAAATGACATCACTGATGACATCACTGATGACATCTCATTTGACATTACTGATCACATCACTGATGATATCATTCATGTGATAATACGATGAACCTCTTCAGACTCTAATATAACCTTAGATACAATCAGTGTAAACAGACACTCACAGACTGTCACTCATCCATGGAGTTACTCACACACCTAGTCAGTCAATCAAAGAATCAATCACACCTCCATTTCCTCAACTATACAGTTATACAAACTTTACTTATTCAAACATATACTAACACATATTAACTCTCTTATACAATCCCTGATACAAGTTCACAATGATCCATACAGCCACTCACACATTCACTGGCTCTTATGCACAGTTATTTATATATGTCAACTCTCACATGTACTGTGTTTTACATATGTACTTACTATGACATGTAGCACTGAGATATTCATTCACTCACCAATACACTCATGCACACAGTCAACCGCCCATACAGCTGTTTCCACATGCACTTTTGAAACCATACATCTAGTGAATGAACTGCTCACACATCTATGCACAGAGTCATACACCTCCAAGCCACCCACACACACACTCAGTCTCCCATACAAATACTTGGGCAACCAATCAATAACCCATATAGTTACTCATATAGCTACTTATCAACACATGCAACAGTTTACAGAACAACAGACATAATGATGCACAAATTAAGACAGTTTAGTCACTAACCCATGCACTCAGTGAGACACATTTAATCACTCACTCATACAGTCAGTCATGCACCTACTAAATCCTTCATCCAGACACTTATACATCCACTCATTCTTCAATATGTAAGACATATTTTAACTTTACAGAAACATACAGTCACTGGATGTTGTCATCAGTGATGTCATCAGTGATGTCATTTGAGATGTCATCAGTGATGTCATCAGTGATGTCACTGACCATGTCATGAATGATGTAATATGTGACATCATCAGCAGTGGATTGCGGGTGCGCGATATATAGTTAGTGCAACTAACTATATATGGAATTTCAATGGTTTTGTGTGAGTAAAATAAGGTTTTGTAAATGCGAATTCCTAACTATATATGGTCTATAACCTATGGTTTTTTCAGTGAATTTTCAAGGTTTTGTAAATGCTAATTCCTAACTATATATGGTCTATAACCTATGGTTTTTTCAGTGAATTTTCAAGGTTTTGTAAATGCTAATTCCTAACTATATATGGTCTATAGCCTATGTTTTTTTCAGTGAATATATATATATACATACATATATAAACATATATCATCTGTATATCTATATAAATACAAACATAAATGCATGCATACATATACTTATATGCATTTTAGGGTTGTTAGGGCGTTTTCGTGTGTATTATGTTGCTTTTTTAGGGCTTTTGGGTCAATTAAGTAGGGTTCCCGGAGCCTAGGGCTGAGGGGCCGGTTCAGTTTCGTGCGTATTGGTGTTGGCAAGGTTTTGAGGGATTTTGGCGGTTTTTGGTCGAGATTTGGCCGTTATATGGCTTTTTTTTGTGTTTGCGGGGGGCGCATATTCGGGTTGAAATTCGTCCCCGTTCCAGTGGATGGATTGGGCTGAATTTTGGCGAGATGTTAGGAAATCGCTGGAACTAGTGTCCAGCCAAGTTTGAAGCGGATCGGAGCAGTGGAAGTGCTTTAAAGAGCAATTTTTGTGCGGAGTAGCGAATTGTCATGTTATTCAACGGGAGTTTTTGGTGCGCATGGAGAAGGTGAATTTGGGGTGTTCCAGTTGCGCTAGAGGGACGGGGCTTGGGTGAGCTGTAGGGAGAGTGGATCGGCAGGTGTGCCGAATTTTTGGGATTTGTTGGCCGAAGGGAAGGGTGTGCTTGGGCAAAGTCGATTTGGTGAAAACGGTGCGTTATTTACATGAAAGTTGAAAAAACACTAATAAAAGCAAAGCTAAAAAGCCACCTCATTACAAACAGAATGGCTTTAACTTAAACGAGGGCGAGATCTATTGCATTTTCAATGCTTGTTTACTTTGGTTCCATCAAGAAGGCATTCAGATGTGTCACACATTTGCCATAAATTCTGAATGTTAGCACTCTAGTTGCACATTAGATCACTGTAGTAAAGCTACTGCTCACCAGGGACGTCTGCTGCTGGTATTCAAAGTGCATGTTTCAGTCTGCATGTCAGAATTTTTTTAATGAAATAGAAGAGGATTTGAGAAGTCACTCAAAATGATCCCTAGTTTTTCTTTCTGAAGCACTAATCATACTTTCTATGGCAAAATTAACCCCCTCATGTTGTTCCTTTTTAAATTGAGTGTTTTCAGACTTACCACTTCATTCCAATCAAGATGGCTTCTGGTGTGCCATACTTTTGTCATAAGTAAGACTGTTAGCGCTCTAGTTGTTCTTTAGAACACTCTGGGACATTCTGTCATTGGGCTATACTTGGGGTGCATCTGGGTGATATTTGGGCTACATTTAGGCTCTTTTGTCTCTGGTGGCCATCTTGCGAGACTATGTCAGAATTTTTTAATGAAATTGAAGAGGGTTTGAGAAATCACTCAAAATGTGCCCTAATTTTTCTTTCTGCAGCACTAATCATAATTCATATGGCAAAATATACCCCCTCATTTTGTTCCTTTTTAAATTAAATGTTTTAAGAGTTACCACTTTATTCCAATCAAGATGGCTTCAGGTGTGCCATACCTTTTTAATAAGTAGGACTGTTAGCGCTCTAGTTGTTCTTTAGAACACTCTGGGACATTCTGTCATTGGGCTATACTTGGGCTACATCTGGGTGATATTTGGGCTACATTTGGGCTCTTTTGTCTCTGGTGGCCATTTTGGGAGACTGCATGTCAGAATGTTTTAATGAAATAGAAAAGGATTTGAGAAGTCACTCAAAATGTGCCCTAATTTTTCTTTCTGCAGCACTAATAATACCTTCTATTGCATAATATACCCCCTCATTTTGTTCCTTTTTAAATTAAATGTCTTAAGAGTTACCACTTTATTCCCATCACGATGGCTCCAGGTGTGCTATACCTTTGTAATAAGTAGGACTGTTAGCGCTCTAGTTGTTCTTTAGAACACTCTGGGACATTCTGTCATTGGGCTATACTTGGGCTACATCTGGGTGATATTTGGGCTACATTTGGGCTCTTTTGTCTCTGGTGGCCATTTTGGGAGACTGCATGTCAGAATGTTTTAATGAAATAGAAAAGGATTTGAGAAGTCACTCAAAATGTGCCATAATTTTTCATTCTGCAGCACTAATCATACTTTCTATGGCAAAATATACCCCCTCATGTTGTTTCTTTTTAAATTAAATGTTTTAAGAGTTACCACTTTATTCCAATCAAGATGGCTTCAGGTGTGCCATACCTTTGTAATAAGTAGGACTGTTAGCGCTCTAGTTGTTCTTTAGAACACTCTAGGAGGCTGCAGTAGAACACAAAGGAATCAACTGACAGTCTCTGTCCTTGTTGGATGTACATGTTTTACTGAGAATGTCAGACTTCATTTTCACATGACTGAGAAAGATAATGTGAATTTACAGAAAATATGCTTTCAGTTTAGCTTATAGATCCCCTTCCAAACCACTGTGGGAAAATCATGAGATATTAGTTTTCTTTCAAACAATATTCATGATATCACAGCAGAAGGTTTTTTCACATGGTAAAATCACCTTAGAACCCACCACAATTCCTAAAACGAGTATGGTACCATCAACAAATGATTTATTATGTAACTAAAGTCCTAAAACCCTCTATTAACTACAATGCTTTTTAATGAGGTGCTATCATGTATATTGGTCCCAAGATGGCTGCCAACACTTCTTGGATGAAGTGCTGACAGCCAATCAGATCAGATGTGTGGTTAGGCTCCGCCCAGATATATATATTTTTTTGAACCTAAATTACTCAAAATCCACTGGAGCACATATATTGAGACCTAGCAAAGGCACATCAGGCTAACAGTCCCTACAATTTTGCCAAGTTTCGTGCAAATCCATTCAGCCGTTCGAGCTAAAAGTGAGGCCAACCGCCCTATGGAAATTAACATGGGAAAAATGCGTTTTGGGACCCCCCTTTTTTCTCGGCCCCCCCTTGATGAAACCCCCCCAAATTGTCAGGGGCTGCTCAGAAATAAAATGTTCCATTTTCCTGAAAATTTCAGCCGAATCCGTCCACAAACGCCAAAGTTATTAGACATAGAATTTTCAAAAATCCCATAGAGAAAAAATCCTAACTATATATACCTACTGGCGACCGCCAGTAGGTAATATATATATCAAGGTTCACAGTTACCCAAAGGTGCGGGGCGCACTCTCCCAACAGCGCGTTCAAGTTTTAGGCAACAAACAGGAGCATCCAGCGTCAGCAGCGCCTGACGCGTTTCGGGCTACGCCCTTCCTCTGAGGCTTTCTGCTTACTCAATAACTGCCAGCACAAGGACTCCAGGTATACTCCCACATTTATTCAAATGTTATACACTCAGGTGAGTATGATTACCTCAAAGCTTTCTGGGACTGGTAGTCCTTAACATCAACACCCCAGTGGGCTGCCAGCAGAAATTGAGTCAAATATGATTTCCAATCACAAGTGCTTCTGTTCAGTTCTCACCCATGTAGATAAGCGCCAGTTGTATCTGCAGCGTTGATCATGGACCAGCCGCGGAACTGTCTGATTCCACAGCGGTGCGCCCCCCGGCCGGGTCGGCCGTCATTAAATCAAGGTTCACAGTTACCCGAAGGTGCGGGGCACACTCTCCCAACAGTGCGTTCAAGTTTTAGGCAAGAAACAGGAGCATCCAGCGTCAGCAGCGCCTGACGCGTTTCGGGCTACGCCCTTCCTCTGAGGCTTGCTGCTTACTCAATAACTGCCAGCACAAGGACTCCAGGTATACTCCCACATTTATTCAAATGTTATACACTCAGGTCAGTATGATTACCTCAAAGCTTTCTGGGACTGGTAGTCCTTAACATCAACACCCCAGTGGGCTGCCAGCAGAAATTGAGTCAAATATGATTTCCAATCACAAGTGCTTCTGTTCAGTTCTCACCCATGTAGATAAGCGCCAGTTGTATCTGCAGCGTTAATCATGGCGCTGCTGATGCTGGATGCTCCTGATTCTTGCCTAAAACTTGAACGAGCTGTTGGGAGAGTGCGCCCGCACCTTTGGGTAACTGTGAACCTTGATTTAATGACGGCCGACCCGGCTGGGGGGCCCACCGCTGTGGAATCAGACAGCAGATACAACTGGTGCTTATCTACATTGGTGAGAACTGAACAGAAGCACTTGTGATTGGAAATCATATTTGACTCAATTTCTGCTGGCAGCCAACTGGGGTGTTGATGTTAAGGACTACCAGTCCTAGAAAGCTTTGAGGTAATCATACTCACCTGAGTGTATAACATTTGAATAAATGTGGGAGTATACCTGGAGTCCTTGTGCTGGCAGTTATTGAGTAAGCAGCAAGCCTCAGAGGAAGGGCGTAGCCCGAAATGCGTCAGGCGCTGCTGACGCTGGATGCTCCTGTTTCTTGCCTAAAACTTGAACGCGCTGTTGGGAGAGTGCGCCCGCACCTTTGGGTAACTGTAAACCTTGATTTAATGACGGCCGACCCGGCCGGGGGGGGCGCACCGCTGTGGAATCAGACAGTTCCGCGGCTGGTCCATGATCAACGCTGCAGATACAACTGGCGCTTATCTACATGGGTGAGAACTGAACAGAAGCACTTGTGATTGGAAATCATATTTGACTCAATTTCTGCTGGCAGCCCACTGGGGTGTTGATGTTAAGGACTACCAGTCCCAGAAAGCTTTGAGGTAATCATACTCACCTGAGTGTATAACATTTGAATAAATGTGGGAGTATACCTGGAGTCTTTGTGCTGGCAGTTATTGAGTAAGCAGCAAGCCTCAGAGGAAGGGCGTAGCCCGAAACGCGTCAGGCGCTGCTGACGCTGGATGCTCCTGTATCTTGCCTAAAACTTGAACGCGCTGTTGGGAGAGTGCGCCCGCACCTTTTGGTAACTGTGAACCTTGATATATATATTTATATATATATATATATATATATATATATATATATATATAGATATATATATATATATATATATATATATATAATATATATATATATATATATATATATATATATATATATATCTATATATATATATATATATATATATATATATATATATATATATATATAGTTACCATAGGAAATGCCGAACATTCTATTGGGAATAACGTTGGCGCCGATTGAGGGATCTGCCTGTAATTTTCCTTAAATTTGCCTTGTTGCTCTCTGCTCCTTCCCTGAAAGTTTCGGGGGGATTCGTAAAGGGGGGGGGCGAGAAAAAAGGGGGTTCCCAAAATGTGTTTTCCCCATGTTAAGTTCCATAGGGACATTCTGACAAGGCTACAGCTCGAACGGCTGAACTGAATTACACCAGATTTGGCAAAATGGTAGGGACTGGTATGGAGCAGTGCCTTTTGTATGTTTGGTGTAAATCTCTCCAGTAGAATGAGAAATTTGAATGTGATATTGAGTCCAATGCAATTTTCCATAGGACCTTTAGACACAGCTACAGCCCGAACGGCTGAATGGAATTACTGCAAACCTGGCAAAATGGTAGAGCCTGGTATGCAGTAGTGCCTTTTTATATTTGGTGAAAATCGCTCCAGTAGTTGTTAAGAAAATTTACTTTTTTCAAATTATATATCTATGGGCGGGACATGGTGCGCGCACGGGTATGCTCCGTCCTTGCACTGTCCTTGCACGTGCGTGGACCTTAGCATGCGCGCGCGGAAATCTGATTGGCTGTTAGATGTCTGTCAACATTCCAGTCAGTTGAAATGAGGAAGTGTTGTCCGCCATCTTGTTTTTGTAGCAGATGATAGTGGTTGTAAACAGAAGTGTAATAGTTGACAAGGAGGCAGGGTAGAGATTCCTGAGCCCCGTAAAGGACCCCGAAGGTTGCGCGGACCGGGGCTCAAAAAGACAAAAAAGAAATACATTAAAATAACAAGTTTCAATGTTTAGATGTTGGTTGAGTGCAACATTGAGTGATGACTCTTTCACCTTTGGGTTTAAGTAGGTAGGCGTTTTGTGGAGAATTAGTATGGTAATTGGTAGAGAGCATTGGGGTAGGTTGAAGATTATGTGAGTTTGATTGTGTTGATCATTTGAACCATTTAAAATGTTACTTTGGTTTTGATTTTGTGATTGGCTGGGTATTTGAATATGTATGAAAAATGAGAGGGAAACACAGCCATTTTGAGATTTTAGTGTTTGAGGTATACTTCTGAGGTGTGAGATTGAGACAGATTTTACTGTACAACAGTTTTCTAGAAGGTGAGTTGTTAATTTGTAAGGAGAACTCTGGGGCATATTATCAAGGGGGTTTATCTCCGCTTTTTTGGCTTTAAAAGCCAAGAAAGCGGAGATAAAATGATCTCCCTATTACCAAGCTGTCGCTAACACCAGTTAGTGACAGCTAAAAGGAGATAGCGACCATCTTGGGCCCCGCTTTGCATGTCAGTGATATTTATCACTAATGACATGCAAAGTGGGCGTGCCAAGATGTTAGCGACTGGAAACAGTCCCTAACATCGCTATCTCCTATTACCAACTTTTGGAGATATTCGTGCTAAGCGCGAATATCTCCAAAAGCTAACACCTGCCCTGAGCAGTTCTTAGCCATGTTATCCAATGGGAGGTGGATAACATGGCTAAGAGCATTTGCTCGATAATGCATGAATATCGCTGACTTTTTAGCGATATTCATGCATTGCGGCCGTTTTTTATCGCATTTGCGATAAATCTTGCTAATAGCAAGGTTTATCTGCGATAAAAATCGCCGATGTGCGGCGATAAGTTTTGTCTCTAAACAAGTTAGAGACAAAAATTATCGCTAGTTGTTGGTAATATGCCCCTCTGTTCTTCACTTTAAGTTAATAGGAAAAAATGTTTTCTGTTGTTAATTTGTAAGGAGAACTCTGTTGTTCACTTTAAGTTAATAGGAAAAATGTTTTCTGTCAGTTATCTAATGTTTTTCTGTTATACTTATGGATTGAGTAGGGCAACATCAGATGCAGTGCTTTATATTTCTAATTCTTGCTTGCTACTATACACTGTCCAGTGAAATAGGCCATTTTGTGACTATAGTGTCTGAGGTACTTTTGTGTGGAATTTTTGGTGTTCAATTTCTTGTGTGTGTTTTACACAGTAGTAACTCTTCTTATAGAATTTAATAGTTTTTCTCTGCCCTATCTCACTCTTACCCTGCAACATCTCACTGTCTTTCTCTTTCTTTTAATAGTACACTAACTTCAATAATGGCGGAAAATGAAGAGTCATTTAACATCAAAATCACAGCAACGTTTATTGATCCTATAGATGAAACATATCATGAAGAACATGAAGATACCATGGCAGATTTTTTGGATGAAACACTGGACAAGGAATTAATGGAGTGTGCAGACATTGTTGAATTGGACGAATCATTTAAAGACACTTTGATAGATAAAATTTCTGATGAAGAAATGCTCCAAGTTCTTTTAGATTCTGAAAATTCTGATAAATAAATTTTAATTTATTAATGAAACATTTGTTTTAATTTTTATACTTATTTAAATGTAATTTATGAGGTAGTAGCAAAGTGATACAATTTTGTGTTCTTCACGTCCTGCATCCTTTCTTTCACTGACTGTCTCCGATTCACTAGTTTACAACATAATTAAGTATATAGAATAGCAAGTGTGTTTCACCAGAGTAGGAACTCATGACCTCCTACGCCAATTCTAACCACAAATTGAGAAAGGAAGGAATCATGTGAATAAATCTGTTTCTGCTTTCCTGAAAGACTACAGCATGGATTCAATATACCATAATAACTTGCATTACAACCTTCAAGGTATCTACAGAGGAGACGATGTCCATTTCCATTTAGTTTTATATATATATATTTTTTAAATTCCAATAGGTCTGCGCACCGTGAGTGCTCGGTGAATGCACGGTGCGTGAACCCTTTCGCCGCCCTTTTGTGGTTTCAGAAGAGAGTGAAAAGTGTAACTTAAAAACGTGGGAAGGGGTAGGGTAGAGTGTCCCTGACCCCTTACGTCTTCTCAGGGGGTTCTTCAAGGACTCCTAAGGTTAAAAATAACGTTTATTTTTTTTTAAATACCAGAAAACACGATAGGTCCGCGCACGGGGAGTACTCGCTGAGTGCTCGGTGCGCGGACCCCGGTAAAAATTAATTAAAAAAATTAAGTTAAAAATCATATTTGAGTGGTTACATGTAAGTTGGCTCCAAAAAGAGCTGTTGTGTTTTTTTGGCACCTACAAGTAAGTACCAATGCAGAGTCTGATGTTACAGAGAAAGACTTTGTTCCCTTCATCGGTGAAATGTACACCATCTGTCCTATAGATGCCTTGCATGTTGTAACGCAAGTTGTTGTGGTATATACAACCCATTCCAAAGTCTCTCATGTATGCAGAAACAGATTTATTTACATGTTTCCTTGCTTTCTCAATCTGCGGACAAAATTGATTGGACCAATTCCATTTTTGCCTTTGGCATATATTGGAATAGACAAAGGCAGTTTGAGGAAAAAGTGACATCAATTGTCCAAATATGTCCTTCAATAGCATTTCCAGACCAACCCCAATCAAAGTGTATAAGTCATTCCCACCACAGTGTACAATTATGAGGTCAGGATGTGGGAGATGCATGAAGGATTTCACCAATGGTATCAATTGGTGACATCTCAATACTCTCTGGCCAATCCATAAAATATCCACATTTGGTAAATCAAGGTTTAAAATTCCTCTGTTTGTTGCATACCTTTTAGACCAGAAAACAAAGTTGTGTCCTACAAACCATACTGAAAGCATGTTCAAGGCAGATTTGCTTGTACTCAGATGAGGGCTGTAAATGAAATGGCAGTTGGAAAGCTTGCAGTTTAGAAAAAAAGAGGAGGACATTCACTGCACTTGAAGCTTAAGAAATGATTGGTGCTTTCTGAAAATGCAAAAGAGCATATTAGGGTGCATAGTTTTGTTTTTTTAAAGAAGCAATTCTATTGGTTCAGAAAAGGTCATTGAAAGGAACATTGCACATGATTGGCTGTTATATTGAAAGCTCTAACAACCTTGATGGATTTATTTGCAGCATAGTATGATGAACTTTTAAACTCTGTTCTTCCTTAGGTGGGAGTTACCATGGTAACAGGTTGAATGAGCAGTAGGGGGATGCGTGAATATTATGGGAGTTTGAAAGTGTGGAAATGTAGAACCAATTGAAATGTTAGTTTAGTTTTGAAACAGTGTGGGAAGACATTTAATTGGTTATGAGCAGAAATAAGTGAGAAGAACGAGTGGAAACTGCCATTTCTGTTTCCACTGTCTGAGCTGCAGTTCAGGGATTGTGCTTAAGAAAATTTTGTGTGTGGTTCACACTGTTCTACATTTTCAAAAGCGATTTTAAAGGTGAGTAATATAGAGAGAGTGCTGTTTGCAGTATTGGGAAGCTTAACAAGAATATTGGGCTTCATTACTGTTGTATTTTGAAAATGAGTCCGGTTTTTGCATTGTAGTGTAGTGCTCATTTAAATGGGTTGTGCTCTGTGTGTAAAATGATTTACCATGCTAAATGTTTTTTGATAAAATGTGTGGCTTAAATATTTTTGACAAGGATTACAGTGAGTGTCTGTGTGAATTAAGGATTTCACTAATGGCATCAATTGAGATGGAATATAAGATAAAGAGGGGCATATTTACAAGCCCCTTGTGCAATGTTTGACATGGGTGCAAGCAGAAAATGCATGCAGAGTAATAAAATTGCCACACAGACAAGAATATGAAATGTCGTGAGAGATGCTTAAAAAGAGAGGCATATTTACAAGCTCCTTGTGCAATGTTTAACATTAATGCTGGTATAGAGATAGTGTAATAGTTTCATTGGCATATTTACAAGCCCCTTGTACAATGTTTGACATTAATGCTGGTATACAGATAGTGTAATGGTTTCATTGGCATATTTGCAAGCCCCTTGTGCAATGTTTGACAGTAATGCTGGTATAGGGAAAGTGTAATGGTTTCATTGGCATATTTACAAGCCCCTTGTGCAATGTTTGACATTAATGCTGGTATATGGAAAGTGTAAGGGTTTCATTGGCATATTTACAAGCCCCTTGCGCAATGTTTGAAATTAATACTGGTATAGAGATAGTGTTATGGTTTCATTGGCATATTTACAAGCCCCTTGCACAATGTTTAACATTAATGCTTTTATACAGATAATGTAATGGTTTCATCTGCATATTTACAAGCCCCTTGCACAATGTTTGACATTAATGCTGGTATAGAGATAGTTTAATAGTTTCATTTCATTGGCATATTTACAAGGCCCTTGCGCAATGTTTGACATTAATGCTGTTATAGAGATAGTGTAATGGTTTCATTGGCATATTTACAAACCCCTTGGGCAATGTTTAACATTATTGCTGGTATAGAGATAGTGTAAAGGTTTATTGGCATATTTACAAGCCCCATGTGCAATGTTTGACATTAATGCTGGTATAGGGGAAAGGTAATGGTTTCATTGGCATATTTACAAGCCCCTTGCGCAATGGTTGACATTAATACTGGTATAGAGATAATGTAATGGTTTCATTGTCATATTTACAAGCCCCTTGCGCAATGTTTGACATTAATGCTGGTATAGAGATAGTGTAATGGTTCATTTGCATATTTACAAGCCCCTTGCACAATGTTTGACATTAATGCTGGTATAGAGATAGTGTAATGGTTTCATTGGCATATTTACAAGCCCCTTGCGCAATGTTTGACATTAATGCTGGTCTACAGATAGCGTAATGGTTTCATTGGCATATTTACAAGCCCCTTGCGCAATGTTTGACATTAATGCTGGTATAGAGATAGTGTAATGATTTCATTGGCATATTTAGAAGCCCCTTGTGCAATGTTTAACATTAATGCTGGTATAGAGATAGTGTAATGGTTTATTGGCATATTTACAAACCCCTTGCGCAATGTTTGACAATAATGCTGGTATAGAGATAGTGTAATGGTTTCATTGGCATATTTACAAGCTCCTTGCGCAATGTTTGACATTAATGCTGGTATAGAGATAGTGTAATGGTTTCATTGGCATATTTACAAGCCCCTTGTGCAATGTTTGACATTAATGCTGGTATAGAGATAGTGTAATGGTTTCATTGGCATATTTAAAAGCCCCATGCGCAATGTTTGACATTAATGCTGGTATAGAGATAGTGTAATGGTTTCATTGGCATATTTACAAGCCCCTTGCGCAATGTTTGACATTAATGCTGGTATAGAGATAGTGTAATGGTTTCATTGGCATATTTACAAGCCCCTTGCGCAATGTTTGACATTAATGCATGTATAGAGATAGTGTAATGGTTTCATTGGCATATTTGCAAGCCGCTTGTGCAATGTTTAATAATAATGCTGGTATAGAGATAGTGTAATGGTTTCATTGGCATATTTACAAGCCCCTTGCACAATGTTTAACAATATTGCTGGTATAGAGATAGTGTAATGGTTTCATTGTCTGCCTGCCAGTTTTATTACTCTGCATGCATTTTCTGCTTGCATCCATGTTAAACATTGCGTAAGAGGCTTGTAAATATGCCCCTCGTTTATGTATATTGTATCTCAATTGATGCCATTAGTAAAATCCTTTACGCATCTCTCACACCATTTCATATGGTTTTCTATCTGCTATTCCTATCCTCAATACCCCTCTCCATACATTCACTGCTTCCACCCATGTTAAAGATTGCACAAGGCACTTCTAAAAAAGGAGCATATTTACAAGCCAAATTAAACTATTAGCACTATCTCTGTACCAGCATTGAATTTAAGCATGATAAACACTTTAAAAAAGTCTACCCTGTAAGCTAAAAGATACAAATTGTTAGCACACACAGCTAACATTATGGAAAAAGATGAAAATATAATTCCTTAATTCACATACACACTCAGTGTGTTCCTTGTCAAAAAACTTAAAGCCAGACATTTCAACAAAAAACATTTAGTATGGTAAATCATTTTAGACACAGAAAGTGAGATGAGACACACACCCAAACAGACAGATGGTGTAGGCAGAGATTGAGAGAACACACACATACAAACAGAGATGGTGGAAGGAGAGAGTGAGATGAGGCATGGAAAGACGGAGATGGTGCAGGAAGAGAGTGATATGAGACACACAAAGAGAGATGTGAACTAGTGTTTATATTGTTTAGTTAATGTAATTGCTATGTGCTATGTTGGTAGTGGTCTACAATATGTCATATTTTTCTTTTCAACAGATTGTAAATATTTACAGAGTCATAATGGATTATGCCTACCAAGAACCGCAAACAAAGACTTTATAAGCAAGTGTTATCAATCAAGAGGACTCAATTAGAAGATTCATCCAGAAGACAATCTTTAGAGAAAAGAAAAAATGCTCCTGGTAATACACCTGTGCTTCCTGTTTTTTTGCAGGATAACTAGAATGGACTTGTGCAAAGGTTATTAGTTTCTGGCAACAAATGCATTACATCATCAAATTCTTAAGTTCAGGTGGGATATTTGCAACCATTGATGCTTGCATTGGTGGTGCTGCTCCTTCAGAAGAAGGGCTGGGAGTAGAGCCCTGCTCCTCTGATGATCTTTTTATTACAGCTTTACTCCAATTGTTTAGTTGTATATTCCGGACATGGCATTCCATGCTATAAGTTCCAAAGCTGTACTGTTTCTGTGGATTCCCTCTTGAAAGTACTGTGTGACAGATTTTACATGTGACAAAAGGCGCATTTACCTTTTTCTCTCTTTCTGGGGTTTTTTTAAATTTCTGTACTATGGACTCTCTCTGTGTTCTAGGGGTTTCAGGAACAAACTCTTCTGAAGATGAAGTAGAAGAATTACCTTTTTACACAAAACAATTGTTGCATCTGTGGTTCCTGTTCTTCTGCAAAATTACAATTGACTGTTCTCCGAAGACTACCAATTTATTGCAATGTATGCATTGCATCATTACATTTTTCAGTTCCGGCTGAATGTTCACCACCATTGAAGATGGCATTGGTGGTACTCTGGTTCTTGCTGTAGATTTACTAGGAGAAGAGTCCTGCTCCTGACATCTTTGCACCACAGCTCTATTCCAATTGTTGGGGTGTATATTTTTTACATGGCGTTCCATGCTGAGGGTTCCGAAGAATATTTCTTATTAGGATTTCCTCTAGATAACACAGTGTCACAGATCTTGCAGGTGACCAGTGGTGCATTTACTTTCCTCTGATGTTCTGGAAAGCTGAAAAACTACCAGACTAGAAAAAAGGTGTTGCTTCTCTGAAAGCCAAAGAAGAATGATGAACATGGGAGGGGTCTTTCAAGAATTACAGTCGGAAGTATTATAAACCAATAAAATCTTTTGTTATAAGGTCACATGGTTGAATGTAAGTTTACTGAGTGTTTATGGAGCATTTACGGAGTGCTCACGTAAGCTTATGTTGCGTTTATGTTTTATTTACGGAGCGCTTACGCCATCTTATGATGTGCTTACGTGGTACGCACCCTTGTGATATTTATAATTGTTTACATAAAGTTACATATGTTGTTTAAAAGTTTAAAATAAACATGTTCTTTATTATCTCAGTTAATATGTTCCTTTATATTGTGTAATGATTATGTAGATATAATGATTTAGCACCCTCGTGAGATTTATATTTGTTTAAATAAAGTTATATATGTTGTTTTAAAGTTTAAAATAAACATGTTCTTTATTTTCCCAGGTAATATGTTCCTTTATATTGTGCAGTGAATACATAGATATAACGATTTAAAGTTTATAAAACTTTTGGAGGTAAATAATAAATTCCTGTGTACATGCATATCTGTGCATGTACATTTGTGCCATGTGGCACACATACATGTCGTAAGACCATGTATGTGTGTGACATGGCACACAAGTCAGAATTAGGGATGCAACAGGCTGTCAAAGTGACAACCTGTCTCTCTTGTCAATTCGGTAATTTTATTGATTCAGTAGTTACTGATTCGGTAATTGCCATTGATTCCTATTGGCCTCAAGATTTATAGGAATCAATGGCAATTATCAAATCGGTAAATACCGATTCGGTAAAATGATTGAATTATACAGATTTTGTCATTTCAAAAGAGAAATTACCTACATCCAAATTACTCACTCTTAACACCTTAGTTGCGGCGCAAATATCCCTTCCCAGTGCTGCGCTGTCCATTGGAACTAGTGCTGAAATGACGTCCAATGGCCGTGCGCAGCACTGGGGAGGTAGTGCTGCCGTCGGCCAATGCCCCGACGCAGCACTTAAGAGGTTAAATATTGAAGTGGTATGATTTGGTATTTATGAGTAGGTAAATCGAGATTACGTACATTTGGCCTATTGAGTTGTAACATATTTATATACATATGTTACATTTCAGTGCTTTGGGAGTAGTGCAATATACTATAGGTAAATACCTTATAGGTTTATGCTGTACCACATCCTTATAGTTTTGCACTTTGACATTCAGTATGACAAACTTTTACATACAAACATAAAAATGTAGTTCTTTTTTTAACCAGTAGAGGTAGTTCTAAAAAGACCTGTTTGGTATGCACCCTTACAAGATTTGTAATTGCTTAAATAAAGTTATATATGTTTTTTAAAAGTTGCTTAAATAAAGTTATATATGTTGTTTAAAAGTTGCTTAAATAAAGTTATATATGTTGTTTAAAAATTTTAATAAACATGTTCTTTATTATCCCAGATAATGTGTACTTTTATATTGTACAATAAATATGTAGATATAACGATAAAACTTTCGGGGGTAAAAAATGAATTGCTGTATACATGCACATCTGTGCATGTACATTTGTGCCATGTGGCACACATACATGTCGTAAGACCATGTATGTGTGTGACATGGCACACAAGTCAGAATCAGGGATGCAACAGGCTAGTTGGACTCACTATAACTTGCGCACCTGCAATGCACTGCTGATGACGTCACATATTACATCACGCATGACATGGTCAGTGACATCACTCATGACATCACTGATGACACCATCCAGTGAATGTGTGTCTTTCTGAAAAATAAATTTGTTTTATATATGTATTTGTAAAGGTCGATGGAAGAATAAATGTTTAAATAAGTGTGTAAATGGATGTTTTTTTTAAAAAAAATTGGTTGGTTAACTAGCTTATTAAGTGTATCTTAGTGAATACATATATTAGCGAGTATTGTTTAAATATTTAAATGTTTGTATCAGTGTTTCTCTTTGTGTATAAGTGGCTGCAGGGGTTGGTGACTGACTCACTGTTTGTATGTGTTTTGAAGACAGCATATGTGCAGGACTGTATGGGTGGATGAGTGTGTATATGTGTGTGTTAGTGAGTGACTGACTGTCTCACTAGTGTCTTCATTAGTAACGACATATGTTTTAATCTAGTATATGTGAGTATTGATGTATATAAGTGAGTATAGTATATATAGTGAGAGATTGTAGGAGTTCCTGTTTAAATAAGTATGTGTTTCTATAAGTGATTGTTTAAGAGAGTAAGTATGTGTAAGTTTCCTTAGAAGTAAGGTGGTAGTGTGTGTATAAATGTATATGCAAATAAATGGATGTTCAATAGTTTATTTGCATGTGTGAGTATGTGTGTGAGTAACTTGTGGATGTCTGCTGACGTGTAACAGGATGTATAGGTGTATCACTACATATGATGAGTGAGTATATATATGAGTGACTATATAGAACTGTTGGTGAATGAGTGGATGTGTATATAGATGGTGGAATTACTGAATTGGTTGTTGTTACTGGTTTGGGTATCTCCATTTTTTTGAAAATGTTTGTTTCTATTTTTGAATATGTGTTTCAAGCGTTACATTACACTGAAATTAGGTCTGTCACTCTGTCACAAGGATGGTGTCATCAGTGATGTCATGAGTGATGTCACTGACCATGTCATGAGTGATGTAATATGTGACGTCATCAGCAGTGCATTGCAGGCGGGCAAGCTATAGTGAGTCCAACTAACTATAACGTGGGAATTTCAATGGTTTTATGTCAGTAAAATTTCCAGCTAACTATAACTGGTGTGAAACCTATGGTTTTGTCAGTGAATTTAATAGGTTTTTTAAATGCTAATTCCTAACTATAACTGGTGTGAAACCTATGTTTTTTTCAGTGAATATATATATATATATATATATATATATATATATATATATATATATATATATATATATATATATATATATATATATATATATATATATATATATATATATATATATATTCACTGAAAAAACATGGGTTATAGACCATATATAGTTAAGAATTAGCATTTACAAAACCTTATTTTACTCACACAAAACCATTGAAATTCCATATATAGTTAGTTGCACTAACTATATATCGCGCACCCGCAATCCACTGCTGATGATGTCACATATTACATCATTCATGACATGGACAGTGACATCACTGATGACATCACTGATGACAACTTAAATGACATCACTGATGACATTATCCAATGACTGTATGTTTCTGTAAAGTTAAAATATGTCTTACATATTGAAGAATGAGTGGATGTATAAGTGTCTGGATGAAGAATTTAGTAGGTGCATGACTGACTGTATGAGAGAGTGATTAAATGTGTTTCACTGAGTGCATGGGTTAGTGACTAAACTGTCTTAATTTGTGCATCATTATGTCTGCTGTTCTGTAAACTGCTGAATGTGTTAATCAGTAGCTATATGAGTAACTATATGGGATATTCATTGGTTGTCCAAGTATTAGTGAAAGGGTGAATGGATGAATGAAAGATTGAATAAATGGATAATAGGAGAGGATGGATGGATGGATTGATGAGTGAGGGGAAGGATGGATGGATGAGGGGAAGGATGGATGGGTGAGGGGAAGGATGGATGGATGAGGGGATGGATGGATGGATGAGGGGAAGGATGGATGGATGGATGAGGGGAAGGATGGATGGATGAGGGGATGGATGGATGGATGGATGAGGGAATGGATGGAGGGGAAGGATGGATGGATGGATGATGAGGGGAAGGATGGATGATGAGAGGAAGGGTGGCTGGATGGATGGATGATGAGGGGAAGGGTGGATGGATGGATGATGAGGGGAAGGGTGGATGGATGATGAGGGGAAGGGTGGATGGATGGATGATGAGGGGAAGGGTGGATGGATGGATGATGAGGGGAAGGGTGGATGGATGGATGATGAGGGGGTGGGTGAAAGGATGGATGAGGGGATGGATGAAGGGATGGATGTATGAAATGATAGATGGAAGGATACATGATGGATAGGTTTGCAAATGGTTGAATATGTTTGGAAATGGCTGGGCTTACTTATATACTATTGCGCGACATGTGATGTGTCTGTAAAATGTACCTATTGTCCTGAAGTTTTGTCCTGAATTTTGACCTCCTGTCCTGAATTTGTGTCCTGAATTTAGACCCTTTGTCCTGAATTTTTCCACTCACCGTCCTGAATTTGCACCAATGCCAGTTGGTCACCCTACAAGACATGGGTCAAAAACACTTGTAGAGAATCAACCCATCCAAGATGGCCGCCACGATGTCCCCACGCTAACGTGGGTTCACCCTCGGTGCCCCCACGTTTTTCGAACCAACTGTGCGGACGCACAAGCAGGCTGATTAAAAACAAAAGTCCTGTTACCGCTTCTCATCGGCCTTCAAGCAGTTGAGGCCAGGTAATAAGGTGCTTATTCGAAGAGGCTAACGTGAGTATTTACCGCCCTGCGATCACCTAGACATAGGGGTTTCTATACTTTCGCAATTGCAGGAAAGTGCTCATTTTGATCCTATCACTCACAGGTTCTCCTCTTCACACCACGCTCCATGCTGATGAGGCCATCCTATCCTACTTGCTGGGGTAGGAATGTATTGTTGTGTGTTTATATGTGTGTCTGTCTCACTTTTCTTGGGTTGCGCCATTACTCAAACCAGAGTAAAATTTTTACCATGATGTGCACAAAAATAATATGTTTACTGTACAGCACTACTGAGCACGCCTCCCATGCCCTGTTTTTATGTGACCTAGATGAATACCAGTATGTGCACACCAGCATGCTTACATGAGCAATCTCATCCACACATGTGTGCTGATTGCCACCACCAATCACTGCTAGTTCTGCAATTATGGGCACAGATGCGCAGTGTATCATATGACTGCAGAAGCCGGCTTCCGGCAAGTGGGTTATGAGTGTGATAGCATGCTTCTCTTTCGAAGAAAGATATTTACCATCACACTGAGATGAATTATCAGCTACATGAGACTATGATCACATGAATGTCATGGATGAATCAAACGCGCTTGATAAGTTTATTATTACTGAGTACGATTATCTTTTTTAAGGATAAGTGTGGTTTTCTCTCTCTTTATCCTTCTAGGTTGGATTTAGAAATTCTAAAGTGGTTGTTCTCCTGCCGGTGCAGTGCCACCCAGACCACACCTGACTATAGGTACCATAGGGTCTACTGAGTGTCGCCATCTCTGACCCCTATTTTCTCACTTTTTCACAAATCTCACGGTCCTGAAGAAATGTCATAGGATCCACTAGGGACCCTTGAGGCATGAAACATGTCGACCTAATTTCGAGTACAATTCAACACCACTTCACCCAGACTGAGCAGAAGGAAAATACTCACCCCTCTGATTATTAGATCAAGAGATCTTCTCTAGTCGCCTACCTTTTTAACTGTACCTCAGGGACCCCTTAATAAAGTTTTCTTAGGGTACCAGTGCAGGTATTTTTAAGTCACCCATGATACTTCCCATACACCGGCACTCACCACTGCGGTGTTTCTCCATAAACATTTCTCCAACAAAGAGCCCTCTCGCGGGCCCCTGGGGGACTGCAGCACCACTGGCACAAGGAGTAACGCCTGATGATGAAGCATAACACCCATATGGTTGTGTGAGGGCACTTTTTCTAAAAGGAGGAATTACCCTGCCTGACCATTCCTCATCCAACTGTTTCTCTGAAACGGTCACTTCTCTAGTCCCTCGAGCGACCGAATATGCCCACCTCTTTCTTCCTTTTAGGAACAGCTACCCTTCAGTGATTATTACTTTAGCCTAGGGAACATTGCTTTTGGACCTACTCTTTCCTTTGATCCCAGTCTCCCCCTTTGTTGCGCTTTCTAAGCATCTGGGGATGATCAATCAAGCCGTGGGAGGTTGAGAGCTGGGGGGCTGTGGCAGGCTCACTTTCTCTGTGCCTTCCCAGACACATGGTGCCACATTCCCCAGGTCCAGAAAGTTGTGTGCTTGAAAGTAAGGCTTAGCTGTAAACTCTGCTCTGCCAGCAGTATTCACTGAGTTTTCGTCACTCCATGCTCTGCTTGGAGGCAGAGTTCAGCAAATACTCTACAAACTAGGTGAAGCAGAGTTCACCGGAAAGAGCGCGAGGCCCTCAAACATATATTATGTTTGGCCAACCTGAGCGCAATAATGACTGACCTCAGTTGTTGTTTACCGGCCATAGCAGTCAAAAATAGACTCTCAGGAAATGCCCATAATGTATGCACTTAAATGAAAGACTAATCCCAGAGGCAAGTAAAAGTCCTGGCAGGAGAAATTAGGAGGGACTTCAGCTCCAAGAGGAGAACAGAGGTGGGTAAAGAAGAGCTGCATTGCTAAACGCGCTCCAGCCGAAGGATGTGCAAGTGGAGTGAGGATGCTGAGGAGGACAGATGTATTTTTCAAAAAATTTTAAGGTGCGGACAAGGCATCAGATCGTTTTGATTACAACAGCAACAGAAACTCATGGGAAGAGAGACCGAGCAGAGCAACCCAACAATAAGGCAGAGATAAAGCAGGAGAGAGGAGTTCACATCACAGCCAGCTACATCCAATGCCATGTTCCAGGAGAAGCGTGGGTGAGTCAGCCAGCAAGGTGTGCGACTAATTGTAGTTTAGGCGAAGGAAGGGTAGGGAAATATTGGGAGGGGAATCTCTGGCCGAAGGCAAAAGAGTAAATCTGAGAGGCAGAAGTGAGTGAATCAGCAAATCTAAGGCTGCATGTGTTAATTGCAGTGTCACTCATGCATCTGTGCCATGCTTCACTATTTTATTGGTGGCACTTGTGCCTGCTGAATGCTCGCAGCTTGCTGTTTGTTTTTTGCATATCGCTGCATGGCGCAAGGGAAAACTAATAACAGTGGGGGAGACACCGTGGAACTCCGCGGAGTTCGGGGGTGTTTTAGTCAACTACATGGAATTCCGTGGACTGAACTCTGCGGGCTCCACCCACCCCTATGTGGCAGAGGGAGGGAGATGTCTGTATGCCCCTGCACCTAGCTGGAATGGCTGCTGTCTACGGTCAACTAGAGAGGCTGATGACAGTGAGAGGGAGTGATTGGCCCGCCTCAAGGCACCATGGTTATCTTTTTCTCTCTATCCCCTGTTCCACCAGGCTGCAGGTGTGCAGGGGATCAAGAGAGGCAGCATCTGTGAACCCCAGCAGACAGTCCAGATTCAGTTACTCTCCATCTGATTCAGAGAGATCTGCACTGGTAGAGCGGGTCAGGCGGCTGTCTGCAGGCACCGAGTGGATGAAGGTTCCCAGTATTTTTCGGAGTTGCACTAATGATGAGTACAGGCCTCAGGAAGGCCTGCGAATGCAAAAGGGTTCGCACTTCTGTGCACAGAGTCCTCAGACTACACAAAGAAATTGGCACGGAAGCTGGAAATACAAAAACATAGTTTAATAAACTTTTAAAGGTGGTACTACAGCCCACACAACACTCTACAGTATTGTACAAGGTAACACAAAGAACTCAGACACGCAGTCCCCTTTTATACATAAAGAAGGGGCTCATAAGTAGGCGGATACAACTCAAAACATGATTTACAACCATATATGGACATTTCTTGAGCATGATCGATACATGGGTGGAGTTAACGGTTCTTGAGACCCGCCGAAATACACATTCCTATCTACGCTAATCAGAGACAGATGTGATTCCTACTGAGCATGCGCTAGACGCACAAAGAACTATTTATAGCTTGTTGATGGGCAGACTTCAGTGGTGACTAGCAGTGAGGTAGGACTCGCCTCATGTTGAACACATGGCAATGTATGGCACACAAGATGGAGGCCAGAAAACAAAATGGAGTCTGGCCATATTAAAAGTACAAGCGGGAAAACTAGCAGAAAGACACAATAGCATGTCTTCAGCTAATGCTTAATACTATCGCTGTTTTATTTACAACAGACGACCCTTTCAGCATTTGCTGAAGACATTCGGTTTTCTTGGATAATCTAAATACTCATCGTTTATATCGATGCTCAACATTTCAGCTATCTCTCTAGTTATAGTTTTCTGATGGACAGCCTCAGCAACGGATTGTTTATTAGGCACACAAAATGAAACACATAAAGAACATATCATTGGACTACATTTGATACATACACAAAACATAAACAGGATTACAATAGCTATACAAAGTCCAGTGAGAACTTTCCAACCCCATGTGGAGATCAAAGTCCAGAACCAGCCTGAGAACGTCCAAGTCCCATTTTCAACATGTATATCAGCTGCAATCTTATGCATTTTATTGATGGCTTTGTACACAGAAGGAGTATGCTCGGGGATCAAAACACAACAACTACTTCCGATAATTCTACAAGCCCTGCTTCTATCTGCTAACATTACATCCAGTACCATCCTATTTTGCAACGCAACAATCCTAGTAATTTGTAGCACTTCCGTAAGATTGCCAAGGGCTGCAGCAGTTTGATTAGTAACAGCTTCTACTACTCTCTTTAATCGTCGTATCTTTCTACTATTCAGAGCAGCTCCCACGAAGAAAAACAATCCTAAATTGAAATCTATATATTGCTGCAAACTAGTGTCAGTCTGATCAATATCATCGACGGACAAAGTTTGTTTGTATCTGTTTACAGTCACATTATTCAGTAATTTCAAATCTTTATGATACGATGCAGGGGCCAAGAATACAGGTGGTAGTAGAAATGATACATAACATACTCCAGACCATCTAGCTGGTAATTGATAATAGCCCCTATTTCCACATACAAAGTAAGTATTATGTGATGGAAGAAATGTGCTATTGTTTAACCCATCAATATTCAATACAACAATACAATCACTAACACCTACAGGAATATGGCCTACACTTTGTACACATAAATATGCTTGTGCTTGGGCTACTGATATTACAAATTTTTAGTTTCCGACAGTGCCTCTGGGGTTCGTAAAAATATAAGGCGTTGAATCATTGTCCGGTCGATATTCTTCCCACTCCCATATAGTTCCGTTGGCTTGTGGGTAGCCTTCCTTATCTTGATGGCATTCTTTATTCAGTCTGAAAAGCAATCTACCCACTGTGGGTTTTCTTGTAGCAAAAAGCAAAGTATACCACGCTCGACAAGAGCCATTATGAGAGAAAGGGAGAGGTATAAACGGTGTTTCCCCTTTCTTTTTCTGTGCCGGCATCATCCCACATATCCAACAGTTCGTGGCATTCGTAGCAATGTGGGTATGATGCAGCATCAGAATGAAAGTGTTATTCAAATATGGCTGTCGATGTTTCAACTCTTGATATGGGAGTGTGTAGAAGAAATGCTCATCTGGAACTGGAGTAGAAACAACATATAATTCACGTGCAGGAACTTTATCCTCCACAAACCACGTGATTGTAGCAACAACTGCTACAACAGCGATGAATCCTACATAACCAAAAATCTTCTTCTTATCCATTCGAACAAATGTACAAATAGTATCTTCCTGAAACTAAGGTGTTGTCAGAACTCTTCCCTCAGGTAGCCGTTGATTTCTTCACCAGCGGGCCAAGACGGGTGTCACTACACTAATGCAGGGCTGATCCCCCCCTTGCCTCATCGGCTCTCCGTTTCACTGACCTAGGGGCCGTTCTGACAACTTCTCACACAATTGTAGCTTCTTTTCTTGGTCGCAGATTATATCTTCTTGATCCAGGGATTGTCGGGTCCAGGAAGAACTCCTCAGATTCGTCAGGTACCACAGCACGGCCTCTCTCCGCAGTCAGGATTTCTCAATGGTCGGTCAATACAGCAGGCTCCACCAGGCCAGGTTGCACCTTCCGGCAATGAATGGAATGTATCCAATTTTTTCGGTTGGTGACCCGCACCGCTGTTCTTGTGGCGAGAAGGACTTGTTCAGGACCGCACCACCTCGGCTCCAGACTGCTCGACCTCTCAAAGGACTTCACAAGGACAAAGTCACCTGGCCGGAGAATATGGCCTTCTCCTGTGGACCAGTCCGGGAGTGCTTCTCAAACCTGTTGATGAATGGAAACCAAACTATCAGTTAATTGTGCCAAATAATAATTCATTAAAACACAAGGTACATCATACACTGAGCTTGGTTTGGGCACCCCCATATGTTCAAGGGGCGCCCGAAGACGATCTCGTAGGGCGTAAGGCCCGTCCGAGAATGCAGTACTGATCTGATAGACAATAATGCCAAAGGCAAAGCATCTGGCAAAGTCAAAGAGGTAGAGGCCTGTATTTTCGCTATCTTGAGTTTCAACGTGCCATTGTACTTTTCCACCACTGGAACACTGCATGGAATTTCTGTGTTATTCCCAAGTCTTTCAGGACATACTTAACAACGTCCGCCACAAAATGAGGCCCGTTGTCACTCCACAACAATCTGCAAACACCATATCGAGGAAAGAATTCCTTCAATAGCACCTTGGCAGTAGTCATTGCAGTATTGTCCTTCGTAGGGTATGCTTCAATCCATTTGCTGAATGCACAAACCACAACCAGGACGTATTTTAGATTATTACAGCGTTCTAGCTGAATATAATCCATTTGCAATACTTCAAAAGGTGCCGTAGGTGTTGCAAATCCTCCTGCTGGATTGTATTTAAGACAAATCATACAGGTCTGTACTACTCTCTTAGCCATGCTAGCAATCTCTGGATGCCCCCAAACTTGTGTAAGCAATTTTACAATTGCTGAAGCTCCAACATGTGCTAGCCCATGTGCCATTTGAACCATAGGTTGTACAAAGGTTGTGGGTAACTTCCACTTATCCATCTGCTTATTCCTCCAACAACCTTCATCATCCAATTCTCCATCCTTGGACCATTGCTCCCGTTCTTTGTCGGAAGCGGTCCTTTGTATCTCTAACACCTCTTTACTAGCATCGTGCCACCGCTCAGCTTCTGACTTCACAACATACATCGGAGTGGAGTCAGGCTGCATCGCAGTTTCACGTGCTACTCGATCTACAAAAGCATTTCCTTGTCCCACTTTATCTGTTACTTTCTTGTGTGCCCTACATTTCACTATAGCTATCTTCTTTGGATAGGTCAATGCAGTCAAGAGGTTATGTACTAATTCTCCATACATTATCTGTGCTCCATGTGATGTCAAAAAGCCCCTTTCCTTCCAGAGCAGGTCAAAGTCATGCACTATTCCGAAAGCATAACGGCTGTCCGTATAGTCATTCACGCATAATCCTGCACTAAGCTCACACGCTCGTGTCAACGCTATTAGTTCTGCTGCTTGAGCTGATTTCTGCGGTATGCGTGCTGTCTCCACTATTGTGTGTAGTGTAGTAATTGTATATGCTGCTGAGGTAGTCCCATCTGGTAACTTCAAGCAAGACCCATCTACCCACAGCTCTCCATCCACATCTGTAAAGGGCGTATCTTGCAAATCAATACGACCCTTTGTCTGTTCCTCGGTCACAAAGACACAATCATGTGTCTCTTGCGCCTCAGGCTGAGTCACCGGAAAGGGCAACAACGTGGCTGGGTTTAGTGTTGCACATCTCTTCAGTGTAATATAAGGAGCCAACAGCGTTAGCTCGTATCCTGTTAGACGAGCACTAGTTAGATGCTGCGTCTTTGTTTGATTCAAAAGGGCATCAACAGCATGGGGGGCCAACACCAACAGCTTATGAGATAACACAATCCCCTCACTCTGACGTATTTACACAGCTGTTGCTGCAACTGAGCGAAGACAACCAGGCAGTGCTCGAGAAACAGGATCAAGCACTGCCGAGAAGTATGCACAAGGGCGCTGTTTGTCACTGTGCATCTACACTAACACTGATAATGCACATCATTCTCTCTCATGTACGTACAATGTAAAAGGCTTCGTATAATCAGGGGTGCCTAACACTGGTGCTGAACAATGAGCGTGACGTAATTGTTGAAAAGCATTCTCACACTCATTTGCCCAGGGAAAGGGAACTGGAGTATCCTTTGTCAAAAGTGCTAACAGTGGTTTAACTATGTGTGAAAACCCTAATATCCACTGTCTACAAAAGGAAGTGAGACCCAGGAAAGATCGGACATCTTTCTGCGTGGGGGTGTTGGTGTATCCAAAATTGCTTGAATACGATCTGGTGTAAGTGCACGCCCCTCCTTAGACAAAAGGTGGCCTAGGTAGGTTACCTTTGGTCTACAATATTGCAATTTCTTTTTCAATACTTTGTGATTGTGTGATGCCAATAAAGTAAGCAAAGACAATGTACACTCCTCACATTGTTCGGGGGTATCGGCTGCCAAAAAAATATCATCAACATATTGTATAAGCGCCACAACTTCAGGCAGAATGAAAGCATCCAATTGTTGTTGCAATGCTTGGCTATAAATGCTGGGACTCTCAGTATAGCCTTGAGGAACTCTACAAAATCTGTACGATCTATTATTTAAAGTGAATCCGAAAAAATATTGGCTGTCAGAATGAATAGGGATCGAAAAGAAAGCGTTCTTCAAGTCTATAACAGAGAACGTTGTTGCAGTTGGCGGGAACATGAGTAAGAAGTGTCGTAATGTCAGAAACCACTGGGTATTGAGGTATCACTATCTTATTGACCTCCCTCAGATCGATAATAAATCGATAGATCCTAGTGTCAGTGTCTTTCTTCAAAATCGGTAGTATAGGACTGTTACACACATTGTATGGGACTTCTTCAACAACCCCTACTTTAATTAGATCCTGCACTATTTGTGTAAGCGCCTCCTCCCCCCTCCTGTGAGATTCGATACTGAGGCAGGCATGGCAACACAGCTCCCTCCTTTACACTAATGTGTACCGGGGGGATGATCATCTGTCCCACATCAGTAGCCCACAAGGTACGAGGTAAAGAGGCCAATGCAGTATCTTCTTTAATCGTACACACCCTCTCCAATGTCGGATAGTTGTCATTCAAGATAGCACGTACTCCCTCAGGGGAGCATTGTATTGTGGCCTGAAAATGCTTGAGCATATCCAAACCCACAATGTTATCAGGCGTGTTCGGGGAGAGCAAAAATGGACATGGTGCAACAAACTTTTCTACATGAAGTGCAAGAGGTTGTGATAGTGGGTTAAGAGAAGGCGTTCCATCGAACCCTATAGATGTAATTGTTAAGCCAGACAGGGGAGCCCTCGGAACCAATTCTTTAGACAAAGCGCTACGAGTAGCTCCTGTATCAACCAGGAACCGATCAGTAGAACCCAAAACATGTGCTGTAACATAAGGACCCCTCTGATCTACTAGCACTTCAACTGATTCCTTACCCCATCCTACACAATCCTATGCATACTGTGAATCGTGATGTTCAGGAGGTGCATACTCAGACATTTGACAATGATTCCGTCGATCAAAGACATTAGACCCATCTTGCGGTCGCACACCAGAGTCAAACCTAGCACGATCATTCGTGTTACCCCTAGGGCCTGAAGAACCTCCCCTATTCCTCATCGGTCCCTGCCCACGCTCTTGCCGCTGTGCGCGCAACAATGGACACTCTCTCACCCAATCGCCTCTCTGCCTGCAATATGCACATTGATCCTGGGCCACATCAGTACGGCCCAAGGTAGAACCAGAAAAATCTCGACCACCCCGTTCAGCACCTCTACGAGGCGGTCCATACACTTGTGCTAACATAACCTTCGTTTTTAAATCCTTAGATTTCTTTTCTTCATTACCCTTCGCTTCTAGTTCTTGACGCTCATAATACTGAGCCATCGTCAGGAGGGATGCCAGTAACGAAGTCGTCCAGGAGCTTTCACTCGCTTTTACCCGAGCTGCCACTCCTGGCAATAAATTCGAAACATACTTATCAACAAAAAGATGTCGGCCCCTGTCGTCCGTAAGCGACTGGCCGCTATAATCATGAAAAGTTTCCGCAAATCGTGTAAAGAAATCTGAGATCGATTCATCGACCTTCTGTTTAAATGATGCTAACATAGTTCAATCAATCTTTTTAGGGAGAATAATCATTTTTAGTTTAGTCAAAATGGCAGCAGGAAGATCCAAAATCGACTGGGGTGGTTTTTGTGCAGACTTCCTACCTCTATCCTCATCTTCAAGATCCGCCCATCTGGCCTTAAAAAATACAAGATCATCTACTCTCCGCACAGATCTCCACATATCTGGGGGTAATATAAGTCTGAAAAATAAATCAATATCGGCCAGGGTCATAGTACTGGAATTTAGGGCCCCCTCAACTTCCTCATAAAAGGCGGCAGGATTCTTTTGTAGATCAGGTAATGCAACCTTTAATGCCATAACATCCGCTCTGTTCCAAGGAGTTTAAACCCAATTATAGATAAAATACCCTTTAGCATCAGGAGACCCTTTATCCGAACTAGTACCCGCTCCTTTAGGAGGAACGTACAAAGGCGTTGCCTCCCGCATCGGTTTAACATGCACTGCATCGATCTTATCTGAATAAAAGATGGATGACTGCTTCCCGCTGCTACTCGGGTTCGTTTTCTCCTCTTCTGCTTTCTTTTTCCTTGCCTCATCCCGTAGCCGCAACATCTCATCCCACAACGCAAACAGCCGTCGGACCACATCAGGCACCTGGGAAGGAAGAAGAAGACCTTTACGCAAATCTTTAGAATCAGCTACCACATCATCAGGTTCAAGAACATCGGAATATTTCAGAAAAGCTGACACAACTTCATCAGATAGAGTCTCAGCAAAGTATAATTTCTCCCTATCCTGCCATCCTTCAAGATTCTGCATTAACTCAGAAAGAGAAACAGTAGCCTTGTTAACTCGATAAGCAATCTTTCGGTGTTCAGCCATACGATCGGCCGATAACATGGACAGCATATCCATCTGCTCTGCGGGTGATCCAGAATCCTGACCTCCTCTCGGAGCGGTCCGACCAGCGTACGGGGCGGAGAGCGATCTAATAACAAAAAATCATCATCATGTTTATTAAGGACAGGATAAAGAGGCTGTCGAACAGCATACTGGCCAGATACCTGCAACCAACGTTCTTTTTCCTGTTTTTCTTCTAACTCCTTTGCTTCACGCTTTTTCGACTCTTGTGCACTTTTGCGCTCACTCTTTCATTGCTCTTTCTCAATCAATGCCTGCTCACGCTTCTCACGCTCACGCACCTCTTTCACCTACATACGTATACATTCAAACATGTCTTGCCTCACTCGTCGCTTACACATACACTGCTCCACATACTCAATTTTCCGCAAATCAAGCGATCCATACAGAGGCAACCGTAACTCAGGATCCTTTTTGGTATATTTCCTCCATAACGTGCTGTACATTATAGGGGAAAGACCAAATTTAATGTACATATCCCTATTCTGCGTCCCTTCCGGTGGAGCCGGCAGTGATTCCTCAAGTCTTAACCAGTCACTTCCAAAACAGCAGCACCACTTACGGAGTGCGCCGAAAACAGGCATGTCAGAAATAGTGCAAAATATGCAATATTGTAATTAAAATGGCACTTAAAACGTTGCGCCGCTCAAATCCAAAGTTCAGGAGAAATATCTCCACATTGCCTGCCTATATGTGTTGCAACGCATATATCCCAAATTCAAACCAAACAATATGACTAGTCACTTCAAACAAACAAATTAGTCATAGCAAGCGTATCCTAAAACTGCCTTGCCAATCAAGACTACCAAAAGCTCGCAGCAAGTACCGTACAACACTTCTTACCAATCAAGAGCATCCAGATTCCAACTGCAAAGTTCCAAATTCGCCCAAACGGCCACTACACGGCAAACCGACAGAAGAGGTCTCAGTCGAGGACCGGCGCCACCCAGATGGTCAGATCGGAAAGGAAGGAAGAATACCTCGGGATACCAGGACTAAAGCCGCCGCTGGCAGTGATCATGTCCCCGGCAAGGTTCCAATCCTTTGTCACGACCAACCCTTCGAGCATCCAAGTCGCCGATGAGCCCCACGTGATGGGCACCAATTGATGAGTACAGGCCTCAGCAAGGCCTGCGAATGCAAAAGGGTTCGCCCCTCTACACAAAGAAATTGGCACGGAAACTGGAAATACAAAAACATAGTTTAATAAGCCTTTAAAGGTGGTACTACAGCCCTCACAAAACTCTACAAGTACAAGGTAGCACAAAGAACTCAGACACGCAGTCTCCTTTTATACATAAAGAAGGGGCTTATAAGTAGGCGGATACAACTCAAAACGTGATTTACAACCATATATGGGCATTTCTTGAACATGATCGATACATGGGTGTAGTTAACGGTTCTTGAGACCCGCCCAAATACACATTCCTATCTACGCTAATCAGAGACAGATGTGACTCCTACTGAGCATGCGCTAGACGCACAAAGAACTATTTATAGCTTGTTGCTGGGTAGACTTCAGGGGTGACTAGCAGTGAGGTAGGACTTGCCTCATGTCTAACACATGGCAATGTATGGCACACAAGATGGAGGCCAGAAAACAAAATGGAGTCTGGCCGTATTAAAAGTACAAGCGGGAAAACTAGCAGAAAGACACAATAGCATGTCTTCAGCTAATGCTTAATACTATCGCTGTTTTATTAACAACACTAACTTCATTGAATCTTGCAGTCGCCCATCTTCTCATATTGACATTTGCCTAGTATGGTACTTTTACACATTAACCAAATATTTCAAAGCTTTTAATGAATTACACTTAGGGCCTGATAACGAATTTGGCTGTGCGGTGCAGACTGACACACTGGTGGGCCACTCCCACATCACCAAACCCGTAGTTACACCGTCTGTCAGATTACGAGTTTCCTCGTGCCTGGCAGGTTGTTTTTGGCAGTCTCACTGTGGTGCCTCTGAAAATGAGCACTGCAATGGGAACGCCAAAAACAGTTCCTGCAAGGCTTGGACTGTAAAGTCCATGCCATGCAGGGACTAGGGTACATGCACACAGGAGGGTACACCATACAGCCCATTGCACATTGGCAATAGGGGGCCCTGTAGGGTCCCCTTTGTTTCAGGACCGCCAGGCTTTTCATGGAGGAAAGACCTTCATTACACTGCTGGTTGTCCTAAAACTCATAATATTCATGGTTTTGCCGCAGCTGCACCACCAGCATATTACTGAGGGCCTGACTGCCTCGCACCGCCAGGGAATGGTGGTTCCCTGGAAGCCATGACGTTGCAATGATGGTCCAACTGCCCAACTTATAATTTTGCGGTCGGGCCACTGGTGTAGCAGTGACTGGACCATCATCAAAGCACCCCCGAATCTGGCAGTACTCGTGTTTAGGCCCCAAGTGTAGTTCTTTAAACTGCAGAAGAGCCCTGAACTCTCTGCTTATTAAAAGGGGCATTGAAGGTCAAGATCGGTAAACAGTTAGACCCTATTGGGTTATTTTCCTCCATTTGTAGCTTGTTTTACTCCTGGTGGCTAGCTCCAGCCCAGTGGAACAGAACTAAGGAGGAGTCCAGTACATTTGAATCCAACTCAGGAGAGACACCTTTGTGAAGTTTTGGCAGGAATGCATCTGACAGTGATGTCAGCTTGGTGTGGAGCTGAGCCCTCAAAGGAGCTCTTCGCAGAGAACAGTTGACAGTGCCAATTTGGATTGTTTCTGAATTTTGTGCAGGAGAGTTGGGACAGAGGTGGAGGGATGATGTGGCATCCTAGGATTAGCAAGGGGTTTCTGGCATCTAGAAATTTCTACCCCAATGTATAAACCCCTGCACAAGGGAGAGGCAGAGAGTAAACCCCTGGACCTGGAAAGGGACAAAAGCAGAATTACAGACAGCTGGAAAGAGAAGCTACCTAATATCCCTGATAGACTAAGGACTTTGTCTTCAGCTGACCTCCAGGTGAAGTTGGGACAGGGGTGGAGGGATGATGTGGTATTCTAGGATTAGCAAGGGGTCTCAGATATCTAGAATTCTCTACTCCAATGTATAAACCCCTGCACAAGGGAGATACACAGAGTAAGACCCTGGACCCGGATAGTGAAAACAGAAGAATATGGACATCTGGAAGATCAGCTACCTGATGTCCCTGGTGGACTAAGGACTTTACCAGTGAGTGACTCAGTGCATAAAATGAAGGGGTGGGGGGAAAACTGGTACTTGCTAGGTTTGGGTGATAGATTCCACTCCAACGCGGTGTTGGTTACATTTTGGCAACTTCTCATTATGCTTGTAATGCAAAGTTCCAGGCAAAATCCACCAACTGCTGTGGCTGGAGTTTTTTCTCACGTGCGACTTGCCAATGGTAAGTTGGCTAGTAAAAGCAAGATTTAGCATCCTAGCGTGATTTATGGTCACTAGAAGGGCTCCCAGTGAGATTTCTCCAATGCAGGCACCCACGGATGATTGCTACCATTTGTGGTCAGAAAGATGCTGCCTGACAAGAACATCTACTTGAGCTGTAACAAAATCATTTTGAGAAACAGCGACCTCTGGAGGAACGAGTTCCTGAAGCTAAATCACAAAGAAAACAGCTTTACATGTCTATTGCTGCCCATTTGCCGAACTTCACTAAATCTTATTGAGTTTTCATGTAACTCATTACATCTAATACATCTAAGTCACTCTTAGGGTGAGTCTGGACAGGGTGCAATATATTTAAAAAGTTGGGCATGTACGTTTAAGTTTTGCATGTTGTGGCACCGAAAAACTGTTAAAAAATTGTTAACTACTACAAGGCCTACCTCTCCCTAAGCATAATATTGGAGTTACGTTAATGCATTTAATAAGCTGCAACTTTCAAATGAGAACAGTTAACCAATTCATGTTTGGTGTCTGTGGAATTGTATTGAAAAATCCTCTCTCCTATGGTAAAGTCAGTTTTTAAATTACAATTGTGAAAATTCTACTTTTAAACAGTTGGCATCTTCTTACCTAATGGCCTGATTTAGATCTTGGCAGGAATGCCACTATCTCGCTCTGGGGGAGGTTTCAAGTACTCCTTTGAATCGACGGTGGTCCTCCCACTGTATTTAGATGTTGCGGCAAAAGATAGTAGACAGTAGGCCGTGGTGGTCTCCTCTGCTGGCTAACAGTACTACTTCGCCGACAGGCCATCAGGGTGTGTCAAGTCAATTTCAATGTTCCCTGTCTGCTGACAAAGTGAGTTCCTGGGGTGGCGTGGTGATCAAAGAACAATGGATTAAACCCAGATCCTTGTGACTGAGGGTAAATGTTTGCACTGTACAGCATTTCATCCATCAATTGTTCCTTTTGCTTTTGTCACCCTAAGTGAGAATGGTATGCCCAGACGTGGGTCCCAAGCTCACTGCGCCACTGGATTCAAGCTAGTCTGACTGACGAGCGGTGATGACCTGAAACAGGTCCCAGGAGGCTTGTTTCTAGTCAAAGGAGGACTGTACAGTTTGTACTGGACTGATTTGCATATGGCTCAGTCCAAACTAGTGTGGTGAGCAAAAGAACGATGGATTAAACCGAGGTCCATGTGACTGGGGGTGAATGTATTGTTTAGCATAACGTCCATCAATTGTTAATTTTGCTTTTGTCACCCTAAGTGAGAATGGCATGCCCACACGTGGGTCCCGTGATTACCTCGCCACCATATTTAAGCTGGCCCGGCTTATAAGGAGTGATACTCCAAAACTGGTTCCAGGATGCTTGTTTCTGATCCAGGGAGGACCTGGCTTGGCAGTTCGGGCTGGACTGTTCCCATAAGGAACATAGTCAAGACTGATGTGCATATAGCTGGGTCTAAACTGGGCTGGTGTGGTGAGCAAAAGAAAGATGGATTAAACCAAGATCCTTGTGATTGGGGTGAATGTTTACAATGTTCAGCATTCCATCCATCAATTGTTCCTTTTGCTTTTCTCACCCTAAGTGGGAAGGGTATGCACAGACATGGGTCCCATGCTCACTGCACCACTGGATCCAAGCTAGCCTGGTTGACGAGGGGTGCTGCCATGAAACAAGTCCCGGGATGAGCCCTTCCAGTCCAGGTAGGACCTGGCTTGGCAATTCGAGCTTGACTGCTCCCATGAGGTACAGGGTCAAGACTGATTTGCATATGGCTGGGTCCAAACTGGGGTTGCGCTGTGAGCAAAAGAAGAACATTGGTGTAACCAGATCCTTATGACCGGGAGTGAATATTTGCATTCCGTCAATCAATTGTTCCTTTTACTTTTAGATAGTTTTACTTTTTCTTTCTTAGGTCCTGATTTAGATCTTGGCAGGACTACCACCATCTCGCCTTGGTGGCGGTTCCAAGAAATCTGCTGAGTTCACAGCGGTCCGCAAGCTGTATTTAGATGATGCAGCAATAGACAGTACACCGCGGTGGTCTTCTCTCCTTCGACATCAGGTCATTGAGTTTGCACCAAGTATATTTAGATGTTCACAGTCTGCTGACAGAGTCAGTTCCAGGAGTAGTGGCGACTTTTAAGTACAATTTATTATTGTGTAAATACACATATGTAACTGACTACAGGAGGAACAACGGTCTGAAGAGTGTGACAGAAGGTGCCCATGTAGGAGCACATACAGTTCACCAGTTATACATAACTTGTCCCATCCCAGGCTAGAGTAAGGTTTCCATCAGCCCATCCATTTGGCAGAACTTCGTCATTTGAAGAACCAAGAGAGAAGGGTCACATATACCCAAGATAGTAAACAGGCTACATGTACAAAGGTAATGGACCTCTTACTCTCTGGATGACTCAGCCTCTATGTTTGTCCAAGGTGTAAGGACCGGTGGAGTGCAGTGCAAGTGATAAGTGTCAATGTGATTAAAATTACTAAAAGGACAAACAATATGTTTATTAGGGATTGTCCTAATGCCATGTAATAAAAACTGCCTGATAGTTTGGGAAAGTTTTCTACTATCATTTGGCTGGGGGTGAGGTCAACATGTTTCAGCCGAGAGGGTTAATGACCCGGCTTTCTTCAGGACCTAAAAGATGGTGTGTGCTACTGCAAATATATCAATTCATGTGGATACAAAAATAATATATTAGTATAAAGAAAATGGATCAGTGGTTGTTAACCACCCTACCAGACATATATCTCATATGTGTGTGGTTCCAAAGTTATTTCTTCATCCCTGTGAAAAAAAGAAATATTATCAAGGGTAATGCTGCTCGGCTTGAGGAGGTGAACGGTAAACAGTGCTCGAAAACTGGGAGGTTCAATCTGTCACATGGTCGTGCAAACATTATACACGACTAGTCCCATTAGCCATAAAGTACTGGTGGTGGGAATTATAGTTATAATAAAAGGAAGGTACTCACCCAGCTTTTTGTGGGGGTAAGCCTCACCTCGCCCGGCAATTGCTCGGCATATGAGGCCCCGCTCTCATATGTGTCATGTTTGCAGGAAAAAAACATATGTAGGCAATGTGTTATGTCCCTTTGTGCTACATATTGCATGGCACTCACATAAAATATTTAGTAAACTACTAGGGGGACAATGAGGGCTTGATAAAGGTGCATCGGACTTGCCCTGGGTAGAACTAGAAGACAAAATGGGTACGGTGTTCCTGGGTGGCAGGTTGGCCACCTGGTGAGTACTCAGAGTGTTGGGGAGGTGGGGAAAACCTCCTTTCGGAACTAGGACCCTCACACACCCAGACTATGCCTTGTCACAAGCTTCTAAGAGAGGTAAGAGAACTCTAGGTTGGCTGCTTTTCTCCGGTGCAACGTCTACCCAGAGAAGAAGTGGTATGTAGAACCACACCACACACTGTAGATAGTTTTCATTTTGTCACTAGGTCCTGAGGAATCGCCAACTGATCTATTAGAGACATTTTATAGGCAATAAACATGTTGACCACTAAGGGGTAGAGCGTAATTTTAGTCAGATTGAAAAAAATAGTCGCCCTCCTTCTTCTTTTTACTTTTTAATCAGATTGTGACCTCTCCAGAATAAAAATTATTATAGAGGATTCCCTTACCTATTTTAACCCACACGCAACATCTACATCTTACCAGGCCCCTCACACCCACGGCACCTATACGGCAAGGAACAAAAGATCTCCGACAAAGAGCCCCTTTATGGGTGCCCGTCGAGCATTGCAGCGCTGGCTCGACGAGGAGCAGACCCATATGATGAAGCATGACACCTAGCTTGCTGGGTGTGTGAAGGTCCTAGTTCTGAAAGAAGGTATTCCCCAACACTCTGAGTACTCACCAGGTGGCCAACTTGCCACCAAGGAACACCATACCCCTTTTGTCATCTAACTCACATAAAATAAACACAATACTGAAGGCCTACCCACAGGCACCACTAGAACAATACCCACAAACACGACAACCGCAAATATGATTTTATGTGTCAACACAGGTGTGCTCAATTTACCTTGATACCTAACAAAAATATTGCATGTAAGAGCAATGCAGACATACACAAGCCTACATCATTTGTCAACACATAATACATAGTAAGACAATTGTGTAAGTTGTTTACTTTAGAACTCTGCAACAACGGAGTTGTTTGACTTAGTGATGGAGTTGGAACAGGAAAGGAGGGACCTGGTCTAGGATTTATAAGATGGAAATGGAAGTGGGAAGCATTACAAAGGCATGTTTTTACCTGATTTCTTCAGATTTCTCCAATTTGGAGGAAAGAGGTATTCCTACCACAGTTGCCTTGGTGGAAAGGCACATCGTAGTCAGCTCGGCTGGGCTCTTGGCTGGAGTCCTGCCATCAGCCACTTCTGCCTATGGTGCCGTCGGAGCAGGCAATGATTTCTGCCTGAGTCAGCAAGTCCATTATGGTCTTTCGTCTATGGATCTGCCAACAGTTAAATACATTGGGTGGACCACCAAGTCGGCTGTGGGAAAACCATTGAAAAAGCAACAGCGGGACTTGATACACCAACCTCTATATCATGCCTTAAGTCATTTAGTGCCTGCAAGCTCACTGGGTGTAGCTGGCATTTGAGTTTTGTGTATTCCTCCCAGACAGTCACGCACAATAGAAGGCGTAGGTGTGTGTGGATGAGTCATCACTGGCAGGATGGTAGGTTGCAGCTGGGCAGCTGGGCATAGCCCTACTTGCTTTTGAATATGCTATATCCTGCCTGAACAAAAGAGCTGCATACCTCCTATATTTAGTCTTGAGCCAGAGCAGCGGATCCACCAAACCTTTGCAATTCAAAGGGCAGCCTTGAGAAGGTTTCCCACTTCAAAGGAGGTACCCAGTATAAATACTGGACCTCAGAGACCAACTCTTTAGTACACTTCTGGACCTGTGGAGACTCTGCCAGGAAGAAGGACTGTTGTGGGGCTGAAAGGACTGCTACTCTGCTGGGTTCCTGCCCTGATGGACATCTGCCTTGCTGGATTGCTGCCCTGCTGCCCTCCTGCCCTCCTGCCTGAGTCAGAGGGATTGAATCTGCACTTGAAACCATGACAGTCAGAGTGGCTCGCTTTAGACCAAAAGGGACTGAACATGTTCTCAACCACCTGAACCAGCAACCAGGTCCAGCTTAAGTAAGCCCGGGGCCCATGCGCAGCGCCCCTCAGGTCCTGAACCCTTCATATGCCCTCAGTGTAGTGGAATTGATTTTTTTGGGCTCTTCATGATTCCGAACAGGTGCATTGGTGCCAAAACCTTAACACTCACACTGCCTCCCAACGAGAAGTAAGGTCAATGCTACCCTTCCCTTTACAGCATCGATCAGTTGTGGGAGTTCCACCACTAAGCTCCAGCCTGACCATTCGCAAAAACAACAAGATCTTCATGCTATAGCGCTGACCGACTAAGATGTAAAGCCTGCTCTTCGGTGACCATCCACAACGCTTCCTTGCTCCTCATGGCTCCCTCCACTGCAAATGGGTCGCTTTGAACTGAACTGGGAAGGTGACTTTTCATTGGGGCAAGCCTGGTCTCTGTATCCAGCCCATGCGCCATTGCAGTTGGCTAGAACTTGTGGCTTTCTCAGTGTCTCTCAAGACCAGGTTACCACGAAAGGTGCTTTGTTTTTTTTGGCTCCATTTTCACTTAAATCTTTAAAATTGCGTATGTCCCATTCTAATGATCGAGTGTTTGTCATTTTGGTCTTGATTTATTTATTACATATTGCTCTATTTTTCCACATTTTTGGGGGATTTTTCTTCTTTCAAGTTTTCACTTTATTACTCTTTGAAGTGATTAATACATACTTTACACATTGCCTCTCTGTGCAGTCAGACACCTCTGTGCCAAGCTACCAGAGGTTTGAGCACAGGTTAATTTGTGGCTTGCTTGCGCCTCACTCTGACAAGGATTGTTCTCATCCAGCAACCCAATTTCTTGCAGCTATCCCTTACCCTACATATGGAGACCTCTGCTTCTGCCTCTTGTGTCTCCTGTGTGAAGATCTATACCATGGTGATGGAGATTATGGCTGTGATCAATCCTATTAGACAATGGGTTAGACAAGGCCTTGGTACACTTCCTAGCACATTCACACAAGGACCTGAGAGCTCAAGATAGGATTAATGCTGGGGATGACATCAAGATTGGCAGATGGGTCAGACAGGGATGTTTCCCGGTCCCCTTACTTTTTATCATATTAATCAGAAAACTACATAAAACATTGATCGAGCTACCAACGACGTCCCTAGAGTTAATAGTAATATACTCAATGCCCTATTACACACTGACGATGTGGGTTTAATGGACCGCACACCTAATGCCCTACGCCTTTTAGTACAGTGTTTTGTCGATTTTATGGCCCTGTTTAGATCTATGCACTAATTAAAAAAAATCTTTTATAATGGCTTGTGGACTGAGGAAGTGCCTTTTACATTCTATATCTGCAGGCAATCAGAGTTTACAACAAACCAGCACTTTCCCCTACTTGGCTTGTTTTTGCTGCTAATAGCTCCTGGTCTGAACACCTGGCATTTTGTAGGAATAAGTTCTCCAAAGCCATTAACGTGGTTCTTAGCCTCCCACAACCAATAATGACAGTGGCCGTCATAGCTATTTAAAACATGTTTTCATTTCAGAGTATTCCTATGGCAACTTATGGAGCAGAAAGTTTGGGTCTTCTCTAGGGGCTGCAGTATCCAGCATGAGGAAATCAGGTTTTTCCGGAAACACTTGGGCGCCCCAATCTCCACGTCACAATATGTTTGCCATAGCAAACTGAATGTCCATTACATCGAAGAATATATACAGGCATGCCCCTCCCTATTCTGGTTAGCTATCTGGAAAAACCCAGCGGCAACCCTTACAGGGGAGATAGTAGGAGACTGTATTAAATGTGAAAAGGGAATTGACACCCCGTGGTTAGCAGAGGTGCATTCAAGTCTGAGCAGGGTTAATTACAAACATATCTGCCCAAACCCAAATGAGGCAGACACTGTTAGAAAAAGAGAAGTCCGCACAGCACTGTACACACACTACAATAAGGCAAGACTAGACAGGAAGTCGAAGAAACCAACTGTAGCTGATTTTATGTCAATTGAGAGCACCCTTTATCAGCAGGTTAACTATCTCACAAAACCGATTGGTCAGTGGGAAAGGGGACTCCTTTTTCTCTTAAGTGCGGGTACTGTGAAATTTTTATTCAGTTTCCCTCTCAGCTTCCTTGTCAACCTCGACCTCTTGCCTTGCCCATGTGACGGCCAGAGTGGGCAATCCACATTACATTTTTTATATTTCTATAAGTTTTGTATAAAGTATGCTAAATGGCTCCTAATACCCTATTTTAAAACTAATTCACTGATTCACCTCGAAACTGTATTTAGATCCTCCTGGAATACGATGAATTGGCCTTCCGAGTAGGTGCCTTTCTGAGAATTGAGTGTGCAAGCCTGCAAAACTATGTGCACTTTATGAATAATGTTTTAACTTACCAGATTTTGTATACTATATTATGACACAAATGTGTATTTTATATGGGGAAATGTGATTTTGCTTTAATGGATGTGCATCTATCCAAATAAAGTAATTGAATTGAATTAATTTATTGAGATCTCTGCACTAGTAGACCTATATTTTAGTAGTAATGGGGGAGGGAAAAGAGGAGTGGCTGGAAAATGGGAAGTAGTTACCACAAAATCTGAGCAGGTGTAGGAGAAACTAAGACGGGGCTTAGGACGAGTCAAGCTGCTACAAACGCTAACCCACTACAGAGAAAGCCCATTAAAATTCACAAAATAAGCTTATATATCTATAAATATTCTGTTATTGTTTTAAAATAAAATATTAAACTCAATTTAAAAATAGATTTAAAGTAAAATTTTATTTAAAAAATGAATTAATGTAAATTAATTATATTTATATCCTTAAAAAAGTTAATATGCATTAAATAACACTTACTGTGGGTGATACATTTTTTTTTTTTAAGAAATATTATTTATAAATTAAACAAAGATGTTTCAATTGCTTATTTAATACACATTTAATTTAACAAATTAATGTGATGTAAACTTTTAGTTTGTTAGTTATGGTATTAAAATAAATGCTTTGCATCATTTTACATTTATATTTTGTATAAAATGATTCTTCTTTTTCTTTTTAAAGAATAATGAACGTCAAAATGCTTCCCTATATCTTACCCTAAGTAGCTGTCTGCTATCTTGGTGAAGATCTCCACCTATGTATGGCAAATAACAATTAGCAATTTTACAGTTGTAAATGCTGTTGTAGGAGGTTCCACTAGAAGGTGGAGAAATGGTGAATTGCAAAAACGTCTAGATTTACTCTTACACATAGAAGTAAATATTAATATGAATACATTTACTGGTGTGTATTTGATTATGAATTGATCTCTGTGTGTTAAAAGAAGAGCTTTAAGTGAGTCTAGTTAATACTGAGAGCCAATATTAATAATATCAGGGTTCCTTGTCTTATATTAAAAGAAAAACAATAATACATCAAGCATTCTAACTGCAAAATCTTGTAGAAACCCAATTTTAACTTATATACAAAATAAATCTAAAAAAATATTTCTTGATCATTTTCACAAAATGGGTTGTATAGCATTACCACACATGTTTTTACCACGTATGGCTTTACCACACACTCATTTACCATGCATCAGCCTTCACCACGCAGGTAAGTATAAATAAGTATAAATAGGGTAGGTGAAATATATATATATGTGTGTGTATGCGTATATATGTATGTATGTATATATTGGTTGCAACAACATTTAAAAGCTAATGGCATTTTTACAGTCTTCATGTGAACAAGGGCTCTCGAGTCCGAAACACGTCATCCTTATATGCTGAAGCTGGTTTAACAAATAAAAAACATCCATCCTGCCTGCATTCAGAGGTCCGTCTCTCCTTCCTCGCCGTGTGTGGGAAGTGGTTGGAGTCTCCGAATCTGGATTGAAGAGCAATTAATTTCCCAACTTATAACACTCCACAGGGCGTGTTTGCACACATATCACCTTAGGCCCCGCCCCCTACCTTCACCACATGGCAAACACGCCCTGTGGCTTGTTTTAAGTTGGGGGATTAAGTCCCCTTGAATCCTGAGGTGCCCTTGCGGCCAACTAGCCCACCGGGTACTTCCATTATGCGCCAGGGAGCTGAGTTGCAGAGAGGTGTTTTGAGGCCCGCCTCATTTTACACCTCTCTGCAATGCAGCTCTGTGGCGCTTACTGGAGGTACCTGGTGGGCTAGTTGGCCACCAGGGGACCTCAAAATTCAAGGGGACTTAATGCCCCAACTTAAAACGTGCCACAGGGCGCGTTTGCACAGTGGTGAAGGTATGAGGTGGGCCTGAGGTGATATAAGTGCAAACACGTCCTGTGGCGTGTTTTAAGTTTGGGAATTAATTCATCTTCAATCCAGAGGTCCCCTGGGGGCCAACTAGCCCACCAGGTACCTCCAGCATGCGCCAGGGAGCTGCGTTGCAGAGAGGTGTTCAGAGGCCACGCCCCTTTTTACAACACTCTGCAACGCAGCTCCTTGGCGCGAGGGTCGCCACTTAGCCATTGAGAGTTGATACACAGACGGGCAATAGCCATTGCAATAAAAAGAACCCTCTCTTTGCCCTTACCCTTTTATTTGTCTACGTACTATCTAGTACCCCCAGAATTAGAAGAGCTGGGGTGATAGACACAGGTCATCCTAAAACCATAATTAAGAAAGCCTCAAGATCTTGCCGAAAATTAACCAATAAATAAAACCAGGAATAAAACAAATGTAGAGTATCAGCTGATTGAATACCGCATCTGTTGCACGTCCCTCCACTCATACCACCTCATTTAGTTAACTTCACTGGGGTGTAGTAAAGATCAAAAGCAGACATAAAATGTTGGCTCCTAAGACTCCCTTTTATCAAAACTTGGTTTGCCAGTTCCAGAGAATCTTCAATAAATATTCCTTTATTCCCCAGCCTGATTTCTCAGTTTGCATTCTGAGCCTCAATGTCTTCTGTTGATGCTTGTATCAAAATTTGGAAAATTTGCCCAATTCTGGACTTGATCCTCATGGTCTCCACCACTGGTACTTTTTTCTGCTATCAGAGCTGCCAAGTTTCCACTTCCCCCATGGACGTTCATATTTGCAGAAATTTGCAGAAATCTCGTTTATCTACTGTGAGAAGTTGGTCTGGCATATGATGTCCACTATTCTACTGGGCACCTTGCACCAGTCCAAACGATCCTTATGGATAGTAGGTTTAAGACAACCTTTAAAGAAAGCTATCCTAGTGGTAGCTGTGGAGAGCAGCCTTCAGGCTAAGTCTTGAAGGAATGTAAAGCAGCTTGTTTTACCAGTCTATAATCTCTTGAATGATCAAATGAAAGTATACCACACAAGGTATATACATATAAAATATATGTATTTATTCTAAACATAACCTCACTAGTCTCTTTATGAGGCTAGAGGCCAAAGTACAATACAAGGACTTACATAGCACACAGTGAACTAGCACAGTATATGTTTTGCCCTAGGTGCCTCACAAACCATATACTAAAAATGTGGTATAAGAACCATGTGAAAGATAGAATTGAGGTCTAGGACATGTACAACCAGTGGGTCAAATAGGAACCACCCACGGTAGGGACTAAGGAGACCCACGGGGAGACGTGCAGTGTCTAAGCACAGCCGCAAATCACCATAGACTTCTATGAGGAAAGTTTAAGTTACAAAGTTAAAGATTTCGGACACTTAGGAGTAGAATGCGAGGGAACCCCTTCAGTACTAGACACTTCGAGAGTCAAGACCCACGGGAGCACTGAAGTACGCATGTTACCTCACCCAGGTATGTCGGGTGCATAGGTGTCTTTTCGTGTCGGGTTTTGTCGTCGATTCCTATGGAGAGCTGCAAAGAAGTGCTGCAGATGACCAGGAGCAAAGTGTCCGATGGATGCAAGGGTGGATCGGAGATCTGAAGAACCTGAAAGCAGAGTTGACAGAGTCGGGGTCTCTAGCCAGTGACCAGGATGGCGACAGGAAGAAGCCAGCCGATGTTGGGTGCTTTAAGGTGAAGTAGGTGTAGCTTGACTCTTCAACCACGAAGACCAGAAGGCGTCAACAACAACCAGGAGCTGGATTCCAGCTGTCCCACAAAGGATGTCGAGTGCTGTAGCATCGGAATCCAGATTGGACCCAACAGGCCTGGCAACAGCAACCCATGCAAGATGACACGATTAGCTTCAGTGCAGACCAGCAAGGTCTGAGGGACTCACCCTTTGGAGGGGAGTCAGGGCACATCTGGAGCAACCAGGAAATCCCAAGAAACCAAGGATTGTCGTTCATGGGGACCCACTATCCAACAGACTAGGGATCGCAAAGGAGCCTCAAGCTGCGGTGAAGAAAGTGGGCCCACGGAACACTCGTGGAGTGTAGGACTCTCAGCTTCAGTGCAAAAGGTGCTCAGGGCAAGGGAAACAAATATCCCAATGCTAAACTTTGGGAAACTTCAGGAAGTATGTGCACTTGCAAACCTGCAGGATGTCCAGGAGTTCCGGTCCCACGTCTCTCATCATAGCTACAGGCCACAGCTCTTCTGGGGACTCATGTCAGCCTCAGAGATGTCTGAAAGTCCATGTCCTGTGCTGCAGATTCTTCAGGATCCGGTGGGAGCCTTGAAATGGCAGACCGGCATGATGCTTCTTTGGTGCCCTCCTCCCCCCCGTCATGCCCCCTCCCTCGCCCGCACCTTTGATGTGAAAATAAATTGACAGCACATTAGTTGAGCGATGTTTTCTATATAGATATGATGTAGGCGTTAGACATCGCCCTTTACCGCTTTTCAAGCTTTTCTGCTTTTGACACAGTTTGAACCATATAGCAGCGGTACAACAGCAATATTCAACCGCTCTTCCTATATGTTGTCGGTATTATATATTAACATGCCTCTGTCATGACAACAGCCAACTGAGCTAGAATGCATGTCATACTGTTTTTTTGATCGACCAAACGGATAAACAGAGATCAGCTTCTTGAAACAATATGTATATCTTTTACAAAACGACCTGGTTATGCTGTACAATTGATTGCTACCCGAGATTCGGCCAACTGATGTGGCCCTATCAATCCACACTTAAGGTAGGCCTTCCAACACACCAGTTTGATTAGGCTAACTTATCCTCAGTTTGATTCAGACATTTTGAACTAATAGGAGTTCTGTATCCTTTCAGACTTCATTTTAGTTGATACTGTGCTCCACATCTATTGCCGTTCACTGCCATCCCAATGCGGCTCTTTACAGAAGTTCAAGTTGACAAATCAACTGCTTTTTTGATTGTTTGATGTGACAATATGATTATATGTTGATCTAACGGGATTAGTTCTCTGAGTTCTTTTCTTTCCTCATTGTTTTCTCTGAATGTTGTACAAATGTAAATATTTTACTCTTTGGCAACTATGTTTTCAAGACAAGAAATATACTATGTCTCTCTTGCCATTTTTTAACACATTGAGCATCCTTATATTGATTTTATGATACTCGATGAAAATTGATTGAGTTTAAATTCATTATTGTCTGTCTAATGATTGTTTTCCAAGCACTACCAGGAAGGGGTAATTGTTTGGTATTGATTAGACATGAAGCTATTGCCTGACACATGGAGTTTTTTATGTATATATGATTTTAGTGACTTTTATTATATTTTGTTTGTAATTTGAATTCATTGTTTTAATGTAGGGAGTTTTTTCAGCATTGAAATATTCTGTCCTGATGATGGTCTACATGATGACTGCCCTCTAGACCGAAACGTCGACACTTCCATCATCTCCGGAAACGTTGCATTGGTACAAACTCACGACCATTCTTTATTAATTAATTTTAGTTGTCTGTCATATCCACGAGGAGTTGATGTTTTTGGTTGTGAACTGTAGAGAAATTATTGCTTATCTCTGTTCGTGACTGTTGCTTGAATTCACTTTTTTGAATTTGTCTCCCCAACTTTATGTTCCTTTGGTAAATATACATTTTCTGAATATATTTTCCCTCTCTGTGTGTTCTCTTTTTATCTTCCACCAATTTATTTCGATTGTGTACTAAGGCTGATATCCTGTGGATACATCTGAGTGTGTTACACATGTACAACTCACAACTTAGACTGACTATTTTCTTAAATAAGTCCCTTGTAGCATACTTTGACCTTAACTTTCCTATATGAATCACCTAAATGCTTAATCCCATCCCTCTCCCTTCTAAAAGTAACTTGGTCCTGAACGATTGATGGCAAGATACTTGGAGCAAAAAATGGAGTATAAATGTTTAATTTTAGGAACTTCAGTTTCCGCTGTACCTGCCCTCATAAGTAGCTGTTAATATTTTAAATGTAGTCTTTTTATAATTGCTGGGTTTGAGTATCCTGATCAGACAGCCCTTGGCTTCAGTCCCTAGACCTAATTTGTAGATAATAAAGGAAACTGGGAATAGCCAAACACCCCTCACTGTCTAGGAACAGTTATCCATTTGGACGCCCTCCTTGGTCTGCAATACCCTGACAAAAATCATTAACATACCCTTTCCAAATTTGCTAAACAGAGCAAGGAGACTTCTAAAGGAACATTTCAGAAGACATAACAACCTTTGCAGGACTGACATTTTGAGAACATTGCTTCTGCCATATAATGAGATGTAGATGATCCAATCGCTCCAGTTTTTTGCTTACATTATCTAATATTGTGGCAATATTTCAATCAGGAATGTTATCTATGGCATGGAAGATTAGTAAGCGACATATAGGGATCCCGAAGATTTTGAGATACACCCCCTTGTCATCTAAACATATATTGCCCGATATATTTAGAGATCAGATTATGCTAAAATGGAGTAAACAAGGAATTAACTGTATTAATGATTTATGGCAGAATGATGAGATGATCTCTTTTCTGACTCTTCAGGCTAAGTTCACTATCTCGACTCTGGATTACTTTAAATACTTTCAATTACACAGCTTTTTTAATACTTTATCTCCAGAACAACGTTTAGGGCTTCAGAAAATACCTCTGATTGAATCTCTATACATTAAAAGAAAGATAGGCTTCCTGTACAACTTATTGATTTCATCATATTCAGATGACATAATGTTAATTCAAGAACGTTGGGCAGGAAAACTTGGGGTGACAAATGTACTGGTAGAATATTCCATTATGATGGCTAACTCTATTTTACTAACGGGCAGATCCCTTACTCAGCATTATGTGATTCTCTATGATTTATATCATACCCCTGAAAAAATCTCTAAATGGGGAGCTTCTGTAGGTACTGCATGTAAGAGATGCTCTTTAGAAGCAGCGGATGCGTTTCACATGCTCTTTTCCTGTCCAATGCTCTCATCAGTACTTAATCAGATACAGATCTTTATGTCTTTAATTCTTAGATGTAATATTACTCTCACAGCAGAGATTGTTTTGCTAGACAGCTCCTCTATTAACATTCCTGAAGATAAAAAAAACTTGTATTCATATGTATGTCTGTTTATCATGCCTGTGTTACTCAGGAATGGATTAGTCCAGATCCAATACAATTTCATACTTGGAGGGCCCGGCTTTTAGCAAAATACAACATAGAACAGGCAATCTATGCTGTGAAAGGACGTGTTAAAAGACTAATGGGGGAGAAAATTTGGGATCCAATTCATCAATGGATACAGGAAGAACTGGGAAGTTAGTAACCTTTATATACTAATTGCAATGTATTTCTTCATCTCATTTCGCTTTTTTCTTTTTCTTTTCTTTATGTGCTATGTTTTTGTATTCCTTCTCAAAAGTGAATTATGTATCTGATTTTGCTTGCAATAAAACTTAAAACCAAAATAAAAGAAAGGAATGTTATCTATGGCAGCTGAAATTTCGACCCCCAAATAAGTTGCCTTTTGTTCTACTGGTAGGCCTATACATTGCATATTCCCTGCGCAGAGTATCTGTGTTTTTTCTTTATTTAATTTATATCCAGAAAAGTCTCCAAACTGCACCGGCTAGAGTCTTTACCTCGGGAAAAGCAGAAACAACATCAGCAGTGAGCACCGCAATGTTGTCCGCATACGCCAATACTCTATAGTTGATGCTGTTGACCTTCACTGCTTTGACATTAATATCTAGCTCCAACTTCTTTAAAAAAGGGTCAAAATAGAGAGCAAAGAGGAGGGGCAAGCACAGACACCGCTGCCCAGTGCCCCTACTGACATTAAACATATTTGAGTCCTGCCCTGTAATGCGGATTGCGGCTTTCGGCAGTAGATATAATGTCTAAACTGCCTGGATAAATTCGCCACATATTCCCTTCCACTGAAGGACAGACCACAGAAGCCGCCAGGAGACCCAATCAAATGCTTTCTCAGCTTCCAACAGGACTACCCCCAGCGGTGAGTCCATGGCCTGAGCCCAGTCGAGAAGGGCTATGACCTGGCATACATGATCTGCTGTGTCTCTACCAGGTTGGAACCAATGTTGGCGCATTGAAACCAAAGGGGTGACAATCTTACACAACCTAGTTGAAAATATTTTAGAATATGTTTTACTGTCATCATTTATAAGTGATAAAGGTCTGTAAGATGCTGGGATCAAATCTGGCTTCCCCTCTTTTTAATATGACTATAGTAGTCCTCTGCCATGAATTGGGGACATATCCCTTTAAAGCCTGCTGGAATAATTGCAGAAAGATTGTGAAAATGCTCTTTGAAACTCTAGGGGACTGCCGTCAGGCCCAGTACCTTTACCCAGACTAGAGAGGATAAAGCATCCTCCAGTTCCTCCCAAGTAATTGGAGCTGCAAGGATTTCATTTTGCTCATGCTTAGCCTTCATTGTCCCTAGATCTTTAAAAAATTGTTCTAAAGATTCAGTTTCTAACTTGCTCCCTCAGTATATAGATGTTTGTAATAGTTCTTAAATACATTCAATACTTCCACCAGTGATTCATGAATTAATAAATGGTCTCTGATCTTACAAATTCTATTAGTCACCTCTCGTTGCCTCAAGCATTTTGTTAATATTCGCCCCCTACTTTCCCCCAACTCGCATAATTCGGCCCTATACTGCATATATTTGGCTGCCAACTCCATCCTGAAATGTTGATGGATTTTTGATTTAATAATCGCTATTGTCTGTTGACAGTCCAGAATATCTTGGCCCTTACTTACTTTGCCCATAAGCTCACACTCAGCCGTGATCAAACAAAAGCTTCCTTTCAAAGGTCCAGTGGGTTCGAACTGTAGTAGCACCAATCAATGGAAATTCGGCTACAAGAGGGTTGTGATCTGAGATAACTCAGAAAGCTCTCTATTTTGAGTATTTTGGTTAATTTATTGGAAACAAAAAAATAGTCCAGCCAAACAAGTTTATTGTGAAGGGCAGAGTAAAAGGGAAATCCTGGAATAGATGATCTATGTTTAGACCAGCTGTCAACCAGACCATGTTCTCTCACCAAGCCTTGCAAGGCCTTGAAGACCTTTACTTTTCTACCCTGGTATGGTAGATTGGCATTTAAATTAAAATCGCCATCCAAATGGATATTAAAATAACCACAGAAAAATCAAGGGATGTGTCCATGAGGCAAGCTCAATACTCAAATAATCCAGTACATCAGGATCGTCTACATTGGACCCATAGAATGAGAAAATCGTAGAAGAAGCATTATTAGCTGATGATTTATATTCTACAATAGCCCATTGCCCAAGTCTATCCTCCTTGGTTCGTTTACAGATGTCCACATTATTTTTTACTAAAATTGCCACCCCTCTAGCTGTTGTCCCCTGATGAGTACAGGCTAACATATTATAGCATAAATCCCTCAGCCACGATTATTTGCTCCAGGGTATGTGGGTCTCTTAAAGCCACACAAGAGTTATCTACATGAATCAGAGGCCCTTGTCCAATATACCCCATTTTTTGTCATTGAGGTCTTGAACAAATTAAAATTTTACCCTCCATCCTTGCATTTAGGATTCTTCATATAAGATCTTTCCATAATATATATTAATTTAAAATTTTCCAGGAAGAATATTTATTTCTTCCTTACACAATTAAAAGGGCCATGACATATATTATAAGAAAAAAATGGTCACCAATTGTTTGCCCCCTCCCCCTTGCCACCTCTAAACCCTTACTCTCCCCCGACCCCCTCTACCCCTCTTCCCCTGCAACCACCAACCCTCACAGATGACTGGACATTCCAGGTCATGATGGAGTGGAACCCTCCCGCATGCCCGCCCAACCACTAGTCCATCTATAAAACCCTAAGCAAAAGAGACAAAGAGAGAGGAAAAAATAGTAAGAATACCATTACTTATTCCCCCTAACATAGAAGGGGATCTACGCAAGAGATTATAAAAACGATTTAGCTTTAATCCCTGATGGGAAAAAGTCCTCCAGACTACCTTTGGCTTAGCAGGTTCCTTAGAAAAACCTGAGATCCCTTACTTTGGGAAAGATAGATCAGCTGGTGAAGTCGCCAGGACGTTTTTCTGTAGTGTGGCAATAACCATGTCTGAAAACAAAGTATGTTCATTAAAGGATACGAAAGGGAATGATGGATGGAGCGTTTGAGCAAATTAAACACTCACCCCCAGTCAACTGATCTGGGTTTAATCCATCACCATTATTTAGCTCACTCAGTCACCCCAGTTCTGACATGGCCATATGCAAATCAGTCTGACCCTGCGCCTCATGGGAACAGTCCAGCCCGAACTGCCAAGCCATGTCTTCCCTGGACCAGAAACAAGCATCCTGGGTCCGGTTTCGGATTCATAATCCTCATCAGCCAGGCTATCTTGAATCCAGTGGCCAAGTGAGCAAGGGACTCACGTCTTAGCATACCCTGCCAACCTAGGGCGAACAAAGCGATACGAAAGGGGATGATGGACAGAGCTCACTCAGCCACCCCAGTTCAGACATGGCCATATGCAAATCAGTCTGACCCTGTGCCTCATGGGAACAGTCCAGCCCATACTGCCAAGCCATGTCTGTACTGGGGTGGCAGAGTGAACTAAAGAATGTAGATGGATTAAACCCAGATCAGTTGACTGTGGGTGAGTGTTTGATTTGCTCAAACGCTCCGTCCATCATCCCCTTTTGTATCTCTTTGTGAGTCCCTTGCTCACTTTGCCACTGGATTCAAGATAGCCTGGCTGATGAGGATTATGAATCTGAAACCGGTCCCAGGATGCTTGTTTCCGGTCCAGGAAAGGCATGGCTTGTCAGTTCGGGCTGGACTGTTCCGATGAGGCACAGGGTCAGACTGATTTGCATATGGCCATGTCTGAACTGGGGTGGCAGAGTGGGCTAAAGAATGGAGATGGATTTAACCCAGATCAGTTGACTGGGGGTGAGTGTTTGATTTGCTCAAACGCTCCGTCCATCATCCCCTTTTGTATCGCTTTGCTCATTAAAGGAGCCTTGCCGATCTGGTCAATGTAGGTCAAAATTGTACGATGTTTACTCCCTGCTGTCAGTGAAGGTTTCATCTGCTTAAATGGGAATCTGTGTGCACATTGGATTTCTTGAGACCATTCCCGATTTCCCAGCTCTGGGAGAGCCCCTTTGAAAAGATCGACAATACAGTGTATGACATCACCACCCTCAGACCCTTCTGGAATGCCCAAAGCCCTCAAGTTATTTTGTCTTATTCTCTTTTCAAAGTCTTCCAACTTCCATTGGGTGTCTAACATTTGATTTTCTAGTGACATTGTCATTTCTCTATGTGCCGAAGCTTCTTTATTTCAGCATGTTAACCCTATTCCCCACCCTGGTCTTCTTTCCATGAATTCAGAGCAGGTTAAAGAGATCTTCCAGAGATTTCCCTGCATCTTCCTGCTGGCTGTCTGGACTAAACTACTCTCAACATGTATCTTTTCTCTATTGGCCATGATGCTTTGGTATATGGACTCCAGATAGATGGGCTCCGCAGCTCCTAAACTGTTTCCAGCTGCTGCCAGCTGCTGCCTTGTTTCCTTCTAGCACTGGGGAGATAGAGTAGTTCTTGAGCTTTTTTGGTTTAATTTTTATTAACTCTGTCTCGAGAAGGAGGTTTTCTTCGCTTCTTTACTGTGGCAGTATGAATCAGAGCTTCGTCTTGTTTCCTATTTAAGCTACTGGAGTCTGATACATGGCCCTGGCTTTCTGAGTCAGACCAACCTGAGATGTCCCACAGGGAAAAAAATGTATCCCCACCTTCTAGCTTAGGCACACAATTATTAGTTAATTTTTCACTTAAAATACCCTCCTTGGGATTGGGACTGGCACCAGGCAGCTTATTAGACTCACAACCTCCAGCTGTAGGAACTTCTTCGCTCTACTGGGGACAGCCCTCCTCTCCTCCAGGCCCCTGTCGTGTAGTTCCTATATTCCCAATATGCTCTGCACATTGGAATAATATACACTATAGATTTGACATAGGACTGAGGTCAGTATGTCTCTATCGAGTATACTAAACTTAATTGTGAATGGCAGATAGCTCGGAGGTCACTAGAAACTTTCTCGAATACACAAGAAGGGATTAGTTTCTGACAACCGCATAAACATGACAACTTTGTTTCCCCAAGAATCAAAAAGTATCTCCAGAGTCATGTAAACAATAGATAACTATTTCACCCAGTCAATCGTGCATGCTTCGTTTCTACAGATTTGCATAGAAATAGAGAGACAGGCGTTTCAATAAAAAGGGTTTTAGTGAACAATCGTATTTCTCATGCAAGAGAGGTGAACTGCTACAATCGTTAGACAAAATGCAAAGTATAATGTGTACAGCGTAAACAGCAATCTAAAAAAATACTGTAATAGCATTATCTGGTGCTATTAAATATAAAAATACATGCATAAATAACAGACTAAAATACTCAATTGATGCTTCTAAAATAGCCTACCCCAGTGTACCTAGCCTAGGTCTAGTGCGAGGAAAGAAGTGTTTGTCTTTAGGATAGGTTTAGTTTTTTTGCCAAGAATTGGAAAAGGTTTCTCTATGTACTAATCAGCTCCATACCTTAGAATGAGAGAGGTTAGTATCTCTTTCACATGGAGAAGCGTGGCTCAATGGTTAGAGCGGCAGACCCTGATGCAAAGGTCTGGCCCGGGACCAGGGTTCAATTCCCGCCTCTGCGGCTCTTGGACTCAATCTCCCCGGACCTGACAATTCTCGCCTTGGTGCCTAGTCTAATCATGGAACCCACTGTGTGACTCTGGGCAATAGCTTGCTTAAGATCCACGAAGGCCCCAGCAGCGCTTGGATGCCTGGCTTCACCTTAGGGGTGCCCAGGAGTGGACATCTCACAGGAAAGCCAGGAAGGGTTCCACAGCGGTATGAATACAGCGTTACGAGACCTCTGGGTAGAAGGTGGTATATAAATACAAACACATTTACATTTACATTTCACAGACTCGATTTCCCAACACCCCGCAAGGGGAGGCAGAAACACTGGAGCTGGATTTCTTGGCAGAGGATGACAGCTTCTGATCAGTGCGTCAGCTGGAGAGTTGGCTTCCTTCGGCACTTGCTATAGCAAGCTGCGTCGTGCAAGTAGGTAGTCAAACTGCACCGAACCACACTATGCTTTGCCATAGCAAGTGAAGGTATATTTATACCTTGAAGGTGTTTAGGAATGCCAGCTTTGACGTAAAGTCGGGCTTATGAACATCATGAATAAACCTCTAAGGAAAAGATGTTCATGCATAACAAATGAGTTCTTGGAGAAATCAATATCCAAGCAAGGGGAAGTCCCTAACGGCTTAAGAGTCTGGTTTTCCAAGAAATCGTTGTGACGTAGATGAATGGATGAAAGTAGCCATGCCTGTATTTGGGCAGCATGGGCTATGCCTAAATAAGGACTGGATTTCTATGGCTATATAAGGGCAACACAAATTGTACCTATATTAGGGCAAGAATATGGAAATGTATTCGGAATCTAAAATCGAACACAACACCCACTCCACTTTCTTATGTTCGACTCTTACTAAATACTAAGTTCTAAACATCTTTACACGTATCTAAAAACTATCTATACAACAAATGTTTAAAACCCACCCAAAACAAATAAAAATGCAATGGTACTGGTTGTACACAAAAGAGCATTGGTGCTGTACTCATTCAAAGCAATGTTTCATTCTAAGCATATAATTGACATAATTTGAAATGCTAACTGAATGAATCATGAAAATATACATTTATGAAATGGCTTGTAAATGCAGAAAAAAAAGGTGCCAAAACCATTTCATGTCAGATTTACATAAAACTGTTTGTATGTGGACAAGGTCAAATATTGTCTATGAAGTTATTCAAAGAATTCTTGTTCTCTATGAATAGTTATACTTTAAGCAGATTACTTGTGCCAAAATCAAAAAATATAAATTTCGATGAAGAGAAGAAAAAAAATTAATCATAGGAAAAAGAGTTCCTAAGATAGTAACTTCTTTTGAAAAACTGAAGGTCATATTCGAAAGTCTCTCAGAACACTGTGTGCCAAATGCAAAAGTCAGTGTTAGGGCTTGGAGAAACCATTAAATCTTCTATGTCTGTTGACAAAAAATCATCTACCATTGTAGGTGAAAGTTGGATTACCTAGTTTAGAAGATTAACTGCACATAGATGTGAAGCATCGCCATCAGCATTGGGCGCATTAGCAATGTTCGAATTGGATGGTACCTGTGCGCCTGTTTCTTCTCGTACCTCAGCAGTTGCAATTTGCGTCTGTGAGATCTCAATAAATGCCGTCATCAGAATTGGTAGCCGCTGGGAACAACACAGTGCATGGGCCGTTACTGGTTCAAGCAAGTATCAACATCCATTGGCATGACATGGGAGTGTGAGAAATTTGTCTAACATGCATTCTTCTCCGCACAGCAGGAAGCGTAGAACAGGTAAGATGCAATCTTGCCAAATTGGTCTGAATGACAGAAACCATTTGGTATTTAAATCTCTTAGACAAGGTAGCCCCAAAATTTGGATGATGCGCTCATGACACTTCATTGCCAGTAGAGCTGTCTCTATGGAGAACTGGGTGTCGCTGGTGTATTGGCTTGCCAAATCACAGCAGTAGGAGCAAAAATAGCATCCCTGCAATGATTCCTAAAACAAGGGGCAGTCCACCAAACACAGAGTGCATGAAGTTTGGAAATATTCCTAGGACTGCTTCAAAAGGTGCTAACAGTCCAGAAAATACGGTCTTAAATACATGTACAATACCGGTCGTATCAGACATGTTTAAGATACGACTTAACATTTCTGAGAAATGTATAGGGCAGTTTGTAATTAAGAGGGCATGTATCTCAGCAGCAGAAGTCCTTGCGACTTGTAGATCATAGGATCTTTGGCCGAGGTCAGTGGCACAGTTTTTTGTCAAGAAGGGATTTCTTTCTGCTTACAATATCAATTTGTATAGAAGAGATGTTCAGTGATGGCCATAAAGGCGACTCCCTGTCTGTCTTGGTTTTAGGAAACAATACTTGCAAACAGCAAGTGACCACGGATGACACAGTTACTAGGTATGGTATGCCTGGCAACATGCCATAGCAGTCGTGATCATTCAACATGAGGTAACTCCCATTCGAGAAGTGTCCAAAAATTAGATCAATCACTGCACCTGGTAAACCTTGCAGGTGGCAGGATAAATTCTTTGAGAAACCATCGCAGGTCCCGTGTAAATTTATACCCTGACAAAGGAGAGAACCGCTTAGTGCATTTTCACAGTTTTTCCCGCTAAGAAACACTTCACGCCCCCACTCCAACATCTATGTGTGTACAGTAATTCCCAGGATGTCTTGATGTATTCTTTACCCAACCTTTCATATGTGCCTGCTGGTATGGGTTTTAAGCAATACTGAAAATGGAAAATTGTAATAGGCAGAGTGATTGTTCCATGTATAATCCATTCAATAGCTGTCTTTTCTGCTACTGTAAATGGCAATCTTTCAATGCTCAGCACTGTATAGTCTGCTCCGCTTTGTGCCAAGTTGGTCTGTTTATCAGTGAGATTGTATTCTGAAAACAGTGACATGGTATTGATTAAACGCCAAGTCACATAGCCTGAATGAAGGGTTTGCAAAGTCCAGCCTAATAGCATGATAGAACGTAATTGCGACTGACCATGTTGCAGCATGACCAAGTCCTGTTCCATGATGTCTATGGCAGAAGACACTATGCTGTCCAATGAATATATCTTAGACAACAGAGTTGTTAGCCCATTGTCAACCACAGAGAGAGTTTATTCTAAAATAATAAAATCAATTTCTCGTATTCTTTCTGCAGTATCTGCTTGCATAATCTTCCATGCATCATTATAAGCAGCATAGATACCAGCATATATAAAATGTTTTTGACGCGGTGTTCTTGGTCCTTGCAAGAATTCCCTAAGATCAGTACCATCTTTAAGTAAAGATAAGTGGTGCTTTACATCCTTAAGTGTAGATCTTAAGGCTCGGAAGAATCACCGAGTAAAATTATGTTGGTAGAGACTGGAAGGGGCTCTTACGCAAGCAAGGTTTAGCCCCTCTGTTTTTGGTAGATGATTGCTTTTCAGTAACTAAGGCGGTAGGTAAAAATTATACTTCCCTTTGCGCGAAGATTACGGCAGATTTAGATGCATTGGTACCGTTAAAAAAATCATAGAACTAGAGGCAGACCTTTGGCTCCATGGTTCAATGACAACTTAAAAACCATGAAATTGGATTATGAATGTGCAGAGAGGAGTTGGAGAAGGGGTTACTCAGATTTGGATAAACAAATATGGAGATCCAAGATCATGTGTTATAAAAAGTAGATAAACAGGGTCAAGGCAGAATATTTCTCTAATGTGATCCTTAATGCCCCCAACACTTCAAAAAGTATTTTTAATAATCTGAACAGACTCACTAACCCCGAGTGCACAAAAAAGCGAATACCCCCCTCCCAGGAACCGTGTAACAATGTAGCTAATTTTTTCCATCTTATAATAAAAACTATTATTGATGAGTTGAGAGAGGGGAATGAGCATGCGGTTCTTGGAACCACTGACATCGTGGGGACTGGTGATACGGAGAAGAAGGTTAAGGATGTTCCTATCTTCTACCCAGATATTAAGAATGACAACTATTTAACCGAGTTCGCACCTTTGACCTCAGAAGAATTTTGTAAAGTAGCACAGGGCATTTCATCTGGCTCCCCCTTAAACCCCATACCTCATAAAATTTGGAAGACTTTTGAGACAGAACTGTTTCCTACTCTGGGGTTAATTTGTAATCATTCCCTCAACAGCGGTGTAGTGCCATTGCAGTGGAAACAAGCCTTGGTGAACCTCCTGCTCAAAAAGGCCTCTCTGGATCCGGAATGTCCCAAGAATTATAGGCCGAAGAGCACCTCCATCTTGCCGGCATTCAATTGTAATGAGTTGCTTTTCAGCCACTGAGCAGTATCACGCAGGCAGCAGTGGAACTTCTCAAGAGAGGTAGACTGCTCTCCCTCCAATGAGAAAATGAGCTGCGTGTCATTGGCATAATTTGTGATGTTAATCTTGTGCTCTTTAACAACTGATTGCCGAGCCCTGGTGCACCCCATGTGTGATAATAATCAGATCGGACCGGTAAGGACGAAGAGACACTGCCTGCGTTCTGCCTGTGAGGAAAGATTGAAACCACTGAAGAGCACAGCCCTTCACCCCCACCTTCTCCAGCCTGCTCAGCAGAGTCCCATGGTTGACGGTGTCGAACTCGGCAGACAGGTCAAGCAGAATAAGAACAGCTGCCTGACCCCTGTCTGCCCACGTCCGAAGTTCGTCCATCACGGTCACCAGGGCCGACTCTGTACTATGAGCAGGCCGAAAACCGCACTGAGCCTCCTCCAGCAATTTATGCTGCTCCAGGTGATTGGAGAGCATCCTACTGACCACTTTCTCCGTAATTTTGGACGGAAAGGGTTTGTTAAGGAGAGTGTGTTGTAGAGAGTGTTGGTAGAGAGTGTGTGAGAGAGAGTGTGTGAGAGAGAGTGTCTGAGAGAGAGTGTGTTTTAGAGAGTGCGTAGTAAAGAGTGTGTAATTAAGAGTGTATGGTATAGAGTGCATGTTGTTGATAGAGTGTTATAGAGAGAGTGTTGTAGATAGAGTGTAGTAAAGAGTGTGTTGTAGAGAGTGTGTTGTAGAGATTGTGGTAGAGAGTGTGTATTAGAGTGTGTGTTAAAGTATGTAGTATGTAGTAGAGAGTGTGTATTAGACAGTGTGTTAGAGAGTGTAGTAGATATTGAGTAGTGAGTGTGTAGTAGAGCGTGCGTGGTAAAGAGGGTGTGGTAGAAAGTGTGTGGTAGAGAGTATGTCGTAGAGAATTTTTAACAGAGAGTGTGTGTCAGAGAGTGTGTTGTAGAGAGTGTTGTTAGAGAGTGTTGGTAGTAGTGTGTGTCAGATAGTGTGTGAGAGAGAGTATGAGAGAGAGAATGTCTTGTAGAGAGTGGGTAGTAAAGAGTGTGTAGTTAAAGGTGGGCGTGTTTTTTGTTGTCCTTTCTCTCTGTGATGTCTTCAGTTAATCAACAGAAAGAAAGTCTTAAGAAACACGTGCCCTAGTTTGAAAATGATGTTGCTTACAGACATGGCGAGCGCTTGCTTTAGCCCATCCCTTTGAGGGTGGTGGGCGTATTGTTTACATTTTTTTTTTACTTTCTCCTGTTCTTTGACTGTGTTTCCTTTCCTTCCTTAAGGTAAGCCATATTTCTTTTCTTACTAATTTAGTAATTGCATAATGTTTTTCTAATGTGCATTTTTGTTTTTCTTCTTAGGGCTCCCCCTGCCTGTATCATCTCCATGCAGTGGCATGCAAGGAGTGCTTGGCCTGGTACGTATTATGCTGTTTACGTGCCTCAGGTAAGCCATATTGTCTTTCTTGCTCATCTAATGCATTTTTGTTTTTGTTTTACCGGTCTACCCCAACCTGTGAGGTTTCCGTGCACGTAGTGCTTGGCCTGGTACATTTGCTGCTGTTTGTGTACCTCAGGTAAGCCATCTTGTCTTCCTTGCTCATTTAATGCATTTTTTGTTTTTGTTTTACAGGTCTACCTTGGCCTGTGTCGTCTCCGTGCACTGGCGTGCACAAAGTGCTTAGCACGGTACATATGCTGCTGTTCCAGTGCCTCAGGTAAGCCATCTTGTCTTTCTTGCTCATCTAATTCATTTTTGTGTTTGTTTTCCAGGTAACCCGGGCCCGTATCGATTCCATGCCTTGGTATGCACGGAGTGCTTGGGCTGGGGACGCTTTCTGCTGTTTGCGTGCCTTAGGTAAGCCATCTTGTCTTTCTTGTTCATCTTATGCATTTTTGTTTTTGTTTTACAGGTCTACCCCGGCTCGTGTCGTCTCAGTGCACTGGTAAGAGAGTGTTATAGAGAGAGTATGGTGGAGAGAGTGTTGTCGAGAGAGTGTGGTACAGAGTGTGCGGTAGGAAGTGTCTGGTAGTAAGGTTGTTGTAGAGAGTGTATGTTAGAGTGTGTGTTAAAGTGTGTGGTAGAGGATGTGCTGTTGAGATTGTGTGGTAGAAAGTGTGCGGTAGAGAGTGTGTAGTAAATTGTGTATTAGAGTGTGTGGTAGAGATTTTGGCATAGAGAGTGTGTTGTAGAGAGTGCTGGTAGAGTGTGTTACAGCATGTGTGGTAGAGAGTGTGTGAGAGATTGTGTGTAAGAGAGTGTGTTTTAGAGAGGGCGTAGTAAAGAGTGTGTAGTTACAAGTGTATGGTATAGAGTGCATGTTGTTGAGAGAGTGTTGTAGAGAGAGTGTAGTAGATAGAGTGTGATAAAGAGTGTGTTGTAGAGAGTGTGTTGTAGAGAGTGTGTATTAGAGTGTGTGCTAAAGTATGTAATAGAGAGTGTGTGTTAGACATTGTGTTAGAGAGTGTAGTAGATATTGTGTAGTAGAGTAGTAGAGAGTGTGTGGTAAAGAGTGTGTGGCAGAAAGTGTGCGGTAGAGAGTATGTTGTAGAGCATTTTTAACAGAGTGTGTGGCAGAGAGTGTGTGGCAAGGAGTGTGTGTTAGAGAGTGTGATAGAGAATGTGTGGTAGAGAATGGGTAGTAGAGAGTGTGTAGTAGAGAGTGTGTTCTAGAGAGTGTGTAGTAAAGGGTGAATAGTAAAGAGCGTATTGTAGAATGTTTATTAAAGAGTAGTAGTGTGTTTAGTAGAGTAATACATTGTAATAGTAGTGTGAAGAAACAGAAATAGCAAGTTATGAAAGTGCTGAGAAATGTTGACAATGCTTCACGTTAGTAACACCAAGGGAGTATGCATATTTGTTTTTACCTGCATGCTCACTTTTTCATCATCAGCTATTGCCAACTTATAACAGAAAAGTGGAAAAAGGTTTAAAAAAAGACAAAGGAGAGTGAACAATAGATATTCAGTAGTACATAGTAAGTATTAGAGAGTAATAGTAGTGTGTGAAATAGAGAGTGTGTAGTAGAGTGTTTAATATAGAGTGTGCAGTAGAGAGTATGTTGTAGAGAGTGTGTTGTAGAGAGTGTGTGAGAGAGTGTATTGTAGAGAGTGGGTGGTAAATAGTGTATAGTTAAGAGTGTATGGTAAGGAGTGTGTGTTGTAGAAAGAGTGTTACAAAGAGTGTGTTGTAAAGTGTGTGTTAAAGTAGCTGGTAAAGGGTGTGTGGTAGAGAGTGTGTGGTAGTGAGTGTGCACTGATAGTGTGCAATTTTGTGTGCGATAGAGTGTGTGCGGTAGAGCATGCATGGCAAAGAGTGTGCAGTCAAAAGTGGTGGTAAAAAGTGTTTAATAGAGATTGTATAATAGAGAGTGTGGGGTAGACAGTTTGTTTTAGAGAGTGTGTTGTAGAGAGTGTATGTTAGAAAGTGCATAGTCGAGTGTGCATGATAACGAGTGTATAGTAGGAGTGTGTTATAGAGAGTGTGTAGTAGACAGTGTGTAATGGAGAGTGTTATAGAGAGTGTGTAATGAAGAGTGTATGGTAAAGAGTGTGTGGTAGAGTGTGTTTGGTATAGTGTGTATAGTAAAGAGTGTGTGCTAGTGAGTATGTTATAAGAGTGTATGGCAGAGAGTGTGTGGTATAAAGTGTGTTCGACAATGTGTGTGCTAGGATGCATAGTAGAGAGTATTTTGCAAAGTGTATATTAGAAAGTAATATAGTAAGATGTGTTAACATAAACAATAACATTTTTGTGCATTGTGATATGCTAAATAACTTACTGTGTTCTTCGAACGAAAGTAGAGCAACTCTAAAGATGTATTGTAGATGGTTCTGCATTAAGAAATGGCTGGACTTCTTCCTTTTCCAGTTTAAATAAATGACAGTGTAAAAAAAAGATAGTTAGTTCAATTGTTAAGTTGAAAAAAACAATACATTAATTATGTAGACTACTTGTAAAACAATAGAGCGTGTACCAAAATGTCCTTTTTAAGTTGACAGAAATGTATATGACAATATTTTTGGGAATCGTTTTTATGTGCAAGTTGAATGTATGCGCCCATGTTTTATTAACACCACAAAAGGTAAGACAATGTTTAACAATATTTCAAAAACAGTGACATATTTAGAATGACTATCCTCGTAAAAAGACTTTAATGCGTTTGTGTACATTTCTTTCTAAAGGTAAATAAAATCTTAATATGAAATACGAAGCTGCAAAGTGAACATAAAAGCCTATAAGCAGATGTGTATTTTAGTATCATTTGATGCATTTGCGGCCCGTGGAGGGAGTTACGCTGTGGCAGGAAGGTGGAGTGTGTGTGTGGTAGAGTTTAGCAGTGCAGATGTAGATGCCGTGCCAGCTATTTAATAAATTGTTTACTTACCTGCAATTATCCATAAGACTGTTTTTAGCACCCCTCATCCTGCCCCTCCCCCTTCCCCGCCTTCCTGCCATACTGTAACTCCCTCTCCAGGCCGCGGCTGATGGGCTGCACAAATTAACGTACTAGTCAAAGATGACATGCAACATTTTCCAAAATAGAAAGTCTAAAGCACCGACCAATTATTTTGGTGTGTTGCTAAAAGCAAAGATGAAACAGGTTATTGAGCATACACTACAGCACACGAGTATTTTAAAGAGTGTAACATACTTTTTGCTAGCTAATGAGACTTGAATGTTTGGACTGTTTTTAATAGCATGTAGGTATGACTGTAGGTTTGAATGTAAAACTAGGTACAATGCAGCAGCGGGCCGTGGCGGGAGTTGTGGTGGGGCCGAAAGGCTGTGCAGGAGCGGGGGAGGGTCTGGATTTCTAACAAACTTAATTTGGGTAATTGAAAATAAGTAAATAATTTTATTAATGTAACTATTTTAATAGCGCGCACTATATAGCAAAATGTGATGCAACGCGCACTACAAAATTTGAGTTAGAAATTAAATTGTTTACTTACCTTCAATTATTTCGTTTTTGAGAACGTCCCTACCCTGACTCTTCCCAGCAATGCCTTTCAGCCTCACCATAATTATCATTACGTGCTGTGACTGCTAGAAGGTGCAAAGCTTTTTTTTTAAAGAGGCACGATAAGGAGTTCCTATATGTAATGTGTTACAAAGCATTATGTTAAAGTTAATTTTGTAAAAAATGTAAAATGTGCGCGTTTAAATTTTGATGCTAGAAGCCTGTGTCTATAATTTAGAAACCGAACAATAGCAAAGTGAACTACAGGTTAAAATTATACAACGAATAAAAAAATCTTTAAGCTACGTTTTAAAGCAATGTGAAAAAATTTAAAGATTTGCGGTAACATAAATAGAATACCTTTGAATGCAGTGTTTAAACATAATAATTACAGAATTTACATATCATTAACTTGCTCACCCCTTCCACGTCTACTTTAGAGACAGCAAGTGATTACCTGTAAATGGTGTGCACACAACTGTAAAGTTGTGTCAAACTCAATATGTATTAAGAAAAGCTTACTAAGAAGGTGTGAAAAGGAGTTGCTAAATGTACTCTGCAGCAAAGCGTGATGATAAAAGCAATGTTCTAAAAATCTTTTAAAGTTACGTAGCTAAATACTGAAAGTAGAAGCTATAGTATATTGTTTGTAAAGCACACAATAAGAAAGTGTAAAATTAATATCAAAGCGTGTATATAATCTGCAAAGTGCGCGATTGCAAAGTAAACATAAGGACTAATATAAAAATTAGATAATAAATAGAAAATAAATTATGCGATGTTTTGAAATTATTTTGGGAAATGTGGTAAAGGCTAGCGCAAACAAAACCTACTATATTGAAATGCAAAAAATAGTATAAGAATAACCACCCCCCCCACACTTGTCCTCCTCATAAAAATGCAGCTAACTGCCTACAAGTAAATATTGTGTCCACGACTGTAAAGTGCAATGCAAAAATGAACGTAATGTAGCAAGGAAAGCTCCGTAAGTAAGCAAGAAAAGGAGTCAGTAAATAGATTTGACTACAAAGCATGACTAAAAGCAATGTATAAAAAACACTAAAAGATGCGCATCTAAAAAGCGATTGTAAATGGTAAAGTCTATTCTTTGTAAAAGCACATGATATAAAAGTACACATAAGAATCCTAGATGTTATGTAATTTCTTCTGTAAATCAAACATGAAATAACAATTGGTAAATGCAAGACGATAAAAAGTTCAACATTTTAAAACATACTTTGTTACTGCAATGGAAATTGTTTCTAAATTTTAAAATAACAGTGGCAAGACAATAAGTGTTATACGTGTTACATTGTATCAGTCAAAAAACTGCAAAAGATAGAGGATAATTGTTCGAGCTTTAGACACAGTTGTAAGTATGTAAGTATGGCAAGCAAGTGAACCAAAAGTATACGCATGCAGAGGAAATACGAAAGATATGAAAGCGTATTTATATTTCAATCTAATAAGTTTTGTAGAGAGTGTGTGGTAATAATAAGTTTCTTACCGTGTTTTTTGCAACAGAGATAGGTCAGCTCTTGATGTATACCGGATGGCATTCTTCCGAGAAATGTTTAGAATGGTTGTTCTTCCACTTTAAGTACTGGAAACGAGAAAAAAGGGCAGTTACTTAAAATGAATAACAAAAGAGGGCAATACTTGGGGCCAGATGTAGGTACATTTTATTTTCCGACCTCTTAAATACCGAGTCATACCGACTCGGTATTTCAGAGGTCGGAAAATAAAAGTACCGAGATGTAGGTAAATGCAGATGTGCAATTACCGAATCTGAAACAGTCGGTATTTTCCGATGCGGGAAATACCGACCAGTTAATGCCCATTCATTCCTATGGGCTTTGAAGCCCATAGGATTGATTGGGCATTTACCGGTCGGTCTTTACCACATCAGAAAATACCGACTGTCACAAGGGTGCAGGGGGTGTCACTTTGACACCCTCTGGCACCCCCAAATGAGGCTCGGGTGCCATGTGGCAGGCATACCTGCCCTAAGGGCAGGTCTGCCTGTCATATGGCATAGGTGTGCATGCACACATGTGCATGCACACCAGAAACGGTATTTTACCATCAAGTAGTATTTGATGGTAAAATACCGAATTTGTACTGCTTGTGGGACTCAGAAGAGTCCCACCTACATACCAATTTACCGGAATCCGTAATGATACCGACTCGGTATTTTACATACTCGGTAAATTTACCTATCGGTAAATTTACCGAGTCTGTAAAATACAGGGACCTACATGTCAAATTGCTCTTACCGGTCGGTAACGGCCGAATTCGGCCGTTACCACCCGGTAAACGCCTACCTACATCTGGCCCTGAGTGTTTAAGAACAGCATGTAGGTAAGATGTTGTTGTCTAGCCGTATGTTAATGTTTGTAATGATGAAAGGGATGCCTAGGCAGGAGTGCATGTAATTGTTAGTGAGGATGTGCGAATTACGTGAGAAGTGAATGTGAAAGCGTGTATGTAACACATGGTGGTGCAGTGAAAATCAATGTAGCTCCAAGTTGTCTGCCTTTGCTACAAAGTCGTGTCTTAATCAAAATGAAAAACAAGTCGTATAAAATTTTTAAAAAGCATGCACTCTAAATACAAGCACGTCTATCAAATAAATAATTAGTCTTACCTTTAGGTGCTTTTAAATGGCATACTAAGCTATATCGGGATCACAGCCTTCAATATATTAACAGGGACGACCTACCCCTTGAAAAGAAACAAACAGCATCAAATTTAGCAAACATTGCTTGACTTAAAATGTGTGATATAAGTACATATAAAAGAAGCTAAAGCACTTAATGTACGCTACTGTCTAACACAGGCTGCAGTGCGACTGTTTGCGACTGTTTACGTAAAACTAAAAAATAAATAAAAAGTCAGCCAATATCGTTTATCTCAAATCTACAAGCAGAGATGCATGCATCTAGGAGGAAGCATTCACTAGAAATTGCTGTGTGTTTCTCACATAAGCTACACTCTGCGTGCAAATGTAACCTTAAATCTGCAGGCATAACAGCATGCATACAATCCAAAGCATTTACTGTACGATGCTGTGTGTTTGTAACATAAGCTACTCTGTGCCTGCAACGGGAAAAAAAATGAATTAATTTTAAAATGCAATTTAATAAGTAGATATCACTTACTTTGAATCTGCAGCAATCCGAAGCATTCATTTGATGATGCTGTGTGTTTTTCTGAATTGAGGTACACTGTGCCTGAAACTATAAAAAATATAAAGTAATTAAAAACTGCCATTTAATAAGTACGTATCACTTACCTTAAATCTGTAGCAATACGAAGCATTCACGTAACAATGTTGTATGTTTCTGAAATGAGCTACACTCTGCCTGCAAAAGAAAAAAAATTAAGTAATTCAAAATTGCAATTTAATAAGAATGTTTCACTTACCTTTGATCTGCAAAAATCCGAAACATTCTCTAGATAATGCTGTGTTTGTACATGAGCTACATTCTGTGCCCTAATGCCCCCCAAAAATGCATTAGATGAGAAAGAAAGACAAGATGGCTTACCTGAGGCACCCAAACAGCAGCATACGTACCGGTCCAAGCACTCCGTTGCTGCACAGAGAGGACACGAGCCAGGGTAAACCTAGAAAAGAAATAAGGGAAATGCATTAGATGAGCAAGAAAAACAAGATGGCTTACCTGATACACCCAAACAGCAGCATACATACAGGGTAAATCAGTTCCGCAACACCACTGCATAGAGACGACACGGGCTAGGGTAGACCCAGAAAAGAAATAAGGAAAATGCATTAGATGAGCAAGAAAGACAAGATAGCTTACCTGGGCAGGGCATAGCAGACCATGCATGCCAGTGCACAAAGACGACACAGACCGGTGGAGACCTAGAAAAGAAATAAGGAAAATTCATTTGATATTCAAGAAAAACAACATGCCTTACCTGAAACACCCAAACAGCAGCATACGGACTGGGCAAAGCACTCCGTGCACTGCTGAAAAGACCTGTAAAAGTAATATAAAAATGCTTTAGATGAGCAAGAAAGACAAGATGGCTTACCTGAGTCATACAAACAGCAGCATACGTACTGGGCAAAGCACTCCGTGCATGCCGGAAAAGACCTTTAAAAGAAATATTAAAATGCATTAGATGAACAAGAAAGACAAGATGGCTTACCTGAGTCACGCAAACAGCAGCATACGTACCGGGCAAAGCATTCCGTGCATGCCGCTGCACGGAGACGACACGAGCCGGGGTAGCCCTGTAAAATAAACATAAAAATGCATTAGATAAGCAAGAAACACAAGATGGCTTGCCTGAGGCATGCAAACAGCAGCATACGTACTGGATAAAGCACTCCGTGCACGCCAGTAAAAACCTGTAAAAGACATAGAAAAATGCATTACATGACCAAGAATAACAAGATGGCTTACCTGAGGCAAGCAAACAGCAGCATACGTACCGGGCTAAGCACTCCGTGCACGCCACTGCACAGAGATGTCATAGCCATGCCGTGTCTTTTCAACACAAGCTACAATATACCTGCAAACGACAAGAAGGATTTAATTTTAATGTACGATAAAATATAAGCATACAAGTAATTCAATAAAGTAAAAATATGGAAGCATACTTTTAGTGAATCTAATATTTAATATACTGTGATATTTTAGTACGTATGAAGAAAGTAAAAGAACATTTCCTATAAAAACATTTGTTTATTAACCTTTCAATTGTGGCGTTCTGCACGTAGGATGTAGCTGTCTAGCCGTATGTTAATCTTGGGTGGGAGCATGTCCCTAAGGATGAAAGGTTTGTGTGATTGGGCGTTGTTTGGATTGTTAGTGGGGATGTGCGACATCTAAACAGAATAACAAAGCATGGTGTTAGTGTGAAAACGCTTTGCCTAGAAGCTGTCTGCACTTTAAAAAAAACATGCTGTTTCGTAAGAATCTAAATGCTAGTCTAGTAAATGTAAGAAAAAAAAAGGATGTAAATTACAAATCTTACATCATATGTCAAAGAGTTAAAGAGTCTTACCTTAAGTGTATAATAACGTATCCCACCTAAAAATAATTGTAAGAGATAGCAAAACAATTGCAATATGTTACAACGAAACCCACATCTTAAAATTGCAAAAAACATAGCATACAAATGGAATCTTACCTTTAAGTAGCGTTATCTTGACATCTGGACAGTTAGCTGTAAATTCCCCCCAAAAAAGTTCCCAAATTGAAATGCATATTATTTTTATTTAAACGTGTACCTGTGTTTCCATGTGTTCAAATGATTGCTTCCTAGTGATACGTCTCAAACGAGCTGCCTTTCAACTGCAAAAGGAAAAACACACTCTTAAACGTGAAACATTAATACCCGTGAAAAGGCAACATGAAGCAATTTCAATAAAACCAAAGTAGCAAAATACAGAAAAGCCACTGAAATCATAATTAAAACAAAAATACGAAAATAAATACCTAAAAACTGCACACAAAAGATTAAACTTATTTAAAGGTACCTGCAAGACACACTGTGACACCACTGGAACTCCAACGAACATATCAATAGCCAGCAATTCAATGAAAAACGTGGCCTGCCCCGACGTAGTCAAATGAAGGACTGGTCACAAAATATGACTAACAACAGTTTTATAAAAAAGAACGTTGATTACTAATGCCCTAAACCATTAGTTGTATATTTAAATAAACCTAATAAATATTATAAGAAGCCAAACTAAAAATTGGACAAAACATAGAATAGAACACAAACACATTCCCAGATTTTGTTTTATGACATAGAAAAACAAAATACATTATAATTTCTATTGAACTTACATACAGTAGTTGCAGCAAAGCAAACAAAACGATAACCAAATATAAAGTAACATAGAGAGTAATACAAGTAAGCCAAAAAAAAGCATTTAAAGAAATAAAGGTAGACATTTGGGAAGACATTTCACTTACCTTTAAGTGGCATTATCACGACATCTGTACAGTTAGCTATAAATGAAAAACAAAAAACAAACTTGCAAAACACAAACACCTATTATTAAATTAAAACTTGCAAGCTTACCATAATGTAGCTGCTTCACGCCGTACTGTTTATTCTGGAAACCAACAGAACTTATCGATATCCGCTCATTTAATTAAAAAAACGTGCCCCACCCTGCCATAGTGAAATGAGGGACTTTTCACACAATACAAATAACAGCAGTTTCGTCAAAATACAAAAAAGATCATTTTTCCGAAGAGTATTTTACTTTGTGAAACAATGCAAATAATATAAAAACATACAAATTATAAACGTAAAAAAATCCTGATTTATAAACCGAACATATACAAACCTTTCCCATGAAATAAACTTACCTTAAACTGACCGCAACTTACCGACAGTGCAATACAAAAAATACAATACATTAATAACATTAACAAAATACTTTTAAAACTAAATACATATAAATATAACACAAATATTGCACTTACTTTAATGTAGCTGCGTCAGGCCATACTGTTCATTCTGAAAACCAACCAAATAAACCTATAGCCGCCGGTGTATTTAAAAATACATGCCCGCACTGCCGTAGTCAAATGAGGGACTTTCCACACAATACAAATAACAGCAGTTTCGTCAAAACACAAAAAATATCATTTTTCTGAAGAATATTTTACTTTGTAAAACAATGCAAATAATATAAAAACATACACATTATAAACGTAAACAAAAACCTCATTTATAAACCGAACATATACAAACATTTCCCATTAAATAAACTTACCTTAAACTGACTGCGACCTTACCGACAGTGCAATACAAAAAATACAATCCATTAATAATATTAACAAAATACTTTTAAAACATATAAACATAAGACAAATATTGCACTTAGGGGGCGGAGCTTGCCGGCGTCCATGAAAGACGTGTGAGCGCTGAGCTCCTCGCCTGAGCCCCGTTAAACTCCGACAAAATTATCCTTTCGGCGCCTGACTAGCTCTGAAAGTTGAGGCGAACTCTCTATCTGCGCTCCGGCCTGACGGGGGACCTTTCCTCTGTCGAAATCCGATGTGGTATCGTTTTGCTGTTTGGAGAAGGGCGCAGTGGCGGACCAGGCCGTAATCCGCGGTCTATCCTGAGAGGCTGCCCGAGCTGCGTCACGCTACGTGCGGCCTGCGGTACTGGAGTGGTGCCGATCTACCCCTCCTGCGACTACGCAGCTGGTCCTGCTTCGCGATATCACGCCCTGTTCCCGAGCGAAGTTGTGGTGGACTGGCCTTCGATTGTGCATTTGGTGGGACCGGAGGTGCTGGTGCTTTAAGGTACTAATGGACGCCGGAGGAAGTTGCTAGCTGGCCGCCAACCCTCTCGGAGAGCGATCTATCAGCCTGTGCCTGAACCCTGCGCTTCCCACGGACAGCTGTGTGGGACTGTGGCATTGAGGTGTTCTGGAGTGTGGTGACCCAACTGCTTGGTGTGGTCTGGTTACAGGGGAGTGCTCGGTGGTGCGCCTCTCTGGCGAATAGGCCTACTCGTACCGCCGTGCGATTAGCCGCCATCTTGGACGCATTTCTTGCTGTGCAACACCTCGTCCTTGGGAGCCTGCTCCCCCAGTGTCTCCTTTCCACTCCCCTAACATTTGCTGGCGGTTTATTGCTGGCGGTTGGCCACCTTGACTGAATGTCCACCAGGAACACTATGGGGAAGGGCGACAAGACCCAGCCCAAACTGTCGTTTGATCAGCGGAGAACGAAGGGTGCAGAGGGGCCGGCCCCGGATGCCTCGCCGCGGCCTACGGCCTCCGACAGCTCACTGTGTGCTGACATTCGTGAAATGCTGGGCACTATGGAGAAAGGCTTGCAAGACAGCATGGCGGCGATTGGCACTAAAATTGATGCTTTGTCATTCAGGATGGACCGCATGTCTGAGAGAGTAGATAAGCATGCCGAACGGCTGGATATGGCGGAAAGGTGGCTGACGGAGGCGGAGGAGGCCCAAACGGAATGGGATAAAGACCGCAAGCAGTTCAGAAGACTACTTCAAGTCATTCAAGACAAGACGGAGGACTTGGAGGCGCGCTCACGGCGCTCCAACGTTCGCATTACTGGGGTGGTGGAGTCTACCAACACTGGTAAAATGGAGCTGTTCGTGGAGAAGCTGCTTCAGACCCTGTTAGGGGAGGAGGTCTTCTCCCCTATGTTTATCGTTGAGAGGGCTCATCGCACTCTGGGGCCGAAACCGCAACCAGGACTCCCACCGCGGCCGATTATTGCGAAGCTCTTGAACTATAGAGACAGGGATCTGGCACTTCGGCTAGCAAGGGAGAAAGGAAATTTGCAATTCGAGGGCATGAATATCTCTCTCTATCCGGACTTCACGGCGAGAGTGCAGGAGGAAAGGAAGCGCCTCGCCCCATATAAGAAACAAATGAGAGTGGGCTGGACTATGCCATGTTGTACCCTGCGAGACTCCGAATCAACAAGCAGGGGCAATCGCACTTTTTCACCGACCCTGCAGAATTGAAAAAATCCCTGAAGGAGTGGGCTAAGGAACAACGCAACAGCCCGAGGAGTCATCGAGAGGACGCTGATGCCGCTGCTGACATGGACGGCCAGGGGTAATCGAGTGTGCGGACTCCTTTATGGGTCGACTGTGCCCTTCCGAACTTTTGACTCTGGTACAGACGCTGTGAGCCTACTGTGTCGCAATTGTGGGGTGAGATCTTGCTAGCTACTCATTGAACGCATAGGAATGCACTGGGGATCTGGAGGCAGCACGCTTTATGATTTGCTGGTTGCTTTGGGGAGGGCCCTCCCGCTCCCGGGAGCTTAGCTCTTTGATGGTGAGGTTTTGGGCTAGTGAGGGTGCCGAATGCCACTGGGGGGCGGGGTGGTGGAGTAACCGAGGTTTAAGGTTCTAGACCCAATTGTACTGTTGTCTGGCTGGGAACCTCCGCCCCGGCGCTTTTGGCTTTTGGCTCTCCTGAGGGCCCCTTTGGTCTGTAGAGTCCACTGGTGGTCTCGGGGAGGGGGATGGTGGGTGGTGGTGGGACCTGTCTGACCGGGTTGGGGTTGGTCGGCTGTGGGTGGGTGGGTGGTTGTTCAATTCTTTTTTTGTTGACCATGTTCCATATGTCAATTGGGGACTGTTGGGGGAGGGTTTTGTTCGGCCTACTACTGGATTGTGTCTGCTGTGCCACCTGTGCGAAGCTGATTCTTCCCTAACCTGCAATGGTGGACGTTGAGATTTTAGGGCCGGAGAGTTGCCCCAACTCTATCAGACTGCTATCTTGGAATGTGAGGGGGCTGAATGATTTCCGTAAACTCCGAAAGGTACTGGCATACTTACAGCGACACCGGGTTGATCTCGCCCTGCTCCAGGAAACCCACCTGCCTCTAACTAGTCCTATGCTGTTGACCAGGGGTCTTGGGAGTGCTTGTGTTGCTGCGGGGTTCACTACACATGCGAGGGGTGTACTTAAGTGGGCTAATCCCAAATCGCAATTGAAACTATAGAAGGTTGTTGTGGACCCGGAGGGTCGGTATGCCGTTGCCCGTTGTGTGGGGAAAGGCCATGACCTGTTGGTTGTGAATGTGTATGGCCCCAATTACGACACACCTACATTTTACACCTCGCTGGCGGACCTGTGTAGACAGTATGAGGGCTCCAGGTTGCTGTGGGGGGGAGATTTCAATTTCGTGTTGGACCCAGAGCTGGACAGGTCGGCTGGTGCTTCCAAAAGCCCGGCGGCCTCGGATTTACTCATGCAGGCGGAATTGGTGAAGCTTGACTTGTTTGATGTGTGGCGTCATAGGCACCCGGGGAAAGGTGGTTTCACTCATTACTCGGCCTACCACAATATACACACGAGAATTGATTATTGGTTTGCCTCCCACTCCCTTCTTAATTCAGTGAAGGGATGTGCAGTGTTGCCCCGCACGCTATCTGACCATTCACCACTGCTTTTGCTACTGGAGGCACCGGCTAGAAAGATACCCCCGTTCACCTGGAGGTTCCCCCATATTCACTTCTGGATGAGGCCTTTAGAGGGGAATTAGCTGAGGATATAGACACTTACTTCTCAACTAATGTGGGGTCGGTGGACAGTGTCCAGGTACTTTGGGATGCGTTCAAGGTGTACATACGTGGGATGACGATGGCCAAACACTCAGGGGTGCTTAAAGCTATCAGGCAGCGATTGAAATACTTGGAAACACAACTGTCTGATCTGGAGCGACAAGCGGGGGTGCAGAGGATTCTGACACAAATGAGAGGCTTAAATCCCTGCTAGCGGAATTCCATGATGAGGCGGATAGGGAGATACAACATATGGGGAAGTACGCCACGGCACGCACATACGGGGAACGGGACCGCCCTGGTTCCCTGTTGACTAAACTAATGCGTAATAGCAGACCGCCATTGGTGATTGAGGAGTTATTAACATCTAGTGGTGAGGTGGTTACGGAGGAAAAGGATGTACTGGCGGAATTCCATGCTTATTATACCGAACTGTATAAATCACGATCAGGCCACCTAGAGGAGGAAATAGATGACTATCTGAGCTGTATCCAGATGCCCTTTCTGGCCAATTGGCAGCGAGAATTTCTTATGGCACCATTCCAGAAAGAGGAGATTACAGAGGCGCTGGAGGGGATGAGATCAGGCAGCGCTCCGGGGGCTGATGGACTTACGGTGGCCTTCTATAAGGCTTTCCAAGACAAACTTGTACCCTACTTGTTGCTGCTCTTTGATAACATTTGTCAACAGGGTAGTATGCCGAAATCTATGAGGGAGGCACTTCTCATTACCATCCCGAAGCCGGGAAGACCCCCCAATGAGTGTGGCTCGTATAGGCCGCTCTCCCTGATTAACGTAGACGCCAAATTATACGCAAAAGTTCTGGCGGCGCGTTTGGCTCTACTTGTCCCGGACTTGGTTGCCCCGGAGCAGGCTGGGTTTGTCCCCGCCCGGAACTTGACCTACAACATTCGTACGGTGCTAGGCACCACTCAGCATGTCCGGCAGGAGAATAAGGCTGTTGCAATCTTCCTGGACATGGAAAAGGCCTTTGATTCAGTGGAGTGGCCGTTTATGCTCAGGGTTCTCCGTAAGTATGGGCTTGGCGAACCTTTTTTACAGATGCTAGGGGCCCTGTACTATAAGCCGACTGCACGATTAAAGATAGGGAACTCGGTCACTGCCCCGATTGAGATCGGCAGGGGCACCCATCAAGGTTGCCCCCTCTCACCGCTTCTGTACGCTTTAGTGGCGGAACCTCTGGCGTGCGCGATTAGGGAATACCATGGGTTTGAAGGGATCAACTTCCCTACCTATCAGATTGGCATTTCGACGTACACCGATGACACCCTGTTATATGTTTGTGAACCAGAGGAGAACTTGTCGTCTGTCTTGCGGGAAGTGGTGAGGTTTGGAGCCCTGTCTGGATTGCGGGTCAACTGGAACAAGTCTGTGGTGCTTCCTCTGACCCCGGTGACCCTCCCGTTTGACTCGGAATATCCGCTGCAGTGGACCACGGACTCTATCCGTTACTTGGGGATTCGTGTTCACACTGATCCTGAAATTCTGGTGCGCGAGAACTATGGTGTTGCGTACTCTAGACTGGTGGATGATGTGGAGGTGTGGTGCAGGCTCTCGCTGTCCCTGATGGGCAGACTAGCAATAATGAAGATGGTGGTCCTCCCCAGGTTCCTCTTTCTCTTTGTTAATATCCCCGTAGTGCTCTCAAAGGCTTTTTTCCGGCAGCTCACGCAGACGCTCATCAGGCTTGCGTGGGGGGGCAAACAACCGAGAGTTCAATGGCAAACTTTAATGCTCCCCTATGAACGAGGGGACCTGGGGGCTCCAAATTTGGAACGGTACTACAGAATAGCGCAGGGGGCGCATCTACACACTTGGATCCATGGGGACCCTGGCATCCCGCACGTGAAGCTGGAGCGCCTCTTTGCGGAACCCACCCCGCTCCCAGCCACAATATGCTGCCCTGTTGATCGCAGGGTTGGTAATTTAGACTCTATTGCAGCCACAAACCACGCTTGGCATGAGCTGGTCCGTTCACGGGATAGCGAGCTGCTGTACTCCCCCCTCATGCGGGTGGAATGAGCGGTGTGGTTGGCCCCGCTGACAGAGAAGGGGGTCCTTAAGGCGTTACGGGACTTGGGCATAGAAAAGATGGGGGATTTCTTCTTGGACGGCACGGTGAAGACATTGCAACAGGTCCTGCAATTCCACTCTGGGAAGACGCTGTTGCACAGCTACCAATATCATCGGGTCCGTAGGGCGCTGCAGGTGTTACTGGGCCCGGAATTGTTGGAGCCGCAGGAGGTGCTGGAGCTCACATATGTTATTAAGAACCCATTGTCCAGTAAGTTGGTAACGAATCTTAAGAAATTGGGGGACCGGCACCGGCAGTACCCACTCTCCAAGGCCAGATTGGCTTGGCAGTGTGATCTCCAGTTGACGATCTCGGATGAGATGTGGCACTACTGTTGTACGAACACTAGAAAGATCTCACTTAATAGTAGACATCGTTTGATACATTTTAAGTATTTACAGCGGGTCTACTACACACCGGAAAGATTGCACAGGTACGGATTGCGGGAGTCGGCGGAGTGCGAGCGGTGACACTTCCCCTTGGCTGATTTCTTACACATGTCCTGGACTTGCCCTAGTATTCATACATTCTGGCAGGGGGTATTCTCGGAACTCAGTATGATGTTGGGAACGGAGGTACTGCCGTGCCCGGCTCTGGCGCTGCTGGGCTTTTCCAAACCGTTGCCGGTGGCAGTGCGGCGCTTGGCTGATATTGCTCTGCTGACGGCCAAGCGCCTGGTGGCATTGTGCTGGATGAGGGGACCGGTTCCCACCAAAAGGCGCTGGGAGACGGATTTACTGTATTGCTGTACACAGTCCGAGGTGTATAATGAACTGCTTCCCCCGAAGAGTCGCCCTAAGAATTTCTGGGGGCTATATAGGGAATATCAGTGCGCCAAAGGGGGCGGTGAGTCAGACCCTGAGGGGGAGGAGTTGGATGAGCTGCAGGAGGGTGGGGTGGAGGCGGCAGAGGTTGACATGCTACATGTTTGACTGTTCTTTTTCCTGAGGTGGTCGCCTTGTCCCTTGTTGCTGTTCGTTGAGATGTTGGGGGTGTGAGTCCCCGGGGAGGTTGCATAGGGAGGGTGGTCTAGGTGGCTCCTTTAGAAGTCTTCCTTGCACCTTTGGGCCCATGGGTACTTGGCTATAGGTGCATTGTTAATTTTTAGAATCAGCAGTCATAGCTGGTGGGTGGGTGGACACAGGTACGGGTAGGCTGGCTTGTGTGGGGGGTAGGGGGTTTGTTAGGATGTGGGTTTATTGCACTTTTCCTTTTTTTTTTTTTTTAGGTAACTTGTTTACATGATTTCGAGACTTAGTCTGCACAGTCACGCTAGCTGCATTGTATTTGCACATCGCTCTGTGGTCATGGGTGCCGATGCTAGAATTATCTACTTCACTCTTGCTACACGTCAAAGCTACTCCTGCAGAACGCTTTTTCTGTCTGCGCCGCCAGGCCCCCGGGATGCTGGCACTACGGCTGTGTATGTTGCTACTGACCACTGTCCTAGATGATATTTGTTGCTGCCGCCGGCCTCCGGGTTGTAGGCGATGAGTGCTGTGTGCTTACATCCAAGGTGCAATAAAGTACAAATTTAATTAAAAAAAAACAAATATTGCACTTACTTCAATGTAGCTGCGTCACGCCGTACTGTTCATTATGAAAACCAACCAAACATACCTATAGCCGCTGATGTATTTAAAAAAACATGCCCGCCCTGCCGTAGTCAAATGAGGGACTTTCCACACAATACAAATAACAGCACATTCGTCAAAACGGAAAAAGCAACAATGTACAGAAGCATATTGTAAGTTTACGAAACATGCTAATAATATAAAAACATACAGTATTGGGAGGGGAGAACATGGCGGCAGACGGCTGAGCTGCCGTGGTGCACTGTGACTTGGGCTCCCGTTTTCTCCACCTAATGCCTGACAAGCTCGATCACATTTCGTTTTTTCCTACTGAGCAAACTACTATCACTTGGGAGGCTAAACAAAGTAGGTATCAAGCCTATTTTGCCAATTTCTCATCGATCCTCTCCGATATACTTGCCGATGGGTCTGCCTTCCACTTCCATGATGGGACTCCACGGCAGCGTTCTCAGCGTTCCTTGCGTTGGAGGAGGTAGCAGCGGTGCGGTGTCCGTCCTCGTTTCTTCTGAGCCCACAGGAGTTCCGCTGGTCCTGAGGTTGTGGTACTAGGCCGCCCTGGAGCTTAGGCGTGATAGGAGGCAGGCATAGGGAGAGCTGCAAACGCTTTCACTGGTACCCTACCACCTTGTTTTTAAAATTGAAATGTACTGACAAAATTGCTCTTTAAAATACCGCACTTGGGCGATTTGGGCTCAAATAACAGCATTCTGTTTTAACTAGCACTTGTCACTCACCCGCACACCTCTTGCACCCTTGGACACCCGGCTCCTGCGCCTCCCCGGTCCACCACGGGATTTGTTTCCCGATTGTTGTGGAGGGAGGAGCGGAGCAGCCAGAGGGGAGGAGGGGGCGGACCTCACCGGCAACACCCCATTTAACGGGATGCTTTTGACTACGTGCAGCGGACGCACGCAGCGGGCGCGCCACCGGCGCTCCAAAGGCAAGCCCGTCTGCGCCCGTTCACGACCGGCCGGGGCAAGGGGCCACCCCCCCTGGCTGGTCGCACCTCCGTGTCAGGCCATATAGTTCTCGCTTCCTCCACCTACTAAGGAGGGAGACTGCCCTACCATGTCACCACTCCTGGGATCTTTCCAAACAACTCACCACCTGCAGTCACTGCGGGTTTCAAGTATCACCAAACCCAAAAAAAGACCCTTCCCAGTACTCTATGTTCCTGCTGAACTGCAGGTCCCTTCCCAAACACACCGTGGAAATCTCTTAACTGATAGAGGATGCAAATCCGGACATCCTCTTCCTTACAGAGACTTGGCTGCACGAACAATCAGAACCTGACCTGGTGCAAACCCTCCCTCAAGGATACCAAATATTACGCAATGACCGCAAAACAGGAATAGGAGGCTGACTAGCACTAATCCACAAGACATGCTATGAAAACACTAGCATTCCCGCTCAAGTCCCAAACAGTGAATGCCTACCCTTCACTATAAAATGTGGTCCCACAAACACCTTCTCAGGCATGCTGGTATATCGCCCTCCTGGGACACAAGTACAATTCCTTCCTAATCTTTCGCCAATCGTTGCAAACCTTGCCTTTAGCCCTGCAAACTTCACTCTCCTAGGGGATTTTAACACCCACCTTGATGACCCCAATGACCCGAATGCCAGAGAATTATCCTCCAGTCTAGATGCCCTCGAACTAGAGCAACTAGTCCCTGGGCCCACCCATCAAAAAGGCCACCTTCTGGACCCTATATTCAGCTACTGTCCTAACCTGCAAGTTGGAAACCCCTCCCCCCTCCCCTGGACAGACCACTTTCTCATCCCTTTTAGGTGGACCCCCCCAACCACTATTCACCAAAACTCACGCCAGCCCAAAAATCCCGGAACTGGTCCAAGCTTCCCCAGCCACAGTGGCTGGAGAACCTTGAATCGACCAAACCTACCTAAACCTCCAACCCTACAGAGGGCAACGAGAATTATAACATCTGGATCACCAAATCTCTTGATTTGGTACTCTCATTAAAAGTAACAACCCCAAACGGGGGAATGCGACCGCCCCGTGGTACACCGCTGACCTCCGAGACGCCAAACGAAACTGCAAAAAAATTGAGAGGAAATGGCGCCTCGATTATTCGCCTACTGGAAAAACAGCCTACAGGGCAGCAATCAAAAGCTATCAAACTAGTATTAAACGACCGCAGGCAAAGTACTTCGAGGAAAAAATTGATAAGGCAGCCTCAAAGCCTAAGGAGATTTATCAAATAGCAAAATCTCTCCTTCAACTGCCAGAGACACCAAAGGAACACCGCAACACTCAGGCTCACTGCGACGAGCTAGCGGAATGCTTTTATCAAAAAATAGAAATGATTAATTCCTCCTTCTCGCTACACACCCCCCTGACTGGCTGCTCTCTAGACCTAGGCCCTGTGTTTCCATCCCCACCACACTTGCACACCTCCCACCCCTGGATCTCAGTAATTTAGAGAATATCATGCAGCAGGTCAAATCAGGCTCACCCAAGGACCCGGCCCCTCGGCGAGCTCTCATCCCGGTCACTAGTCAGATCTCGCCCACTGTTCTGGACCTACTCAACACCTCCCTCCACGTTGGCACCGTCCCGTCCCCATAGAAACAAGCCATGGTCAAGGCCCTTCTAAAGAAACCGAGCCTGGATCAAAACAACCCCTCCAACTACAGACCCATTTCCCTGTTACCCTGGCTCAGCAAACTGCTAGAAAATCATGTCAACTCAGTCGTGACAAACTTTCTAGAATCTAACGCCATACTTGACCCCTCACAGACGGGCTTTCGGCCACTCCACAGGACAGAAACGGCTCTGGTCGCAGTGGGGGAGGAGGCAAGAAGGATCTTGGACAACGGTGGGTCGACGGCCATCGTTCTCCTCGACCTTAGTGCCGCCTTCGGCACTGTGAACCACAACATCCTTCTCCACCGTCTTAGCAGAATAGGCATCTCGGGAACGGCAATCACCTGGTTGAGATCCTTTCTCACAGACCGCTCGTTCCAGGTATTTGAGAAAGAATACACCTCCCCCAGCAAACCCCTGAACTGTGGGGTGCCCCATGGCTCTTCCCTAAGCCCCACCCTTTTTAATGTTTACCTAAGCCCACTAGCCGAGGTCGTCCGCCCCTTTGGAGTGAAAATAATCACCTTTGCGGACGACACGCAGCTAATGGTAGCTCTGGACCCCCCATTCAATTCTCACCATAGCTTACACAAATGTCTGGAAGCAGTCGCTGCATGGATGACTGCATCCTGCTTAAAGCTAAACGGGGAGAAAACAGAGATTATGCTCTTGGGAAACACCATCCACAAGCCCATTGAATTAATCTGGCCACTCTGCCTAGGCTGACCCTCCCCCTACCCAAGGAACAAATCAAAAGCCTCAGCATATGGCTGGACAGAGCACTCAATTTCAACTACCAGGCAACTAAGCTATCTGCCATCTGTTTCGGGCTCCTGAAACTACTACGCAAGATTCTCCCCCTCCTCCCCTTCCACTCAAGACGGATCATGGTACAAGGGCTTATCCTATCTCGTCTGGACTGCGGGAATGCCCTATACCTTGGGGCTCCACAGTCCACACTGAACAAACTCCAAATTATCCAAAACTGTGCCGCCAGGACCCTTCTCGAGATCCCCCGACGAGTCTCAGTCAAAGCCCTACTAAAAGACCTCCATTGGCTCCCTGTAAAATCTAGGATTGAATTCAAGGCCATGTGCATCGCCCACCGGTCCTATTGGGGAACCGGCCCTCTATTAACAGTCCGCTTGTAAAGGCCTAGCACCCCAGTAGACACCTTAGATCCGGGGCCTCCTACCTCACCACAGTGCCTCGAATAAAGAAAGCGAGATGTGGAGGCCGTTCACTCTCCTACAACCTGACCAAGATCTGGAACACGCTCCCCCTCGTAATCAGATCAGAGCCCAAATTGCTGACATTCCGAAAACTCCTTAAAACCTGGCTTTTTAACAAACCGGTATAAGTTCCAGCAACTCTGCCTTAGTCCAAAACCTCTGCAGCGATGGGACGCCTCAGGGTAGCCATTTCGCTACGTAAATTATCTTTTCATTTCATTTCATTTAAGTTTGGTGCACGTTTCGTGCAGCGGTCCCGCGAAGGCTCGGCTCCTAGAGTCTGCCTTCCATGATACAGTGGAGGGTGAAGAGGTTGCTGAGGAGCCCGAGGGCGGTAAGAAGTGGGAGAGTCCTGTGGTAAAGGTGCCAGGGGACTCCGAGGAGGAATGGCTGCCCTTACAGCAACAGCAGCAGCAGCATCAGTTTAAAGGTAAGGGGAGAGGCAGTCAAAAAAGGGGTAAGGCGCTTGCCAAGGCACAGTCGAGGGAGCCTGCCCCCAACGCAAAACCGATATGCAACGTCTCTTCACTCCTTGGAGGTAAGAAAGCCTCTTCCTATCTCTCAACTGAGATTAAGTCAAAGTCCATACGGTCTAACAGTGTTAGAGGTAAAGCTAAACTTAAAAGGAACCTTAATGCTGTGCTTGATGTAGGCCCTAAGATAACTCCCTCTTTACGCTCATATTTTAAAGTAGTACAACAGGTACTTCGTCTCTCAGAGGCTCAGGGGATGTCTACTTCATAGATAGAACCAGAGTCCGGTGCTCAAGACTTTCCAGTTCCGGTCCCTGTGCTTGTTGACATGAGTTACTTTGGCTGACATACAGATGTTATTCTCATTCACTTTCAGTTCAACATTGATGTGTAGTACATATATCACTCGCATGAATTGTGGCCAAGATTCACTGTTGTTGCCTTTCAAATGGCATTATCTCTACACTGTTCACAGGACCACTGTGTGACAAGAGTGTTATATTGTGTCATATTACACATTGCAATCGCCGCACAAGACAGACGAGGAGTTTTTCTCGTTGTCAACAGAGCATACGATTTATGGGGTATGTGATACTACCGAAATTCGGAGCCAAGCCCGTTTACACCATTACCTTCAGGGAATAGGTGTAGAGGAGTATTTTGTGGTCTTCCGAGTGAAGCCGTGATTGATTAAGAATTGAAGTGGATTAGACCAGTACAATATCTTGTGCAACACATAGTCCTGAGGATAGTCTTGGTGAAAATTATGCGTTAAAGACCGAAACGTCGACGTCTGTATACCGTTTGGTTTATATTCATCAAAGAGAGGATTTGTATGAAAAGTTGATGGATTAGCAAATTGATGTCATAGGAACACTCTATGTATATATTTATTTAATACATACTGTACCAACGGTATATTATGCCACTGTGAAAATATACTGAATAGTGTGGTGTTGTTTTGTTGCCTAGCATTTGTATCTTTCTCTAATTTCGAAAACAATTTTTCACTGATTCAACAAATAATACATAAAATTGTCTTGAGATATCACGTTTCTTATGTTCCTTTCTCTAATTAATGTACTTATATAAGACATAACAGAAATTAATTGATGACTGTGAAATAATTCCTCAAGGAGCCTTTTTCTATTTAACTAACGTTATCCAGTTCCTTGGGGACTATTGGGTTGCCCTATTTCTTGTGATACTACACATTGCAACACAGTTCCACTGCTTGCTGGCTTGCCCAGCCAGCGAGGGTGAGCCCTGCCAGTGAGGGTGAGGTGAGGTAAGTTCCATATCTGCCTTGGTGATAGCCTTTCTTTTTCATGATAGCTATGCTGAATGGATTTTCGCTTCGTGAGACCAGTACAGTGCACAGTACACTAAGTCACCATGATGCCTGCATTTCCTTTAGCCACTAGTCAACCCACAACCACTGGGTAAGTGTTGTGGCTTTGGTCACATAGTATTGTTGATTCTGCAGTCTGACTTTCACGCAGTACACCACACCAGTCTTCCTTGTTGTGCTGTCTTGAATGCGGATCACTGACATGATATCGAATACACAAATATAGAATTAACAAAATATTGAAGAAATAATATAGAATACAAAAATATTGAATTCCTATCTACAAACAGGTAAGTACAAAAACATTGAATCGCCATAACTGCAGGACCATCTGAGACCTGTACCCTTGGGGGTTTTTACCCCCCCCCCCCCCCCCCCGGAGAGAGACTATGCTGGACACCGTCATCCCACTATGGGCTCAATCTTGAAACCACAGCCTAGGGGAGGCACCTCAGTATGTACCTCCGTGGGTTCCTCCCAACACCATGTTCATAGGCCAGAGGCCGTACTGTTGTCATCTTATAATCAGGGGGTGGGTGTAGTACCATCGGGCAGCGGGTTAGTTATCAGTAACCGCTTTGCACCCCTGTCAGGCCAGGAGGGCATGGAGGGCTTGGAGGACGTTGATTGACCACTAGCCTGTGCGCGGCCCCCCCCAATAGGACCTCCTGAGCGGGAGGATGCTACGGTATATAAACTCCTTAGTTGGAACGTGGCAGGTATTAAAAGCAAGGTAACAAATGAGGATTGGTTGGGTCTGGTCTGTGGACATGAAGTTATTGCCCTCCAAGGGACATGGGACACTGCAGATAGTTTTTGGTTGGATGGCTTCACCAGTTTCGCCATTGCTGCCACCCCAAGTAGATCAGGTAGAGCTAGAGGAGGCCTTATAACCCTTTTTTCTTTAAAACTCAAAGGATCTTTGAGATTGGTCAATAATCCCTCCCCAAATTTATTAATAGTTGAAAGGTCAGTTTCCCCTTCTAAGAGTACTTTTTATATACATTTTTATAACTCAACGAATAAGGACATTGGACACAACAGTATAGCTAGTTTAGATTCCTTTTTATCCTCTGCTAGTCAAAACACACGCTTTAGCCACAAATTTATTCTTTTTGGGGACTTTAATATTCATCCATGCAATGGTCTCTGTGGGATAATGAATGATGAGGACTTTGCAGGTTTAGAAGGCCCACACTTTGAACATTCTAAAGCGGGAGAGGAGTTAGAAGAGCTGCTGGCCGACTATAATTTTTATGAACCAAATTCTCCCGAAGGCAACCCCAGAACCCACACTTATAAAGGCACCATCCCGGGCTCCATTATTGAATATATATTTATGACCCCAGGGATCCTGAATAGGGTAACATCATATAACACACTGGTGTCTATACATAGTGATCATAACCCGGTAGTATTGGAGGTAGCCTGTGGGGCAGCACATGGGGCCTAAGCCCCAACATCATGAGGCCCTGGCTACAGTACGCACAGTGGATCAGGGGAGGAGGCTCAAATGGGCGAATGTGGTGCCGGATACTTTTTACGCAGAGCTTTTACCCAAAATCAACAGTTACTTAGAGGTCTGTCAAAACACTATGGCCCTGGTCCATGAAATAACGGGGGCTTTTGAAGCAATTTGTAATCAAATAGTGACCGACCTCTCGGTCAGCAAGAGGAAGGGAGCCAGCAAGCATCATCGGTGGTTTGATGCAAATTGCTCCAAAGCACACAGATCTCTGATGCGTGCACTCAAGCAATTACCGAGGGATAAAAAGGAAATAGCGCATCAAAGGAGGCTATACAAGTTGACCATCAAAACTATGGAAAGAGGCAATCAAGAAAATAGCCTGGGATAACCTACTTTCCGTAGACGTTTTAAGGGACAGCAAACAATTCTGGTCCATAATAAACCAGCCCTTTTTCTCCGAAATGCCTAACTCAGACATGGACTGTGTGATTTCGGACGAAAAATGGAATAGCCATTTTAGCGCAGTATATGACGGAGAGTGCGCGAATTGCACCCTTAATCCGTTTACTCCCCCTGAGACCTCCCCTCTGAGTTTTAATATAGGTGAGGTGGAAAAAGCTATTCTTGAAACCTCTAAGAATAAGGCACCAGGCCCTGATGGGGTGCCGGCCGATCTATATAAACATTCCCCAGGTCTCTGGGCAGGCGTATTGACTAATGTATTTAACGCGGCCATTGGTAGTACACACCCCACCCAACTTCCTGGGCAACCTCTATCATTGTCCCAATTTTTAAGAAAGGCCATCAGGATGACCCAGGTTGTTATAGGCCTATATCCCTCCTGGACTCTGCTGTCAAGATTCTAGGCAGAGTCTTGTTAACTAAGTTGAGGGGGAGTATTGAGAACTGTGGTGGGCTGGCCAACATCCAGTACGGGTTCAGGGAGAAGAGGGGAACAATGGAACAGTGTTCCAATCTGCACCTTCTGATCACTAAGTATACGGTGGCCAAGGAGGGGTCCTTATTTTTAGCCTTTATGGACCTCTCCTCGGCCTTCGACCTGGTGAACAGATCCAAGCTCTGGGCCATGCTGTTGAGGATCGGGATAGATGGGGCCCTGGTTAGCTTCATGGCCTCTTTATACCAGGATTTGTCTGCCATGGTCAGGGTCACCAGGGAGGGAAGATGCAATCCCCAGTTTAAGTCCAGGCGGGGGGTACGGCAGGGCTGTATATTAGCCCCCCTACTGTTCACCATATATATCAACGGTCTGGGGAGGTACCTGGAGGAGGCAGGGGGGATGTTCCGCGTGTAGGAGAAGCTAAGATCCCTGCTCTCCTATACGCGGACGACGCAGTCCTTATAGCAACGGCCTGCAGAGCCTGCTGTTCGCATTTGGTTCCTTCATGGACGACCTGGACATGAAGGTTAACGCAGGCAAATCCCATACAATGGTAATTGGCGCACATAGGCGCAAAGGGATGACTCAAACCTTTAGATGTAAGGGCCAAGAGGTCTCTAGAACGGCAACTTTCCCCTACCTGGGGGTACTCTTCGACGAGAGTGGGTTGTGTGGCCCACAGGTTAGGGCAAAAAGCCTAGCAGTGGCCAGGTCAACGGCGGCCCTTATGGCCTTTTCAAAAAGACTGGGGGCAAGGCCAATGGAGGCCCTACTGAAGGTCTGCAGTTCTAAATGTATCCCAATCGCCATGTATGGCGCCCCAATCTGGGGATACTCACAGCTCGAGCCCATACAGAGAGCGGAAAGTAGGTTCCTTCGCTCTCTATTGTCAGTCCCACCATCGACCCCAACGTACTCTATCCACACGGAGGTGGGCTTGGATTACATTACAGATAGGCTTAACCTTGCTCCTTTGTTCTTTTGGTTAAGGACGTGGCTTAACAAGGAGCTAACCCTGAACCACTCCATAATGGAGGATGTCATCACATTAGAGCACTACAAAAAGATCCCCTGGTTGGAATATTTAAGGAAGTCTTTTGACCGACTAGGGGGACCGAACTTTTTGATTTTCCTTTATGTATAAGAATCACAGATGTAGTTCTGGTTAAGAGGCAGTTTTATGACCCTGGCAAGATCCACCCGAGAGGAAAAAGAACTTCAGAAGCCCTCGGTGAGGTCTCATTATATATCAACAAGCTCTACTGCTATGGAACCTTATCTTAGTATTGTTACTAGACCTTTCCACATGTTCCTTTTGACTAAATTCAGATTCAACTTGATTCATCACCATCTGGGAGATTATCAATGCTGGGCCAAGCCAGAGTCAGCCCCCCCCCCTGCTTTGTGACAACTTTTCAATCCAGGATACTATGCACTTTGTCATGTTCTGTTCATTACTTTTAGTCCCCCGAAATAAATATTTGCTTCCAATCCTGAAGGAGGCTGGCTTTACACATGTTAGACCGGCACTTCTTTACCTGCAGTCTATGAGTACTATCTGTATTATATTCTGCATGGGAAAGTTTTTGGTAGCAGCAGCACGTATTTAATCTAATCATGTTAGTACTGATACCATCTAATGGCTGTTCCCCAACTGTTGCTCACACTGATATTTTGCAAGGCTCTTTGCTCGTTGCACAAACTCCTTTATCAAATGTTTTTATTGGATTGTAATTGGAATATCTTGAAATATATATTTAAAAAAAGTTTTAAACTTTTTAATCATGTTTGACCTTGAAGCTATTTGTGTAAATGTACCTTTGCAATTTTTGTATGGAATGTATGTCTTTTTATGATTTTACCCAAAATCGAATAAAAGTACTTTGACTGACTTGACTGAGGTAAGTACAAAAATATCGAATCAAAAATATAGTTTTAAAAAATATAGTTAGTCAAAATATCGATTTTTTTAAATGTCTTAAAAGTAATTTAAAATTAATGAAATAATAAATATAAAATTTACTATTACCACTCCAGTGAGCGCAACAATAGGGAAAGCATTGGATAGAGTAGGGGTAAAAATTACTATTCCCACTCCAGAGGGTGCAACAGTAGGGAAAGCGTTGGATAGCGTAGGGGTAAAAATTACTATTCGATATTAAATTACTTACCTTCAATTCGATATTTTTCACCACTATATTCTGTCCATTCGATATTTTGTCCATTCTATATTTTGACTTCGATATTTTGGTAATTTTATATATTGAATTCGATATTTTGTCTTGTTAACCTTGAATGCACATTGTGAATTCATGTGGCCAAGATCTCCTATTCGACATGCATCCACACAACTTACACAGCTAGCAGTCAGTCAAATATCTTTTATTTGGTTTCCATAATTTTTTAGTAATCATAAAAAGTACATTGCAATGAACAGTATATAAAAGTGGGACGGCAAAACAAATTATATCAAAAGACAAAATTTACATAAAAATGATACATTTTTAAGTTAAAAACAGACAGTTATTAGACAGAGTGTTAATAAAGTGCAAGTGCATTTAAAAGTCAAGTTAATCATAGTTACACCGATATTTTATACAAGTTTTAAGAAAACCAGCTACACATTTAGCAATAGATTCAGAATCTAAAAGTTGCAAAGCATGAAAAGCGGGACGGCAAGCTATTAGACAGAGTGTTAATAAAGTGCAATTGCATTTAAAAGCCAAGTTAATCATAGTTACACCGATATTTTATACAAGTTTTAAGAAAACCAGCTACACATTTAGCAATAAATTCAGAATCTAAAGGTTGCAAAGCATGAAAAGCGGGACGGCAAGATCTCAAACCCATTGATGACAGTAGGGGGATAGTCCAACGCTTTCGAGGTGAATCATAAAATCTGCAATAAAGGGTAACATTGATTGTGGATTGTTCCGAAGTATCGTCACATGGGCACTTAGTGATGGATTTTGACCAATCGTGTTTTTTCGGAAAAGAAACAATACGAAAAAATATATTAAAGCAAAACCGGGTCAGGAGATATTTTTCGTGTGTGTTCAAATGATATTTCAGGTAGGGTTGGATGCCTAAGGAAGATTGAACACTTAGGATCTGGATATTAGAGATCTTAGTGATTTCCTGAGATATGCGAATTTCCCTCAGATGTGATATGAATAGGATTTTTAGATTTTTCCTCAACAAACTTAATAAGGATGATGGCTCTAAGAAATACGTAGTCATATTTAAATCCTTAAATAAGTTACACACATAAGCCAGCCAGGACATTTTTTGCCAATTGGCCAGGCCCAGGCAATCCATAATGAGTGAGCCTGTCAGGTTACACTGCTCCGTGGTCCAAACTCGGTGCCATAAGAGAATGGGCTGGATTTTGATGTTATCCGTAATATAGTCCATTCCCAATTCAATGTGACTACCGTAGGTTGGAGCACTTTTGGGGATTGCCAGTGTACACCTAATAAAGTCATTCTCCACCACCTGTAAGGTTTCTCCGGCAGCGTAGCCCCACACGCCCGCGCCATAAACTGCCACACTGTGGCATTTGGCATAATATATTTTTTAAAGTTCTTCAGGGGGAGGTTCGCCAAGTTTACGCGCGAAAGTTGTCAGGGCAGTTGTTTCAAGTAGAAACATTAATTTCCTGCTGCACATGGCCTGCTTCCAGGACATTTTGCTATCAAATATAATGCCTAGATAAGGGTACGTAGTGGTACAATCCAGCTTGTCTTTTGTGATAAAGATCGATTTTGACTTCTTAACCCGCTTTCCGATATGCATTACTAGGGTCTTTTTAATATTGACCGTTAGGTCCAAAGATGACATAAACTTGCAGTAATTATTAAGAACAAGCTGCAGCTGATTTGTGGTTCTTGCCATAAGCACGGAATCATCGGCATACCGTAATGCAGGAATAGGGCGGTGATTAATTGTTGGTAGGTCCTGGCTCCCTGCCAACAAGGCCAGCTCAAGGCAGTTGGTGTAAAGGTTAAAAAGGAAGGGAGCCAGGACACAGCCCTGTCTAACTCCCCTGGTGGTGGCGAAAGGTGGTGTAAGATCGCCGTTCACCCCGTATCTCACTCTTGCCGAGGCGTCAGAATAGAGTTCTCGTAAAAATGTGACATGGGGAGGGTCGACACCCAATTCCGCAAGAATAAACCAGAGTTTGGAGTGAGACACGCAATCGAATGCTGCAGACAAGTCTACGTACACTAGGTGCAGATTGCCATTCTTGGCCCCAACATATTTACCGATAAAAATGGAGAGATTTAAAGCCTGCTCTACGGTTCCCAATCCCTCCCGAAACCCATATTGCAAGTCGGTCGTTGGCCCAGTCCTGCAGTCGCTCTAGGACCAGCCGACCGGCCACTTTGCCAAGGGAATCCAGGAGGGATATGGGCCTGTAGCATGCAGGGTTATTACGGTCCCCCTTTTTAAAAATGGGGAGCAAGATTGAAGTAGACCAAGAGTCAATTAGCCCCAAGGATGTAACAGCTTCAAAAACACGGGTCAGGATCGGATACCATAGTTCCTGATTATGGATAAAAATATCTAAGGGTACCCCATCCGGGCTTTGAAAGCTGACAGAGCAGGGATGATTTCGCTATGCCCAAATGCTAAGCGGTTGGGGTAGGAGTTAGTAGTGTGAGAGGCACATTCTCTGACTTTCTCGCTATCAGATGGTGTTAGAATATCTGCACAGAAAATTTTCGAGAAGTGATTGACCCAGCTCTCAGCGATTATTGCCATTTCTAACCTAGGTGCAGAGCTTGACTCAGAGAGAAAGGGGGATTTGACCACTCGCCAGAAAGCAGAGGAGTCCTTGGTTCGGCAGCTCTCATGAAGTTGTTCCCAAAGATCCTTTTTAATTTCCCATCTGTGATTCTTAATGGCCAGATTGTATTCTTTCCTTAATTTTCTAACTACGGGAGGATCTCTTATGGGATTGAGTAGAGCCTCTTTTAAGAGAGATAGGGCCTTACGACATTGAGGGTTAAACCAGCCATTCACCTGTAATTTGTTAGAATTATGCTTACGGAAAAGTTCATCTCTGATGATTTTATTAATCTCTAAAAAACTGGATAGAATCAATTCTTTGGGGGACTCCAGATCTAGACATTTTTCCAATTAAGGGAGTGCCTTTTTTATTATATTAGTGGATAATACATTCGGATCTGTTTTCGACCATTTAACCTAGTAGCCGTTCAGCTTCGCCAGTATCAAAGCCTGTTGATTAAGCAGGCTGGGAATCTTGGGTTGATGGCGGATACTCTGGACTGTAACAGTGAGGCTATTGGGATAATGGTCGCTGCTAATATCCACTCCCGGTAGGAAATTAGACAGTTGTGCTCGCATGTTATATGAACATAGTATGAAGTCTATAACGCTCGATAGACTTCTCCCGTGGAATGTAGGTGAAAAACCCATAAGAGGGACCACCAAATTGTTTGCAAAGCCCAAATCTAAGGAAACAAGATGTTCATTTAAGCAATTACCAGGGTTAGAATGAGAATAATGAGCTAGGGGGCACCCACAATCATCAGTAATACCACAGTTAACATTATCATAGTTTTGACACAAAGAAACATTAAAATCACCACCCCATATCACACTAAAAGAAGATATTGGATATCTAGACCGTTGCAACGTTAAAATGACGGATATTTCATTTAAAACATTTACGAAATCCAAAGGAGACAAATTATTGTAAAAATTAACCAGATAATACAAGGACCCTTTTTTCACCGTTATTCTGAGAATTTGATAGTTCTCTGCTAGCTTTATTCAGGCCCGGACTGGCCGTTGAGGGCACCGGGCAATCCCCCGGTGGGCCGCATGGTTTGGGGCCGGTTTTGGGGCCCTGGGGGCCGTTTTTGTTACAGGGCCGTTATGCTGCAAAAACGGCCCTGTAACAAAAACGGCCAAAAACCGGCCCTGTCACATAGCACGGTCGCACCTCTCCCCCCTTCCCCTCTCCTCCCGGAGGGGGCCGGCCGGGCACTTGCCAGGGCCGGTTCTGGTTCCCAGTCCGGCCCTGGCTTTATTTCAGATATTTCTTGAAGAGGGAGGTCGTTGGATAGATAAATAATTAAACCACCTTTAGGTCTACTTGAGGGAGAAGGGCGAGCACTTGAAAAGAATGTCTTGTAGCCCTGCAAGTGGATGGGAGAAAGCAACCAAGTCTCCTGGAGACAAACTACATTGTGTTTATAAATTATTTCAAGCCAGGAGTGTTGGTCGATTTTTGTACGTAAACCTGCTATGTTCCAATAAATTAAGGTCAGGGTGTTAGTACAAATTGGATTGAATGGGGGAAGAAGCGGGACTTGGAGAACTTCACTTGCAGAAGAAAGGATGGGGGAGTTGGGATTAAGTGGGGATATGGGGGGACCATCCACCACTAGGCTTCGGTCCTGGTTCTGGAATTTAGGAATGCTCTCTTGGAGAGGATTATAAGAAGGAGTTTCCAAACCAGGGTCAACTGCATTCTGAATACCTAGGCTAATTGGAATTAGGTAGTCCTTTTGAGTCTTGTTGTGCTTATCTGTAAGTCAGTCTACCCCCTCTAAAGACGAGAGAGCCACAAAATGATTGGACGTAGGGATAGTAAAAAATTGGCCCATGGTGCCCTTGGGGTTCATGGGATTTTGGACTTCAACCAAAGCTCTAGGGTAAAAATAGCTTAGTGATCTAGTAGATATGCCTCCGTCATAGCTATCACTGGACCAGTCTCGAATACAATTTGTGGCCCTATAGTCTTTGAAATTTATAATTACACTAGCCCCTGGTAAATCCTTGGGTCTTTGTCCCAACCAAGGTAGCCTCCTAACATTTAAGATTTTTCCATTGATACTTGCGGGAAGTGGCCTATTGACACTCAACCAATGAGTGACCTTGTTTTTCAGGGTCTGGTAGTTTTCAAGTTGTTCTGGCTTCAATTCAGGAACCCCGGTTAATATTATTACGTAGGGTTCCGATTCTGGCGGAAGGTTTACATGCTGAACATTCCCTCTTGGGTATTTGACCTCCGTTCACCTCCCCCTAAGGTTATCTTCAGTCTGTCCCTTATTATGGGTTTGCTTTAATTCTTGAATTTCTCTGGGCTTAGAGGTGGAGGGAACTGGCTTAATAGGCTGTGTAGTGGGGGGATATCTTGCGAGGTTAATTGAGACTTACCCCTAGGCGGGCACTCGCTGGGTTTAAGGTTTTTTACAGATACAAGGGGGTTCGAGGAAACCCTGGATATAGATAATTCTCTAAGAAGATTCATGTTCGAAATAACAGTGCTTTGGACTGACCCAAGTAGGTCTGCTATTCGTTTAACCCTTTCTACGAATGGGAGCAGTAAGGATTTCAGCAGATGCTCTATGTTTCTGAGGAGATCCTCTGAAAGTGGGACGTTCAGAGGATTGTGATCGATTTTACCTTGTGTAACAGTGCTAAGAGTTTTGGTGGGCGTTGGGAGTTTTAAGGGTTTAGGGTTTTTTGCTCTTGGGTCTTTTTGTTTATTTCGTCCCCTTTTTCTTTTTACGCAAAGGATGGCATAGGTGTTCGAGCACTAGCAGTTCTAACTGGGAGATAGTCTTCAAGAGAGCTATCCGTGGGGGAATCGATTATGATGTTAGTAGAATTACAAACCCCCAAGTTGGTCGAAGATAGATCTTGAAGTTGGGACGGGATACCAATGTCCGTTAGTAAGACAGAGACAGAGTGTGGCAAGGATGGTGATACGGCTTTCTGAATGGCACCTAAGGAAGAACGTTTGTTGTGCCATTCAGATGAAATACGCCGTTCAGCCTGCTCTATTTCTCTTTCTACAACAGAAACAGCCCTAGTGATATAATTATCTAGGGTCCCTTTAAAGGAAATGCTAAAGTCTTTCCACCCAGGCTAGCTTTGGCAGTCATGTTGAATAAGGGACATACAGTGTTAAATGCAAAAGGTTAAACAGAATTTTTCACAACAGGTCTTACTTCAAAGTCCAAGGTGGGGATAATAGTTGGCTAAACGAAAGGGGGGTGGCCCAGCCCAGCCTGGCCAGCCCCGGACGGCCACAGATGGCCTGCCCTTTGCCTGGGCATAGCCCGGCGTGACCTCGTGGGGCGGGGGACCAGGCGTGCTCTTATGCGCCTCCTGGCGTGCGATGACCACTCGTCCTGCCCCAAAGGATCGTGGTACTTGCTGTCCTCAGCGGAGCCAAGCCCGGCCGGACAGCAAAATGGAGCAGGGATGTCGTCAAGGGGTGGAGGGGCGGAGCCAAGCCCAGCTGCCGTGAACGGGTAGAAGGTTCAGAGGGGCCCAGCAGCAAAAGTCGACAGGTAGGGAGTGCTCAGTTTCGAAGGGTTTTGCATAGGGCTCAGCACCAGGCGTGCTCTTATGTGCCTCCTGGCGCGCAATTATCACTCGTCCTGCCCCAAAGGATCGTGGTACTTGCTGTCCTTAGCGGAGCCAAGCCCGGCCGGATAGCAAACTGGAGCAGGAATGTCGTCAACGGGTGGAGGGGCGGAGCCAAGCCCGGCCGTGGTGAAGAGGTAGAAGGTTCAGAGGGGCCCAGCAGCAAAAGTCGACAGGTAGGGGGTGCTAGTTTTTAAGGGTTTTGCATTGGGCTCAGCTCCAGGCGTGCTCTTATGCGCCTCTTGGCGCGCAATGATCACTCGTCCTGCCCCAAAGGATCGTGGTACTTGCTGTCCTTAGCGGAGCCAAGCCCGGCCGGACAGCAAACTGGAGCAGGGATGTCGTCAAGGGATGGAGGGGCGGAGCCAAGCCCGCCCGCCGTGAAGGGGTAGAAGGTTCAGAGGGGCCCAGCAGCAAAAGTCGACAGGTAGGGAGTGCTCAGTTTCAAAGGGTAGCATCCTTGTTACATCGCAGCTATGTGTAAGGACATGTACTTACCATGGTTTTCCTAATTGTGTATACTCATGCGATTTCAGTATTCACAAATGTGTCCCCATAGTTCTGTACCACAGACACTGTCTACGAACTCTGTGGGGATAGGCCCAGTCAAACTAGGAAGGTTGCTGCCGCTGATGCTTCCTCCATTCTGTAATTGCCTGATTTGTTTATCTGTACAGTATCACACATCCCTCAACTCAACCCCATTCGCTTGTACCTGTACATGACTCCTCTAGTGGACTTTCTGTCACATTGGGATGGTAAACAGATGATCATTTGACTCTCATTCGACGCCAACACCCCAATGTGAGTCACCATTTGCAATTGTCCAACATGGCTGCCTATATCTGAGGGCTATGGCTGAAGCTGGGGCTACCATCTAGTAGTTATGATATTTTTTGACATGTACCCACCCAGGTTGTCCACACAAATAGGCCTATACACATCACCCTTTAAAACATCACTAAGACCTGCCCATCATCATGGAAACATATCTCATCTATTCACTTCACAATTCCCTGTTTGACATCCTCCTTCTTTGACATATGTGGCATAGTCAGACATTCTTTGGGGGGGGGCATTATATAGTGCAAACTAGACACAAAGGTGTCAGAGAGCTTTAAATGTAATGACAAGTAACAACCCCAGGCAAACCAAAATTCCAAAGTGCAATGAAAACCAGCAAATTAAAAATGACACTTTACTAAAAAACGATTTTTATAAAAAATCATCAGAGTATTTAATAATTTTCTTAATACAAATTACACAAAAAATGCATATATTTTCTAAAATACCATATACATAATAATTAAAACAGACATGAACATAAAATTTAAAAATGATGGTAAGGTAGAAGTAGTGACGGTTTCTTCAACGCTTTTCAACACCAAGTGTCTTCGTCAGGAAAGTACCATCATATAATTAATCTGAAAAATTGAGCTTACGGCACTGCACCGTCAGGTTCTGATTTGTCTTAGTGATATTTGTGGTAATAGGGCAAGTGTGTCAATCACTATGAAAACGCTAAAAATATTAGTACGGAGATTCCGCTGTTAACGGGGCTTGTCGAACATTCAACTGTGCAGCACTCTGGCTGTCGTTTTAAAAGACGGTCACGAATGTCTAATAGGCCAAATAGACCTTTGGAGCTTTTATATATTGCCAAAATATTAAGGAACTGCGCGGTGATGAATCGCGGTCAGCTTTACTGTTGGCAATTTCAAAGCAATCTACAAGGGGCAATGATGGCCTTCTGGTGATTCCTCTTCTCTGGTCAGTGCCGGTTCGAAAAAAAAAAAACCCGGGTTTGTTTTTTTGGGGTTTTTTTCCGGCACTGACCAGAGAAGAGGAGTCACCAGGAGGCCATCATTGCCCCTTGAAGATACACTTTGAAATTGCCAACAGTGAGTGCTTTGTGTGTGCCAAAGCAGCCTAGTGTCACTTTGGCTGCACTTGTGTCAATTTTCTCTGCGGCAGCAGTCTCAAGGAAAAGTCATTGTTTTTGACGCACCATGGGACCTTACGCCATGGTACGCCGTACCGTAAATATGGCACATCCATGGCATATCAAAATGTCGTACCACATCGTAACTTTTTCTGAAGCATTGCAGCCTCGCAGCAGTGATGTCTCAGTTCTCATAAATGAGGACCCAGGTGTAGAGTCATTTCTTCCCCTACCTAAAATGAATACTGAAAAAAAGTCATCAGCCCCATTTAAAGAACTTTTTGGTTCCAAAAAGCAGATATTAATTGATTTATTTTTGATTTTATTTTTTATGTTTTATAGAGCGCAAACTTAACCTGTGAGTGTATCAGAGCGCTTCACACGGTATACAGTGTTGAACAAACAAAAGGTTTAAAGTGCAGAAACAAACAATATCAACATGTATTGTTACAATCACCGTCCGAGTCAGTAACAAAACAAAGGGCCATATTATCAAGCCTGGGCGATAAAATTATCGCCACTTTATCGGCAGGAAACTGCCAATACAGTGGCGATAATGGGCTTGATAATATGCTCTATGGAATTCCAATCGAAGCTCATGTTAGATGTGAAGGACATTTAACATGAACTTCGATTGGAATTCCATAGAGCCTATTATCAAGCCCATTATCGCCACTTTATCGGCAGTTTCCTGCCGATAAAGTGGCGATAATTTTATCACCCAGGTTTGATAATATGGCCCGAAGTTCCTATATGTTCTCGTCATGGGGAGTTGGTGATCTGGGAAAGCGGTCTTAGAATAGTCTGGCACAATGTGTACATTTGTTTAGCAGACCTAAAGAATATTTTTGAACACTAAGGTCTTTTTAACAAAAATGCTCTAACATAGAGCTACCTCAACAGATATTACCAGGCGAAATTTGTCCTGGGAAATTACCCCATGACTTGTGATCCTGCTTCAGGTGCCAGCTTCTATTGACACACAAAAAAGAATAGCAGAGTAGAATGACTGCCTAACTATTCATGTGCGGAGAACCAAACAGAAAAACGTGACCACAGACGAAGCTGTATTTGAAGCGAATTAATCACTGTCATAGTAAGTAATATTTTGCAGTGACACATATAATCTCTCGCATTGATTTGATTGATCCTGGTTAATTGGTTACTCTGATCAGGACAAGTGGAGAAAAGATTCATATTTGTCTTTCGTTTAAAATAAGGCTCCCAAAAATAAATATGTATGTTAAAGCTTTGTATGAATCTCTACAGATAAATTGGTAGTAGTTGGTTAAGGAATTGATTTTGAACGAAATGCGTTTTTACAGCTAGGCGGTATAGTTAACAATATATTTTCTGAGTTATTTTGGTTTTAGTAATCTATACTACTATTATAAAGAGAGAACTTGCACCTTTAGGCAAGGTAAACTCGGGAACCACAGCGCCAATCTACACACCTGATACACCGTTGAAATCGGCAGGGTGTGTAGATGGTCATAGGCTTTAAAAATTTTAAAAATAAACGTTATATAAAAAGTTAAATTTTTACAAAAAGTAGTTCCCCCAAAGTAGCGCCGGGCGCGACTGTGCGTCGTCACGTCAGGAGCAGGGGAGGAGCAGCGTCCCAGGAGCGGCGGACATGGCGCGCAGGGGAGGAGCGGTGAAGTGAGGCCAGCGGCGGAGTGGAGAGGCGGATATGGCGCGGGGAGGAGCGGTGGCAGACAGGTGGTGAGTGGCAGAGCGGCGGAGCGGAGAAATATGGACCAGCGGTGTGAGCAGCAGAGGCAAGGTAAGAATCCGGGGCAGCCAGGGTCTGGGCGGGCGGGCGGGCGGGGCACGGGCTGCTGGGGAATGTCAGGGCAGGCGGGGTAGGGGAAGCCAGCATTTCAGGTTTGCGTGCTCTCCCACCCCGGCCCCAGCCCGCCACAACATTGTCCGGGACACAGACAATGTCGTGGCGGGCGGGGGCCTGGGCGGGAGAGCAGGCAAACCTGAAATGCAGCCCCCAAACCCTTTCTACCCCAGGCAACGCTGGGGCGGGCTGCTAGTTTTAGGAAATAAAGTTAGAAACAAAGGATTTATTGCAATTGACTAAATAGTTGGATCATGAAGTCAATAGTTGATCTAGACAGTAGTTACCAGTCCCATCGGGATTAAAAAATCAGTAAGAACATCGCAAATCAGGAGTTTTTCACCAGGACACAGAGGCCCTCGTCACTACTGGGCCAAAAAAATCTGTTATGTGTGGCAACGCCTGTTACTGCTCATATCAGAATAATGAATTTAAGAATAATTAATAGCAGCTCGAATCCCCCGATGGAACATGTGGATGGATTTGGTACGGTAAGGACCATAATCTGCATGTTATTTACCAAATACTTGTGACAGGTGATCATTATCAAGATCAATAAATATCGAGTCACTTAGATGTTATGCACAAGCAGGAAAAGTTCATTTTGCAGTAGCCCATCCAATGCCAGATTTCAGGTTTGCACAGGAAGAGATAGGTAGTGGGCGTGGCCTGACTCAACGGGTCAAATAACTCTTTAAGCACCCCCACATCTCAATCCTACCTGCGCCCAAATATTCCAATCAAGCCTGAAGCAGAGCATGTGTATTATTATGAAAGCATATGCATATAATTTACTTTACCGGCCCAAATTAATTTTAGCACTACCGTCTCAGATCTACTATGAGCAAAAATATGTTATTTAAGCAGAGGATGTGGCCTTGTAGTACTGTCACACACTGTGAATATTACTCATGCGGTATTTCCTTCTGAGTACCTCAGAGCAATAGGGTGTTTGTGCAACACATGGTATTCATTTCATAAACCTGTGTTTCACAATAATGTCGAGATATTTTAGAATAGCATGTGTGACAAAATGAGATTTCACTGAGCTCGAGATGTTAGAGCTTACATCTATTATCAATTAGAAATCAGACCCCATACACACCCACATCTACACACACACATATATATATATAGATATATGTATATATAAGTATGTGTGTGTGTGTGTGTATATATATATATATATTATATATATATATATATATATATATATATATATATATATATATATATATATATATATATATATATATATATATACACATATTTATTTATATATATACATATAATCATTCTTGAGAGATATATGTATATCTCTCAAGAATGATTAATCCAAATGGCTTAAATCAATATGAGCAACCTGGCAAAATATCCATCTGATTATTATTTACTCCCGGCAGAGCTGTTTGTCAAAAAGTATGGCGAGCATGTTAGCGAAATTAATTACTTATGTGTAGACCACAGAACCTATGGGAACCAGGTCTTCAAATATTGTGTAATTTTGACGGGATTAGTGCAACATGTTGTGGACTGTAAGAATTATGGTTTAATTCCATTTTTCAAACCAAGTTAATTGAAGTGCTTAACTTGGCAGAGCGGTTACCCCAAATCCTGTTATGAAACCTCTCAGTGTTCTTCATAAAGCTTTGACGCCGCTTCGTTTCTAAAACTCATTTTCATGTGAAAATACTATAAAATATACTTATAAAACAACCGCATTTGGAAATAGCGTGAGAAAATTGGCTCTTCAAGAGGATACAAATGGATAATTGATGAAAATGCTGTCATCCTAAAGAACTGCTTTGCAAGCAGGAGAGGCGGTGGACATTTTGCAAATGTTATCCATCCAAGCTCTGTGCAAAAGACAGATACATTGATGTTTAGGAAAATGAAATGCCCTTGCTTGTCACAAAACATTACTTCATAATTAAATTAAATAAAGTGCATTTTTAGTCTTCAAATTAATTAGTTTGTGAATTAATGAATGCTGTACAACATACATCTAAAATCACTGCAATTTGTAACAGACACTTTTATGTATAGTCATCAATTATTACACATTAAAATAATGACTCCTTTGGCCATTAATTTGCAGAGTACAGTGTTTTTGAGGTGCTTAGTAGAATTCTTTATTTATTTTTTGTTCGACTAAGTTGAACTTGGGAAAAATCATTTACCTTCAATTCATTTTACCTACGCTACAGGAATGGTTTGTTTAATGTTTGGTGCGTTTGTTTTGCCAGAAACGTTTTTTGTATTTGGGAATTAATAGGTTTGGGGATCATTGATAAGTGCTTGTCAGAGTACTTTTGTAGGTTGAAGTAAGCAGGGACTCTTTCTATGCGAAGCACTTCAAGAGGTGCTACCAGATAATCAATTTATCCCATCAGCCTTATATTGAAAGTAAAAATTCAAGGAGATTTGAATTGCCATAAGTCCACTTATAAATAATTACATTCTGCAAAAATAATGCCTTCCAATCGATATTGGATCAATCAGGGTTGTATAACCTCTCATTAAGTTTGCATCACCTCATATTCATGTTTCTCTCATTTGTATATGTTTTTTGGGAACTCATAGTTTATGTTTTTCCTCACTGTTTATGTTTTTTTAAAAACATTGTTTATGTTTTTGGGAAAGAGTGTAAACATTCCCCCATGGACGTCTTGTTTCTTTAGCATAAAAAGAGGTAGATGAGCTGACAAACGTGCCTACATAATTATGGAAAGACATAGGGGCATATTTATGAGAGGCTTGCACCTGCGTTGCATCACACATTTTTAAACGACGGAGGTGCAAGCAGTACTTTATAGCTGCAAGATGACGCATGTGGCTGAATGCATCTGTTTTGGAACTCCTGCATCGGAAACGAATCTGCACCTAAACCAGATGCAGCACGCACACTGTAAAATATGCACGGTAGGAGTTCCCCGGCAAAATCTATTGCCAAGTGAATGCAGTGATATTTATGGTTTCATCAAGGTGTGCTTCATCTTTGGAAAGTGTGTGCACAGCCTGAAATGCATCATATTTCCTGCGAATCTGTAGCCCAGGCATAGGAAATGGCGCAGTGGCTGAGACATAAAAAGACAAACCATACAAAACAATTAGGCAAGTTCAACTACACCATGGAGCTGGTTATACTGCAGCTGGTAGTCGCAGGGAGACCACCAACACTGCCACCACCACCACGTAGTTAGCGAATGAGAAGGGAGCATGTGTTAAGATAATGGATTTCCCTCATTGACTGCAGGGAGGATGAGGTCATCATATTTTACAGACTCAGGAGGAAGTCCATCATTAAATTGTTGCAAAAGATTGGGCAAACGCTTCAGCCGCCAACTGCCAGGCCCAATAACATCCCTCCACAGGTAAAGCTGTTGGCAGTCCTCCACATGCTGTCATCTGGTTCTTTCAAAATCACAAAAGCTAGAATGGCAGGAACATCTCAGCGATTATTTTCTTCTTTTCTACCCTCTGTCCTGGATGCCATCATCCTGCTCACCCCCGAGTACCTCCTCTTTCCCAACTTGCACTATGCATCATGGTACATGTGTAATGCAAACTCCTAAGTCAGATATGTGAAGACACCCAAAGATACTTTGCATGGCTTTGAATTGTGTAAAAAGTTGGAGTAATGCAGCACTGCTCAAAATGCTGTGTTGCATTAGTGTGCAAGGGACGTGTCCCATGGATGTTGTGTGGGAGTTACCACGCAACTTCCATAGTTTATGACACATGTCATGAATACCAAATCACTTAAACTTGAGAATGCACCAAGTAAACAGGCCTCCCCAGGGAATGCATAACAAGGATTAATATTTAATTTGTCCAAGTCACTACTGCTTCTTATGTGTGCTGTATTCTGTGGCAAACATACATAGAGGAATATGCCTCTGTTAGAAATGGGGCTTCTGGTTGGCTGGGTTATGCACCTAAGCAAGACATAACCCACCACTCTAGTCATAGATAAGGTACACTCATAAGATAACCCCTGCTCACACCCTTGGTAGCATGGCACAAAGCAGTCAGGCTTATCCCAGAGGCTCTGTGTAAAGTATTTGAATACACACACACACACCCACACATACACACACAGTAACACTGTGAAAACACTACAAAACGACTCCACGCCAGTTTAGATAAATAGTCAATATTTATCTTAATTAAACAAGACCGAAATGACAAAAATCCATGCACAATTCAAGATATAAATTTCCAAACACTGAATACTGTTCAGTTCTTAAATATCAATGGATGTGCTTGATCAGGACAGAGCACCTTAGGTGAGCTAAAAATCAAAGATGATGCGAGGTGCAGGGTAGGTGAGGTACCGAAAAACCAGCCATTGCATTGGTTTCTTACTGCTACAGGGAAGGTGATGCATCACTTCCTGACTGCTAGGTAGGAGAGGTGATGCATTGGTTCCTTACTGCCACAGAGGAGGTACAGAGTTATTTTTGAACACGCTGACTCGGTTCCTTACTGAGGTGTGGAGTAGATGAAGAAATCGGCGCCCAGGGACGATGCATCGAAAGTAAAGTCACGCTTGATCGATTCCACAGCAATGAAGCAGGCACTGTATCACAGTCAGAGCAGTGCTTCATGGACTTCGGTGATAGGGTGCTAAAAACTCATGAAGTGGCATTTCTTCTGTCATGCTTGAACCGAAAGCCAGGGCCTGCATTGTAAGCCGCGATCATTGTATCAAGTAGGGACCATGCTCCGGTGCAGGTACCGGTGTGTCGAGTTGTGAAGTGATGTATAGGTTCGAAATGAAGCTGAGAATAGATGCGTGGATCTTTCTTCTTGTTGCACCAAAACTCACTTCCAAGGACCCAGGAAATGGATTTGGCACCGCTTGGCAAGACAGGACTCTCAGCAAGAGAGCTCAGGTGTAGGTAGGTGAATTATTTGATGGAAGGAAACCTAGGGCGAACAAAGCAAACACAGGGAGATGATGGAAAAAGCGCTGACATTTCTCAGACACCCACCACCAGTCACAGATCTGGGTTGAATCCATTATCGTTTTTTAGCTCACTTCGCCATCCCAGTTCAGACATAGCTATATGTAATTCAGTCTTCACCCTGTGCCTCTTGGGAAAATTCCAGCAAAAACAGCCAAGCTATGTCTTCCGTGGACTGGAAACAATCATCCTGGGACTGGTTTCAGGCTAACAGCCCTCATCAGCCAGGCTAGCTTGAATCGAGTGGCAAAGTGAGAAAGGGACCCACTTCTGGGCATGCCCTGCCAAATTAGGGCAAACAAAGCAAACACAAGGAGATGATGGACGGGCCACTGAAACTATTCAGACACTCACCCCCAGTCATTCTTTGATGGCCCTGAGAATTCTTAAGAAGAGCAAGCTCAACTCAAGCCCTTGGAGATCCTTGGAAGCTGGATGTAGAAAGCAAAGAGTCCTTTCACTCCCAAGACAGAATCATCAGCAGCAGGCCAGCACAGCAAAGCAAACAGCAAAGTGGCACTCTCTACTGACGGCAATCCAGCTCTTCTTCCTGGCAGATTGTTCCGAACCCAGAAGTGTTCTGAGTATTGGGTGTCAGAGGTCCAGTATGTATACCCATTTCAGCCTTTGAAGTAGCCAAACTTCAAAGAATAGTCTTTGAAGTGCACAAAACCCTTCCATTCTCTGTCCTGATTGCAGGCACACTATAGGGGGTGGGTGGAGACTGCTTTGTGAGAGAACAGGCATAGCCCTATTCAGGTGTCAATGTCAACTCCTTCCACTACTCTAGCTCAGGAAGACCCATCAGCCTGTTGATGGGCCATCAGGATATGTAGGGCAACCTCAGCTCCCTTTGTGTGACTGTCTAGAGTGAATGCACAAACCGCCAGCAGAGGCATTTTCAGAATTGCAATTTAAAAACAAACCTCACTAAAATATGTGTTTTTATATTGTGAGTCCAGGGACACCAAACTCCAATTTTCTATCAGCTCCCAATTGGTAGATACACTTGTAATATGTTACATGGCAGCAATGTGAACCCATGGGAAAGATAGGCCTTGCCGGAGTGAAGAATAAGATTGGCAGCATTTCGCTACCAGCACATGTAAAACACAACAGTACATGTCCTACCTTTCAGGTACACTGCCCACTGCCCATGGGGCTAACTTGTGCCTTCCTTAAGGATACCTTAAATGTAATAAAAAGGAAATTTGGGGCCTGACAAGTGGGTACACTTGCCAGGTTGAAATATCAGTTTAAAATGCACACACAGACACTGCAGTGGCAGGTGTGAGACATGTCTGCAGGGCTACTCAAGTGGGTGGCACAATCAATGCTGCAGGCCCACTAGTAGCATTTTATTTACAGTCCCTGGGCATGCAAAGTGCACTGTACTAGGGACTCACTAGTAAATCAAATATGCCAATCATGGAGAAACCAAATACCATTACATGTTAGACAGGGAGCACTTGCACTTTAGCACTGGTCAGCAGTGGTAATTACCCCAGAGACCTAACAGCAGCAAAAACAAAATGCAGCTCACTGTCAAAAACAGGAGGTTAGAGGCAAAAAGACAGGGGAAACTACACCAAAAGATGCAAGGTTTAACATGTGTCTACCAGAGCTGAAAGTGGGGAGAGATACCCAACCTATTGGGAGTTCCCATCACTAAGGTGGAAGATCCTGGAAAGACCCTCAGCATTGGTGTGTTCTGTTCCAGGGTAGTGTTCCAAAGTAAAGTCCCTTCCCTGTAGGGAGAAGGACCACCTCAACAGTTTTGGATTCTCACCCCTCATCTGTATTAACCATCTAGAGGGGCTGTGGTCTCTCTGAACCCGAAAGTGAGGCCCAAACAAGTAGGTCCTTAGCTTCTTCAGCTCCCAGACCACAGAAAAACCTTTCCTTTCTATTGCACTCCATCTCTGTTCCTGGGGAAGTAACCTTCGACTAATGAAGGTTAAAGGTTGATCTTGGCCCACTTCATTTACCTGTGAATGCACAACTCCCACACCATGCTCTGAGGTCTGCACCATCAATTCCTTGGAGAAACCAGGAATCAGGCACATAGCCTCCTTTAGGGTACCAAAAGCGGTCTGGCATGCCTCTGTCCATATCACCTGATGTGGCTGCTTCATGGAAGTCAGCCCTGGCATGGGGACAGCAATGGTGCCATACCTCGTGACAAATTTCCTATAGTTCCCAGTGAGGTCTAAACCGGCTCTCGCTCCTGTGTGGGTCTTAGGGGGTGCCCAAGCCAGAATGGTATCAATCTATGGCTGTAGGGTATGCACCTTGCCACTCTCTGTCTGGTGTCCTGAGTACACCACAGACCCCTGCCATATCTGGCACTTACTACCCTTGATAGTGAGGCTTGTACTCTACAGGGCATTCAACTCCTCCTGAAAATGGGGCAACTGGTACTCCCAAGTGGAGGTGAAGACTGCAATGTTGTCAAAGTAGGCGGCACTGAAGTTCTTCAATGCAGCTAGAACCCGGTTGACCAACCTCTGGTTAGTGGCAGAGGCATTCTTCAACCTAAAAGATATGACATTGAACTGGTAGCAGCCGTCTGGCATTGACAACACTGACCTCTCCTGTGCCCCCTCGGCCAAGGCAATTTGCCAGTACCCAGATGTTAGATCAAACATGCTGAGGAACTTGAAAGCTCCAAGTCGATCAATGAAATCATCAGCTCGGGGGATGGGGTGTGTGTTACTATTAGTGACTGCATTGAGCCCACTGTAGTAAACACAGAACTACAGTTCAGATGTGACTCCGGGTGGGCAGCTCTCGGGACCAAAATCACTGGGCTGCACCAAGGACTGTTGGAGGGCTCAATCATCCCTAACTCCAGCATTTTTTAGACTTCCTCCTTAATGCTGCTTCTCATTTTACCAGACAACTTGTAGGACTTGTGCTTAAGAGGTAGGCTGTCCCCAGCGTAACAAATGTGGGTGCACTATTGGATGACTCCAGGGATGAGTGAGAACAGAGAAGCAAACTATCCCAGCACCTGGTGACAGTCTCTCTGCTGTGCTAGGGTCAGATTAGGGGAGAGGATCACACCCTCTACTGACTCATCCCAAGACAGGAAGTAGGGCAGAGGTTTACTCTTCTCTTCCATCCCATTATCTGTGACCAAGAGCATGGTCAACTCAGACCTCTCAAAATGTGGCTTGATGCTGTTCACATGTAGGACCCCCAAAGGGTTCCTGGGAGTCTTCAAGTCCAACAGGTAGGTGACACTACTTTTGCACTCCTTCACCTCAAAGGGCCCAGATCAGCGGTCTTCCAGAGCACTGTGCTTTACTGGAGCCATCACCCACATTGTCTGGCCAGGCTGAAATTCAACAAGAGTGGTATTCTGGTCATACCAACATTTCATTTCCCCCTGGCTAGCTTCCAGATTCTCCGGGGTGAGTTTCTGGTAGCGGCCTGCCTGGTCTGGAAGGCAGGCATGTAACTGAATACATTCTGAGGTGGCTTCCTACAAGCTTTCTCCCAGCCCTTCTTTACCAGACTGAGAGGTCCTTTCACAGTGTGCCCATACAGAAGTTCACAATTGCTGAAGAAAACCCCCTTTCTGTGGTACCTCCCTGTAAGCAAATAGAAGACATGACAAGAGGATGTCCCACTTACACCTCATGGGTTCTGAGATACCCATAATCATGCTCTTCAGGGTACGGTTGAACCTTTCAACCAACCCATTGCCCTGGGGGTAGTAAAGAGTGGTAAACTTGTAACACTGCATGCCTTCCACATGGCCTTCATGTACTGAGATATGATGTTGATATCCCGGTCAGGTACCACCTCCTTGGGGAAAGATCCCCATCAGTTAACTGGACATGGTGGGCACAATTACTGTTCTCAGAGGGATAGCTTCCAAGAACTGAGTGGCATGGTTCACTAAGACCAGGATGAACCTGTTGCTCATTGCTTTCTTGGGACCCAGAGTCTCTACAATGTTGATGCCCACCCACTCAAAAGGGGTGCTTACAACAGGAAACGGTTGGAGAGGAGCTTTGCACTTCTGCCAAGATTTGCCACTCACCTGGCAGGTGTGACAGCACCTGGAGAACTCATCTGCGGATTTCCTCATTTGAGGCCAATACAAGTGGGTGACAGGCCTGTCAAAGGTCTTGTCCTGCCCCACATGACCTGTTGGAGGCACATCAAGAGCCAAACCCTGTAGGAAGGCTCTGAAGCACTGGGGTACCACCAACACATGGGATGCCCCATGCTCAGCAACCTTAGGCTCGTAATACAGGAGATCATTCTCCCAATAGATGCTAAGGCGTTACCAACTGGCTGATTCTCGGCCTATTTCCAAAGACCCACAAGAGTGGGGCACTCTTTCTGCTCTGCACAGAATTATTCCCTAGTGGGACCTCCTTCCTGCTGTCAATGGGTCAGCTCAGGCAGGTCCCCTGGTACACTAAATCATGCAAAGGGAGAGATCAATCACATAAGTGGGCCCACACCAGCCCTTACTCACATGGAATAACACAATAATGGTGTGACACCCTGGGACTTCACTCATTGCCTAGTTGGCGTGTGGTGAAAGTGCACAAGCTTTTGTGAAGCAATCTCTGCCGTCTATCCGAACTACCTTATTATTTTCCTGTATCAAGGCAATTCCAAGAATTGGATAAGGATGGCTCACTCACCTAATGTGACATGCTTCATCATTTGTAGCCTCGTTCTACCCTGGTAAGATGGTACTAGTACGGCAGATTCAACCTCAGGAGGGGGCTGGACTGAGCAAGGTCTTAGAGATTACTTATCTTTTCTGGATGATGCTCATATCCAGTACTTTTATTAAAAGAGACTTAGGAGAAACCGTGAGTAAGCCATCCTCGCACAATTCTTGGAATTGACGTGATACCGAAAAATAATAAGGTAGTTCGGTTGGACAGCAGGAATTGCTGCACGCTTAGCCTGTGTACTTTCGCAACAAGCCAACTAGGCATCAAGTGATGTCCCAGGGTTTCACACCATTTTTGTGTTTTGATAGGTCCCCTAGTTCAGCCACACCATCCCCTGTAGTTTCCATGGAGCCCCCACTCAGGCTCAGCCTCCTCTTGGATTTGGGGATTTCAAGAGTGGGTTTCCAATGTCTCTCCTCTTCCTGGCAAGCACCTGGGCCACTGTTTCAGTCTCCAGTTCCTTCTGATCACCCTTTCTGACTGCCATGGACTCTCTCAGGCACACCCATTCTGGTAATCCCAACATCTCCAACCGTGACCTGAGCTGCACTATGCTCCAGCTCATTGCCCAGCAGACAATAAACAGGCATGGATGGACTCACAGCTACGTGCAAGGATTCTGAACCCCCCACTCAAAGAAAACCTGAGCCACCACACATTGAGCGCACTGTTGTATACAGCATATTGGACCATATGTCAGTGCATATGTGCACTGACATATGGTCCAATATTGGTGGACCACATCAGGGACTACCTGCTCTTCAGACACCAGATGACAGCGGTTGTCATACTGGTACCTGTGTCTCACAGAGCCTCCACCTGCCTCCCAATTGATGGTCACCCACTGTCTGTACTTCTTAGTGTTATCCGGTATGAGGTTTCTCTGGACCCCTCGTCCTCAGCCAAGGAGACTAGGGTCCTCTCAGCTGGCTCCCCACACTACCGGGTATCAACTCCTCCCCAAGTTTTACACTGGCCATTTCCTGTGATTGGCCACTGGTGGGGGCCATCGTCCACTTAGGACACCCTCTAAAGTGTCCTTCCTGACTACAATCAAAACACTTCGAGTGTCCCTTCCCTCTAGGCTTTCCTGGCAGGAACCAAATCTTCTTCTCAACAGGTGATTGGGAATTGTTACCCTGGGAACTATTTTGTGGCCCTTTAGAGAACTCCCTCTTTTTATTCCTGCCCCCCTCCTCCTTATTCTGTTGGGGACCCAGCCCACCTTTGGCTGAGTGTCCAACTTACAGCTTCTTTTGGACCCTTGTGCTGAGCCAGTGGTCTGCCTCCTGAGCAAGCTTCCTGGGGCCAATAAGCTTATTGTTAATCAAGCATTGGCGCTGCTCTGGAGAACAATGGCTAGACAAGTGCTCCAATGCAATCAAATTGTACAGCCCTTGATAGTCTGTTACCTCACTGCCCTTCACCAAACCATCCCGTGCTCTGCAGTAGAAATCATCACACTTAACCCAAGTTTGAGAACAAAGTTTAGTACTCTTTCTTGACTTCAACCTGTAACTCTCTGGTGTGAGGCCATTCCTTCTAACTAGGGCTTACTTCATGGCAGGGTACCCCGTCTGGTTTTCTGGCACTAGCACCAACAGGGAGTACCTCCTCTCTACAGTGAAATGCTTCCACAGGCCTGTCCCCCAAGCTATCTTTGGTACTCTCTGCATCTTTAAAGCTACTTCATAGCCCTTAAACAACTTATCAAAATCTTTTCCCCCACATAATTATTCACCAAATCCTTGGGTATTTTTACCTTTCCCTCTTAGTGCACCAAAAAAAATGCTGCCACCATATGTGCTGGACTTGGCCTTCAATTCCAAATCCTTTAAGCTTAGCTCTTGAGCTAAGATCAGTTTTTTCTCCTCCATGGCCAGTTTATCCTTCTCTGCTTCCTTGCAAGTTCTAACATGAACTTTCTTTTTTCCCACCTGTACTCCAGCTTCTCTGGGGACAGACATTTTGAAGAAATACTGCTGCTTGCCCTGGTGGGTACTCTCCCCCTGGCAGATCCTGATTCACAAAATCACCATGTAGGCTCTGTTCCTCATATCAACATTATCATTTCCATCCTCTGTGGACCCACCAGTCTCATTGGCTGCCAACCTGGCCCTCAGCGCCTTTTGCAGCTCCTCCTTCCTAGTGAGACATTTAAAAGGATATTTGAGCTCCTTGCACAATTTTCTGAGCTTAGGCACCATATAGGATTGCAGCCTCTCCTACTCAAACCATAAACCTGAAGAACCCCCAACTGGCCAGTGGACAAGGTGACCCAAACAAGGAGGGATTAAAAGTAAAATTCCAAAAGTTAGTAAGGTTAAAAAATACAGGAAATGGTCAGGGGGTGGTATGGGATTGCGCTCCAGAAATATCTTGACAACAACAAAATCTTAAGGGGTTTGAGAATTTTGATCTTCCCCACTTTTGAAGATCTCAATGAGGAATCGTTGAAGGAGTGAGAAGCCCATTTTCTAAATGCGTCTTCAACCATGACGCACATATTGATTAAATATGCTGATAAAAAAGTCAATAAACTTCAAGTAGAAATAGAGAAGATGGAGAAGGAAATTGAGGCCTCTGACTTGAAAGAAGAAGTAAAAAAGAACTATGAAATCCTAGACACAATAGTTGAAGACCATCAGACGTACTTGTGTGACAAAAAAATGAAGAAAGATCAAACGTGATGACATGGATTATAAAGAAGGGAGGATTTAATTGTTTGCATGCAAGTATGACAATATAATAATTCCAGCGGAAGGAAAGAGAGGCCGTAAGGAAACAGCTGAATCTATATCAGCCAGTAGCAGCACTCTTGCTTCCCTAGATAGAAATATATCATATGAGGGAGCACAATCTACCCCTAGTGCGCAATGTTCATCCACTTTTTTAGTGGAAATGGAGTTAGTACGTTTGGAGATCAGGTCAACAAGAAGAGAAAAAAAATCACAAGGGTGAGCCGAGATGGAAAGAAGTAACAGGTAGAAACCACAGAAGTTCAGATACGATCCAAAAATAACTAATTGGACATTTGGTTGTGGGCTCACCAAGCACTGGTGAACAGGACGTTACAGTCAGCTTGCCTCTTATTAATAAATTAGTCATTGTTAATTTGTCTAATCGTGTTCTGAATGTGACTGAACACAATGTTTTGAGCAAGGGGCTGGGTTTTTGCCCTGCATATATGGGTGACCCAGTCGACATTTCTGTTGACTTTTAAAAATTTACTGGTGTATTAAAATTAAAAGACTTCTTAAATTCTGATCCTGTGAGACCTATTGCATCTTTTGAACATGTTAATCCACTGATACAGACTGTATACGATTTGCATGACTTACAAGCACTAATGTCTGTTTCTAACGATGATTTGATGTGGATATTTTGCGAATTGATTTGTACATTGTAGAAAATACAAAAATTGACAGCAGGTTGAAGTCATGGTCCAAATTTACACTTTCCAGCATGCACCAAAACAGTCATTTGTTCAGGTAAAGGGTGACCAAAGACTTTTACAATTTTTTGAACAAACCTAAAAAACAAATATGTAGACATTCAAACCTATTAATTGCAGAAAGAACATAATTTAAAGACCTCAAAGCAGATGAGATTATTGTATTCAGAGAAGCTGATAAAGGAGGCAATGTGGTTATTATGGACAAACTTGACTACACTGGAGAAATAAATAGACAGCTTTCAGATTCAAGCTGCTATGAACATGTAACAGATAACCCCATTAAGGCCCTTGCCTCACATTTCAACATGAAACCAAGTGACACGCACAAGAGTTGCCTTATCTCTGATGATGAATATAACTACTTCTTTGTTAAAGATCCGTAGTCTCTGTGCATGTACATTTTACCCAAAATCCACAAGGGGGGTGATTTCCCCCCAGAGAAACCAATCATTTCGGGAATTTTTGCTCCTACAGTGAGGCTATCAGAATATGTGAATACATTCCTTCAAATCTTTGTAACACTAGCCTTTATACAGGAGAGCAAAGACATATTGAACAAGTTTGGGGATTTTGCCTGGTCATAACACCTTATGGTTGTGATCATGGACATCGCCAGTCTCTACAATTGCATCCAGAACAATTTGGCATTAGGGCCGTTGAGACATTTCCCAAGACTAGAACTGCAGACCATCCACAATATAATGACATGTTCATGGAAATGATAGCTATCATTCACTTCAAAAAGTATTTCCTCCATGATGACAGGTGGTATTTTCAGGTGCAGGGCACCACAATGGACTCTAGGTTTGCTCCCTCTTATGCCGGCCTTTTCATGGGCTGGTATGAGCGTCAATATACCTGGGGACATCATGCCTCCCCCTGGACAGACTGTGTAGTATTCTAGGGTAGGTATAAAGATGGCATCATTATGCTGTGGAAGGGATTATTGGACCAATTGTTGGAATACCATACTTTTCTTAATGACAATCCCTACAATGTGAAATTGACACTCAATCACAATAAGCAAAATATTGAATTCTTAGATAGAATGTTCTATGCATAAAAGGACACTATACAGATTACTATACACAGAAAGACTACAGTGTGCAATAGCACACCTCATGCTACCAGTGCCCAACCACAAACTAATATCAACAATAAACCATTTGGGGAAATGGTATGTATAAGACTGAACTGTAGCTCTAGTGTACATGTTTTACCAATATTTCTGATGCCAAACAAATATCTAGAAATCTGGGTAATGATGAGACCATTCTCACCAAATCAGAAGAAAGAATTGTAAAAAAAGGCATTGGGAAACACTGAAAAAAGAGCCCGAACATGCTTGAAGAGGAAACAAACATAGCCCCTAGGAATTCATCACCCAGTGCACTATAACTAGTAATTAAATCTACAACATTCTTAGAAAACATTGGTTCTTATTCACTGAGATCTCTGGGCTCAGGGACAGTACATCTATCAAGCCCAAAGTAATCTTTCTTAGAGGCAAGATCATAAGAAATTGGCTATGTCCTGGCTATGTAAAAAACAACAAAAAAGACTATTTGGTTTATGTCTCCTGTTCAGGGGTTCTACACATGTCAGGAATGCAACATGTGCAGATTTGGTAAAAAACAAAAGTATATGATTCTGTTATAACACCACTAAGATGTACAAGATTCGACATTTTATCAATTGCAAATCTAAATTTGTTGTTTATGTAATTGGTTGCACCTGTGACAGAATTTATGTGGGCAGCACTGTAAGAACACTTAAAAATCACTTTCAAAAAGATGTCAGGGCTATACACAATAAGGATATGAGATACCCAATGATATTCCACGTGATGGAAGACCATGCTGAGAAAAGTGAAATCCTATTTTTATCGCATTTATCATGTACCCCAGGATCCTAGGGGGGATGGAGAATTGTCGCTACACTGATAGTAGGCATGCTTGGATTTTTCACCTGCGCACTGTGGAGATGGGTCATAAAACTGATGAAGAAATGCATTTCCTGGTGTGAGGTCTATCTAGGATTGTATATGCAACATAAGATGGGGACTTTCTTCCATCTATACTCTTTCCAGATATCTACTTATCGATAGTGGGAATCACGTAAGTTATTCAATCCAGTATTTTAAATCGCATGCATGATATTCATGGTATATGTTCTGTTTTTAAAAATTCCCATGTATTCTACGTTATATTTGAGGAATTTATGTTTTGGATTTTCTTTTTCTCTTCTTAACTCTTCCTATTATTTTTTCTTATCTTTTCCCTTTTTTCCTCCTGCTTGTATGTTTCTATGCCTTTTTGATTATTAATAGACCAAATATGTATTTGACATTGGTTTGATATGTTCCCCAGCTTTGTTGGGAATATTTCCCTTCACTCTTATCACGGTTCATACGTCTTGCTCATTTATTAGTTTATAACACATATTTATAAATGTTGCATTATACTTGTGTTTTTTCCAATCTGCCAAAGAGGACCCCGACCAGTTACAATTCTACATTATGCTTGAGTGTAGGTCTTCTTTAGCATATGATACTATTTCGGCAGCAGACCGAACTCACCCCAGCGAGAAATCACAGACTCTCAGGCACTGACCCTTTAATTTTTTTAAAAACAGAAACTATTTTTTATTGTAACTTTTAAAAACTGTACTTGCCACGCCGCACTTTACTTGAAAAATTTGCCCTTGCCAACATCATAGCTGCTCTCACCTCCTGTGTCCTTGGTGTCCCCCTGGTCCATTGCGGTTTGTGCCAATTGCACGGAGGGGCTAAAGCACCATCTAGGACCACCAAAGCACTCACTTCCTTGCGTGGAACGCAAGGTCTGCATTCCACACATTGCTGCTGCGGTCCCGACCACTCCCTGCTCAAAAGCCAGTGCGCCGAGCAGATGTGCGCAGCAGACCGAACTCAGCCCAGCGAGAAATCACAGACTTTCAGGCACTGACCCTGTCAGGTTTTTAAAAACAGAAACTATCCTTTATTGTAACTTTTAAATACTGTACTTGCCACACTACACTTAACTTGAAAAATTTGCACTTGCCAATCTCATAGCTGCTCTCACCTCCTGTGCCCTTGGTGTCCCCCTGGTCCGTTGCGGCTTGTACCGATTGCACGGAGGGGCTAAAGCACCATCTTGTACCATCAAAGCACTCACTTCCTTGCATAGAACGCAAGGTCAGCATTTCACACACTGCTACTGCGTTCCCGCCTACTCCCTGCTCAAAACCAAGTGTGCCAAGCGGCCGTGCGCAGTGGCGCGCCAGCGGCGCGCCGAAGGCAATCCCATCTGCGCCCGTCCGTGCCTGATCGTCGCCAGTCGCCAGGTACCCTGTCCATTTCAACCTAGACTCCTCTGACCACAGATGGCCATCTTTAAATATACGTGTCAGAAGCTCCACTCCCTAAACACGGCCCCCCACCACCCACAGGGAAGTCCCCCACCCCTACCGACTGACGGCCACGCAGATCAGGAACCTTTCCCACTTAGTCGGCAATATAAAAATGCAAGCAGAAAGAATTCCCCTGGCCTCAAATTCACAAATGTATGTTCACAACACCTATACCTTGCATCTCACAATGTTATTAAATGTAACATTCATTCATCCCCCACTTAAACACCCCTGTAGGAATTCACCAACTGTGTCATAAATCTAAGACCAAACCAAAAAGTGGTGCTAGTATATATTTATTTATAAAAATACCAGAAGCGTGCTTGCTTATGTGCAGATATTACAAAGCTCCTTCAACTGTTTTCTCAGAGGATACCATTAAAGTTAAAAAAATACAGTATATAAAAAATAAAAACATTGATTTAAGACATTTACCAAACACAATGATTAAAACACAAGACCCTACGACCTCAACCTCACAATCGTAATATACAGTTGTGGTCAGAATTTGATCCAAATCTAATGTGTAATACAAGGGTTATTTCAGTAAAAGGTATATTGTTTATCCAGAAGTCCCTTGAGGCTTGGATTCTCTAAAAAGTGTGTTGACGCCTTTCAGTGATATCAGAACTCACTACCCAACCACCTTCTTCAGGACAAACAATTATAGACAGAGGGTCAATGTTCCATATTTGCGATGAGTTAATCTGTGCAAGAAAAAACAGATATCAGCCTAATTTGCAATGTTGTCCACCCCCCAAACACTTAAACACCTAGCTTGCCTATACCTCAATGCTCGGTCCCTTCCTAAACACTCACTAGAAATCTGGTCATTGTTAGACACAGAAAAACCAGACCAATTTTTTGTCACAAAACCTGGCTCCAAGACTCATCTCTACCAGACATCGCAGTAACCCTCCCCCTGACTATAACATATCCAGTTCTGACAGGACTGGAAAAAGAGGAGGGGGCACTGCAATTGTCCATAGAACTAATATCAAACTACATGTCATTGACACGCACCTAGCGGACTGGTGCGAAATTTGCATCTTCACCATAGAGATGGGGTACAAGGAGTCATAGAAAGGCGCCCTTCTTTACAGGCCCCCAGGAAATAAAGAAAACTTTGTAAACAAGCTCATGGAGATAATAGCTCCACACGTCCTGCTTCCGCTAACTTTCATTTATTAGGGGTTTTTAATTATCATGCAGAACTAACACAAGATCCCCACACCAACGAGCTTATTACCATCATCAACACACTAGGACTAAAAATGCTAGCGACTGGCCCCACACATATCGCACACCACTCTCTAGCTCTCCTATTTACAAATTCACCGAAAGTAGAGGTCGACCAGCTACTCCCTGTCCTATGTTCAGACCACCATGTCATCAGGTTTAGCATTCTTATAAACCCAGCCCAACCCCAATCTAGAAAAAAAGGGAAATTGAGCAGACCCTGGAATAAGATCAGCTTGGATTCCTTTTCTAGTCATTTTTCTCCCCCCTCATCACAGAGCTTACCCACCCTAACAAGGCAGCAATCAACCTAGAACGCGTCATTACCTCTACTTTAGACACAATTGCCCCTAGGAAGGTAAATAGATGTCCTAATAAACTTTCCCCATGGTTCACCCCAAATCTAAAAATAACCAAACTCGCTGCCAGGAGAGCCGAACACAAATGGTGACAAACAAAAAACGTAACAGACAGACAACAATACAAAGAAGCACACAGACTTTACATGAATGAGATAGCCATAGCAAAAAAAGTCTATCTAGGGAACAGGATAAACCAGGCAGCAAACTCACATAGAGAGCTATATAAAAAAGTAAAAGAATTTACAAATCCCCCAGCCTGTCAGCCCACACTCACTGAGTCCCAAGAATGGGTCAACTCCTTTTCATCCTTTTTTAATGACAAAATTAACGACATCCATAAACTTTTCCACCAACCAACCGACGAGACTGAAACCGACTTACCGTCCGAGCAAACTTCCAATGAATCTTCTCCCCCCCACGTCACTGTTCTTAAAGAATTCTGAATATTTGCAGAGGAAAAAGTAGCCCTCGCAATGAACAGAATTAAGTCAGGATCTCCAGCCGACCCAGCCTCCTCTCAAATTCTATCAAAAATTGCGCCGGCTCTGCTTCCCGACCTGACGAAAATCCTCAACCTCTCACTGTCTCATTCTACTGTTCCTTCTCACTGGAAAGAGGCCATAATTAGACAAAGTTTTTTTAAAAACCGCAGCCGACCCAAAACAGCTTCTCAATTATCGCCCTTTCTCCCTTCTGTCACTGCTCGGAAAGGTCATGGAATCCTTAATAAATAAACAACTATGCAAACATCTAGAGGACAACAAACTGCTGGATCCAACCCAATCAGCATTCAGAGCGTTTCATAGCACTGAAACTAACTTACTCGAGATCGTGGACAATATAAGGCTGACCCTCGATGCAAGACAATCCACCATCCTGATCTTGCTCGACCTGTTGGCTGCCTTCGACACCATCTCACATAGCATTCTCTTAGAATGCCTGGCTGAGATTGGTGTCGAAGGATCAGCCTTACTCTGGATCAAAAGTTACCTGACTGGACGGCGTTCAAAGGTCCAAATAGGATCATTTTCCTCAACAAACCAGGAAAAGAGAAGGGTGTCCCCCAGGGATCAAAATTGAGCCCTACACTTTTTAATTTATATTTATCCCCACTGACAAAGGTAATCAGAGCACATGGTTTGGAAACCATGTCTTATGCAGACAACACACAGCTACTAATCACCCTAGTCCCAGACCTCAGTGACACCAAACTAAGACTCCAACAATGCATGTTCTCAATAAAGGACTGGATGACTAAAAACTATTTGATGCTCAATGCCGGCAAAACAGAGATAGTGCTCTTTGGAAATGCCCACAAACATTGGACAGACGAATGGTGGCCACCGGCCTTGGGTCCCTGCTCCTCTCCTAAGACCACAGCCTGGAACTTGGGGGTTACAATTGATAACAAGCTGCCCATGACTGACCATTTTAACAAGGTAATACACACCAGTTTTGGACTGATATGCAGCCTTAAGAACATTTGTTAATGAATCCCCCTTCCGTCCCGCATGCCCCTATTTCAAGGCTTAATCATAAGCCATATGGACTATGGCAATGCGTTGCTTGTCTTCATTAACGAAAGCCTCTTGGCAAAACTCCAGGTCCTGAAAAACACCGCAGCCAGGATGGTGCTTAACCTCCCCCCCATACCCCGTTTGTGCCCAGCCTCATGACACTACACTGGCTTCCCATAAAAAAACGCATCAACTTCAAATTATGTTGTGTAGTCCATAAGACCATCAACGGTCAAGGGCCAAAATACCTAGAAAAAAAACGTACGGACTATTGTCCAACCACAACCCGCCGATCCACTAGCAAGCTTCTCCTAACTGTTCCCAAAGTCCGCACTATTAGAATTGGCAACAGATCCTTTTCTAAAATAGCCCGGAAACCTGGAACACTCTGCCTCTATACATCAGGATGGAACCCAACCACCAGAAATTCTGAAGAAACGTTAAATCCTGGCTTTTCTAGCTCTGCCTGGCTATCTGTTTCCTCACTTGAGCATCTGCTAGCACTATGAGACCTACGGGTGATTATTGCGCAATACAAATACAAATACAAAATACAAAATTCTTATTGTCTTCCTGAATCCAAAGCTGCAGGTTTATTTTAGATAAATGGGCTCACTGGGCTAGTATAGTATGCAAAAGTCTCACTTTTTTGGACATTGAGAATGCCGATACGGTTTCATCAAACTCTTTATATGGGCACTATATGTGTATTATAGTGTGTAAACCTAAAACTCTCACCAACTGCTGGTGCTATGAGCCTTGCTAAATGGGCAGCAGAACATTATGCTCAATTAACATAATTATCTTTTGGATCACTACATTTCTGTTTCTTTACATACCTCTTTAATTAGTGGTTTTTTAGTTTCATTTATGTTTCTTTTTTGCAAACTTGTTATAGATGTGCCACTTGTGGCAGCGTGAATAGACAGTCCCTATTCTTAATTATTTCTATTTGTCCAGTTTACTTGGGAGTCATTTGGGGGGCTTTCTGACAAGTTATGGACTTTGATTTAACATAAACATAGTTTGCTTTTCCCTTATTCCCCTGGATAGTAGTTGGGAACCGCAAGGTTATTGAAATATCTATTCACACCCCATTGCACACTTGTATTCATATTTCTTTGCCTACTCAATATATGATACGTAGGAGCGGCCCGTGCAGGTAAGAGCAGTGGGGTGGAGGACTCGACATGCGACAAGTGAAAATAAAATATTTAATTTTCTCTCATCGTCTGTCAACCCCTTCAACCCGCCCCACAGCTCCTACCTGCACAAGCCACCCCTGATGATATGATATTGCTTTTTCTGTCCTTGACCTTTACACATATTCTGTGTCATACTCATTTTATCTTCTGTCTTGTTTTATTAATATTCTTTTTTCAATGTCCTTTCGTACATTCTTTATTTTGCTTATTATATATTTTTTCATGTTTATAGGTGCTTCACAGGGTTGAGTGGCCCGACCCTTCTTTGTTTATACCCCCCCCCCCTCTCCCACCAGGGGATTATTTTTTCTTGTTATTTCCAGTCCAATGGTGATATCTGGATTTGAAGGAAAGACACTGCTGGGTAGGTACATTTGTTTTACCTTTCTGTGTCATTATATATCTATTCCCTGGTGTTATCAGTTTTCTGTTCATAGTCCTTATGACTGGGCTGATTTATTTCTGATAACTACTATTCATGCAATGGCATGAATTTGTGCTGTTGTTTCTTATGTAGCGAGACATATGACCTGTAAACAATTTTGGGGGCGCTTCTTTGTAGACCATTTGAATGACACTTTTTGATGCTGTACACTTATGGTTGAGTACCTTGAGTGAATATTTTGGTACGTGATAGTGAGTCGAAATTTGTTATCATTTGTATGGTCATTGAATAGGGCTCTGTTTGCCTCCCTGCTTGCTGCAACAGGACATAGAAACATGACAGTGTTTAACTTTTTGATTTTTCAGGCTTGTGCTGTCTCAAGTGAATTAGTTTAAGTGTTTTCTGTGCATGAGTGTATGGTCTCTTATACCTCCATATGCACATACTTATTTCTTTCCTTGCACTTTATTATTAACTCTTCCTTTTCTCAGCTTGTTTGCTCCACCCTGCCAACATATGGAGAACAAAGTGGTACAAAAGGGGGTGGTGATGGACGGAGCATCTGAACCAATCAAACACTCACACCCAGTCAACAGATCTGGGTTTAGTCCATTACCGTTCTTTAGCCCAGTGGGCAGCTGCAACGTTGGGACAATTTGTTGTGAAGAGTCCCAGTGGGGGACTCAGGGCACAGTGGTGTCAGCGCCATATTTCCTGTGGGGGCACATTTGTTTTTCAACGTCCCAGTGGGGATTAAGGACGCGATAGTGCCTGTGTCCAGCAGCTGCTACATTTAGGCCAGTGCATTGCGCACTTTTTGGATGTTGCTGCATTTGCAGCTAGGCTCTGACTTCACGGGACATAGGGGATTTGAGCCACTGAGAGAGGCCAGTCAACCTGGGGCCAGTTCCCGTGAGTAACACTGTGTTTATGCTGATTATGGCCTATGATGTTGCTGCTTATGAGGCCTATTGCCTCATGTGATTATTGCATAATGTAGTTGTGTGCTAATTATGCCTATCCTAAGGTGGTTTCTGCTAATAAGATTCATGCCAGATATGATTTAGGTGTCCCATGTTTTATGTTTTATGTTACAGGATCTAGTCCTCGGTACAGTATATAATACCAGTAGTTACTGGTTGTGCATTGTGTATGATAACCTTGCGCATTTCTGAAGGTTCTGACCGTGGCCCGATTGGCCCAGCCAGGTGTAAATAATCCCTGTAAATACTGCCTGGTGCCAGTTGGCACAGTGTAAATGTGTGATTATGTTTCTAATGTATTTATGACAATACAAAGGCTATTTTTGATTTAAACTTGTGTGGAGTTCCTTTTGTAGTGTGCCTAGTGGGTTTCTGCTGTGTGTGTGTTGCGCAAACGCTTTACACATTGCCTCCGGGATAAGCCTGACTGCTCGTGCCAAGCTACCAAGGGGTTGAGCAGGGGTTATCTTTGGCGTGTAACTCCCTTGCCCTGATTAGAGGAGTGGTTTCTGCCTGGCTTTGGCGCAAGCCTTAGCCAACCATAAATACCATTTCTAACAATTCCATTATTCATTTATATTTCATGCCTCAATATAAATATTTTTTTTCAATGTGAATGAATGTGATTGTCTGTCTGAACTTGTGATGTAGTAAATCTATTGTTGTTTTTGATCTCAGTGTAACGGTTTGGCTCATTAGTGATTTTGTATACACGTGGAGCTCACAGATTGTATATGAATCTATTATTGTTAAATATCACTACCATATATGTTGTCTCTAAAAAAAATGACAACCCCAAAAAAGGAAAATGTTTATATTTAAAAATCAATAAATTATTAATAACACTGGTCTGATGTATGGTATATTTATATCATAAACGTAGTGTTTATTTATATTTTGGAGAAGAATTTATAAACTTGTTGCACTTGTCAGTTCAAAATGGCAGTTTGAATCTGCACACAGACACTGCAGTGGCAGGTCTCAGACATTCTTGCAGGGCTACATAAGTGGGTGGCACACTCAGTGCTGCAGGCTCACTACTAGCTTTTGCTTTACAGGCCCAGTGCATACAAAGTGCACTGAACTGGTGATTTACTAGTAAATCAAATATGCCAGTCATGGAGAAGCCAAATACAATTGCATTTTAGACAGGAACCACCTGCACTTTAGCACTAGGCAGTGGTGGTAAAGTGCCCGGAGTCCTAAAAATGAAATGTTTCACACAGTGAAAAAGAGGAGGTCAGAGGCAAAAAGACTGGGGAAACTGTACCAAAAGATGCCAGGTGTAACAGCCTCTAAGGGTATTTTATGTGCAGGAAAGTACCCCTTCCTGCACAAAGACAATCCTGCATGCAACTCAGGCACACTTGCAACTTGATGCAGGGTGTATGTTTTTGTGCTAAGCATCCCATTGTGTGCCAGTGCAGGGTAAATGGACAGTAATGTGCTGTCTAGCCTAAATAGTGTGCACTAATACCTTTTCCCAGAGACGCAGCACAGCTAGGTCACTTCCTGCGCTGCACTGTGCCACTTTGTCAAATACCAGTCCCTTAGTGTCATGTGCACATAGTGGGAACAATGTACTGCAACATGTAGTCAATGATTTCCTATTCTGTCTTCCCCTCACTTATCCAGCAATGGCACTAGCTACAGAACATCTCTGAGTAGTAATGTGTCATTCCACACTGTGTGCATGGACGGAACCACATCATCTACACTGGTCAATGAATCACAATGAAAACCATGTGTTATGCCAGAAAATTCAATTTGAGTACAAAGGCCATGCAATACATAAGTGTGAGATGAGTGTTTCCTCAATGGCATGCCTAGTCTCGGTATCAGTTGAAGGTCTACAAATTCAATGGTGTGAGAACAAATCCTATGTAAGTGAGTAAGTGTGTAACACCTGGGGGTATACTTGTATGTTGACTGAAGTTTCAGGAGCAAACCAGGAAGAAGTAGTTGCAAAGTCCATGTGTGACATGCAATGTAAGTGTAGGGGCCAGACATGTATAAATGTCAATATTGGGTAATAATGTTATATCAACAGCACTAAACACACACATTTGCCAGGCATGATGACCGTCTTGTTACCCACATACACATAGGTTCGCCATAGTGACATATGCGACCAATGTGATTGATCAACAGCTTTATGGTGTAAATTGGTCGAATTAAATTTATATGAATCTAGCATTTTTAAACTCACAAAGCCAAACACAATAGAGATAAACATGCCATACATCAGTCATGAACATATAATGAAATGCGCTAGGACAAGGTATCACAGTGAACTCAGGATGCCAATATCAACATTAATTGGCTACAACAATGATCGCAGAATCAATGCATAGAAGTAAAGAAACCCTACAAGTTAGAGTCATACACATACATTGAAAACGCAATGTATTCTGTCCAGCTGTGTAGTCAGAAGCACTTGTAACAACCTCAGTGTTGTACTTCAAGGTTGCCCATGTTGCACGACCTATTTGGCAATCCAAGTGTATCATGACAACTTGTCTGACAAAAAGCAACAGCTGAAAGAAGCCAAAAAATAGTTAAACTAGCCATGTTACATTTTTAAAATGCACCAAAGGTACTCAGCAAATACACATGCTAAAGTAAGTGGAGAATTTAAAGGCTGAATCAATGTCATGCAGGCCAGCAACATCAGAGGATACACAGAGAAATATGTATGAAAGAGTGTCAAACTTGTTGGCATTCTCACAACCTACCTTGGGATGAACATAGGCAGTTTTCAGATCAATAATGTGTTCAATTTCACATCTAGTAAGTGCACATAGCATAGAGTGATCAAGAACTTTTCAAAATGCCTATCACAGTAAGCTACTGGCTAAACATTAAAGTCAGCATGCAGGAGTGGCAAAAGTATCAGGGAATGGGCAGCATTTGCAATGGCACACAGAAATGGTAGAGACATGTCTAAACCATTGGTCAACTGTATATGTAACACATATTGTCAAATACTAGTTGAAATGTGTATGAGTTCCTCAGTACACATAACACACATGGACAGGAATGTCACTGTAACAATGTGCACTATCATTTACAGTTGTATATTATTTCTACTTTCAGCTGACCAATGATATGGTCTGTAGCCAGGGGTCATTCACCCAATTTGCACATCCCAAAATGGACCTAGAGCTCTACTTTAATTCAGGCGTTGAAGCACAGCTGGGTAGCATTCGGCTGCCCTGCTGGAAACCCAATAATGAAGCATGCCACCAACTAGGTTGGTGGGTGAGGGTTCTTCTTAAAAACCTATGCGGTTCCTGGCACTCCAATATTTATAGCAGAGTCGGTCCATGTTGGGTTCCTCCACGTTGTTCTTGAGCATTTCCCAGGGGATAGGGATGTACCCCGTTCATAGTCCTCGCTCTCTCTTTTGTTTCTCATCTTTTGTTTGCCCTACACTATTTATCTTACCCACTATGGGCTGCCATATTGCTTCTTTCTTTCCCAATGGCATTTTTGAGGTGACAACAAGACAGTCACCTCAGTAATTAATATTTGGTTATCCTCCTCACTGAAATTGTTCTTCTTCTTCCCCTGGGATTCTGTTTGGACATGTTGACTGGTGTTGGGGTTGTTGCCCTCACTGCTTGTGTTTTTCAGCTCCCTCCATTTCTTTCTTTTGCTGTTTTGGCCAGGTGTTTTGTTAGCAATGGATCGTTTTTTTAGGCTTTTCGACGCATGCAGCACTCCAATGTGATGCTAAGCTGATTTGCTGCACCTAAAAATTGCTTTACAAACTGCAAATCATCTTAGCGTCACTTTGGGAGCAGATGTATTACAATCCTTTGCGCCGTCTGTATCATGGTGTGCTGTACCATAAATACAGCACATCCATGCCGCTTTAAAGTGTCATACTGCAGAGCTACTTTTTCTGATGCATCACTGCGTTACCACGGCGATGTGTCAGTTCTCATAAATATGCCCTCTAGTTTTTGAGAATCTTGAGAAACTTTAGCAGCTCATCTGAGAGGGGTAAAGAGCTCGAAACTAAGGCTGACCAAAAAGTCTCTTCTGACTAAGGTGGCTATCCTGGTCCGTGAAACACATATCAAAGCTCCTCTGAGCGCAGGTATTTATTGGGAGTGTGAAAAGGATTATATTTTAGAAAAGGGCTATGCTTAGTTTTGTACAACATTTTATGAACTGAAAATACCGTAATATCAAATCAATAATTTACAAAATGTTCATCTCCAGATGTGCTCTTGCTCAATGTAATCAAACAGGCTACACGGAATGACAGACAATAACTAGTCAACATTTAAAGCCATGTTTAAAATCCTAAAATGTATAGGGCATTAGATTCAGATGAACAGTTCAGTGTTTAGGTAATTAGCAATTTTCTTTTTAATCGTTTTGACCATAAAATTGAAATCTCACAAACCTGTTTCTGTTGTTGGGGCATTGCCTTCCTAAGAACTTGAATTGTCATTCTTAAACTGGCTACCTGGTAAGATAGTTGATATTTTCGTTTGCTTACTCAATCAACAAAACAGTAACATTTTTGCCAGTGTGATAAAAAGAGAGTGGAGGGATTTTTCGTGTAGGAGAAAACAGTTGTAAAGATTTAAACTCTATAGAAAAATATAAATCTTGAAAAAAATCAAGATCCGTAAGCAAAATGGCTGAAAATACTAAGTTAACATTCCTCAGTATTCCTTTTTGTATATTCACTGTTCTCTGATTCTTAAAATTATGCAGGATTCTATTGACCTGTAATTGGGAGTTAGTTACCTGTAATAACAAGCACTGATAAATACATTTGGTTTTGCCTATGAGGCTAATAGTAAGCTGCTTTTTGTTGAAAGTTTTAGCTTGGTGAGCAGTTGTAAAAGTGTTAGGGAATAGGGAAAAAAGCAGCTGCCATATGTGAAAAGTTGCTACATCAACAATGGAGGGCTGAAAAACAGGAAGTGCTGAGCAGCCAAGGTGCACAATGGAGAACTAGAACGCTGATCTTTGTTGGTATCATGGATATGGTGTTGAAATAGGGCGAGGTGGTACCAATTACAGTGGATGGAGTAAGTAAGTGGGAGGAGGAGGGATAATTAAGCAAGACAACAAGTGTGGCGTTTACAGTGAAATATTCACTAGGCAGGAGTGTGGCTGTCATTGGTGCACCAGGTGCATATTAAACCAGAGATTAATCTTGCCATTGTCCCTGTGCCTCTCCAACAGTTTGCAGAACCCGCATTTTCTCAAAAGAAGCAGGAAAATATTAATTTTGGTGATTGCGAAAATAAGAGCTGCTCTCAAATTAGATTATTTTGGGCCCACAACCTTCACATTTAGGCAGAGAGCAAGGCACTTGTGTATATGAGGCGTGTCTCATATCCTGTCCGGAATATTGGCTTTGCAACCACATGACTTACCTATGTGTGAACTGTCGCACGTGGCAGTGAAAAAGCAGGTGTCTTCTGGAGCCCGTGGGTTCTTTGCACGACAATATTTGTTGAACACTGAGGTGCTTCTCAACTGGCAGCCTCTCCTTTGTATCGGCTCCTGGAAAGAAGTGGATTCTTTCCTCAACTTTGCTTCACTTCATGCCATCATCGCGTGTGCAGAGATGGAATAACAACTAGAATGCTGACCTTCGACTCACAATGACACACATACTGTGGTGAACGAAGGGTGTCTCTTAACCCTTTGCAGTGACGCACACACTCACATCGAAGGAAGTCTCTAAACCCTTTGCAGTGACGAGCACATTTACATCAGAGAAACGTAATCCTGCTTTTCAAAATGATTGCTCTTCTACATGATATCACCGGGTGTGCGGAGGTGGTATAACAAAAGAAGTGCGGCAGATGAAGAGGAGAACTTGGACAATGATAAGAGCAAACACACAGAGCAATAGGAAATGATGTGCAACAGCCAATAGAAGCGGAGGAAAGATAAGTGGCAAGCACATGACCCAATAAAAAGTAAGGGCGGGGGCGTGGCCAGCCAGCACCCAAGATGGCCGCAAAGGAGTAGAACTCCGATCGACAGACACCTAAATCCCCCTAAAATCCATAAAATTATCCGCATTTGCCAGTAAATTCTACCTGTCCCATGCTCCCTGACCCTTGAAGGAGACTCAGACCGAAAACGACGAAGTTCTGATGCCTTCACATAGAGCTGTTGCAGCTGGCAACAGGAAGCGCCGGGAGACAAGAGGGGTCCCGGCGAAAACAAAAGTGATTGGAGCCTCACGCCACTTGGGTCCTTGGAGGTGAGGCCCGCTCGATCAGATTTATGGCCTGTCTGTGCGGTTCGCTCGGCTGGATTGTGGGCACAGCTACCTCTTCTCCCCAAACGGACATCGTGGGAGACGCGTAGAGACCTGGGGGGGGGGGCATAACGGCTGGCCGGTAAGCTCATGCGGCCCCGTGGTGTCCTGCCTGGTGCTCCGGGGCACATATGGCCTGGCGAGCTCATTGAGGAGACCGGGACTCTCATTGCGGGGTGAGTGTGGTATCTCCCTTCCTTTTCCCACAGCGCCTGATTCTCAGTGCTTAGAGCGGATAAGCTGAGTCGAGGGCTCAACCAGAGAACAGTGTGCTCTTCCTCTCTCCTCCCAAATCACACAGTGGCGTAGCTATTGTTGTACGGGCTATCCTGCAAAGCGTACTGGGAGAGTACGTCATAATGAGTGCCCCTCCTATAATCCTGTGCACTCACATAAACCGAGGCTTGACAGTTTTACTTTCGGCTAAGCAGACGTGGAGGCTGGGGACCATATAAGACTTATATAATTCTGTCTTTGTCTGAGGCCTGTTGGTAGAGTCGCTGCCAGTGACGCGAGTAACTCGTACAATGCAGTGTGGAGTGATGGGCCCTGACAACAATAGTGGGCCAAAAGAGTTACAAACAAGTCCCTATATTTTCAAAAAAGAAGGGCTGACTGTTGTATCCTAGACCAAATGCCACTCTATTAGAGCAATGTTCCCTCAAAAACCAATAATAATACTATTATCACAAAACATTCATTATATTGTTCACCACACGTGACAAAACCTCAAATATTATTCACAATTCAAACAAAAAAAGATGAGTTAAAAAACATATTTATTTAATTTAAAATGATGCGATAAACTGTATATAGGGACAATCATTATTCTCAAACAAAATCATAATATCATTCCTCTCAAATTAGGTTACAATCTAATCACAACTATTTAAAAAGTCGACGCAGCGTTTCGGTGATCTCTTGAATAAATCCACCTTCCTCAGGACTAAAATAGTTTCAGCAGATCAAAATTTCAGAAAAGTGCACATCAGTTTTTTGCACACAGGTGATTTAGCAACATGTCTACTCAACATTTCCCACTAGGGTAATATCCTATCTTATCTTTATTTTATATATTCATTAACACAAAAATGGTCTGCATTCATAAAAAACATCTTCAGTTTGAGGTATTTTTCAACATTTTTAAACACTTAGTCCAATAGTTCATTCCTAAATGCCCTGAAGTCTGCTACTCCAGGCTTCTTTCTTTTGCTATTTGACTGTTATAAAAGTCACTATGCAATTTAAATATACAATCTAAATGTCATCTCATTTAGGTATTTACATCATATTCTTGTCGCAAAAAATGTCGCTCGACTTTATCCAATTAGCAACGTTTTTATGTATCTAAATATTAGATCTCAAATTTCTATTGGATATCTGCGTGAATGCTTGTTCACATACCTTACAGTTTCTTATACAACAAACTTTAACTGTTCCAGTTCAGGAGGATTTGTTACTTCTCCTGAGATTCAATTGTAAATGGCTTATAAATTAGCCTAATAAAAACAAAGTTCATATTTGGATTCTATTGCTGTTTATCGTTAGTGTTTTCTTAGAGAAACGAAGGCTTATATTGTTTGCCTGAATGTTAAAAAGATATTCACAAAAAATATTCACTTTAGGTTCCGCAGGAGCCACTGTTTTGATATGTCAATTGGGGTGATTCAAAAGGCCGCTGTGGACAGTTCTTGACTTTATCTATATTCAAAAAGAAATATGGCGCAAAGACTTCATTATTTGGTCATCTTGTATCCAATAGTGGGCCGCCATTTTTGAAGCACTGAAAGAAGGGATCAGCTACCCGTTCAGAACTAGCTCTAACGCATTTAAGTGGAGCATTGGGAATTGGTGCTTGCTCCAGCATTGTAGAAGCGCCTGAACCATACGCTTACGGCCTCCACACTCCGAGTTCTGTAGGGGCACACACAGAGTATATTTAAAAGCGATGACTCTGCCACCATGTCGAACAGCGAGAGGGTCCAAGCAGACCCACCAAATGAAACTGGATACATTTGGACAGACCAGAGTTGAAAGCACAGAGGAGAGAGGTGCAGCACAAGAAACGAATCAACAATCTGAGGAAGGGGCTCTGACTTTAGTGAACATAATGGAGGCCATACAGGAGGCCTGCTCAGTGCTCGAACACAAAATCAACCCTGTAACGGCCAAGGTAACCCTCATGCATTAAACCTATGAAATTTGGGAGAGAGGCTCAAAGCGACCGGGAAGTCAGTGTTGACACTCCAACTATTTGCAAAAATGCTGGAAATAACCATCAAGTGGCTCCAGGCGCAAATTTCGGACCTGGAGGCGAAACTTCAAGACTATGGGGGTCACGCATGCAGGAATAATGTGCACATTTTGGGGCTCCTGGAGAGAGCGGAGGGGCAGACCATGGACCTCTTTGTGGAAGACTTGATTCAGAAACATCTACAACCCCAAACTCTTTCTCAATACTTCTCAGTTGAATGTGCTCATAGAGTTCCTGGAGGACCCCTGAAACCAGGTGCACCTCCACGTCTCATCTTGGCTAGAATATTCAATTATCGGGATAGAGAAATTATCCTTCAAATGGTGTGCACAGCCCCCCTTCTCTCAAGTTCAAAAATTCGACAATTACATTCTTCTTGGTCTTCACAGTGAAAGTGCAAAAGATGCATAGATCCTTCCTGGAGGTGATGTGAGCGCCCCGATAAATAACTTGAAATACGCAATGCTCTTTCCGGCCAAGCTGCAAGTACCAGCGGCAGGGAAGTCCTGGTTCTTTCAAACCCCGGAGGAAACCTGGGAATGGTAAGAGGGATGGAGAACCCCTGGCACTCATAAACCTAATTCTCTGAGACGTTTGCAAGGACACAAGCGTCGCCAAGGAAACTTGAGGAGGGCATTTGAAAATGTACAAAGGTGAAAATAAAACAAAGACTGGCTAGCCCTCAGCAAATTGAGAGGCAATATTGATTGCTGGAGGCTCAACAAATGTGGTTCTGGCCCAAAGAGATTGGGGTGAATATAACATGCTGGACGCTGGACAGGTTGAGAATTGTTAAGTATACATAACTTGTGGAAACAGGCCTAACTTGGCCGGGCCTCACTGTCCAGCTCTATGATCCGTCAGGGGAGGCGGGATAGTAAATAGATGCAATATATTAGACAAAAGACAAAGACTAACGTTTGCAAATTGTTACATCGCGGGCTGAAGGGTCAGGAATACAGGGAGATTTTGTTTCCTTGTTCAGAAATCCCCAGCAGTGTAGCGTTCCCCTTCACAAAGTTTAATGGGTAAGGGTACACAAACACTCTGCAAGTTTGGTGGGTGGGCAGTTTTAAGTCCATGTTGCAGGGAGGCAAGGAGGGGGAGGCTTGAGGTGTTCTATGTGGGATAGTTGTAGATTGGTTTTGATTTTATGGTGCAGCTTTAAAGATAGTGTTGTGTTACCCCGGTGCATGGGGGAATGACAGTCATGCAAGAGGACGATCAGTATGGAAATGGTTCACGGTGTCAAGGGTGTGGTCCCCTTGTGGGTGTAGGATTGTGGCTGCTAAAACAGGTACTGGTTTTCTTTAAGAAGGCCCAAATTCCTTCTCCCCAGCGATCTTTTCCCTGACTAGATCCCCAATCTTTGGAATCCAGATAGGTCTTGCTGGGACAGGTGGTTTTTCTTCAGTGGTCTTTGGCTTTTGTGTTGTGTTACTCAGACTTCTTCTTGTTTCATTTATCTCCTGTAAAACAGTCAAACGGTCTTTGATATAAAAGGGTTTTTGTTCCACCACTGAAGTTTGACAATCAAGATCCTGGATGAGCATTCTAGTACCAAATAGTAGTTCATATGGAGTGATTCCCCCAGAGAATTTCTTGGCATATTATTAAGACTACGTTGGACACTTATTAGATGTTTGACCCACCCATCACCCAAGCCTAATACCCCAGCTGTTATAGATTGCTTTATGTCACAGTTTTTTCGCTCCACTATTGCATTTCCCTCAGGATGGAATGGACTTGAGTACCGCAATGCAACGCCCAAGCTGGCCATGGCCTCTTTGTAAGCTTTGGAGCTAAACCCAGGACCCTGGTCAGAATGTAGCGTGCCGATTGCGTATGTGCTGATAAAGACTCGCAAATCTTTTATAACAGTTCGGGCATCAGCCGAGTGCTGAGGCCACATCCAAATGAATCTTGTCCTAATAGTTGTGGGAATGCATTCGTCCATGGTGACGTCTGTGTGTAGAAAGTCTAATACTGTCTAACAGTGGTGTCTGGACTGGGCTGGCTACACTGTAGTCAGGTACCTGCTGGCTTTCAAGGCTATGATTTCTGTAACAGGTATCACAGTTAATACCGAATTTGTAAACTTTGATGCTCATTCCTGGCCACCAGTATATCTCTTCTAATTCTATTAGAGATTTTAAGATCCCTTGATGTGTCAGACCATTTACTCTGTCCCCCTCTCCAGGGATTCGAGCAAAAGGAATGGAGTTTGCATCAATTATGTATGTATACATGAGTGGATAGTTTAGAGGTAATGCTGCATAGCTACCTTCCATCGAGACTTTGACTGCTAGCAAAGTTTCACCGTCTATTTCTGTTTTTGAACGAGTGATTGCAGCTACGGAAGCAGTTTGCACAGCTGCCTTCGCGGCCTCACCTGCCAATTAATTCCCTGCAAAGTGAACGCCATCAAGCTGATGACTCAGTGTATGAATCACGTGAGTCTTTTGTAGTTATTTCTGTAATAGAATTACTTGTTTCCAAAGCATTGTATGCTTAATTGTGCCACCTTTTGCGTCTTTGAAACTGTTTTGAACCCAGTTCTGAAGATATTCATTGTAAGACTGGATGCAGTAATACGAATCGCACACTATTAGTGTGGGGAATTCGCGATCTGTATTTTCAAGAGCCATCTTGAAAGCCTGTAATTCAGCTCGATGAGCTGTACAGTCTCTGAGTGATTGCGTTTTAGTGACCATTGGTCTAAATTTACCTTCGCGCCAGCGACCTTTAACAATCGCACACGCGGCAATATAGGCGTGTTTACGCCCAATTGCGGGCTGTGCTGATCCGTTTGTATAGATTATACATCCGTAATGTTCTAGAGGTAGAATTTTAGTCGGCAGAGGACATTCTTGTTTGTATTGGAGAAATTCTTGTGTCTTCAAGTATGGGTCAAAAACGTATTCAACGTCTGTTGCAGCAAGAGAATTACCCCATTGTATCCATCTCGGATGTAAAGCTTTAGCATAGGGAATGCTTGCTTTTGTTACTACCTCTGAAGCAGGTACAGGTGTAACGATCATTATGTGTTTACCCTGCACGAGAGCTCTCTCTTTTGCTACTGCAGTTTGAACCGCTGTCAGAATTTTCTCTGTAGAAGTGAATTTCATTTCAGCTTGTGTGTACAAGTGTAATTTGTATGCTATTGGTACCTTTTCACCTTCATTAAAGGTCAGGTATGTGAATCCGCATCTTCCTGGGATGATTCTGATCACAAGGTTGCGCACATTGTCGCGTGTTTGTAATTGTGTTTTTGCTAACATGTCAGTTTGCACTTAACACAAAATTTCTGTGTGTTCTTGAGTCCAATTAGTTGGTTTAAAATCAGGTTTGATTAGTTCATAGAGAGGTCTAACCCTTTCTGCGTAATTTAGAACATAAGTTCTACCAAAATTCAGGAAACCTAGAATTGACTGTAAGTTTTTCAGCGTCTTTGGAGGTTGAAGCAGCGCACATTTCTCTAGGAAGTTTGCTGCCAGGCGCTTGCCTTCACTTGATAACTCTTGTCCTAAGAATAGGACGTTGAGGTGGGCAATTTGTGATTTCTCAAAATTGAATTTGTACCCTTCAGAAGCGAACCCAAGTATTATGGTGTTCAATCTTTTCAAGTGCACGTCCAAATTGTCATGTTTAAGATACATGTCATCGACATAAGATTAATCCTCTTCATCATACATTTGTAGCAACTCTGTTAATCTGGCTGAAAATAACCCTGGACTATTCTTGAATCCCTGGGGGAGACGGCAAAATTGTCGCTCTGTCCTCATAATTGAGAAAGCAGTCAAATACCTGCTTTCTGGTGAAATGTTTTGACAGAAAAAAAAAATTGAAATATCTAATGTGGTTTTATACTTTTTACGCACAATGTTATTCATCAGTGCTGCACTGTGTGCATTTTATACTGCAAAAGTTTTGCAACAAGAGTTTAGATGTCTGTAGTCGAAAACTAGACGATATGTATTGTCCGGCTTAGAAACAGGAAACAAAGGATTGTTCATAGACGAGGTGCATGTTTCAATCACCCCTTGGTATTCAAGTTGAACTAAGATCTCCCTGACCTGTTTTTAGCTTCTTGCTTAACTGGATACTGCCTTTGTGCAGTAGGTTGATTTTTTAACTGGATTTTATGATGAGGAGAGTCCTCATCCCATCCTACATGATTTTTATATAATAGTGGAGATTGGGCAACAGTCCATTTCCTGGCATATGTATATTTTTTATATGAATTGAAATGTGATTTGAGAAGGCTGGCTGGATTTTTCCTTTGCCATGTGGGCACTGCCTGACAAAATCAGGTGGCCAGTCTTGTTCAGCTAGAAGAATATCATAACCTTTAGAATAGCTTCTCCCAAAAGAGTGCTTTTATTTTCCTAGGTATGTCCCCCTCCATCCGGAGTATTACTTCATATAACTTGTGGGGTACACTAACCCTGGTGTCTGCAGTTTCCACTTGAATGCATTCATTCAAGTCCACTGTCTCCAGATGATCCATCAAGATCTTGCAAGCTATGGTTACCTCTGCTACGCTGTCTAGCATTGTCTGGGCCCACTCCCCGTTCTTGAGTTGTTTCCTCAAGATCCTCGGCATGTCTGTTCTTTAGACTTGCTACCTTCTTTTTTGGAAATTGGCTTTTCTTATTTTTTGGAACCTGCTGTTCGTCTTTGGACTTCACGCGTTCTTCTTTCTGTTCTGATCGTCCTCTTCTTTCGGATTTCTGCGAGGAAGTCTGAAAGGTACAAGAGGAAAATGTATCAGTATCTTGATATCTATCAGGTTTTCTCAAATTATCCCTATTTCTAAGGTTATATCTTTTTTCAGAGAACTCCTGTTGAGGAGACCTTCCTCTGGACTGAGAGCGCTTCTCTCTAGGAAGCGTCTATTTGCTGTTTTCCCACTTCTTTTTAGGAGTAGTGAGATTATTTTTAATAAAAACTTTTTCAGGAGTTTCAGTTAGTTGGGGCTTTACTGGTTTTCCACCCAAACTATCTCTACCTAGTTCTTCATACTGTTTTTCAATAATTCTGGCAAGCTCATATGGTTGCTCAGTAATATCAGTTACTTTTAATTTTTGGCGGATTGCCACGGGTGCTGCTTCACCTTTAATGTTAGCTAATAATATAGCCGAGACCTGTTTGAAATCTTTTAGTAACTTCATACCCATATTTAAGGCAGGTTCTGGTCTGTATTCATTTTGAATCTGTCTTAGGACATCTTGTATTAACACCATGTGTTTTTGTGTAGATTGAAGCAAAGACTGTACCCCAAGTGTCACAGTCCTCCACATGTGGTGCTATCCCCATTGATAAACAGATTGTCAGAATTCTGTGTTTCTCATGAGGTGTACTATCAGGGAATACTGCCTCTATTTGAGTAATTTTTTGGGCTAATCAGAACAGAATTTGTTCCCGTTTTGCGGGCAATTTACCAATGACTGACTGTATAGTCTTAGGTGTGATTTTGTTTGTGTTTCCCTGATGAGGGGTGTGCTGTGGAATCCTTACAGTTGGTTGGAGTGTTAAAGTCCGCATGACATATTGAACCAATTGTCTGTGTATTTTAATTAACTGTTTCAGCTGAGCTAACAGTTCTGGACCTGTCATACTGTCAATGTTAGGATGTGGTGTATAGCTGGCTAATACCGGCCATGTTGCTCCTGGTCTACCTAGTGGACCAAGCCTGGTAATGTGATCTTGATGTTGTAGGGCACCATTAAACCAGAGCTGATGCTCTTGGTAAGTTAGTGGAATTTCAACAGCCTAGAAAGGAACGTATTCCGCTGGAGGTTCCTCTACTTTGTAGTAGTGGAACTTGTGTGTTACTGGATTTGCTGTAGGAAACAGAATCCATGAATAGAATACCTCTGTCTGCCGATATTCATGTGCCTCTATTACAAAGATTACTTTACCACCTCTCGATGATACTCCATTTTTTGTATGTTTTATAGTTATGGTTTTACTTATATTTACTGGGATGAGTATAGCATCTGGGTCATTTTGTTGGAGATTTGTGTCATCTAAGACTGCCTGAGCTGCTCCTGCAGCTCTCTCCCTCTCGTCGTCACTTTTCGTCATTTTGTTGACCAAAAGTTTGCAGAGCAAGTTTCAAGGAAACAAAGATTAGGTGCACAATATTTTGGAACACTGTGTCCTTCAACGTTGAACAAACCAAAACTAATACATAGGATTTTCGTCCTACTCAGGTTATGGCGGATATTATATCCTTTAATCCACTCCTACGTCTATTGGAGTATTTTACTGGAAAAAGGGGTCTGTGTGAAAAGCACGACTGAGTTACTCTAGTATCTAGCGTTAAATTATCGCCTTACCAAACATTGGGCACAATCTAGTGTAGTTCCTATATTCCCAATAGGCTCTGCGCATTGGAATAATATATACTATAGATTTGAAGTAGGACTGTGGTCTACTAGGTCTCTATCGAATATACTACACTTAATTGTGAGTGCCAGCTAGCTCAGAGATCACTAGAAACGTTCTTGAATATACAAGAAGGGATTAGTTTCTGATACCCGCATAAGCATGACAACTTTGTTTCCCAAGAATAAGAAATCTAGTTCTAGAGTCGCGGAAACAATAGACAGTTGTTTCACTCAGTCAATCATGCATGCTTCATTTCACCAGAGGTGCAGAGAAATAGAGAGACAGGCGTTTTCAATAAAAGGGTATTTATTGAACAGTCTTCTTTCTCATGCAGAAGAAATGAACTGCTACAATCGTAATATTGGTAGCAAAGTACAATGCATACAGTACGAAGAGTATTATAAAATAATGCTGTTAAAGCATGATATGGTTTCTAAGCCATAAAATACATAAAATACATACACTAATAAATAAAGACTAAAAGTACTCAACTGGTGCTTCTAAAATGCGACTACCCCGGTGTACCTAACCTAAGTCTAGTACGAGGAAAGAAGTAAGTGAGGTGTAGCTTAGTTTAAGTATTCTTTGCCAAGAATCTACTCCAAGAATTCTCTAAAAGGTCTAATCAGCTCCGTACCTTGGTTTAGAATGAATTAGGTCTTGTATCTCTCTCTCAGGACTCGATTTCCTAGCAACCCGCAAGGGTAGCCTGAAAACACTGGAGCTGGATTCCTTGGCAAGAGAAAAGACAGCGTCTCTCCCAGTGCGCCAGCTGGAGGGTCGGCTTCCTTCGGAACTTGCTGCAGCAGGACGTCAGGCAAGTAGATAGTCGAACTGCTCCAAACCACCGTGTGTTTGCTTGGGCAAGTGTGGGTATATTTATACCTTGAAGGCGCCTTCTTTGACGTAAGGTTGGACATAATAATGTCATCAAAGATTCACTTCTTTGAAAACTCCATAATTTCTTGGATAAATTAATATTCAAGCAAGGAGAAGTCCCTGACTGCTGAAGGCGGGTTTTTCCAAGAAATCATTTTGGATTTTCAGAACTAGTAGAAGTGGCCGTGCCGTATTTGGACTGCATAAGCTAAGTCGAAATATGGTTATGATTTCTATGCCTATATAAGGATGGGGTGATTTATACCTAAATATGAGCATGATTCAGGAAAATTACACTAGGGTCCTAAAACGCCACACAACAGCACCTCTGAGCCAAGCTTATCAATGGCACGTTCCCCAAACACCAAGCAACGATGTACCTATGAATCTCATTGGCATGTTTGGCCACTGCAATGGTGTTGTCAAGCTGTCTCCTTGGGCTCATTCCCTGGTAGACTTAGGCTCAAGTGTACAAGCCCCTGTGTCCGAATTAGTGACATCAATCTGCAAGCATTTACCCTGCATGCTTTCGCTCAGCATTTATTGCTGTGCCATATATTTTACAATGCTGGGCTCTACAACGCTATACGTTAAAAAGCATTCCCCACTACAACACAAATACCATTATGACTCCAGGGGGCCGTTACTATGGGGAATGCATTGTAACAGTTTGCGTTGTAAAGGCCTGTGTTGTTAAATTGTCAACTGAGTGATAATAGGGGATCAAAGACATGAATATTTGACAAATTTGAGTAAAAAATGTTTCCCCCACTCGCCAGCAACGCTTTACCTATTGTGAAGTTGTGGTGGAGAGAGGGCCAGCACCTCATGTACAAGTCACTGTGCAGCCACCTAACATGTTTCCATGTGTGCTGCATGATGCAGCACAGATGAAAGTGTGAGTATGGCTTTTCCTGGATTGCTCATGTGCAGGTAGGGTAACCTTGCTGCACATTAACAAGCCTCCCCTGCCCACAGACACCCTTGCACTCTTGTGCAAGAGTGGCTATGTTTGCGCTGACTTGGGGAACTTCACGCCGTCACTGGGGAATTGCAGGGCTACACCTGATCTTTGTATATATGATGCAGCACTGTGTTACAGAAGAGGATAAGGGAGAAGCTACACCCGGAGGGCTAATGCCTCCCTCCTCCGATTCCTTGTACATGTCACCCTCAAGCAGGGTGTGTCATAGCACCATCATTTAACATTGACAGTCTCATTTGGTTGTGACAGTACATGTCACATGCCATGCATTGTCATGTCAGTATCCCCAGCATGTAGTCACTGATCCTCTATTTAACATATCATTGTCCAGGTCACTCTGACTTCACAAATGTACCTTGAAGTGTAGGCTCCCATGTTGCACTGTCCCTGTGTTTCTGAGTTAAATGGAGAACATTGACATAGTCTACAGGACTCACATTTTGTCATTACTCCTATTTTATAGACAACTTGTCGCCAGAGGAGCGCCACGCATTCCAGGTGAGGAAGGACCCGTACCTCCACATCCGCAAGGTCGCTAAGGGATTTCGCAACATGGCACAGAGGTACCAAGAAGACCGGGCAGCTGGGAGTTGGAAATCGGTGCCAGAGTGATGACACAGGGTAGCAAGAGTGGCACAGAGGCCATCCCTGGCCCCTCTGGTGACAGGCATGGCTCCCAGCATGGACAGGCATTAACCCATTCCCCTTCAATACCACACACCCAAGGGACAATGCCACCTGCACCAGCAGATCAGGTGGTGCCGTTCACTGTGCGGGACCGGCGCACTATATTGGACGACAATGTTTTGCTGGCTGAAATATGGAGGGAAATGATGGAGCATACCAGGCACCTGCAGGACATGAAGGCAGCCCTGGGTCTTCCATTAAGACTGGACAATTTGAGCCCCTTCCCCTCTTCTCCCTTCCCCCAATTTTTTATCTTGTTCTTAGTGTTAGGTAAGTATTGTAAGTGTTAGGTAGTGTAGTTGTAGTGTAGGTAAAGTTAGTGTTAAATGTTAAGGTAGTTTTAGATATTTATTATTCTCTAGTATTTGGGGATAAGTTTCCTTTTCCTTTGGGTGGAAGGTTGATGTCTTTGTTGTTGTAAAAAAAATATCTATATATATATATCTCTCTCTCTCTCTCTATATATATATATATATATATATATATATATATATATATATATATATATATATATCAATGCTCGGAGGTGTCCACCTTTGAGTAGCACACGAACAGCAGCTTGGTTTATGTATAGGTGAGGTCGGGGATCCACTCGTAGACGCCGCTCCGTTCGAGATCTGCCCGACGCGTTTCGAAGCTCCATCTGCTTCTCTTCAGGGGCTTTAACGGAAGCGGTGTGCGCAACCGCCGACCCACTTCCCCATTTATTGTATAACACACCCACCGATGGGAGGCTCAAATGAGACTGTGCATTCTGGGAAGTGTGGTCCGGGAAGCACACAATCAAGTCCTGTATGGACTCCACAAGTGGGCCCGTCCTCGATTCCAAGTATGACTGCTGCTTCACATTAGTGACCCCCAGGGTACCGGGGTGGTGCATACTCCGCGGCTGGACGGCCGCGTATAAATCAATGCTCGAAGGTGTCCACCTTTGAGTAGCACGGGAACAGCAGCTTGGTTTATGTATAGGTGAGGACGGGGATCCACTCGTAGACGCCGCTCTGTACGGGATCTTACCGACGCGTTTCGAAGCTCCATCTGCTTCTCTTCAGGGGCTTTAACGGAAGCGGTGTGTGCAACCGCCGACCCACTTCCCCATTTAATGTATAACACACCCACCGATGGGAGGCTCAAATGAGACTGTGCATTCTGGGAAGTGTGGTCCGGGAAGCACACAATCAAGTCCTGTATGGACTCCACAAGTGGGCCCGTCCTCGATTCCAAGTCAACTCCTGCTTCACATTAGTGACCCCCAGGGTTCCGGGGTGGTGCATACTCCGCGGCTGGACGGCCGCGTATAAATCAATGCTCGAAGGTGTCCACCTTTGAGTAGCACGCGAACAGCAGCTTGGTTTATGTATAGGTGAGGACGGGGATCCACTTGTAGATGCCGCTCCGTACGGGATCTGCCCGACGCGTTTCGAAGCTCCATCTGCTTCTCTTCAGGGGCTTTAACGGAAGCGGTGTGCGCACCCGCCGACCCTCTTCCCCATTTAATGTATAACACACCCACCGATGGGAGGCTCAAATGAGACTGTGCATTCTGGGAAGTGTGGTCCGGGAAGCACACAATCAAGTCCTGTATGGACTCCACAAGTGGGCCCGTCCTTGATTCCAAGTACGACTGCTGCTTCACATTAGTGACCCCCAGGGTACCGGGGTGGTGCATACTCCGTGGCTGGACGGCCGCCTATAAATCAATGCTCGAAGGTGTCCACCTTTGAGAAGCACGAGAACAGCAGCTTGGTTTATGTATAGGTGAGGACGGGGATCCACTCATAGACGCCGCTCCGTACGGGATCTGCCCGACGCGTTTCGAAGCTCCATCTGCTTCTCTTCAGGGGCTTTTTACGGAAGCGGTGTGCGCAACCGCCGACCCACTTCCCCATTTAATGTATAACACACCCATCGATGGGAGGCTCAAATGAGACTGTGCATTCTGGGAAGTGTGGTCCGGGAAGCACACAATCAAGTCCTGTATGGACTCCACAAGTGGGCCCGTCCTCGATTCCAAGTACGACTGCTGCATCACATTAGTGACCCCCAGGCTACCGGGGTGGTGCATACTCCGTGGCTGGACGGCCGCCTATAAATCAATGCTCGAAGGTGTCCACCTTTGAGTAGCATGCGAACAGCAGCTTGGTTTATGTATAGGTGAGGACGGGGATCCACTCGTAGACGCCGCTCCGGACGGGATCTGCCCGACGCGTTTCGAAGCTCCATCTGCTTCTCTTCAGGGGCTTTAACGGAAGCGGTGTGCGCAACCGCCGACCCACTTCCCCATTTAATGTATAACACACCCGCCGATGGGAGGCTCAAATGAGACTGTGCATTCTTTGAAGTGTGGTCCGGGAAGCACACAATCAAGTCCTGTATGGACTCCACAAGTGGGCCCGTCCTCGATTCCAAGTACGACTGCTGCTTCACATTAGTGACCCCCAGGGTACCGGGGTGGTGCATACTCCGCGGCTGGACGGCCGCGTATAAATCAATGCTCGAAGGTGTCCACCTTTGAGTAGCACGCGAACAGCAGCTTGGTTTATGTATAGGTGAGGACGGGGATCCACTCGTAGACGCCGCTCCGTACGGGATCTGCGCGACGCATTTCGAAGCTCCATCTACTTCTCTTCAGGGGCTTTAACGGAAGCGGTGTGCGCAACCGCTGACCCCAGTGGATCCCCGTCCTCACCTAAACATAAACCAAGCTGCTGTTCGCGTGCTACTCAAAGGTGGACACCTTCGAGCATTGATTTATACGCGGCCGTCCAGCCGCGGAGTATGCACCACCCCGGTACCCTGGGGGTCACTAATGTGAAGCAGCAGTCGTACTTGGAATCGAGGACGGGCCCACTTGTCGAGTCCATACAGGAGTTGATTGTGTGCTTCCCGGACCACACTTCCCAGAATGCACAGTCTCATTTGAGCCTCCCATCGGTGGATGTGTTATACATTAAATGGGGAAGTGGGTCGGCGGTTGCGCACACCGCTTCCGTTAAAGCCCCTGAAGAGAAGCAGATGGAGCTTCGAAACGTGTCGGGCAGATCCCGTACGGAGCGGCATCTACGAGTGGATCCCCGTCCTCACCTATACATAAACCAAGCTGCTGTTCGTGTGCTACTCAAAGGTGGACACCTTCGAGCATTGATTTATACGCGGCCGTCCAGCCGCGGAGTATGCACCACCCCGGTACCCTGGGGGTCACTAATGTGAAGCAGCAGTCGTACTTGGAATCGAGGACGGGCCCACTTGTGGAGTCCATACAGGACTTGATTGTGTGCTTCCCGGACCACACTTCCCAGAATGCACAGTCTCATTTGAGCCTCCCATCGGTGGGTGTGTTATACATTAAATGGGAAGTGGGTCGGCGGTTGCGCACACCGCTTCCGTTACAGCCCCTGAAGAGAAGCAGATGGAGCTTCGAAACGCGCCGGGCAGATCCCGTATGGAACGGCGTCTACGAGTGGATCCCCGCCCTCACCTATACATAAACCAAGCTGCTGTTCGCGTGCTACTCAAAGGTGGACACCTTCGAGCATTGATCTATATATATATATATATATATATATATATATATATATATATATATATATATATATATATATATATATATATATTCACTGAAAAAACCATAGGTTTCACACCAGTTATAGTTAGGAATTAGCATTTAAAAAACCTTTGAAATTCACTGAAAAAACCATAGGTTTCACACCAGTTATAGTTAGGAATTAGCATTTAAAAAACCTATTAAATTCACTGACAAAACCATAGATTTCACACCATTTATAGTTAGCTGGAAATTTTACTGACATAAAACCATTGAAATTCCCACGTTATAGTTAGTTGGACTCACTATAACTTGCGCGCCTGTAATGCACTGCTGATGACGTCACATATTACATCACTCATGACTTGGTCAGTGACATCACTCATGACATCACTGATGACACCATCCAGTGAATGTGTGTCTTTCTGAAAAATAAATTTGTTTTATATATGTTTTTGTAAAGGTCGATGGAAGAATAAATGTTTAAATAAGTGTGTAAATGGATGTTTTTTTAAAAAAAAATTGGTTGGGTAACTGGCTTATTACGTGTATCTTAGTGAATACATATATTAGCGAGTATTGTTTAAATATTTAAATGTTTGTATCAGTGTTTCTCTTTGTGTATAAGTGGCTGCAGGGGTTGGTGACTGACTCACTGTTTGTATGTGTTTTGAAGACAGCATATGTGCAGGACTGTATGGGTGGATGAGTGTGTATATGTGTATGTTAGTGAGTGAATGACTGTCTCACTAGTGTCTTCATTAGTAACGACATATGTTTTAATCTAGTATATGTGAGTATTGATGTATATAAGTGAGTATAGTATATATAGTGAGAGATTGTAGAAGTTCCTGTTTAAATAAGTATGTGTTTCTATAAGTGATTGTTTAAGAGAGTAAGTATGGGTAAGTTTCCTTAGAAGTAAGGTGGTAGTGTGTGTATAAATGTATATGCAAATAAATGGATGTTCAATAGTTTATTTGCATGTGTGAGTATGTGTGTGAGTAACTTTTGGATGACTGCTGATGTGTAACAGGATGTATAGGTGTATCACTACATATGATGAGTGAGTATATATATGAGTGACTATATAGAACTGTTGGTGAATGAGTGGATGTGTATATAGATGGTGGAATTACTGAATTGGTTGTTGTTACTGGTTTGGGTATCTCCATTTTTTTGAAAATGTTTGTTTCTATTTTTGAATATGTGTTTCAAGCGTTACATTACACTGAAATTAGGTCTGTCACTCTGTCACAAGGATGGTGTCATCAGTGATGTCATGAGTGATGTCACTGACCATGTCATGAGTGATGTAATATGTGACGTCATCAGCAGTGCATTACAGGCGCGCAAGTTATAGTGAGTCCAACTAACTATAACGTGGGAATTTCAATGGTTTTATGTCAGTAAAATTTCCAGCTAACTATAAATGGTGTGAAATCTATGGTTTTGTCAGTGAATTTAATAGGTTTTTTAAATGCTAATTCCTAACTATAACTGGTGTGAAACCTATGGTTTTTTCAGTGAATTTCAAAGGTTTTTTAAATGCTAATTCCTAACTATAACTGGTGTGAAACCTATGGTTTTTTCAGTGAATTTCAAAGGTTTTTTTAATGCTAATTCCTAACTATATTTGACCTGAAAGCCCACCAGGAATCTCCAGTATGCGCCAGGGGACTGCATTGCAGAGAGGTGTAATGAAGCCACAACCCTTTTTATACCTCTCTGCAACGCAGCCCCCGTGCATGTTTGAAGAGGGGGAACTAATTCCCCTTGCATACTGGGGGCCCCTGGGGGCCAATTAGCCCACCTGGAACCTCCAGTATGCGCCAGGGGCTGCATTGCAGAGGTGTAATGAGACTATGCCCCTTGTTACACCTCTCTGCAACGCAGCCCACTGCCGCGTTTGCAGAGGGGGAACTAATTCCCCTTGCATACTGGGGGTCCCTGGGGTCAACTGGTCCACCAGGAGCCTCCAGTATGCGCGAGGGAGCTGCATTGCAGAGAAGTGTAATGAGGCCACACCCTTGTTACACCTCTCTGCAATGCAGGCCACTGGCGCGTTTGTAGAGGGGGGAATAATTCCCCTTGCATACTGGGGGTCCCTGGATCATATCTGCCCAAACACCGATATTCCGAACGATTGTAAATTACTTTTACTACTCTCTACTACTCACTCTACTATTCACTCTACTACTCTCTACTACTCACACTCTGCTACTCTCTCTACTGCTCTCTACTACTCTCTACTACTCACTCTCTACTCTCTATTACTCACTCTCTACTCTCTACCTCTCTACCTCTCTCTTCTTCTCTCTCTACTAATCTCTACCTCTCTACCGCTACCTCTCTACCTCTACACCTCTACCTCTCTACCTCTCTCTACACGCACACATATACACATATATGCATATAAATATATGCATATGCATTTATATATATGTATGTGTATGTATAAAAAAACAACAAAACATTTTTTTTTTTTAACAGCTACTTTTAAAACTGTCATTCTTTTTCCCCATGGTACGCTCCCCGGTACGCTTACCGGTGCGCGTACCGGTGCGCGTACCGGGCGCTCACCCCGGGAAAATCAAAAAAAATTTTTTTTTTTTTTTGCTCCGCGGGGCCCTTTTATGGCTCCCACATCAAACCTAGGGGGTCAAGGGGGGTCTACTTTGCCCCCTTATGGTCATTTCCCTCTTTGTTTTGGCCACCTCGGGTGTCTCGATCCTACCGAGACACAAGATGGCGGCCGCTCCGGACTGTTTAGAATGTTTACAGACACCCCAGAGCCAATCAGCTTTCCTCAGGCAAGTCGCGTGGCGCGCACGGTGCGCGTACCGGTGCGCTTACCGGAGCGCGGCTATAGATATATATATTTTTTTGAACCTTAATTACTCAAAATCCACTGGAGCACATATCTTGAGACATAGCAAAGGCACATCGGGCTACCAGTCCCTACAATTTTGCCAAGTTGGGTGGAAATCCATTCAGCCGTTCGGGCTAAAAGTGAAATCGACCGCCCTATGGAAATTAACATGGGGAAAACGCGTTTTGGGACCCCCCTTTTATCTCGGCCCCCGCTTGACGAATCCCCCCCAAACTTTCAGGGAAGGACCGAAACGCCGCGAGGCCATTTTGAGGAAATTTTGAGGCAGATTCGTCAACCGGCGCCAAAGTTATTCCAAATAGAATTTTGAGATTTAACATTGAAAAAAATCCTAACTATAACTACCTACTGGCGACCGCCAGTAGGTAATATATATATATATATATATATATATATATATATTACCTACTGGCGGTCGCCAGTAGGTATATATAGTTAGGATTATTTCTCTATGGAACTTTTGAAAATTCTATGTCTATTAACTTTGGCGTTTGTGGACGGAATCGGCTGAAATTATCAGGAAAATTGAACATTTTGTTTCTGAGCAGCCCCTGAAAATTTGGGGGGGTTCGTCAAGGGGGGGCCGAGAAAAAAGGGGGTTCCCATGTTAATTTCCATAGGGCGTTTGGCCTCACTTTTAGCTCGAACGGCTGAATGGATTTGCACGAAACTTGGCAAAATTGTAGGGACTGTTAGCCCGATGTGCCTTTGCTGGGTCTCAATATATGTGCTCCAGTGGATTTTGAGAAATTAACGTTTTAAAAAATTTATATATCTGTGACAGCGTCCCAGATAGCGCTCCAGATCGCGTACTTTTCGCGTCACGGAGCTTTGCGAAGCGATGCTGATTGGCTCTCCGGTGTCTGGCAACATTCTAAACAGTCCGGAGCGGCCGCCATCTTGTCTCTCAGTAGGATCGAGAGACAAGAAGAGGTGAAAAACGAAGGGGGAATTTAATGAAAGGGGGCAAGGTAGACCCCTCTTGACCCCCTAGGAATGATGTTGGGGTTATTAAAGGGTCCCGTGGGGAAAATAAAAAAAAATTGATTTTTCACGGTAGAAGCGCTTCTCGGTTCGCGAACCGGGTCGCAAATTAACGGCTGAATGGATTTGCACGAAACTTGGCAAAATTATAGGGACTGTTAGCCCGATGTGCCTTTGCTGGGTCTCAATATATGTGCTCCAGTGGATTTTGAGAAATTAACGTTTAAAAAACAGGTATATCTGTGACAGCGTCCCAGATAGCGCTCCAGATCGCGTACTTTTCGCGTAACGGAGCTTGGCGTAGCGCAGCTGATTGGCTCTCCGGTGTCTGTCAACATTCTAAACAGTCCGGTGCGGCCGCCATCTTGTCTGTCGGTAGGATCGAGAGACAAGAGGAGGAGAAAAACGAAGGGGGAATTTAATGAAAGGGGGCTAGGTAGACCCATCTTGACCCCCTAGGAATGATGTTGGGGTTATTAAAGGGTCCCGTGGGGCAAATAATAAAAATTTGATTTTTCGCGGTAGAAGCGCTTCTCGGTTCGCGAACCGGGTCGCAAACTGGTAGCGAAACGTGAATTCGCCATTTTGTGTTTCGATTTCATTAAATTACTAGGTATAAGGGGGTACGGGAGACGTATCCTGACCCCTTTTGTTTTCTGAGGGTGGCTGAGGAGGCTCATATATGTTGATACATGTCTTCTAGCGGCTGTGCGTGAGCGTTTTTTTTTTGTTGCCTGACGTCTGTTAACGTTCGATTCAATGGAAATCAGGAACTGTTGACCGCCATTTTGTCACTGCGAGTAAATATTTTGTTTTAAATAATTGTTATAAATTAATCCTTATTGATAAACATTGTCTGCGCCATCTTGTCTTTTTTGCAATGCCACACTTTTGTTGAGCACGGCAGCCATTTTAGATGCCATGACCAGACCCACCCTCTGCACGCCGCCGATCCTCAGCATGGCTCCCCACCCTCGCAAGCATCTCCCCCACGCACTGGTCACCCCCGCTCTCTCTCTCATGCATGGGCCAGAAACCTCCTCCCATGTGCGCTGCTCTTCCCTGAGAATCAGACCCTGTGCCCGCCCGACACCACCCTTTCACCCTATTCACTACCGCACCCTCTGACACTCCTCTTCCTCTGTGTCCGATTGTTCAGGCCGGTCCCAGGCTATCACCTAGCCCTGCAGATGTAGTTTATGGCCCCAGCTGTAGAGAATCACCCCTCTTGAAAGGAGTTACAGTAGATCAAGGCCCCCACCCGATGAGATCCGTCACACCACACGCGTTCCTACTATCTGATAACCATCCTGTATTGTGCTTGGGGAGGGGATTCTCACTGTGAGGGTGTGTGGGACCGAGCCTGAAGCGGAAGATTCCAGGGATGCCTCTTTGTACATCAAAGTTTTTACAATTATGTGTCACATTATAAATATATAGCACTCCAACAAAGTAGGATTATAACACTTTAATAACTTTTAAATATATAGAACGCAACAAAAACAGTAAATACATTTAAACATTTTTTTGAAAAAAGAAGCAACAATGGTCAGTAGCTGTGTTTTGTGCGAATAGTCCCAAGGCAGCACAACGTGCTGAGTTCTGGACGGCACCCAGGTGATGTTACCTGGGTGCCGCACTGGTTTTTGGTATCCTACAATGCAGCTCCGAAAAACGGCGTGGGGCGTCCCGAGGGGTGCGCGGGGAGGCCTCGTCAGTAGCGGTCTGTTGTGCGAATAGTCCCAAGGCAGCAGAACGCGCTGAGATGTGGATGGAACCCAGGTGATGTCCAGTAAGTTGTCGCACTGGTTTTGGCATCCTACAATGCTGCCCCTTTACCGTTTCAGTTGCCATTCCGCCCGCTTTTGCTACACTGTGCCTCTTCCGCCATTCAGCTGTTTATCGCCCGCTGCTGCGGCTACAGCGTCTCGCTCACCATGTAGTTGAGTTGCGCCCACTCTTGCGGTGCAGCGATAGGCGGCTGCCACAGGACTCTTAAAATGGCGGACGGCTCTTCGGATTTGGGCCTGGTCCACTAAAATGGCCCTGGGACACCTTGGAACTCGGACGTCCCCTGAGCCTTGAAGATTTTACAAAAGTCTTGGGGGCTCCCGACTCCTGCAGGCTTCCGGTGGGGAGCGGCTGCCATGATTGCTCGCGGAATGACCACGACGGAGCCACGAGATGGTGGTGCTCTCAGGCTGACACCAGCTTCAGTCTGAAACATCTAGAAACAAGGTGGGGCTTTCATCGTTTGGGAAAAAAAAATGTTTTAATCCAATGAAAAGTGTTATTTTTAGGTCATATCATCAAGCCTTCCATCATTAGGAAACCAAAAGTAAAATGAACCAATGAAAAGTTTTATAAAGAAGTCACATGACCTGTTATGCTTATGTTACGCGCTGCTATAAAAAGCGTAGAAAATCCGTTGGCACGTGAGGCGGCGTCAGTAGCGGACCGATGTGCGAATATCCCGAAGGCAGCACAACGCGCCGAGATCCGGATGGCACCGAGGTGGTGTCCAGCAAGTTGCACTGGTGTGGCCAACCTGCAATGCTGCGCCGAAAGTCGGCGTGGGGTGCCTGGGGGGGGGAGGTGGCGCAAACTGGCCTCTCTCGCCTCCCCAGGTGGAGGCACCTGATGTGCAGTGCGGCGCCCCTTATCTTTTCACTCGCCGTCCAGCAGAGTTGCGCCCGCACTTGCTGCTACAGTAGGCCAAAGGCAGCACAACGCACCAAGATCCGGATGGCACCGAGGTGGTGTCCAGCAAGTTGCCGCACTGGTGTGGCCATCCTACAATGCTGTGCCGAAAGTCGGCGTGGGGCGCCCCGTTGGCCTGTGAGGTCGCGTCAGTCAGTGGGGGCTGCTTGAGAAAGCAATGTGATGCTGTGCGTCGCCCCCAAGATGGAGGCTCCTCGGCTGCAGTGGGGCGCCCCTTGGTGTTTCACTCGCTATCCAGCTGAGTTGCGTCCGCACTTGCGGCTACAGTAGGCCGAAGGAAGCACAACGCGCCGAGATCTGGATGGCACCGAGGTGGTGTCTAGCAAGTTGCCGCACTGGTGTGGCCATCCTACAATGCTGCGCCGAAAGTCCCATGGTCCGGCGGAACTTTTTTCCTTTTCCTTTCTGCATCTTGTCCCACAATTCGTTTGACCTTTAGACACGACCAGGTCCCTGAATGTGTGCAGGGGGACGCTATTGATTGAATCAAAATGGCGGCTTCACACAAAGCTGACTCAAGCGTTGCTGGTGATGCTATAAAGACAAAAAATGGTTTTCAGTTTGTACATTCTTCAGGATTTTTCCATCCAAGTCTGCTTGAGAGTTTGTAGAACAATGGCTTTAGATCTTGCCCTCCCCTCTTTTGACTGTTGGTCTTGTTGCCTATCTCTTCTGTTGTCATTTAACTGAACCTTTTTTGACTGCCGAAAGGGGTTCTGGTCCGACCGCTGGTTGGTGGAGACATTTTGACTATATCCTGGACCTGCCCGGCCTCGCCCAAAATGGCGCCGGTATAAATGGGACTCGTAACTTCTTGTTGTGTACTGGTTGCACAACCTTGATATCACGAGATACGTATGCAGTTTTGAAGCACATGGCGGGCGGGAATGAGAATTGATTGAATATTTCGACATCCCTATTGATATTAAGTTCTGATGTGTTATTGATTACTGTACTATTTAAAGTTTGAATTAACGTCACCCATGGTACTAGCCCGCAAATGTATATCTAGATAATTTTATTGTAAGTGGCCCTGTCGTATTTTAATTACAAAATGTACGTCCACCGATTCCGCAACTGTTAGACACCTTAGTTCTTGCAACCTAATGGCCCGCTCGTTGCGTTCCTCTACAGTGTAAATGTCTCCTCATCATATACGATTCCAGTTTGCTCCGTGGCCGGCCCACGTGGTCATAGGCCCGTATTTGTATACTGACATTTTCACAATAAAGGTTTTTAAAACAAAACATGGTAGTAGTATTTACATTGGTAAAGTTTTTAATTTTAGTCACTGTTTTCGAATCAGTAAAAGGCAAGTGAAATAAAGCAGTCCAATTACATGACGGATAAAAGGTATAATACGCAGGAACGCAGTAAAGATAAATGGTCAAGGGCTGTTGTGTTTTTTACTCCTGCAACATAAAGTGATCAATGAGAATCTGATATTCAGGCGTATCGGCAACTAAGACAGCAGGCCGAGCATCTTTTGCTCAACGGCTCCGTCATGGGACGAAGAAACGCCCTTTTTCTAGAAAAAGGAATATATTTTACTTGCAGGACAGTTGTAAATTTTCCGGGAAAATACATTAGCCTGGAACATTATAATATATATGTTTAAGAAAAAATAATGTTCGAAAGCAATAAAAAGCGTAATTTTTAGGTCATATGACCAAGCCTTTCATCATTAGAATAACAAAAGTAAAATGAACCAATGAAAAGTTTTATTAACAAGTCACATGACCTGTTATGCTTACGTTACACGCTGCGCGCCGCGCCCCGGATCCCTTCCGGGAAGCTGCGCTTCGCGCACTGGAGTACTTCCGGATGCGCTAACGCGGCGTGTCATATAACGCATTACACGACAACGTAGGTCCAGAATATAGTCAAAATGTCTCCACCAACCAGCGGTCGGAACACAACCCCTTTCAGCAGTCTAAAAAGTACTGTTAAATGACAACAGAAGGGACAGGCAACAAGAACCATCAGTCAAAGAGGGGAGGGCAAGTTCTTCCCTACCGGGTCACGTTGGGGCGCTACCGGAACTGATCGAATTGGTAGTCTACAGTGTTTCTGGATGTTTCAGACTGAAGCTGGCGTTAGCATGAGAGCACCACCATCTCGTATCTCAGTCGTGGCCATTCCACGAGCAATCATGGAAGCCGCTCCCCACCAGAAGCTAGCGGGAGTCGGGGGCCCCCAAGACTTTTGTAGAATCTTCAAGGCTCAGTGGACGCTTTCGAGAATGGGGCCCAAGCCCTAGCAGACAAGCATCCGAGTTCCAAGGTGTCCCATGGCCATTTTAGTGGACCACGCCCAAATCTGAAGAGGCGGCCGCCATTTTGAGAGTCCTGTGGCAGCCGCCTATAGTTGCATCGCAAGAGCGGGAGCAACTCAACTACATGGTGAGCGAGACGCTGTAGTCGCAAGAGCGGGCGGTAAACAGCTGAATGGCGGAAGAGGCACAGTGTAGCAAAAGCGGGCGGAATGGCAACTGAAACGCTAAAGGGGCGCCCCACTACAGCGTGTCTTCAGGTCAAACAGGTTGTGGGATAAGGTCCAGAATGGAAGAGTCATAAAAAGGCAAAAAGTTCCGCCGGACCCCGGGAGCCGGCCGCCTATGTCGGGGGCGATCTTAGGCCACGCCAGGGCAACACGACTTGGGGAGGGGGCAGAAGTCAAGCGCACCCTCCCAGTCCGCGCCACCACACCGTATGTTGAAAATCTGAAGCCATCGTTCTACAAACTGTCAACCAGCCTTGGATGAAAAATCTTGAAGAATGTACAAACTGAAAACCAGTTTTTGTTTGCATAGCATCAGCAGCAACGCTTGCTATCAGAGTGCATGAGTTTCATGCTCGATCGATTGAGCTAGCCGGATCAGGCAACAAAAAGTATAAAATAGTTATGTAAATAGTTATTTAATAAAATGTTTTACCCTGTTACTTTGCTGGTGTGTTGTATATATTTATAATATTTGCATAGAGTTTATCGTTATTTTGGGCGGGGTGGGTGGCGGAGCCGAGCTGTCTTGCAGCCATCATGGTGTGGAGCTCAGTTCATCTCACTAGTTTCGTATTTCTCATGAAGGGTTGTTCCTAATGTTTCTATTTTAGCGAGGTCAAAAAGAGATCCCATTAGTGGCCTACTGATTTTGCTCGATTTTTTTTTTTTTTTTTTACACGATTTTTCACTATCTGCAAAGACTAAACAGAGTATTGCGGCTTTGTGCTTGTTAGTAAATAGAGAATGAACCAAAGAGAATAAATTCTAAAATAGTAAATGCTTGGATAACAATCAATCAAATGGAGAGACAAGCAGGCACGACGGATTACAACGGGGGCAAAGGCCTGCGTTAACTACCCTTCACTATCTGCAAAGAGAGAGTACTTCTAAGAGAAAAGAGGGGGGGGGGGCAGCATTTAAAGCACATCAGCGTGCATAAACACGAAAATGTTTTTACCTATCACGTACTTGACATTTGACAGCTTTTGATATTTGTTATTAAAAAACCATTGAAATTCAATGAAAAAACCATAGGTTTTAGCCCATATATAGTTAGGGATTAGCATTTACAAAACCTTATTTTACTCGCATAAAACCATTGAAATTCGCATATATAGTTAGTTGCGCTAACTATATATCGCGCACCCGCAATCCACTGCTGATGATGTCACATATTACATCATTCATGACATGGTCAGTGACATCACTGATGACATCTCAAATGACATCACTGATGACATCACTGATGACATCTCAAATGACATCACTGATGACATCAATGATGACATCTTAAATGACATCACTGATGACATCACTGATGACATCTCATTTGACATTACTGATCACATCACTGATGACATCATTCATGTGATTATACGATGAACCTCTTCAGACTCTGATATAACCTTAGATACACTCAGTGTAAACAGACACTCACAGACTGTCACTCATCCATGGAGTTACTCACACACCTAGTCAGTCATGCAAAGAATCAATCACACCTCCATTTCCTCAACTATACAGTTATACACATCTTACTTATTCAAACATATACTAACACATATTTACTCCCTTATACAATCCCTGATACAAGTTCACAATGATCCATACAGCCACTCACACATTCACTGGCTCTTATGCACAGTTATTTATATATGTCAACTCTCACATGTACTGTGTTTTACATATGTACTTACTTTGACATGTAGCACTGAGATATCCATTCACTCACCAATACACTCATGCACACAGTCAACCGCCCATACAGCTGTTTCCACATGCACTTTTGAACCCATACATCTAGTGAATCAACTGCTCACACATCTATGCACAGAGTCATACACCTCCCAGCCACCCCCACACACACTCAGTCTCCCATACAAATACTTAGGCAACCAATCAATAAACCATATAGTTACTCATATAGCTACTGATCAACACATGCAGCTGTTTACAGAACAACAGACATAATGATGCACAAATTAAGACAGTTTAGTCACTAACCCATGCACTCAGTGAGACACATTTAATCACTCACTTATACAGTCAGTCATGCACCTACTAAATCCTTCATCCAGACACTTATACATCCACTCATTCTTCAATATGTAATACATATTTTAACTTTACAGAAACATACAGTCACTGGATAATGTCATCAGTGATGTCACTGACCATGTCATGAATGATGTAATATGTGACATCATCAGCAGTGGATTGCGGGTGCGCGATATATAGTTAGCGCAACTAACTATATATGCGAATTTCAATGGTTTTATGCGAGTAAAATAAGGTTTTGTAAATGCTAATCCCTAACTATATATGGGCTAAAACCTATGGTTTTTTCATTGAATATATATATATATATATATATATATATATATATGTCTGAAAGGGTCCCCTCAGTTGTTAGGGAGAACACAGAAGACTCGCATTCTAGGGTTCGTGTTGGAAATATTTATTGGTGACATATATATATATATATATATATATATATATATATATATATATATATATATATATATATATATATATATATATATATATATATATATATCTTTGTTTAGGATAACTGTGTAGTTAGTTTATGTTTAGCTTAGATGTCTTTGTCCGGTCTCACAATGTGCTTTAATGGTGGGAGGCGGTTGATGTCCTAGATATGTTGCTGCATGGTTAAGGTTAGTTATGGTAGATAGTTTAGGTTATCAGTCAGTTTGCTCCAGTTAGTTTAGAATATATTAGTTGTAGTAGTGATTAGTGTTAGTTTAGGGTAGTTTATTTTGTACTTTAATAAATATTGGTTACTACTTTAGAATACTGGTTGCACTTATGTCAGGGGTGATGTGGTGGGCTTTTTACCTTGTATGCAACTTATACTATCACTGGGCAATCCATTGAATGGGTGCATGTGGTCATGACATGTTACTTAGCAGGATAGATTGTGTTAGGATACCTTCAATGTGAGCCCAGTAAACTTGCATGGATAAGGGGTGGCAAGTAGGATTTACGGCCTAGTCTAGGGACTCTCTTTTGTGAAGTTTAACCTCTTGAGTGTGACTCAAGGGAGTTGGACAGCACATTGTTGCACATTTACAACACAACGTAGGTTCAAGGCATTGAGCAGATATTGATGTTGCAACTCTCATCCATCATGTTGATGGATATATGTGCCGGGTAACACAGATTTGGTCCACCTCCTGTATAGCACATGAGCCTGGTACTGAGTCCATCTACCATGCACAGCCCTTGGCACACTTGCTGCATAGTGCAAGTGTGTCAGCATTATTTGAATTGCATGTTCCTGTGCATGGAGGTTCAACCTCCTTCCCATGTAGGATGTTGTCATTTTGCATATCTATATTAAATGGCATATGACAAAACTGTGGGCCTGATTCACAAAAGTAATCTGTGAGTACGTCCTAAATGTGCGACTTTCTGTATTCACAAACGGCATTTAGGAGTAGTAAAGTTATGAATACTAACTTTACTACTCCTAATTGCCTTTTGTTAGTATTCCTAACTTTACTACTCCTAATTGCCTTTTGTGAATACCGAAAGTCGCAACATTAGGATTTTGTCTCTGGTCACTATTGTTAATCGGGTCCACAGTTCTGCTGCATACATAAGGGGAAATGTAGCTTTGCTCCCTGTAGTGCCAGTGTCATAGCAACTTCTCCCAGCTGCTACTTTTTGCATTGTCTCATAGTGATGCCACCCTTGAAATGGTGGTACAGGATCTGACTACATGCACATTGCAGTGCTCTACATATCCCTGGACACATTGCCCTATCTGCTCGCAGTGGTCTTAGCATGAGTGGCTTCTTTATTGATAAAGTAATTGTCGGTCCACAGGAAGGGGCTGACTGAGGACTTGCACTTTGAGAGAAGTCCCTTTTGCCGACACCACTTCACTGAAGCAGACATTGTGGTTCCAATAGCGGCTAGTAGACATATGCCCTAACGATTCTTCAACTATGTGAATATGGTGTGCTATATCTTTGAATGTGACATGCAATGTGCACATCACAACAAGCTTTGTCCACCCCGTAGAGTGTGAGTCGATCTGCCAAGTGAGACTTTGTAGCAATGGTAAAGGGAGACAATACTTGAGGGGAGAGGTGTGGCGCTGTGGCCAGGGCGACTGACACCAGCCGCTGGGGTTCACGGTTTGTTCCCCGGCACCGGTCGCAGGTCAGTCCAGCACCATGTGACTCTAGGCAATAGTTTGCTTAATCTTCCCGACGGCCCCCTGCGCCGGGATGCCTCCGGGTAGCTGTGCACTTTACAAATACTGGATTTACATTTTATTTTTATTTTACTTGTGGCATGCGAGTGACTTGGACAAATTTGCACACATGCCTATTTCCATCTTGTATATAAGGCTAAGTTGGGATCTTGCTAGAATGTTGTATTTGAGCAATGAGGGCATGGCTGCTTCACAAATACCCGGTAATCTCACTGCTTATATGTGACACATTTACACATGGACATTTCTCATATGTCCCTTTGTGTACGTTTTTATGGATTCACTTGCCCAACATTGTTGCAGATTTCTATACTTTAATGGTCATAGACAACACACACCTGTGTAACTTCAATAATTTTAATTTAATGCTCATTGTCTCTGTTGGAGACTGGGCCAGGACTTTGCTCAAACAAGCAGCACATTCCATGGATGCCCAGTGGCGGGCCTGACAGAGTACTTCCGAGGTGACATGTCCAGAGGAAGAGGTTGAGTTCAGTCAGCAGGCTGATTGCAGTGTCATTGGGAACAGCACAAATCATGGCAGTCCATACTGAGGTCCAAGGTGAGTGTCAAAGAGTGCATCTGTGGACAGTGGAAGCAGATGTTCCGAGGCATGATGCTAAGCACTGATCCAAGGCAAAACAGTCCATTTGGCATAGATAGATGCTACTGCTTTCTTCTTTGCAATAATGCAGATTCCTCCACATCTTCGACCTCGGATGTGTCATGTGCCTCACATGTGCGTGGTGGTAGATTGGCTGCAGCACCAGGAGGCACTGACATATCAGGGGCTGAAGATGTAGATGTAGAAGCAGCAGCAGCATTCATCTGTGCCAAACCTTGATGCAGAAATGCAGTGATGATCATCTGCAGGGCATGGAAAATCCCAGCTACCTCTCATTGGTGTGCAGCCGTGGCAGTCATTTGTTCCGCTTGCAGCTGCCTCATGTTCTCCATTATCATTCACATGCTGGCCAACTCCTGGCTGACATCGATGGAGCCATTCTGACTGGACAGTTGTTCTTGTCTCTGAGTCATGACTCAAGCAATGTCAGCCATGAATGTTGGAGAGCGTGGAGCGTACTGTGGGTGTCGGTGATGTTCTGTAGGTGGTCCCGAATGGGACTCAGACACTCATGTATGGTATTGAGTTTGGCCGCCAGGCTGGCAAAACCCACCCACAACAGATCAGCCATCTCCTGCTGGACCTCTACCGCACGGGGTTGAAATTCTAGAAGTGGGTACTCATGGTCCTGCCAGACAGCTGTGGTGGCAGGTGCTTGCTGGTGGGTGGTTTGTGCAGGGGGTGGACTTTCCACACCACAGCTGGATGGCTCTGCTTCCGGAGGTGGTGTGCTAAATGAGTCTAGCAGCTGTTGGAGGGTGTCCTGGTTGATGGAGGAAAATTCCTCATCTTCAAAAGTAAAGAGTGGGACAGGCTGCTGTACAGGAGGTGATGTTTCGACCTCTGCGATGTAGAGACTGACTGAGAGCATACCTGCGGTCCCACTGGTGCGGGACCTGAGACACCTGACTGCCCTCTATCCTCTCTCCTGAGGGGATACCGCTACTCCACGCCACGCCACGCCACCTCTTGCAGCACCCGCTCCACGGGTGCCGCTTTGCGAGGGTAGCGAGGGGCTGCCCGTGTCTTCTCTCCCGTTTGCGGTCAGCGGACATTGGGAGCAACGAGGAGATCCTGGGAGGCGGAGCAAGCGCAAGCGCCAGGGACTACACAGCCCAGGAGCCCCAGCGCAGTGCAGGAACTGACACCGCGCCCCCTGGACACCACGCCCCCCGCCAGACCAGGTGTAAAAGACCGGGGCTTTTGCTAAACAGGTGGGGAGACTGACTGAGAGCATACCTGCGGTCCCACTGGTGCGGGACCTGAGACACCTGACTGCCCTCTATCCTCTCTCCTGAGGGGATACCGCTACTCCACGCCACACCACCTCTTGCAGCACCCGCTCCGCGGGTGCCGCTTCGCAAGGGTAGCGAGGGGCTGCCCGTGTCTTCTCTCCCGTTTGTGGTCAGCGGCCATTGGGAGCAACGAGGAGATCCTGGGAGGCGGAGCAAGCGCAAGCGCCAGGGACTACACAGCCCAGGAGCCCCAGCGCAGTGCAGGAACTGACGCCGCGCCCCCTGGACACCACGCCCCCCGCCCGGCCAGGTGTAAAAGACCGGGGCTTGTGCTAAACAGGTGGGGAGACTGACTGAGAGCATACCTGCGGTCCCACTGGTGTGGGACCTGAGACACCTGACTGCCCTCTATCCTCTCTCCTGAGGGGATACCGCTACTCCACGCCACGCCACCTCTTGCAGCACCTGCTCCGCGGGTGCCGCTTCGCGAGGGTAGCGAGGGGCTGCCCGTGTCTTCTCTCCCGTTTGCGGTCAGCGGCCATTGGGAGCAACGAGGAGATCCTGGGAGGCGGAGCAAGCGCAAGCGCCAAGGACTACACAGCCCAGGAGCCCCAGCGCAGTGCAGGAATGGACGCCGCGCCCCCTGGACACCACGCCCCCCGCCCGCAATGCCTCCGTAACTTAGGATCGGCACTCGCGAAGCGGGACGCGAGCGGGATGCCGAGCAAAGCCCGGGCAAAGGGCAGGCCCTCTTTGGCCCTCAGTGGCCGGAAGAGGACGGGACGGGCCACGGACCCTGGCTCCAACTTAAGGACCTGGTTCATTCAAGTGAGATATTGGACTATTCATATTCCTTTTTAATTCGTTCTTGTATTGTGGACAACTGTTGCATCAGACTGAGGTAATACAGGTCTCTCATCGCCTACTGGGGGCTTGGGGCATATTGTTACAGCTATAATGCCCAAAATAATTGCGGATCCACCAATAGCTGGCATGCTTACCATGGATAATTTCCTGGTAAAAAAAGTTACTCAAATAAACAAAGACCGTAGGGCCTCACTAGGCAGTAAAGGTCTTCCCCCCCTCATGGATAATGTGCCCATTGAAACAACAGAAGGTTCAGAAGGCATCTTAGAAGATGCCCCACATAGTACAGGGGGATCCAGCATAGCGGTACAGGCACAGGTACACTCTGAGAAGCCTGCGGACCTGCACAACACATCGGAGGAAGATTCAGATGTGGAAGAGTTAGTAGAGGCCCTTCTACACAAAGACCAGTGAGGAAGTGTAGAAAGACTCAAGGGAGGCGCGGGGGGAAACCTCTAAAAATTAAATCCCATACTAATCCACTTAATAATTGCAAAGCCACTAACGCTAACAGCGCTAGTAATCCTGTCATAGAAGAAACCAACCAAGAGAGTCTTAATGAGGGAAGCCTAATCTTATCTGCCTCCAATCTAGAAACATTGATAAACACAATAGTAGGAAAGCTGGAGGCCAAAATTATAGATCTAATCAGCCCAATAATGTCTAGATTGGATGTAGTAGCCTCTGAGGTAGAAAGGCTGGGCAGTTTGGTGGCGGTACATCTGACCCCCGCCCCAGTAGTTACAGCCCCTAAAATTATTCCTGTTAGGGGCGGGAAGGAGAACGCAGCCAGGGGGCAGTGCGGGCAGCAGCCGAATCCCCAAGGTTTGGCTGGCGCTGGCGCTGGGGCTGTGATACCTACAGCACCAGTAATCCAGCCAATTCAACAGGCCCCTGCATCCTTGGGTACTCATGCAGCTGCTCCGCAGAGGGCTAAACTTAGGAATGTAAATCTCCCTCCAGATTGTGTGCCATATGTGGTGGTGCTAACCAATGTTCCATGCTACGAAGAAGTACCAGCTCAACCACATGGAGAATCTCACGATTCTCTAAAAAATAAAACGGTGGCGTGGCTAAACAAAAATTGTGGTTACCCAACTCATTACTATGACCAAATTATTTCCACTGAAAGGGTTAATTGGGTTGGCCCTGCGAGGAAGGCGACTACGGGGGATTGTGTGGTTGTTAATTTCCAGCATCCCCAACATGTCGCGACAGTATATAACGCAAACAGTGTCTGTGTGGGCCCTCTGGGCTACTTCTATGCTCCTGACCAGAATTCCCCTAAAGACCCTCGTAGGTATAGGCTCATATCCCAAGCTCAGACCCCTATTCCGGTAGTACCTTATATGTATAACAATAATACCAATGGGCTGAATGGTTGCCAGACACCGGCAGCAAATTCTAATGCTGTCAATCAGAGTATGAGAGGGTACAATGTTCCCACACATAATCGCTTTGAAATGTTTTCAGGGCTGAACGCCTGCGACTGACTGAGGGTCTCGGATGGTCAGAGTATTGTACAGTCTCCTGTAGGACAGCCGTCAGAGGTGAATCCACCAATAACACTTAAAAACAATGTTATTTTCTGGAATGTGGCGGGCCTAGAAAACAAAATGCAAGATGAAAGCTGGTTATCATACATTAGGGGCTTTCAGATTATTTGCCTTCAAGAGACTTGGTCTGTAAAATGTCAAATGTATATATAAGGTTATAAGGCATATTTTGTACCTGCTATACCAGTAAACCGGGGAAGGCCAAAGGGTGGTATCTCGGTAGCACTGACATGTACAATCGATAGCAGGGCATCAAGCAACCCCGGTATACAAGGTCTAGTTTTATCTGCTGGCAATTGTAAGGCTGGCCTGATCAACTTTTACAATTCTATCAACAATGGTACAGCTCATGGCAACTTGGAAATTTTAAATGATTATATAGGCACCTCAATGAGGGATTGTTCACAGAATTTGTTGATCATGGGCGATTTCAATATTCACCCGTGTGGTGACCCCCTAGGGAAAAACCTTCAGGAATTACACTGCCCCAGACTTAACGGTCTACATCTGGAACATACCATGGAAGGGGCCCGTTTTAATAATTTCCTTAATGACCATGGTCTAACTCTAGCAATGGCACTATGTGACCTCTCAAAGCGCTTTCTCACCCCAACTTTTAAAGGGCATGGAAAGGGGACTATTATCGACTATATGTTGTTAACCTTGCCCATGCAGGTCTTTGTGCGTTCATTTTCTATAGATAATAACGCACTCAGTGACCATAACCCACTCACCATACATTTAAGGGGGCCTTGGGTGGCTAGCGTAAGTCGCAACCTGGCCAAGGGAAGGGTAACAGCAATGGATGGCAGACGCCGCCTAAAATGGTCTATGTGTACCCCGGACCTCATATATCAGAATATCCAAAATAACTGTAGTGACATAATCATTAGATGCACCTAGGATGATTCTGATCCAACTCAGGTCCTGTCTGATTTTCAGAGCTTAACAGATAAAATAGGTATTTTAATGACAGAACCTTTAAAGAGTAGAGGGAGGGAGGGCCCGAGATGGTTCAACAAGGAATGCTCTAAAGCAGCTCGTGACCTTAGAGCTGCCTTGTCGGCAAAACCAAGAAACAAGGAATTAGTACAGAGATCACGTAAAGATTACAAATCAGTCATTGCCTCACGGAAGGAGGTATTGAAGAATGAGGCTTGGGCTGAGATCCTGGAACCACAAACATTGAAAAATAGTGCTAGATTTTGGGCGGTGCTTAAGAAACCCTTCCTGGTGCAAGATTCGGGTGAGGGGTTAGAATGTGTTATAACAAAAGATGAATGGGTCGCACATTTTAAACAATTGTATGGGGGTAGTGAGGTCAACGCTGTATTCTCTGAATGCACCAAAGGGGGCCCATGCCTTAATGTAAGTATAGGAGAGGTTTTAGTAGGAATAGAGCGCTCACAGCGGGCAAATCACCAGGCCCTGATGGGATACCCCCGGATCTCTTTAAATCTGATCCTAATTTCTGGGCCCCGATTATTGTGGCGGTTATTAACGCAGCCGCGAGAGTCGGATGCCCGTTATCCTGGGGGCTCTCCACTATTGTGCCTATATTTAAAAAGGGGGATAGGGATAGCCCCCTCTGTTACAGGCCTATCTCCCTAATTAACTCCATGGCGAAACTAGTGGGGAGAATTGTACTGCGGCGTCTCTCTGAGTGGACAAGGGACAACAACATCATATCTATTACTCAATATGGTTTTTGTAACGGCCGCTCGACCACAACACAATGTCTAAATCTTTTCTTAATACTCAGTAAATATACTATTGCACAAAAGGGTACAGTCCACCTTGCCTTCATGGACCTATCCTCAGCTTTCGACTGTGTGAACAGGGGGAAGCTGTGGGGGTCCATGAGGGACAAGGGAGTAGACAGCGGTATTATAAACTTTTTGGCTGACCTCCATAGCAACACAAGTGCAAATATAAGGTATTGCCAAGACCTGTCAGTAACTGATGATTTTAGAACAGGGAAGGGGGTGCGGCAAGGCTGCATATTAGCTCCTTTCCTTTTTAACCTTTACATAAACGAGCTGGATGGCGTTTTACAGGAGGTGAAAGCAGACAGTCCAAGAATGGGGAAAAGAAGGATCCCTGTCCTGTTATACGCAGATGATGCGGTGCTGTTAGCAAGAACTGAAAAAGGCCTTCAATTACTACTTAACGCATTTAAAAAGTTCATGGAAGATAGAGATCTGTTAGTGAACAACTCTAAATCTTACATATTGCAAGTTGGGAAACAGCCAAAGAGACAATATACCTTCAAACTAGATAAGGCAGTAATACCGTTTTCTAACACATTCTCCTATCTAGGAGTTCTCTTTGACTCTAAACTATCCTGGGGCCCACAACTTGCAAAGAAAAGATGTGACGTGACTAGGGTTAATGCCTCCATTTTTAACTTCGCTTCAAAACTTGGTAAAAAGCCCACGGCTGCTATGATAAAACGATATGAAGCTAAATCTGTAGCAACCGCAGCCTATAGGAGTGAGCTTTGGGGTTACATGGCGGGGGACCAACTTCAGATCACAGAAAATTCTTTCTACAAACGGCTTCTGTGTGTCCCGGCCTCCACCTCCAACTTTGCAGTTCACGAGGAATTAGGAGTGGGGTATTTGAGCGATATCCTGTCCCTACGACCTCTGATATGCAGGTTGAAAATGTGGTTATGCGCAGACATTCCATTAACACATTTAATTGTTAACGATTTCATGGCTCATGATAATGCGTCGGGCACTCCCTGGTTGAAGTATCTAAAAACTTGTTTTTCAGAGATGGGTCGTCCTGATCTGTTTGAACACCCGTCAGGTATTGGTAGGGTGGACATCGATCTAGTCAAGCAGGCCTTTCTTCTGCGTAAGAAGGCCGTGAGGGAGGGTGTTGAGCTACAAAAGGTAAGTGTAAGGAAATTTATTATGGTTAAAACCTGTCTGACAACAGAACCTTACCTACTCTGCACTCTTAGCACTCACGACAAGTTCTTATTAACAAGATTCAGATTTAACCTGTTTCAACATCTGCTTATCAGACCTAAAAAGGAGAGTTTCTGTAAAAATTCAATATCCTGTGGCTGCGACGGAAAGTCTACACAGGATATATGCATTTTATGTTTTTATATGCAGATTTTATGAATTCCCACGTAAACGCTTTTTAATTGCTCTTTTAAAAAAAATGAATTTTAATCAGATACGACCAGCCTTTTTATATTTACAATTGCTGCACAGTGATAGTGTCCTTCAAGTTCTTGAATTTTTAAAACTGTCTCTTAAACTGCGAATTTGTTTGGACCAATGAATGAATTAACGGATTTAATGTAGTTAGTCCTTTTACTACCTGTAATCATATTTTACCTAATGTCATTCTATGTATGTACTGTATGTTTTATGCACTTTTATGGTTGAAATATACTGAATAAAGTCTTTTCTGATTTCTGATATAAGGCTAAGTTGGGATCTTGCTAGAATGTTGTATTTGAGCAATGAGGGCATGGCTACTTCACACATACCCGGTAATCTCACTGCTTATATGTGACACATTTACACATGGACATTTCTCATATGTCCCTTTGTGTACGTTTTGATGGATTCACTTGCCCAACATTGTTGCAGATTTCTATACTTTAATGGTCATAGACAACACACACCTGTGTAACTTCAATAATTTTAATTTAATGCTCATTGTCTCTGTTGGAGACTGGGCCAGGACTTTGCTCAAACAAGCAGCACATTCCATGGATGCCCAGTGGCGGGCCTGACAGAGTACTTCAGAGGTGACATGTCCAGAGGAAGAGGTTGAGTTCCGTCAGCAGGCTGATTGCAGTGTCATTGGGAACAGCACAAATCATGGCAGTCCATACTGAGGTCCAAGGTGAGTGTCAAAGAGTGCATCTGTGGACAGTGGAAGCAGATGTTCCGAGGCATGATGCTAAGCACTGATCCAAGGCAAAACAGTCCATTTGGCACAGATAGATGCTACTGCTTTCTTCTTTGCAATAATGCAGATTCCTCCACATCTTCGACCTCGGATGTGTCATGTGCCTCACATGTGCGTGGTGGTAGATTGGCTGCAGCACCAGGAGGCACTGACATATCAGGGGCTGAAGATGTAGATGTAGAAGCAGCAGCAGCATTCATCTGTGCCAAACCTTGATGCAGAAATGCAGTGATGATCATATGCAGGGCATGGAAAATTCCAGCTACCTCTCATTGGTGTGCAGCCGTGGCAGCCATTTGTTCCGCTTGCAACTGCCTCATGTTCTCCATTATCATTCACATGCTGGCCAACTCCTGGCTGACATCGATGGAGCCATTCTGACTGGACAGTTGTTCTTGTCTCTGAGTCATGACTCAAGCAATGTCAGCCATGAATGTTGGAGAGCGTGGAGCGTACTGTGGGTGTCGGTGATGTTCTGTAGGTTATCCCGAATGGGACTCAGACACTCATGTATGGTATCGAGTTTGGCCCACCCACAACAGATCAGCCATCTCCTGCTGGACCTCTACCGCACGGGGTTGAAATTCTAGAAGTGGGTCCTCATGGTCCTGCCAGACAGCTGTGGTGGCAGGTGCTTGCTGTTGGGTGGTTTGTGCAGGGGGTGGACTTTCCACACCACAGCTGGATGGCTCTGCTTCCGGAGGTTGTGTGCTAAATGAGTCTAGCAGGTGTTGGAGGGTGTTCTGGTTGATGGAGGAAAATTCCTCATCTTCAAAAGTAAAGAGTGGGACAGGCTGCTGTACAGGAGGTGATGTTTCGACCTCTGCGATGTAAAGGGGGGATGCCGTTAAATGTGTGTTTCAAGAATGATCATGCATTGGATGACTGTTTAGTAGGAAATGTCTATTAGATGCCGGATAGTGATTATTTGTACATCACAGATGTGATGTTGTAGTTGTACATTATCATCCCACAGTTTACAGCTATGTCAAATGTGAATGGCCCATTTCTATACGCAAGGGCACCAATTGTGTCCTCGCTCAGTAGTGGAAGTGATGCAGTTTGTACCACATAGTAGTCAATGTTGATTAGCTTAGATGTGTGTGTCTGTGCACTGCAGTGTGGGAGAGTCTCCCCTGCAGCTTTGGTTTTACTGCCCCCTATCCCTTTCAGCAAGTGAGCCTTTCACTTATGTGCATTTACAATGATGAGATGTTGCAAACTGGAGTAAATATGTGTCTTGATCAGAGATGCAACACTTATACATCGTTTGGCAGCAGAAGTCTTCTTTACATCGGGGGTTGTATGTACACGAGGAAGTGTCAGAGTATGACCTGCTCCTTTAAGGTGAACTCCACACTCTGCCACTTCAGTGACCATAGCCTGCACCATGGTAAAATGTTTATGGTGCAGGCATGCAATTCATCATGCACTGTCACTTGCCTTGTCAGTGTGGCTCACAGACAGTCAGGTTTGCTGGATAGTACACATGTGCATGGGTTTGGTCCGAGAATGGTTATGTGTAATGAGGGAACCCTTTAGGCAGATTGGCAATGAGGGGCTAATAGCTGTTTCTATGTGTGCTGCACAATGCAATACAATTCACGTGAACATCCAGGTAGCTTTGGCTCTTGTGATGTTTCTTGTGTGCATGCCGTCAGTCATGGTTTTTCTTGCATGAATTGCTTACTGCCCTCCTGTTGGCTTACCCATTGTGAGTATGGTGTAGCGTGAGATTCTATTGTTGGTGCAGGCTGAACAGACAGTGACAACACCCATTCCCCTCAACGTTAGCCCCATGTGTGGTGTGAAAGTGGGTCTAGATTTGATGGATATGGATTTCCATAAGCGTATTAGTAGTGCTCAGGCCCTATCACCCCCCTCCCATCAGATGCAAATGGCAGGCTGATGGTGTTTGTGTATTTGCCATGCAGATGGTCACATGGATGATACATGCTGTCCTGGTACAGATTATTGAATGCTGGGGTTTGCATGTGGATGATAACAGACATGACTGGATATTTGTTCACGGACACAGTAGACTTACCAAGCAGACAGGTTTACATGCGCATCATTGTGTAATGGGCAGTTCACACAAGGACTGAAGTGGAATGCTGTTTTTTGTATGGCATGTGTACACCTGAGAGTGGAGGAGTGCATTTTGACACATGGAGTTCTGGTGCCATTTAGCTACTCGTCATTATTTGGTGCTACTTTACTATTCTTGCTTGTAGTCATACTTAGGTTGTCATACTTCTTTACAGGGACATTGTAGTTCTGTGAGTATGGCACACAGACAAGCCATGTTGTACGTATTTGGGTGACACATTCCTGATATGCATTAATCCAGGCACTGTAGTGTTGTGGCCAGATCCCCCCTGTTCATAGTACGACATCACATTTGGACGCAAGTCTGCTGAATGTGTGTATTGTGGGATATGCATCTTTTTGGAAGATGGCTACATGCTCACTGCTGTGACAATGCATGTGTTCATGGTATGCAGACTCCCTAGATGCTTTATCACTTGGTGTGCACAGGACTGCAACTCTTGACCAGGCAAGGGGGCACATTGAGTGGAGATGCGGTAGGATGTCAGAATGGCCCCCTTGCCTCATCACCACACTTATACAATTCTTCTGCACAAGGCCACATCTCTCTGACGCCAAATGAGAATGCACTGTACAGACATCTGTCCAGGTTCGTTGAGGATACACATGGGCTGGACCCCTCCCAATCGGGCTTCAGGCCAAGCCATAGCACCGAGACCACCTTGCTGTCAGTCGCAGACGATCTACATATGTACCAGGATGGGGGTTACTCCGTCATCCTGGTTCTATTGGATCTGTCTGCGGCGTTTGACACCGTGTCACATGACATAATGACTACCAGACTTGTGAACATCGGTCTGGAAGGTGGAGCTCTGGCATGGTTAAGGAGTTTTCTGACTGACCGCACCCAGACAGTCATCCTGGGTCCCCACCGGTCAGAGGAGTTGGAGATCTCAAAGGGGGTGCCACAGGGTTCTTGCTTAAGCCCGACCCTGTTTAATATCTATGTGGCCCCCCTGGCAAACATCATGAGATCTCATGGGTTCATCCCTATGTCATACGCGGATGATACCCAACTCCTCTTTCCGTTCAAACATCTTACAGAGACGGTCAGGAACTCTTTCTCCTTGGGGATGAAGGCAGTGGCCCACTGGATGGCATCTAACTTCTTGCAATGCAACGTTGCAAAAACGGAAGTGATGCTGTTCGGTGAGGCAAAGCTCCTATGGTCCCCAGACTGGTGGCCGCAAGATCTAGGCCCAGTCCCAGAGCCAAAGCAGGTGGTAAAAAATCTTGGCGTGCGCCTGGACCAGGAGCTCTCCCTGAAACAATACAGCAACCAAGTGGTGAGCTCTTGCTTCCATGTGATCGCCATGCTGAGGAAAGTTTTCCTTATGCTCCCTGACTCAACTAGGAGAACGTTAGTGCAGGCCCTAATACTGAGTCGTCTGGACTACTGCAACGGGACGCTCCTATCAGCAAACGAGGGAGTTATTGCGAGATTGCAAGTAGTCCAGAACACTGCGGCCCGTCTTGTACTAAATCAGCCCCCCCGCACACCATCGAAGCCTCTTTTGAACACCTTACATTGGCTACCCATTAAACAAAGGGTGAAGTACAAGATTGGATGTACTATACATAAAAGCCTCCAGAATAGAGGGCCTGAGTATCTAAACAGCAGATTCTCCCTCTATAAACCTGTACGGTCCCTGAGATCTAGTGACCAAGCTCTACTACAGGTCCCAAGAGCTAGAAAGACCAGGCAAGGTGGAAGGGCGCTATCCATAGCCGGACCAAGGTTGTGGAACAGCCTCCCTCTCTCTTTGAGACTTTGCCAGGATTATCTCCCGTTCAGAAAACAGTTAAAAACCTTCCTATTTTCCAACTAGTGATACCTGTGTACCTACTGCCACAAGTTGCAAAGGTTTTCAAAGGCGCGGAGATATTCCTTCGGGAGGTGATCCTAGCGCGGTATAAACCCGTAAATAAATAAATAAATAAATGTGAATGATCATGTGCATACGTAGTCATGCCACCACCAATGTCAGCACACATGCAACATTGTGTCCGTGTATGTGCAAGTCAGATTGTGTATGTGCAGTAATGTCCCCCTTGATGCACATGCAAATTCTTGCACATGACTCCGACACACGGGCACATGCAAATGCATGGTGTTAAGGCAAGGGGGCCATTTTGACACCCTGCTACATCTCCAGTTAATGGACCCCATTGCATTTTCATGTTGCCCTTATTTTTGGTCTGATGTTGATCTTGGACTATATTGGGGTTACTTTTCTGTGCATATTTCCAAGTCTGTGTGCCCACTAGTATGTGTCTTGCAATGCATTGGTTGAGTAGGGTGATATGTGTCTATGCCACCAGGGACAAGGGTATACGGCAGAATCAACAGTGATGTATGTGCAGTGGCACAACTTGTGTTAATTGAAAACTGCCCTCACTCACACACAAATGTGTGTGACATGCTTCAACATCGGGTCTGCTTACAATACACCCTGCCGTAGCCACGCTCAGGATGGAGCATAGGGAGGGGGAAGACATACAACATAAAGATAAGTCAAAAAAAGTAAGAGTGCTCCACCAAATGACTGGGAACAGTGATAGAACAGGTGCAGTGAAACAGGTGGTGAGAGGCTAGCATGAGTGGAGAGAACCACCTTCGGAACAGTTGTGTTCTCAGGGGTTCCCCCAGCCCGCCGCCATTTCGAGTCCGACAAATTGATGAACTCGTATTTGTATCCCGTGTCTGGGGAACTGCCTCCACACATATGGATCTCTTTAGGCTTTGAGCCCGGGGAATTGACCAGACTAAGGTAATGGGGCAAGCGTGACGACTGGGACTGATAGAAGTCCTGAGGAAGACCGACTTCACCCTATAGTGTGGGCATATTAACACGGTCGAAACATGTTGACATCTTTGGCAGTCTAAGAAGGGGTGTTGTGAGCACCTAATCATCTCTATAACACGCCCATCCTTCACTATTTTAACCCTGGCTGGGGGACCCTGGAATAAAGGTGATTTATAGATTACCCACGAGGCAGTTTTAACCACCTGTTTCACTGCACCTGTTCTAATACATAGAGGGCGTTTTATAGGGGTTTTTCCTGCCAAACATGAAAAAATTGGACTCACGCTAATTAGTGTACAGTTTCTGGCCAGTAATTGGAACATAACAACATTTTTCATGGTAGTGTCAGGATTTTATCGACATGCCACTATTCTTAATGTCGGAAAGTTCACCCGGTAAGGGAAACTATGCCAGTTAGCGGTGTGTCGTGAATACGCAGCTAACACGACAATAGCTTTCCGTGGTACACAGAGATAAAAAAACTGCCGCTAACTGAGGTTAGCGATAGTTATCGCCAATCTGGTACATATGCACGCAAGTGTTTTTATATAGTGCTCACTGCAACCCAGGGCATTAAGTGGGCCCGGTCTCACCGGTGCTGAGCAACAGCAGTTTTTTAAAGAGGGTCTCGACACGGGTCTCTATCGGGTTCTGTTTTGTGCCCTGGCACAGGCGTTCCATTTTTTCCAGACTGCAGTGACAGCAGGCACATTGATGTGCACGTGCTCACACTCCTCACTTCTCTCTAGTGGAGAAGTTACAGCATGACGTCATGCCAGTTGAGTGTTGTAGGAGAAGGGAAATCCTTTAAAGAGAGTCATTTTCTCTTTGGATTTTGCTTCTCTTTTTGAAACTCTGGAGCAGCAACATTGTTGGGGTGTCACCAGGGTTTTAAGTGAAAGCTTTTTCAATATTATATACAAGCCATATTAGCTGCTTATTTGTCTCATGCCACAAACAACCATTGATAAAGCCAATAGTCCTGACTTGTTGTAGGCATGATATTACTTGTTGTATCATATATCTGAATGCAATGACAGACACAGCAAAATTGAAGTCGGGCGACACACTATGCTAATCACAGATTTTTAGCTTAGGTGTTTTTTAGCCATGTCAATAATTTCATTGGGCATGCCCTTTGGGAGACCCCCCAGTTTTATCATCCCATTTAAAGCTCTGCTGCCACTCATTTTCTCTTTTCAATTCCTGAATACAATAAAGCCATTATTATAGTCCTGTGTAGTGGAACTCCATGAAAGAATGAAAGGCTGAGTTGATATTGCCAGGATTCCAAATGTAGATCGCAGCAGCAGATGCCAGGAGCCTGTATGACTCCCTGAGCCATCTTCCTGGTGTGGCTAAGTTATGATGGGAAGGGAGGTTCGAATAGTCAAAGGGCATTTTATGGTTAGGATATTCCACTATGACGTAACAGGGGTGGTAAATGTTATGCATCAACAAAAGTCTTATCAGATGCCCATCAGAGTGCAAAATAAGAAAAGTGCCTTTTTTATAGGGACTTAGCTCAAGTCGGGCCGGTTCCTCCTTAGGGCAGTTTCATTACATGGCCAATGTGTTCTCTTTTTCATACCGTGTTGTGAGGCCCTGTACCCGCCCTCACACACACACACTGCCCCCCGACTCCCACTATACTTTTTACAGACCCATTAATGCAGATGTCCTCACTTGACTGCCCTCTTTTAAAATGAATTCACCACCCTCATCAGGTGCGTTTCTCTGGCAGTTTGTATCCAGCCCGGCTCCATTCCATCTCTCGGGTCCTCTCTATCGCTGCCGACTCAGCAGTTTCTTGAAACTTCCTGCAGATCAGGATCAATTACTGTGGCCTTACCCCGGTTTGAGGTGTGAGTACACCCGAGAATTTTATTTTTCTGAGATAGTCGACTTCACTCTAAAAGCAAAGACTCCGACTACCCTTTCTACAGCACGAGGTCACGCCAAGAGGTAGTAAACTGCAACTGCGTCTCTCAGCAAATCCAGGCGCTGCTCCCTTGTTGAGAGCAGCACCAGGATTGGCTTGAGCGGGCAAACTTGCCACTCATTAAGTGACTGGGGGTCTGCCGTTTTGAGCAACCCCCATTCACTAATGTACAATAGACAGAGGCCTCCAGTGCGCAAGTCGGGATGGCCAGAGAAAGCAGCCGGCCAACTCGACATGCGCACTTTGTGGTCTTAGTGCAGTGAGCTTGTTACCACCCACCAGCATGCAAGCCTTTCCAGGCCAGTGTCAATAAAATTTAAGCACCACCCCTTTCAGAGCCACTGCCCGGCTAAAGGCTGACTCACTGCTGCAGGCTCATTGAATTAAATTGAGCCATAATTATTAGTCAAATTTTGGGGGGGGGCAAGGGAGGAGGGTGAAATATGAGTGGGGCAATGCACTGATGCCCTAAGGCAGAAACCTCCAGTGCAGGCAAGAGGAGAGAAGAAGAATCTCCCTGATCCAGAACACAAATGATATTAGCTCATCAGAAGCAAGTGCAAGAGTAGTCCTGCTTCTTCTGACTGTCTGTAACCCTAGATGCCATGGATCTCAACAGTTTGTTTCTTCCAAATGTTGGACCAATTGATTGGCACCAACATGTTTGATGATCTTGCCCATATCTGGGAGGAGAGTTATAGGTATGAAATTATCAACCTTGGCGCTATCTAGGTTGCCATTCTTTAGCAGTGGTTTGACTATTCTTCACTTTCATTTATTAGGTAGAGTCCCATAGAAAATATACAGATATACAATGTCAGTCTAAGCCAGCAATGCCACTGCGGAGCAAGCCTGTAAGACAGTGAGTGCACAAAGTCCAAAGACCATCAGGATAGCTGGATCTGATCTTCATTAGCACAGATCCAATCTCTTCTGGATTGAATGGAGTAAAGGATTACCAATTAACAGAGGAGAAGGAGAAGCCACGGGGAAACAACTGTTACTAGATGAGGCATCAAAGATCTTAAATCAAGCGTGGATCTTTTGAATACTGGACGCGAAAGGTGTAACAAGTTTATCATAACACTCTTGAGAAGGATGAAGGGAAAGTGAAAGGGAATAACAGAGAAGACGTAAAGGATGTTACCGTATTAAATAGTTACTTGGTGGAGTTGGGAGAATCAAGAATTGTGTCACAAAGAAAAGCGGATTAGCCAGAAAATGCTTGTGTTATCATAAATCAGTTGCTTTTATCTTAAAATCATCATTATTATCATAGGCGAGCACCATTTTCGTTCAGTCTGCCTAACACAGAGGCAATATTCTTTAAAGAAACAGTACAACATCCATTAGTGGTTTCACCTGGTCCATCTTTAAAAAGCTTTTTGTGGCTTCCTTATTCAAAGCATCTGAGAGACTCTTCTTAAAATATGTTTCAGCTTTAGATACAGAATTAAAATGAAATGAAGAAAGGGCTTGAGGCTATACTTCATGAAACCACTAAATCTAGTGGGGTGTAATTTGTTACAGGCCAGGGATGGCGTTTTCATTGTGTACGCGACGGACGTCGAGACCCTGTTTGGAGCCCGGGACGCCTGTTTTTTCGGCTGCCATCCTTGGAGGAGATTCTGAATCCTTAATCCCCCTCTGGATACCTGGACACGCTGTGCTTTTCCTCCATCGGTCGGGTACGACTTTGGAAGCACAACACTTAACTTGTGAGATTCCGTGAGCCAGCATTCATCTATAGGAAGCTCCACTTCATGATGTGAGCCTGATGCCTCCGTGCTTCTTTCAACTTGGGTTCCCAAGTGTATCTGCTCGGATCTATCTGTATCCAGCTCCTGAATTGGGTCCTTTATGACTTTACCAGAGCGAAGACTTAGATTTCTATTTTGGGCCATCGCCCCCCTTTGTATGCCTGCCTCAACAGTCATATCTGTTTTTTGGCCCTACTCAGAGCCTCATTTAAGCTTTAGTCTTCTTTGACTTGCACGTGGACAGAGCTGCCTTACATGAACTGTATTTGACTCTGGATCTGTTACATCGACAGGCTATTTTGTATACAAATTGATGCTGCTGTGTATATAAATTGTTATTGCCTTGTCTTCCCCCACCTTCGCAGTTTAGTTGCTGAGATCTGTTGTTTTTAGTGCCCTGAGGAAGGGGATGGCTACTTGTTAGCCCAAAACTACCACTGGGTTGGGGCTCAGAGCAGTAAGGCCAAGCCTTAATAAACTATACAACAAAACAACTGCCAATACTGCCAGTTTATTTCTGCTCTTAGTTTTGAAAAACACATTGATCTGAAACAATATGTATTGTAGACATCCCTTTCTGTCTGAAATAAATCTTATTCTTTTATTTCAATATTTTGCATATCATAATTTACACATTTAATACAACTTTAACACATAGTTGACATTTGCACCTCGTAACATCATCAAATCAGCAAAAACATTCTTTACTTTGTCATTCTCTCATTCACTCATAATCTCTACATACACTCTTACATTCTCTACTCGACCTTTCCACACACTCTAAGTTTCAAATTCAAAAAGAAGAAATGTTGCTTGTATTATTTACAAAAAACAGCCATGGGACTCAAATTTACAATATCTCAAACAATTTTTTGCACTTAAACATCATTGAGAATTCCTAAGGCTGGAAGAAGAACTGGTGTACCCGTTTCGAACTCTCTAAAATTTGAAGAGTTCTCGTCAGACCACGTAACTGGAAAACAAAACAATAATGGTATTGCATAAGCTAGGGATACCATCGACCTATTAACTACATTTAGTGGCAGATTGGTGAACCTCTTACCTTAACACTGTTCAATTCAACAGAATCTGAGTTGGAAAACTATAATCAAAGACCGAAATGCAAACTATCAGTAAGCCACTTATACTTAGCTGTGCTTTCAGTAAGCCACTTATACTAGCTGTGCCCAGCGCTTGACATATCTCAAAACCATGCTTAACTTACAAGGATGTTTTCTTGAGGTGCCCGTCTATTTTGAAATGTAAAATGTTGCTGCCGAACCTGCAAAAAGAGGAGATTCTGTCTGTCTAAACTCCAAATCTCCTTAAAAGTGGCATTCGTCATAACGATTGTTTACAATAGTTGGGGCTTACTTATCCAGAGGCTCTCTTGAAGTTTCTATCTTACGTTTTTTAGAGGAATGCCAAATTCTTTTATTGTGAACGTCTCCACAGTAACCAGAAACGGTATGTTAGATTATAGCGGCCCCCAGAGCGACCGGGAATCTGTCGCTCTATAAATCCTTTGGCGTCATAGTCTGTTGTAGTAGTTACCTTAGTCTGCTGACGGGGATGAATTAAACACTCCGGGCTCGATCCTTACTTCAGCAATCAAGCGGAATAAGCGTTGTTCGTCTCAATGTTAATGCACGTAATAATACAGACAGTTGTGCCTTAGGGCTTTCTGGGAAATGTGGTTTCACAGTTGGAAGTCGATTTTGAGAGTGAAATGGGATCAATCAATGTTGAATTTATTTGATAGTATGGCAAAATCTGGTAGATAATAATGCTTATGCCAATTTATTTGTAAATAATCCGATCTTTCTGGACATGTCCCTTCAGCGTAAGGTGCTGGGAGTTGTAGTTTCTAAAAAAGTCTTTTCTCGCTATGGTGTTGTTAAACAGGACAATCCTCAGATTACAAATTTCAATGAAATGACCTTGAACAACACACTAAGAAATACACGTCAATTGCTCATCACAATGTTCCGTGAATTTGTACAAATGAAATGTAGGTGGTAAATACCTATGTCTGTTGACAAATTAAAGACAAATTCTATGTGGGTGATTTTCAAAGAACTGGTACTTTTGATAGGGGGGCGTTTGACTATATGAATCTGGTGCCCTTGGGGTGTAATCTGGTTACATCAGTTATTTGATTCGGACAGGTTGTGGTACCTTTTGCTCAAGAAAAATGGACGTCGTAGTTCCCACTTTGCAGTGAATTAAGGGGCAGATGCTGAAGGGCTCTGAGGTTCGCGAGCGCAACAGACCTATGTTACACTATAATCTTTTTAGGGCATTTCTCTCAGGTGATCTTCACCACCGGATATGGCTCAGTGAGGAAGGAAGGACAAGTTTTTGAAGCAGGTACTAGCTTAATCTGTAAATTTCCAACATTTCGTTTAGGCCATAGATTGCTGTATTAAACTTTACAATGAGCATTGCCACTCTCCTGGAGAGTTTCTCTTTTATATCGCCTCCTTTTGGGTCATATTCAACTTTTGAAATAACAGTCCATCTGAGCTCCTTTTCTGTGTGTTTGTTTAGTTTCCAATGGTTGACCAATGGAGCTGTCTGAATATTCTTTTTGATTCTTGATTTATGTTGAGTAATCTGCGTTCTTATATCTTGGTTTGTTTTGCCGATGTACAGCATATCGTACAGGCATTTTATTCCGTATACAACATTACGTGATTTGCAATTCTTGAATGTCTCATGTTTCCAGTGTATTTGATTATGTTGGAACAGGGCTCCTTCCTCTGTCGTTGCACAACAAATGCAGGTTCCGCATTTGTGGTGTCCTTGTATTTGAGGCAGGCCTACAAATGAGCTTACTGTAGTTTGATTTTTTTGCGGTAATGCTGCACGCACTAGTTGGTTGCTGACGCTTTGGCCTTTTTTGAAGGCAAACAGCGGTTTGTTGTTCAATGTCTCATCCAAGTTCTTTACCAGGTGCCAAATCTGATTAATTACTTTTTTAAGAAGATTGGAATTTGGACAAAAGGTGGATACGCACACGATTTTCTTAAGAGGAGCCTTTTCTTTCGTTTCCAAGAGCACTTCTTTTGGTGTCCACCAAGCCTTCTTCATTGACCTTTTGAGGAGTTTTTTGGGGTACCCGCGTTCTTGTAAATTTTCAGTCAGTTTTGTAGCATGTAACATATATTCATCTTTATAATGGCAGGTCCTTTTTATTCTGAGATATTGGCCATACAACAGGTTTTCTCTCAAATTCCTAGTATGGTTGCTGTTAAAGTGAAGTGCTTTCTTGCGATCAGTTTGTTTTTCGAATAACGTCGTTACCAGCCCTCCTTCAGCTGGATGAACTTCCACGTCCAAAAAAGCCATTCTTGACTATGAGTAGTTGATGCTAAACTTGATCTCTTGCGCTCGATTATTCAGCCATTCATGGAACTTATTTAGATCTTCTTCGTTGCCGGTCCAGACCATGAAAACGTCGTCGATGTAACGACTCCAATTGGAAATGAATTCTGCAAAAGAGTTATTCTGGTATATAAACTTTTCTTCATATTTTGCCATGAATAACACGGCTAGCTCTGGAGCAAAAGGGCATCCAATAGCTACTCCCAGAATTTGGAAAAAGAAATCACCTTTGAAATAAAAAAAATGTTTTCTCAAGGTGAAGGTGGCTAGTTTCATGATGAAATCTGTCGGAACCTGTACCGGTCTTTCTCTGCTTTCAAGGTATGCTGCAATCATTTCTAGGCCTTCCATTTGAGGAATCTGGGATATAGTGATACCACATCTAGTGTCACGAGATAATGTCTGTTTTCTTCAAAATCAATTGTTGTTAACTTATTGATAAAGTCGGTGGTATCTCTTAAAAATTATTTCACTTGGGACATAAATGGTTTCAAAAAGAAGTCCACAAATTTTGAAATATGTTCCAAGAGTGATTCACACCCAGATACAATGGGTCTTCCGGGTGGTGCAGTTTCGTTCTTATGGACTTTCGGAAGAACATAAAATAAGGGAAATTCTTGGGTTCTTACATTGCAGATATTCGTATTCCTTTTTACCCATACAACAATGAGTATGGCCTTTTTCCACAATTGAGTTTAATTGATTTTTTAAGTCCAATGTAGGATCTTTTGGAATTTGTCTGTAGCAATTCTCATCATTCAATTGCCTCATCACTTCTGACGTGTATTTCGTAGTGTCCCAGATTACAATCAAGTCGCCTTTGTCGGCCTGTTTTATTATAACAGAGGTGTCATTTTTTTAATTATCCAAAGCTTCTTTCTCTGATTTCGAAATGTTATATTTGACCCATCTTTTTTTCTTTTCCATTTCTGTTATTGCGGATAATAGTGTTTGTTCAAAAGCAAGTATCTCCTTTGGAACTTTATTTGTAGGTGGACAAAAGGCAGATTTCTACCTAAGGCCTGCAATCTCCATGGTCTGATTGTTGGGAGTATTGGCAAAGAATGTTTTTAATCTTATTTTGCGACAGAATTCAATCGCCTCGGTCTTGAGTCTTACAAAATCTGTCTGTTTTGAGGGGACGAATGATAGTCCTTTTTCAAGTATACTTTTCTCCTCCATTGTTAAGATTATATTTGATAGGGTGTATATTGGTGATATTGTCAGTTTTTGTAGTTCTGACGACGAGTTGACATTTCCCATGGTTGTTGATTGTATCAAGGGCGTCCTCATGCTCATTGCTGGCCTCTCCCTAAAAAGCGGAACTTGTTGTTGCTGAAATGACCCTCTTTTATTCGTGTTTCTTTGTGTGTCACTAGTCTCTCCTTCACTGCCACTTGAGGAGGACGAGGTATCCGAAAATGGTATAAAAATATTTGAAGATCTTCCTTGATAATTTTGCAAATGTCTCCTGGATTCTGGTCTAGCATAGAAGTCTGGTTGTAGATAAAGATAAACTTTTTCAAAAGTAAAGTTTTTTTTATACTTTTCGAATTGGTTCCCTTTTTGGTTAATCATATAGGGCCCGATGTAGGTAGCCCTTTACCGATCGGAATCGGCCGAAAATACCGATTTTTGGCCGTTTCCGATCGGTAAAGGGCTATCGAGATGTAGGGGCACATTTTCGGTAATTTTACTGAATCGTTATCATTACCGAATCAGTAAATTTACCGAATCGGTAATATTTACCGATTCGGTAATGATAACGAATCGGTAAAATTACCAAAAATGCAATGTAGTTAGCCAATGTTCCATCAGCACATGGCTTACAGAATCGGTATTTTACCATGGAATACAAATCCATGGTAAAATACCGATTCCTGTGTACATGCACATCTGTGCATGTACACATTTGCCATGTGACAGACAGACGTGCCCTTAGGGCATGTCTGTGTGCCACATTGCACACATGCCCGTTTTGGGGGTGCTAGAGGGTGTCAAAGTGACACCCCCTGCACCCTTGCCAAATTCGGTATTTACCGATTCGGTAAATACCGATTCGGTATTTGACTTTAATCCTATGGGCTTCAAAGGCCCATAGGATTCAATAGCAAATACCGATTCGGTATTTACCGAATCTGTAAATACCGAATTTATAAGGAATCGGTAACGATTCCAGATGTTGGGACCTACATCCCATTTACCGATTTTGAAATACCGAATCGGTAAAATTCGGTATTTCAAATTCGGTAAATGGGATTTACCTACATCGGGCCCATAGTCCTTAAACTCTGATATTTATTTGTCTACTTTGTCCAAAAGGGACTTTGCATCAGTGATCAATGGTATGTTTTAATCTATGATTCTATGATCTCTATTTCTTCTAATTGTTGTTTTGAGATCCTCTGGGCGGTCTCAACTGTTAGGACCATAAAATCCCTACTGCATTTGGTTTCATTGAAACTGTAAACTTTTTTGTAAAGTAGGTCATCAGTAAAAACAACTGCAACTTTTTTAATTTGTAGTCCTCCCGGTATTGTTCCTGCTATAAGATGTTGTAGTAAAAAATGTCCATGTAAATCTGTTCTTTTCTGTTTTTCTTTAATCTTAGTAGTTTTTCCATCTCGTTTTGTTCTTTTGCCGAGACACTCAATGAGGCCGAAGCGAAAAGAGGGGGGCGTCCAAAAGTTTTTTAATGTGTTCTTCACTATAAGAAAATGTTTGATTTTCTGTCGTTCTTCACTCTGCTACTGATGTCAAACTTCTTGCACGATCACCTTTCTTCACTCACTATTACATAACACACAATTTGCGAACCACTATCCGCAGCAAACTTAGTTGAACATGTGTTAACTAGCCACAATCGGATGCAACAACCTCGCAAAAATCTTTCTGCTATTATACTGAAACCACACAGGGTTGGTGCTCAGAGCAGTAAGGCAAAGCCTCAATAAACTATACAACAAAACAACTGCCAATACTGCCAGTTTACTTCTGCTCTTAGTTTTGAAAAACACTTTGATCTGAAACAATATGTATTATAGACTTCTCTTTCTATCAGAAATAAATCTTATTCTTTTATTTCAATTTTTTGCATATCAAAATGTACACATTTAATACAATTTTAACACATAGTTGACATTTGCACCTCGTAACATCATCAAATCAGCTAAAACATTCTTTACTTTGTTGTTCTCTCATTCTCTCATAATCTCTACATACACTCTTACATTCTCCACTCGACCTTTCCACACACTCTAAGTTTAAAATTCAAAAAGAAGAAATTTTGCTTGTATTATTAAAAAAAAACAGCCTCGGGACACCATTTCACAATATCTCAAACAATGTTTTGCACTTAAACATCATTGAGAATTCCTAAGGCTGGAAGAAGAACTGGTCTACACGTTTCAAACTCTCTAAAATTTGAAGAGTTCGCGTCAGGATCACGTAGCTGGAAAACAAAATAATAATGGTATTGCGTAAGCTAGGGATGCCTTCGACCTCTTAACTACATTTAGTGGCAGATTGGTGAACCTCTTACCTTAACACTGTTCAATTCAGCGGAGTCTCAGTTGGAAAACTATAATCTAAGACAGAAATGCAAACTCCCAGTAAGCCAATTATACTTAGCTGTGCTTTCAGTAAGCCACTTATACTCTCTGTGCCCGACGCTTGACATATCTCAAAACCATGCTTAACTTACAAGGATGTTTTCTCGAGGTGCCCGTCTATTTCGGAATGTAAAATGGTTGCTGTCGAACCTGCAAAAAGAGGAGATTCTGTCTAAACTCCAAATCTCCTTAAAAGTGCGATTTGTCATAACGATTGTTTACAATAGTTGGGACTTACTTATCCAGAGGCTCTCTTGAAGTTTCTACCTTACGTTTTTTAGTGGAAGCCAAATTCTTTTATCGTGAACGTCTCCACAGTATCTGTAACCAGAAACAGTATGACAGATTATAGCGGCTCTCAGAGTGACAGGGAATCTGTCGCTCTATAAATCCTTTGGCGGCATAGTCTGTTGTAGTAGTTACCTTAGTCAGTTGACAGGGATGAATCAAACACTCCGGACTCGATCCTTACTTCAGCGTTCAAGCGGAATAAGCGTTGTTCGGCTCAACGTTAATGCACGCCATAATACGGACGGTTGTGCCTCAGGGCTTTCTGGGAAATGTGGTTTCATAGTTGGAAGTCGACCAACCGCCAACCAACTAGTGTGTGCAGCATTACCGCAAAAAAATCAAACTACAGTAAGATCATTTGTAGGCCTGCCTCCAATGCAAGGACACCACAAATGCGGAACCTGCATTGTTTGTCCAAACACAGAGGAAGGAGCCCTGTTCCAACATAATCAAATACACTGAAAATATGAGACATTCACGAATTGTAAATCACATATTGTCGTATACAGAATAAAATGCCCGTGCGATATGCTGTACATCCGCAAAACACACTAAGAAATAAGAACCCGGATTACTCAACATGAATCAAGAATCAAATACAATATTGAGACAGCTCCATTGGTCAACCATTGGAAACTAAACAATCACACTGAGAAGGACCTCAGATGGACTGTCATTTCAAAAGTTGAATATGAACCAAGAGGAGGCAACATAGAAGAGAAACTCTCCAGGAGAGAGGTAATGCTCACTATAAAGTTTAATACAGCAACCAATGGCCTAAACGAAATGTCGGAAATTGACAGATTAAGCTAGTACCTGCTTAAAAAACTTTTTTTCCTTCCTCACTGAGCCATATCAGGTGTTGAAGATCACCTGAGAGAAATGCCCTAAACAAATTATAGTGTAACATAGGTCTGTAGAGCTCGCAGACCTCGGAGCCCTTCAGCATCTGCCCCTTAAATCACTGCAATGTGGGAACTCCGATGTCCATTTTTCTTGAGCAAAAGGTACCACAACTTGTCCGAATGAAATAATTGATGTAACCAGATTTCACCCCAAGGAAGAAGTGGGGCACCAGATTCATATAGTCAAACGCCCCCTCCCAAAAGTTCTAGTTCTTAAAAAATAACCCACATAGAATTTGTCTTTAATTTCTGAACAGACATAGGTATTGACCACCTACATTTCATTTATAAAAATTCACCGAACATTGTGATGAGCAATTGATGTCTAATTTCTCAGTGTGTTGTTCAGGTTAATTTCATCGAAATTTGTAATCTGCGGATTGTACCTGTTTAACAACACCATAGCGAGAAAAGACTTTTTTAGAAACCACAACTCCCAGCACATTACGCTGAAGGGAAATGTCCAGAAAGATCGGATTATTTACAAAGACATTGGCATAAGCATTATTATCTACCAGATTTTGCCATACTATTAAATGAATTCAACATTGATTGATCCCATCTCACTCTCAAAATCGACCTCCAACTGTGAAACCACATTTCCCAGAAAGCCCTGAGGCACAACCGTCCGTATTATTACGTGCATTAACATTGAGCCGAACGACGCTTATTCCGCTTGAATGCGGAAGTAAGGATCAAGTCCAGAGTGTTTGATTCATCCCCGTCAGCAGACTAAAGTAACTACTACAACAGACTATGCCGCCAAAGGATTTATATAGCAACAGATTCCCGGTCGCTCTGAGAGCCGCTATAATCTAACGTACCGTTTCTGGTTACAGATACAGTAGAGACGTTCACGATAAAATAATTTGGCTTCCACTAAAAAACGGAAGGTAGAAACTTCAAGAGAGCCTCTGGATAAATAAGTCCCAACTATTGTAAATAATTGTTATGACGAATCACACTTTTAAAGAGATTTGGAGTTTAGACAGAATCTCCTCTTTTTGCAGGTTCGGCTGCAACCATTTTACATTCCAAAATAGATGGGCACCTCGAGAAAACATCCTTGTAAGTTAAGCATGGTTTGGAGATGTGTCAAGCGTCGAGCACAGCTAGTATAAGTGGCTTACTGCAAGCACAGCTAGGTATAAGTGGCTTACTGAGAGTTTGCATTTCTGTCTTTGATTATAGTTTTCCAACTGAGACTCCGTTGAATTGAACAGTGTTAAGGTAAGAGGTTCACCAATCTGCCACTAAATGTAGTTAAGAGGTCGAGGGAATCCCTAGCTTACGCAATACCATTATTGCTTTATTTTCCAGCTATGTGGTCCTGACGAGAACTCTTCAAATTTTAGAGAGTTCAAAACACGTAGACCAGTTCTTCTTTCAGCCTTAGGAATTCTCAATGATGTTTATGTGCAAAAAATTGTTTGAGATATTGTGAATTTGTGTCCCATGGCTGTTTGTTGTAAATAATACAAGCAAAATTTCTTCTTTTTGAATTTTAAACTTAGAGCGTGTGGAAAGGTCGAGTGGAGAATGTAAGAGTGTATGTAGAGATTATGAGAGAATGAGAGAATGACAAAGTAAAGAATGTTTTAGCTGATTTGATGATGTTACGAGGGGCAAATGTCCACTATGTGTTAAAATTGAATTAAATGTGTAAATTATGATATGTAAAAAATTGAAATAAAAGAATAAGATTTATTTCAGACAGGAAGAGAAGTCTATAATACAAATTGTTTCAGATCAATGTGTTTTTCAAAACTAAGAGCAGAAGTAAACTGGCAGTATTGGCAGTTGTTTTGTTGTATACTTGTTAGCCCAGCACCGAAACACGCTTCGGCACCGTGCAAGACAAAGACCAGTGGACACTAATTCTTTGTGAATATTGATGTACCATTGCCCAATCCACAACTTATTTTCTGGGTCTCTGCCTTTCTTCTGTTGTATTTATTTGTTTATATTTATTGTGTCATTACCGTATGTGAGTGTGTTGAGTGTGTGTGTAGAAAGACAGATGCGAATTTGTGTGCATGTGTTTAAGGTCCGCTTTTTATTGTTGAGATCTCTGCCAGTGGGGATGAAATATTTTTCACTGATTCAATATGAGAATATATGTTTTGACTTTAAAATGGCCTAAAAAAAATGAAAATTCTGTCTTTTTTAATGTTAGTAGCTCGTAATACATTTGTTTTTTGTAAATTTGTCTTATTAACCATGTGATGCATCCTTTGTTAAATTAAATAATTTGTATGTACAGTACCGCAAATAAATCTTGATTTTGGTATGACTATTTTGTTTTTTATGATTTGTCGCATTCTCCCTGGATTCTAACCTAGTTTGGTTTCTGTTATCATCTTGGAGATGTGGTTACGCTCCATTATTATCATTTGGCAGGAGACACTTGTGTTCCTTGCTTGCGAGGGTGCTTCTTCTTTTCTGTGGGATTGTGATATACCAGAGTGTACTAAATAATCAGAAACCCAATTCTATTTTAAGATGTGCCCTTTGTTACGTGTAGAGGCCTATATGATCTGGATAATCCTTTAGAACTCATAAATTCAGGAAGCTGTTGTGTCATAAAGATGCGCACATTACCAATTTGCCAATCAAAATCACCAAGTATAATTATTGTTTGGTGGTGAAGAAATGTCTGGCCTATTAGATCAAACATTTCCATCTAGGAATTTGAATCTTGCTAAGGTGGATGGCATAAAAATTTTAAAACTGAGTAGCTCTTTCAAGCAGATTAAACAGCCATAGGCTAGTGCTTCAAACCTCTCTCCATGTAGAATTGAAATAATAACATTGTAGATGTTTGCAATGGAAAATAGCAACACCCTCTCATTCATTTTCAAAGCACTCTGAGCTTGATTCACAAAGGTAAACGTACTCTTTTTCTGTATTTACAAGCTACGATTTAATAATAACTTTACAACTGAGGAGACTCCCCATTTGGGCGGAAAACTCTGCACATAAAAAGATAGGTCCACAGTTTATGAACAGAACTTTATAGACTCCAGGAATTGGCATCACCATTTCTGTTCAGCCAGATTTCATCTAAGCCAATAGGCCTTGCTATGTTAAAGCTATTAGTTTTGCCAATATCTTGTAGCTAAGTTGTACGGCAGAGTAGTTGCTTTTCAGAATGGCTACAAGTTAGTGGTGTGGCACTAAAGAGAGTGGTGTAGAGTGGTGTGGAGTAATGTAAAGTAGAGTGGAGTTGCGTAGAGTAGCATGATCAAGAGTGCCATAGAGTAAAGTTGAATGATGTAGTGTGGACTGGCATAGAGTGGAATGGCGTGGAGTACAGTAGAGTTGTATAGACTGGTGTGGTGTAGAATGACGTAGAATGGCATTGTGTGGAGTGGAGTAGAATGACGTGGCATTGAGTGGAGTGGGGTATATAGAGCAATATGGCTTACAGTAGAATGATGTGACAAGTGGAGTGGAACGGTGTAGAGTTGAGTAGAGTGGATTGGCATAGTGTGGAGTGGCATACAGGGAGTGGCATAGAGTGTTGGAGACCAGCATTGCATTGAGTGGAATAGCAAAGAGTAGAGTAAAGTGGCTTAGAGTAGAGTAGAGTAGAGTGGTGTAGAGTGGAGTGAAGTGGAGTGGAGTAAAGTGGCACAGGGCAGAGTGGCATTTTAGGGCATAGAGTAGAGTGGCATTGTATGGTGTAGAGTACAGTGACATAGAGTAGAGAGGTGTAGAAAGAGAAGAATAGCATAGGTCAGAGTGGCATAGAAGAGCATTGTGTGGAGTGGTGTAGAGTAGAGTGGAGAAGAGTGGCATTGCAAGGACTAGAGGGGAGTGGCATAGAATAGAGTAGAGCAGAGTAGAGTAGACTGGCATGCAGTGCCATATAGTAGATTGGTGTAGAGTACGATGGTGTACAGTAGGATGGAGTGGGGTAGAGTGGAGTTGAGTAGATTAGAGTGGCATTGTGTAGAGTGACATACAATGTCATTGTATGGCATGGAGCAGCATAGCGTAGAGTGGTCTAGACTAGAGTAGAATAGCATAGAATAGGGTGGATTAGAGTGGGATAGAGAAGGGTGGAGTGGAGTTGCGTAAAGTAGAGTGACATAGAGTGGAGTGGCAACAAGTACCATGGAGTGGCTTAACATGGAGTGGCACAAAGTGGTGTAGAGTGCAGTGGAGTGGTGCAGGGTAGACTGGCACTAGGTAGAGAGAGAATGTCCTGTAGTAGAGCGACATGGCAAAGAGTGGCAATGTGTGGAGTGGTGAAGAGTGGAGTGGCATTCCATGGACTAGTGTATAGTGTCATAGCGTGGGACAGAGTGAAGTAGAGTAGACTGGCATGAGGTAGCATATTGTGGAGTAGCATAGAGTGGCATAGAGTACAGTGCTGTAGAGTAGGAAGGTGTGGCATAGAATTGCATTGAGTAGAATGGCATGGAAAAGAATGGCAGAGACTGGAGTCATGTGGTGTTAAGCGGAGTGGAGTGGAGTGGTGTATAGCAGAGTGACATAGAGTAGAGTGGCATAGAGTAGTGTAGAGTGGCATTGTGTGGACTGCAGTAGAGAGACAACGAGTGGTGTAGAGAAGAGTGGAGAAGGGTAGAGCAGAGTAGAGTGGTGTGGAGTGGCATAGAGTGGCATTGAGTAGAGTGGCATAGAGTAGGGTAGAGCAGGGTGGTGTGGCATAGCATAGAGTAGAGTGGTGTAGAGTGGAGTGGCATACAGTGGCATTGTGTGAAGTGGAGTGGTGTAAAATAGAATTGAGTGGTGTAGAGTAGAATGAAGTGGGGTAGAGTAGAGTGGAGTTAAGTAGAGTAGAATGGCATAGAGTGGCATGGCATAGAGTGGTGGATCATGGTGTGGAGTAGAGTAAAGTGGCATAGAGTAGAGTGGCATGTGTAGTGGTGCACAGAGTGGATGTAGTGGAGTGGCTTAAAGTAGAGAGGTATAGAGTGGCATTGTGTGCAATGTAGTCACATAGAGTAGAATGGAGTGGCGTAGAGTACACTGGTGTGGAGTAGAATGATGTAGAGTAGAGTGACATAAAGCAGAATGGCGTGGCACAGAGTACAGGTGAGTGTCATATGATAGAGTGGACTGGCATTGAGTAGAGTGGGTGGAGTGATGAAGTAGAGTGGTGTGGAGTAAAATGGCATAGAGTGGAGTGTGTTGGCATAGAGTAGAGTGAAGCAGAGTAGACTGGCATAAAGTGGCATTGTGTAGAATGGCATTGAGTGCGGTGGAATTGTGTGGAGTGTGTAGAGTGGCATTGCGTGGAGTGGCATAGAGTAGGGTAGAGTAGAGTGGCAATTTGTGAAATGGAATAAAGTGGGGTAGAGTAGAGTAGCATAGATTAGAGTGGGGGAGAGTAGAGTGAGGAGAGTAGAGTGGTGTGTAGTACAGTGGTGTGGGACAGCATGGCATAGAGTGGCATAGAGTAGAGTTGCATAGAATGGTGGGGCATAGAGTGGCATTGTGTGGAGTGTAGTAGAGTAGAATGAAGTGGTATAGAATAGAATAGGGTGGGGTAGAGTAGAGTCAAGTTAGCTAGAATAGAGTTGTGTGGCATAGAGCAGTGTAGGGTGGCATGAAGTAGAGTGGTGAGGGGTAGAGTGAAGTGGCAAAGAACAGAGTGTCATGCATAGTGTGGCACAGAGTGGCATGTAGTGGAGTGGCTTAGAGTAGAGTGGCATAGAATCGCATTGTGTGCAGTGGAGTGGTGTCGAGGAGAACTGAGTGGTGTAGAGTAGAATGGAGGGGTGTAGAGTGGTGTAGAGTAGATTGGTAGAAAGTAGAGTGATGTAGAGTGGCATGGAGTAGAGCGGTGTGGAGTACTGTAAAGTGGCATAGAGTGAAGTGGTATGGGCTAGAGTGGTATAGAGTGGAGTAGCAAAGAGTGGCGTGGCGCAGAGTGGTGTGGCATTGAGTGGTATTGTGTGCAGAAGTGGCTGCAGAGTAGAATGGAGTTACACAGAGTAAGAGAGTGGGGAAGACTGGAGTATAGTAGAGTGGCGTAGAGTACAGTGACATAGAGTATAGTGGTGTAGATTAGAGTACAGTGGAGCACCGTAGAGTACAGTGGAGTGGCCCAGAACACAGTGGAGTGGCATAGAGTACCATGGCATATAGTAGAGTGTATTGGCATAGAATGGAGAAGCATAGACTCTGTGTTTTTGTGTCACAGTTCTTTAGGATGGTGTGACCCGTACCACAGCACCTGACAGCGAGCTTGACGGGCCTGTATTACAAAACTATCTACCGGTTTAATAGCACATTCTGCAGACTTTCCGTTTGTCAAGCAATGTTTGTCCAGCGATAATAATGGCACGATAACTCTGCCACTGAAGTATGTGCTGACGAGAGATCACTGTTATGTCAACCTGTAGTTTTAACTCCTAACAAAGTACCGCAGAGGGTTATTATGCCTGCTGCAATGAACATGTAGTGCATATCACATAAGTTACTTTATATTGATCGCTTAGTAAGCTTTTGCTTTTATCACAGAGATCCTTTTGTTACCTACGCTTAATCATATAGAATCCTAATGTAGCTATGAACTGTCATCAAAATCCTGCAGGCAAACTGCAAGGTATATATATTGTTTTTGTCTTCCACAGTGTTTTATTATGCAAATGTAGGTAACAATGTTTTCTTTGTTTAGAAATATATTTGTATTAGTGAACTCAACTCCAAGCACTATACAGCGTTTCAAATCATGAGTCAGTGATTCTTGAAATCAAGCACTTTTTAACAAAATGCCTACCAGTATGGATGACACGTAACTCCTACACTCTGTAGTCTTCCTTGTTTTATGTAACATTTAGTAAACAGTGATTTACACATGTTGCAACTGCATCTGCTGCACAAATGTGCACTGCCTTTTTTTGTGTTTTAGTTTGAATATCTTTAATGCCAGTTTCATTTTGCAGAGATCGCTGTAGAGGCAGGCTAAGGCTGTGAAAGGTAAAACTGGGTAGTCTTGGATTAGTCAATAATTTTTATTGTACTAAAAAATATGTTACTTCAGGAAAATATGTGTGTGAGCATACATACTGCGGAGATTTCATTCTCCCATTGTAGAACCCAGTGATGCCATAGTATGACATCACTGGGAGATTCTGAGAGAATGGTCAGTTGATGAAGCTGGAGGTTGCTATACACTTGTGTAGCTGTACTTATATGAATAAAGGCTTTTAATTCATTAACCACTGCCTCTGTGGTTACTACATTTCATGGCGACGAGGGTGGGATTCTGCGCAGGAGGCAGATGCCTGAGTGACCTCCACCCCTGGAAAAAAAAATGGTTATTTCTAAACTGTGAGTAAATTTGTGGTTTTGCCAAGGCTTGTTTGTTTGTAAAGAAGAAGACTTAAGGAAGGAACTAATTTGCTGCTTGGATATTATAAGAAGCTGGAGTCTTGACATTGTGGCACTTAAACTATTATTATGGCCTCTTTTAAAATATCCTTGTCCACGACATTAAAGCAATTTAACTTATCTTCGTGGATGTCAGCGTTGAAGTTCCTATGCAAACAGAACTTGTCAATGGAGTCCAATTGGTTTCGAGTATTATGTCAAGGTTTCTTACGGGATTGGATATAAAGCATGAAAGAGTGGCGTTGTTCAGACCACAAGCTGATGGATTAGTTGAGCGAGTTGATCGCATCACAGTGGACAACATTCAATTGTCTTTGATTAATGGTTAAAAGTGGAGAAAGGAACTAGACAAAATGATCTGGGCTCACAGGGTGACTCCTCATTCGATTACTGGTGTATCACCTTTTGTAGCTTTAGCCACATCGCTGCTTGCAATATTCCCCTCCTGTGCTGGACCACAATTAAAACGGGTGTGGTCATGACAAGCTCAGCTCGTCATGAGCACACGAGCACTGTGCTGCATGACGAGCTGAGCTCGTCATGAGCATGGAAGGGGTTAAAAGGAAGAGAACCAGCAACCAAAGAATCTTCTGTGTGGTTGCAAAAGAAAGATCAAGTCTGGGTGGATCGAGAATTAATAGCAGAAAGAGTTAAGGAGTCTCAAGAAAGGAACAAAAATTATTATGACAGAAGGAAAGGCGTGAAGGATGTTAAAATCATTATTGGTGATTGCAAAGAAAATGGGATTTGTAAGAAAAGGTGAGAGCAAGTTTTCCAGACCTCAAAGAGTGATAAAAGTGTTCAACTCAGTACTAACTCTGGATGATGGAAAAATGTGGAGTATGGGTAATTTATGCAAAGTAGATGTTGCTAATTCTGTTGAGCAATTGGTGCAAATGTAAGAATTTTTTTATTGAGTATTATGTTATTGTGGTTGGGTATATTCATTTCTTGTAATTGATTTTAATATGTATAAGTATTTATGTTTTATTGCAATTCCTTGTAAGGGGGGAGATGAGTGGAGATTTCATTCTCCCATTGTAGAACCCAGTGATGCCATAGTATGACATCACTGGGAGATTCTGAGAGAAAGGTCAGTTGATGAAGCTGGAGGTTGCTATACATTTGTGTAGCTGTACTCATAGGAAAAAAGGCTTTTTATTCATTAACCACTGCCTCTGTGGTTACTACACATACATGTTTTGTTTTTTTACTTCTGAATAGATTAATTCATGATTGATGTCCAACTATGGTCAAGTCTAGTGGACATGTGGATTATAGAAAGACACGATAGGGACGGTAATGCTGTCTCTCTGAAACTAAAATAAGCATTTTGTTCACTCCAACCAACCATGGAACCTAAATCTTTCAACTGTATTATCTCTAGTAACAACAGGAAAATGATTAAATGGCCACAAATAGAGAACAGTGCAGAGACCCTGGCACAAATTTACACCATAGTTATTGACTCCTTGAAGACCCTAGACACTAATAATGTGAGGAGCAAGCTAAGGTAGACACATTCAAAATCCTAGTTAGTAATATAAATAGATTCTTCTATAAAGTCTACAGTGGAAGGACGAAGAATAGGAATAAAACAAACAAGTGGTTTAATGAAAACTGTAAACTTGCACGGCAAGCACTGATGGGAGCAATCAAGTCTGGCCAGGGAGACCTCATAGCCATGAAAAGGAAGGCCTACAAAAATGTAAAAAATTAGTAACATAGGAATTGGCACATAGGGCTATGGCAAGACTTACTAGCTGCAGCACACACTAAAAACAGTAAAGAATTTGCGAAAGGGACAAGACGCCTGGTTGTGGAAAAAAAACATTCACATTCTGCCACAGACCTGGGAAGACCACTTCTCTAACTTATACGTAGGGTCAGTGGACAATGGTGTAATGCCCATAGTGCCCCTTAATCTGGGAGTAGATAATGATTGCTTATCTTTCACCATACATGAAACCTAGGAAGCAATCACAACCACACAGAGGGGGAAAGCCCCAGGCTTAGATCTGATCCCGGGGGATCTCTATCTATCAGAACCCCAAATATGGAATGTCATTCTTAACCACACATATAATGCCATACTAAAAGGGGCAGAAATACCAGAATCCTAGCTAAGTGCCAAGGTCGTCCTCATCAAAAAAAAGGGAGACAAAAGTGATCTGGCAAATTACAGGCCCATAAGCCTCATTTATATCGCCCAAAAAATAATTTGCCTCCAGCTGCCGGGGAGAATAAATGACTGGTTAAGGGAGGGAGAATTACTATCATCCCTGCAGGCAGGATTCAGAGGGAAGACAAGCACTTTAGATCAGCTGCTTCGCTTCCTTATGATCTTATGGAAATATGTAACAATTGGGAAGGCCGCCTTATATGTGGTATTTGTCGATCTCTGCGCTGCCTTCGATTTAGTGCCATGGGGGAAACTTTGGACAGCCTTGAATAAACTAGGGATCCTAATAAATCTCCTACAAATCTTCATGATACTGCATACAAACAACTATACTCAAATCAGATGGGGGAAGGAAGGTGGGCTAACAAATCAAATAGGGGTGAGGCAAGGGTGCGTTCTCGCACCAACCCTCTTCAAACTTTACATAAATGGCTTGATCTCAACATTAACAGGCAACAGGCTGAAGGGGTGACCCCCCCCCCCCCAGCTTACAGGCCAACAGGTGCCTGCATTACTCTTTGCAGATGACAACTTTCTCATCTCACGAACACCACTGGGTCTCCAAAACCTAGTGGACAAGTTTTGGAGGACCATAGACAAGAAATTAATAACCAAAAAACGAAATTCATGGCTTTGAATCATCACAAGTGTTTTAACCCACACATAATACTAGTCTCAACTATATTAGAAGAGGTGAAACAATTTGCTTACCTAGGGCTGTGACTTTCAAATACACTATCATGGTCACCACAACCATTGAAAAGCCAGTTGTCACTGCAGCATGTGGGGATGACTTTAATCACAAAGCTAAGGAAGTCAATTTATAGAACATTGAGCCCGCAATTCAAGTATATCACGCAAAGGGACTAGGCGCCGTACTCTATGGTACAAAACTCTGGGAACACACTAATGCAACCACTATTGAAAAAACAGAAAACAATTTCATCAGATCTGTGCTTGAACTTCCCCGAAAAGCCCCACTAACACCAATGCGCTTAGATCTGGGCACGAAGAGTGTTACCCACGCATTTGCCCTATGGCCTCTAACTTTTTGGATGCGCATATGGGTAAATGAGTCACCACTGCCAATGAAAGAATCGCTGCTAGAAATATTATCGCTGGACACCAAAGGTAGTGTCCAATGGCTCAACCACATTAGGCAATGGTTGGTCCAACTTGGCTTGAGTGACCTATGGCTATCCACCGGAAATATTTTTTTAAAAATGACAAATCTCCTCGAAAAGAAATATTGGAGCCAAGTAGAGCATAGCTGGTTAAATGGGAATAATGCAGGAGCAATAACAATCTTATTCCTAAACATTAAAGACAACGTGCAGCAAGAAGAAGACTTCTTGAACCAAATAGAGCCACTACTCGCAATATCACTTTATCTACAATGTAGGTATGGTATTTTTTCAGTTAATAGTTTTGTTAGTAACTCAAAAAGGTATTGACATCTTACTCAGTTGTCCAGGGTGTAAAGGTGTTCTTGAATCAGAAGTTAATTTCTTATTTTTCTGTCCCATGTACAAACAAATAAGAAGGACCTGGCTAATCCCAATCTGTCGAATTCTGACAGCTAATTGTTTAATAGAGATTGTCAGAATCTTGAAAAGTGATAGCACAGAATATCTAGTCTTTGGCCTGTCCAGATATTTGCTCCATGCATGGATGACACGAAGTAGAGCATTAATGAACATCAAACAAGCACAAACAGGGTTAGGAGTATGCTAACTGCAGGGAAGACGAATCTTGTGCATGGATGAGTGACATTGAAGGGATTATAATGGAAAGTAACTGTGAAATATAGTAGTTTCCCTCTATCCCGTTTAAAACATCCCAGCTAATTTTCTTTTTGTTTTAATGCATCCACGCACAAATGCCCATGATATGATTTAAGCATGTGATGGCTCAACTAATTATGTTGCTATTTTTATGGTTAACTTGATATTTTTATGTACTTGTGACGCTAAGATTAATTGCGATTTTATTGTATATATTTTAATTTTAATATGACTTGCTCATTGATGTTTCAAATGTATAAGCACTAGTCACTTTATGAAATAATAGCGTAAGCACAATAGCAAATAGAATGCTATTGTAAGGCTTACAATTTCTTTAAAAAAGTAACAGCCAGTGGGGAATGTTATCGTGATTGATGCACAAGGAAAAAGTGTCAAATGTAATGCATTCTAATAGCATACTTTTCTAGGAGTACCCGATGTGGGAATTGCTTCTCCTCCTTCACCTTCACCCTATCTGTTTGAAAATGTATTGACTAAATGTACTATAAATTGATGTGCTTTTATGGTTTAATAATAAAATCGAATAAAGATATCTATCTATCTATCTACATATATGTATGTGTTTGTGTGTATATTTTTTCACTAAAGGTTAAAAAGATGTTATAGCTGGGCTCAGACTTCACATGTGCAAATCCATAGAAATTCAGCAGTTATATTAACCTGAGATAACTTACGCCCCCGTCAATGCGCTGCTTATGATCTCACATGTTACATTGACATGGACAGTTACATAACTGCTAACATCACTGATGATATCTCAAATGACATCCTTGAAGACATCATCCATTGACTGTATGTGTTTTGTAAACATTAACATTTCTGAGACTTACATATACTGAGCTACTGCATAAGCTAAATTTCTAAACATACTGTACCACTGCTGAGTGATACTGTTTCTAAGATATGTCATCTGAGTAGCGGTGTGGCGGTCTGTGTGAGTGGGTGCCTGAGTGGCTGTATAGGTATGTGAGTGTGTGTATCGATCTGTCAGAGGGTGTGTGAGTGGCTTTTTAGCTCTGTCAGTAAGTATGAGAGTGGCTGCATAGGTCTGTATATGGGTTTGTGAGTGGTTTTCTGAGTGTGGGAGTGGCTATGTGTGTAGTTTTATGGGCATGTGAGTGGGTGTGTGAGTGGTTATATTGATGTGTGAGAGGTTGTGTGGGTGTGTGAGAGGTTGTATGGGCGTTTGAGTGTGTGAGAAGGTGTCTGATTAGATGTGTGGTTATGTGAGTGGGTGTGTGAGTGCTTGTATGGGTGTGTGAGTGGTTTTATGGGTCTGTGTGTGAGTGGTTGTGTGGGTGTATGAGTGGGTATGTGAAAGGTTGTATGGATGCATGAGTGGGTCTTTGAGTGGCTATGTGAGTAGCTGTATAGGTAAGTTAGTTGGTATGTGAGTGGCTGTATGAGTGAGTGAGTGGGTATGTGAGTGGCTCTATGGATGATTGAGTGGGTGTGTGAATGGTTGCTTGGGTGTGTGAACAGGTGTTTTAAGAGGTTGTATAGGAATGTGAATGTGTGTGAGTGTTTCTGTGGATGATGTCATCCGTGATGCCATTTGAGATGTCATCCGTGATGGCACTGACCATTTCATGAGTGATGTAATGTGTGAGGTCATCAGTAGTGCATTGCCAGGGCATAAGTTATAGTTAACTCAGGTAAACTGTAACTGCTCAATTTCTATGGTTTTGTATGCGTGAAATCTAGCGTACCGTAACCTTTGTTTTTTTCAGTGAATTTCTAAGCTTTTTTCAAATTCTATTTCCTAACTATAATATCCCTGTAATCTTTGTGTTTTAGTGAATTATAAAGATTTTTGAAATGTTTTTTCTAAAATGCTATATCCCTCTAATCTTTAGTGTTTTTTGTTAATTTGTAGGATTTATTTATAATACTATGGGGCTTATTTATGAGAGCCCTGCTTTACTTTTATATCATGTAAAATGGTACATGCATGATGCAGGGCTCTCATAAAGATTTACGATAACTCACAAAGCCTCATTACATGGCTTTGAGTGCTCACGTAAATCATGAGCAAGGCAACGCAGAGGAAATCACTGTGTTGGTCTACTCTGCACCTGGGAGGTGTTCCATTGGTGTTGCTGTGGGTTTTTCCGTGCAACACTCATGGAATTTGATGCTGCCCCAGATTTACAAAGTCATATAAACCTGGGGAAGAGCCAAATAGGTTTATTTCTCCTCGTTTTTTTCGTCTTTCTCTGTGTGCTGCGGCAAACTGAGAAAGATGAAAACGCCTTGTAGGATTGTTTTTGTGCAGGAAGGTGCCTGTATCTGCACTGGTGTATTCCTGGGTTGGTCAGTGTATGTGTCAGTGTGTGCCTGAGTGTGTTATTTCATGCTTTAGTGTTTGGATGGATATGTCAGTGTCTGTTTTGGTGTATGCCTTGCTCTGTCAGTGTCTGCTTGATGTGTGCCTAGGTTTCTTAGTGTATGCATTTGTATACCCCTGGGTGTGTCCATATATGCATCCGTGTGTGCCTGGGTGTGTTATTGCATGCATTAGTGTATGGCTGGGTCTGTCAGTTTCTGCTTTGTTGTATGCATGGGTGTGTCAGTGTCTGCATCTGTGTATGTGTTGGTGTGTCAGTGTATCCATCATTGTCTGCCTGGGTGTGTCAGTGTATCCATCAGTACGTGCCGGGGTGTGCAAGTGAATGCATCAACATGTGCCTGGGTATGTCAGTGTATGCATTTCTGTATGCCTAGGTGTGTCAGTATCTACACTGATGTGTACCTTGGAGTGTCAGTGCATGTGTAAGTTTGTGCTTTGGTGGGTCAGTGTTTGCATGATTGTGTGCTTTGGTGTGTTAGTATATGGATTTGTATCTGCCTGGTTGTGTCAGTGTATGCATCAGTGTCTGCCTGGGTGTGTGAGCATATGCATTAGTGTGTAACTGGGTGTGTCAGTGTACAGATTAGTGTCTACCTGGCTGTCTCAGTATATGCATTAGAGTGTGTCTGGGAGTGTTATTGCATGCATTAGTGTTTGGCTGTGTTTGACAGTGTATGTTTGGGTGTTTCAGTGCCTGCATTGGTGTATGCCTGGGTGTCTCAATGTATGTGTCAGTGTGTGCATAAATGTGTTTGAGGATGCATTAGTGGTTGGCTAAATTTGCCAGTGTCTGCATCAGTGTATGCCTGGGTCTGTCAGTGTGTGCACCAGTGAGTGCCTGGGTGAGGCAGTGTCTGCATTGTTGAATGCCTGGATATGTCCGTGTACACACTGGTGTATGCCTGGCTGTGTCAGTATCTGCTTTGGTGTTTACCTGGGTGTGTCAGTGTATGCGTTGGTGTATGCCTGGATGTGTCAGATTATGTATCACTGTGTGTGCCTCAGTGTATTATTGGATGCATTAGTGTTTACCTGGGTGTATCAGTGTCTGCACTGCTGTATACCTGGGTGTGTCAGTCTGTGTGCCAGTTTATACCTGGGTGTGGCAGTGTCTACATGGGTGTCTTAATGTATGCATTAGTGAGTGGCTGGGTGTGTCTCTTGCCTGTTTGAAATCGGGGTCCCTAGTTGGCAGCGGTTTTCACTCTGTCCAAGTAGGGACCCTTATTCTCATCAGGGTAAGGTAGTTACACAACCGAAATAACCCGTTTGCCCCCCTTGGTAGTTTGCCATGAGCAGTCAGGCTTATCTCAGAGGCAATGTGTAAAACCTTTGTACATAAACACACAGTAACACAGTGTAAACACTACAAATGAACACCACACCAATTTATAGAAATAACCAATCATTGTAAGAATAAAACAAGGCCAAAATGACAAACATCCAACATACAAAAGTAGAGATATGAATTTTGCAAGGATAAACTAAAAATACAGTTCCTTGGAGTAAATAGTGCCAACAGGAGCAATCGCAGCGTTGTGATCAACACAAATCCAACAGTCCGGTGGTGTGGCGTCAGGAAAACCCACAAAACAATACCTTTGGAAATAAAGAGGCCTCGGGAACCTTGCAATGAAATCTAAAGATGAGGCCTCACTGGCATTGGCAGGTATCTGTTCCAAAAGTCAGTGCAGAAATCAGTGAGACACCTCGAAGTCACAAGCGTTATGGATTGATCTCGGTGATGTCGCAGTCAAGAGCGCTGGCATCAGGGCTGCGAAGTTGTCGCAGTCGATGCATCATTCTCCTCAGAAGGAGTGACACAGGTTCGGTGCAGGCAGAGTCACGATGTAGAAGCGCTTTCATCTGTAGTCCCGGGGCTGAGGTATGAGATGGGTGATGTATAGTGCACCTCACGAATGTTGCCCTGACCAGGGTGCAGGCAACGGCATCATTGGACGAAGTCAATGTCGATGGTGCTGTCGTTGACAACCCGGGAGCTGCAATGTGAAATGGGGCGATGCGTTGTGCTCTTCATGAGCGGTCCCCTCAGCCACGGTGCAGGCAGCAGTGTTGATGATGGTGTGAAGCGGCGGCAGCGGTGAGGTTACGGCTCCGATGTCATGGTGGTCAATGCATTGTGCTTTTCACAAGCAGTGACCACGGCTTCGGTGCAGACAGCGGCATCAATGATGACATCGGTGTTGTTTTTTTTGGAATGACAGCACAACTGCTTAGTTCAAAGGGCCCAGGACTGGTTTGGGCAACAATTGGCAATGCAGTACTTACAGCAGAAGAGTTCCTGTACTGGCAACAAGTGTGGATAAAGTCTTTGAATTCCCTGAAACTTCCAAAAGGAGGCAAGCACACACAGCCCATTAGAGAACCATGGCAAGAAGGATGAAGAAAGCAAGTCCAGTCCTTTCACTGTCCAAGACAGAAGCAGAAAGCAGCAGGCCAGCACAACACAGCTACAAACAGAGTGACAGTTCCCCTCCTACAGCTTCTCCAACTCTTCTTCATGGCAGAAACACCCAATAGTGCAGAAGTGTTCTAAAAATGTGAGAGTCACCAGTCCATTACTTATACCCCTTTCTGCGTTTGAAGTAGGCATACTTCTAAAGGATAGTCTTTGTAGTCTCCAAGATCTTGCTGTGCCCTGACCTGGCTCCAGACACTCTACAGGTGGGTGGAGATATCTTTGTGTCGGGACAAGCTCAGCCCTATTCAGGTGTTAGTGACATCTCCTCCCACAACTCTAGCTCAGGAATGCCCATCAGCCTGGTGATGGGCCATCAGACTATTCAGGGCACACCTCAACTCCCTTTTGTGTGACTATCTGGAGTGAATGAACAAATAGCCCAACTGTCAGTCTAAACCCAACGTGGATTCCACAGGCAGGCAGAAGAACAGAATGGCAAAGCAAGAAAGTGGCATGTTCAAACACACTATTTATAAAACCAACTTCAATAAAAGATGTATTTTTAATTTCTGAGTTCATGGAGCCCAAACTCCAAATCTCTATCTTTTCTCAATCAAAAGTTGTACTTGTAAGATGTTACAAGACAGCTCCAGCGATAGCCTATGGGAGAGATAGTCCTTGGAATAGTAAAAAACGAAATTGGCAATATTTCACTACCTATCACATACACTGAACCCTGCCTATGAGGCTACCTTGGGTGTACCTTAGGGGTGTCTTACATGCAGAAAAACTGAAGGTTTTGGCCTGGCAAGTGGGTACACTAGCCAGGTAGACATGGCTGTTTAAATCTGCACTCACAGACATTGCAGTCTCAGACCTGAGACATGTTTGCAGGGCTACTAATGTGGGTGGCATAATCAGTGCTGCAGGCCCACTAGTAGCATTTGAATTACATGCCCTGGGCACACACAGTCCCTAGTCCCTAGTTTACTAGGGACTTAGCAGTAAATCAAATATAGGTATCACTTATAATCAATCATAATCACAATTTATACAGGGAGCACTTGTTCTTTAGCACTGTACAGCAGTGGTAAAGTGCCCAGAGGTCAATAACCAGCAGAAAACGAAATGCAGCACACTGTCAAAAACAGGAGGTCAGAAGCATAAAAGACAGGGGAAAAGCATGCCAAAGATATCAGGTCTAACACCCTGGATAAACTGACCAGGGATTGGTATGATAGGGGAGCACCCTAGCGGACGTTTAGCAGTATTACTGAACCTCCAAGTTGGTGATGGTAAATGACTGGGTCTTCGTGTCTCAGACATCCCCTGTTGTTAGAATGCATAGACACATGATGGACAGCAAGGTTATCCATCCTCACTTTATAGGAGGGGTTCTCTGATATCAATGCCCTCCCATACAATGATGGTAGTGAAAATCTGGCAAGAAGTGACAAATTGTTTGGGCTGCGGGGGGAGACTTACCAACAAAACGCCGCTGTGGGATTCTGATGCCCTAATGAACCTTGGGAGACAACAAGACTTTTCCAAATGGAACTTGATAGACATCTCCAAACTGTGTGACCTATGGGCAAGGGGATTGTTGTTCCCCTAAAGGATATTACTACGGAGATTCAATTGGCAGACTCTGAAACTTTTGATAGCTGCAGGTCATCCCATATAAAAAAGGGCATGGAATTAGCAGAATCCTCCCACTTGGAGGCCCAGTTGCTAACAGAGCCCCTGCTAAAAAAAAAATCATATTGCTGGTGTATCACAAAATGTAATATAAACCCCCAGACACTCTGCCAAAACTCCAGACAAAATGGGAGAGGCATCAGGGAGCTTGAAGATGGGAATGGGGGAGATTGCAATAAGGTCTGGGTTCGGACTGATCCTTCATCCTTTATACTACCATTCGCCTCATGAACTCAATCCACTCTGGCTCGCCTTCTGACCCCTGCCCCCACCACATCTTCAACAAAGCTGACTCCATCATCGCACCCCATCTCCGCGATGTCATTAACTGCTCTTTCAACTCCACCACCTTTCCAGAAAGCTGGAAACACGCCCAACTCAGCGCCCTTCTGAAGAAACCCACAGCAGACCCCTCTGAACTTAAAAACTTCCGACCCATATCCCTCCTCCCATTCCCGGCCAAAGTCATCGAGAAAGCCGTCAACAGCCAGCTCGCCGCCTTCCTTGAATCCAACAACTCCCTTGATCCATCTCAATCCGGGTTTCGAGCCAAACACAGCACCGAAACCGCCCTCATTGCAGTGACCGACGACATCCGAGCACTCCTGGACAACAGAGAAACAGTGGCCCTCATCCTACTCGACCTTTCCGCTGCTTTCGACACAGTCTGCCACAGCACCCTTATACATCGCCTCAGCAACATCGGCATACAAGGAAAAGCCTTGGACTGGATCATCTCATTCCTCGCTGGGAGAACTCAAAGAGTCCGACTTCCCCCATTCTACTCAGAGGCCACCAAAGTCATCTGCGGCGTACCTCAAGGATCCTCACTCAGTCCCACCCTCTTCAACGTCTACATGAGTCCTCTCGCCTCCATCGCGCGTCAACACAAACTCAACATCATCTCTTACGCCGACGACACCCAGCTAATCCTTTCCCTCACCAAAGACCCCAACACCGCCAAAACCAATCTTCACGAAGGCATGAAAGAAGTAGCCGAATGGATGAAACAGAGCCGCCTAAAACTCAACTCAGACAAAACGGAGGTGCTCATCCTAGGATCTTCCCCCTCAGCTTGGGACGACTCTTGGTGGCCTTCCGCTCTGGGCACAGCACCCACACCCACAGACCATGCACGTAACCTTGGCTTCATCCTAGACTCCTCTCTCTCGATGTCCAGACAAGTCAACGCCGTCTCGTCCTCCTGCTTCAACGTACTTCGCATTCTCAAAAAGATCTTCCGCTGGATCCCCCTCGAGACAAGAAAGACTGTCACCCACGCACTGGTCACGAGTCGACTGGATTATGATAACACACTATACGCCGGAATCACAACAAAACTACAGAAAAAACTCCAGCGCATCCAAAACGCGTCAGCGAGACTCATATTAGACATCCCGCGCCAAGATCACATCACCGGACATCTAAAAGACCTCCACTGGCTTCCCGTCAACAAAAGAATTACTTTCCGCCTTCTCACCCACGCACACAAGGCCCTCTACAATCTAGGACCCGAATGCCTCAACGCTCGATTGTCCTTCTACAAACCCACCCGCCAACTAAGATCGTCCAATCAAGCCCTCGCCGCAGTCCCGCGCATCCGGAAATCCACCATGGGTGGCAAATCCTTCTCCTACCTGGCTGCCAAGACCTGGAACTCACTCCCCACCCACCTCCGCCTTACTCAGAACCACATCTCCTTCAGAAAAGAACTTAAAACCTGGCTATTCGACAAATAATGTACCCCTTCCCCTAGCGCCTTGAGACCCTCTGGGTGAGTAGTGCGCTATACAAATGCCCGAACTTGAACTTGAACTTGAACTTGAACTCTAGGACGCCCTTTTTTGTGGGGAAGAGTGCATCAGACCTATGTTTGCGAGGATGTGGGCAGGTGAGAAACATTTTTTACATCATATGGGCCTGTACAGTAACGAAAACTTACTGGAAGAAGATTGCAGAATATCTGTCCCAGGTGGGAGGAGTGGTTATTGATGGCTCTGCCCACGGGACGCCCCTTCGCTGGGGCAGCTGTGTGCTCAAAAAATCAATTAACATAACATAACATAACATATGTACAGAACATATGGGACGAGACTACAGCCTCGAAGGACAAGAAAATATGGACTGCCTGTGGCCTGTGTGTGGCAAAACAAAACATTGCCAGATGGTGGGGTGCCAGGGAATCTTCGGGCTTTGAGGAATGGATAAAACACTGGTGCATGTTTACCAAAAAGGTGGTAAATAATGAAAGGGGTTCTCCCAAAAAAGAGATAATATTTGGTAGAAATTGGAATGTATGCATACCGTGGACTGGGCCCCACAAAAAATGACTTGGCACCCTCTGGTGGGATATTGGGAGAAACACAACAATGAGGGGTAAAATAATGACAGCTACATGGGGGCGTGTGGGGTTAGCATTGTATTAACTGGTTTATCAAAGGTTGTAATAGCTTTTGTGCGATAGAGAGTGAAATGTTGTTTCCTTCAGTTTGCAACGTGGCAAATAGCAACATTGCTCAAAAAAAAGGCTGTCCACTGAAAGAGAGAAAGGGAGTGTGTTAATCTAGGCTGTAAAGTGTGGGCTATCCAGAAAACATGTTTATTTCATTTTAGACTTGAGAGGCTGTACTTAGAACAGCGTTTTTAATGTAGTATGTAGTTGGGATCTAGTTGAAACTAGATTCCAGAAACTTAAATGTGATGAGGCGTGAAGTGAGCAATATGTTATTGAGACATTTTTAGACAAAACAGTGTACAGTTAGTTTTTGCATTACACATTTGTACGTTATTCATATTGCTGTGAGGAGTGCAATTATGTTTAAAAAAATCACACACAGCTCCATTCTGCCCCGGACAATGATGCAGAATATGTTCATTAAATGAACTCATTTATCAACGCTTCTGCACTGCTCCTGTTATCCACCCTGTGCTCTGGTGTATGGGAGGGAAGATGATGGGTTGGTTTAAATGGCCTCTTCCAGGGTTCAGGGTTAAGATCCTGTTAGGATTGCAACCGATCCCAAGTGAAACTCGGCACAGACCTGCAATCATTTGCTGCACCTAAAAAAGACAAGACGATCATTCCGGCCTACAACTGAATCAAACAAGGAAAAGAGCTCCCAACCACAGTCTGTGCAAATAGCGAGTAGCAATAACAATCAGCCAGATTCATGAAGCTACCATTTTGCGATTAGCAAATAGCGAAAAATAGCGTATCGCTATTTGAGAGTCGCAAAATGGCATTCATGATAAAATGCGAGGAAAAATTGCGATTCGCAATCGATCGCAATTGGCAATTGCGATCTAGCCGCAATCGCTAAATAAACACAGTTTCGGCAATTTCCCATGCCGAAATTGCGATATCGCAAATAGCGATATTGCAATTTGCGATCTCGCTAACTGCGAGATCGCAAAAACGGGAAGTCGCATTTCGAGCCCACTGATGACATCACAACCAGGAAGTAGGCTCACCACACCCACAAACCGAACACAGAGCCAGGGAGTGGCAGCAGGAAAGTGAGGAGCTCCAAAAGCAAGACCCTGCAGCACCCCAGCCTGAAGGAAAGTTTAGAAAGATGTCCCAGGATGCAGCAGGGAGCAGTGGGCAGGAGAGGAAGAGGAAAATGAAATTTTCTGAAGCTGAATTGGAGTATGTAATTGAGGGGGTGTGCAATGACTATGGCAAGCTGTTTGGGAAAGACTCTCGGAGGGTGCCTGAGCCCGAGAAGCGCAGGATCTGGCAGCGCATCCGCGCCAAGGTCAATTCTGTCGGTGTCACCCAGCGCTCCATAGATGACATCAAAAAGCGCTGGTACGACCTGAGAGGACGTTCCAAGGAGCGGATTGCTTTGAGGCTTGGGGACCAACTGGGCACCGGTGGAGGGGATGCATTAGCCACACCTAACACCCCATTGGAGAACATGATCGAGGAGACCATAGCGCCAGCAGCCTGCGTGGGGGTCATTCAGCTGGACTCCTCTCGACCCAGCCAACAACAAAGTCAAGGTAAGTGCCATGCGACTGCGAACCAGTCCCCTAACAATGCCCTTACGTCCTGAACTAGCAACATGACATCCCCAAATATGCAGACCAAGCTCACCAAAAAAGCCCCATTGCATTGTGGTACTTGTAGTGTAATCATGAGCCTGCAGTCAGCCCAACAGTGCCAGACCACTCATTGCTAAGTCTAACCAAAACCCAGCCAGGGAAAGCAAGGCTGCCTGCATGTGTTAACATTTCCTGCGCAAGACACATCACATTAATCATGCACCCTTTCACATTACAGGTGCAGGTGATCAAGCCAGCACGGACAGCGAAGCGCTACACATCGCTGAGAGCCCCGAGGACACTGAGGGTGAGGGACAGTCCTCCCAACAACCTGGCACATCACAGCAACCAGCAGTGCAGCCAGCACCACACACAGCACCAACACCCCGTGCCGACAGGGCCACCCCTGCAGCCACTGCAGTGCAGTCAGCACCACCTACAGCACCAACACCCCGTACCGACAGGGCCACCCCTGCAGCCACTGCAGTGCAGCCACCACCACCAACACAACCACCACCCCGTGCCGCCACAGCAGTGGTACAGGCTCCACCACCAGCGCCTCGGAGGCAGATGAGGCACACACCTGCTGGCAGGTCACAGACCAGCGCACAGAGGCGCCAGCAGCGCCAGGGCCCAGCAGGCACCGGCAGGGCACTAGAAACACCGGACCCAGGCCTGGTCATTGTAACGCCGCATGCTGGCGGTGCATCGCACGCAGGCACGCCACATGGCAGCAATGCTTGTACAGATGCAGGCAAATGGACAACATATTGCCCAGATGACAGCAGCTGTGAGACAGAACAACCAGCTGCTTGTATCCCAGCAGGACATGACCCGTCGACGCCACCGCCAACTACTGGCCCGCCTATCGGCCTACACTAGGTCTAATCATGTTGTTGGCCACGCCACATCTCAGCTGGCACGACGATCACTTGCTATGCAGGCCCAAATGGTGCAGTGTTGCCAGGATGTGGCCAGGTCACTCGACCTACTCACTGCAGCTGTGCTTGGCAGACAGGCCACTGGCCAGGAAGAAGCAGAGGGGGGTGACGACGCAAGTGAGGCTGCGTCGACCAATAGCAGTGCCTCCTTACCACCGTTGCCTGCACCTCGCCGCAGCAGCAGGCCAACATCAGGGAGTAGGGCCAACACCGTCCCTCAGGATGCGGAGAGATGACTTGGGGCGTCTCGTCGTCAACAATGCTGAGGACTGTAAAACTATGAGGGAGGCCATGCAGTCGACCCCTGCAAACCCCCTACCCCAGCATGGGGAGGTATGGAGCAATACACTCCCCATCACACAATTTGTTACTTGAAGGCCTATTTATTGTGATGTAACATTAAAGAAGAAAGGTCAAACTTCATACACACTCTTGTCATTATTTCATTCGTCATGCATGGGTGCAGTGTTGTGATAGTGGTATGTGTGCACTAGAAACAGTTTGTAGTGATGTGGTTGCGGCGCCTGTGTCCTTCCGCAGGATCTTCTCCGCGGGCATGACGTACATGTGGAGGTGGCCGGTCGTCCCCTTCAGATTCACTGCCAGGGATGTCGACAGGTATCCGGCGCTTGGTTGCCATGTTATGTAGTATTGCGCAGACAGCCACAATGTGGCAGCACACTGCTGGACTGTAATACATGGCCCCACCTGTCTTGTGCAGTATGCAGAACCTGCTCTTGAGCAGGCCAAATGTCCTTTCTATGCAATTCCTTGTCCGTATGTGTGCAGAATTGTAACGCCGTTGCTGGGGTGTGGCAGGGTTGAAGTAAGGGGTCAGGAGGTCTTCACGGAGGGCGTAGCCACTGTCACCTGAATGAGAGGAGCAGATGGTGATTGGCTGTGCTGCGCAGTTACTTCATAGCAATGTGACATTGTCGACAAAGTGCACTTACCAAGTAGGTGTCCTTCCCCAAACTCTCCCCTGACCAGTCGTGAGTGGAGGCCGCTGTGCCGGAATATGAAGGAGTCATGGGTACTCCCTGGGTACTGGGCCACAATGTCAGTGATGTATGACTTAGCATTGCAGACCATCTGTATGTTCAGGGAGTGGTAAGACTTTCTATAGCGGAACATATACTCTGTGGCAGCTGGTGGGCAGATGGCGACGTGGGTACAGTCTATGCATCCAAGTACATGGGGAAAATGGGCTACATTGTAGAATTGTAGCTTGGTCAAGTCCAATTCCTGTTGGCTCGTGGGAAATTTGATGTGACGGTGTAGCTGGGTGAGCATGGCGTCAATGAAAGTGTGGAGGCAGCGTGACATGGTGGGCTGTGATATCCCCCCAGCAGCCGCTACTATCCCCTGGAAACTCCCGGAGGCCAGGAGGTGCAGGCTACACAATACCTGCACATGTGTAGGCACCGCATTGGTACGGCTTGTTGGGTGCTGCATCAGGGGGTCAAGGTCCTGTATTAGCTGCATTATCATTTCCCCATTCAGCCTATATTTTGCATATATCTGCTCTCTGGTTTGGCCCAGCAAGGTGACCCGCTGGAGGAAAATTCTGTCCTGGATCCTGCGTCTCCTCTGTGCTGCTCGCTGTAGCCTTCGACGCCTCACCACCATGTACATTCCTGGCATTGTGGCACTCCAAATGCTGATGCTGAAAGTCCTTATGTGTGATTGATCAGGCCTGAACCTGTTGCTGATTGGCCAACGGTTTTTCAAATGGAATTTTTTCATGGCTTTTATGGTTACCACCTGCTTTGAGTTGTCCTTAATTTGCGCGGCGCAAACAGCGATTTTTGGGTTTTTCGCTATTAGCGATTTTTTATGAATGCCGATTGCGATTATATAGCGAGTTTGCAATTTATTTAGCAGAATCCGTGGTTTGTCGCATTTTCCAAATCGCTAATGCTCGCCTACCCGGATTCTGCGATTTTTATTGCGAATTCGCTATTATGTGTTAGCGAATTCGCTATTTTGATGTTGAATGCCGATTACGTAAATTGCGCCCGCAATTGCATTTTCGCAGCGATTGCGGGCGCAATTTCACTTCATGAATCTTGCAGAATATCGCTACATAATAGTCTTTTTTCTGATAGATAGTCCAATGACTCGAAATTGTTTAGAAACACTGCCATAAAACAAAAGCCTATAATAAATCCCAAAGATTTCTGAGTACTCCAAGACTATGCATAGCATAACTTTGATCTAAGGACTAACAGCCTGATTCATCAAGCTGTAATCGGCTCGCAAAGGGCCAGATTCTAAGAATCTGGCCCTTTGCGAGTGCGAGTTTTGCATTTGGGATTCATCATCCCAAATTCAAAAATCGCTAATTGCGATCTCGCAATTTTGCGAGGAATTACATTTAAGGAATCTCTATTTGAGATTCCTTAAATGCAATTCATCATCCAATTTTGTTTTGCGAATTCGCAATTTCTGGCCGCAATTTACCACGAGGTCAGACCTCGTGGTCTCGCAAAACGGGAGAATGATGAATCAGGCTGTAAGGGCCCGATGTAGGTAATTCCGATTTACCTACTCTTAAATATCGAATCATACCGATTCGGTATTTAAGAGTAGGTAAATTGGAAGTAGGCAGATGTAGGTAATTTTTCTTTTACAATTACCGATTCTGTAAGATTCGATATTTACAAATTCGGTAAATACCGAATCAGTATTTCCCATTGATTTTTATGGGCCTTGAAGCCCATAGGAATCAATGGGAAAAACCGATTCAGTATTTACCAAATCGGTAAATACTGAATCCTGGCAGGGGGAACGGGGTGTCACTTTGACACCCTGTAGCACCCCATTTGCAGGCTTGTGTGCCATGTGGCACACATACATGCCCTAAGGGCATGTCTGTGTGTCACATGGCATAGGTGTACATGCACATATGTGCATGTACACGGGAATTCGGTATTTTACCACCCAATAGGATTGGGTGGTAAATACCGACTCCTAAAGGGCCAGTGGCACTCTTTGAAGTGCCAGCTACATCTGGATTTACCGATTCGGTAAATATACTGATTCAGTATTTTACCGATTCGGTAAATTTACCAATTCGGTAAATTTACCGAATCGGTAAAAATTAGGCCCCCTACATTAGAAAACCCTAATACCGGTCGGTAACGGCCGAATTCGGCCGTTACCGACCGGTATTAGGGCTCCTACATCTAGCCCTAGGTCTAAGGGCCTGATTCATGTGTTGGTGGTAAGCATACTCGGTCGCAATGGAGACAGAGTATGCTATCCATCAGCATAATGGTCTGCCCACTATATTTAGATGCGGGCAGACTTTTGATTTAATCACAGTGGATCACACTTCGACGACCCTGTGGAGTAAGGGCCGACGGAGGCAGATGGGTCGAAGGAGATGTCGGTTTTCACTGCCTGTCACCTCCTGGAAAATCCTGGCAGTTCAGGGCAGTGAAAACTTCTAACCACTTCTTATTCTCCCATGGAGTAGGAAGCATTTTCTTTTTTATTTTCAAAACGGAAATCCCACTTTGGGATTTTGAGAAAAAAGAAAACAGTTTGGTGCAGGGTTCCGTCATGTTGGCGGAGCTCTGCACCAAACTGCAGAGGCGTTGAGAGGAACTGATGTTCATGCAGTTGCGGCCAATGCATTAAGAATTGTCCGCCTGCTGGCGGCAATATCTAAATCTGGTGATAGAGTAATTTACTGTGTCGCCCTTGTGAAGAAATGGGCCGTCTGCGACATTATAAATCTGACCATTAATGTTATGGAAAAAACTTGCACATAAAGCTACCGTCTGAAAATCAGTGTACTCGTTAATTTTAACTTCTATTTTTTGTTTACTCACCTGGTGAATAAAGTCATATTATTCCTGGAAGATGTAGCACTGTATTACCGAGTTTACGATATGCTGTTTACGGCATCATGCTGAATCTGAGGAGCAGATTTACAAGCTTCTTGCGCCACTTTTGCGTCATTTTTACCACGTTAAAAATGTCGCAAAATTGGCGTAAAGGGCTTGTAAATCTGCCCCTGAGTTTCTAACCTTTACCACCTCCCAGAGTAAGCCCTGGCTGGTTAATGTTGCTTTCTCTGGAGAGAAAAAGTGCCTAGAGGATGTAGTTTGGTTATTCAGTTGAGGTACAATAGCATCTGTGGTTATCAGCGCTGGTTTTAAGCCACAACACCGACCAGAATACTGCCTACTAACCAGTGCCTGAAGAAAAAGGATCCAGAAGGTAAAGCTACTAAAAATGAGAACAAAAACCAAGTCAGAGTATCTGCTTCTTTTGTAAACAACTGATTTTAGGTACTCTGGAGGGTAGGGTAAAAGTACATTAGCGTATAGTTTCTCTTCCACTCTTATATGCACAGTGACTTTCTCTCGCAGGCACTGTTTTATATTAGTTTGGGGACTCTGCATGTATGTGGCCCATACCTGGTCTCTTACTTAAATATACTCATGCTTACCCATAACCTCAATTTATTTTCTCTGAAGGTAGCCTGTGAATAGACAGTGTATACTTCAAACCAGTGATTTGTACATCCTTGATACTGCCTTTGCCATTACAAATTAAAAGAAGAGTCATATCATATTTTATCGTGAGGCTAGGCATGTTTTTCAATTGGAATTCTAGCCATCTGTTTTCACATATTGTGCACAAAAGGAGGAAGGGAAAAATGGTTTTGAGTTTTACTGTCAAAGAAAACAGGAGGCATCGGATCGAAGCCATCTGTTCCTAACCAAGACCGTTTGTTGCCCGTGGACACTCAATAAAGTACTTTGTGCCTATTTTCTATGAATTTATGATTGCAGGATGGGAAAGTCTTAATATTTTACAGCATATGATTGTATTTTTAAGTTTCTAAAATACTAATCGTAGCCAGTACACTTATGGCTTTCTCAATCTTCCCTCTGCCTTTTTTGACCCAGGGTTCTAGTTCTGAATGTTGCACAGCATGTGTCCCAGTCACAGTGAATTTAACCCTTCGAACAAGACACCGTGGGCCAGATGTACGAAACTATTTTGCAGGTGCAAAGCATGCAATTTACAAAATCACAAGGCTTGCAGATGGAAAATCGTTTTTAGTTTTTTTTTTGCATTGTACCAAAATCATTTTCTGATTCAGAAAAAAACATACCGAATTGTATAAGGCGTTTTGCATCTCATTCCAAATCACAATTAGGAGGGGTCAATGAAAGGGGCATCCCCTCCTATTTGTGATTAATAATGAGATGTATGAAAGGTTTGTGATCACAATTTGAGGCCTGACCCATTAAAATAATTCTGAAACCTCAAAGGAGAAGGTAACTCATTCCAAAGTGAAAGCTGTCTCCATTGAATAGCTTCCCCTTTAGGAATTGTATCAGACGGACTATTGGGGGGGGGGGGTGGGGGGGGGTGCACAGCATTGATTCAAGCGACCACTGCCTGTATCCTCCAAACTATTTCCACGCAGCAACATTTTTTTTGTTGTTAAAACACACCTGTTCCTGTAAGGAGCATGGACTGTTTTAAAAAAGATTCCTATTAGAGAATTCAAATGAAGGGACCTTGCAGTCCTGTGTCCCTGCATTGGTAGAAGATATCAGGGTGTTGCAAATAGCGACCCGCCTAATTAATATTCATAACGTAGATTGATTTGCACCCCCTTTCAAATAGGCATTTTGCTCTGTGACCTTTTAGTACACAAGTCTCATATCAAAATAACAGAAAGGCCATATCATTACCGTGCACAATTTCTAACCACTATTTGAGTCTTGTCTGTAAGTATATCTGGCCATTTATTATTGCAATTGAAATAAGAAAAGGCTGTTTTAATCCACTGCTTCTTAGTTGTGGGACCTGTCGTTTTGTTTGAAGTTGGGCTCAACAGGTCATCAAAAGAAGTTTGCATCAACCATAGACAAAGGGACTGATTTCGATTTCAGCGGAAGGGTTCGTCCGTCACAATGGTGACGGATATCCCATCCACCGAAATATGGATCCCATAGTGTCCTATGGAATTTATATGTCGGCAGTCGTGATTTCCGTCACCGTTGTGACGGAGTAACCCTTTCGCCAAAATCTACTGATGCATGGTGAAATATGCTCAGAGAAAACACACTGAGCATGTTTGTTAGTGTTAAAAAACGTCAAGCATTGAGGTTGCGATTTATACTGCACCAAATAGAACTCATGCTCCTGCGTCTGAGGTTCACTGCAGTCGAGCTCAAAGCCCAATTGCCCTTAAGACCATGCTGTGGATCAAGGGAGTTGCACACCATCATTGCATGTTGTGATAGATCACAGTAAGCGTTCAAGTGGAGGTTTGGTCATGTTTGGGGGAGGGTCAGCTAAATCAGTTTACAACAACAAGGTGTGTGCTTAAAGTCTGGTAGTTGCAGTTCTCATCAGTAGGGCAGCCAATATAAATCTTCATTGTGAGTCAAGCTTAATGCCTTAATGACTAACTGACCTATAACATGTTTTTTCCCTCCAGATTCCATGGACTAAAAATATGGCTGTAATGATCAAGGCGTAGAGCATTTTATTTAGGCTTAAAAGAGAACACTGCGAGATCTCATTGGCTCAGCTGCTGGACAGTATCCAACCAAAGTGAGACAGCAGGAGAAAGAACTTTGCATAGCGCATAAATCCCTAAACAACCACGGACCCCTATTCAACAGGGGCATGATCAGCCCTTACAGAACCAACAGGTCACTTCGCTCGAACAATCTCCACCTTGCAACAATTCCCAGGATAAAAAGGCCAGAAGCGGTGGCAGGCTCTTCTCACTTAACGCCCTCCCATTACATCTGCGGAGTGAACCAGACCATCCGAAATTCCGCAAACAGTTAAAGACCTATCTGTTTATATAAACCCCCTCCTCCGTTCTTGCCTTTGTACCTACTCAGCGCTGGGACGCCCCCGGGTAGCCATGCACTCTATAAATGTCAAATACAATACAATACAATACAACTGATATGGCACCATCCACACCCCATGGGCTGGTTCCAATGGCAGACATACAACACATTATTCATTTTGTGTATAAATTGCTTGCAAGACCTCATAAATATTGTACTATCAGCGCAAAATGAAATTGAGGGACAGCACCACCAATATTACCACAGTAATTTGTGTTAATTATGCAAATGACAAAAGCATACCATGCTGCAAGGAAGTACATTTAGTCTGCCTAACACTTACTGGCACATTCAACTCACCAGTGCATGTCCAATATCGACATTGCTTCCAGGCCAGTATATGAATAAGCTGACTCTTGCTATCTGCATTTTTGCCATATAATTGTGGTCCTTAAAAGATCAAGGACCAAGCTGGGCATATCACCTCTTTTTTGATATTTGAGAAACTCCATCCATACAGTCAAGCATAGCATAGAGAATAACCACAAGTCAATCACCCATTCAGGCCTTATGTATAGGAGGGTGGTGGTACTTGCCTAATATTCACAGATGACCAATAGGACACCTGTTAAATGTGAGCCCATACTAGTATCGATGCCCAGGCTGCTGGCGCAAGACGCCTCTAAGTTTCCATTCTGAATAATTACCAAATAAAGAGACGGGCGCTGGAAGCAGGAATCAAGAACAGAGTTTTATTACTCATGAGGAGAGCCTGTCATTTCGGACACGAAACACAGTGTCTTTCAGGAGGTGCTCTAACAAGTGAGCTGAGACGTCTTCTTTTATACCTTACAAAACACTTGGCATTACAATCAGGACATTGTGACACAAAGAAAAGACATCCCTATAATCCTCGTGTCAATCCTACCCCACATATGTTCACAATAGGGACCCTTGACCTGCTGATAAGAGGGGAGGCAATGACGCAGCTGAGTGTTCCGCTGATTATTAGGAGATGTGCGCCTGATTGTAGCACAGGGGGTGGGGAGGCTAGGATCAATAGTGGGTCCTTTAAAGAGGAGTGACTTCATATAATAAGGGGCAGTAAATGGTATCTCCTGGCTTAGGCGATGGCCTCGGACATGCGTGGTCAGTCGGACTCGGGGGAAGGGGTCATCAAAGGAGTGGTATTCATGCCGCGTGGACAATCGAGCGCGGAGGGAAGGCTTGTCAACAGAGGGGCATTCATGGAAGGAAAGGAGGTGTTGGTCAGGCGCGGCCGTGACTCCCAAGGACAGGGTCTTGCAGAAGAGGAAGGTTTATGACTTGCTCGTGTGAGGGAGAAGGGGGGAAGCCAGGGTGTGCACAGGGACAGAATCGCACAGAGAGAGAGATCTTATGACCCGTACATGAGAGAGCGGGGGCAGTCAGGTGCAGCTGGGGAGGGCTATGTCAGCTGAGGTGAAGGATGCCTCTTCAAGAGGAGATGGGGGGGTTTGCGTGGGTCAAGCAGAAGGGTTGCCTTGCAGGGCAGGGTCGCGCAGAGGGAGAGGGTTTAAGATACGCGCAGGAGGGAAGCCGAGGATTCCAATGAGCGGGCAAAAAGGGCCAGGGTGCCTAGAATGGCTGTCATGTACATATGGGCACGGGCTCTTGCTGGCAGAGTGATGCGGTCAATAATTTACGGTATTCATGGTGCCCAAAGGGAGAGGAGTGGGAAAGAAAAGGGGAAAATGAACGTTGCTTATGTACATCAATATTTCTAATTTTCTACAGTCGCCCCTTTTTACATAGCAAAGTTCATATTCGTAATCGATGAGGGTACATGTAAACAGGTGCGGTCGCAGAATTAGCATTTGTCAATACTAGCATATGGCATATAATCATGGACAGTTGATGTGTTTGGCAGAATGCAGCACATAGGAGATTGCATTTGTCGAGTTCCTATAATTTCAAAGCACTACATAGCATAAATGTTTCTGACTTAAAAATGTGATCAATGAACATTTTGACCAAGTAGTTGAGGGCGGAATTCAGTTCAATACACAAGGTCTCTTAGTCACAGTGTCTTTTTAGCAGCGAGCCATCACTGGTAGGCTCTAGTCCGTGTCCTTTCGTTGGCGCTGTTGAGCACCGGCGGTGGAGCTATAGGTCCAGCTCGGGTCCATCCTTACGCGCTGCAGGGTGAGGTCAGTCCTCTGCTGTTAGACCACAGTCCTGTTCCCTAAACAATCCGTATGGCGGCGCCTTATGCTCGGCACCTATATTTCCGTGGCAACACCCTATTCCCATTTGAATGCAGTTCTTCCTTTTGGCAAAAAGTCACGTGGAAAAGAGGGTGTGTGTGGTTCAAATAGTCGATAGGAGAGAGAGTGGAGTTGGGTCAGGGTTCCTGGGACACACAAAAGGGGCCAAGGGAGCAAAGCATAACAAGCAGGCAGGCCCATCGATCGGGCCCAAAGAAGGGGGACGGAGACTCCAGGCACACGTGGGTTAGCAGGCGGAGGGCTTCAGGGCAGCCCGTCAAGTTTCATTTTCCACGTTTGGAATTGCTGTCTCGTCCCGTATCTAGTTGCTCTGCAGCTCCACCTTTGGTCGAGGTCACACGTGTCCCAAGATCTGTAGCCAGGCTGTACGTTACGTCCGACCCTTCTCCTTCGGCGATCGTGAATCTTTGAATAGGTATAAAACAAGTTTTTAGAGAACTGGCAGAAGAAGACATCTATGCATGTGAATTCCTCCCGTACCTGGGAGATACGCTCATTGGTCACAGTCAGAGGTTTATTACCAAGCAGTGCATATGTCGGCATTCTTATTGGGTTCATGCCAGGTTTATTCATCGTCCCATTTATAACTCAAATGGTGGAAAAATAAGGTTCCCATCAACTGTGCATTTCATCAAATTCAACATTTCGGAACATTTCCCTTCATGGCTGGCTAACCTTTCCAAACAGGGCAGGGGCGCTATCATCAAGTGTCAGGTAAAACAGGCTTTTCTCGAGGGACGACAGTTACTCATGGTCATCATGTTTATATCCGGGACAGCAGCTGGGGTCTATCAGATGGGGCGGGGATGCTTCGGGCGCTCGCGCTTGGGTGCAAAAGAGGGTGGGGCAATCTGGGCATTGGGGGGGGTCAATCTAGACGTTGGTGTTCGTTTCTGGTGAACAGAAAAATAGGGTGCCATTGACATACAGTTCCCCTATAAAAGGCCAGATTGGGGGACCTTTGTCGTCTTACCTGTCCTTTCCTTCTCAGCCAATTCGAGTTCATTCATTTTGCAGAAAGGAGAGGTAGTAATGTGGCAAGATACAATCATTTTTTTAGTTTTGGTCAATTTTGCTGAACACCTTCGCATTCAATATGTATCTAATCAGACTGGTGCCAGCCAGGCACGACTTTACCATAAAAAGAAAGAGGAAATAGGGAGACTCTCATAGAGAGTGAGAGTCGTGCGCAATCTAAACGAGCTACTCAGTACACATATGACAGGTAGAGAGAGAGAGAGAGAGAGAGAGAGAGAGAGAGAGAGAGACGGATAGAGGGAGAGAGAGAGATCGAGGGGAGAGAGAGAGAAAGGCGTGTACGGTAATAGGTCATTTAGTGCGCTCACAACACAGAACAACAGGGGTCAGGTAACATGCCAACACAGACAGAGGGAAGACATAAATCCGTACATTACATACACAAAAAAACTTAGACAAGGGAAGACAGTACATGTGTTACATACAAAAGCGTTCACGACAAAACATACAACAGTTGTTGGCCAAACAAAAATCTCCTTGCGCATGTTGCGCATTTTTAATATCCTATTTATCCATTGGCTGAGTTCTTTTTACCTTTCCTCCTTCTCTTCTCGTTTACTACTTCTGCGAGCGCTCCCAATTACCAATACTTACACCTCGGTCAGCCGGTCAGGAATTAACCTGGTCGGGCTATTGCCCATAGGTGGATCTTAAACCACTTTTGATTTTCTTCCTTTGGTTGGACCTTCTCCAGGCTGAGGCAACAGATGGTATTGATCAGGAGAACAGTCAGGCAGCCTTGTTATACCTATAAGAGGGGGAGAAGGAGGTGGTATATTTCGAACATCGACAATATTTCTAACTTCCCAGACGGGTGGTGCCTGGGTACCCTTTACCTCAGGACCTTGCCTAGTCCCTTCCCTATCTAATTAAACGTCATAATTGCGTTATCTAGCGTGCTAATGTCGAGTCAATTTCCGTCATACAGTACTCGTCAGGTTTCCATGTCAGTCCATCCTCCCAGTCGTTACGTTCTAGGGAGGAACAGTCATATCTACGTCTACGTCTGTCAAAGCTTGTTTAGCATAAGTACTATGCTCAGATCCCCATTTTCTCCTTTGTTGGTCGCTCGATCGTCGCTTTTCCATACTTCAGCCGACGTTCCGACGGGACCTGCAGAAGGGAGGAGAAGAAGGGGGGTGGGGGCAGCATTCAAAAACACATCAGCGCGCATAAATCCGAAAATGTTTTTACCTACCACATACTCGACCCATCTCCCCGGGGTGCATTATCTACCATCTCGGCGTTTAAGCCCAGAGGGACCAGCAGTGTCAGATAGATAATCATCGATGGTCTGCGTATTTACATGAGTCACACGATCGTGGCCTTATAGGTCGTGTGCAAGGGTGGCGGTCAGGTGGTATTTCTGTGGTATCGCCCAAGGGCGTCTAAGAACACCTTTCCGGCTGCCTGTGATACATAGTGTAGCTGCTAAATACCGGGCCTTTTTAACCTTCAACCTTAATCATACTGCATGTATTTTGCCTATGTCGATGACAGTAGCCATACATTTCAACAACATTCATAAATATAAACGCTACGATAATATTTGCATGTTCAAAGATTTTAATGAAAGAGGTTGGTGCACAAATACGGGCCTACAAACCAGTGGGCCGGCAACGGAGAATAAAAGTCGGTGGGCATTCATTTCGTAAAGTGCAGTAGTAAAATAAAAATCATATCGAACTTTCCTATACTGCAAGTATGATGTATGCCAATAATACAATTTTTTCAATAATTTTTATCTCACTGTCCAACTATTACTCAAGATCTAATGTTTACCAATTCATCGTCCAAATGCTCAATCAGTTCCTATTTCATACCAATTCATTGCTTCCAACACATAATTAGTACCCACTCTAAATCAGCTCATTGTCCCAGCACATAATCAATATCCATCTTATATCGCTTTCTTTTCCAAGCACATACTCAATATCCTTCTTATCTACTTTCATTGACCAAAAACTGCATACATATCTCGGGGCATCGAAGTTGCGCACTCAGGGTGCAACAAGGTTTATTTTTAAAAAAACAGTCTCATTTTGTGTCGACGCCATTTTGGGCGAGGTCAGGCAAGTCCCTGCATAGTCAGATTGCCTCCACTGACTCGTAGTAGGACCAGAACCTTCCGTTGGTGGTTACAAAAGTTTTTCGCAATGGGTTAACAGTTTAGCAATATGGACCATTAGTCAAAGAGTGGGGAGGGCGGTAACAATTTTTCCTACCGGGTCATTCTGGTGTTCCTCCGGAACTGAACAAGTCTGTGCCTTGGCTGTATTTTAGCCATTTCCAAACTGAGGCTGGCGCTGGCAGGAGTGCGCCGATGTCGCGGTTCCCAGTGAGGGGGACGGGGGCGCCCATGCGGAGGGATCGGGGTGCCCCCCCGGCTCTCATAGAATCTTCAAAGTTGAGGAGAGAAGGCATGGGGCGTGTGCCCGTCCTGGGCAAAAGACCGCTTTTCGATGTTGACCCTCTTTAAGCAAGAGCATTGGGGTGTCGCTGGAAGCCTCCACCTGGAGGGAGGTGGGGGAGGCTCGTTCGCGCCGCCTTCCCCGTCCAGCGACCCCGCGCCGTTCTTCGGCTCCAGCGCTTCGGTATTGGCCGTGCCAGCCATTGAAGATGGGGGGGGGTCGGTGGCTGAGGCAAGACATCCCCCCCTTGACGTGTGGCGGGACTACCTGCAACTATCCAGGCGTTGCCGTGTGGCTGGACTACCTGTCACTCTCAGGCGTTGACATGTGGCGGGATTATCTGCAACTCTCAGGCGTTGGCATGTGGCGGGACTATCTGCAACTGTCAGGCGTTGAGTGTAGTTGCAGCCATTGTAGCTCAAAGAAATGCCGCCATCCTCGCTCTGGCTTCGGCCTTCGACGAAAGCCGGATCAGGTGAGAGAGAGAGTGGGGGGTGGTCGGTGGCCGAGGCAAGACAGCCCCCCCCGTGGCCTGCAGGGCAGCAGAAGAGGGGAAAAGGAGAGGTCATTACGATTTTTGGGCCGTCCGCCCCACATCCTCCCCTTCCGACTGCGGCCAGGCGAGCCCTGCATGCATCGAGGCCTCGCCTTCCGGATGGGCGTAACCGCGGACCTGTTGCACTTCGGGAGCTTCCGGAATGGGGGTAGGTACCTATTGAATTGTTTCTATTTCATGTGACCATTATTTGGGCGTGGTGGGCAATGAGGCAGACATGTTGGGAGCAGGAATAGGCAGTGGAGCCTAGCTACCTCGTGGCTATTTTTTGCTGTCAAACTTTTCGCCATTTTATATTTCTTATTACGAACTGTTTCTAATGTTTCTTATTTTTAGTGAAGTCGAAAGCTCATCAGGGGGTTACTGACTTAGCCCGATTTCTTTTTATTTTTCCTTCTTTTCCTTAGCGTGTTTCGAGCTAAAGTTTTCTGTTAGTAGGGTACGGTGATCACTTCATTTTTATATGTCCTTTCACTAGGGGTACTCCTGGACGGACCAGGTGAGTTACCTCCAATAAATGGTCCGGGTGGAACTAGATTATCAATCAAAAGGGGAACATATATTCCTTCACTAGGGTATCATCCCGGACAGACCAAAGGATGTACTTCCACTTACTAGGGTAGCCTCCTGGGCGGACCAGATGATCTACTTCCACTAAATGGCCCGTGAGTGGGGAGCATATGTCCTCCATAAGGATAGTCTCCTGGACGGACCATGCGAGCTACCCCCCAAATAAACAATCAGTGGGGAGTGGGTAGGACTGACGAATTCACAAAGGGGCATAACCTACCCTTTACTACTTGCAAAGACTAGATAGAATATTTCTACTCCACGTTGTTTGCAGGTAGAAAATACCTCAAACGAAACAATTCCTGGAACAACAATGTCCAGGCAACCAATCAATCAGTGGGGAGAAAAACAGGCATGACGGATTACAACGGGGACAAATGTCTGCATTACCTGCCCTTCGCTATCTGCAAAGGGAAACAGAATATTCCTATTCGTCTCTGTTTGTGGACAGGGAAGATCTCAAAGAGCAACAATCGATTATTAATCGATTTCAAACAATCAGTGGGGAGAAAAGTAGGCATGACGGATTACAACGGGGACAAAAGTCTGCATTACCTACCCTTCTCTATCTGCAAAGAGGGACGAACGTTCCTATTCGCCGCCGTTTGCAAACAGAGAATGTCTCGTTCTCAAGAAGAGAACCAATATTTCAAGTAGCATCCAAAGCTAAATGAACCAATAACAACAATATCAGTATTCAATACCGATTCCAATACAATCAATCAATCAATCAGATGGATAAAACCATCCTACCAATTTATTTATTTAAGGTTCTTATAAAGCGCTAACAATCATCCTTGGTAGGATATCACGGCGCTGTATTTGCTAGTGTGCAAGTGACATGGATGGCAGTCTAGCGGGGTTCATTCGGGAAGAGGGAAGAGGAAGGATTTTAGCTGCTTCCTGAATGTCAGGTGGTCTTCTGTGAGTCGGAGGGCTGTGGGTAGTTCGTTCCATTTGGCTGCTGCAATATGAGAGAAAGCGCATTCGCCCATCCTGGCTCTCTTTACCCTGCAGGTTTTTGCGCGAGCCAGAGATTGAGAGCGGAGGTTCCGAGTGGGCGCATAGAGCTGAATCCTATTTCTGAGGATGAGGGGGCCAGTTTTGTGAAGTGCTCTATGAGTGATGCACATCATTTTGAAGGATGCTCTTTGCCTCATAGGTAGCCAGTGGAGGTGGCGCAGACAGCTCTTGGCCGAGTCGTATTTCTTTTTCATACATATGGCTTTGGCTGCTGCGTTCTGCACCATTTGGAGCTTGGAAAAAAGGTAATCGGCCATGCCTACGAACAAAGAGTTGCCGTAGTCCAGCCTACTCATCAAGAGTGACTGGACCAGGATCTTTCTGCACTCCAGTGGAATCCAGGGGAAGACTCTTTTGAGCAGGCGCAAAACGCCCTACTTAATCTTACCCGGACCGGACCATACGGACAGTTCTTCGTCTTCCTCCTCCAGCGCCCGATTGTTCTCTTTCTCCATGCAGCATTCCTGTGGGATTCCAGTCAGGACAATAGGTCGCTCAAGAGAGGTCCGTTCAGAATCGGTGAAGTTCATTCAATCGGCAGCCGGGCGAGGGCCCTCTCAAGGCAGGTATACTCCGATCATTTAGATATTCACCTCATCGTCTGGATCTCTCTTACTGGACCCCATGTCACTGATGGGCCCCACGTTGGGCGCCAATTGTTAAATGTGAGCCCATACTAGTATCGATGCCCAGGCTGCTGGCGCAAGACGCCTCTTAGTTTCCATTCTGAATAATTACCAAATAAAGAGACGGGCGCTGAAAGCAGGAATCAAGAACAGAGTTTTATTACTCATGAGGAGAGCCTGTCATTTCGGACACGAAACACAGTGTCTTTCAGGAGGTGCTCTAACAAGTGAGCTGAGACGTCTTCTTTTATACCTTACAAAACACTTGGCATTACAATCAGGACATTGTGACACAAAGAAAAGACATCCCTATAATCCTCGTGTCAATCCTACCCCACATATGTTCACAATAGGGACCCTTGACCTGCTGATAAGAGGGGAGGCAATGACGCAGCTGAGTGTTCCGCTGATTATTAGGAGATGTGCGCCTGATTGTAGCCCAGGGGGTGGGGAGGCTAGGATCAATAGTGGGTCCTTTGAAGAGGAGTGACTTCATATAATAAGGGGCAGTAAATGGTATCTCCTGGCTTAGGCGATGGCCTCGGACATGCGTGGTCAGTTGGACTCGGGGGAAGGGGTCATCAAAGGAGTGGTATTCATGCCGCGTGGACAATCGAGCGCGGAGGGAAGGCTTGTCAACAGAGGGGCATTCATGGAAGGAAAGGAGGTGTTGGTCAGGCGCGGCCGTGACTCCCAAGGACAGGGTCTTGCAGAAGAGGAAGGTTTATGACTTGCTCATGTGAGGGAGAAGGGGGGAAGCCAGGGTGTGCACAGGGACAGAATCGCACAGAGAGAGAGATCTTATGACCCGTACATGAGAGAGCGGGGGCAGTCAGGTGCAGCTGGGGAGGGCTATGTCAGCTGAGGTGAAGGATGCCTCTTCAAGAGGAGATGGGGGGGTTTGCGTGGGTCAAGCAGAAGGGTTGCCTTGCAGGGCAGGGTCGCGCAGAGGGAGAGGGTTTAAGATACGCGCAGGAGGGAAGCCGAGGATTCCAATGAGCGGGCAAAAAGGGCCAGGGTGCCTAGAATGGCTGTCATGTACATATGGGCACGGGCTCTTGCTGGCAGAGTGATGCGGTCAATAATTTACGGTATTCATGGTGCCCACAGGGAGAGGAGTGGGAAAGAAAAGGGGAAAATGAACGTTGCTTATGTACATCAATATTTCTAATTTTCTACACACCTTTCAAATATAGATGAATGTCCGATCTGCTTGCCACTATATTCCACTGCCTCGTTTAGTGTGCAGGAAACGCAGCATTTCATCAAAAACACAGGTCAGGTGTTACTGATGAAATGCCGCATTCTCTGGCAAGTGAATATACCGTGGAAAAGACTACCCAATTATGGTACACGTGCTGGTGTACTTTCTGTCCAGGGTTATCATGTAATCTTGGCTGATCTGAACAAAAAGTCTCTTTCCACGTCTTTTATACTGTGGTATAGATCCCAGCGTTTTTGGGCTGTTGGTCATGTTAACCCTAAATTGGACCGAAATATCATAAGGACGACAGGTCCGCCATGCTGGAATGATGGATAAGTTTGTCTCTGAAGCAGCTCTCACCACTTATGGAAGAGCTGTTTTGGGGGAAAATGTCATCTAAAAGAAGGTACAAGTTTAAGATGGTGAGCAGTTTTGGGGGGAAATATCGACTAAATCAAAGAACAACTTTAAGACGGGTGAGCTGGCCACAGCAGCGGTCAAGCTCACTTGCACAACACATCCAAGTTGCTAGCCTGCTTAAGTTTTATTGCGAGTCTTCGTCAGCATACTGGCACTGATACCTTCAAGCTTTCTTGAATATGTTTAAAAAGAAAACAATTGTACTTCACAGCCCTTGACTAGTGAAACTACCAACATCAAAAGTCAGGAATCAGCAATGATTCATTCACCGATATGCCAGTCCATCTTGGCAAGACTTGTTTATTTGTTAGATTTTTTCATTTGTTCAGTAGTCAAGTATTTAATGAAGCACGTAAAAAAAAATAAACAAGCTGCAAACTCTATCTCCTTTTTTAAATCGAAAAAAGCGTCTTATTGGGCTTGGTGCTGTGAGCTCCTCTAGCAAGTTTGTGTAGACAGCCAAAAATATCAGAGACAGTAGAAAGTGTACATGCTAAACTAATGATAATACTGTCAGAAAACCATTTGCTGTACTTCTTCATGTATTCAACAGGCACGAGGGAAACCCTACTCAGGAAGAACCAGGGTATGTATTATATAGCAAGAAACAGTGGTTCTTGTGGAGACAATAATATTTAATGCCGGTAATAAGAGTGCACAATGGCAATGTACATGGTTCATGTGGATATCAGACAAAATGTAGCCGAGTACACTGTAGTTGCGGATTTGTAGTTTATAACAAATATTCAGACAAGTTTCAAATATACATAAACAATAGTGATTAGTGTCCCCAATGCAAAATTGGAACCAAAAAAGGAAAATGAAGTGACATCTTGTGACAGTTATAGTATGGTTTCCATTACTCTGCAGAAACAACCATTTTATGCTTTCAACAATTTTCTACAACACTGTAAACAATAGTCAGTGTTGGGGTAACGATTTGTTTCTTTTAATGTCGACGGCATTTCGACCCTTCCATAAATACAGGGTCTCTTCAGGACCTAATGATATAGGGACGTCTGCAAATTAGAAAGAAGAGTGGTGTAAGCTATAGTCCAGTGGGATCACTATTAGTAAATACATGATTGACTGTCCAAAAAGAAGGAGATGTACCTGGAACAAAAGGTAAATTGTAGGCGCAGCCACGCGAATGGAGTGAAAACACCGGTCAAGTGCAGGAGGGAAAAGGGTGAAGATACTCATGGCCTCCCAATGTGCCTCGCCCCAACTCTGTGGGAGATCCGGCAAAAACTTGGGGGTTTGGTTTGGGGAAAACGTAAGGTTTGAAGAACACATTAAAAAACTTCCTGGAGTTTGCTTTGGTACCCTCAAGGCTCTTTGAAGGTTTTTTCCTTTGCTTCCGAGAGAGGCCAAAGAAATGGTAGCGCGTGCTCTCATCCTCTCCCGCCTTGACTATGCCAATGCTTTGTTCAATGGCATCCCGGCTTATCTGGTTAAGCGACTTCAGACCATTCAGAATGCCGCGGCTAAACTCCTATTTAAAATCTCGGGGAGATCCAGTGTCCTGCAGCATCTGCGTGATCTGCACTGGCTACCAGTGGCCCAGCGGGTGCCATTTAAGGCCCTCGTTTTATCTCATAGGGCCATTCATGGTCAAGGGCCAGTGTATCTGAGGAGACGCTTTGTTTTGTATACGCCAAACCGCCACCTTCGTCCTGCCACTCAGCGTTGGCTTGTCATCCCACGGTTTCGAAGGGTGCGCTTAGGCGGCCAGTCTATCTCTGTGAAAGCAGCGGCTGCCTGGAACGCCCTTCCTGTGGAGCTTCAGCACACTCAGGATTTCAAGCTCTTTAAAAAAACATTAAAAACTTACCTCTTCCAAATGGTTAAGTAATTTTCTTTTTTCTGCCCACTTTCTCACTATCTGCACACGCGCAGGGACACTCTTGAGTATTTGAGCGCGCTATAAAACCCTGTATAACATAATATTACATAACATAACATGTCTATCCATCCTCACATTACTAGGATGTTTATTTAGTGTTTCTTCAATTAGGGCCACTCTCTATTAATCTGGCTAGGGCATCACTTAGGAATTTATCTAGATCTTCCACTATAGTAGATAGCTTCCTAAGTACATTTGATGTAATAATGTGTTGAGTTTTATTTTGAGATCTTCCCTATAGGCCTGTCTCAGAAGGGGATGATGTTTTGTCACGTTTAATGTTTTTTTTGCGGGGCTTGATGAGTACCCGACCAGTTTCAATTAGGGTATCTTTGGTTTCTTTAGGAAAAGCCTCCGGATTTCTGGGGCGCTTCAATGGTGGTTGTGTATCACATTTCTGGTAACGGAAATGATCTGCTTTTCAATTGCCCCCAATGCCCCTGAGAGGAAGTTCATTAACGTTGAACGTGTATCCTCCACAGTCTCTGTCAGTATCCGTAGTTGGTTGTTTGTCGCCTCTCTTTTTCCCATTTTGTAGGAGGTTTGAGCAGCACAGGAGCTAAACTCTGTTGGCCACAATAACCCCAGTATCTATAGATCAGACATTAGTGAGTCAATACTTGTGCTAAATGCTAAAATACATGTTCTGACAAAATTGGTACAGACTAAAATAACAAACAGAGCCAGCTCTTCCTGTTGAAGCCATGTGCTGATCACTTAACACTCAGGACTAAAAGAAACAGCAAGGGATAGAGTCTTGTCAAAGATTACTTCCTCGTCAACAGATAGGAATAAGTCCACATTGGTATACTGGACGTGATTTTACAGTGCTCCTGATTCAAGAATCCGATTAGGCCTCTCCACATAGTGCCAATATCGGCAACACTTCTCGGTTCTCATACAGCAACATACATAAATAAACCACAATACACCTTCTCAGTTTTTGTACAGCAAAATACATAAATAAATCACACAACACCTTTCTTAGTGGAGAATATTGCTGCAGGTTTATTTGCATGACAAATATGCCAACATGGTGGGTTATCTTACGGACGATCCAAGGGCAGGACAGCCCCTATGCTGTCTGCCCGCCTGATGAGCCAAATTACACTGTGCAGTAAGATTTCCCTCATTGACCGGAGTGATTCAATAATGATATACTTCTATTACTGTATAATCCATTACATAAGTACATTAGTGACAACCACCAGAAATGTATTTTATTTTTTATTACTGTGGATGTCTATTTCGTTGTTTCGAGGACGGCCGACACGATGGCTCAGAGCAGCTTTTGAACAAGGCTGGGACCTTGTATTTTTAAGGTGTCACCCATTTGTCGAACTTAGAAGGATAAAAAGCCATGAATAAATAGGGTGAAGACGATTTAACACATCTGCCCTAAATCAAAAGCCTATTGGAAACACGTTCGAGGCTGCAATACCTTAGGATACCACCTCTTAGAAGGAAGTGTATATCTCCCTTCGCAGAGATTCGATAGCTTACGTAGTGCTTTCTGGGCCAGCTGACTGTATCCTTAACTAACGACCCACAGCAGTTCCAAGAGAAAATAATCAAGTATAAAGTATGTCCTTCCCCTTGTAGCATGTCCCCTGGGAATTGAATTGAAAGGTGGACCCACCCTTGGTAAACTTCCTCCGTGGATTATATTCTAACGCCTCCGCAAGGGTAAGGTTTGGGGTTAAGGGCGAGCTATCTGCGTCATTTGGGGTAGAGAGAGGAGTCAGACGAGGCTGCGTTTTGCTCCCTTCCTCTTCACGCTCTATACCAACGGCGTGGAGAGAGCTATGTTGAATGGGAGCCAGGACCTTCCGTTAGCAAAAAATCGTCCGATTCCAGCTCTACTCTATGCGGATGACGCAGTGATACTGGCGCACACCTCCTTAGAGTTACAGAAGGCTCTAAACAAATACTCCGAATTTATGGGTAACCTGGATTTACGAATTAACATTAAAAAATCCTTTGTCATGACAGCTGGTTCTGGGAAAAAAAGGACAAAGGATATATATTTAAATCAGGAGAAACCGGCAACTACAACACAATACCCATATTTGGGGATTATCATGGACCATAAACTTAACTGGAACACAGCAATTGAGTCCAGAAAATTCCATCTTATCAGAACTACCAAGGCCCTTGTAAATTTCTCAAAAAAATTAGGAAAGAGGCCACCAGTGAAGCTTCTAAAGATTTACAAAGCAAAATGTCAATCTGTGGCGCTATACGGGGCTGGAGTGTGGGGGTACGCAAATACAAACAATCTACAAGTGGCAGAGAATGCCTTCCTGAGATTTCTTTTAACGCTACCAAAGAGTGCATCTACTTTCTCGTGCCACATGGAATTGGGGATTCCCCACATTTCGGACTTAGCCAGAATACAACCACTTCTTCTCTGGCACCGTATATGGTCGTCAGACAAAAACATATTCACACAGCAAATCATTTTAGACTGTATGGGTTTGGACCTCTCATGCAAAATTGGCTGGTTATCTTATATGAAATCTTTTTTAAATGACCTAGGATTGGAAAAATACTACCTGGTTCCAACCTCAATTCGGTATTTAACCAGGAAGGCATTGACCCTTACCCATCTTGAAGAATTATGAACTGCCAACGAAGCCTCTAAACCAATTGTACAACATTGCATGGCCGTTCAAACTACCTTTATTATACAGCCATATTTAACCTATGATTTTACCACCTTTGAGAGATTCCTCTTAATCAGGTTAGGTTAAATATGTTACATTTCCATCAAGAAATAACTGGGACTTAGTTTTACCTCGATGCCCGTGTGATGCGATCTCAATCCAGGCAACCATCCATACTTTCTTTTTCTGTAAATATTACAGGGAGTATAGAAAGATTTGGCTAATCATGCTATTAAAACTTTTGGGCATCAGAAGATGCCGCCCGGCCTTTTTAGCCTTACAGTATCTGGGTGAAGAGTGGACATCGAGGTATATTGTCAAGTTTTTTTAAATGCATCTTTCGACATCGATTGAAAATAGAAAAACCGTCTCATAACTCTGTGAATCGACAATCCTAATCATGTATTCAATAAGATGAAGTTGTCCCTCCACAAGCTAGTATGTACATATCATGATGCTGTTTTTTAATACTATATAAATGACAGAGCACTTAATAGTTAACTTGTTTGCTCTTTTTATCAAACATGTTTTTATGAATTGCTTTAGGAGGCACTATATTGTATCAATGTAAAATGCAAAATGTAAATTATTTTATGAAAATGCTTTTATGGTTTTTAACAAGACAAAAACCGAATAAAGAAATATTTGATTTGATTTGAATTGAAAGGTCAAATCTGGGAAGGTCCCTGAGGAAGGTGGCGCTTTTCCACCGAAACGCGCGTCGACCGAGTGCGGAATCTCATGCTTGGCATTTGAGATTCACCCTTTGGCAGAGATTCTCTTTGTCATCAAGATCTTGTCCTTGTACAGATTCTGTTTGAGTGAATTTAGTGAGAGTGAGGTTATGAGAGTATGTTTGTTGTGAGAGTGGTGTGTATCCAGGGGTTCATATTCCTTATGAATTGATAGTTTTTTTTTATAAAATTGTGTTTCTTATTATGTATATATTGTATGTTGACTTTGATGTTTTAATGTATCGACATGTGTAAACCATGAAATGATGCGACAAAGCAATGAAAAGCATTACAAACTTTTTTGATGCATATACAAAATTAAATGAGTTGTCCTTAAGAAAAAGAATGATAATTTTTTAAAAAGGAGATATTTTGTGGAAATAATAAAAAATGAAATACATTTCTGGTGGTTGTCACTAATATACTTCTGTAATGGATTATAAAGTAATAGAAGTATATCATTATTGAATCACTCCGGTCAATGAGGAAAATCTTACTGCTCTGTGTTTTTTCATTCCTCTCTTTCCCTGACCTACTTTAACTTTGAGGGGGTCCCATTATTCTGCTATTCAAATTACACCATGGCTGTCGCCAAACGGTGGTTACCAATTCTGGGAGGGGCCACCCCTTCCTATCTGTGGACCGCCAGTCCACGCACTTACTCACGCCCCCCAAAAGGGGGGCGGAGCGTTCCAGGCAGCCCCCGGTTGCTCAGGCCCACAACCGCCTATAGAACTAATGGGGCACCGTTAATCTTCCAGGGGACAATGCTAAGACATCCCTAGGTATCCTTGGCTTAGTACCCTTAATGTGCTGCTGCATGTAGTACCCTTCTGTACCTTGCAGACTCTGGATCGCCCTGTAACTCCTCCACAGCTCTGGGGGTGGCCACCGTCACAACCAGGGCCCCCCACCAAGATAGGCATCTTTACCTACATCCTATTGATTCCCGGGCCTCTCCCAGGACCAGCAAAACAAGTCCAAGCACATATTGGACCAAGCCTAGCATGCCCCTCCTGGACAGGTGCCCCCATCCTTTTTCAACTCCCTGTGGACTTGAGCCTGATAAAAACCCATACCCCTCTTTTCAGGGATGTAAGCATAACTTACAACCGGGGAATTCAATTTTGGCAGCAGGACCCTCCTACCCTGGAAAGCCAAATCATTGCCTCCCAGCTGTCAGACCCCAGTGGTGAGAGGGGAGACACACCCCCCTGCCCGGGTCTCTGCTTCTACAGAAGCTGTGCCAGTGCCTTCACAATTACACCACCCCTCCCAGTGTGTCTTACGGCCGGCTGTCCCCTTAAATGCCTTGGGATTCACATCGCCCCACCTGTTAGCATTCCTACTGAGTCTGCAACTAGGAGGGGGACCCAGTATATGTGGTACCCACCTCGCCCAGCCCTTCATGTATATGTGCCCAGGATGAAGTGAACAGCCATGACAACGCAGGGATTACTCCGCACTGCCATTACAACGCAGGAATTACAACGAAAGTCGTTACAACGACTTTCGCTGGAGGGCGCTCTTGAATAGGGAATAGTTTAATTTTCTATCCAACTCCTTCCCTACTGTCAACGTGGGCTGGAGTTGGAATAGAAAATTAAACTATTCCACAATCCAGCGCCCTCCAGCGAAAGTCGTTGTAATGACTTTCGTTGTAATTCCTGCGTTGTAATGGCACGCGTGGTAATACCATGCGTTGTCATGACATACAACCCAGGATGACCTGAAACAAATAGTTTGGTGTCAGTTCACTGTTAACATTGCCCCGCTAAAGAGAAATACCTATGACAAGCTACTCCTGACAAAAAGTGCCAAGCGGGTGGAAGTAAGAGTTATGAAGCCCGCCTTTTTTTAATACTGGGAGTGCCAAGTGTTCTTTAATACCTTGTAGCCCAACTGTCCTTAACCCAGGGAGTTTCCCCAATCTAATGGACCATAGCACACTCGCTGGCTGACAACTTCCACAACCTGCTTGTCTGCCAGCCAAGGCTATAGGGCGGGAGAATTTACACCTGCTAGTGTTACTCAACTCAAAGCTACTTGTTTCATCGACCTCAGAAGGATGAACTGCTCAGTGGACCTACCAGGATCTGAACCTGTGACCAGTGGTTGAACCCAAGCCCTTTTCAGTTCTGCCGCTCCACCTGCCTGTGAACATGTATCACAGGGCAGACTTCAGGCACCATAACCCATGCTTGGACATGCCTGAACTAGAAACACACATCTAAAAGTCCTGCCCCGGCTAACCACCAACATTGCAGTCCGAATGTCTGTTGACAACTCCCAAGGAAAATTCTCCTAACTGGTAACATGCCAACAACTTAATCAATTGAACCTAACTATGATGCCAAATGTGCTCTGGTAGTTGTCCGTATTAGTGCTCCAGCCCCTCCATATCAGCACTAACAAGGCAACCCCACCCTCTTGGGAATTCCACACTCACTTCACAGCTGACAGAAAATGCCTATTTGTGTGTAGCCCTGACCTTACGTTTATCACTGACGGTATACCCGGATTATGTTGAAACTTAGCTGGCACCATTACAGGTATGTCTTTGCCTATTCAGTTTCTGGCTGCAAAGTATGATGACATTGCCAGCCCCAATCCCTGGCGAAATAACAGGAAGCATACTGCTACCCCTGGTGCTAACGATGGTACACATAGCACTGGTAAACTAGATGCTATACTATCGCATTAGAGGGAAATTCGAGCACTTAATAAAGTCCATGGCTATTCTACTCACAGTATGGCAGGGATAAGAGAGGCAGTAACTTTAAAGCCCATTAAGATGATCGCTAGGTAAGCCCAAACAGGGAGAGATCCTGAGGAATGAGGTAGGGAACACTACCACCACAGCCGGCATGCAAATCAGTCCAGGATTACTTTCTCATGTGCAGTAGTGCAGCCACAATTCACCTACATCTAACCTGTGCAGTGTCCTGTTCTGTACATCCGCCCCATGCTCCCACTGGGCACCTCTGCCTGATGTGAGTGACCTATGTACATGGTCCACCTGCATGGCGGCGATTGCTAGAATCTTACCTGGCATTCATTCAGGTTGTTCTTATAAATTTCGTACTGCCCAACCCGATGTGCCCCTTGGAAAGATACCACAACCGCTTTGGATTTGAGCCTCGCCAAACACAACATTTCATCCTGGACCTACTTCCAACAGGACGTGTATTTGAGCGCGCTGTCCCCATAGGGGTCTGCTGGCTCTGACAGAGAAGACAAGATGAAGCATGCTAACCTGCACCCAAATTCAGCAGAACACCCATGTGTGCGACCTAACCACTGTCTGCCTGTTGTCTAGTGTAATACTCCCCTTTGCTCAAGGTAGGGGGGGCAGTCCTTTCCAGGGGTGTGTGTACAGAACCACATGTGTCCTGGAAGTACCTATGATATGAGTACAAATGTTACTCCTTCATAGCACCTGGTGTTTTCAATAAACTAATAGCAGGTCTAACAAATCCATCAAGCATCCTCCTCTTACTTAGGCATGTTGGATTGAGGAGATCCAGTGAAATGTGGAAGATATATCCCTTGGACATAGGCTCTCTGGGGCTGAAGAATTGAGCAACCAAGAGAGGGGGCCCAGCCCAGCCTCCTCCGGGCTCTGGCGGGCTAAGACGAGTCCGTTTTGGCCCAGTCTTCACCCAGGCAAGCCCAGGTTTGCCCCACACACATCCCACACTGTGGGACGCCTCACTGGTTCTCATGGCACTCCTGCACCTGATGAGCAACGTGGCCCCTCCTCTCTAGGCCAGCGTGGGTAGCTACCAGAGATCCGGGTGAAAGTGCGGCATGCAGGTTAAGAGACTCTCCATGGATATCATCTAAGCCTGGATCCAGCATGTTCTTGGTTTGTTTTTTTGAAGTTTTATATAGCGCAAACTCGACCTAAAGGTATTGGAGTGCTTTACATGAGAGCAAGTTACCTTACACAAGGACACATTCATTTTTGATAGGCGTGAGGAGATTAAGTGATTTGCCCAGAATCACACGATGTTGAGCCGACACCGAGACTAGCACCTGGTTCCCCAGCTCCAAGGACGCAGCTCTGGCTGTGACGCATCATCCTCTTTAATCAGTGGGGTGCATTTTATTGCACAAAACTTTTGCATAGTGACAGAAGAGAGCCTGACTGCCTCCTGCCCTCTACTCCCATGTAGCATCCTGATCTGTCCTCCCAGTGCTCTGACACTGGGCTGCTCAGTGACTTTAAGGACTTTTTTAGCCTGCCGTTGTCTCTGCCCATTGCCCAGACAGGGTGGTGGCGTGATCACAAACATCATGGCACCAAGGAGTCCAATGTGGTTGCGTTCACTGCTGCAGAGCAGTGCATCCAAGCTGTGCCTGTGATGCAGACTGGCGGCAGTGGGTACTAAGTGTAGAATAGCTGGACTTCATTTCATGGTGGTCCAACATTGGGATCCGGTGTTGCCACCCTCACCGCCAGGCGCGCAACACCCATTGGGCTCATAGGGCTTCAGCCCTCCCCCCCCCCCCCCCCCCCCCCCCCGTCGTGTGTGTCAGCCCGGGCTGACACAGCTTTGCAGGCTGGCGACCATCTAATTGCAGCCGGCCCGAGTACTTAACAGGTCTTTAAAAGATGATTTACTCGTAAATTAGGCTTGTGTTGTGTTTACATCCCTTCTCTCAATCACTCTGTCTATGGTTGGAAGAATTAGCTCCTTCCCGAAATATTTTTCAGCCTAAATTTGGCTTTAGTTGCCCGCCTGCTCACAGCCCCCATTCTGAAATCAGGACAGGTCACAGGCTGTCCCACTGTCCGTGACTGTAATCGTTTGCACCAGATTTACCAAGCAACAGCCTGACTGCTACCTCAACTGACATGTTGTCTGCAGCAGAGACCTAAGCATGCACTGCAGAAGCCAATGGTCATCAGCACCACCGAGGCCTGACACCTCACCGGCAAGTTCCCTTTGCCTTCCAAAGGGAGCTCAGTTTAAATTCAGCTGAGGACAGCCTTAAAAAGTGCACAGAGCAGCACGAGATGATAGGCCTGGGGTACCACTGACTTCAGCATCAGGGACACTGATGTCCAGCTGAGACCACCAGAGAACCACAAATCTACCCGGTTCCACACATGCCGAGTAGACTGAATGCAGAGACTGCAAGTAGGTTTAGTGAACGTGCCTGGAGCCTGTCACTGACTTGCAAAGATGGATCATGATGACTGAGATGAGCCATGAGGATAGATTGGGCGGGGTTCATCGTGACCTCTTTCATGAAAAAAATCTGGCCTTAATTATTTACGCTTTGCCATTCTGGAAAGTTTGCCAGAGTTATAAGTGAAAAAACTAGGAAAATTGAGGATTCCATGGTAATATGACAATTATTTAAGTATTTATACAGAATATCAGAAACATAAATATTGTGGAACAAAATATCATATCAAGGATATAGAGGACAGAAATATTGTGAAGGCAAGTTTCTATAAGTAAGCAAAGAATTACTATATATAATTCCACATACAAGTGCCTTGACCATACATATATCTTCAAGGTAGGTAGAAGTGGAGTTAAAAATAGTAAATCTATCTTTACCTATTTGCACTTTACGTTTTGATATTTTGGTCCTCGATATTTTCTGCACAAAATTCTGTTCACACAATATTTTGTTTCAGTGATCCGTTTTCTGAATCAGGTTTGTGTTTGAAAAGGGAAATATATATACCATATTCACTGAATTTCCCAATTTGATTACTTAGATGGCCATAAAATACAGGCCGAACCAATAAAATACATGCCAACCCCATCCGGATGACTCTTGGGCCAGTCCTGAACTGTAACTAGAACTGGTGTTGTGCATGGGAGTGCTAGTCAGATTCTTCTTGGTCCACTCACCTGCCCATCCCAGCAGGTTAAATGCAGTAGGAGAATTACCCAGATTCACTCTGGTAGTCAATGCAGGGTTGAATAAGGAATGCCTGCCAATCAGTAATGAGTGGGTCTTCTATCTGTCTCTTTCCCACTCTCTCAGTACCTGCTGGAGGATCTTGTCTAGTACACCAATCATCTTAGAAATGGCAAGTAGGTTAGTGAACTTCCATTTCAAGGGCTTGGCAGCAGTTTCGAAGCATGTTAGTGCTTACAATTGCTCAGAATAATTATATGTATCTCATTACATGGACTTCATTGCTTGGTTTTACTTGTGAGTGAATGTCACTCGAAGTTTTGCACATTTGACTGGATGAAGTCACTCATGTACAATAAAGCCATAGACATGTTACACATAAGAATGTTGCAAATGTGTCAGCTTTGTAGCAGAGGGAATAAAAGATAATGTAACATAACCATGTTGACCAGAGGTAAAACACACTTTACAGCACAGGAGCACTAAGTAAATGTTTCCTAAAATGTCATATAATGAAGAAGTTTCAGTATCAACATTATGCTTACAACAAGACACTTGGTGACATATGGAAACAACCATTGATATAGCCAATAGGTTTCACCTATGTGAGAGTTATTGACTTTGCTACTGTCTTTTAGCCATGTCGTACAGTAGTGTGGCTGCTGTTCAGCATGGCTAACCTTTAGTGGTGTGGCATAGAGCCTTGTGTCAGACAAGAGTGGAGCAGCGTGGAATAGAGTGGAGTGGCATAAAATGGTGTAGAGTTGCATAGAGTGGCTTAGTGTAGAGAGGCGTAAAGTAGATTAGCATAGAGTGGAGTGGCATAGAGTACAGTGGCCTAAGAGTGGTGTGGTGTAGAGTTGAAAAGCGTAGAGTAGTGTGGATAGAGTAGAATGACGTAGAGTAGAGTAGCTTAGAGTGATGTAGATGGAATGGAGTGTCATAGAGTAGAATGACATAAAGTGAAGTGGCGTGGAGTAGCATAGGGCATAATGGGGTAGGATAGAGTGCAATAGCATAGAGTAGAGTGAGGTAGAGTAGACTTGCATGGAGTTGAGTGGCATAGAATAGAGTTGGCTTAGAGTGGAGTGGTGTAGAGTACCATAGAGTGGCATTGTGTGGAGTGGAATGATGTGGAGTGTTGTTGAGTAACATAGACAGCATTGGAGTTGTGTGGCAAGGCATAGAGTGGCATAGAGTAGATTGGTACAGAGTAGAGTAGCGTAGAGTGGAGTGGAATGGAGTGGTCTCGAGTAGAGTGGAGTGGACTGTCATAGATTGGAGTAGAGTGGAGTAAGGTGGCGTAAAGGGGCATAGAGTGGAATGGTGTGTAGTGGAGTGGTGTGAAGTAGAGTGGAGTGGAGTGGCGAAGACTGCAGTGGAGTGGCATAGAGTGGTGAAGAGTAGAGTGGCATAGAGTGCTGTAGAGTAAATTGGTATAGAGAAGCATGGAGAGGAGTGGCATAGATTGGAGTTGCATAGAGAGTGGCGTAGAGCAGAGTGGCATTAAGTAGTGTGGCACAGAGTGTCAGAGTGGCATTGTCTGAAGTGGAGTGAAGTGATGTGGAGTGTAGTGATTTGGAAATGAGTGGAGCGGCAGAGAGTGGGGTGGAATGACGTAGAGTGGAGTGGAATAGAGGAAAGGAGAGGAGAGTGGCGTGCAGTGGAGTGGCATGCAGTGGAGTGGCAAGGAGTGGAGAGACGTAGACGTAGAGAGGAATGGCGTAGAGTGGAGAGGCATGTTGTGGTAAGTAGTAGAGTGGCATAAAGGTGAATGAAGTTGAATGGCATAGAGTAGAGTGGAATGACATAGAGTAGAATGGAGTGCCCTAGACACTGGAATGGTGTAGAATGGTTGAGAGTGGCTTAGAATGGAGTAGAGTGGCGTAGAATGGCTTAGAGTGGAGTAGAGTGGAGTAGAGTGGTGCAGAGTGGAAGGGAGTGGCAGAGAGAAGAGTGACATAGACTGTATAGAGTGGAGTAGAGTGATGTAGAGTGGAATTGAGTGGCTTAGACTGGCATAGAGTGGAGTGGCATAAAGTGGCATAGAGTAAATTGGCATTAAATAGAGTGGCCTAGAGTAGAGTGGCATAGAGTATGATGGAGTGGAGTAGAGTGGCATGAAGAATAGTGGTGTGTATTAGTGTGGCTTGGAGTGGCATAAAGTAGCATAGGGTAGAGTGGTAGAGGGATGTGGAGTGGTATAGAGTAGAGTGGAGTGGCATAGAGTGGAGTAGAAATGATTAGAGTGGTGCTGAGTGGAGTGGGATGGAGTGGAGTAGAGTGGAGTGGCATAGACCAGAGTGCCATTGAGTGGAGTGGTGTAAAGTAGGGGTGGGTGGAATATTCTGTTCTGCCCATGGAATAGGCATCATTTTTGCAAGTCCAAGTAACTCTTGTAATGTGGAGTTCTGGCCAAATTCTGCCAATCACTGCGTGGTGGAATTGTTTCTTGGGTGAGGCTCCATTATGGTAAGTTTGTGAGCATAAGTGAGATATGGCATCTCCTTGCGTGATTTCTGGTCACTAGGAACATATCCGACAAGATTTTTCTAACGTGGATGGTCCCTGCCATTCGTGATCATGAGGATGCCGCTGAAGAAGAAAATCTACTAGAGCGGCTGCAAAAAAAACTTGAGTAGCTATGCCCTCTGGCACACAGCGTGGTGCCGTTCTTCTGTTAAAAAAATTGTCAGCAATTGCAAACCAGTCCACCAGATGCTTGTTCCAGAACACAAGACCAACTGGTATTTCAAAACTGGAAATGAGTTTTGAGTATTTCAGTTCCAGAACAACCTGCCTCACCATTCGCAAAGAAATCTGTGCTAGTAGAATTCTGCACTGCACATGCTGGAACACTTAACTATGCAATGTAATTCAGAAACTGACTACAGCAACAATCTGCTGAGCATTGGAATGTTAATTCTATGTAATGTTTTTGTGCTTGTTGCAAAGAGGGCCTTTGTGTCATCATAGTCAACATCAAACAGGATTTATAGAACTCTGATAATCACTTACGTGGGTATCCAGGCACTGAGAGCCACATGCTTGGGTGGAATCAGTTGAACAACCAGGTCTTGAGTCTCTTTCTAAATTCCTGGAGAGGGTGAGATCCAGATGTGGAGGTGGAGTCTGTTCCAGGACTTTGCAGTGAAGTAGGAGTAGGAGCATCCTCCACTGTTGCTATGGCAGATGTCGGGGGTGTGAACGAGGGTGAAGGAGGTGGAGCACAGGTGCTGCGGAGTTGGTGGAAGCTCAGGCGGTGGTTGATGTATGCCACTCCTTGATTATGCAGGGCTTTGTAGGCATTGTTCAGCATCCTGAATTGGCATCTCTTGTGGACGTGGAGCCAGTGGAGTTTCTTGAGGAGAGGGGTGATGTGGATTCGTTTGGGAAGGTCGAGGATGAGTCTGGCCGCAGAGTTCTGTATGGTCTGCAGTCTTTTTAGGAAAGTGAGTGGTAATTCCTGTATAGACTGTGTTGCTGTAGTCTAGGGGGGTAGTAATGAGGGCGTGAGTAATGGTACATCTGTTGCTGGGTAGGAGCCATTTGAAGATCTTTCGGAGCATGCGAAGGGTGAGGAAGCAGGCAAAAGAGACTGCATTGATCTGGTTTTTCATGGTGACTTTGCTGTCCAGGATGATGCTGAGGTCCTGGGCGTCTTCTGTAGAAATGGGCTAGAGTCTGAGTTCAGCAGGCAACCAGGAGTAGTTCCACCAGATTGTGTTGTTCCTGAAGATCAGTACTTCTGTTTTATCTGTGTTGAGCTTGAGGCACATGTTTTGTGTCCAGTCTGCGATGCTGGTCAGCACCTGTGGAAATTGGCCAACATGGTGGATGATTCTTCTGATAGAGAGAGCTGGGTGTCTTCTGTATAGGATATGATGTTCAGTCCATGGGTTCTGCCGATGTTGGCTAGGGGGTCATGTAGGCAATGAACAGAGTAGGGCTGAGGGATACGCCATGAGGGACGCCGCAAATGATGATCTTGGGTTCTGAGGTAGGCAGACTTTCTGGGTTCTTCCGGTGAGGAAGGGTGCGATCCATTTGAAGGCATCCTCTTGGACACCGATCTGATGAAGCCTCTTGATCAGGCTGTGATGGGACACAGTATTAAAGGCTGCTGAGGGGTTGCAGAGGATCAGGGCCGCCGTTTCTCCCCAGTCAAGGAGGGTTCTGATGTCATCAGTGGCTGTGATCCGGGAAATTTAGGTGCTGTGGTTCTTGCGTAATTTGGATTGGGATGGGCCCAGAAGATCTCCAGGTATTCCATGAGTTGGTGGCTGATGACCTTTTCGAGGACAGGGCAAGGGGAGCAAAGAGATGGGCTGGTACTTCTTAAGCTTGCTGTGGTCTGCAGACAGTATCTTTAGAAGGGTTTTGATTTCATTTTTCTGGAAAAGTGACTGAGGTGAATATGGAGGTAAGGTTGTTGCTGATGGTCTTGTTTTCGAGGTTAAACATGTGGTGGGGACAGGTGTCTGTGGGTGCTCCTTAGTGAATGGAGTGCATGATAGCTGTGATGTATTGAGTGGTGAGCTGGTCCCAAGCTGTGATCCAGTGATTGAAGCTTGCGTTCTGTGAGTGCGAGGAGGCTGAGGGTGTTGTAGGCGGAGGGTTGGGGCTCGAAGTGCTTGTAGATGGTGGCGATTATATTGTAGAGAAGTTCACCAGGGTGGTGCAGAGTTATTTGGAAGGGGTGATGATGCTTTCGATTGCTGAGAAGTTGAAGAACTCCTTGATGATGCTGAAGAGTTCTTTGCTTTGGTTGGAGCTGGCTTCGATGTGGTCGGCTAGGGTATTCTTTTTCTTCTTTTTCAGGAGTTGGTGGTAGTGGTTGAGAGATGTCTTAATGATGATGCGGTCTGTCGGGTCATTGCTGGTGTGCTATTTCCTTTCTAGTTGCTTGCAGTTGCATATGGGTGGTTCGTAATTCTGGGGTAAGCCAACTGACATGTTTGGTGCTCGTTTTTGACCTGCTGCCACTGCCAAGAGTCAGTTGTCTGCATCTTACCTTTTGGGGGCACTGAGGGCATAGAAGCCACCACCGTCGAGAGTCACCCGGCCATTATAGCGCACACGGACGCCGGAGGGGAGGAGAACTACACCTCCCAGCGTCCCCTGTGCCGTACACGCCACTGACGGAAGCCACAGCGCCAGGAGGCGCACAAAAGGACGCTTGGGCTCCAGCGGCGCAGGAGCTCGTTTTTGACCTGCCGCCACTGCCAAGAGTCAGTTGTCTGCATCTTACCTTTTGGGGGCACTGAGGGCATAGCAGCCGCCACCGTCGAGAGTCACCGGGGCCATTATTGCGCAGACGGACGCCGGAAGGGAGGAGAACTACACCTCCCAGCATCCCCTGCGCTGTGCACACCACTGACGGAAGCCAGAGCACCAGGAGGCGCACAAAAGGATGCTCGGTCTCCTGCGGGACGCGCGCGGGCGTGCCCATCATAGCTGGAGGGGGCCGGGCTGGGCCACCTCCCTTTCCATCTGCAATCCACCAGCTTTAAGGACCATTGTGAACTTGGTTAGTGCCATCTAGGTTATTTTACTTCCTTTTGTAGACCTTGTTTTTGTCACAATTGGCAACCAAACGGAAAATAACTAGGCAGAGGGTAGGGGGTGGTGTGGTTGGAACTCTGGATGCTTTTTTAAATAGGGCTGAATCAGTCCTCCAGCACGAAATAATCTTGACGGAAAAAATACTTTCTCTAGGCTCATCTTTGGGTCATAAAAGATCATCTCTAGGGGCTATAGGCAAAGCCAGATCCCCTGTATTAGTTGTGCAAACCACAGATTGAGCTAACATAGATTATCATGATGTAGGGACTGCTAGCACTGTTACCATTGGACTGAACTCTCAGGTGGATATACTGAGGTACCAAATTTGAGTGATGTGAATAGGCAGGTTATTTGTCTCTCTTCTAAACTGACAGATACCGGGTATATCGAACCATTGAGTCCAATAACAATGGCCTCACATGAATCACGGTGGTCCAATACTCCCACCATTTCTTCACTAGGTACACACGACGAATTGAATAGCGTAACTATCCCTGCTATGTCATCTAGGTTGGGCAAACAAAGGCCAGCTTTGGGGAGCAAGGGACAAGATTATTGTACAAAAAAGAAAGCCAATGCTTTGAGGAATCAAAAGTCAAAGAAATATGGGGGGACAGTCTGTTTGACAAAACAAGATTGCGAGACAGTAACTCAAAGGGCATTAAAAAAATCTGTGAGCACGTAAACTGAGGTAGACTATGAACCACATACCCCTTGGTAAGAAGATTTAACTGGGAAGTTGGAGAGTATAATTAAACTCTCCCTGGAAGCTGGGCTTAAGGCAGGACTGGATAAAGTAGAAGATCGCATGAGAGCGAACTTACGCCAGCTAGATAACAAGTTTGAGCAGCTTTGCAACCTAATGGGGAACTCTGGAAGGTCTAATGCCCCTATTTCCTCAACTACTCAGGAGGAAGGTGCTGAAATACAATCCCAAATACAACAGCATGGGAAGGTTGGCATTTCTCAGGGTAAGGACAAACGAGAAGGGATAGATAATGGGCATAGGGATGTTCGTGTGATAAGACTAAATAATATCGTACATCACACGGAGAGATGTAAGAGGGGTGGGCACAAGGGAACGCTTGGCACACAGGGGAGCCCAATAAAAAGATTCCCAATACAAACAGCCCCTGATAGCCTAAGTACCCACCCTGATAGGTCATTAATACATAGCCCAAAAAGCACTGATCTAATACCCAATACTGATGTCCTACAGTTAGCACCCGCATCTTCCCCCTATGTAGTAGTGTTAACCGGAGTTCCACCTCTAAGAAGAGAGCAAAAAGAAACTTGGACCAATTTGCGGAACAAAGCAGTGGATTGGTTAGCGAAATTTAAGAGATTTCACCCAGCAAATACTGGAGATATCCTGATGGTTCGTAGAGTTGGGTGGTTGGGGAATTCCTCAAAGAATATTACAGGAGAATGTGTGGTGATAAATTTTAGATGCCCACAGTTAGCTAGGAGAATACTAGACCTCCGAGAAGAGACCTTCCCCCAGAACACGCGCATCGGCACTCTCCCACTGGGTTATTTTTATAAGCCATTGGTTGGTATTAATAGCAATAACCAGGACCCCAGTGTTCCTTTAGCAAATAGGTTCGAAGGATTATCCACCTTAGAAGACCTAGAATGACTATGTGGAATAACAATTTCTTCAGTATCCCAGGTAAATTGTTCTATGGTATCTGACTATCCTCAAAATGTACAGATTATACCTACCCTGCAGGGGACAAACGAGCTATCCAATAAGGGGGGCTTAGAGGCTGCCCTCCTCTTACAAAGTCCTAGTTTAGAGATATATTCAGGGTATTTTGAGGATACTAATGCACAAATTGATTTGGATGAGAATGTGGGCCATGAACAAATTGAATTGAGTAGAGGACTGGGAGTGAAACTTATTTCCTGGAATATAGCAGGTCTTAATAAGAACTTAATTGATATGACATGGAATGATTATATAGAACAGAGTGATATAATCATTTTACAGGAGACATGGTCACTGGAAACCCCACACAGATTGGGCTTTAAAACATTTAGTGTAAACGCTAGTCCCTCTGTCAGGGGAAGGCCTTGAAATAGATATCATTCCATTGTATATCCAGTCACAGGATCTGGTGGAAGTAAAAATTATTACACAAGATGGTAAGGAATTATACCTAATTAATATCTATAGTCGGCCAAGTCCAGCTTACAGAGAATCAATATTAATAGAGCATCTTGATTCCTTCTTGGATACATTAGGACCTACGTCCCGGATACTTGTCGGTGGCGATTGAAATTTTAAATTCTAACCGACAACAGGCTTTGGAAATCTTTTTGCAGATCATAATATGGCAAATAATATCCCCACTATAGAAAGTAAAATAGAGGTAAACTGTACTGTTGCAGCAGCGCAAATCATGAAGCTCACTGCAGGTCATGATCTGAGGGCATGCAACGTGCGTTTGACCTCAGATAGACCAAATGCATATACATTTTGCAGAGGTTGGTCACAGAGCCAAATAGATTTTATATTGGTTTCAATAAACTTCTGGCATTACGCCATTGATTTTAAAATTGACCCCAGAACGGAGAGTGATCATCATCCCCTACAATTGTTATTAGAAACACACATTTTCAGATCTACCACTGTGGGGACTGAAGAGGTGGATCCAGCCATCTGTGAGCTTATAATAAGCAACAACAGGCGAGCCCTAAAGTGACTGTATATTCTAGCTAAAAATGCAGTAATGACGAACATTTATAACACCTTTGCCGACACAATTGTACCACTCCTAGGATTTTCTGCAGGGGAGAATCGAGTATTAGACCTTCATAACAATCTGGTAGATGCTCTGACCCCGTTTGTAAGCAATATATCTAAAGAGAGAAAGGGAGGAGATAACCATCAAAGTGAGGCGGGAAACCCTTGGTATGACAAAGATTGCAGGTTAGCAAAGATTACTTTAATTCAGGCAATCAAATCTAAAAATATATCAGAAATAAGGGAAACAAGGCATAACTACAAGAGAACGCTTGTAGATGCAAAAAAAGCCTGGGAGGATGATATTTGGACTGACCTAATAAATGCAGCTAAGTCTAAAGACCAGGCTGCCTTCTGGAGTCTAATCGAGAAAGGTAATAAGACAGGAAGGACTGCTAAAGACCTTTTTCTAGATGAAGAAACCTGGGTTGAGCATTTTTCCCGCCTGTACTCTGATAATACTGGGGAGCAAGTTACAATAGATAAAGATTTAGAAATTGCGGCAAAGGCCGCTGATATGCATTTTAGCTTAGAAGAGACCGTAAGAGCAATAGAGGCCATTAAAACTGGTAAGGCTCCTGGGCCTGATAAAATCCCAGGAGACCTATTGAAGCATGATATGGAAGTCTTGGGTCCGTATATACATTTTTTTATGTAATTCAATAGTTGCTGGTACTCCAATTCCTGAAACATGGAAAGGGGCAGAGATTGTGACAGTTTTAAAAAAGGGTAATTGATATGACCCTGCAAATTATCGCCCTATTTAGGGATTACTTTGGATACTAAACTGTGCTGGAAGGAGCAATTAGAAAAGAACAGAGTAATTATGCTTCAAAACTCATTTCCTATATTGAAAAAACATGGGGCTAGTTCTTCCAAGGCAGTTTCACCTGCTCTGGAGGTTTTAAAGTATAAAGCTCAATCGGCCTTGCTCTATGGAGCAGAGATATGGGGGCCATACTGCAAAAAGAATTTTGAACGGGAAGAAAATGTTTTTTTTCGGAAACTATTAAATCTCCCGATAAGAACGCCCCTAATCCCTGTAGCTATGGATCTTAATATTAAACGCACTGATTATCATGCAGCATTAAGACCATTGCTATTTTGGGTTAGGATTTGGTTAACCCCTGAGCTGTTACATTATAGAGAAGGCTTAGAGGAGATAATGAAGTTTGATCAAAGTATGAATATTCATTGGTTCAAACATGTGGCATCATGGATGAAGAAGCTGGGCTTATCCCATTACTGGGAGCACCCATTACAGCTGACTACATCCTGTAAGAAACTATTGAAATCCACCTTCTGGACCCATGTAACTAATAGCATGTTATATAGTTCCTCTGTTGGGTCTATTACCTTGAAATGTATGGCTTTTAAAGATGTCGCTCAATTTGAACCCTTTTTGGATGAGGTGCGTCCCCCGCTAGCGAAATCCCTACTTCTGAAGATTAGATATGGGGTTTTACAAATAAATGCAAACACATCTAGATGGGGCATAAACAAGGAGGAGAGTAGTCACAATTGGTGTTCTCTATGCACAAAAGAGGCCAAGGAAAATGAGGTACATGTACTTTTCTTTTGCCCTGCATACAAATTAGCGCGAAAACAATGGATTAGACCACTCTGTAGAAATGTGGGTGTTAGAAGCTGCAGCGAGGCCGAACGTATATTGAAGTCTGATACGTCGCAATTGGTTGTCTTTTGCGTAAGCAGGTTCTTATTTATTGTATACCTAACAAGAAATAAAGTAGGGTTAAAACTTTAGTGCTAAACATTTTTTTTTCTTTTTTATTACCCTTTGATTAATTAATGCATAGAAGAGTATTCCATTTGCACTTTCCGAATGGTTGTGTTTACTTTGATTAATGCCCCTTCTTCCCCCAATAGCATTTTTTGTATTTTATGTTTGGATAAATTTTTCTTTTTAATATGGTATAAATGCCTAGTTTTTAAATGTCTTTTAAATATACTTATGATTTTAGAAAGGTTTTATTGGTGTATTTGGAATGGATCGTATAAACCTGTATAACATTTAATGCCCCTTTTGTTTTGCCGCAAGGTTGGATCAATTTTGGATATTTTCATATTGTAATTTTTAAATGTATCTTTTATGGTTGTAATTGACCAAAATAAAGATTGAAATGAATGAATGACATGTTTGGTGGATCTCTTGGTTTTGGTGGGTTTTATGCGGCAATTCTGTCAGCACAGTCATTGATCCAGGTGGAGAAGTTCTTGACAGTTTGTTCGAGGTTCTTTGTAGTGTCAGGGTGGTAGGTGTTGAAAGTGTTGGTCTATTGACTTTTGTAAACTTTGTTCCAAATGAGATGCTGGGTGTCTTTGTGGTGGTGCTGGGGGCTGCTGTGAAGGTGAAGTGGATGATTCAATGATCCGACCAGGTGAGCTCAGTGGCATAGCCATACTTGACTCTGTTTCTAGCTGTGAAATGGGGTTGCGCATGTGTTGGGCGTTGTGTGTAGGGTTTGTGACTAGTTGGGTGAGGCTGTTGTTCTACATGCTTTCGAGGTGGTTGGCTGTGTTGGTGTTGTTAGGATCATTGAGGTGAAAATTGAGGTCTCTGAGTAAGATATAGTATTTGGTGTGAATGGCTTGTGGTGCAATGAATTTGTGGATGGCGTCGCATATGCTGGGACGGAGACCTGGAGGTGCCTCTGATTGTTGCTTTGCTGTCTGTTTTGAGTGGAAAGTTGAGGTGTTCCATGATCAGAGTAGTGTCGTCTGCAGTGGTGGTACAGTGGATGGTTTCCTTGGGGATGATGGTGATTCCACCTCCGTGTTTGTTGATGCTGTCCAGTTGTGCTATCTTGTAGCCATTGGGCATACCTGTGGTGATGTTGTGTGGAGATGCCGGGTTAAGACGTTTCTCGGTGAGGAAAACTATGTCAGGTGAGGGATGTGAAGGTGTCCCGGATCTTGTGGCATGTTTGCAGAGTGACTGGGCTTTGAGCAGGAAGCAATTGAGTTGTTCAGGCGCAGTCATGGTTGGTGTGGTGGTGGTGGCTGCATGTGCTCTGGTGTTGCAGGACAAGAGATAGTTGTAGCATGAAAAAGGTACTGCTATTGAGCGTAGAGAGGTGCAGCAGTCGTTATTGCAGAGTCTAGGTTCCAGGCTATGATCTCAGGGCTGGTGTAGCTGCGGGTGATATGAGATGCAGGGTTCCTGGCGCTGGGCATGTTCCATGCGTGGAGGGGAGCAGACGAGGCGGCCCTCAGCTGCGCGGCTGTGCTGGGGCCTCCATTAAGTAGGTCCTGGGAGGGATGCTGGGAGGGAAGAAACGGTGGTAGCAGTGGGAACACAAAAGGGTGCACGGACAAGGGCAGGGCTTTAAGTGGGCAGAGGCAGAGTCTGAGTACCGGCAGTTTTTTTTGGGGGCCCTCGAAACGGGTCTCTATCGGGCTCTATTTTCCCGGCTGGCAAAGGTAGTCCGTTCTTTATTTTTTTTTTTCAGACCCGTTTCGAGGGCCCCAAAAAAAACTTCCGGTGCTCAGACTCTGCCTCTGCCCACTTAAAGCCCTGGCGGTTGCTGCTCGTTTAGGAAACCTGTCTGTGACATTTTGCACTACTGCAGTGAGAGCTCAGTTTCCTCACTCAGTAGTGGTCACGGCATGACGTCCACGGCACGACGGCATGACGTCATGCCAGGTGAGCTTTGTTGGAGGAAGGGAAATCCTTTAAGAGAGACATTTTCTCTCAGTATTTCCCTTCTCTCCTCTCTTTCCAGCGCAGAAGGAACGTCGTGGTGGTGCCAGCTCGGGACTTTCACCATCGCAGGGCAGGAGCAACGTCGTGGTGGTGCCAGCTCGGGACTTTCACCATCGCAGGGCAGGAGCAACGTCGTGGTGGTGCCAGCGCGGGACTTTTACCATCGCAGGGCAGGAGCAACATTGTGGTGGTGCCAGCGCGGGACTTTTACCAACACAGGATCAACGTAGTGGATGATGAAAAACTGAAGAGGCAGAGGCCCCCAGGCAGCCTGCTCCAGCACGACCTACCCGACCTTCACTTGATGAATTGGCGCCGTGTTTAGAATTGGAGAGGTCGGGGAAATTAGTTTCAGCATTTTTCACCTGTGGAGCCCCATCCTTGATCAGTAAGTGCAGTGGATTATCCCCACAGTTTGCTTATAATCGTTTTTTTGTTTCAGCTTGCATAACGTGTAGATTCTAGTCACAAACTTGCATCTTTGTTTTTTATGCGTGTTTTGTTATCGACAGACAAGTGCCTCCTGGCAAGGGACTGTACTCTGCAACTAATTGTTTTGTCACTTTTAGTTTCTTGATGCTTATCTTTGACTCTGAAATGTATATTATCCAAATGGTACGTCGAAAAACTGTACAGTTTTAGTTGGGAGAAAGTCACGGGGGTGGGGGCATTAAAGGGACTGTACAGGTGGTTGGGGCCTGCATCTGGGCTGGAGAGGTGGAGATGGCCGGTGTCTGTGCTGGTGGGGTGGGGATGGCCGGTGTCTGTGCTGGAGAGGTGAGGATGGCCGGTGTCTGTGCTTGAGAGGTGGGGAGGGCCTGTGTCTGTGCTGGAGGGGTGGTGGGGGCCTGTATCTGTGCTGTAGAGGTGGTGGGGGCCTGCATCTGTGCTGTAGAGGTGGTGGGGGCCTGCATATGTGCTGGAGAGGTGGTGGGAGCCTGCCTCTGTGCTGGAGAGGTGGTGGGGGCCTACCTCTGTGCTGGAGAGGTGGTGGGGGCCTGGATATGTGCGGGAGGGGGGATGGGGGCCTGTGTGCTGTAGAATTGGTGAGGGCCTGGATATGTATAGGAGAGGGGAGGGGGGCCTGTGTCTGTGCTGGGGGTGGTGGTGAGGGCATGTGTCTGTACTGGAGAGGTGGTGAGGGCATGTATCTGTGCTGTAGAGGTGGTGAGGGCCTGTATCTGTGCTGTATCGATGGCGTGGGCCTGTATCTGTGCTGGAGAGGTGGCGTGGGCCTGTATCTGTGCTGGAGAGGTGGCGAGGGCCTGTATCTGTGCTGGAGAGGTGGCGAGGGCCTGTATCTGTGCTGGAGAGGTGGGGAGGGCCTATGTCTGTGCTGGAGGGGTGGGGAGGACTTGCGTCTGTACTGGAGAACTAAGTAATGTCCTGATTTGTTACCTTTGCCTCAAATTGTAAAGCGCTCTGGTATCCTTCGGGATCAAGTTTGTGCTATTTAAAACTTTATAAATTAATTTTTCTTTAAATCCTGTGAGCAGCAGTTAAACCCTAACAGGGCCATATATCCTGCTCAGTTTATCAAGAGGGCAGCTCCCAGGCAGTTGGAGAGCTGAAGGCCATGCACATCCACCATTGTTATTTTGCTGAGAGGGCACAGATAGCAGTCGGATTGCCCTGTAGTTTTTCGAATTTGATGTCCTCTCTGAGCCATGTCTGGCAGTAAAAGGGGGTTTTAGCAATGTACAAACTTCAGCAAACTCAGAACTTAGATCAAGGTTTATGTTGAGCCAGAGATCCCCTGTATATTTCCAAAGATTTCTTAATGCTTACATTTAATGGCGCACATTCCCGCGCGCCCATTCCTGGCAACCCAGATGCTAATTAGGACGTTTTTGCTTTCCAGTCTGCCATTGGCATGGTTAGGTGTCTGCCTGTCTGAAGAGCCATGCTTGTTGGATAGCCATGTGTGCCTCTGACCTTCAAGTGCTTTGTGTACCCTGGGGATCAAGGGCAAGTAACCTGTCCTGTGAAAAGTAGGGAGAGATTGCTCCCCACATCCTGCCGTATATGTTTGATCTTTCCTATATCCTTTAACCATCAAACTTTAGAGTGCTGCCACAAATTATGTTCTCTTTTGTAGAACTGGTAGGCTTGCTAGTTAGCACCCCAAAGGCTTTCCATGATTCAGAGTAAGGTCCGATGACTATCGTGTAGTGAACATGCCCCTCTGAAAAAGACTGTTGCAAAAGTTTCCGTAAATCCTAAAGCTTCGAGTTGGTAAGATATTAAAATGTGTACCACTGTTTTCACAACTGAAACTTTTTCTATTTTGTAAGAAATATGAAATGTCCATTCACTACACTTTCTGCTGGAGTGTTCTTGAGAGCCTGGCCTGGTTAAGGCATTTTGTTCTGGTTCAGACTCCTGCCCACAGCAGCGTTCCACCATCATTGCTGAAGAAAGGAATGGATTTGCTGATGTTGCTTCAAGCGACATCTCCTTCCAAGGTGTTCTGCCTGCAGACCACCTGAGACACATCTTTAGGTTCTGAGGTAGTAGAGTTAATCATATCCAGAGAGCTGTGGTGGATGCAATGTGGCAGATTGATGTCAGTGCCTCAGGATATGCATTATACTGTGCAGTGATATACAAATTTAAAAGGATGGCAATGCCTAGGAGTGTTCTTTATATTGTGCAGCGAGGTAGGAAGAGAGCAGTGCCTATGGGTACTCTTTATTCCATGCAGTGACGCAGTATGATGGAAGTGCCTCTGGATATTATTTATTCCATGCAGTGATGCAGTAGCCTATTCCTGCTTTGTGGGTTTGTTCTGTGGGTTTAGTATTGTTTGTGTTCTGGGGTAGGGTGCTACTCGCCGAAAAAGCAGTTCAACACCTTGGGGGTAGCAAGTGCTATATAAATGTATACCTTTTCCCTCTTCTATCCCTCCACTACCCTTCTCAATCCAAATGACTAACACATCCACCACTCAAATTACTTTCATATTTCACTATACTAATTGGCCACTAATCCTTTATGGATTTCGTAGTAGCATGCTACTCGCCGAAAAAGCGATGCAACGCCTAATCAGGGGTAGTAAGTGTGACATAAATCAAAATACTATACATCGGGCCTTAGCAGGGAGTATGTGTGTGAGAGGACTGTGCAGGCAGTGTGTACCGGCATCCATGTGTGAGGCAGCGAACAAGTCCAGTGTATGCAAATCAGGAAGGAGTAAGTAGACTGGAGTACAGTACATACAGATGAACCAGTGCCATCTAAAGAACTTTTGGAGACCCGGGGAAGACGTATTTTGGGATCTCCAGATTAGGAAAACCTTACAACTTCACTGCACAATGAGAGATACTTTCAGGAACAGCACAAAATGAAGAGTAACATCTGCCTGCCAAATGGCACTTCAATTAAACATTGTTGATCACTGGCGTAAACTATACAATTTTTGTTGCAGATAAGAGGCTCAATATTCTATTTTCGTGTAGGAAGGCCTTATCACCTGAAAACCAAAATCAGCAGAGGAAACCAGCAGAGCAAGATTTTCTTTTCTTTTTCAGATATACCAGTCCAGCCCCCAAGAAGGAAATTCTACATTTACCATGGCTACTAGTAGCTTATCTGCTTCTGCTCTGAAGCGCAAGTCTGTGCAGTCTTCAATGATTGACTTCCTACCGTCACTGAAGCGCCAGCGTGTTCCAGGGGAGTCTTGTCCAGTGCAACCAACTAGTGATGAAGCTAGTAAAACTCAGCAAGAGTCTGACAGGGACAGTCCACCATTAGAAAAACTTCAACGTGTGCCAGAGAAAGAAACTGTCAAACTCCCTGACTGCTGGAACACTAAACAGTGGTATTACTTTCAGGAGGAATATAAATGGTTGTATCTTAAGTCAGGCAATATTGGATGTTCTTCCTGTAAACGGGCAAAATCAACAGGTCTTTCAGTGCACAATAACACCCAAGGCATGCGCGTAAGTAAAGTGTGGGCAGATGGAGAGGTTGGTCCTTCCAGTGACGGAAAAGCTTTCAGGCAGAAACAGCTCAGGAAGAAGATTATGGAGCATAAGGCTAGCGCTGGTCACTTGGCAGCTGAGGACATTCTTACAGCTCAGCAGAAAAATACATTGGTGGTGGCAGTACACAAATGTAATGCAAAACATATGGAGAGCACATGCAGGGTATTTGACACTGTCTACTACTTGGCAAAAAAAGATCGCCCTTTCACTGACCACCCTGATCTAATTCTCCTTCAGGCAAAGAATGGCAGCGCAATGGGACGTGTTTTGCACAGCAATGTGACTGCAACTGAAATAATAAAACACATTGCAGTGGAAATGCAACAAAGATTGGTCTGTTATATCAGACAACACAATCCAAAGATCACAGTATTAATTGATGAGAGCACTTCTATTAGCAATGCTTCTACCTTGATCATCTACCTCCGTGGCATTTTTGGAAATGAAAGTACCCCAGTGACCATCTATTTCGGCCTCCTGGAGCTGGCAGAAACTAATGCTATTGGCGTAAAGACCGCTCTCCTAAGCTACTTTGAAAAAGTTGGACTCACAAAAAGTCTGCTTCATGATATCTTGATTGCGGTATGTACTGATGGAGCAGCAGTTATGTTTGGTAAAAAAGGAGGAGTAGTAGCATTGTTGAAATCAGAATTTCCAAATCTTGTACTGACATGGCACTGTTTGGCTCACAGACTAGAACTTGCTGTGGCAGATACAGTTGATGAGGTTGCAGGGGTCAATCACTTCAAGATTTTCATGGACTCATTGTATGCCACATACAGCATGTCACCAAAAAAACAGAGAGAGCTAAATCTGGCCGCCAGTGAGCTATGTGTACAGCTTCAGAAGATAGGGAAAATGCTTGATACTAGATGGGTAGCATGTTAATGTTAATGTTAATGTTAATGTTAATGTTAATGTTACATATCTGTGAAAGCTGTTTGGAACTGCTTCCCTGCCTTGTGCAAACATTTTGAGAATGCTTCTAAAGACCCATCCAGACCCATAAGAGACCGGAGTAAGTATGAAGGTCTCTTGAAGAAGCTTACATCCTATTCTTTTATCAGAGATTTGGGGGTAATGTGTGATGCACTTCAAGAGCTCAAAGACTTATCACTCTCCTTACAGAGGAGAGATATTACAATTGTTAATGCCCACAGACTTTTGGTTAGTCAAGTACGCATATTTATAGCAATGAAGGACTCCCCAGGGGAGTTGCTTCTGTGGCTCAGAGAGCAGTGGACGGGGGCAAATTCAAGAATGTTCCTCTTTCCCATGGTAGATGTAACTGTGTTGCCCTTAATCAAAATCAATTTTATCAAAGTCTGTCTGTAAATATAAATAAACGATGTGCCCCGGATTCTGAGAAAGAACTTATAGCCAGCTTCAGTGTGCTAGATGCAGGCAACTTGCCTTCTGGTGATGAATGCATTCTTTATGGGGAAACAGATATCCAGAAACTGTGTTCAGAGTTTCAGCTGCCAGCAGGAGATACTATCCAAGCTTTTAGACTTTTCAAAGATTTTGGTGGAAAGAAAACCCCTGAAGCATTAAAAAAGTTAGTAGTTTGCATGGAAACCCTGCCAGCAAGTAATGCGGATTGCGAGAGAGGTTTCAGCGCAATGAACTTAATTGCTTGTCCAACAAGGGCCTCTCTTCTTGTAGAGACCATTTCTTCATGCCTTTGGGTAAAACTCAATGGTCCTCCATTTAAAACATTTGACGCAAAGCTGTATGTAAAGAGTTGGCTTGCAAAAGGTAGAAGGTCCGCTGAAGAAAATTGTTGTGGGAAACCCCAGCAAAATAAACACACTGAATATCTTCAAGGGTTTTGGGGAATCCTGCAATAGATTTCTAAGTAATATAAATAATTTTTACATGTTTTTTTAAAGTGTTTGGTATTTTTATGGCTTATACTTAATAAATATAATTTTTTGCCTATTTCATTATCCTTTGCTGGATGCGACTTCATGATTTTCTTTAGCACACAATGCTAGTTATCTTGATTTAGACCACGCCCCTACTCTGATAGACAACGCCCCTACTCGGATAGGCCACACCCCTTTAAGAGATTAGCCACTCCCCTTTTAGAGCACCCCCAGTTTTTTTTCCCACTTAAAGCCCTGGACAAGGGTGACAATAAATGCACATCAAGGAAACAATAGAGAATAAAGTACACGGGTCACAATAACAGCAAAGCAATGTCAATAGCAAAATACACTAAAGTTATTGCAACTTAAGAACAATGCACAATTATGAGAAGTGGGGGAGAACAGCAGAAATGACAGGCACAATGAAGAAAGTGGGGAGAAGACAGTGGAAATAACAAGCACAAAAGTGCAAAGCAGTGAAGGGAATAACAGACAGCAGAAACAAGGCACGGTACTGGCTAAGCAGGAGCTCAAGGAATGCAGAGGCAGTGAGGAGCTGGCACGAGGGACAACAGCTACTTGTGGAGATCAATGACATAATAAGACAGGACTTATCACGGGTCTGGTGGCTCAGTGGACTAATGCGTCTACTGCAGAGGCCTGAGTTCGGCGGGTCCACTCAGCCTTTCATCCATCTGAGGTCGATAAAATGAGTACCATTGAGTTAGGTTGCAACAAAACATCTCTTTTTCAGCGCCAAGATACCCGTAGTGGTGAACGAGCGCTTTACAAATACACGTTATGTAATGCGGAAATGTCTGAAGCAACAACTCATTCTTAGTTGTGGTCCCAAAGTTAAGGTGAGTTCCACGCCGATTTTTATAGACTCTGCCAGCCAGACAGTTGTCAAACCGAAAAGTCGTATGGGGAGCTTTGTCCCATGAATTTCAACAATTTCTCAAAGATGCCATTCTTTCAGCATTGTTTCCCCACATCCGCTACAAAAGGGAAGCATAAACATTCCCTCAGGCACATCTTTATTGGCGATGATTCTGTACAGCGCCCCTGCTGCATTTAACCTAGTTTTTGTGCTATCCAAATACCACAAAAACGCATCTCCAGGGCCATTATGCACAAGATCCATATCTTGCTCCCAGACCACTGACACGATTAGGTGACTATAACCTCTCAGGCCCTGATAACATATCTGCTGGAGCAAAGTTTCTGCACGGTTTTATGAGTTAATTTTGCTCAATCCAATTGTGTGCTGCTGTGTGCAGAAACATCGTGTGTGGAACTAGCGATCAGTTAAAACACATGCGATTCCCTCAAACGCGGAGTTACCAAGAGGTATAAACGCATGCAGAATGTGAAAAACTGCTTTTGCAAATGAAAGTTAACCATTTCCAGGAAGACTTAGAAGCAAAGTGCTCCTGCCTGGTTCAAATCATGTCCAAAAAGAGAAAAACAAATGAAATACAGATTCAAGGTCAGATGCAGGCAACAGTGAAGCATATCACAACTAAACAAAATAAAATAAAGTGAACAAAAGATGTCATTTTAGGGTAAGATAAAACAAACATTTGCAATGCAATAGGTCTCGCATTATGAAAGTTTGAGCTATTGGTCTTGTAAATGACAATTTTTTTATTTATGTGTTGGTTTTGAAAGTAGCTAAATTAATAGCTTTGTCATTTACAATGCCAATAGTTATAACTTTCGCAAATGTGACACCTATAGCATTTGTAATGCACCATGTTTTGTATTTACGTGACTTAGATGTAATGATATTACAAATAACCACGGCTTTTAATTTTTTAAAATAATTAATACTTAAATAAAAGTGATTGTAATTTATAATGGCAATAGTTTAAACTTTTGTAAATAACTTTTGTAAAGATTATGTTTAGTGTATTTTATTGTGACATAACATATGAAATATTAAGATCTTTTTGTGACATTTGTAATAAAGCTTGAAACATTGAGAGAACATATTTGACCCAGTTGTTGTTGAATTGTTGCACAGATTGATGCTGTGATGGTGCAGAGTGATGTTGTGGTGGCGACGAGTGATGCTGTGGCGTTCAGTGATGTTGTGGTGCCCCTGAGTGATGCTGTGGTGGCCCTGAGTGATGCTGTGGAGGCCGTGAGTGATGCTGTGGAGGTGCTGAGTGGTGTTGTGGTGGTGCTGAGTGGTGCTGTGGTGGTGCTGAGTGGTGCTGTGGTGGTGCTGAGTGATAATGTGGTGGTGCTGAGTGATAATGTGGTGGTGCTGAGTGATAATGTGGTGGTGCTGAGTGATGCTGTTGTGGTGCTGAGGGATGCTGTGGTGGTGCTGTGGTGGTGCTGAGTGATGCTGTGGTGGTGCTGAGTGACTCTGTGGTTGTGCTGAGGGGTGCCGTGGTTGTGCTGAGTGGTGCTGTGGTTGTGCTGAGTGGTGCCGTGGTGGTGCTGAGTGGTGCCGTTGTGGTGCTGAGTGGTGCTGTGGTGGTGCTGAGTGGTGCTGAGTGGTGCTGTGGTGGTGCTGTGGTGGTGCTGAGTGATGCTGTTGTGGTGCTGGGTGATGCTGAGTGGTGCTGTGGTGGTGCTGAGTGGTGGTGTGGTGGTGCTGAGTGATGGTGTGGTGTGGTGGTGCTGAGTGGTGGTGTGGTGGTGCTGAGTGGTGGTGTGGTGGTGCTGAGTGATGCTGAGTGATGCTGTGGTAGTGCCGTGGTGGTGCTGAGTGATAATGTGGTGTTGCTGAGTGATAATGTGGTGGTGCTGAGTGGTGCTGTGGTGGTGCTGAGTGGTGCTGTGGTGGTGCTGAGTGGTGCTGTGGTGGTGCTGAGTGATAATGTGGTGTTGCTGAGTGATAATGTGGTAGTGCTGAGTAATAATGTGGTGGTGCTGAGTGATAATGTGGTGGTGCTGAGTGATAATGTGGTGGTGCTGAGTGATACTGGGGTGGTACTGAGTGATGAGGGTGAGGGTGTGTGGGGTGTGAGGGGTGAGGGTGAGTGAGGGTTGAGAGGGCGAGTGAGGGTGAGGGGTGTGAGGGTGTGTGAGGGTGAGGGGGTGTGAGAGGGTGTGAGGGAGGTTGAGGGGTGTGTGAGGGTGAGGGGTGTGGGGGTGTGAGGGGGTGGGGGAGTTTGGGGACTTGAGGGTGTGGGGGTGTGAGGGTGAGGGGGTGTGAGGGAGGGTGAGGGGATGTGAGGGTGAGGGGATGTGAGGGTGATGGGTTGTGAGGATGAGGGGGGAGAGGGTGTGTGAGGGTGTGTGAGGGTAAGAGGTGTGTGAGGGTGAGAGGGTAAATGAGGGTGAGAGGGTGGGTGAGGGTGAGTGGGTGAGAGGGGTGTGAGGGTGAGTGAGGGTAAGGGGGGTGAGGGGATGTGAGGGCGAGGAGGTGTGAGGGTGAGGGGGTGTGAGGGTGAAGATGAGGGGGTGAGAGGGTGTGTGAGGGTGAGAGAGTGTATGAGGGTAAGAGAGTGTGTGAGGGTGAGAGGGTAAGAGGGTGTATGAGGGTGAGAGGGTGTGTGAGGGTGAGAGGGTAAGTGAGGGTGAGAGGGTGGGTGAGGGGTGAGAGGTTGTGTGAGAGTGAGTGGGTGTGTGAGGGGTGAGAGGTTGTGTGAGGGTGAGAGGGGGTGTGAGGGTGAGAGGGGGTGTGAGGGTGAGAGGGGGTGAGAGTGTGTGTAAGGGTGAGGGGCTGTGAGGGTAAGGGTGAGGGGGGGTGAGGGTGAGGGGGTGAGAGGGTGTGTGAGAGTGAGAGGGTAAGAGGGTGTATGAGGGTGAGAGGGTGTGTGAGGGTGAGAGGGTAAGTGAGGGTGAGAGGGCGGGTGAGGGGTGAGAAGTTGTGTGAAGGTGAGTGGGTTTGTGAGGGGTGAGAGGTTGTGTGAGGGTGAGAGGGGGTGTGAGGGTGAGAGGGGGTGAGAGTGTGTGAGGGTGAGAGATGGTGAGGGGGTGTGAGGGTGAGCGTAAGGGTGAGGGGGAGTGAGGGTAAGGGTGAGGGGTTGTGAGGGTGAGAGGGTGTGAGGGTAAGGGGGTGTGTGAGGGGGTGTGAGGGTGAGGGTTTTATGTGGGACTTCGTCAGTTACAAATGGAGGCTTTGCAGAGTGTGCACATTTTCATGCACTAAACCATGCCAAGGTGTGGAGGCGCAGGCATGCACAGGATAGAGTCATGAAAGCGGGCCGTGTAAACACCCACAATGTGCATGAACATTTTCAATTTCTTTCCCTCGGTTTCACATATTTTTAAATGTATGCTGGGCTGATCCAGGTGTAAAAAGTGCTGAACGGCGAAAAGCTCGTGTGAAATCCCTGCGTTTTTTAGAAAGTTATGGAGTGGAAGGAAACATTGACTTTGGATGGTAATGAGGAAGGAAAAAAACGTTGTTTTATATGTAACCTACGCGCACACCTACACATTTGAAGGATACGGTCTGGCACTCAATAAATATTGTTACTTTCCATTTTTGGAGGTGTTAGTCTATTAAATCGAGATTTAAGACGTTTTATTTGGATAGGGCCCTGTGGCCATATTTTATATCAATTTTCCTTTTCAACGCACGTTCATTCAAGCAGGAAAAAACGACCACCAAGGGAGGGTAGTTCATTTATTAATTATGTATTTATTTATTTATGGCTCTTGTGTCACAGAAGCCTTAATCCCTAGCAACGAAACCAATGAATGGATGGGGAGGAGTTTTAACATTAATCCTCCCCTGAGCAGGTGCTCTGCACCCCAGTGGATAGAGTTTCCAATCGGTGGAAGACTTCAGTTTGCAGAACGCAACTTTTCATAATACCCAGTTCATGCAAGTGCCTAGAGGTTTGCAGTGTTAATAATACAGCACCTCTCAACATCGTCCATTTAACACAAGCTCCTAGTGGCCGTTCAGGTTGCAGTGTCAATAACTCGGCGCTTCTCACAGCACCCAGCTCAAGCAAGCGCCTAGAGGTCCTTCAGCTTGTTTTGCTGATAACTCTGCATATGGAATGGCCTCTAGGTGATTGTATGAACAAGGTTCTGGTGAGACGTGCTGATGTATTAGCACCACAGTCTCGTGGTACTGTAGGCGCGTGTGTGATGCTGAGCAGTAATTATTAGTGCTGCATAGTGAATGGCCTCTAGGCGCCTGTATGAACAGGGTGCTGGTGAGAAGGGCTGATTGATTAGCAGTGCAGTCTCAACCCGCCGTAGGCATTAGGCATTAGTATGGTAAGAGTATGAAGTACCAAATTATTAGGACTGCATATCGTAAGGCCTTACGAGAAGCACTGATTAATTAGCCCTGAAACTGAATGTCCGCTACGGGCAGGGGTAAATTGTGTGTAGGTGATAGGTAGAGACGTGTTTACCAGGCAGAAGCACTGAATGATAGGGACTCTGAAAGACCTCTAGGAACATGTAAAAAATCGGTTGTGGTGAAGAGAGGTGCTCAGTTACCAGCAATGCAAACAGAATGAACTCTAGGCGCTTGTTTGAACTGGGCGCTGTGCAATATATCAGATTGTTACCAAGATAATTTGAACGTGCTTCCTAGATCACACAAGGATGACAGGCTGAGGGAACACAACAGTAGCCAAGCCTGTGGCCACGGGGCCACACACGTCCCTGCACAGGGGCAGCAAGTAGTCCGGTCATCTGCCCGACCCAAAGGAATGTGCCTGTGGAGCAGAGGTCTTCATATGTGAGCGGGAGGGGTAACGAAGGGGGGTGAGGCTGTGGCAAAGAGAAGGGGCAGGCGGGTGGTAGGGTTGGGGTTTCTAATGGCACGGCTTTCGCAGTCACTTAACACCTCTCTCTAAACAAATAAGTGAGGCAGAGGAGCCCAGGTACAAAAGCCTTCAAGGCAGCGCTGGGAGGGGGGCTGGGCACGAAGGAAGGAGAAATGCGAGTCAGGGCCTGGCGGCCGTGAAGTGCAGTGGGCGGGGAAGCAGATCCCTTTGAAGCTCTCGGAGGCAGGAGCAAATGGTAAAGGGAGGAGAAATGCTACTGGAAGGCTCGGGCAAGCTCGTGCACGAGGACGTGCACTTCTAGAAATCCTCTGGTTTAGCTTTTTGGTTTCACCCCCATAGGTCTCTCTACGAGACCTAAAAAATGACCAGGCTTATGCATACATAAGGAAACATCTATACAAAGTAGACGCTAACTGGTCACAGGCTGAGCAAAAAGAACCCACTAAATATCCATACTTTTCATTTGTAGCCTGACCTTTGAGCACGTATGTGTTGCATAGTAATTCTCTCTGCATGAGACAGACGTCCTCGTTAAGCAGGCATCACCCGGGCACAAGGACAAGATAGCAGAATAACCCATAGTTGAAGGAGAAGGCTGAGAATATTCTAGACAAGCCTAGACCTCGTGAGCATGGCTTCTGCCTGTGATAAGAGGCATACAGGCTGGGCATGGTGGCCATCAACAACTCCAGTCCACAGTGAAATTGAGGGGTTGTACTGGAACTAAAGACAGTCAGTCAGTCAAAACCACTTTATTCGATTTTGTTAAAAATCATAAAAGCATACTACAAAAATCATTATAATATAAAATCATTCCAATTACATATTTTGCAATTTCATATAATACAATGCAGTTAAAAACACATTTTATAAAAAATTCCATATTATACAATTCAATTTTGAACTATAAAAGGTATAAAAGACTTATGTGCAAAAGAGCCAGAAATATTTAAATCATCCCAGTCCCCGTTGTTGGGCTTGTGCTTTCCTCCTCCTAATTCGAACAGCAGCCACAAGATAATTTGCCACACTAAACATTACCAAGGGAGAATCAAGCATTTGTAGAAACAGAAAAGCGGGTTTTGCTTGCAGGAACGCTTTCTCCTTCAATAAGGGTAACAAATACTTTCTCCTTGGAACTTGATAAAAAGGGCAAAATAACACAAGGTGTATGTTATCTTGTATGGAAAAATTGTCACATTCACATACTGGTGCATCCTCCAGTTTGCACCAACCCTGTCTATCACAGAGTACCAAGTATATCTGGTTGAACCTAAACTTAACCAGAAGCCATCTATGAAATGGGATATTAACTAAAGCAAGGTACGGTTGGATGGCAATACATGTAAGAGTCATATAATGTGCTCTGACCGTAGGTTTTAATAACTGGAGTTGTTCTCTCTCCAAAGACTTGAGTCTGCAAAAATTCTCTTTGACCCAAGCAAGGTCAGCTTTTTTTAAATCAAGCGGGGAGGAGAAAATCTCCGGGCGTCCAAGTTCTTTCGAGCACTTATTAATGTAAGCCAGCCAAGCAATATCTTTATGTTTATCCAATTTTAAACAGTCCAACAAAATTTTGTGGTTAAGACTTAAGTTATTGTTGGTCCAAACTCTTATCCATAATAGAATAGGAGCCATGGAGAGGATATCTGTAATATAACAAACTCCAAGCTCCTGATGGACAGAAAAAGTGGCTGTTGATAAGGGGAGTCCTAACACAGAACATAAAAACTTATTAACCTCTGTTTGAATGGTTTCAGTTTTTACATAACCCCATAATCCAGCTCCGTATCTCGCTATAGCCAATGATTTTGCCCTATACAAGGCTAAAAGTGCCCCGCTTGGTTTCCCCCCCAATCTCCTTGCAAAGCTTAAGATGGCATTAACAGAACTCCTTACAGCTTTGGTCTTTGCTACTACCTGAGGGGTCCAGCTGCCCTTGGTGTCAAAGATTACTCCGAGGTAAGTGAACACTTTTACATTGCTGATCACTTCCCCTTTGCAGTAAAAGGATTTGGTGTTATTCTTTGCTGCCCCAAAGACCATAACATGAGATTTTGCGTTATTAACTACAAGGTCAAGAGAGGACATAAAATCACTAAATGCATTTAGAAGTCTCTGGAGGCCCAAATGTGTCCTAGCTATTAAGGCAGCATCATCCGCGTACAGGAGCACTGGGATGTGAGTGTCTCCTGCACGTGGAGTGTCCACAGATGAAGCCAAAAGAGTTTTTTCCAGAGAGTTTATGTACAATGTGAACAGCATAGGGGCAAGGATGCAACCTTGTCGCACACCCCTGCCTGATTTAAACCACGCTGTACGATGCCCCTCTTGGTCCATTCTAATGGAAGCCTTGAGGTCTTTATGTAGTTCAGCCAAAAAGTGGACCAGAGGGGGGTCCAATCCCATCTGTAACAGCATGCCCCACAACTTGGCTCTATTCACTAAATCGAACGCTGTAGACAGGTCCATGTATGCAACAAAAATAGTCCCTTTTTTAGCCTTTGTATATTTAGCAATTATCATGTTCAAGTTCAGGCATTGGTCCTCTGTCCCTCTGCCTGACCGGAAACCATACTGGGCATTGGACAAAATGTTATTCTCTGTGGACCATTTGTTAATTTTCACCAATAGGACTTTTCCTAGGATCTTCATGGAGGAATCCAACAGGGATATGGGGCGATAACATTTTGGGTCATTTCTTACTCCTTTTTTAAAAATTGGTACAATAATTGAACATGCCCAAGTATTTGGAAAGCCCCCCTTAAGCACATTATTATAAACATTCGTTAATGCAGTTGCCCATAGCTCTAGGTCTGATTTATATAAGTCCAATGGGACCCCATCGGGTCCTGGTGCTTTGTTCTTGGCGGACCCAATTATAGCGACCTTGACTTCATTTTCAGTAAAAACAACCGCAGGTTGAAGATTAGTGTTACACGGTAAACAGAAGCTTTCATACAGTAAATTGCTCCCATAAATAACTGAAAAATGGTTAAGCCAATCTGACTCAGGTATATTGGCCTCAAGGTCTGTGTTACTTGTTTTAGCAAATATGGGGTTATTTACAATGGACCAAAATTTAGAGCTGTGTTTTAGGGTGGTGGAGTCCATTAGAGCATCCCAGGCTTCTTCTTTGACAGCTTTTTTTCGTATTTTTACCGCCTCTGCATATTTTTTCCTCAGTTGAGCTATCTCTGGCCTGTTTCTTGGGGAATGTTTTAGTGCAGCTATCAGTGCAGAGTGGGCTTTTGAACAAGAATGGTCAAACCAGCCGGAGACTGGAGCGGGTCCCCTTTTAGGGCTAAGGGTTAATTCTTTCTCCACCTTCAAGCAAATAGCCTCAAAGGCGGCAATAATCTCTTTGTCCCCCCTAGCTGGGTCCCTGCAAATCTGGAATTCCACCGCCATTTCATGTTCAATGAGATTCAAAAAATCTTCAGGGCAAACTTTGCACCATTTTAAACGCCGCCCATTATCTTTACTCTTAATGTGCTTCACAGAAGTGGATAACAGGACCTCCTTCAACAAACCAAGTGATCCATCCAACGTTAGACACACCGGATTGTGATCACTAAAGCCACTTTCAATGGCGTTATAAAAAAGGACATAGTGGAGAAGCCCTGGGGACATAAAGATGTAATCAATGATGGATTCACTACCCCTTGCATTGTAGGTTACCACCCGTTCATTGTGATCAGCAAAACTAGGTTCATAAAGATCATTAGCTGATAACAAATGTTCCATAGAGGAACCCTTCAGGCTATGCTCAAAATGGGGAGGGGTCGTAAGATCAGGCCCATCGAGATCTTTGATCTGACAATGTGATTCACATAAGTGAACATTAAAATCACCCATTAAAATAATTTGAACAAAAGTGGTTTGTTTTGACATGTAATCCGCAACAAATAAATTTAAACAATCTAAAACAGAGTTTTGGGGGCCACCCTGCAGAGAATTATAACAATTTATAAGGAGTGTTTTATTTTTGTCTAATTGACATATTTCTACCAGTTGAAAATGGTATGAGGAACTATGAATTTCTCTCACACTCCTAAACTAAAGAATGCCATCGGGATAGCAGTACCCCTTCATGAAACTAAGGGATTTCCTACATTGTTCCAGGCAGGTGATATATCATATGGGCACTGCTCACCTTAGTGCCTCAAAAACATAATTTTACCGGCCAACCACCTTGTCAGAAAAATATGCATTAACTTTGATATATATATAGTATGCGCTCAAGATGCCAAAAGAAGTGCACAGCCTCCTTTAATGCTGGTGCGGCACAGAAAACCGCATCATAATAGGGCCCCTGACAGTCAATGCACTGTGGACAAATGATTTGACTTTAAGCGGGTTTCTGAAAATGCTAGGGTCCATAGACTTTACACGTGTAGCCCTCGATTTACTGAGGGTGACAAGAAATCTACTAGAATCGGAAACAGCAACACACAGTCAATGTACAGATGTGTGGGATGTTGATCTTATGGGGACACATTGTTGCACATGATACACCATCCTAAACAACCACCCAGAAGACATGTCTACTGGGTGAATACATACATATCTCAACCCTGCACCTCCCCAACTCTGACAGCCTCCGACAGTACAAACAACATAAAAAAACTGCATGATACATAACACCAGTGGTAGAGGTGTGCGGGATCGGAAGGGCACGGCGTGCCCCTACTTTTAAAAATTATTTCAGTCCGTTCCCCTACTTCTTTCATTCAAAAAAAGCATCCCGGGACGGCAAGAATGATCTACTTAAAAATGATGACTTCCAGGGGCGGGTCCCACTTTTCTGTTGAACTCCAGAGGCTGCAGCAGCCCCTCCCTGAGCTCTCAGACTGAGGGCAGGCCCATTGTCATTCTGATTGAGGCTGATTATCCCCTTTCAAATGACAATGCACCAACCCTGCCTTTAGCATATCATGCTGAGTTGGTGATTACAGAGGAGCTTTTCCCAGACAGAGTACTGTGGGGAACTTTGCACCATGTGAAATGTGTCGATGTTATACACAGAGTCAACTGGGCAGGAGCAATGAAGGGACAGAAGAGACAGGAAAGGAGAGGTGATAGGGCAGGAGAGGTGATGGGGCAGGAAAGGTGATGGGGCAAGAGAAGTAATGGGCAAGAGAAGTGACGGACAGGAGAAGTGACAGGGCAGGAGAAGTGACAGGGCAGGAGAAGTGAATGGGCAGGTAGAAGTGACAGGGAAGGAGAGGCAACAGGGATGGAGAGGTGACGGGACAGTAGAGGCGGCAGGAGAGGAGAGGTGACAGGGCAGGAGAAGTGATTGGGCAGGAGAAGTGACGGGGCAGGAGTGGTGATTAGGCATGTGCAGGAGCAGTAACCGGGAAGGAGCAGTGAACGGACAGGGTCAGTGAACGGACAGGAGAAGTGATGGGACAGGAGAAGTGATGGGGCAGGAGAAGTGATGGGGGCAGGAGAAGTGATGGGGCAGGAAAAGTGATGGGGGCAGGAGAAGTGATGGGGGCAGGAGTGCTGACCATACAGGAGCAGTGAACAGCAGGAGCAGTGGACGGGCAGGAGTGCTGACCGGACAGGAGCAGTGAAAGGCAGGAGCAGGGACGGGGCAGGAGCAGTGAAAGGCAGGAGCAGTGACTGGGCAGGAGTAGTGAACAGGCAGGAGCAGTGACCGGGCACGGAAGTGATGGGGCAGGAGAAGTGACGAGACAGGAGAAGTGACGGGGCAGGAGAAGTGACGGGGCAGGAGTAGTGACGGGGCAGGAGAAGTGATGGGGCAGGAGAGGTGACGGGGAAGGAGAGGTGACAGGGCAGGAGAAGTGACAGGGCAGGAAAAGTGACAGGGCAGGAGTGGTGGTTAGGCATGAGTAGGAGCGGTAACCGGGCGGGAGCAATGAAAGGACAGGAGAGGTGAACAAGGCAGGAGGGGTGAGTGGGGCAGGAGTGCTGACCTGACAGGAGCGGTGAACGGGGCAGGAGCGGTGAATGGGGCAGGAGCGGTGAATGGGGCAAGAGCAGTGAGTGGGGCAGGAGCAGTGAACGGGGCAGGAGCAGTGAATGGGGCAGGAGCCGTGAACGGGGCAGGAGCAGTGATCGGGGCAGGAGCAGTGAACGGGGCAGGAGAAGTGAACGGGACAGGAGCGGTGGAAGGGACAGGAGCGGTGATCTGGCAGGAGCGGTGATCGGGCAGGACTGCTGACTGGACAGGAGCAGTGAACGGCAAGAGCTGTGAATGGCAGGAGCAGTGAACGAGCAGGAGCGGTGAATGGGGCAGGAGCAGTGAACGGGGCAGGAACTGTGACGGGGCAGGAGCGGTGATGGGGCAGGAGTGGTGATGGGACAGGAGCGGTGACGGGGCAGGAAAAGTGACAGGACAGGAGCAGTGACGGACAGGAGAAGTGAATGGGTAGGAGCGGTGAAAGGGTCAGGAGTGGTGTACGGGGCTGGAGCGGTGAATGTGGCAGGAGCGGTGATCGGGCAGGAGTGCTGACCGGACAGGAGAAGTGACGAGGCAGGAGCAGTGAACGGGCAGGAGCAGTGAATGGATAGGAGCAGTGACAGGGCAGGAAAAGTGATAGGGCAGGAGCAGTGACGGGGCAGGAGCAGTGATGGGGCAGGAGAGGCAACAGGCAAGGAAAGGTGACTGGGCAGGAGAGGTGACCAGGCAGGAGAGGTGACCAGGCAGGAGAGGCAACAGGAAAGGAGAGGCGACTGGGCAGGAGATGTGACTGGGCAGGAGAGGTGACTGGGCAGGAGAGGTGACCGGACAGGAGTGGTGACCGGGCAGGAGCAGTGAGGGGCAGGAGCGGTGACGGGGCAGGAGCGGTGATGGGGCAGGAATGGTGACAGGGCAGGAGCGATGATGGGCCAGGAGCAGTGACGGGGCAGGAGAGGCGACAGGAAAGGAGAGGTGACCGGGCAGGAGAGGTGACCGGGCAGGAGAGGTGACCGGGCAGGAGAGGTGATGGGGCAGGAGAGGTGAATGGGGCAGGAGAAGTGACCGGACAGGAGTGGTGATTAGGCATGAGCAGGAGCTGTAACCAGATGGGAACAATGAAAGGACAGGAGCTGTGAACAGGTCAGGAGCTGTGAACGGGGCAGGAGCGGTGAATGGGGCAAGAGCAGTAAACGGGGCAGGAGCGGTGAACAGGGCAGGAGGGGTGACCAGGGCAGGAACGGTGAACAGGGCAGGAGTGGTGAACGGGGCAGGAGCGGTGACCGGGCATGAGCAGTGACTGGACAGGAGCAGTGAACGGCAGGAGCAGTGAACGGGCAGGAGCGGTGACCGGGCAGGAGTAGTGAACAGGCAGGAGCAGTGACCGGGCACGGAAGTGATGGGGCAGGAGAAGTGACGAGACAGGAGAAGTGACGGGGCAGGAGAAGTGACGGGTCAGGAGTAGTGACGGGGCAGGAGAAGTGATGGGGCAGGAGAGGTGATGGGGAAGGAGAGATGACTGGCCAGGAGAAGTGACAGGGCAGGAAAAGTGACAGGGCAGGAGTGGTGGTTAGGCATGAGTAGGAGCGGTAACCGGGCGGGAGCAATGAAAGGACAGGAGCTGTGAACAGGGCAGGAGGGGTGAGTGGGGCAGGAGTGCTGACCTGACAGGAGCGGTGAACGGGGCAGGAGCGGTAAACGGGGTAGGAGCGGTGAACGGGGCAAGAGCAGTGAGTGGGGCAGGAGCAGTGAACGGGGCAGGAACAGTGAATGGGGCAGGAGCAGTGAACGGGGCAGGAGCAGTGAACGGGGCAGGAGCGGTGAACGGGACAGGAGCGGTGGAAGGGACAGGAGCGGTGATCTGGCAGGAGCGGTGATCGGGCAGGACTGCTGACCGGACAAGAGCAGTGAACGGCAGGAGCTATGAATGGCAGGAGCAGTGAACGAGCAGGAGCGGTGAATGGGGCAGGAGCCGTGAACGGGGCAGGAACTGTGATGGGGCAGGAGCGGTGATGGGGCAGGAGCGGTGATGGGACAAGAGCGCTGACGGGGCAGGAAAAGTGACAGGATAGGAGCAGTGACAGACAGAAGAAGTGAATGGGTAGGAGCGGTGAAATGGTCAGGAGTGGTGTACGGGGCAGGAGCGGTGAATGTGGCAGGAGCGGTGATCGGGCAGGAGTGCTGACCGGACAGGAGCAGTAACGGGGCAGGAGCAGTGAACGGGCAGGAGCAGTGAACGGGCAGGAGCAGTGACAGGGCAGGAAAAGTGATGGGGCAGGAGCAGTGACGGGCAGGAGCAGTGATGGGGCAGGAGAGAAAACAGGAAAGGAGAGGTGACTGGGCAGGAGAGGTGACCAGGCAGAAGAGGTGACCAGGCAGGAGAGGCAACAGGAAAGGAGAGGCGACTGGGCAGGAGATGTGACTGGACAGGAGAGGTGACTGGGCAGGAGAGGTGACCGGGAAGGAGTGGTGACCGGGCAGGAGCTGTAAACAGGGCAGGAGCTGTGAACGGGGCAGGAGCGGTGAATGGGGCCAGAGCAGTAAACGGGGCAGGAGCGGTGAACAGGGCAGGAGTGGTGACCAGGGCAGGAATGGTGAACTGGGCATGAGTGGTGAACGGGGCAGGAGCGGTAAGAGGGGCAGGAGCAGTGAACGGGGCAGGAGCAGTGAACGGGGCAGGAGCAGTGAACGGGGCAGGAGCAGGGAATGGGGCAGGAGCAGGGAACGGGCCAGGAGCGGGAAAGGGGCAGGAGCGGTGAATGGGGCAGGAGCGGTGAACGGGGCAGGAGGCAGTGAACGGGGCAGGAGCAGTGAACGGGACAGGAGCAGGGAACGGACAGGAGCAGTGATCAGACAGGAGCAGTGACCGAACAGGAGCAGTGACGGGGCAGGAGCAGTGACCGGGCCGGAGCAGTTACCGGGCAGGAGAGGCAACGGGAAAGGAGAGGTGACCAGGCAGGTGTAATGACCGGGCAGGAGTAATGACCGAGCAGGAGTGGTGACCGAGCAGAAGTGGGGATCGGGCATGAACGCTGACCGGACAGGAGCAGTGAACGGCAGGAGCTGTGAATGGCAGGAGCAGTGAACGAGCAGGAGCGGTGAATGGGGCAGGAGCTGTGAACGGGGCAGGAACTGTGACGGGGCAGGAGCGGTGATGGGGCAGGAGCGGTGATGGGACAGGAGCGGTGACGGGGCAGGAAAAGTGACAGGACAGGAGCAGTGACAGACAGGAGAAGTTAATGGGTAGGAGCGGTGAAATGGTCAGGAGTGGTGTACGGGGCAGGAGCGGTGAATGTGGCAGGAGCGGTGATCGGGCAGGAGTGCTGACCGGACAGGAGCAGTGACGGGGCAGGAGCAGTGAATGGGCAGGAGCAGTGACAGGGCAGGAAAAGTGATGGGGCAGGAGCAGTGACGGGCAGGAGCAGTGATGGGGCAGGAGAGAAAACAGGAAAGGAGAGGTGGCTGGGCAGGAGAGGTGACCAGGCAGAAGAGGTGACCAGGCAGGAGAGGCAACAGGAAAGGAGAGGCGACTGGGCAGGAGATGTGACTGGGCAGGAGAGGTGACTGGGCAGGAGAGGTGACCGGGCAGGAGTGGTGACCGGGCAGGAGCAGTGAGGGGCAGGAGCGGTGACGGGGCAGGAGCGGTGACGGGGCAGGAATGGTGACAGGGCAGGAGCGATGATGGGCCAGGAGCAGTGACGGGGCAGGAGAGGCGACAGGAAAGGAGAGGTGACCGGGCAGGAGAGGTGACTTGGCAGGAGAGGTGACCGGGCAGGAGAGGTGACCGGGCAGGAGAGGTGACCGGGCAGGAGAGGTGACCGGGCAGGAGAGGTGAATGGGGCAGGAGAAGTGACAGGGCAGGAGTGGTGATTAGGCATGAGCAGGAGCGGTAACCAGATGAGAACAATGAAAGGACAGGAGCTGTAAACAGGGCAGGAGCTGTGAACGGGGCAGGAGCGGTGAATGGGGCCAGAGCAGTAAACAGGGCAGGAGCGGTGAACAGGGCAGGAGCGGTGACCAGGGCAGGAATGGTGAACTGGGCAGGAGTGGTGAACGGGGCAGGAGCGGTAAGAGGGGCAGGAGCAGTGAACGGGGCAGGAGCAGTGAACGGGGCAGGAGCAGTGAACGGGGCAGGAGCAGTGAACGGGGCAGGAGCAGTGAACGGGGCAGGAGTAGGGAATGGACAGGAGCAGTGATCAGACAGGAGCAGTGACAGAACAGGAGCAGTGACCGGGCAGGAGCAGTGACCGGGCCGGAGCAGTGACCGGGCAGGAGAGGCAACAGGAAAGGAGAGGTGACCAGGCAGGAGTAATGACCGGGCAGGAGTAATGACCGAGCAGGAGTGGTGACCGGGCATAAGTGGGGATCTGGCATGACTGCTGACCGGACAGGAGCAGTGAACGGCAGGAGCTGTGAATGGCAGGAGCAGTGAATGAGCAGGAGCGGTGAATGAGGCAGGAGCAGTGAACGGGGAAGGAACTGTGACAGGGCAGGAGCGGTGACGGGGCAGGAGCGGTGATGGGACAGGAGCGGTGACGGGGCAGGAAAAGTGACAGGACAGGAGCAGTGACGGACAGGAGTAATGACCGGGCAGGAGTAATGACCGAGCAGGAGCGGTGATCTGGCAGGTGCGGTGATCGGGCAGGACTGCTGACCGGACAGGAGCAGTGAACGGCAGGAGATGTGAATGGCAGGAGCAGTGAACGAGCAGGAGCGGTGAATGGGGCAGGAGCAGTGAACAGGGCAGGAACTGTGACGGGGCAGGAGCGGTGACGGGGCAGGAGCGGTGATGGGACAGGAGCTGTGACAGGCAGGAAAAGTGACAGGACAGGAGCAGTGATGGATAGGAAAAGTGAATGGGTAGGAGCGGTGAAAGGGTCAGGAGTGGTGTACGGGGCAGGAGCGGTGAATGTGGCAGGAGCGGTGATCGGGCAGGAGTGCTGACCCGACAGGAGCAGTGACGGGGCAGGAGCAGTGACAGGGCAGGAAAAGTGATGGGGCAGGAGCAGTGACGGGGCAGGAGCAGTGATGGGGCAAGAGAGGCAACAGGAAAGGAGAGGTGACAGGGCAGGAGAGGTGACCAGGCAGGAGAGGTGACCAGGCAGGAGAGGTGACTGGGCAGGAGAGGGGACCGGGCAGGAGCGGTGACCGGGCAGGAATGGTGACAGGGCAGGAGCGGTGATGGGGCAGGAGCAGTGACGGGGCAGGAGAGACGACAGGAAAGTAGAGGTGACCGGGCAGGAGAGGTGACCGGGCAGGAGAGGTGACCGGCCAGGAGAGGTGAATGGGGCAGGAGAAATGACAGGGCAGGAGTGGTGATTAGACAGGAGCAGGAGCGGTAACCAGATGGGAAAAAATGAAAGGACAGGAGCTGTGAACAGGGCAGGAGCGGTGAATGGGGCAAGAGCAGTAAACGGGGCAGGAGCGGTGAACAGGGCAGGAGCGGTGACCAGGGCAGGAACGGTGAACGGGGCAGGAGCGGTGAACGGGGCAGGAGCAGTGAACGGGGCAGGAGCAGTGAACGGGGCAGGAGCAGTGAACGGGGCAGGAGCCGGGAACGGGGCAGGAGCCGGGAATGGGACTGGAGCAGGGAATGGGCCAGGAGCGGGAACGGGGCAGGAGCGGTGAATGGGGCAGGAGCGGTGAACGGGGCAGGACCAGTGAACGGGGCTGGAGCAGTGAACGGGGCAGGAGCAGGGAACGGACAGGAGCAGTGATCGGACAGGAGCAGTGACCGGACAGTAGCAGTGACCGGGCAGGAGCAGTGACCGGGCAGGAGCAGTGACCGGGCAGGAGAGGCAACGGGAAAGGAGAGGTGACCAGGCAGGAGTAATGACCAGGCAGGAGTAATGACCGAGCAGGAGTGGTGACCGGGCAGGAGTGGTGACCGGGCAGGAGTGGTGACCGGGCAGGAGTGGAGATGGGGCAGGAGAAGCGTTGGGGTAGGATAGGTGACCGGGCAGGAGAGGTGATGGGGCAGGAGAAGTGACAGGGCAGGAGTGGTGATTAGGCATGAGCAAGCGCGGTAATCGGGCGGGAGCAGTGAAAGGACAGGAGCAGTGAACGAGGCAAGAGAGGTGAACAGGGCAGGAGCGGTGAATTGGGCTGGAGCGGTGAACAGGGCAGGAGTGGTGAACGGGGCAGGAGCGGTGAACGGGGCAGGAGCAGTGAATGGGGCAGAAGCGGTGAATAGGTCAGAAGCAGTGGAAGGGTCAGGAGCAGTGGACGGGGCCAGAACAGTGGACGGGGCCGGAGGAATGGACGGGCCGGAGCAGTGGACGGGACAGGAGCAGTGACGGGGTAGGAGAAGTGACAGGCAGGAGAAGTGAGGGGACAGGAGAAGTGACGGGGCAGGAGTGGGGAATGGGTAGGAGTGGTGGACGGGGCAGGAGCGGTGGACGGGGCAGGAGCTTTGACGGGTCAGGAGTGGTGACGGAGCAGGAGTGGTGACGGGGCAGGAGTGGTGACGGGGCAGGAGCGGTGACGGGGCAGGAGCGGTGACAGGGCAAGAGTGGTGACGGGGCAAGAGCGGTGACGGGTAGGAGCGGTGACGGGCAGGAGAAGTGACGAGCAGGAAAAGTGACGGGGCAGGAAAAGTGACGGGACAGGAAAAGTGACGGGGCAGGAAAAGTGACGGGCAGGAAAAGTGACTGGGCATGAGCAGGAGCAGTGAATGGGCAGGAGCGGTGAATGGGCAGGAGTGGTGAATGGGCAGGAAGGTTGAATGGGCAGGAGCGGTGAATGGGCAGGAGCGGTGAACGGGTAGGAGTGGTGAACGGGCAGGAGTGGTGAACGGGCAGGAGTGGTGAACGGGCAGGAGTGGTGACGGGGCAGGGGAAATGACAGGGAAGGAGCGGTGAGGGGGTGAGAGAATTGACTTGTACTTATGTTCCTTGCCTATTTATTTATATACTATTGCATGACGTCCACTGATGTGTCTGCAACACATACCTGTTGCCCCGAATTATTGTCCTGACTCCGCGCACTGATCCAATCGTCGGTTATTCACGCCCCTGATTCTCCACCCACAGTTCCCCTACTTTGTATTCCCCACTTCACTGCATAACACTAGTGAGCCAGAACCAAACTCATTAACTTGTGCGTGTGATCACGAGAAGCACAGTCACAGTGCATTATGGGATTCGTACTCCTATCACAGCACTCACAGCAACAGTTCACATGGGCGTATATTGATATAACTATAGCAAGTTTTTAAATGTGACACACAGGCTACGGTAAATAACGTGCTTCATGTATCATAATGCTAATGCTCCCACTACTTCAGGTGACTCTGGATAACCATTGGCTCATAATTCTTATCCATGATGCCATTTGCTTCTTATTTTGGTTAGGTATTTGGATTACAGACCACATTTTGTCAAATTTGAACTTGCTTGAACAAATGGAATGAACATTAAGATCCCATCTCTACTCCAATGAAGAGTTTGTTGATACAAACCAGACATATGGACACCTAGCACCAATGTCAAGTGTAGAGTGTGGGGAGTTGAGTGCGCAACTGGGAGACATGCAGTGTGATCAAGCAGAGACAGCTACCTGTACGATCTACAATTGTGTGACTGGTAACCCACATCCATCCCCGTCGCGTCAAGAAATAATCTTGCTTGTCGTCAAAGAACCTCTCGCGTCCAACCGGGTGCCCGATATGGTGTCTTTTGATGACAAGCAAGCATATTTCCTGACGCGACAGGGAAGGATGCAGATTCAGGATCCCTCCAATAAGAAGGTGCGGAAAATTCCATTAGAGATCTGACAATGTGTTTAAACAGGGTCTTTACACCTAAGACTAGACACCAGCAGTAAGCGGTGAAACTGACTCTGAACACCCTATTCACGGAACAGACAGATCAGGCTCTTATGAAACTGAAACAAGGGCATTATAAAGATGAGAAGATTGTGGGCAGGCTGCTGGTGGCTCAGATGCACCTTTGAGAAGCACATGTCTCCATAGCTGCAGTCCTTGATAAGGCTGGCCGCATACGCAGTCACCCTCTAGATGTAGCTAAGGAATTTGGGGCAGATTTACATGCCCCTTGTGCCTCTTTTATGCCGCTGTTGCGTCACTTCTGTGATGCAGCAGCGGCGCAAAAGATGTGCCATAGTGTGGGGTATTTACAACGTGACACATTTGGGAGATGCATCACGTTGTAAAGCCCTGCACCATAAGGAGGCGTACCAGCACAGGGGGGGGGCGTTCCTGCGCAGGAACGCCTCCTAAAAGTGGCTGAGTGAAATCTACAAGATTTCACTCAGTCACTTTTAGGCCAATGCTGCGTCAAAACCCTGCGCCTGCTTGAAGCAGGCGTAAGGCTTGATGCAGCATTGGACAGTTAGGGCCACCCAGAGCATTGCAGGAGCTGCGTCGCGCTTGCGCCACCTTCACGGCACAGATGCGTCACTTAATATAAAGGGCTGTAGAGTTCAGCCAGTATTGACACCCTACAACAAGACGGTTGTTTTGTAAGGTCAATGTGGCTGCCCACCTTATTTGGGAAGGGTAGAATCTTTCAGGGTTAAATTACCAAAGACAGGAGGAGGAGTTACGCGAGCATCCGAGATGGCCGCGTGAGCACAGAGCTCCCGAGACCCTCGCCACTCTTCGCAACTTATCCTGACGCTATCCTGAATTTTCAGATGGGTTATTGAAGATGAACCTCAGCTGATCTCTTTGCTCTTTAAAAATTTTGATTTGGACTTTGGGAACCGAAGTTACGTTGATCCGAACTTTTGACGCCCACCTTGCGGTTGGCAAGTTGGCACGCCGGGACGAACTTGAACAACAACGGCTGAGGGGTCTTCCCCCAGTAGCCCGGCATCAACTTTCGGTTTCACTTTTGGGTCCTGGCATTGTCTGACTGCGGGACAGTTCCGTTCTGTCGGAGATCTGTCCAAGCTCTGTTTTGTCAGAGTGTGCCTTCTAACCTCTACGCAGTTGTGTCGAACTGTGTCTCTACCTCGGCCACACAAGCCTGCTTTTGTAGACATTTGGTGACTTGCCCGCAGGCGTCCATTTTCACCAGGTCTCACGGGCCCCTCCGGTGCGTATTTTCCAGTATGGCGGCTAGGGCCGACATCGAGAAACAGAAAACTAAGGCGCCCATTCGCGGGGGACCGGTCCAAACCAATATCATGGATCGGTATACTCAATCTAAAGGATCCCCTGGTGGCGCCAGCCGTACCCCGGAGGACGCCAAGGAAGATTCAACCGCGCCTACTGATCCATCCCTTCAAGACGTCATGAGCCCCATTGCTAACATGAAGGAGACCATCGGCCAGCAGTATGAGGCTCTTGCTCATAAAATCGACACGGTTGCTATCGATGTCACCTTGATCAGAGCCGACCTGTCTAAAACTAACGAGAAGGTAAAATCGTTGGATTTGAAGACTTCTAGTCTTACGGCCGATGTGTCAGGACTTCAAACCGAAATTGGCAATCTCAAATCAACTAACGATCTCATGTCTCATCGGCTGGAGAATTTCAAAAATAGGGCAAGACGCAACAACATCCGTGTCATAGGTGTCCCGGAAAACCCCGAGAATCATTCCATGGACCTCCTGGTGGATGACCTTGTCCTGAACCATCTTGCCCCTCCAGGACTGAGCAAGTTCTTTGCAGTGGAGCGTGCCCATCGCGTTCCGGGTGGAAAGCCAAAATCGGGCGCCCCTCCAAGGCCTATCATCGCCAAGCTCTTTCACTTCAGAGACCGGGATGCTATCCTGCAGGCTTCGAGGGTGATCGGCCCGGTAAAATTCGAAAACGCTACAGTCAACTTTTACCCGGACTTCACTCAGCTCGTTCAGAGGCAACGGATGGGTTTTCAGGGTGGGAAGCAACGACTCCACGACTTGGGCCTGAAACACGCGATGCTGTTTCCGACCAGACTTCGCGTGGAGTACAAGGACCAGACATTTTTCTTTGACCGACCAGAGATTGTGAGTGACTGGCTGGATTCTCTGCCTGCCCGGAACGACCAAACTGAACACCCTGGTGGTGCCGAGGGTGGTGAGCCAGAACAGAAATGATGACTCGGCCCCTGATTCCTGAACAATTGACTCTGTGCAGCTGGGTTCTATAATTTCCTTATTGTTGTATTTTATTGTTGTATGCCCGAGGGTGGCGGGGGTGGTGGGTTTCTTTCCTCCTCCAGGGTCTTTTTGTAGATTGGGTAATGGTAGGGCGACAGGCACACTGCACGTTGGGGTGGCTTTCTAGTCTAATGCAGGGGTGCAGGGAGGGGGGAGTTGTAACAGGAATCGGTTGGGGGGTGGGGGGGTGTTTGTGAGTTTGTTTTTTCTCTTCAAGGCAACATATTGTTTTTCTCCATGATTCGAATGTTGTGCTCTCTGTGGGGTGAGTTCTGCATCACTTGTTGGGATGGGGGGTAGTGGGTTGAGGTTAATATCTTGGAATGTCAATGGGTTGGGTGATAGAATAAAATGGGGAGTGGTGCTGCAATTCTTGCGTCGCCTGTCCCCCGATGTGGTTCTTTTACGGGAGACACATCTGGTGGGAAATATGTGCCATGCCATGAATAGGTGGGGTTATCGCCTTGCTGCACACTCTGGGTTCACCACTGGCTCTAGGGGAGTGGGCATTCTTGTTCGGTCCTCTCTCCCCCTGGAGATAGACAATGTAATCCTTGACGACAGGGGGTGCTACGCCGCCCTCACTGGTAGATGGGAGGGTAGGACTATCTCGTTGCTCACTGTATATGTTCCTCCGGGTCTCCAGACCTCCACTTTTTCGGATATTGGGCGAGTGATGCTGGGACTCCCTGATGGTACTCTGGTTATGGGCGGGGATTTTAATTCTGTTGTTTCTGGTACCGTAGACGGTCACCCCCCCAGGGATCTTCCTAAGTCCCAGTCATGGCTTGGTGGATTTTTGGACACTTTTGGTTTGGTAGACTGCTGGAGGTTGATGCATCCAACGCAGAGTCAGTACACCTTTCACTCTGGGGCCCATGGAAGTCTTTCCAGACTCGATTACGTTCTCATGCCTGCTGCCCAGTCCCCTTCTGTTAGAGAGATTAGACACCTTGCCCGGGGCATTTCAGATCATTCCCCATTGTGGCTTTGTATGGATACTGGAGTGAGTAGTGCGGGGCGAGTCGCTCCCATAAACCCCTGGTACTTGCGTAATCCCAAGACCCGTGCCAGTTTGATAAAGTCCCTAGATCACTACTTCCTCGACAACGAGGGGTCTGTGTCCTCTTCTGTGTCACCATAGGAAGCCTTCAAGACTGTCATTCGTGGGCATGCCTTATCCTTGATTTCTGAAGCCAAGAAAACTAAGAATCAAGAGGTTGTGCGTCTTGAGGCAGAAATAGTTGAACTGGAGAATGACTTAGAATTAGGCGTTACCCATGATAGACTCCACGCCCTTGGTTTGAAGCAGCTGGACTATAAGTCCCTTGTCACGGATGCTGCCAAAACAATGCACAGGGAGCAGCAGGGCAGATTGTACGATGTCGGGGACAAGGTGGGTAAATTGATTGTGTGGCTTGATAAGAAAGAAAGGGCGAATCGGGTGGTCCCCGTGATTCAGAATTTGAATGAAGAGTGTGTGACTGACCCGAGCGAGATTGTGGAGTGTTTCGAGGATTATTTTCGTACTGTGTACTCCCTGGTGTCTGCTAGAGATGAGGAAGACTCCCATTTGTTGCTACGCGATATTGCACTGCCATGCCTATCGGAGGTGGACCGAGACCTAATGGATGCTCCATTGTCTGTGGATGAGATTGCGATCGCTATTCGTTCCGTTCGCTCAGGCAAAGCCATGGGCCCGAACGGTTTACCCATCGAATTATACAAATTGTGCCCCGATAAAATCGCACCATATCTCCGAGATATGTTCTTGGAGTCACGAGACCTTGGCGCCCTACCTTGTGATCAGCGTTTAGCTACAATTGTGGTAATTCCTAAGGAGGGCAAGCCTCGGAATCGCTGCTCCTCGTACAGGCCCATCTCCCTGTTGAACGCTGAACCTAAAGTCCTAGCTAAAGTTCTGGCCAATCGGTTGATTACGGTGATTGGTGACCTGATCCATCCGGACCAATCTGGTTTTATCCCGCATCGTAACACCGCACTCAACTTGCGGCATTTGCATGGTGTTCTCGCGAGGGCAGGGTCTCTTCAAGAGCCGGCCATCTTGGCTTCCTTGGACGCCACGATGGCCTTTGATACTATAGAATGGCCTTATCTCTGGGCCGCCCTCGCGAAATTTGGTTTCGGTTCGTAGTTTATCGGGTGGGTGAAACTTCTATACAAGGAACTGCTGGCTCAGGTGGTCGTTAACGGCTGAGTATCCGATTCCTTCACTCTTGGGAGGGGTACGAGACAGGGGTGCCCGCTGTCTCCCCTGCTTTTTGCGCTTGCCTTAGAGCCCCTCGCAGCCTGGCTTCGATGGGAGCCTTCGATAAAGGGTATTCAGTGGACTCCCGACTTTGAAGACCGGATCTCGCTTTATGCTGACGATATCCTCTTATACCTTACCTCCCCCCGCAAATCACTCAACGTCTTGTTCGATGTTCTCACCTCGTTTGGCACGAATTCAGGTCTAGTAATCAACTGGACTAAATCCTGTGTTTATGTAATTTCGGGTGGTCTTCCCCCCTTGCCGCGTAGATTTCCCATCCAGGTTTCGCAGACGGGATCCAAATATTTGGGGACTTTTATATCATTGGACCCGGTTGCTCGCTATGAGCGCAATCTGCTCCCCCCTCTCCAGAGGTTGAAGCTTGACGTGGTTCGTTGGCGTAGATTTCCACTGTCGCCGCTCGGTCGTGCCGCGCTCTTTAAAATGATGTCCCTGCCACGTTTTCTGTACGCACTTCAGAATTCATTCGACATCATCCTGGCAAGTTACTTCCGGGAGGTGGAAAGCTTACAGAGACGGCTTATCTGGGACGGACGTGAGAGAATCGCTCTTGCTAAGCTAACCCTCCCCTGGTATGACGGGGGCATGGCGCTCCCAGATATCAGGCGGTACTATTGGGCCTCTCAGATGAGCGCGATTAATCATGCAATGTATGCACCCAGCCCAAACCCGGCATTTGAGATGGACAAGTATCAGTTGCCGGGTGGGAATTACAACAGGGCGCTCTACTCTAAAGTAGCAGGGAGAAATCTAACAGGTCCCACTAAGATTGCCGTGCGAGTCTGGTCTGATGCAAATGCTGCCCTGGGTTGGAAGGATCGATTGACACGTGCGACTCCTTTGTATGCGTCGGAGAGATTGGGATGCCTCTGGACAACGAAAGGTAAATGCTCAAAACCACGTGCATGATCTCTAGTTAGGCTTTACATTGCAATTGAGAGGATCCCAGACTATAGTATCAAAAATGAGTCATCACATATTCTATGTTCAACTCCAGTTTATTTATTCAAACTATCCATCTTCCTCATCAGAAGTGAATTCATTATGATAAATTATATTGCTCTTCCATGGATCCAAAGCAACAGCTACCATCTACCGGGTTCAGAGTGTGACTGAGAATTATTTGAAATCACAGTGGCTCTTACAATTATGGATTCACAGATCTAGAACTAAGTAGGAATTACAATAATTGAGATGAACATCATGATTGACTCGGGAACTAGAAATGTAATATATACCATTTAGGACCTCCAAGTAAATACCATGGCAAGATGGGCAGTGAGCCAAACAATCTTTATTGACGCAATGTGGTGTTTTGGAGTAGTGGTTTGAATGCCAGTAAAGCAGTCTCAGCTTTGCATCTTCTTGAGGTAAGTAAACTGAAGCTCTGATTACTAATGTTTGATGCAACACAACACATTTGCTGTGCTGTGCAAGGGGGAAAACAAAGCAAAGCTTAATAACTACAAAGATTGGGTTGCTGCTGGTTTCATTCTCAGTATTGGAGCGCAAACAAGGCTACTTTGAGTGACACAATCTCTCACACCATGGTGCAAAGGTCAGTGCATGCTGTCTAGTGTAGGAATTGTACTGGTATTATATCCTGCTTGCATTCCCAATCATTGTATATGTGATGTTCACAGCACCACACTTCAAATGGGCCGGTTTTTAAGAAATAAACACCTCAATTTGCATCTGCTTCATGTAGGCATTAGTTTTCAATTAATGCCCACTCTGACTATTGGATGGATAATGCTGTGTCAAAAGCTATAAGAGTTTGCACTAACCCACCCCATTAACATCCTTCAATGCAAATTGATGAAAAGTTTGATTTCATGGCTGTCCTATTTATTTTGAGATTATTTTTACTCACAGCACAATGTGGACATTGGAAATGCACCCTCACACTGTGGTTCCTTTTCAGTATCCATGCAAGTTGAGTGCAATTTTACGAAACTCCAATGACACTGTAGAACATCTGCCAAAGATTTCCTTCCAGATGGGACACCGATTAGCAAAATCAAATATTTTGAGAAGTAGTCCCTTACATCGTAACTATACAATCTTCTTTAAAGTAGGACATGTACTAGTAATGTGCATGCTACAAGCACTTACCATGAAATATTATGTGTACCTACATGAATGATGGTTTTAGTTCCATAGCACTCCGGAGAGGATGGTCTCCGCTTTGGCATCAGTGTTCAATATCAAGTGAGACATAACACAGGTGTCCTTTTTTTAAATAAATTTTATTTATGTGGAAGGCATAAGTGTGGGAATAGCCACACTGCAATCACAGACGCTCTCAGGAGCTCCCTCTGCTCTGATTTTGTTCTAGCTCCAGAAGTGACATCGCCCCACCAACCTTGATGCTGTAATAGGTTACCGTGCACCAAAAAATGTAAATTGTTATTGTTATTGTTATTTTTGATTTGTAGCGCGCTCAATCACCTACAGGCCTCTAAGCGCTCGGGAATCGATGGTAAACAACAACTTTGACAATACAGAAGGCATCCACTAGCCTAAGTGGTTCATAGGGCTCTCCTAAATAGCAACGTTTTCAACCCCTTTCTGAAACGTAGAAGGTTTCCTTCCTTACGTAGTGGCTCAGGTAATGTGTTCCATAGGTGAGGAACCAGCACCGAAAAGGCTCTTCCGCCCTTGGTGGCAAGTTTGTACCGAGGGCAGACCAGTAGCTGAGAGTCTGAGGATCTAAGAACTCTCTTTGGGCTATACACTGCCAGACGATCTTTAATGTATGCGGGCGCCATGCCATAGATGGCTTTATGGGCTATGCACAAGTTTTTAAATTTCACTCGCTCCTTGATAGGGAGCCAATGGAGACTTTGTAGCAGAGGGGATGCTTTGGTACGTCTTGGCAGTCTGAAGATAAGACGAGCAGCATCCTTCATCACCACCTGTAGCCTATTTGTCAGGGTTTTTGGTAGGCCAAGGTAGAGGGCATTTCCATAATCTATACGTGAGATCACAGTGGCTGCGACGATGGAACGTAGCATAGATTGGGAAATGATAGGCACTAATTTCCGTAGCTGTCGGATAATATTAGTACAACTGCCCACTACTGAGGAAATTTGGTTGACCATAGAGAGGTCACAGTCCAATTTGATCCCCAGGCTCTTCACGTTCAGGCTGGGTTTTGGGGCTGGACCTAGCTCTGCGGGCCAGTAGAGGTCACACCATGGTGAGGTGGCAGATGAAATCACCAGGACCTCAGTCTTATCTGGGTTGATTTTTAGGAGGTTTCCTGTCATCCACTGGACCGTGTGTCTCAAGATATTCTGAGTGTGGAGTTGGGCGACATTTGTATTGTCAACACTCAGCAACAACTGCGTGTCATCCGCATAATTGTATACTGTGCAGCCCATACTCGCCAGGGAGGCAATCAGAGGCTGTAGGTATAAATTAAACAGCAGTGGGGATAGGGCCGAGCCCTGAGGCACCCCACATTCTAACTCTCCCACTGCGGAGACTTCTTCTCCAAGTTGTATTCTTTGTGTCCTTCCTGACAGAAAAGACTGCAACCACCTAAAAGCCAGGCCTTTGATGCCAAAATCACTCAGTCTTTCCAGTAACAACGCATGGCTGACGGTATCGAACGCCGCTGAAAGGTCTAATAAAATCAGGGCGCTCGGTTTTTTACCGTCAGCCAGGCCTCTCAATTCATCCAGCACCGAGAGCATCACCAACTCGGTGCTGTGATGTGCTCGAAACCCTGCTTGTCGTTCGTGAAGCAGGGAATGGGACTCCAAGTACATGGACAGAGATTTTAGTACATGTTGTTCCAGTACTTTAGAGAGGAATGGTAACTGAGAGATCGGCCTGTAGTTTTTTAGTATTGCGGGGTCTGCACCTGGTTTTTTCAACAGCGGTCTTACACGTGCTTCCTTGAGTTCTGCTGGTAGTTGTCCTGTTTCCAAGGATCTATTTAGGAGAGAGATGACATGCTCCTCCAATAGAGGATGGGCTGCCTGAAAGACTTTAGGTGGACAAGGGTCCGCTGGGGATCCAGACTTGATTCTGACCATCAACTGCTGCAGGCTCAAGGTGTCAATCTCTGGAAACAGTGTGATAGAACAGTCAGTTTGATTTCGAGGGCCTATAGGTATGGCCATCCCATTAAGCGTCCCACTTTTTATGTCTTGGATGATGGTTCTTACTTTCTCCAGGAAATATTCCTGAAAGGAATTGCAGTTTATGGGGGACTGAACACTGTCCGGTTTTTTGGTCAACTCCGACAGGATCTTAAAAGTCTCTTTCTGCACGTTGGCTGCCTTACTTAAACGGGATTCGTAGTGCTCGGCTTTGGCGAGAGTGATATGTTTTTTGTATGCGTTCAAGGAGGTTCGGTAGAGGTTCCTGGCTGAGTCCTGTTTAGTTTTCCTCCAGCCTCTTTCTAGGGCTCTAAGTTTCTTTTTGTGGTCCCTCAGTGCTGGCGTGAACCATGGGGCATCCTTACCCGGACCTTTTAACACCTTCATTTTCATTGGTGCTATCTGGTCAATAGCTAGTGTCAGACATCGCGTTAGATCCGCGTATTGCTGATCTAGAGTATGATCTAAGCTCGGGGGGCAGTCTCTGGGCAGGAATACCTTAGTCAGGGTCCTCAAATCGACCTCTGCCCATTTACGAGTTTTTCTAGCCTCCAATGTTGGTTTAATTATTTGGCCCCTAATACGTATCTCACAGGATATTAGATAGTGATCAGACCAAATACATGGGGCTACTTCTTTCAGTGTTAGGGAGGGGTCTGTAGTCCACACCAGGTCAAGGGTGTGACCTTTGATGTGCGTGGGGACCTTCACGATTTGTTTAAAGTTTAGCGCTGACATCAAGGTGTCCAAGTGGCGCATAGGAGCGTCCCAGTGGGGTTTATCCCAGTGCAGGTTGAAGTCTCCTGTGACTAAAATTTTCGAGTAGCGAGTGCAGAGGTCTGATATAATGGGGGCAAATAGGTCCTGGAATATTGGGGTTGCATTGGGAGGGCGGTAAACCGCTAGCACCACCCAACATAAGCTGTTTACTGTAACTTTCACCCCAAGCAAATCAGCCAGGTCGACTGTCTCTGATAGTAGAATTTCCACTGACAGCGTCTTTTTAAAAATCACAGCTACCCCTCCTCCCCGTGTGTTTCCTGGACGATTTTGCCATAAAGCATCATAGCCGCTAGGGAGAGTGGCCAGGATGTCTGGCATTGAGCTCTCACTCATCCAGGTCTCTGTTAAGGTCAATATATCTGTGTCGTTATTTTGCAACAGGTTATAGACCTCAACGTGGTGGCAATGGAGTGATCTGGTGTTTAGGCTTGCTATTTTCAGGGTGGGGTATGCATCTAGAGGTGTAGTATTCAACGGTTTATAGATCGCATATGTTTTTAGTTTCTTCAGGGTGTCGTTATCCAAGCATGCCTCACCCTTATCCAGGTTACGCAAGTCTTCTGAGGTGTAGGAGCGCATTTGTCCAGTAGTCCCTGCCCCCGAGCCCGTCCGTGCGCGGACGGGCGCAGACGGGCGCAGACGGGCTGGACTCTGGCGCGACTCCGGCGACGCTCCGGCGAGCCCGCCGCGCGTGCCCGCTGCGCGTCAGCATGGCTGCCTTAAATACTGTTCTAGCGTCCTTCTGACGACTAGACCAGCGAATCCTTGCCCTCACCAAAGATGTCCACCGTTCTGGCGGTGTGGTGCCCTTCCCAGATAGCAATGATCCGCTCTAAGCGCGGTAGTGTGGCGAATTCGAGTGCAGGTATGCGGTCACATTCAATTTTAAAATCAGGGTACAGTGTCAAAATTAATCTAACATAAAACGGACAAAACGGGGATTTTTTAAAAAGCGATATTTAGCTCTCAGCGAGCGCACAAATTATTCACATTTAAGCGGAACAGCTCTGCATGTCCAAGAGGCTATTCCCAAGTCCCAAATTATTTTCCATTCACCTCAGAGTAGATTGAACTGGGTTTCTAAAGGACTCGCTATGGCATGTCTTTAAGACAACAGCCGGCTGGCGAGTGATATTGAACTATAATACAACAGCTGGGTTTTTAAAGGAATCGCTATGACATGTCTCTAATGCAACAGCTGGGATGTAAAGGACTCAATACCGCAACCAACCTGACCTGAACCTGGAGTAGATTTTTGTCTTGGCTGTGGAACCTGCGCCGTGAGAAGAGGAGGCTGCCACCCGTTGCCTGCTGAGGGAGAGCTGGGGGATTGCTGCCGCCACGGACCACCCGTGCCTCGAGTCACCCGCGGACAGCGCGCAGCCTGCCTACAACATCCAGCAGGCAGCGTGGTCTCGCATGAGGTGCCGGCTGGAAGCCCCGCCCCCATGGACATTTAAAATCGGTACCGGCCCAACGCGCAGCGGGACGCGCACGGGATCGCCCGGGAGAAGCCCGGGACAAGGACGGGCCCTCCGAGGCCCTCCGAGGCCAGAGGAGGCCGGGCTGGGACAATCCCTTTTCAGCTTGTGGATAGTTATCGGTGAATTGAACCGTAAGTGAGGAGCAGAACTTTGTATCCCGTGACTGAGAACCTGAGCTTGTTTTTGAAGGGGAAGATTTAACTAGTAACATTTAACTATTTACTGTGGCCAAAGCTAACTCCAAAACAAGCATGATGGTGGTGGGTATGGGGACTCTTGATGGTTACCTGAAACAGGTTGAAACAGCGGTTGCAAAGGAAATCGAACTAATAGAGCGGAAACTGTCTTTGGACCCAATTAGGCAAACAGTCTCTCCTTCCTTAATCGTAGTGGAACCTGTCCCCACTGCTGCCCCGTTGGATAGCTTGCTCCCTTATCTGATATCGAATGGGTCAGTAGTAGCAGATAGTTTCACGATTTCTCCCGCCCCTCTACCTGGAACTAGTGCAGCCCCCCATCCTGTGGCAATATGCACTAGGCAGTTGAGGGCGAGACCTGACATAATAATTAATCGCAGTAAAACTGGTACAGGGAAAAGGAAGGCCAAGAACACCCCACATGGTAGCCGGCAACATGCAAAACAGCCGAGAAAGAGTAACACCGCATCTGGGTTGGGTCACAATGGAGCAAATGTTCATCACACTGACAATGTTGATAGGGGGGAGGAAAGAAGTGATTGCACTGATTTAAACATTGAGAATTGTAGTGGGGGGACTATGTCAGATTTTGTTAAGGTTTTGGATGCTCGTCTTATGTCGTTTACTTCACCCTTAATGGCTAAGTTGGAGCAAATAGAAGACCGACTTAAGGTAATTGAAAAACTTCTAAACAGTAAAGGTCTAATGACGGATCCAAGCACATCGGCAGCTCACTCACTTAGTGTAGTTACAGCCTCAGTTAATAACCTGTTGGACTCAATCATTACCCCACTCCAACAACCGGTCCCTCAAGCTATTCACCAGGGGGCAGGGATAAGTGTTCCATCTTCTGCGTCAAAAGTGGATGGCTATGGACAGCACGTCAGAAAACTCGCCCTCTTGCTAGATGCTAGAAAAGATTTCTTAATGGTGTAATGGGGATATGCTTTCTAGACACTCGAGAAGTCTGGCTAAGGTCACTAGTTTATATCTAAAATGCGTTTGCTTTATATTACTGCACAACCACCAATGCTGCCTGGAATGGCATTCTGTTAAAAATTATCAACAGTGAGCATGACGCACAGCAGGATTGCCCTCTGTTGTCATATATGTTTCTGTGTGCTCTAAATGATACTATAATCAGTGGATGTATGTGAGATTCATATGACAGTGGGCCAGGCAAAAATGTTGAGATATGAAAACAACATACTGTTTATTCTTACAAAGTCATCAGTTTAATTTTCGGCTGAGATAAAACTGGGGTATATGTGAGGCATTACCTATGTCCCCTGTCACCAGGAGAGCCTGTCTGGTTGATCTAGATATGCTATGGCTCCCAGAGATCTTTAATACCTGAGGGCTACATTAACAGAACCCTTGAGAAAATGGTTTTATAAGACAAAGAAAGGCAGCAGGGCTATAGGACAACCGCACTAGTATGTATCCGTATTAGTTCAATAGTTAGACCCAGAAACTCCACTGTTTGTGATTCTACAGCCAACGAATCACTACACAAAACTACTTAGCACATACAGGACGGGGTTGTCTATTATCTACACATGTGTTATCATTGATAACATCATTAATCTTTTTGAGAAACTTCATATTTCTATCATTGATGATGCCCAGACATTATAATTAATATAGACCAAATATATAAATTATCCAAACCGTAATTACGGGAGTGTACAGAAGTAATACACAGGCGTCACGAAATCTTGATGAAAAGGATCTTGATTTATTTAAATTATTTTTGTAGATGTAAACATGAATTCATCCCAGCAACGTGTTTCATGCTAAATGGACTTCATCAGGGTTGTAAGTAAATGCTCAAAACCACGTGCATTATCTCTAGTTAGGCTTTACATTGCAATTGAGAGGATCCCAGACTATAGTATCAAAAATGAGTCATCACATATTCTATGTTCAACTCCAGTTTATTTATTCAAACCATCCATCTTCCTCATCAGAAGTGAATTCATTATGATCAATTATATTGCTCTTCCATGGGTCCAAAGCAACAGCTACCATCTACCGGGTTCAGAGTGTGACTGAGAATTATTTGAAATCACAGTGGCTCTTACAATTATGGATTCACAGATCTAGAACTAAGTAGGAATTACAATAATTGAGATACACATCGTGATTGACTCGGGAACTAGAAATGTAATATATACCATTTAGGACCTCCAAGTAAATAACATGGCAAGATGGGCAGTGAACCAAACAATCTTTATTGACGCAATGTGGTGTTTTGGAGTAGTGGTTTGAATGACAGTAAAGTAGTCTCAGCTTTGCATCTTCTTGAGGTAAGTAAACTGAAGCTCTGATTACTAATGTTTGATGCAACACAACACATTTGCTGTGCTGTGCAAGGGGGAAAACAAAGCAAAGCTTAATAACTACAAAGATTGGGTTGCTGCTGGTTTCATTCTCAGTATTGGAGAGCAAACAAGGCTACTTTGAGTGACACAATCTCTCACACCATGGTGCAAAGGTCAGTGCATGCTGTCTAGTGTAGGAATTGTACTGGTATTATATCCTGCTTGCATTCCCAATCATTGTATATGTGATGTTCACAGCACCACACTTCAAATGGGCCGGTTTTTAAGAAAAAAACACCTCAATTTACATCTGCTTCATGTAGGCATTAGTTTTCAATTAATGCCCACTCTGACTATTGGATGGATAATGCTGTGTCAAAACCTATAAGAGTTTGCACTAACCCACCCCATTAACATCCTTCAATGCAAATTGATGAAAGGTTTGATTTCATGGCTGTCCTATTTATTTTGAGATCATTTTTACTCACAGCACAATGTGGACATTGGAAATGCACCCTCACACTGTGGTTCCTTTTCAGTATCCATGCAAGTTGAGTGCAATTTTACGAAACTCCAACGACACTGTAGAATATCTGCCAAAGATTTCCTTCCAGATGGGACACCGATTAGCAAAATCAAATATTTTGAGAAGTAGTCCCTTACATCGTAACTATACAATCTTCTTTAAAGAAGGACATGTACTAGTAATGTGCATGCTACAAGCACTTACCATGAAATATTATGTGTACCTACATGAATGATGGTTTTAGTTCCATAGCACTCCGGAGAGGATGGTCTCCGCTTTGGCATCAGTGTTCAATATCAAGTGAGACATAACACAGGTGTCTTTTTTTAACTAAATTTCATTTATGTGGAAGGCATAAGTGTGGGAATAGCCACACCGCAATCACAGATGCTCTCAGGAGCTCCCTCTGCTCTGATTTTGTTCTAGCTCCAGAAGTGACATCGCCCCACCAACCTTGATGTTGTAATAAGTTACCGTGCACCAAAAAATGTAAATTATTTTCCATTCACCTCAGAGTAGATTGAACTGGGTTTCTAAAGGACTCGCTATGGCATGTCTTTAAGACAACAGCCGGCTGGCGAGTGATATTGAACTATAATACAACAGCTGGGTTTTTAAAGGAATCGCTATGACATGTCTCTAATGCAACAGCTGGGATGTAAAGAACTCAATACCGCAACCAACCTGACCTGAACCTGGAGTAGATTTTCGTCTTGGCTGTGGAACCTGCGCCGTGAGAAGAGGAGGCTGCCACCCGTTGCCTGCTGAGGGAGAGCTGGGGGATTGCTGCCGCCACGGACCACCCGTGCCTCGAGTCACCCGCGGACCGCGCGCAGCCTGCCTGCAACATCCAGCAGACAGCGTGGTCTCGCGTGAGGTGCCGGCTGGAAGCCCCGCCCCCTGGGACATTTAAAATCGGTACCGGCCCAACGCGCAGCGGGACGAGCGTGGGATCGCCCGGGAGAAGCCCGGGACAAGGACGGGCCCTCCTAGGCCCTCAGAGGCCAGAGGAGGCCGGGCTGGGACAATCCCTTTTCAGCTTGTGGATAGTTATCGGTGATTTGAACCGTAAGTGAGGAGCAGAACTTTGTATCCTGTGACTGAGAACCTGAGCTTGTTTTTGAAGGGGAAGTTTTAACTAGTAACATTTAACTATTTACTGTGGCCAAAGCTAACTCCAAAACAAGCATGATGGTGGTGGGTATGGGGACTCTTGATGGTTACCTGAAACAGGTTGAAACAGCGGTTGCAAAGGAAATCGAACTAATAGAGCGGAGACTGTCTTTGGACCCAATTAGGCAAACAGTCTCTCCTTCCTTAATCGTAGTGGAACCTGTCCCCACTGCTGCCCCGTTGGATAGCTTGCTCCCTTATCTGATATCGAATGGGTCAGTAGTAGCAGATAGTTTCACGATTTCTCCCGCCCCTCTACCTGGAACTAGTGCAGCCCCCCATCCTGTGGCAATATGCACTAGGCAGTTGAGGGCTAGACCTGACATAATAATTAATCGCAGTAAAACTGGTACTGGGAAAAGGAAGGCCAAGAACACCCCACATAGTAGCCGGCAACATGCAAAACAGCCGAGAAAGAGTAACATCGCATCTGGGTTGGGTCACAATGGAGCAAATGTTCATCACACTGACAATGTTGATAGGGGGGAGGAAAGAAGTGATTGCACTGATTTAAACATTGAGAATTGTAGTCGGGGGACTATGTCAGATTTTGTTAAGGTTTTGGATGCTCGTCTTATGTCGTTTACTTCACCCTTAATGGCTTAGTTGGAGCAAATAGAAGACCGACTTAAGGTAATTGAAAAACATCTAAACACTAAAGGTCTAATGACGGATCCAAGCACATCGGCAGCTCACTCACTTAGTGTAGTTACAGCCTCAGTTAATAGCCTGTTGGACTCAATCATTACCCCACTCCAACAACCGGTCCCTCAAGCTGTTCACAAGGGGGCAGGGATAAGTGTTCCATCTTCTGCGTCAAAAGTCACAGGAGCTACTCAGGGAGAGAAACAGGGTCCACGGGGGCCAGTGGGAAGATTAAGTCCCCCTACACAGCCCCCCAAGACAGAGTGGTCACTACATATACCTGCAGCGGCGTGTCCCTATACAATAATTCTTGCTAATGTACCCAAAGTTGAGGGTGGTCAACTCGAACATTGGTCCTGTCTAAAAAATAAGGCCTTCCGCTATCTGTCCAATAAAACAGTCTTGGGAGAACATCTGGTTAATAACTTTATGATGATAAGAAGGGTGTCATGGGTGGGCAAGACTAAAAAAAGCTTAGATGGAGACTGGGTCGTCATAAGCTTTAGATCCCCCAGGCTGGGTCAGTCAGAATTCAAGGTGACTATGTAAACGTACTCCCTTTGGGGTTCTTTTACCCACCAATCAGCTTAAGGCCGGTGTGTAATGATTTATATAAAGGGAGAGATCCTTTTGAATTTACTGTTCCAGTTTATAACAGATTTGATACCTTCTCTAATTTAGGAGAAAATGAGTGACTAGGGACTCAAGAAGAAATCACTATCCCTGTTTCCCCAGCTAGAGCCCCCAGTGCAGCCACACCAGTGAGAAACGCCCTCCCTGTAGTTGGGCGTGATCAAGGGACCAACCGCCAGATTCATCATTCTCCCGTTTTGCGAGGCCCTAATAGCGAATCATAGCGATTCGCTATTAAGGACTCGCAAAACGGGATTCATGTAGGAATCGCAATATTTTTTGCGATTCCTACACATTCTTTATTTGCGAATAGCAAATTGCTAATCGCAAATAAGGAAAAACTCCCCATGCATTCCTATGGGCCAAAAGGCCCATAGGAATGAATGGTGAGTATTCCTTATTTGCGATTAGCAATTTGCTAATCGCAAATAAGATAGCGATTTGAAGGGTGCCAGGGGTGTCCAAAGGACACCCTGTAGCACCCCTCAAATGATCTGTGACACAGGTGTTGCACACACACATGTCCAAAGGACATGTGTGTGTGTAACATGCAACTCAGAAAAATATATTTAAATGCATTTTTCTGAGTTTTCGCAATTTACCGCGAGGTCTGACCTCGCGGTAAATTGCGCCTAGAAATTGCGAATTCGCAAATTTAAATAGGATGTTGAATTGCATTTAAGGAATCTCAAATAGAGATTCCTTAAATGTCATTCCTCGCAAAATTGCGAGATCGCAATTAGCGATTTTTACATTTGGGATGCTGAATCCCAAATGCAAAAATCGCTCTCGCAAAGGGCCAGATTCTCAGAATCTGGCCGTTTGCGAGCGCAAAAAAGCTTGATGAATCAGGCTGCAACTGCTCATCTATAAAGATGGTAACTTGGAATGTTGCTTGGCTCAAAAATAAAAAAGATGTCCCTGTATGGAGAGAGTCTATTGGTGCGGGTGATATTATAGGTCTACAAGAAACCTGGGACACCGGGAATAATTTGAGTGTGGATGGTTACTCAAGTTATTTTATTCCCGCTGTTCCGTCTAATATGGGGAGGGCGAAGGGCGGCTTGGTTACCTTAATGTCGGCAGCTATACCAGGTACCCATATGTGGGGCGGGAAGTACTTTAATCATTAACTTCTATAACTCATATGATAGAGTTAGCACAACTGACCATCTGGCCACCCTAAATTTATTTTTGGCAGATTATTAGGAGGTCAACAAAAATCATTGTTTTATCATACTCATGGGAGATTTTATTATTCACGCCTGTCCGGATAACTGTGTGTCATTAGACCGATCAGACCCAGTAGAGCAAGGGGATACCCACTTTGAACATTCTGCACAGGGAGATCTCCTTGAAACAATCTTGGCGGATAACGGCCTTATGCTTCCACCCATGCAGGATGAGGAGACACCCACCTTCAAAGGAAATGGTAGTCACTCTGTCATTGACTATATTTTTATCAGTATAGCACTGGGGGATAACATCACTGGATATTCACCGGTTTGGTCGCATTTTAGTTACCATAACCCAGTGGTCCTAAGTGTTTTTGACATGATCGAAAAACCAACGATAGCTCGTAACAGATCAGATAAATTTGATTTTCGTCCAACAGACCAGGCCCGTAGGATCAGGTGGAGTATAGTCATAACGGGTGACTTCCATAATAATTTAACAAGGAAGGTAGGATCTGAGTTGGACGTATGTTTGAATCTGGAAGCAGGGAATGAGGAGGTTTTAGAGGCTTACTCAATAATTTGTACCCAGATCTCTGCAGACCTCAAGCGTACTGGGGGAGCTAGGGCTCCTGAAGAGATGGGGGTGGTTTGACCGAAATTGTTCGTCAGCCAATAAAAAGCGAAAGGACGCCCTGAATTGTAAGCCAGTGAACAGGGTGACTCTAGCCTTATTAAGGAAAAGTTACAATAAAGCACTGGAAACCAGAAGACGTGAGATTCGGGAGGCGGCCTGGGAAGAATTAACCTCCATAGATGTGCTCAGGAATAGCGCTAAATGCTGGGCTGTCGTAAACAAACCCTTTTTCCATGACCATTGTAACGACCAACTAGATTGTGGTATTCAGTAACAGGTGTGGTTCTCCCATTTTAAATCAGTCTATAAAGAGGAAAATTGTGGGCAGGCGATTCTGCCTACCCCTTTATTTGATCCCTATACTTTATCGGTCACTAAGACAGAGGTGGCAGTCGCCATCGGGAAGATGACGAGCAATAAGGCTCCGGGGCCCGACGGCGTCCCAGCCGACCTCTTTAAATCAGATGTCAGGACCTGGTCCACAATTCTAACAAATGTTTTTAATATGGTATGTACAGCAGGTATCCCGGACACTTGGTCTGAATCTGTCATCATACCCATTTTTAAGAAAGGTGATTGAGGGGATCCCAGTTGTTACCGCCCTATCTCACTCATTGACTCTGCAGTGAAGGTGCTAGGACTAGTGGTCCTAGGCAAAATAACAGCTTGGTTGGAGGATACAGATACCCTTTCATGCCTGCAATATGGGTTTAGGAAGGGACGAGGCACTATAGATCAGAGCCTCAACCTTCGGCTATTAATTGGAAAATACACTATTGCCAAAAGGGGTACGCTATATCTAGCCTTTATGGACCTATCCTCGGCCTTTGACCGTGTGAATAGGTCCAAACTTTGGGGTTTGCTCCTTAAGCTTGGCATTGATAAAAACATTGTGTATCATTGTGTATTTTCTAGCTGACTTGCACAGGGACCTTACAGCTACAGTGAGATATGACCACTTAGGTAACTGTACGGGCAAGATTGGGATCATAAACGGTGTTAGACAGGGGTGTATTTTAGCCCCTCTACTTTTTACCCTCTATATTAATGATTTGGGTGCAGTTTTAACAGAGGCGTGCAAAGACATTCCAAGGGCGGGCAAGTATTCTATTCCGGCATTACTTTATGCTGACGATGCCGCCTTAATATCACGCACAGTAGTGGGGCTGCAATGTCTTTTAAATGTATTTGCTAATTTTATGAAAGCCCTTGATTTAAGTGTGAACTTCACAAAATCTCATGTAATGATTGTGGGCAGCAAGCCCAAAAGAATGTTGACTATGCACTGCGAAGGGAATGTTTTATCTAGGGTCACAAGATTCCCATATTTGGGGGTTATTTTTGATGATAAGTCTACCTGGTTGCCCCAAATAGTAGCAAAACGTAACGCCTTTGCCAGGTCCATTATAGCTGTCTTGGACTTTGCCCGTAAATTAGGAGTGAAGCCTTTACAGGCTGTGCTAAAAACTTATGAGGCCAAATGCACCTCAATAGCTATGTACGGAGCTGATCTGTCGGGGTTCAAAAACGTAAAGGCGTTGCAGGTGGCAGAGGATAAGTTTTTGAAATCCAGCTTGTCCCTTCCTCTGTCAACACCTGGATATATTGTCCATCAAGAGTGTGGGCTAGAATATTTAGCAGACCGCATAGCCTTAGCCCTGCTATTGAAATGGATCTCAATATGGTTAAACCCTGAATTAAAGCTGAACCATGACATTCTTAAGGATTGCTTAGCCCTTGAGTATGGTAATACCATCCCCTGGTTGAACTATGTAAAAAAATTAACAACAGAAATGGGTCGTCCAGAATTGTTTGATCACCCAGATGACTTATTGAAGGGAGATGTGAAATGGGCGAAAGATACACATAAGCAGTTGGCATATCTAGCAAGAGAAGACAAGGAACTATGCAAACCAACAGTAAGGGCTCACCAGTTGTTAATTACCTGCAGTGATATAGAACCCTACCTGAGAATCGTCAATAACATGAATCATCGTTACTTATTGACTAAGTTTAGACTGAACAAATTCCACCTTCTGCTTACCGAACGCCCAGGCTGGATTAAGGAGACGGAACTGGAGATGTGTTCTTGTGACAGGTTCTCTATTAAAGACACTGTGCACTTTATCTTCTTTTGTAAGCATTTGTGCCCCATTCGTAAAAAGTTTATTACTCCTCTTATCAAAGACAAGGGCTTTAGACAAGTAAAACCGGCCCTTTTGTACCTACAGCTGTTGTCCAATACCTGGGAGATTTTCAATATAGCGAATTTCTTGACAATAGCAATGAGACTTAGGAGGAAGATTAACTGGTTATAATGCTTATTGTGGGACATTTATGAAATCATGAATTATGATCAAGGGCTTTGTCTCTTTTTAACTCCATGGCTGCTAAGGCAATTCCCCTCCTGTGCTGGGAATTGCTATTTTTCTTTATTTTATGACGAGCTGGGCTCGTCATCAGTGTACGAGGAGGCTACACCATGACGAGCCCAGCTCGTCATCAGCTTGGAAGGGGTTAAATTGTCCTATTTGTTAGTATTGTCCCTTTTAATGATATTTATAATGTATGTTTTTTACATATACTTGTATCAAATGGTTTGTAAAAATTTGCACAACTATCTTGTTATATTTTTAAATTGGTCTTGATATTATTGTACTAGGTAGTATACTTCTATGGTTTTTGCTATGAACCGAATAAAGTATTTTTGACTGACTGACTGACTGACTCAATAAGACTTGGCTGGCGATTGATATTGAACTCTATGATAACAGCAGGGTTGAAAAGGACTCGTTATGACAAATAACGGGTAAAAGGGTTTGTAAGCAAGATTTGCGGGGAGAGTATTGAAGTCTGTGGTGATGTTAGGTGTAGCAATAGATGCATGGAGAAATGTCCCACATAAAAAGTCTCTGTATGGGCGTGTGAGGTGATGATTTGATGTCTAAGGAATACTTTATTACTTGCGCATATCTACAGGTGCCATAATTGTGTGTGGTTACCCTGTTTCTTTCCTTCACTTTTGAGAAAATTCACGTCGGGACACATTTTTCTTTCATGGTGAGAAAGCAACCGATGATGATAAGTGGGTGTGCTAGCGAGAATCAACTAGCAAGCCCCCCTTAGTGTTACTACCATGAGGTGCTTTATCTCCACTCTCACATTTTTTCTAATTTTTTCCAATCAATTTCTTGTGGGAATTCTTTTGCTGCAGTGTAGGTACATTGTGTTACAAATCGGACATATAGACACTTGAATTAGCGGCAGCAAACCACATCGTTGGGGGGGTCGTTATAAAATATTATATATCCTTCTAGTGTCTTGAAGTTGAGGGTATCTGTCCATTGAGTCAGGTCCTGGTTGCTGATAATGTGTTGAGTGGGGGTCAGCCTAACTCTTTTTTCCCCCTGTGCTCCTTTTTGTGTTGATGAGGTAACACTTCACCCTGCAGTGGCTGTGGTTGATCCTAAGCTTGAAAGTCTTTCACACTACCCCCCAGGCAAGCAGAAAGCTATGGGTGGGTTGTAGCCCATCTGAGGCTACTGGACCACTGGAGCACAGAGTAGCACATTTCTAAAAGTTGCCTTACTTTAATAGTGACATTAAATTCAACCGGGCCTCAGATCAGGTTTAACGACCAAGATTAATTTCATGCCTTACAATACACAATTAGATAGTCCCATTCAGGGGTTAGCCAGGCTGGGGTGTGAGCTTGTAACCCTGTATTAGCAAATGCGGCTACTACCTTTTCCACAGCAAAACGACAGTTTGAGGGATTTTGCTGCATGGTCAAATATACCCATACATGTTCCACTTAACAATATACAGCTCCCTGCCTTAGGGATTTCTAGACCTTCCTTAGGGTAGACTTGGACATATTGTTAAAGGAAGTGGTGGCCTTACCATTGGTTTGAATAGCAAAGTCCAACCAGCAGTGTTAACACTGTCCTTCTCGTCTGCAGTGGCAGGCTGGGATCTATTTTGCACATTTTCACCCTCATTGTGGCACCATCAGTGCTGCAGCCTTGAGTGGACACTCTGCCTTACTTGCCCTTGTTACGCAGGTGACCATATACTAGGGAGTACGTAAGTCAGCGAATTGGGGATAGCCAATTCGCCATACATTTTGAAAGGGGTTAGAACACTAGAACTGAGGTCTAGGTGGCAGTCCTCAGTGCACTTTCAGAGTCGAAAAACCAGCATCATCAGTCTAAAAATGAAATGTGGGGGTCAACATGCAAAAAGAGGCATCTCCTTACAAGGTCATGCATACTTAATGAAATACACTGAGAATTTATTAAAGAGAACAATCCAACATAAAGAGTTGTTTCGAATTAAAAGTATTGGCAAAAATTCTAAACAACCCTTTCCTGTTGCCTGTATGTTCTACTGGTTGATAATATGCTTCCAGGAGATTACAGTGGCGAGAGGTTAAGCCAAGAGAGGTATTTTCAAGAAACATGATGACCTCTTTGTCCTCTAAAGAAGACAGCCTTCTGGTGTCAATCGATGCTCTTGTGAAGTCACCATCAATCAGTAGGCTAACTACTGCACAAAAATCAACCGCCACTGAGTCAATATCATTGGGTATATCATAGCCATTCAGTTTGGGTGACACAAACAAGTTTGGTCCCAGATAGTGTTGATGGATCAGAGACTTTGATGTATGTACAGGGGCTATAGGCACCGAGAACGAAAAGAGACTGATATGCCTTCTTATGCACTGTGTGGTGCCTTTCACGTATAATATGATATATCAATTCAAAGACAATGAAATTCTTTCATATGTTGGTTTGAAACAATTGCTGATGGCGTATTTCTTCTAAAAAATCAAGTTTATTGCAAAATAAATCTTTTGCATTCCACAATGCAAAAACAAGGTGAGACCATACATGCTTTTCTAACAAGATTAAAGGATCGAGTGCAGCACTGTAATTTTGACAATGCCCCGATGATAGAGGGGAAGTCTGTACCAATCCTGTTATATGCCGACGATGCTGTTTTAATTTCACGCACACCGGTAGGTCTTCAGTGACTTATTAATAATTTTACAGATTTTATTAATGGCAGGAAACTTTTAATTAATAAATCGAAAACATTTATTATGTCATGCGGCAAGAAAAATAATGTAACAAGGCCTCTTTCCTTGAACGGAACCAAAATACAAATGGTCAAGTCTTTTTGTTACTTAGGTATTACGTTTGCTGGAAACGGGAAATGGTCCAGTGAACATAATAACATACAATTAAAGATGACAAGGAGTACGAATGGTATATTTATATTCGCTACCAAACTTGTGGACCGTAAATTAAAAGACATGGTAACCATATATAACACCAGGTGTGTTTCTTCTGCCGTATATGGGGCTGGGGTATGGGGCCATTGTCAAAACAAACTGATCCAGCAGGAGGAAAATAATTTCCCCAAACGGTTACTGTGTGTACCTGCGTCAGCCTCCACTGAATTAGTATATCAAGAAGTTGGCATAAATTATATCTCTGACCTGGTAGCTCTACGCCCCTTGCTTTTGTGGTGATTCATTTGGTCTAAACATGAAACAGAATTCACTCAGTCCATAATTAAGGACTGCATAAAGTTGAACCATTGTTCCTGAATCCCATGGTTAAGCTACATCAACTATTGGTTTAAAGCTCTATTTGATTTTAACATTTATCAGGAGCCAGACTATGTGGCCCGAATCCCAAAGAAAGAGTTAAAGGCTACCTTCCTGGCACATAAAAGGGCGGCCCGCAGAACACTGCTAGAAGTTCAACCAACAGTAGCATTCTACCAACAATTGGATCTTAATAAAGGATTCCAGGCCTATTTGGCAGTAGTAACAAGACGATCTCACCGTTTCGTCTTGACTCGCCTGAGATTGGGGATTGCCCACCATCTTGTAGCTTTTCCTACCATGAAAAATAGATCCGATCTGAAATGTCCGTGTGACAATACATCTAAACAAAGTTGCTGCCATTTTTTACTGTTTTGTAAATTTTATACATTTTTAAGGAAGTACTATTTAAAACCTATTCTTTTAAAATTCAAAGTTCGATCCACTACTAATGCTATGAGGTTAATTTGTTCTTTGGAAAGCCCGGACATTTGCTTCCATGTTGCAATATATATATTACAATGCATAGCTGCCAGAAAAGCAATATTATTATCAAATATCTTGCACTAGCCACAATAGTACCTTAGGAGCCTAATTCCTTTATTGCACTTTAGATTGAGCCTGTTTTAGATGGAGCTTGCACTAGATATTATGTTTTAATTATATTAACTATTCTTGCTGGAACAAGACACTTTATTGCATATTTGCATAGCTTTGTTGAGATAAAGTTCAAATTAAATGTAATTTTATATTGGTGTTGATAAAATGTGACATAATACATCATGCATTGCTGATTATTTAAGGTACTTTCCTTGTGTAAATTTGCACATACTATACCGTAGAGCATAAATCAATTTGTATATGATGTATTTTAACGAAGATGTGAAATAATTATGATGTTTTTTGCTTGCTTATATGGTGTGCCATGCAAACCGAATAAAGCTTTTGAACTGAACTGACAATTACAATAATGAAGACGCACTAAGACCACAAATCTTTGCTGGTTGTAAATCTGAAATCTTCAGACAAAAACTGCTACACAAGCTTAAGGGGATAGAAGATATTCTTTCCATGTTAAGAATTTACAGCATTGTCGAATATCAAGCAGAGGATATGGGATGCCATAAAGTCAAGCAAGAATTTGAGAAATCACTGCACAAGGTCATACAGGCACATGCATCAAAGCCTTTTGCGATCGCTAACGGTGCGATTCACAAAAACCGGCTGTTTGCGATCGCAAAATCAGCTGTCAAGACCCTCGCAATGCGAGAATGCGCAATTAATTGGGATTTCTTAAATTGCAATTGCATTTAAGGAATCGCATTTTGCGATTTCTTAAATGAAATACATTAAAGTAAAAAAAATCCGCGATTTCGCTAATAGGGGGAGCAAATTACCATGAAGTTGAACTTCATGGTAATTTGCAAAAATGAGAAAAATGCACTTTTGTGCATTTTTAAAAGTTTCATGTTGCACACAAACATGCCCTTAGGGCATGTGTGTGCGCAACATATGTACCCAGATCAATTTCAGGGATCAATTTCAGGGGTGCAACAGGGTGTCCTTTTGAGACCCTGGCATCCTTGAAATTGCATTCTCAATTTGCGATTCTCTAATTGAGATTCGCAAATTGACAATGTCTTCCTATTGATTCCTATGGGCCTCTCAAAGCTGTTAGATGGCATAGGCAAGCTGAAAGATCCCCAGATTCATCTACATATTAACACTGATGTGAAACCAGTTGCCAAAAACTTTAGAAGCATTATTTTCAGTATTCGAAAACATGTTGAACAAGAACTCCTCAACCTCATCAAACTCAACATCATTGAACCTGTTCAATGTCCCATTGTCCCTATTCCCGAGAAAGAAATGGGAGGCTGGTTCCTTTTGTGTGTGGACATGCACCAATCTAACCAGGGTATTCGAAGAGACAGACACCTTTGTTCCATCAATACAAGAAATGATATATATCAGCTGAATGGTGCCTGTGTGTTTTTTAGCCTTGATCTCAACAAAGGCTACCATCAATTGGAGTTAGCAGAAGAGTCAAGATATATAACCATTTTCTCCACTCATTACAGTTCATACTGCTAAAAAAGACACAGTTTTGTCATCTCAGTGGCAGCTGAAATCTCTTAGGAAGTAATAAGAAAAGTAATACGTGGCAACCAAAATTGCTTCATCTATAGTGATGTAATAGTGATGTATGGAAATAATCAAGAAGAACATGATGCTGCACTTCTTAAAGTCTATCCAGCATTGCAGGACACCAGTCTGACATGCAGTAAATTCTACCCTTTAAAAAACGATCTGAAATTCTGTTGATGTATTTTATGACTGCTAGCATGCAGCCAGACCCCAGTAATGTCACTTGTTTTTACACTACCCATAGATAATATCTCTAATCACCCCTTTCTGGGTTTTGCCTGCTACTGTTCTAGGTACTTACCTAATTTTGCCTCTGTAAGTGAGCCTTTGAGAAAGGTCACACAAAAAGAAAAAGTGGTCCTCGCAGTGTCAGCATTCATTTCAAGACATCAAAGACAAAAGAGCAGCACCTGATAACCTTTCACACTATGACACTTCATTACCCACCGAACTGACAGTTGATGTGAGCCTCGTAGGACATGATCAATCCTAGATCAAAGAGACATGGGCAGTCGCAGTTTAACTAAGCCAGAGGTGGCCGATTCACAGGACGAGAAAGAATCCCTAGCTGTAGTGTGGGCCTGTGAGAATTTTTATCTTTTTCTGTGTGGAAAATCCTTCACAGTTGTGACCAACTACCAAACTTTGATATTATTTTTTGGCAACACAAAGGTCAAAATGCCTCCCTGCACAGAGAGATGGGGTTTACATTTGCAGGACTATTGAGTTAAAATGATTCACATTCCTGGTAAAGACGAGAATCCTTCAGACTTTATATCTTGTTTCCTAAGAGAAAGCTCAGTAACTGCTCTTTCAATATTTGAGGAATACCTGAGGTATGTCATTCTACTGTCACTTCCTTGTGCTCTCAAGGGTGGAAATTCTATATAGCCTTCCACACAAGACAACACTATGTGAGCGGTAAAGACTCAGATCGAGTCCCAGAGATTAAATGAACTCAAGAAGATTCATAAGTCTCATACACGGAGTAAAATGAAACATCTATGAACATTAAAAAAAATGCACTGCTCTTGAGGGGCATCTCATTGGCCATCCAAGATCTCTGCAAAGTCATGCGATAGACCTTGCACAGCATACACATCGAAGACTGGTGGCCACAAAACTACTCCTAAGGCAGAAGGTGTAGTTTACATACCTAGATCAACAGAATTTAAAAGAAGGCTAGCACTTGTCATATCTGCCAGGAGTTGAGCAATGATGGAGCACCAGAACTTCTGCAGATGTCCAAGATCCCAACGTAAGTGTAGAGAGAAATTGCAGTCATCGTTGGGCCCCTACACACTGTTCAACACTTATTGGTAGTCATCAATGGTGTCCAGCACTTCGCCAGATGTCACCATTCCAGCGCTGAACTAGATATTTTCTACATTTAGCATTCCAGCCATTGTAAAATTAAATAATGGATTCTCCTTTTCAGGAAAAGAATTCAAAGACTTGCAGAAAAGTTCAAATTTAAGCATCGAAAAAAATCATACCTGTGTGGCCACAGGCCAGTGGTATAAACGTTTTAAGCCACTTAGAAGAAAGCTGTCCAAGTACCCAGCTTATTCACCAGTCATTATCTGAAGTCTTCTGTCAGCCGCTGTGTGACTACAGAGACACTCCTCATAGTACCACAGCTGTGTCTCCTGTTGAACTGATGTTTGGGTGAAAAATCTGTATGATCATTCTACATCCCGGTGCAAACCCTAAATCCTGCATATCACATGAAGTGCAACACCGAGATGCCATGGCCAAGAATAAACTGAAACAGTATGCTAGCCTTGGTCTCCCACTTGGAGCAAGGCGATTTAATATTTGCCAAGTCAAAAAATCATCACAATGAAGATTCAAACTTAGACCCTCTTCCTTATGTAAATATTGACATACATGGTTACATGACTACTACCAGGAGAGATGGATACATCATCACTAAAAAATCCTTGTATTTCAAGACTTTACTGTGGAGGAGAGTGAGGAGAAACATCGACTGCTTATGATCAGGGAAAAGGCCATGCTTCAATCTGGGAATATGCTGGGTTCAAAAGGTCTGGCATTGACTCCAGACCACCTGCTGAACATTTCAGTGATGACTCTTCCTACTCCCCGAACATGCCTCATGAAATGTAACCTTTTCTGGTTCATGTGCGTACTCCTACAATCATGATTCTTCTGTGACAACCATCTTGGCCACTCTCAAATGGAGCAACTTTGGACTATTTACTGCCCAGAACATCTCAGCACTGTTATTGACTAAAAATGATTTATACATTTATGTTGTAGGGGATATACATTTGTATGTGCTTTAGCTCTCGGGCACGTCCTTTCTCCCAGTGTAGTGATACGTTTCTGGGGTTTGTGCTGGAAGTGGAGTCATGACAGCAGGGCGGGGACTTGGTTGCCTAGACACCAAGGAAGGTAGATCAACCAGATAACACTAGCAATACTAAAGTAGTCCATATTTTACTGATAGACGTTGGAAGGAAGAGGTCATGCATGCATTATCAAATACGCTAGAGTGATTGCCAGGGCGCACCCAGAGAATCTTTCATCCCCCCTCTTCACCTTACAGCCCAAATGCACTATCTGTGGTGTTCCCCAAGGTTCATCCTTTAGTCCTACCCTCTTCAACATTTACATAATGCATCTAGCAAACATCTCCAGAGCACACAACATCAACATCATATTCTATGCCGAAGACACGCAGCTCGTCATCTCTCTCTCAGCAGACCCCACCACCACGAAGTCCAACTTCCCCAACTGCATGAAAAACATCTCTGCCAGGATGAAGGGCAGCTGCCTGAAGTTAAATACGGACAAAACCAAAGTGCTGATTTTCGGCAGCCACACCTTTCCATGAACAACGGCTAATGACCATCGAAACTTAGGCCCACCCGCACACCGAAAGACCACGCCCGGAACCTCTGCATCATCCTAGATAGTGAACTCTCCATGAAACAACAGGTCAATGCTATCTCCTCAGCGTGCTTCTGTTGTGTGACGCTTTAGGCTCCGAGTGAATTTTCCTGATTCATGCCCTTATATAGGTACAATTCACATTGCCCTTATATAGGCATAGAAATAAATCCCTTATTTAGACATAGCCCATGCAGACCAAATGCAGGCAGGGCTGCTTCCACCTGTACCAAACGTCACAATGATTTCTTGGAAAATTGGCTTAAGCAGTCGGGGACTGTCCCTTGCTTGAATTTTGTTTAATCCAAGAACTCATGTACTTTACAAAGAACTACTATTCCCTAGGGCTTCTTTCCTGGCGTTATTATGCCTGACTTTAAGTCAAACTAGACACCTTCAAGGTATAAATATGCCTTCACCTGCTTTAGCAAGATACAGTGGTTCGGAGCAGTTCGACTATCTACTTGCCCGATGCAGTTCGCTACAACAAGTGCCGAAGGATGCCGACCCTCCAGCTGACGCACTGATTGAGAGGCTGCATTTCTCTCAGCGAGAATCCAGCTCCAGTGTTTCCAAGCTCCCCTTTAGGGGTGTTGGGAAATCAAGTCCCGAGACTGAGATACCAGACCTCTTTATTTCTAAACTAAGGTATGGAGCTGATTAGAACGTAGAGAAATCTTGGATAGATTCTTGGCAACAACTAAACCTATGCTACACAATACTTACTTCTTCCCTTGTACTAGACTTAGGTTAGGTACATTGGGGTAGGCGTATTTTAGAAGCACCAGTTGAGTATTTAAGCCTGTGTATTTATGTATGTATTTTTATATTGCTTAGAAACCATACAATGCTCTTACAGTATTATTTTATAATACTATTCTCGCTGTACGCATTATACTTTGCAGTCTGCATTACGATTGTAGCAGTTCACTTTTCTTACATGAGATAGAAGACTGTTCAATAAAACCTTTTATTGAAAACGCCCGTCTCTCTATTTCTCTGCACCTCTGGAGAAACTAAGCATTTGAGATTGACTGAGTGAAATACTTATCTATTGTTTCCATGACTCTAGACATATATTTCTTATTCTTGGGAAACAAAGTTGTGATGTTTATGCAGTTGTCAGAAACGAATCCCTTCTTGTGAATTCGAGAAATTTTTTAGTGACCTCTGAGCTAGCTGGCACTCACTATTAAGTTTAAGTTTATTATATTCGATAGAGACCTAGTCGACCTCAGTCCTACGTCTAATCTATAGGATATATTACTCCAATGCGCAGAGCCTATTGGGAATATTGGAACTACACTACATGGCACCCAACATTTGGTAAGGCACTCATTTAACGCTTGATACTAAAGTAACTCAGTCGTGCTTTTCTCAGAGACCCCTTTTTCCCGTAAAATACTCCAATAGATGTCTGGAGTGGGTAAAGGGATAAAATATCCACCATAACTAAGTAAGACTAAATCCTATATATTCGTTTTTGGTTTGTTCAACATTGAAGGATACAATGTTCCAAAAAATTGTGTACCTTATCTTTGTTTCCTTGAAACTTGCTCTGCAAACTTTCATTAAACAATACCGGACGGCGAAAACAACGCAACCGGTGGAGCTGAAGCAGCTGCAGCCCTACCAGGCTTAGACGTTACAGGCTTTAATGAAGATGACCCGGATGCTATATCATCCCAGAAAATTTAAGGAAAAACATCACTATAAAACTTATAACAAATGGCTTATCATCAAGAGGTGGTAGGGTAATTTTTGAAATAGAGGCACACGAGTATCTGCAGACAGAGGTATTCTATTCACTTCTACAAAGCAGAGGAACATCCAACGGAATATATTCCTTTTGAGGATATTGAAATTCCACTAACTTACCAAGAGCATGCCTCTGGTTTAAAGGCACCCTACAACATCAAAATCTTATTACCAGGCTCAGTCCACTAGGTAGACCAGGAGCAACATGGCCGGTATTAGCCAGCTATGCACCACATTCTGACATTGAAGAAATGACAGATGGGGAACTATTAGTTCAACTGAAACAACTAATAAAAATACACAGACAATTAGTTCAATATGTCATGCAGACTCTAACAGTCCAACCTCCTATAAGGATACCACAACACACCCCTTACCAGGGGAACACTAATAAAATTACACCACAGACTATACAATCAGTCATTGGTAAATTACCCACAAAACGGGAACAAATTCCATTCTGGATAGCTCCATTAAATTACTCAAATCGAGGCAGTATTTCCTGATACTACCCCTCATGAGAAACACAGGATTTTAACAACCTGTTTACCAATGGGGATTGCACCACAACTGGAGGACTGTGACACTTGAGGTACAGTCCTTGCTGCAATCTACACCAAAACACATGGGCCCTTATTTATGAGGCCTTGCGTCAGTTTTGCGCCGCCTGTGCGTCACTTTTTGTGACGCACCAGCGGCGTAAAATATGCGCCTTGTTGTGCCATATTTAAAAAGTGACGCATCTAGGTAGATGCGTCACTTTTTAAACCCCTGCGCCACATTATACCAGCGTCAGGTATAATGTATGCAGAGAGGGCGTTCCCCCGCAAAAAGCCTTGTAATAGTGACGCAGTGAAATCTATGAGATTTCACTGCGTCACTTTTAGGATGCTGTTGCATCAAAATCTTGCGCCTGCCTCACAGCAGGCGTAAGACTGACGCAAGCCCTTTCACATGGGGCTTTCCCCATGTGAAAGGACGCATTGCTGGAGTTGCGTCACTTTTGTGACACACTCCAGCAATGCGTCACTTTTGCGCTTACAGATACGTCAGAAATACTGACGTATCTGTAAGTCCTTGCGACATGATGCGTCATACATTAAATATGATGCATCATTGATGTCGCAAGGAGTGCGCAGTGAAAAGTGACGCATCGCTGTTTTCACGCAGCGATGCGTCACTTTTCATAAATGAGGCCCATGGTGTTCAGTCTATGGTGGTAATACCAGATGTCCTGAAACAGATTCAAAATTAATACGGGGCAGAGCCTGCTTTACATCTAGGTATGAAATTACTGAAAGATTTCAAACAGGTCTCAACAATAATATTAGCCAATATTAAAGGTGAAGCAGCATCCGTGGCGATCCGCCAAAAGCTAAAAGTATTTGACATAACTGAGCAACCACAAGAACTGGCCAGAATAATCGAAAAATCCTATGAAGAACTAGGTAGAGACAGTTTGGGTGGTAAACCAGTGAAACCACAGCCGACTGAAAGTCCTGAAAAGGTCTTTATTAAAAACACTCTCAATCTTCCTAAAAAGAAGTGGGATAGTACTAAACAAACTTCTAAAAAGAAGCATTCTCTGTCCAGAGGTAGGTCTCCTCAAAAGGAGCCCTCTAAAAGGAGGTATAACCTCAGGAATAGGGATAATTTAAGAAAACCTGATAGATATTAAGATACTGATACACGTTCCTCTCGTACCTTTCAGACTTCATCATAGAAATCAGAAAGAAGAGGACGATCAGAACACAAGGAGGAACGCGTGAAGTCCAAAGACGATCAGCATGTTCCAAAAAATAAGAAAACCCAATTCACCAAAAAGAAGGTAGCAGGTCTAAAATTCAGACATGTCGAGGATCTTGAAGACACAACTCAAGAATGGGGAGCGGGCTCAGACAATGTTGGGCAGCTTTGCAGAAGTAACTGTAGCTCGCAAGATCTTGAAGGATCATCTGGAGACAGTGGACTTGTATGAGTACATCCAGGCTGAAACTGCTGATACCAGAGTTAGTGTCCCCACACAATTTATGTGAAGTAACACTCCTGATGGAGGGGGATATAACTAGAAAAATTAGGGCAATCTTTTGGGAGAAGCTCTCTAAGGGTTATGACATCCTTCTAGTTGAACAAGACTGGCCACCTGAGTTTGTCAGGGAGTGCCAACATGGCAAGGACATCATTATGCCAGTCTTCTCCAATCATATTCCAATTCATAAAAAATATACCTATGCCAGGAAATGGGCAGTAGCCCAGGCTCATGCATTATATAAAAATCATGTAGGATGGGAACAGGATTCTCCTCAACATAAAATCCAGTTAAAAATTCAACCGACTGCACAGAGGCAGTACCCAGTTTAGCAAGAAGCTGAAAAACAGGGCACGGAGATCTTAGATCAACTTGAATACCAAGGGGTGATTGAAACATGCACCTCGTCCATGAACAATCCTTTGTTTCCTGTCTCCAAACCAGACAATACATATTGTCTAGTTTTGGATTACAGATATTTAAACTCTTGTTGCAAAACATTTGCAGTACAAAATGCACACAGTGCACCACTAATGAATAACATTGTGTGTGAAAAATATAAAACTACATTAGATATTTCAAATGGTTTGTTCTGTCAAAACATAGCACCGGAAAGCAGGTATTTGACCGCTTTCTCAATAATGGGGACACAGCGTCAATTCTGTTGTCTCCCCCAGGAATTCAAGAATAGTCCAGGGTTATTTTCAGCCAAAGTAACAGAGTTACTACAAACCTGTGATGATGGAGCATTATCATATTTCGAAGACATCTATCTAACAGATGATGACTTGGATAGGCACTTGAACAGGGTGAATACCATAATATTGGGTTTTGCCTCCTAGGGGTATAAATTCAATTTAAAAAAATCAAGAATTGCCCACCTCAACATCCTTTTCCTAGGATATGAATTATCAAGTAAAGGCAAAAGCCTGGCAGCAAACTTTCTAGAGAAATGTGTGCTGTTCCAACCTCCAAAAACACAAAAAAACTTACAGTCAATTCTAGGCTTCCTAAAATTCGAAAGAACTTACATTCTAAATTACGCAGAAAGGGTTAAACCTCTCTAAGAATTAATCAAACCTGATTTTAAAACAATTAATTGGAATAAAAAACACACAGAAAGTTTACGTTCTGTGTAGACAGACATGTTAGCAACAACACATTTACAGACACGCGTAAACGTACACAACCTAGTAATCCGAAAGATTCCAGGAAGATATGGATTCACGTACTAAACCTTCAATGAAGGAGAAAAAGTACCAATAGATTACAAATCACACTTGTACATACAAGCAGAAATGAAATTTACTTCAACAGAAAAAATTCTGACAGCGGTTCAAACTGCAGTAGCAAAAGAGAGAGCCCTCTCACAGGGTAAGCGCATAATGGTTGTTACACCTGTACCTGCCTTAGAGGCAGTGACAAAAGCAAGCATTCCCAATGCAAAAGCTTTACATCCGAGATGGATACAATGGGTTAATTCTCTTGCTGCAACAGACGTTGAACACGTTTTTGACCCCTATTTGAAAACACAAGAATTTTTACAATATGAACAAGAATGTCCTCTGCCCACTGATATTCTGCCTCTAGAACAGTACGGATGTATAATTTATACAGACGGATCAGGACAACCCGCGATTGGGGGTAAACAAGCCCTTAAGACTTTCTTGTTTCAGCAAGCTTTTAGCTTATAGTCCCCGGTGCCCTCCCCAGTTCAGAAGTCCGTCAGCGCCAAGAAACTGCATAGTGAACGTGCGCTATATAAATTGTTAAAAATTCAAATATAGTGCTGCGTGAGCGATTGTTAAAGGTCGCTAGCGAGATGGTAAATTCCAACCTATGGTCAAAAAAACGCAATCTCTCGGAGATTGTACAGCTCAGCGAACTGAACTACAGGCATTCAAGATGGCGCTCGAAAATACTGATCGTGAATTTCCCACACTAACAGTGTGCGATTCGTATAATTGCGTCCAATCTTACAACGAATACTTGCAGAACTGGATTGAAAACGGTTTCAAAATGCAAAAGGTGGCACAATCAAGCATAAGTTGCTGTGGGAACAAGTAGTTCAGTTACGAAAAGTACTACAAAAAGCTCACGTGATCCATACACTGAGTCATCACGTGATGGCGTTCACGTTGCAGGGAATTCATTGGCTGATGAAGCCGCGAAGGCAGCTGTGCGAACGGCTTCCGTAGCTGCAATCACTCGTTCAAAAATGAAAATAGCGAAATATTGCTAGCTGTCAATGCTTCAAGCAAAGACAGTGGTAAAACATTACCAAAAGGCTTTCCACTCAAATACTCATATGTAACTGACGCAAATAATGTTCAGTTTTCTCGAAACCCTGGAGTGGGGGATAGAGTAATTCCAAACATGGAACGTAGATTAGGGCTAATCTTAGCAGCACATGAAGGGCTCGCCTCTGCACATGCAGGTGTTTCTGCTACAGTATCATTATTGAAGCAGCGATACTGGTGGCCGCGAATGAGGAAACAAACCAGAAACTATGTTTTGGAACGTGAAATCTGCCAAAAGATGAAAGTCTCTACAGTGAAACGTCCTGCGCAGACGCACCTGTTAATTTCAGAAAAACCATTAGCATGTGTTTTTCTGGAACACTGCGGTCCCTTACAGAGGGATGGTAACTATAAATTTATATCATGGTCGCAGTGAATTAATGCTCAAGATTCATTTGGATGTGGCCACAGCTCTCGGCTGACGCCAGAACTGTTATAAAATATTTGTGAGTCTATATCGGCACTTACCCAGTCGGCATGCTACATTCTGACCAGGCCCCTGCGTTTAGCTCAAAGGCTTACAAGGAGGCCATGGGCAATCTGGGCATTGCATTGCAGTATTCTAGTCCATTCCATCCTGAGGGAAATTTGGTTGTAGAGAGAAAAAACATAAAGCAATCTATAATAGCTAGGGTACTAGGCTCGGGTGACGGGTGGGTCAAACATTTAGTAAGTGTCCAATGTAGTCTTAACAATCTGCCAAGAGGTGCTCTAGGAGGAATTACTCCATATGAAATCATTTTTGGAACTAGAATGTTGTCCAGGACCTTGATCATCACATTTCAGTGGTAGAACAAAAACCTTTTGATATCAAAAATCGTTTGGCTGTTTGCAGGACTTAAATGAAACAAAAACAAGTCTAAGCAACACATTGCAGAAGCCAACGACCACTGAAGAGACACCACCCATCCCAGCAAGGCCTGCCTAGATTCCAAAGATTGGGGATCTAGTCAGAGAAAAGATCGCAGACAAGAAGGAATTTGGGTATTCATACAGACAACCAGTACCTGTATTAGTAATCTACGGATCAAGAACAGAGTTCCTGCCGCCCCTTGCTAGAAGAAAGGAGAACCGGTTTGTATCCATCGACCTGGTAAAACCACATCATGTGTCCAATTATAAGTAGTAGGCCAAGTAGTAGGCCAAGTGGACTCCAAAGATGTAGCAGACACCCGAATCTGGCTACAATCCAAGAAGTTCAAACTGAGATACTGATAACATTTGAAGACTCTGCAGTACAGAATAAAGGACTATGTAACAAAGCCATGGAATTTGTACCTCTTGAGACCCAAATAACAGTTCTGCAAGAAACACCTGTCTACAATGATATAGCATTCGAGTATACTAATATGACAAGTGATCCAGTGATTCCAGCAATTTCAGCGAATCCTGAAGCAATCCCTACAATTGCCTCTGGCTATTTCATTAACTTTGATACGTTTCCCAAGGATCCAAGTGAACCAGAAATGACGCCAGCTAAAAAAACTTTTAAAGAACAAGCTACGGCACTCTTTCACCAATTGGAAAAACATATCTGGTTTCACCATGGGTTGAAGTATGGATTGTTCAGGTGTACTTTTTCTTCTACTTTGGTTGACTCTGGTATTTACCTTGGGAATGCTGATTAATGGAAGATATAGTATAAAGGACACAGTAAGAAAGAACATCAACTTACTCCTCAAGCAACACAAATCATCCCATCGTGATCAAAGAGAGTTGTCAGCAGTGAACATCACAGCCATTCCTATACCAGGTGGTATAGCTTGGGACAGAACTGAATATGACATTCTTGGTCCGGCGGAGCTGTTGAAGATTCCACACCAATTCAAGGTTTCCTTGAGTGACTTTGTTTCACCCAGCACCTTTTCTGATGATTGGGTCTTTGAGACTGTTAATAATATGATGTCAGACTTAGAAATGTCTGCAAAATTTACGAATCATGACTACTTAGAAGGTTCATTGGATTATGAACAAATGTACTGTTCTAATCACTGTGGTCATCATTTCTTGCATAGATCTGAAAATCCTAGAAATGTATTAACTTATAACTAATGGGAACATTGTCCAACGCCACCAAAGGGTAGCTCGAAAACATTTTATGACAAATTTCCATACTTTTCAGCGTTTAATGTTTCAAATCCAGAATCACTTTACTTTAAAAATGTTGAAAGGACAGGAATGAAAAGTATGTTGACAAATACAAAGCAAATTTATTCTGAGGCCTTTTATGCTCAGCTGTCTACATTAGGTTTTGACTTTGGTAAGACACCATTGAGACAAAACTGTCTGGGGCACAAAAGACTGGCAGGTGCAGGGCTTAGGAGCTTTATATAGAGCCTGCATTATCCTAGAACAAACAATGTTTTTAAATGACACTGTTCAACAGACATCTTGTCTTGGGTTAGCCAAGATAAAAGATTTAAACAAATCGTCAATACCTACACCTACACCTACACCTGAAAGCAGTAACACTTCAGAGGGGGTGGTTGACCTAAAAACTATTTTACTTAACAAGAGAACAGATCCTGATTGGAAAAATGTGTTAATCTTGCCCACACAAACAACTTTCAAGATAGATTCCTGAATAAGACATAAGGGTTCACATTCATTAGCCCAGATCCAAGATATGTCCTGAGACAACATCCAGGGATAGCAACATCATACAGTGTGGGAAACCTGTGCCTTGAGTGGCTACAAAAATCTACACTAAAGGAATTAAAACAATACTTATCTTTACTTAAAGATGCCGTTGATCAAATGGACTTCTTACAATGCCCTGCGTAACCACGTCATAAACATGTTATATACGCCGGTATCTATGCCATGTTTAATGAAGCATAGAAAACAACGCAAGCAGAGATGCGAGAAATTGATCATATTAATTTAGAGAAATATCTCCCTGTAGTTGACAAGGGGTAATGACTCTGTCATCCAGAATATATTCTTTGGACAGCATAGTATCCTCTGCCATTGACATAATGGTACAGGACTTGGCCATGTTACAACATGGTCAGTCACATTTGCGTTCTATAATGCTTTTGGGGCTGGACGTTGCAAAACCTTCGTTCTGGCTATATGCCATGGCGTCTAATCAACACCACGTCATTGTTTTCTGAATTTAATCTTACAGATAAACAAATCACTCTGGCACAGCGAGGAGCAGACTATATGGTATTGAGCATTGAAAAACTGGAATCGTTGCCATTAACTGTTTCTGAGAAGCCAGCAACAGAATGGATGATACAATCACTCTGCCTGTTATGATTTTCTATTTTCAGTATTGTTTGAAACATATACCAGCAGGCGTTCATGAAAGGTTGAGTAGAGAATACATCAAGACATGATGGGATTTATCTTATACACACAGATGTTGGAGTGGGGGAAAAGAAATGTTCTTAGTGGTACGAATTGCGAAAATACACTAAGCGGTTCATTCTTGTGTCAGGGTATTAACTTACACATGGCCTGCGATGGTTCCTCGAACAACTTATCCTGCCATGTGCAAGGTTCTCCAGCTGCAGTGATAGATCCAATTTTTAGGCAGCTTTTTAATGGAACTACATTATGTTGAATGATCACAGCTGCTGTTGCATGTTGCCAGGAATCCCCTATCTCATAAGCGTGTCGGCCAGGGTCACTTGCTGTATGCAAGTATTGTTTCCTAAAACTAAGACAGACGGGGAGTCCCCATTATTACCTTCACTGAACATCTCTTCTATACGAATTGAAACTTTAAGCAGAATAAAAGCCATTCTTTTACAAAAAACTATGCAACTGACCTCGGCCAAAGAGACGTATGATCTGCAGGTTGCAAGGACTTCTGCAGGGATACATGCCCTTTTATTGACAAACTGCCCTATACATTTCTCAGAAATGTTAGGTCCTATCTTAAACATGTCTGATACGAGTGGTATTGTACATCTATTTAAGAAGATTTTTTCGGGACTGTTAGCACCCTTTGAAGCAGTCCTAGGCATATTTCCAAACTTCGTGCACTCTGTGTTTGGTGGCCTGCCTCTCGTTTTGGGACTCGTAGCAGGGATACTATTTTGGCTCCTTCTGCTCCGATATGGCAAGCCAAGTCACCATGGACACCCAGATCACCTTGGAGAACACCCTCCTGGCAATGAAGTGTCATGAGCGCATGATACAGATACTGGGCTTGACTCGTTTAAGAGATTTGAATACCACGTGGTTTCTATCATTCCGACCAATCTGGCAAGATTGTATCTTATCTGTTCTACGATGCCTGCTATGTGGAGAAGAATGCGTGCTAGACATCTGTCTGACACTCCCATCAGTCCTGCAAACGGAAATTGATGTTTTGCTTGAACCGGTGAGGGCTCATGCACTGTGTTGTCCCCAGCGGCTACCAATCCTGATGACGGCCTTCGTTGAGATCTCACAGATGCAACATGCAGACGGTGAGATACGTGGAGCAACAGGCACACAGGTACCATCTACTTCGACCATTGCTAATGCGGCTGACGCTGACGGCGATGCTTCTCATCTATGTGCGGTTGATCTGCTTAATGAGGTAGTCCAACTTTCACCTACAGTAGTAGACAAGTTCTTTACCAGCTTAGAAGATTTGATGTTTTCTCCAAACAATGACACTGACTTTTGAAGTTAGCACGCAGTGTTCTGAGAGACTCTGAATTCTACCTTCATTTTTTCAAAACAAGTTTCTAGCTTTGGAACTCTATTTTTTCTATGATCAAACTTTTGTTTTTCCAAGTCTGTACTTTTTTCGTTTTTTGGGACAAAATAATCTGCTTAAAGTAGATCTATTCATAGACAACTAGAATTCTTTGAAATACTTCCAAAGAGACAATATTCGACCTTGTCCACATTCAAACAGTTTATATAATCTGCCATGGAATGGTCTCGACTTTTTCTTCTGTATTTAAGAGCCATTTCATAATTGTATTTTCATGATTCATTCGGACAGCGTTTTTTAAATGTCATGTATATGCTTTGAATGAAACATTGCTTTTAACGTCTTAACCGCAGAGGTTTTCCACCGCGGTGCGGGCGTTCTAAAGGGTGGGCGGGGCTGCGTCGATCGTTGGTCGTGCGCAGCACTGGGGAGGGAGTGCTCCCGTCGGCCAATGGCCGACGGGAGCACGGAAGGGGTTAAATGCGTACAGCACAAATGCTCTTTTTGTGTACAACTATTTCAAATGCATTTTTATGTATTTTTGGGTGGGGTTTTTAACACATCATGTTTAGATACGTTTTATGTGTTTTAGAACTTAGTAATGTTGTACATAATAAAGTGGAGTGGGTGTTGTGTGCCGTTTTAGGGTCTGAGTGAATTTTCCTGATTCATGCCCTTATATAGGTACAAATCACATTGCCCTTATATAGGCATAGAAATCAATCCCTTATTTAGACATAGCCCATGCAGACCAAATACAGCATGGTTACTTCCACCCGTGCCAAACATCACAACGATTTCTTGGAAAATCAGCTTATGCAGTCAGGGACTGTCCCTTGCTTGAATATTGATTTGTCCAAGAACTCATATACTTTACAAAGAACTACTATTCCCTAGGGGTTCTTTCCTGACGTTATTATGCCCGACTTAACGTCAAACTAGACACCTTTAAGGTATAAATATGCCTTCACTTGCTCTAGGAAGACACAGTGGTTCAGAGCAGTTCGACTGTCTACTAACCTGATGCAGCTCGCTACAGCAAGTGCCGAAGGAAGCCGACCCTCCAGGTGACACACTGATCGAGAGACTGCATTTCTCTCGGCTAGAATCCTGCTCCAGTGTTTCCAAGCTCCCATTGCGGGTGTTGGGAAATCAAGTCCTGAGACTGAGATACCAGACTTTCTTCATTTTAAACTAAGGTATGGAGCTGATTAGAACCTAGAGAAATCTTGGATAGATTATTGGCAAAAACTAAACCTATGCTACACAATACTTACTTCTTCCCTCGTACTAGACTTAGGTTAGGTACACTCTCTGCATGCTCCACAGAATCTTCAAATGGCTCCCCATCAGCACCAGAAAAACAGTGATGCAGGCCCCCATCACCAGCCATCTTGACTACATCTACACACTTTATGCAGATACAAGTAGTGAGCTCATGAGAAGACTTCAGGTGATACAGATTGCAGCACCAGACTGATCCTTAACCTGCCCGAAAGGACCCACTTCACCCAGCACCTGAGGGACCACCACTGGCTCCCCATCCAGAAGAGATGCTAGTTCAAGTTACTGACCCATCCCTACAAAACCTTCTATGACAAGGGACTTGCATACATGAACCACTGCCTGAACTTCTACTAACCATCCAGAAACCTGCACTTCTCCCACCTCACCCTCACATAGACTCTGCATCCACCGCCTCCGCTTCAAAGAACACTCCATCTCCCACCTTGCAGCCAAGTCCTGGAACCCCCTCTCCCTCCACCTCTGAACATCACCCTCACTGAGAGACTTCAGGAAGAAACTCAAGACCTGGCTTTTCAACTGAATCCCACAGCCAGGCCCCTGGATACCCTCACACGTGATAAGCCGCACTATAAAAGTACTGTATAATTCAATTTTATTCTATTGCCTGAGAGGCTATAAATGTAGTATACTTGTAAAGCGCACAGCTGCCCCAGCAAAAGGGCGTCCCGGCACTGTATAACGCTGTGGAACCCTTCCTGGCTCTCCCTGTGAGATGCCCCTCCTGGGCACCCCAAGGTGAAGCCAGGCATCCCAGTGTTGTTGGGGCCATTGTGGAGATTAAGCAAGCTATTGCCCAGAGTTGCAGCGTGGGACCCATGATTAGAGTAGGCACTGAGGCGAGAATTATCGAGTCCGCGGACATTGAGCCCAAGACCCTGCAGCGTCGGGATTTGAACCCTGGTCCCGGGCCTGATCTCTGCTTCGGAGTCTGCCGCTCTAACCAGTGAGCCACACTTCTCCAGCTGGCAATCCAACTTAAATGGTCGTTTATGAACAAAAGGAATGACACAAATTCCCCAAAAAACATTTCCTGTTGCCTTCATGTGCTACTGGTGGATAAGGTGATTGCAGGTCATTCCAAATATCATCAAAGAGCTGTGACATAATTTATCCAGATGGTTGCAGGTTGTGGGCACCTGCCAGTGTTTAATTTGAGCTGGTGGTTGCCGTGGGGGTCACCGCTACCTATTTATCCACATAGGTCATTTCCCAAAACAAGAGAGGAAAAAACAAACAAAGGACAAAAAAGGAGCACGAGGGAAACCCGTCATAAAGGGAGTATGCAGGAACCTGCCAGAGAAAGATAAAGAACAGGAGGTGTCTGGTAGTTCAGTAAAGAAGCTTAAGGTGGACTCCAAACTATGCATCCTTGGTATTAGGCGCGCTGACATGTAATAGCGCCAGCTGCGGGCTTGAGCGGAGCTACAAGCACTGGCACTTATTCATTTGTAAATTAAGGACCGTCACTCATTTTTTGGGGTCCAACACTTATTTTTCAACATCAGACATTGACCCAGAGAAAGAAAGCGGAAGCAAAAGATAGGCAACCTATGGCAAAGAAGAAAGCAGCAATGAAAAAGAGCCTGCAAAAGTGAAAAAACGAGACAGAATGTTTAGCTTGTTTAAATGAAAAGGCATTAGATGGATTCAAAACTAGGCAGCCTTGTTATTAGTCAACACTGGCAACGAGCTCCTAAGCAAAAAAAAACGGGACTCTTGCACTTACATACTTTTACACATTGAGTACTGGATAAAGAGTGTCCTCCATTTAAATCCACATTAAAAAAGAGGGCAACAACGACTTGGATTTTATTGAGCAAAAAAATAAGCTATCATACTTATTCCACGCTGCTTATAGATCTTCATAATCTTCATCGTAAAGCAAACTGGAAAAGGTATGTTTTCTGCTAAAGTCTATTTTGCTGGGGAAAAAAAGCGTTAGCTGGATTCTTTCTCATCCAACTCCTCTCAAATAAACCGTAATGGCCATTGAGAAGTAGACGTCTTGTTTCACCTTCGACCTTGTCTGTTTTACCTTTTGCCTCTAGTCTGTTTGCTTCTGTTGCTCCAAGTTGACACCATTTCTTGCTGAGATGGTATTGCAGAGGTGAGACCAACGTGCACGTAACTGCAAGCTGTTTTACAATCTGTCCTATAGCCTGCCAAACACCTCTCGAGATTGCTAACTGTTCTTTTTAAAAATTCACCAGTTAAGCAAACACAACTTTCTGAGAAGAATGTTAAGTAAAAAATAAATGGATGATGAAAAACATTGCCAGTGGCAAACTGTCCCTACAGATACTTTACATGCTATGAAACAAATCGTCTCTGAAAAAACAGAAATATGATTAATATGGAAAATGTATAATGTCAAATTAATAATAGTGGGAACAAACTAATCAAGTTGTCTCAAATTTTGGTGTATTGGTTAATGGATAAGCGGAATAGAAAGCAGAGAGGAAATATGTCCCTTGCACATAGGGGATCGTGCCACCCTCTCTGTGGTGCCCCATTGGACAGGGAACTGAGCTGCCATGTGGCGGCATTGCTGCCACCGAGCTCGTGCACAAACCTCCACACGTTCTCAATAGGAATAATCATTCCCTCAGCATCGGAAACCCATCGCCCACCCTGGTACACGTGTTACAGGCACGGTTTGAACAGTGGCGGCTCCTCCGCTAAGGCAAATGAGCGTTGACCCACTGTACAAAAATTAAAAGTAAAATGACAGTAACGTATTGTTATTGTAATTTTATTTTTCCTATTGCATACAGTCAGTGGCCTGTGCAGTGTGGGGTGGAGCAGGGTTGGGCAGCGCAGCGCAGGTGGAGGAGTGGTTTGCACTCCCAAAGTGCGCATGAACTGTTTGGCCAGCCCACTCGGCCGACCAAACAGTTCATGAGCAGTTTGCATGTTTCTACCAAGCTGCATTACACAGCCTGGTCAGGGACATGCACAGGCTTCCTGTTCGAGTCTGAGCGCTGATTCACAGCACTCAGACCAATCACAAAGCTGTGTTGCAGCATTGTGATTGGCTTAGGGCAGCCAGTGTATCAGGTGCCTCCTGCTGCCGGTCGAACTGCAAAGGAAGGAGGATGAAGACACAGGGGAGATAGCAGCCGGCCGGTGGTTCTAAGGTAAGTGATTTTTTAAATTAATTAACCACCCGCTCAAGCCCTCCCCTTCGGTAGCAGCCGCTGGGCAGAAATTCAATGTTTGTATATTTGTCACTTGGTCCAAGAGGAGAGAGTCCGATCCAGTGTTTGTCTGGAACAGAAAATAGGCTTCGGTGCCAAAATAAAAGTGGCCCCATCAGCGAATCAAGTAGTAAAAAAGTTAAATCGGCACAATTTATACCTTGTTTTGGAAAGTATGTGAGACTGAATGCGTTTGTGCTGCTTGCAGGCAATGTTTGTGGTAATATCAGGGATATAAAAAAAACCAATTGGCTTATAAACAACCAAAAAAACAGACAGCCAGTGATTAATTTGAGCCAGGACTTAATTGCCAACACCGGGACTTATGAAAGTCTGCCGCATGGTGGCACTGTATAGCTAATTTAGGGCAACAACAGTTGTTAACTAAATTCAGTATATCATTACGGCAAACCATGTGAAGAGCACCAGTGCAGAGTAATTTTGTTATGACATCAGGCATATTTGTGCTATAATTGGGGAATTTACAATGACATTTGTTCTAAGTGCAAAGCAAATATCATTAACAACGATGCAACACTTTTTAATTTCTTTTTACAAACATATGCAATAGGCATCAAAAGTTTAAATGTAAGTAAAAGTCATGTTGCCTAAAAGTGGTGTGCATGTCTGCAACACAGATTATATATATATGTATGTATGTGTATATATTTCGCCTGGGGCCCGGCCGCACTAGTAATCGGGAGGGGGATTGTGCGCCCCCCCTCCCCGGGCAGATTTTGGCCCCAGATACCCCATCTTGCAGGGTCTAGCCTCATTAAATTTGGGAGGGGGCAGGCGGCTCCCCTCCTGGGCCAATTTAGGCACTGGAACCGCATCTCCAGGGCCTGGTCAAAGTTAAAAAGGGGAGGTGGAACACAGTCCTCATCCCTGGGCCAATTATGGCCCTGTGGACTCCAGTTTCAAGACCCAGCCATACTAGTAATGGGGAGGTGAGTGGGCCTGGTCCTGGGGGAATTGGCTTTATTATTATGGGGGAGGGGGCACATGAGGCCCCCTTCAGGCCGGTTTCTGCCCTGGGGCCCCATCTCCCAGGGCCTGGCTGCCATAAGAAAGAGGAGGAGGACCACACTGCTCCCTTCCCAGAGTCATTAATGGACTTGGGGACCATTCCACATAGCCATCTCCTGCTATGTACCACCTCGGGACATAGCATATTCCCTGCCCACACTGGTGCAGGCACATAACCTGTGCTTGATCTCACTAGGAGGGAGCAATTTTAAAACTCCGGCTAAGCGAGAACATACATGAAGTCCAATCCCAGCTGGCGGAGCTTTAAAAATGCTAGCAGCAGACTTCAGACCTGTTTCTCTGCCCACAGTAATGCAGGCAGGGAAACAGATCTGAATATTGCATCCGCCCGCAGGGAAAAGTATTTATAGCTGGGTGAAGGGAGCCGACTGGGGTTGCAGGGGCATTGGGGCTCCCCTGCGGCCCCCCAAGCAGGCTATGGTGGGTGCCCAGGGTTGGCACCAGGGCACCTAACCTTAGTTGGCCAGACCCCAGGGAATGGGATCCCCAAGGGTGATATCGGTTCGGGGAGGGTGACTGTGTGCCTCTCTCCCCATTTAAAAGGGTGCTGGGCCCTGGAGAAAGGAGCCTCTTGGAGTTTCATACATTTGTAATAGGGGTCACCTAGTTGTGATTCACTGATAATCGCAATTAGGTGATCACTATTGCAAACGTTGATATATGTGGCCCTAAAACCTGTGCCCTAAACTAGCTATAATTAGCACCCTCACCATGCACTGCTAATTACCCCACATATTACATCACTCATGACATTTCTATGACATAATTGATAATATCACAGCAACATTTGCTATAAAATTATTGATGAGAAAACTCAACTGTGCATGGCGGGGGCACGAGTTATATGCATAATCAATATAATGTTGAGCTGTGACAAGTAATGTATGTATGCATGTGTAATATTCTCATTTGTGTACACCATTGTGAGGTCATAGTGTGGTGCCCCTCCTCCAGTGTGCTTGATTAGCAGGTGCAGTATCTTGTTTCCTCCCTTTAGCAAATATTAGGTACCCTTTAGGTAGCGTCTATCACTTTCTTTTTTGGGTGATATAACTGTCCTGCTATGTGTACAAACATTTTCCTTATGATTGCTCATTCTGTAGGTTCAAGTGGAAGGCTATCACGGGCACACCGACCATTGCAACCTCCATTTAAGGCCTTAACTCCTAGACAATTGCGATGGTCACTCTTTTTTGCAGACTATAATTTTGTCCTAACCTATCATCCAGTGGCTAGCAATCGCAAAGCTGATGACTTACCCCAGCCCTACAATTCTGTGGAAACTCACTCAGCAAAATCTGATATAGGCAAAGGTCTTTTACCGCCCACTAATTTTGTTACCTATGTCTGTGATTCCCTAATCACCTGGGAATCGGAGCTTGAGACAGGCTGTACATAAGGTTGACATTCCTACTTGGCTGGCTGCAGATTTCAGTTGATACTGGATCCGCATCTAGCGTTCCATAACCAGGCCCTATACCTACCATCCTAGGAGATATGGGGTGAGGTTTTAAATTGGACTCATTAGAGTCCATTAGCAGGTCATCAGGGGGCCACTAAGGCTTCTGGTCTCTTAAAAGAATATTTCTGGTGGGCTTCCATGTTGAAAGACTGTAAGCAACTGGTATCTACTTGTGAAGTTAGCGAGCACACTCTTTCCATGGGTTTCATAACTGATCTCCCAAAAAGCAAGGCATGTACCACCATCCTGACAATTGTGGACATGTTAACCAAAATTCTCCACTATATTTCCTTGCAAGGACTATCAACCAACCCTGTGGTTAACGTGCTACTTCTGCAGCATATTGTACGCTTACATGGTTTGCCATCCAACATCATTTTTCATTGGATACCCCATTTCATCTTTCGGTTTTGGAGAGTGTTTTGTAACTCCTTATTGGCTTACCACTCTGAATCAGATGGACAGACTGAGCGATGTAATCAAGACCTGGAGAAGTTCCTCCGGTGCTTTATCAAGGAGCAATAGTCCTGGGTATCCAATCTCTAGTTGTCTGAATTCTGCCACAACAACGCCATACACTCCTCCACCTGTTATTCCCCGTTTTTAACCCTTACTGGGATCCACCCTCTGGTCCTCAAATTCTCTAACCCATTTCTTCTCCTCTTCCCAGTATAGCAGCCAGGCTGTTCACCATACAAAAAAAATGCACCTATATTGACCCGTAATCTCACTCAGGCAAAATCAAAATACAAACATTACACAGACCACAATTGCCGAAAGGCACCTGCCTACCAACTGGGGGATTTAGTTTGACTTTATTCCAGACATTTACGCCTTTGGGTACATTAAAAATTGCAGCCCTGATTCATTGGCCCATATCCAGTAGAAATACATAGTGTCAACATAGTGCATTTGACACTACCAACTCACATGCGGATCCAACTTACCTTTCATGCCTTCATACCTGTCACCTCAGAAACCCAGTTACATTTACATCCTCCATCCATGGTCCTAGAGGGCCTCGAGGAATATGAAGTCCGAGCCCTTTTGATCCTAAATGTACACGTGGGGTTCTGTTCATTGACTGGAAGGAGTATGACCCTCAGGGGAGATCATGGGAACCCACTGACCAGGTCCACGCATCAAGACTGTTCTGACATTTTCATGCCCAACATCCAAGGAAAACCTGACCTGAACCTCAGGAGGGCCCTAGGGGAGGGGATATTGTAGGGAAGTGGGTTTCTGTTGCAGTAACCCCCCACTTTTTGCCTGATACCTGATGCACTTTTCCTTGGTGTGCCCTGGGTCCCTGCCAATCAGGTGCCCAGGGCCTGTGTTCTTTCCATAAAACTGCACTAAAGCCTAAACCCAATTGGCATCTCTGGCCACAGGTAAACCCCTGGTAAATGGTACCCTAGGTACCCACAGGCACTGTGACCAGAGAAGACCCCTAAGGGCTGCAGCACTTATGGTGCCACCCTTAGGGGCCCTGTACCCTGACACACATACACTGCCTTGGCAGGGTGATTGTCTTGGTACAGAACTAAATAGAGTTGACATGGCACACATTTGTGCCACGCCCACAAACCCACTGCCCTGGCATACATCAGTCACCCCTCTAGCTGGGTGCCCTATGCCAGTGGTGTGGGCACAGGTGCTTGAGCCCTGATCCCCTACAGTACCCAGGGCCATTCCTGGGCACTGTATGTGCAGTGATGCCATTAAGAGTATGTGGTGTTGGGAGGTTGTCATTACGAACTCCACAGCACCATAATGGCTACACTGAAAACTGGCAAGTTTGATATCAAACTTCACAGCACATTAAACCCACACTGATGCCAGTCTGGGATTTCATGTAGAATGCACTAAAGAGGGCATCTTAGATATTCCCCCTGAAACCTAACCTACAATACACATCTTGCTGAGAGCCTGCCTAGGCTACCACACAGCAGACATGTTGCTGGACCCCTGGGTGGAGAGCCCCCACTCTCCTGGGCCTGCAACCTTGCACATCCTGGGCGAGGTTCTAGGTCTCCTCCCCCAGGATGGGCAGGGGGAGCTTCAAAGGCATACCATACGCCTTTGTGAGTTTCTCCAGGCCACTTGCTGTACTCAGCAACTGACCCCCACCGGTTCTGACCCCCACTCTGGTAGGAAGACTGGCTGGAAACCCTACGTGAGGAAAGGGGGTGTGCCAGCCTGTGCCAACTCCACTCCTCAGGTGGAAAAGGCGAGGTGAAGCAAAACTCCCGGCTGCGGCCATCTTGAGGGTGAGGAGCCCTTCCCAATCAGAGATAGGCTCCTGCCCCCCCTCCCACAGGAGAGGAGCGGGATGGGGGTGTACCCACCCCAGGACAGGGACCTATTGGTCCGTGCCCTTCCCCTACCTGTAAATTTAGTAATTAGGGGCACCCTGAACCTTCCTTCCTCAGATCCGGATTTGAAAACAAGAAAGCAGATCAAGAAGAAGAAGACCTGCCGTGCAGCTGGTAACAAGAGGACGACACCAACTGACTTGGCCCCAGCCCTACAGGCCTGTTGATCCTTGAACCTGCTCCTGCATAATCCCGGTGTCTCCTGCGGACAGCAACCTCTAAAACCCTGAAGGACCCATCTGCCTTGAACCACTTAAAGACTGGGACTCCCATGAGCAGTGGTTCTGCTCAAACAGTAATACCCCTGGTGCCAGCCAGGAACCACGAATCCAGCACACACTGCACCCGCCAAGCCCGGCCTGTGCCTGAGTGGACAAAGACCCTGAGGATGTCTACCCGGCGATTGTGATCTGGAATCCAGTGCCCAAGGACCCTCCTCGATGACCCAAATGATGCCTGCAGCCTCACAGCATGGGACTCCCCTAACAGTGACCAGCAGAGTTCAAGTTCAAGTTCAGGGATTTATATAGCGCACTACTCACCCAGAGGGTCTCAAGGCGCTTGGGGAGGGGGGGGATCATTTTTTGTCAAATAGCCAGGTTTTAAGTTCTTTTCTGAAGGAGATGTGGTTCTGTGTAAGGCGGAGGTGAGTGGGGAGTGAGTTCCAGGTCCTGGCCGCCAAGTAGGAGAAGGATCTACCTCCCATGGTGGATCTTCGGATACGCGGGACTGCGGCGAGGGCTTGATTGGAGGATCTTAGTTGGCGGGTGGGTGTGTAGAAGGACAGTCGAGTGTTGAGGCATTCGGGTCCTAGTTTGTAAAGGGCCTTGTGTGCGTGGGTGAGGAGACGGAACGTTATTCTCTTGTTGACGGGAAGCCAGTGGAGGTCTTTCAGGTGTCCGGTAATGTGATCTTGGCGAGGGATGTCCAAAATGAGTCTCGCTGATGCGTTTTGGATGCGTTGGAGTTTTTTCTGTAATTTGGCTGTGATTCCGGCGTATAATTTGTTTCCGTAGTCCAGCCGACTCGTGACCAGTGCATGGGTGACAGTCTTTCTTGTCTCGGGGGGGATCCAACGGAAGATTTTTTTGAGCATACGAGGTACGTTGAAGCAGGAGGATGAGACTGCGTTGACTTGTCTGGACATCGAGAGTGAGGAGTCTAGGATGAAGCCAAGGTTACGTGTGTGGTCTGTGGGTGTGGGTGCTGTGCCCAGAGCCGAAGGCCACCATGAGTCGTCCCATGCAGAGGTGGAGGATCCTAGGATGAGCACCTCCGTTTTGTCTGAGTTAAGTTTTAGGCGGCTGTGTTTCATCCATTCGGCTACTTCTTTCATGCCTTCGTGAAGATTGGTTTTGGCAGTGTTAGGGTCTTTGGTGAGGGAAAGGATTAACTGGGTGTCGTCAGCGTAGGAGATGATGTTAAGGTTGTGTTGGCGCGCGATGGATGCGAGTGGGCTCATGTAAACGTTGAAGAGGGTGGGACTGAGTGAAGATCCTTGTGGTACGCCGCAGATGACTTCAGTGGCCTCTGATTCGAATGGGGGAAGTCGGACTCTTTGAGTTCTCCCAGCGAGGAACGAGATGATCCAGGCCAAGGCTTTTCCTTGTATGCTGATGTTGCTGAGGTGTTGTATAAGGGTGCTGTGACAGACTGTGTCGAAAGCGGCGGAGAGGTCGAGTAGAATGAGGGCCACTGTTTCTCCGTTGTCCAGTAGTGTTCGGATGTCGTCTGTCGCTGCAATGAGGGCGGTTTCGTTGCTGTGTTTGGCTCGAAATCCTGACTGAGAGGGATCGAGGGAGTTGTTGGATTCAAGGAAGGTGGCGAGCTGGCTGTTGATGGCTTTCTCAATGACTTTGGCAGGGAATGGGAGGAGGGATATGGGGCGATAGTTTTTAAGTTCAGAGGGGTCTGCTGTGGGATTCTTCAGGAGGGCGCTGACTTCGGCGTGTTTCCAGCTTTCTGGGAAGGTAGCAGAGTCAAATGAGCAGTTGATGACATCACGGAGATGGGGTGCGATGATGGAGTCTGCTTTGTTGAAGGGGTGGTGGGGACAGGGGTCGGTTGGCGATCCAGAGTGGATTGAGTTCATTAGGCGGATGGTGTCTTCAGTGGTGATTGTGTTCCAGGCGCTGAGGTTGTTGGATGGCGGTGAAGGTTCTGAGGGGGGTGAGGAGGATTGTTCGTAGGGAATGTTCTCGAAGCTGTTGTGAATGTCGGCAATTTTGTTGTAGAAGAAGGAGGATAACGAGTCGCAGAGGTCTTGGGAGGGAGTAATGTCGTTTGAGGCTGCGGTGGGGTTGGTGAATTCTTTGATGATGTTGAAAAGTTCCTTGCTGTTATGGGCGTTGTTGTCGAGTCGATCCTTGAATGCTGATTTCTTGGTGGATCGAATCAGTTGGTGGTGTTTGCGGGTGGCTGCCTTGAAGGTGGTCATGTTGTCAGTGGTTGGGTTTTTTCTCCATGTTTTCTCTAGGGTGCGGCATAGCTTCTTGGATTTCTTAAGGTCATCATTGAACCAGGGAGCCTTTTTGTTACCTGATTTGATCTGGTGGTTTTTCAGGGGTGCTAATTCGTCAGCGCTGTGAGTGATCCATTGCTTGAGTTTGGTGGCAGCTTGGTTTGGGTCCAATGAGAGGGTGGGAGGGTTTTGGTTGAGTGATGTGAGGAGTTGGTCGGTGGTGATTTTGTTCCAGTTTCTTCGAGGAATAGGTTGTGAGTGGTTGTGGGTCGAGGTGGTTTTGTAGCTGAAGTGAACACAACTGTGGTCCGTCCAATGGAGAGCTGTGGTGTGATCGAAGGAAATGTGTTTGCAGGAGGTGAAGATAGGGTCGAGCGTATGTCTGGCTACATGGGTGGGGGAGTCAACCAGTTGTTTGAGTCCGAGATTGGCCAGGTTGTCCAGAAGGGTGGTGGTGTTGCTGTCGTTTTTGTTTTCCAGGTGGAAGTTGAGGTCTCCTAGTAGAATGTAGTTCTCGGAGGCGAGGGCATGTGGGCTGATGAAGTCAGTGCTGTCATCGCTGAATTGTTTACGGGTTCCTGGGGGCCTGTAGATGAGGGTGCCTCTAAGTGTGGTCCTGGGGTCGGTATGGATCTGGAAGTGGAGGTGTTCGGCAGTTGCAAGGATATCGTCGGAGCTGGTCGTGATTTTGATGGTGTTCTTATGCACAATGGCGATGCCTCCTCCTGTTTGATTGGTGCGGTCTTTTCGGATGATCTTGTAAGCGTCCGGGATGGCTATGGCAATGTCGGGTGCTGATGATGCGTTCATCCAGGTTTCTGTAAGGAAGGCGATGTCCGGTGACGCAGTGTCGAGTAGGTCCCAGAGTTCAGTGGCGTGTCTGTGGACCGAGCGGGTGTTCAGCAGGATGCACTTCAGGTGGTTAGAGTCGGAGCTGTGTTTGGAGGAAGTGGATTTGGTGTGGGTTTTGATGCAGGCGAACTTGCAGGAGTGGCAGGCGAATGGACCGTGGGTAAGTCCTGGGGCAGCTTCGTAGCATTGTGGTGTGCGTCCGGGGTTAAGGGCTAAGAGGGTGGCGGCGTCATACGATATGAGGGAGGTGAACGAATTGCGGGGGCCAGGGGGTCTGGCGCTGGGCGCGGTCCAGGCGCGGACGGGCGTAGACGGGCTTACCTTTGGCGCACCTTCGCCGCGCATAGGGCGCGTCCGCTGCGCGTGGACGCTGCGCGCAATAGCATCTGACATATGCGGAAAGTGGAAGGGGAGGGGCGAGGGCGGAGCAGCTGGGAGGCGTGGGATGGCGGGGTGGGGAGCCGGGCAGGGATGCACAAAAGTAAACAACAAAATGGATGGCTGCGAGCCTAATCGAAAGAGGAATGGGGCACAGGCACTCAAAACGCGAGCTACTTGCTAATGGCACTGGCACAATCAAGCACAAGACAGATACTTAAGGCAAGGCAAGCACAGCACAGTATAATCCTACACAAAGCGCACTTTCTCACTATAGCGCTGTATTACTGGTAGCGTGAGTAATGCAAATTAGTTCCAAGGCAATTTAAAGCAATTTGATTCCAAGCAATTATAAGCAAAATAGCAGTCTTATATGCCGTTTGGCGCTACGATACCACTCGAGCTGGGAGCAGGGTGAGGAGGAGTGACCGCTTCTGAACGGGGCAGGACGGTCACAGCGCTATCCCGGGATCGGAGCCTGCAATATCAGTGGGAGGGCGGAGCAGCTGGGAGGCGGGGGATGGCGGGGTGGGGAGCAGGGCAGGGAGGCACAAAAGTAAACAACAAAATGGATGGCTGCGAGCCGAATCGAAAGAGGAATGGGGCACAGGCACTCAAAACGCGAGCTAATTGCTAATGGCACCGGCACAATCAAGCACAAGACAGATACTTAAGGCAAGGCAAGCACAGCACAGTATAATCCTACACAAAGCGCACTTTCGCACTATAGCGCTGTATTACTGGTAGCGTGAGCAATGCAAATTAGTTCCAAGGCTATTTAAAGCAATTTGATTCCAAGCAAATATATGCAAAATAGCAGTCTTATATGCCGTTTGGCGCTACGATACCACCCTGCACCCGGCGCCCCACAGCCCCCTGTGACCAACTCCTGGGTGCCTACCTATCCTCCAAGAGCCCAACTTACCTCTCAAAGTGTTTGTCGCTCCTGAAGAATCTCCATCCCCGAGCCTGCAGCCTTTGTTCCCTTTTCAAGATTTTTTTTTTTTTTTTTTTAAATCTTTTTATTGAAAGGTTTTACAATTACATACAGGGCACGGCAATATTACTAAAAAAATGCATCACATTGAGAGAAACAGCAGATAAAGCAACAACAGAAATAATAAAGGAAGCTACATCCCGTTAGGGCAAAAGAATAAAGTAATTTGATCCATAATGTTATTCCAAGTTCTACAACATAAAACTAATCCAGCAAATTTACCCTTCTCTAATGTTTCCATACAGTCAATTATATCTCTCACATTATTACCAGCATAACAATTAATACCTCATATGTAATCCTGAATCAGCCGGATTTTACACAGATCTCGATTTTAATCTATTACACCATCCTTCCACCGCGTAATAGGATCCCATATTAGCTTACCCAGCTTCCTTCCCCTTTTTCCTTTCCTTGCATAGATCTCTTTCTCCACATTGTATGTTGTTATTAATTTAGCCAACCATTTATGGAAGGTAGGTGGTATAGGGTCAGTCCATGCCGAGGCTATGCATAATCTCATAACAGATATTGCTACAAATAAAAATTCCCTCCCGCTAGATAATTGTATGTCCTCCAGATTAACTCCTAATAATATAGTTCCGGGGGTTAACGCAATTTCGGTTCCTAAAATATTATTTATGAAACATTCAATATCTTTTTTTAGTAAATCTAGATGAGGACACGTTGCAAATACATGTTTTAAATCAGCATCAAAGCTTCCACACCTATAACACTTAATACCCACAGTGCCTCCCCATTGTGCTATTTTAGCGGGCGTATAATATAAGTGATATATCGTTGTATAATGTTGCGCCTGCAAGGGTGCTGAACATAACAAAGAATATCCCTTTTCTAGAGAGATGCCAAAACTATCCCCACTTATATTAAGATTATCCTTCCATTTTTCGGTCCATTTTTGATAGTCATCTTGTTTTCATTTTATCAATTCAGCATACAACCTCTTAATTGTGCGATCTTCCCCACTTTGAACTACTTCCATAATTGGATTGCGCCTAAACCCCAAAACACCTCCCTTTTTGTTCAAAAGGAAACTCCTAACTTGTAAGTATTTAAAGAATTGCCTGGTTTCTAAGTTACATCTAGCTTGTAAATCTGAGAATTGGAAAATCCCCTGGTCCCCCTTTACATCCCCTATAGTTCTAATTCCCCTATTTTCCCACTCAGTAAATATGGGCCCCGAAAAAATATCTTGTGGAAGATTTGGGTTATGTGAGAGTCTGGTATACACATTATATTTCCCCAAACCTATTCTTTTAGAAAAACTTTTCCAAATTTTATATGCTGCTATGAGCGTCTTAAACTTTGTCCTCTTGTAATAACTAGCCTCTGTAAATTTCAACAAAACATTCTTCACTTCCATTCCCAAAGTTAGTCCATAAATTGCCAGTGTTCCAAATTTGCTCCAATCTTCTGATTCTTCCCCTCCCAGCATGCCAATCATATTTTGGAGAGCAGCCGCCCAATAGTAAAATTTTAAGTCTGGAACTCCCCAGCCTCCCCTCTCTCTCGGAAGTGTCATGAATCTAAGGGCTCTTCTCGTTTTCCCCTTTGCCCAGATAAATCTATTGATTATGCACTCTAGTTTTTTAAATATTTTAACTTCAAATAATAAAGGTATTGCTCTAAATAAATATAGAAATTTTGGGAGAATCAGCATTTTTATTATATTTGTCCGCCCCACTATTGACATATGCAAGTTGTCCCACCTATCCAGGTCTTTCTCTACTTTCTTAATTAGAGGAATAATATTCTTTTCTACTAACGCGTCCAGATCTGCCAAGATAATAACCCCTAAGTATATGCCTTCCTGCGTCACTCGATTATCTATACAGGGAGTAAATGAGTTTTTTATTATCTGCGTTTTAGATGTATTTAATTTATACCCCGATATCTTTCCAAATTTCATCGCCTCGATTTCCAGATATTCTATGGATTCAGAGGGATTTGGAGTAATTACAGCAATATCATCTGCATAGGCTAAGATTTTACACTGCCGGATGGGTGTTGTTAGGGGTACAATCATCCCAGATGTCTCTATTCTACGGATTAATGGATCCATGTATATAGCAAACAATAGCGGTGAGCAAGGACACCCCTGTCTAGTACCTCTTTTTATTTGAAATTGGCCCGTGTTTCCACCATTCACACGTAAAGTTGCTACCGGATTTAAGTAAAGGGTCTGTAAAGCTTTGATATATCCTTGTTTAATGCCTGTTCTTTCTAAAGCGTACCAAAGATAGCCCCAGGAGACCCGATCAAATGCTTTTTCTGCATCAAGTTGCATTACTGCCATCGGGTCTCCTGTGACTGAAGTAACATCAAATAGGGTTATTACTTTACGTATATGGTGGGTAGTTCCTCTCCCCGGTATAAAACCGTGTTTTGCAACTACTGACTATTTTATGGATTACTCTGGCAAGCCTTGATGCCAATGCCTTGGAGAACACTTTCACATCCGCATTCAATAAAGTGATGGGTCTATAAGATCCTGGATCTTCCGAGTTTTTCCCTTTTTTTAACATTACTACCACCTCAGCACTCCCCCATGACTTGGGTGCTGATTTGCCCAGTTGTGCCAGTTGCATAACCTTCATTATCTCTTCTGCCAACAAATCCCAAAACACTTTATAAAACTCTATAGGTATTTGATCAGGGCCCGCTGCTTTACCTGAGGGCAGATTCCATATTGCCTCCTTAATTTCTTCTGTATGCAAGACCCCCTCTAAACCATCTGCCTCATCCTCCTCCACTATATCTATAGGGATCTCTTGGAGATACTCCTTCATTTCCTCTTTATCTCTTTGAGAATCTCGCCCCTCTAATTCATCGTCGTACAACTTCTCATAAAAAGTCCTAAATACTTCCCTTATTTCATTCGACCCTGAGTGCACCCTACCCGATGTATCCCTGATTTCTCTAACTGTTCCCACAGCTTCTTGTTGCCTTGTCCGAGTAGCCAAAATTCTCCCTACTGACTCACTCAATTCATAACACTTCTCTCTTTTAGTATTATAAATTTTCGCTGCTTTGCTAGATATTTCACACTCACCTTTTGCTTTCACTAGTTCTGTCAAAGCCTTATCCATATGACTCCCCGACAAAACACAGTTTTCTAAATTCTCCTCTGCCTTAAGTACCTTCTCAGCTAGCTCTAGATTCCTCAGCAGCATTTGTTTCCTTTTATAAGAATTATAACTCTTTGTTTCCCCCCGTACCCAAGCTTTGAAAGTATCCCAGACCACTCCCATTTCCGCTGTGTCCCTATTGAAAATAAAAAAATCAATAATCCATTTATTCATATGTTCTATGTATTTGTCATCTTTTAACAGCTCTCTTTCGAAGGTCCAGTTTGTATATTGTCTAGTGCTTATTTTTGTTGCCATTGTAAGTACTAAGGGGTTATGATCACTCAAAATCCGTGGCAGCCTTTCAATCTTTGAGTTCGATATAGTGGTACTTGAAACAAAAAAATAATCTAATCTTGCACATGTTCGGTGTGGAGCCGAATAATATGTAAAGCCTTTGTTGTCCAGTCTCTTTTTCCCCCATACGTCCGAGAGAGCATTGTTTAAAACTAAGCTATGTAGTGTCTGTTTGACTTTCTTTTTCCGTCCTTTATATTTCCCAAAGGAACCCAATCCTAATCCATCTGCTCCATTTATATTAAGGTCACCTCCCAGTATAATTTTTGGTGCCCATGTAGCCAGCTCAACATCTAAAAATTGAAAAATCTCGGGGTCATCCTCTGTTGAGCCATAAACGGTTACAAGCGTTATCCACTCTCCATCTATAAAACACTCAACCATGGCCCATCTTCCCCATTTATCCTGTGCTTTCTTCCTGGTCAAGATATTATTATTTCTAGCTAAGATAGCTACCCCTCTTTTTTTGACCCCTTGGCTTGAGTGTACTAATAGATGAAATCCTAAATGACTAAGGAAGTGTGCTTGTGTTATCATAATATGTGTTTCTTGTATAAGAACAAAATCCACATTCATTTGTTTCAAGGCTACCGCAATTTTTGCTCTTTTTTGGGGATCATTTAGACCACATACATTCCATGTTACAGTCCTAACACCCATAATACACCTATCATATGTCTTTTCCCACCTACAATCTCGTCTGCACTCTAGCCATATAATTAGCCAACATATTATCAATACTCCATTGACATTACTTCTTATATTGCCTCCTTTAAATTTTCGCCGCCCTAGCTGTACCCCCTTTCTTGCCAATGCCCTTTTTACTCTCCGTCTCTCTGTTATATATCCTGCCGTGCCCTGTTCCCCCCCTGACTCCCACCCAGCTCCCCCTTCTCCCTCCCCCCTTCCCTTACTGGCAAATAGGTCAATCCTGACCTATATGTGACAGCCGCACCCCCCCAGGGGAGTTTCCCCCAGCCACTCCCCCTTAGTACATCTCTTTAAAGCTTTATTCATGCTATTAAAGAAGAGGCTCGATTATTTCTTTGTTATAGAAGCTACTTGTTTTAAGCTTTCAATGCGATCAGCTTGTATATTCCGTTCTCTATGTGTTCTCTCTTCTCGGAGAAAAGTCAGATACTCTTGCGCGACTATTTCAGAGAAAAAGACTCTGAACTGGCCATTAAGACCTACTTTGAGACGAGAAGGGAACAACAGATAAACTTCACACCCTATATTCTGAAATGGTATTATAAGTTGCCGCATACGCCATCTTCTTTCCACTGTTGTGTGGCAAAAGTCTGGGCGAGCAAAAAAAGTTATGTCCTTATAAGTTCGTTTCTTCATGGGTTTAGCCTTCATGATTACTTCCTCTCTTAATAGATAGTTTCCCAGATACACAAAGATTGCCCTTGCTCTTGGGCCCGCATTGCCCTTTTTCTGTGTAAGGGGAAATCGATGCGCACGTTGCACCTCCTTATCCCAGTCCCATGTGTCCATCTCTGGAAAGGCGCCTTTCAGCAAATCCACAACAAAGGCTCTTATATCTCCTCCTTCCTTGCCTTCCTCCACTCCAAGCAGTCTTATGTTGTTTCTCCTCTGCCGATTTTCAAAGACTTCCAGTTTCCAGAGTATGTCAGACTCTGTTTTCTCCTGCACCTGTCTAAATTCTTGCAGCTTTACCATCTCATCTTCCATTTTGCCGGTCCTCTGTTCAACCTCCGTCAATCTACCGGTAGCTTCAGCACACATTTCATGTACTTTGTGGAGAGATCTCTGTATTTTCTTATTAGCCCGCTTGGCTCTTTGACTCTCCAACCGGGCTTCCCCTTGTATCTGCTGCATTGTGCAGAGTAAAAGGTCAAATTTATCTTTGTGCGGCTCTTCGAACTTTTGATGTTGATCCTTAATCTGCTCCTGTTGATGCGTCTCTTGCAGACTACCACCTCTGGCCCCGTCTTGTAAGCTATGCAATGTAGCTGTACCTGTCTTGTCCCAATCCAGCTTTTTAGGTACTCCCTTTTGTGACATGCTTCCTACCTTGCTGTTTCGTATGCGGGACCTTCCCCTAGTCTTATGAGTTTTAGTTTTGGGTTTCGGGTTTCTTTTTTCCACAGCACTGATCTGCTCCATCTCTAATCGTGGGGAGCAAGTCTCTGATTCTTGAGAATCACTCAATGAATAATGCTCTGATTCCTCAGACGAGGTGATCGATGCCTCTGTTTCATCGTCCTCCTCTTCCTCCTCTTCCTCCAAATCATTATCATCACTATCGTCACTGCTGAGTGGCCTTTTAGGAGGTGATCATCTTATGATATTTGCGTTTCTTTCCTGTCTTTCCTGTTTTGTCCTACAAGAACCTGGTACTATGATAGAGCTACTCGATTTGAGAGATTTCATTTCGCCCTTTCCCTTTTCCTTAGGAATTGCTCCCTTGTTTGGCTCTGCTTTTTTTGCACTTTTTGCTGCAGTTATTGTAGTTGGCTCTTTTTCTGTACTCGCAATAGCCTCAGTGGCTGCACATTCATGACATTCATGACCATTTGGCACAACTTCATGCTCAGTTACAAGTTCCCTTGCATTTTTATGTGGGCCTTCTGCTAGAACTCCTATTTGTACAGAAGGTGTTTCCCCCTCCTCTGTGAAATCTTCCTGCATGTTCTGGTGGTCAGCATAACCTATGGTTACAGCTTGCCTTTCCCCTTGCAGAACACCTTGCTGCACATCCACATCCACTAATTCAGGCAATATAGCTGTTACAGCGAGATCGTTCCCTTTCGCTTTCTCATGTAGATTTGTATTCGTACAGTCTATTCCTTCTTGAAGGTCTCCATTGTCCAACACACTGGTTTCTACATTGTGCATTTCTGCGTCCAACCCAGCACAAGTGCTGTCTTCCGCCTCTCCTCCAGCTCCTTTCGAGAGTTCACTCCCTCCTCCATCTCCATGACGACTCTCCTCCTCCGTGTCCTTGGCTCCGCCTCCACTACAACCCCCGCCTACTAAAGAGCCTCCAGTCACCCGTTCTGTAACCTCGGCTGAAGCTGAAGGTGCGCTCGCTGTTATCGCCGCTCCTGCATCAGCTTCCGACGCTCCAGGTGCATCAGGTGCCTCAGTGCTCCCAGTTCCTGCGGTCTCCACCATCAAGCACCCCGCAACCTCTGGTGCCATCTCCGCAATTATAATTCTCCTCGGCAAATCTGTCTCCGCTAGCTTCAAGTCAGCGCCCTCCATTACCGCAGATACGTTATCCAAGACTTTCCGCGACAAGACTGTCTCCGCGGATCCCAGTTCAACACTCTTCGTAACCATGGATACAGCCACCGCTTCCATTTCTTTTCTCAGCAAGCCTTTCACTGCTGGTGAAGGCGAAGCTCCGCGTGACTGGAAAGATTCGAAAATCAGGGGCTGACGCAGGATCGCCTCTCTCAGGGACTCCGCAGCCAGGTCCACTGCCCCCACTGCAGGTAATTCCTTGTGCCGCTCTTCTCTCCTCTTCTGGCTTGCTAATAAGCGCTCCTCCTCACGCTTTTTCGCTGCTTCCTTACGAGCCTGTGCCCTCTGTCTCGCCTTAGCTCTCAAGTTTGCCGCAGGGATGTCGGGGTCACTCGATGTCTCCACTTCTTCACGCTCCTGAGTGCCCTTAACAGTCCTAAGCACTTTTGGGGCCATGACACGCTTCACAGCCTCCCAACTCCCCAAAAAAAGAATAATCCTCTTCTTAACTGTAGACAGCACCGTCTCCCAGACGCTGCTCTGCTCTCTCAGCTTCCTCTTATGCAACACCACTGCCTCCGCCTCCACAGGCGACCAAGCAAGGGTAGTCACCAGATTATAGAGACTTTCCAACATCTCATTATCCAGTGTAGCAAGTAAAACCGAGGATCAATCATGAGCAAGACCAGCGACCATTACTTCAGGTAGTCAGCATAGGAGAGTGGCTTGAGGGCTGCTACCCCCTACGGACTGTCGGCAGCCATCTTGCCTCCAGAAAACTACACTGGACAAGATTTCCATTGAATAACATTGAGCGACCGACGGCTCAAAAGCACCGTGCACCCAGGTGCCCGAGTCCCACTGGCAGTGCAACCTTGGTCCTAACCTACTTCCCCATTTGCCCGGAGCAAGTGACCAGGAGCCCAGCACCCACAGCCGTGTTTGCCTGCTTGCTTGCAGCCACCAACCAAAGGCCCCCAACCCTCCATTGGATTGCATTGGGCCTACTCTCTCTGCACCTGGCTGCCCCTGTGCCGCTGAGGGTGTGACTACTGTACCTTTCCGACCCTGGGAGACCCATAAGTCTATGCCCAAAACCTTAACTCCACCAGTCGAGTACTTACCTAAAAGCCGAATACTCACTTTCCCTCCATAGGTTAACATTGACTGGTTTTCACTTGAAATTTCTTCTAAGTGTGGAGTTTTGAAAGTTTAAAATATTCCTCTAAAATCAGCAGAACAACGAATTCCGATTTACTTACCTGTTATCATGAGAGAACCCAGTGCTGCCTCCCAGCACTGACCCTGAAAAATATTTTTACTGGTATTTACCAGTAACTTGAATTTCCTTCCATAAAATAACATTGCCTGCTTTTTGCTGGAAAAGTTTATATGTCGATTTTTGAAATGTACAAATATTCTTTAAAAATCGTGCCAAAGATAAAAACTTAATTACTTGCCTGTTTTAGATAGATGTCCCAGTGCTGAACCTAGGAGCCCAGCACTGGATTAAAAAAGTAATGCGAATCAACTTTACCTGCAAATTGAATTTCCTTCCATAGGATAACATTGGTAATTTCACCTGAAAAAGTTTCTAAGTGTCAAGTGTCTAAGTGTCAACTATTAAAATAGATTAATATTCCTTAACCCCTTCGATGCTTGTGACGGAACCATTCCGTCATCAGTCACGGCTGAGCTGTGCTGATGACGGAATGGTTCCGTCACGACCACACCCTGTTCTGGAATGTCCAGCACAGGGGAAAAATTCAAGTAGCAGCCAAGGTGTTAAAAATCACTACTGTAACCAAAACGCTTTTACTTAACTGTTTACAGGATGTGTCCCAGGACTGAATCTGTGATCAAGTCCTGAGGTTAGAAAAGTAATCTACAAAGTAATTAATTGCATTTAGCTAGAAATTCCCATTGAGCTCAAAGTTGCATTGTGTTTAAAATGGTGTTGCCTATTGCAACAATTGTAACTATTGTAATCAAAATGTGTATTGCCTATTTAAAAAGTATTTAACTAAAGTAACTCATCCTGAGAAAGTATATTTTGATACCTTGTTGGTTCTATAAATAAACAACTATACCTTTTGATATAAAACAATTGGTCTAGAGTTCAGTTATTGAGTGTGTGAGACTATTTGCTGACTGTGTGTGTACAACAAATGCTTTACACTGTCTTCTGATACTGTCTTACTGCTCGACCAAGCTACCACTTTAGAGAGTAAGGTTATATCTAACTTTAGCCTCTGCTAAACCTTTGGGAACTGTGGACCTTGCTTTGGTCCAGTATATACAGAGCCACTTTCTTACAGATACTGTCAGGTATTCAAGGGTAGCCACCAGTGGATCACGCTTGTGGCCTCTGCCTATAAACCTGTGGTTCTTTTGGAACTTTCTTTGGCATTCCGTGCTCTAATCCACACCTTAAGCGCTTGCAGTCACGTGGCCTTCTGCACACACTTTCAGTGTATCATGGTCTTGGGTATGTAGGGTATAGAGTTCAACACCTTAGGTCATCTTTTTGGGCAGAACATTAAGGAGGGGTCTGAATACTGGTTAGTTATCCTCAGTTTGTGAGTTATTCACGACAATATGAGACAGGGCTAAATTCTGGTGAGTCATCCTCAGCTACCAAATCATACACAACAACCACATAAGGGTGAGTCATCCTCAGCTTCCAAGTCATCCACAACAATAACATAAGACAGCCGACCAAGATCTTACAAGTCCTCAAAGTCTTGGTGGCAATTTTAAAACTCTGAACTATGAGTAGCTTGGCTCCTGAACATTCAGTGCTTCGCATAAAAGAATACAGACTTGACCCTTCTCCTGCACGGCCTCGGAATTCGGATCACATGTCTCCATCTGAATATGATAAGCACTCTATTTAAGGCCTCTCCTACTTTGATATTTGTACCGCTGCAGCCGTTCTCATTGGGAGGGACTTGTTGCCTTGCTTGGGCCTCTGGCAACAAACCTAGATAAAGAAAAGCTTTGTATCTTTCACTGCTGGTGAGAATCTGCGAATAAAGTTGCCGATCATTCTAAAAAAGCTATGCTAGGGTTATTTAGCTGCACAGCTAAGTTTGTATTATATGGTGTTCTCATTTAACCTCCTTAGAAGCTCTTAATTTTTGTGCAACTGGTGCGTTATCATGTGAGGGGAAACACTAAACATGGTGTACACTTTGTCAGCCTACTACTAGGTATGCAGGTTGATACCCTACACAAGTTATGCGTTGTGATATGTATAATGTTGAGCTGTGACAAGTAATGTATGTACACATGTGATATTCTTGTTTGTGTACACCATCGTGTGGTCATAGTGTGATGCTCCTCCTCCAGTGTGCTTGATTAGGTGGTGCAGTGTCTTGTTTCTTTTGTTTGGCAAACGCCAAGTGCCCTTTAGGTAGCATCTGTCAGTTTCCATTTTGGGTGATAAAACTGTTCTGCTATCTGTACTAAGGTTTTCCTTAAGATTGCTCATTCTGTAGGTCCAAGTAGCAACTCTGGAGGATAGTGGATCATCATGTTTGTTATTTTGGTAAAATGTTTTATCTTTTTATTTTAGCTTGCTAGTTTAGTTTGTTGTGTGTTCCCAAACCCCTTTCCCTTGTGTTCATCCCAACACCACTGTGTTATTGTTTTAACGGTGATGGTGTGGTTGATGCAGGGGAGAAATGAGACATGCTTCTCCCTCAACAGTTGGTCGTGGAACTCATGGATGATGACCTGAAACTGCAACGCGTTCTGAAACCTTCTGTGTGATTATTCATCATAATTCGACCACTTAATAAATTCTAAACAAGTATTTTGAACTCTTCTTGGTGTAAGAAGAAACACTTTGCGGAGAAATGTGAAATATTTATTTAATAAAAACATGATTATGGAAAGGTCAGGAATTAAGCATTTAAGGTGTGCATCAACACATTTTAGTCAAACCATTTCTGAAGCAATTCTGCTTGAAACAGCTTTGAGGCTAGTACATGTATGTATGGCTAGTTACTAGGGCTGGGTGTAGTTTGCGAAGTAGCGCTTCGCGAAGCTACGCGAATTGCACTTCGCACTACGCGAGCTACGCATAGCACTACGCAAACTGCGTAGTATCATGTTCGCACTGTGCAAGATGCTGTTTTCAATGATTTCACAGTGCGAAGAAGCATCCGCACTGTGCAATCATTGAAAATGGCATCTTGCACAGTGCAAGCTGTCGTTTTTTGCTGCTCGAGGAGATTTTTCCTCGAGCTGCAGCTTTCTCAACGCGGACTGGTAGTTTCCCATCGCAAGCGGTCGCGAGCATACGCGACAAATCTCAATGAGAAAACAGACCTCCCCGCATTGAGAATCTCGCAGGGAGGTTTATTTTCCACGCTCGCGATCAGCAACTTGATGTTGCTGACCGAGAACAAGGAAAAAGTCTCGCCAGGATGTCATTTTGCTTGCTCGCGGTCGCCAACTTGACGTTGAGGACCGCGAACAAGCAAAAAATGACCGCTGCACTACGCTACGCGTGTTGGAACTGTGCTACTTGCAGCTCGCGTAGTGCGAAGTTGTGCAAACTTCCCAAACTACGCAAGCATAGCGTAGTGCTTCGCCCAGGCCTACTAGGTACTACATCTTCAATCCCCCCCTCTGATAGTTATATTAACCATCACATTTACACCTATGAATTCATCACAGGTCACTCTCATCTTCAGCTGAGTCTTCTCTTTTTATTTTGTAAACCTTTGTATTGCTTTGATTTCCTGTATTCATCATTAATGTGATCACTTAATGCTATATCTCTCTCTTTATCTTCTTTTATTCATTTCCCTAATCTTTTGTTTGTTAATGCAAAATCTACAGCTTTTGAAATAAACAAACAAAGAAAATAAGCAAAGCCATAATATTAATATTGGCATAAAAAAAGATTTCAGAATTCCTCCTCCTGACAAACCAATTGGTAATGGTTAAACTCCCTTTCCAATGTTTTCTAGAACAGTAGGGATCTCTAATGGTTCTGATTCATGTTTCAGATTGGATATGTTCTTTGCAAATTCTTGCATTTTCTTACTTTCGCCTGCAATAAATGTACAGCAATGCTGAACTTTTATCATCTTGCAGACACCGCCTTTTTCTGCAACCAAAATGTCCAGTGTTAAGCAATTTTGTAAAACCATAGGTCTATGTTATGTTATGTTATGTTAAAATTATTTATAAAGCGCACTTTCACCAGGCGGTTTCATGGCGCTGTGAACATGGAGGCAGCAAAGAAGTGGAAGAAGGCATTGCGCTACTCATAGGCCTGACAGAACAGCAGAGTTTTCAGATGGGATCTGAAGAGGGTATAGGATATAGTTAGTCTAAATTCCAGGGGGAGTGAGTTCCAAAGGGAGGGGGCAAGAAAACAGAATCTGAGACCACCGTGTTTCTTATGTTTGAAGGTGGGGGTGGAAAGCAACACCAAGTGGGAGGAGCGAAGATTGCGAGAAGGGAGATAGCGGTGAATCAAAGAGGAAATGAAAGCTGGGCCAATGCCGGCCAATGCTTTGAAGGTGATGCAGCCTTATTTGAATTCGCACCGTTTGGCCACCGGGAGCCAGTGAAGACTTTTGAGCAGGGGACGAACATGGTGGAGTCTAGGTTGGTGGAAGATGAGCCTAGCGGCCTGGTTCTGTACAAATTGTAGACAACGGAGATGATAGGCAGGGATGCCAACATAAAGAGAGTTGGCATAATCAATGCAGGAGATGACCAGGGCCAGAAGAGCAAGGGTTCAGGCCTCTGTGGTTAAGAATCTGGAGATCTTACGAATTCAGCAAAGGTGGAAAAAGCAGGATGACACCACTGCGCTAATCTGGGGCTTCATGGATAGGTCTTTACAGACTATAACCCCCAGGCTTTTTGCAGATTGTGCCGGACAGGGAGGAGTGCCCAGGAGGGGGGGGCAGAAGTTAGAATTCCACGGGTTAGAGGTCCAACAGATACTACTTTCATGTTCACAACTGTTAAAACTACCAAAGGGCAAAACTTTTGTTGAACGCTTTCTGATCTTATCATAATTTATTATGACTCCAACAATACAGTCTTATTATCTAGAACACCGGTTGGTCTGCAGAGACTAATGGACAATTTTTTTGATTTTATCAAGGGGAGGAAATTAAAAATTAACAACTCGAAAACTTTTATCATGGCTTGTGGGAAGAAGGTAAGGAAGTTAAGATCATTCCAGTTTGAGGATCAAAAAATTGAAGTCGTGGACAAATTCTGTTACTTAGGCATTACTTTTAGTAGTAATTGCACGTGGGCACAGGAGATACTTAATATTAAGGCTAAGATGGGCAAGGGTGCTTCTGGTGTTTTTAAATTTGCCTTTAAAATAGGATGTTGTCGTATTTATGACATGTTGTATGTATACCGACATAGATGTGCTCCAGTGGCACTCTATGGCTCGGGTGTCTGGGGACACTGTCGCCATGGGGATTTGCAAGTGGCGGAAAATGATTTTTTAAAGAGGCTTCTCTGTCTCCCAACCTCAGCCTCTAATGAGCTGGTCCATCAATAATTTTTGACTGATCTAATAGGATTGAGACCAATATTGGCCTGGAGATCTATCTGGGCCAAGGATGAAACTGGCTTCACTAGGAGAATCATTAATGATTGCCTCCGCCTGGATAAATACAGTCTGATCCCATGGCTTAAATACTTTATTACATCATATAGAGAGTTGTTTGATATGGATGTTTTTGCGGACCCAGCCTGTGCCACTGATATTTCAAAACAGGAGGTTAAACATGTTTATCTGGGGATTAAAGCAAAATTGCGTAGTGAAGCCAGCTGCCTGTTTGTAACACACCAATTTTATTATTCTAATATTCTGACAAGCTATGGCTTTTCGAAGTATTTAAAAGTGGTCACTAAGTAAACTCACCAGTTTGTCCTTACCAGACTAAGATTAGGTATTGTTCATAATCTGGTGGCTTTCCCCATGACAAAAAAGCATATGTCAATTCCCTGTCCATGTGACGGGACTTCGAAGCAGAGCACTGTGCACTTTTTGCTTATTTGTCCTTTGAATCTGCATCTCCGTATTGCCTACCTTAAACCGCTTTTTAAAAAATACTTTGTGTCAAATGTTAAAACTGCCATGATGTTTTTATTTGCACTTGATGTACCGGATGTGTGTTTTTTTACAGCGACTTTTATTCTGAAATCTGTGTCCGCTAGGAAAAGTATGGACTTTATAACCCAACTGTGAATGTATCTTTTTTTGTAAAATTAGCTGCTTTTGCCCATTGGATACCTCTCCCTTACTTATGATTGTAATGAATTTTTACCCTTACATTTTATAGTTGTTATGTAATATGATATATCTTCCTGTGTGCTTTTATGATTGTTTTTGTAAATGATCGAATAAAGTTTTTGAAATTGAAATTGACTCCAACAATGGTACAATTGCACCAAAAATATCTCCCACTAATTGAGTTTTATCTTCTGCACTTCGTGTGTGTCTGTGTGGTGGTGTCATTGCTAAATTGTCAATACTGTATACATGATACATCTTAGGAAACAATACCGCTAAATAGCAAATGACATCCCAATCAGCAGTTAACTGGAAAAAAGCATCCTGTCCATAAACAAACTAAACTCCTGGAATATCTGTTTCCTCAGTCAAAAAAGGATTCCCTTTGGGTACCTTACACTTGAGATAACAATCCTCACATACACATGAAACGTAACGCAAACATCTACTAGAGCAAGTACATAAACAACATTATAAAGAACTATGAAAGCAATGCAACAGATATACAAAACAATTAAAATTATAATTCAGCACTTTTTATTCATACACAGCTAAAATTCAATAACAATTGGAAAACAGACATTAAAAGAAGGAAAATATTACACAATAGATCACATGAATTCCTATTTGTAAAAAGGAGACACAAAACAGAAAATTAATTCAGCCACTAGGTCAGAATTATCCCTGATTTATATGTAATGTGTTTCTCCTTTGGCATCGACGGGTTTCGGTGGATGTATATATGTAACCACCTTCATCAGGATAACATACAATGTCGCCCCAAAAGTTCTGAAAATCCAAACAAATATGTATTTTTAAAAAGAAGGCAGAATTAATTTAAACCAAATTATTACGTAAAACCTGAATACACATTTTGAACACTGACTGCATTGCTAACACAGTAGACACCTCATAACATAGACATTTCATAACATAGACATATCCAAGTACATTTGGACCTTTCATGATCCCACAGTCACATTTAGAACAGGCTTATTGTATATACTTTGTAAAAGCGGTAAATCATTTGACTTTCAATATATATTTCATCTAGCAAGAATATGCATCTAACAGTCACATGATATATAGCAATCTCCATTTCAGGGGTTCCTATTTCTGTCAGGTTGATAAATCATATGTGGCATGATACTCAAGCAAGCGTTAATTGTCACCTTTGTATTTCTAAAGTGCTTTTTACTATTGCTTATTCTGATAGACCATTTATATCAATAGATATCTTCAAATAGTTCATTGGAGTATGCCACAGATATAGACATAGTGGGTTTCAAATTCATAACTGTATACAATGGTATACACTAGTATATGTATTATACAAAGCAATTCATAGGGACATACCGCCTGAAAGATACAGAGAATAAGAGACTCTTATTTTTATTTATTCTCACTTATTTAGAAGTGTTGAAGACTCAAGGAACTTTCCTGATTTTTTACACCTTTTCCAATAGAGATACATTTGGACTAGAAAGCCAGGTAATGCTTGTAATTTACATTTGAATACCCATGTCCATACTTATAGGAGTTGTTGTTTGGGCTAAATAGCTCTATGCGCTAATTGTTTTATGCGCTGTGATATTGCTTCTTTCAGGCGGATTTGTGCAGTCCATTTTAAATGAAACTGGTTCTCGCGGGACGAGAATTTCTGAAAAGGAGGTGTATACCCCTTGGTTAGACAAGTTCTTTTTTAAGCAGATAAAGAGGTATGTCCCTATGAATTGCTTTGTATAATACATATACTAGTGTATACCATTGTATACAGTTATGAATTTGAATCCCACTATGTCTATATCTGTGGCATACTCCAATGAACTATTTGAAGATATCTAATGATATAAATGGTCTATCAGAATAAGCAATAGTAAAAAGCACTTTAGAAATACAAAGGTGACAATTAACGCTTGCTTGAGTATCATGCCACATATGATTTATCAACCTGACAGAAATAGGAACCCCTGAAATGGAGATTGCTATATATCATGTGACTGTTAGATGCATATTCTTGCTAGATGAAATATATATTGAAAGTCAAATGATTTACCGCTTTTACAAAGTATATACAATAAGCCTGTTCTAAATGTGACTGTGGGATCATGAAAGGTCCAAATGCACTTGGATATGTCTATGTTATGAAATGACTATGTTATGAGGTGTCTACTGTGTTAGCAATGCAGTCAGTGTTTAAAATGTGTATTCAGGTTTTAGGTAATAATTTGGTTTAAATTAATTCTGCCTTCTTTTTAAAAATACATATTTGTTTGGATTTTCAGAACTATTGGGGCGATATTGTATGTTATCCTGATGAAGGTGGTTACATATATACATCCACCGAAACGCGTCGATGCCAAAGGAGAAACACATTACATATAAATCAGGGATAATTCTGACCTAGTGGCTGAATTAATTTTCTGTTTTGTGTCTCCTTTTTACAAATAGGAATTCATGTGATCTATTGTGTAATATTTTCCTTCTTTTAATGTCTGTTTCCCAATTTTTATTGAATTTTATCTGTGTATGATTAAAAAGTGCAGAATTATAATTTTAATTGTTTTGTATATCTGTTGCATTGCTTTCATAGTTCTTTATAATGTTGTTTATGTACTTTCTCTAGTAGATGTTTGCGTTACGTTTCATGTGTATGTGAGGATTGTTATCTCAAGTGTAAGCTACCCAAAGGGAATCCTTTTTTGACTAAAGTCAGCTGTGGTACCCTATCCCTTTGAGTCTGGGGTCCCTATCTCTTTTATTAGAATATCTGTTTCTTCTCCTTGTACATTTTGCCATGTAACTCCCATAATTTCAAATGTGTGTTCACAAATACTAATTCCCACATGTATGATATATCTTGTGCTCTTCTTTTGTAAATACAATGATCTCCTTTCTGTCTCCTGCCTAATTTTAGCTTGGATGAACCATTTTCTTCTTAAATTCATCTTTTTCTTTCTTCCAAACATTTTTTGGAGCATCCTCCTCCCTATTCTTACTGCATGTAATGTTAGTGTTTCTTTCCTCTATTCTCATAATGAATACTTTCTCTAAAGACCTCATTAAGCAGGTTAGAATGTTTTCATAAGCCGTAACACTATCTATAGGCTTAGATGGTCTAAAATAATGCCAAACTGTGTCCATTTCTTTTGCCTGCTGGTGTTAGTGTTTGCTTTGTTGGAATGGTGGTCTAACAAGTATTAAATCATAATTCGAGTAAAACAATTGAAAGTGTTCTCACCTTCTCATGTCTGTGATGCCACAAGTAGGTAATCAATGTGTTGACGAGAAAAGAATTGTAGGGCATCTGTATTGAGTCCAGATTATTTTTCAAGACTTGGTTTAAAACGGAAGGATTCTCTTGCATACCCTTTTGAGACTCAGCACTATGCCAAAACTCTCTGTTAGAACACTAAATAAAATAAAAACTGTGAGTCTTCATACAATCGCACTGAAAATAATACTTGGCAAAAGTCCACATTTGTGAACCATTCTGCAGTGCACTGCATCTGGAAAAGTATTGTGGATGGATTTGGTACCACGGGACAACATGGGACAACAATTCATCTTTCGGAGACCCTGTACAATTTGATATTTATCATTGGGCTTCTGTAAACCCACAATTGAAGTGTTGCGCTTACTCCCAATGAGTTCTCTTAAAACCCCTTTCTTCAGCATATCTTCAATTATGGGTGTAATACCTGCAAAAGATTCTGGTGTCTAATTGTATGGTGGTATTTTTGGATAGACCTCATTTTGTTTCAGTGTCACTCAGACAGGTTCTGCACCTTTAATCAGTCTGATACTTTCCCCGTGAAATCCCACACTTCTGTGCTCACTGTCTCTTTTATCTTCAAAAGTTGCCACTGGGATAAACCTTACAGCTGTGTCTTGTTGAACCATTTTAAATTTGATGTCTTCATCATGTGTTTGGAACTCTACACCATCTGGGGAACAGTAAATTGTAAAATTTAACGTACACAATAAATCTCTTCCTAACAGATTTATGGAACTTGACTCACAAATAACAAATTAGTGTTTTTCTTCAAATAACCCTATTTTTACAGAATCTTCTTCTGAAACCTGGTTTGTAATATATTTATTTGAAACTCCCACAGCCTGGATTTTCTTTCCCAAGAGGTATTGGTGTGGGACATCCACTGTTCTCACAGTGGATCTGATAGCACCGATGTCAATACGGAATGACACGGGGTGGCAATTTATTCTACCTCCACAAATGGTCCACTCTGGTCTACCTCTAAGACTGCACCAAGCACACAATCTTCCTTCCACCTCAGGCATACTCATTGGGAATTGTTGGAGCTGTAACCATCATTATCAATTCCAAGAAATTGTTGAAATGGATTCTGATCCTGGTTCTGGAATGGGTTTAAGTTTGCTTTAGGCAACTGTTTCAAATGAAATCTGGGGTATCCCATATTCTGTGGGCCCATCTGGGATTTTGTAACTTGCATAGTTGTGACATATTTCTACATTGGCACGTGTATTTGCAGAACTGGCACATTTTCCATCTGCATTTGATTTCCTCCCTGCATTTGTACATTTCTGTATACTCTGTCTGCTGAGGGATTAAGTATACACTCCTCTCTTTCAATGCCTGATCTTATGTTATGTTATGTTAAAGAGTTTATACCGCGCACGTACACTGAAACGGTTTCTTGGCGCTCATAACAGACATCACAAGCCAGGGCAGAGGGGATTACTCTGAGGCCTCTTTGAAGAGGAAAGTTTTTAAAGTTTTCCTAAACAAATCATAAGAGGGGCAGTGGCGAAAGGAAGAAGGGAGGGAGTTCCAGAACGAAGGGCCTAAAAAAGAAAAACGCATTCCGCCGTGTTTTTTGCGGCGGTTAGATGGGATGCAGAGAAGATTGTCAGCAGAAGATCGTAAATTGCGGTTAGGGAGGTATCTCTTTAGCTTGGAGGAAATGAACTCGGGGGCGCGGTTATGGAGAGATTTGAAAATGGTGCATCCGAGTTTAAAGGAGCACCGTTTAGCCACGGGAAGCCAGTGGAGGCTCCTCAGAAGGGGGGAGACATGCTGGTGTCTAGGTTGGTGGAACACCAAGCGGGCGGCCTGGTTCTGAATTAACTGAAGTTTTGAAGCTGATAGGCGGGAATCCCCACATACAGGATATTAGCAAAGTCAACCCTGGAAATGACCAGTAAGACTAGTATGAGTGCCTCTCTGGTAAGAAATCGGCAGATCTTACGGATCCTGCGCAGTTGAAAAAAGCAGGATGATGTGACAGCCGAGATCTGAGATTTCATAGATAAGTCCTCAGAGATGACCACTCCAAGGCTTTTCACTGAGCTGACCGGGCGAGGGGGGTGCCAAGAGAGAGGGGCCAGTAATTGTCATCCCATGGGTTGGTAGGACCACCCACCAGAACAAGTTCCGTCTTAGACGGGTTCAACTTGAGCTGGCTGTGAGCCATCCAGTCAGAGATGCGTAACATTGTTGTTTGAAAATTAGAGCGGGAGGAAGGTGAGGTGTCCAAAGGGAAAATCAATTGCAGATCGTCTGCATAATTATATATTGTGGCAGGGGAGTGACGAAGGGAGACCATAAGTGGTTGCATGTATAGGTTAAAGAGAAGCGGGGAAAGAGCTGAACCCTGGGGAACACCACAAGTGAGGGGGGAGAAAAGAGCAGAGAAGGTAGAAAGGTGGACTGCCTGGGAGCGGCCTTGCAAGAAGGATCGAACCCAATCAAGGGCGATGCCCTGGATGCCGGCGTTCCTGACACGGTCGATCAGAATAGTATGATCGACCGTGTCAAAAGCCGCCGAGAGATCCAACAGTACAAGGGCTTGGGAAATGTTATTATCGGCACCGGTTCTAAGAGTGTCCATGATCACCATCTCTGTGGAATGGAGGGGGCCAAAACCAGCCTGTTGGGGGTCCAAGAAAAGGGAAGTCTCCATAAACGAGCTCAGACACCTAGTTACATAAGTTTCTAGAATCTTTCCCAGAAAAGAGAGAAGGGAAATGGGACTGTAATTGCTCAGCACAAGTGGGTCTGCGTTGGGCTTTTTCAGAATGGGTAACACCACAGCCTGCTTGAAAGCTTCTGGAACCACTCCTGATGTTAAAGAGAAGTTGAGGAGGGCCAGAGCAGGATCAGGGCAGGTCATGAAGATTTCTTTGAGAATATATGGGGGGCAGCAGTCCTTGGGAGACCCGGAACTGACTTTGTGAAGAAGATTGTGGAAGTCGGTGATGGAAATAGGGGGAAAAGTATAGAATTTCTGAGGGTTTTCAGAGGGGAGGGAAAATGATTTGGACGGGGAAGGTGGAGAGATATTGTTTTTAATTGTGGAAATTTTGTCTTGAAAGAAGGCATTAAGTTCATCACACAATGCCTGGGTGGGCACGGGTGGAAGTGTGATGCGATCGGGAAGGGAAAGCTCATTGACTATCACAAAGATGTCTTTGGCTTTTGAAGCCGACTCCAAGATTTTACGGGAGAAGTAGGAAGTCTTTGCCTCTAGTATGGAGGATTTATATTTATTAAGTAAAGTAGTAAATTCGGTCTTAAGTGCGGGGTCGTACTTGTGGCGCCAGCGACGTTCAGCTTGGCGGAGGGCTAATTTGTCAACTTTAAGCTGGTCAGTAAACCAACGCTGGGCGTCGTGGGGGCGCAGGACTTTTATGGTCTTTAGAGGAGCTACAGTGTCGGCTGCTGCCTTCAGCCAGTGCTCGAGAGTAGAGGCTTGGTGAGAGACTGATTCAGAAACTGGAGGGACTGAGGCTGCCAGAAGAGAATGAAGTTTTGTCAGATTGGCATTCTTCCAATTATGGGCCGTGGTGTTAGCCGGGCGCGGAGGGCGGTGGAAGCTAGGAAGGTCAACGGAAAAGAGATAAGGTAGTGGTCTGACCAAGTGCAAGGGGTGATCAGTGGAGGTGAGATGTCGAGGTTAGCCATCCAAACCTGATCAAGTATGTGGCCCTTGCAGTGGGTGGGAGTGGAAATCAATTGCTGGCAATTCAAGCTAGTAAGGGTTTCTGAGAACAGCTCAGACAATCGGCTTTCTTGAGGGTCGCTAGGCCAGTAATTAAAATCGCCCAGAATGAGAATTCTGGAGTGATTAATAAGAAGCTGGGAGACAAGCTCTCCGACTAATTGAGCGAAAGAAGGCATGTAGGAGGGGGGTCTATACATGAGAACGCAAATAAGGGAGGTAGTAGTTGAGCGGAGCTGGATAACGAGGGTTTGAGTGTTGGGGATGGGAGTGCAGTCTAAGATGGAGAAGACATGTTCTTTACGGATGATGGCTGCGACTCCGCCACCAACCTGTCCCCCGGGACGGTCAACGTGTAGAACATAGTAGACGTTGGGGGTAGCGGCCAGGATATCAGGTACAGAGTCCTCTGTGAGCCAGGTCTCGGACAAGAAAAGGATGTCTATGTTAGTATCATCTAATAGGCGGTAGATCTCTAATTGGTGTTTCACCATGGAGCGCGTATTAAGATAGAGGATGGTTAGGGCACAGGTGACAGGTGTGGGAGAGAGGGAGTTAGAAGGTGCGGGGGAGAAAGCAAGACCGGGCGAGAGAGGGGTGGTCGTGCGCGGAGAGGTGAAAATGCCACACTCCTGAGCCCTCCTAGTAGCCTCAGGCGGCAGAGGAACAGCATGTTGCAGGGAACATAAGTCCGCTGACGAATACAGGAATGTTAGGGCAGGGTGAAAGGCCGCAGGTCGCGGCCGGCCGCGGACGGGCGCAGACGGGCAGGACTTTGGCTTGACTTCGGCGCGAAGTCGGCGCTCCCGCTGCGCTCGTCCGCTGCGCTTCCGCCATACCGTCATTTTATGTGATTGAGGCGTTAAACCACTAGACCGCTAACCTGCGCTGGGTGCGGCAGGGCGGAAGTGGAGAAAGGAAGGCGGGGAATGGCGCTCTATAGTTCGACCCTCCGCGCAAACGGCACTCAGCCGGGGCGGAACGGGGTCTGGAGCGAAGGGAAACAGGTGAGATTTCTCACTATTATCAACAACAGAAAGCCAGTTTGCAGTTTTAAAAGTAACAGTGGTTTTTAAAATACACAGCGATAAATGCGGAGGAGCCGCTTTAAAAGCTATTAATCAGCTACAAATGATTCACAGAGAGATAATCACACAACGGCAGCCTAGATCGCCGCGTCTGTCAACTGTGACCCGCGTAGGCTCCAAAGAAATACTCTTCGGTCAATAACCACTAGACCGCTAACCAGCGCTGGGTGCGGCAGGGCGGAAGTGGAGAAAGGAAGGCGGGGAATGGCGCTCTATAGTTCGACCCTCCGCGCAAACGGCACTCAGCCGGGGCGGAACGGGGTCTGGAGCGAAGGGAAACAGGTGAGATTTCTCACTATTAGCAACAACAGAAAGCCAGTTTGCAGTTTTAAAAGTAACAGTGGTTTTTAAAATACACAGCGATAAATGCGGAGGAGCCGCGTTAAAAACTATTAATCAGCTACAAATGATTCACAGAGAGATAATCACACAACGGCAGCCTAGATCGCCGCGTCTGTCAACTGTGACCCGCGTGGGCTCCAAAGAAATACTCTTCGGTCAATAACCACTAGACCGCTAACCTGCGCTGGGTGCGGCAGGGCGGAAGTGGAGAAAGGAAGGCGGGGAATGGCGCTCTATAGTTCGACCCTCCGCGCAAATGGCACTCAGCCGGGGCGGAACGGGGTCTGGAGCGAAGGGAAACAGGTGAGATTTCCCACTATTAGCAACAACAGAAAGCCAGTTTGCAGTTTTAAAAGTAACAGTGGTTTTTAAAATACACAGCGATAAATGCGGAGGAGCCGCGTTAAAAGCTATTAATCAGCTACAAATGATTCACAGAGAGATAATCACACAACGGCAGCCTAGATCGCCGCGTCTGTCAACTGTGACCCATGTGGGCTCCAAAGAAATACTCTTCGGTCAATAACCACTAGACCGCTAACCTGGGCTGGGTGCGGCAGGGCGGAAGTGGAGAAAGGAAGGCGGGGAATGGCGCTCTATAGTTCGACCCTCCGCGCAAACGGCACTCAGCCGGGGCGGAACGGGGTCTGGAGCGAAGGGAAACAGGTGAGATTTCTCACTATTAGCAACAACAGAAAGCCAGTTTGCAGTTTTAAAAGTAACAGTGGTTTTTAAAATACACAGCGATAAATGCGGAGGAGCCGCGTTAAAAGCTATTAATCAGCTACAAATGATTCACAGAGAGATAATCACACAACGGCAGCCTAGATCGCCGCGTCTGTCAACTGTGACCCGCGTAGGCTCCAAAGAAATACTCTTCGGTCAATAACCACTAGACCGCTAACCTGCGCTGGGTGCGGCAGGGCGGAAGTGGAGAAAGGAAGGCGGGGAATGGCGCTCTATAGTTCGACCCTCCGCGCAAACGGCACTCAGCCGGGGCGGAACGGGGTCTGGAGCGAAGGGAAACAGGTGAGATTTCTCACTATTAGCAACAACAGAAAGCCAGTTTGCAGTTTTAAAAGTAACAGTGGTTTTTAAAATACACAGCGATAAATGCGGAGGAGCAGCGTTAAAAGCTATTAATCAGCTACAAATGATTCACAGAGAGATAATCACACAACGGCAGCCTAGATGGCCGCGTCTGTCAACTGTGACCCGCGTGGGCTCCAAAGAAATACTCTTCGGCCAATAACCACTAGACCGCTAACCTGCGCTGGGTGCGGCAGGGCGGAAGTGGAGAAAGGAAGGCGGGGAATGGCGCTCTATAGTTCGACCCTCCGCGCAAACGGCACTCAGCCAGGGCGGAAGGGGGTCTGGAGCGAAGGGAAACAGGTGAGATTTCTCACTATTAGCAACAACAGAAAGCCAGTTTGCAGTTTTAAAAGTAACAGTGGTTTTTAAAATACACAGCGATAAATGCGGAGGAGCCGCGTTAAAAGCTATTAATCAGCTACAAATGATTCACAGAGAGATAATCACACAACAGCAGCCTAGATCGCCGCGTCTGTCAACTGTGACCCGCGTGGGCTCCAAAGAAATACTCTTCGGTCAATAACCACTAGACCGCTAACCTGCGCTGGGTGCGGCAGGGCGGAAGTGGAGAAAGGAAGGCGGGGAATGGCGCTCTATAGTTCGACCCTCCGCGCAAACGGCACTCAGCCGGGGCGGAACGGGGTCTGGAGCAAAGGGAAACAGGTGAGATTTCTCACTATTAGCAACAACAGAAAGCCAGTTTGCAGTTTTAAAAGTAACAGTGGTTTTTAAAATACACAGCGATAAATGCGGAGGAGCCGCGTTAAAAGCTATTAATCAGCTACAAATGATTCACAGAGAGATAATCACACAACGGCAGCCTAGATCGCCGCGTCTGTCTTGTTACAAAGATGACAGAGTCATTCTCTTCAGTGTTGCAACATCCATACAAGTATGTGGATCAACAGGAACCCCTCTACTGCTACCAAATCCCAATTGAGTACCTTGTACTCCAGCTTGTAAACCAACTCCTTGCATACCACCTTAATTTCCTGCAAACAACTGATTCTGAAACCCAAGGAGCAAACTTTGTCTGGGCTAACATTAATTTCTCCTTAAGCTTTCTCTGCTTCATCTCTTATTAATCACTACAGTTTTTAGCATATTTAAGAAATTTATCCAATTACGTTGTTTACCAACAAATCACACTTATTACTTTGTTTACCAACAAATCACACTCTACTTTATACTCAAACTAATTTCTGGTCTTTAATCAAATTACAAACTGGGGCACAAAGAAACCTATAACACAAGGTTTGAGACACTCTCTCCCCCTGAATTGTTGAAACACCTGTAACAAACACTCATAGTAATAATACACTGATTTCTATGATTCTTGTGAGGTTCTTTTAATCTTAACCTCATCAATGTCTTTTGGAGGCACTTTGCCTTTCAGAGAAGTAATCACTGCCTGATATTTCTCCATGACTACAGGAGATGGTGCATTAGTGTGAGCACCTCTTGTTGCCTCTTCACGTGGCCATAGTACAACAACCTTGCATTCAACCCACAAATCATTTGACACTACAATGTCGAAGAATGTATTAAAATCACACCGCAACACTTTTGAAATTTTAGCAAATCTGTCAGCCTGTGTTTGCCACTGTATGGACTTGTCTTTAATTTAGAAAAAATCTTTCATAAATGCTGCAAGATCACCTCTGCTCCATGGTACATAAACATATACTCCTCCTGCTATTTCCCTTAATAGGTAAGCCAAAGCTCCCTCCTCATCCTGAGAACCTGTTGATGACTTTTCAATTTCCCCTCTAACTCTGATTGTTTCTTTTTCTCTTCATGTTTTTGACCATTTACTGTCTAATTTTTCAAAGTCACTGTAGTTAGAAATGCATTTTACTAATTCATTTATGTGCAATTGCATTCCACACATTGTTTCAATAGCTTTATCATGCAATTGGACTCTGTAGCTTTTCTTTAAAGGAAAATGTTTTTGAAAGATCGATATCATATTTTCAATCCAAATGAGATAGTTTATCATGTGTAATGCTGCAGGCCTTGTAATTTCTGTACTCGTGTATATCAAGTATTTTTCCTGATACTGGTTCAGATGTTCAAGTTTAAGCATATTCTAATATTCTCCTCTAACTTGACTTTTAGTTAGTAAACATCAAGTAGTCTCTCTCTTACAGGTTCTGGGGTAACTTGTTGTTCTGCACTCTCCATCTATTTAAATCCACTAACTTGCTGAAACAATGGTGGGAAAATCCCATCTTTCAAATAATTGTGTCTCTCCCTGGTCTATTGATGACATAAAGACAATCCTTCCTCCTTCTCTTAGTGCTTGAATTGTTTGCAGTGGATTCCAGGCAACAATCTGCGAATTTTGTGGTGTCGGAACAAACCTGGTTACAAGAATTCCTCCAGTAACTCCCTGAACTACTGCATTTGGAATGACATCAGCCAGACCAGTTATTGTGAAAATCTCCAATGGCTGTGCTATCACAGCCCTAGTAATGGGTGTTGGCACAGTTACAATTGGGGCAATAACACCTGAAATCATCACTCTAGGAACTTTCTCAATTTGTGCAGACACTAAACTTCATTCAGTCCAAATCGTTTTCGGGTCTATAGGGGCAGTAGCCACTATTACATCAGATGTCAAAATACTCTCAGCAGTTGTTACAGGGTTTACATAAGATGGTGGACGTGTATCTAACATTGCATCCAATATATCACCTGAATCACTGTCAGTATCTGTCTTTGTCTCATGTTTTTCATATTCTTTCCCTGTGTTTTATTCCTTTTTGCTTTATTAGGTGTCTCAGTGGTAATGGCTGGGTATAGTCTAGTTCCCTCGACTATGGCTATCTCTGTTGTTCCTCGTCCTAGCAAGCATCAGCATAATTATGCATTGCTCTACTAGGCTTATTCTGGTTCTTCTCTCTTTTCCTATCTTGTGCTGTTTTTCCCACATATTTAATGATTCACTGTGCAGGTCTAGGTGGTGGCTTCATTTCATACAGCTTCACTTTCAACGTGTCAAAATTTCTCAACCCAAATGTGCCATATCTTGGAAATCTCAATGGACACTCCTTTTCAGTAAACTTGCCCCTCTGACCAAGCCCCAAATATGCAGCAGTTGGTGCCATATAATGTGCAAGTTTACCCTTGCGAGACACCCCTTCACATTACCTTATCGGAATCATAATATCACCTCTCACAACATTTTTTAATCCCTTAAAACGTTACATGATTCTTGCAAAATTCAACAATAAATGATTCCGTAATGCAATTCAAATTCAATGCTTTCATTCCTTTCCGTAAACATCAAATCTATTTCTCCAATTCTGTCACAGTTTTAATTCATGAAGTCTTGTTAACCAATCTCAACATGTCATTCACACAACCACTAACCTATCACATTGTTGCAATCAATCAGAGTGTGATACAACACCAACCAACCAATCTCAGCGGGGCACTCTTTGGCGTGTGATCTCATTCTTTGCAGTGGTTTACCCTCATTTCCAATTCCTCTCATACACACAATTCTGCAATCTTAAACAAAAGTAAATAAACAAATCTTTGCTGCACTAAATAAAATGAAAAGGCAACTCAACAATCCAAATAATAAGGGTTTTATACTTTCTGACTTATTCCACAAAAAGTATTTTCTCACAAATCTAATGAGATTTCCACAGCCGGAAATCAATCTAACCAATGTACCTCCACTCTTTGCGCAATTAGGTTCTGCCAACATCAATCGATATTAGTCCAATCTCAACAGATCATTGTGATCCCTATCGCATTTGTGTAGTCTATGGTACCTCATGATATACACCACAAAATCTTGTGCTGAGCCTGATAACCTTTTAAATTTCTTAACAACAAACACATAAATATCACCAAGTTATTCAAAACACATACCCCAATTTCAATCAATAAAGACAACAATAATCACAATTCATGATGCACACCCTATTAATACTCACACCGCCAATACAACAACTGCTTTCGGAAAATCGCACTGCGTCAGTCTTCAAGTTCTGGTCTTTGGGCTCTGGGACACAAGCATTACTCTAACTTGGGCAAGTGTTTATAACTCCTCTTCTCAGAATGTAAGCCTTCCCTCAGCTACTAAATTTTGCTGGAGCAGGAACCAGTTTAAATAAAACTCCAGTTTAGCAAGACTGATCCCTGCTTCTGGTACTGAAGCTCAACAGACAGATGGACCTTGGTCGTTGTAGATGAGAAGATCAGGAGCGATTCATCACATAAATATTAAACACAATTTATATTTAGGTTCAATCAATAATGAGAGTTACAAATTATTTTTTAAGGGTTTTATTCCTTCAAAGTTTAGTAAACATCTTTATTTAGAATCATACGTTTTGTTTGTATTAGTCTCCAATAACTAATCTTTTACAGAATTGATAAAGAAATGATGGTTAATTCAAATAAAATAAAATGCATTAGGTGAGTTCAAGAACCGGAAAAAATCCCTATTCTAAGAATGTGGCAAAAGGTGTAAGTCCAAACAACTAAAGAGTTCAAGTTCAAGTTCGAAAGAGAGTGAGATAAAGCATGAAGCTCAAAAATATATCCGAAAGTCATCAATCCATCAAGCAGAACTTCCCATGAAGAGACGTTCACGGAACTCTGTAGAGTTGTGAACCAAAGGAAATAATCGAAGGAAATGTACAGTGGCAGAAGCAACAGCAATCAATAGAATGGCAGGACAGTCGGGAATGGTGTAGCGCTTTAAAAAGAGCACAAAAGTGTGTGTGTAGCCTACTCTAGGAACATGATAAACAGTCAAAACTAAATATTATAGTTAATGTTGCATCTTCTCCAGTGGCAGATGACATATTGAAGAGGTGGTGGGGAACGTGGAGGGGGCGAGGGGGAGCGCAGGAGGAGGAGCTTGCAGGTTTAATAATAAAAAAAACACTCACCTGGAGCTGCCACCCATGACGCACCTCGTCCTTCCTGGTCCCACAAGCACTGGGACATCATCACAGACTCAATGTGCAATCCCTGTGCTGCTCCTATACTGTAAAAACAGTGCAGGGATTGGCCTGAGCAGGCTGGAAAGATGCTCAGCTCAGACCAGGGAGTCTGTGCGGGTTTCTCAAGCCTGGCTGTGCAATGCTGCCAGGCGGGAGAAACCTAAGTACGCATGTGTGTTTTGGTCGGCCTGAGACTGCCAGCCAAACACATATGCGCACTTGGGGAGTGCACATAGCATGCCTCCGCCCCCCCCTTAGCACATTGCTTTCATGTAATTTCACTGAATTTATGCACAGAGGTATGAAATCTTGTGTAATTATGCGAAAAGTAAATCTGTCATTCAGTACTATATTTTAACTTCAAATGCGTCCTCTCATGCAAGGACAACTTTTGTGCTAAAAAAGTGCAAAATTAAAGCACCACAAATTACAGCTGCTCACATTGTGCTGTTTCTGTGTGTTTCCAATAAAATATAGAATACAAAATTATAAGTGGTAGTAGCCAGTTTATACTAAAGTGTCATGTAGTTCTTAGGACCCCCTAGCACCTGTGTGTTTTGGATGACCTAAACTTTGGGCTTGGTGTGCAGACAGACTCTGGAAACCCCCACAGGATGAGTCAGTCGTTAGACCAGCTAGCTCTACAGTGCCACTACCACCCCCCTGTATTCTACAGCGATGTAGGGAGTTTTCTGGCGACCAATGAACATAACAACCATGATTATGGGAGGGAAACAATACAGTATATTTGGCGCAGTTACTCTTGCTTACTTTTCTCAGAATACACATAGAATGGAGATTGGAATGGTTTTAATAATTATTTATTGATCAAACGTCAGTCTAGCATGAAACATATTCACTGCGACAATCAAAAGACAAAAGCAGACAAATGTGTTCGCTAGCACCAATACCATAAATAGTAGATACCAGTGCCGGCTCACTGAGGGAGTGCTGCGGGGCAGGGGAGGGACAAGGTGGGGGGTAGTGGAGTCCGCCATACAACAGACAGGAGTAAGGTAAGTAATTAATTAACCTACTTACTTTGCATGTGCTGTATCGCCTAGTTGGCGATGCAGCTCGTGCAAGACAAATAGTTTTATTTATTTAATTACTTACTTTACTCTTGTCTGTCGTATGTCGGACTCCACTACCCCCACCCTGCCCCTCCCCCGCCCACCACACTGTCCCACAGCACTCCCACAGTGAGCCACCACTGCTAGATACATTTCTACCATAGTGCTAATAAGATGAGTAAAAGCAGATTATATAAAACAATAGCATTGGCGTACTCCTATGATGCGTAGCCTACCTAAAGGTACCAAGTGCTAGGGTAAATCCTATTGGAGCCAAGAATTCCCTGGGGAAGTGCTAACACCTCACCTGATGGTTCTGAATGAAGGACCCTGTCTCTCCATTGCGGATGGCACCCGGCAAGGGATGTCAGTTCTCTGCCTGTTGAAGGATCAGCCTGCAGAGCCTTGGTCCAGCCTGAAAAGGAATTCTCCTCTATTTTGTAAGGGGGAGTGAGGGTCTTTTATACTAAAGTGGTCACTCCAGGGTTTCTTATAGAATCGATATGTTTTGAAAACATTCGCTAATCCTTTGCTAAACAAAAATGATCATGCACAGCTTGCTGTTGGCCATGGATGAAAAAAGTGGTGACCCTTATACAGAACAAATCTGCCATGCCTGGGGACATGTTTATGTATGTCAGGTACAGCGATTAAGATAGGGTACCAAGAACCTGGTGTCAAAAAGACAGAAGTAAGCTACTAGGTAGAAGGTCACCTGTGTAGGGCCGTTATGTCGTTGTCGATGGGACAAAATGTATGTAATCTGTATGTACATGATGGGACTATCTTAAAGGACATGACACTCACTCCTCATCCAGAGGTCAACAAGGTCAGCTAGGTAACAGTAATGAATACTAAAAAAGACATCAAAATCATGTATATTAAAACAACCTAAAAAACACTTAAAAAGTGTTTTAAAAAGTCCATAAAAGCAAGGTCTATAGTAAAAGCAGTCTTCCCTAAAAAAGCATTCAAAAAAGGTCCTTTGTATGTTTGAATATATTGTCATTGTTTTTCTGAGCACTTTTAAATCCAGAGGAGAGGCCAGATTGTTTTAGAATCCTACGCTGAAGACTCAACATCACTGAACATGGTATACGTACTGGAGGCAGTCCCTCCAGTACTTCCAGTATGATATCACGTGAGCAGAGGTGATCATCACTGGTACCCTTGGCAGCCGTCGGGGAAGAATTAGATGCCTGTGTGCCTGAGACTGATGCCTGCACATCTGTGGTGGAGCAAATCGCCGTTCAAACAAGAGCTGAAGTGTCCTGTGGAGGCTATAGGAGCGCCATCATCAACATGGGAATACGCTGTGAACAACTGTGCACATGGCCCCACAAAGATGCCAGGAGCATGTCTACGTCTGGCGCGCAAACAATGGAAGTGTCAGACAGAGTTCCAACATGCGTCCGATTCCACAAAAGATGCAGCAGATAACTGGCGGAATGCAGTCAAGTCAGGCCGGTCTGAAAGACAGGAACCGATGCTCACTCAGCCCTCGAAGCAGAGGTATGCTCATGAAGAACACCAATGACTCACAACAAGGTCGCTCCAGCAGTGTTCTCTCCATGTCTTGGGTATTGCCGACATCCATTGCAAAGCAATAGAATTAAAAACCAGGATGCCCGACGCTGAAAGCAGGACCATAGGCAGCCCTCCAAAACACTTCCAAGTACGGAGTGTATGAATGATGGAATCACTCCAAAAATGGTTTGAAAGGTGGTTAACAGACCTGATCCAATGCTCTTATATAAGTGTACTATCCCCCGCGTATCTGACATTTTAAAGATACAATGGACCATTTCTCCGAAATGGAGCAGGAATTTCGTTGGAACCAGAGCCTGTACCTCTGCCGAAGACTTTGAAACCAGGAGATCAAAGATCTCTCAGGCTGAAGTTAAGAATACATTTTGCTGAAACAGCATTGCTTTCAGTCGGCTCAGAGAATCAAACCCTATGTTGGAAACATTCAGTGAAGGCCACAGTGGTGCCTCCCTAACTGTGCGAGCTAGGCGTGATTGGCAGTCTGATATAGCCATGAATTAACCATTCCGTAGATGTTGACTCTCCAACAATAAAAGGTAACTTCTCTAATTTTTCAATGAGCAGCTTGGTGTACTTTGCATCTCTGCGTTCCATGTTTATTTGTCTGTTGGTTAGATTGTAAGCAAAAAACAGATTTGTGTCTTTAATATATCGACATGGAACGTGGCTAGAACGCAATGATTGAAGCGTCCAGTTAAAAATCATAATAGTGCGCAGCTGGCATTGCCCATGTTGTAGAATGGACAAATCTTGTTCCATTATGTCAATAGTTGAGGACACAATGTTACCCAGTGAATAAATACAAGACCAGAGTGTGGTCATGCCATTGTCAACCACAGCTAAGACCCTTTCTAGGTTAATTCTATTGATTTCACAAAGTCTCTCAGCAGCTTTTTGTTGGGAGACTTTCCAGACTTCATTGTAGATGGCATATAAGAAGCGTTTCCTACATGGTTTCTTGGGACTTAATAAGAAATCCCTAAGATCCATGTTGTTTGACAGAAGGGACAAATGTTGTTTCACCTGTGATATTGTCGAGGTCTTTGGCCAATCTAGGCACAACTTCCCGACACTATAGGAAGTCACTACCAAGGGTTGTCTGTGTGTACGTAGCATGGGTCAGGCCTATGGATACTAAACCCTTGGGTTGTACCCTTGACTACTGAGTTACACATATTCATGTCTACAGGCCAAACGCACCAACCTTTCCAAATGGGAGCTGATGAATTGTATGGACTTATATCATGAGTACCCTTACTTGTTAGTGTGTTATTTGAGATACCCTTAATTAGTGTGGGTGAAGGGATGCCCATGTGTTTTCAGGTCTTTCATTTTATCAAACCTGTAACAGGTAGTCTGTTGCACTGTTCTGTTCAGGTAAAATTATATGTAATGGTATAAGGTACGCTCTAAATGAAGCCTCAGTTCCCTGAACCTGTCACTCTCTTGTCCCTCGAGTAGATTTTGTGTCTATGGTGTCTCTCCAGTAAACCCTGAAAAGACAGCTGGGAAATAAAAGGTGCTGAATATATCAGCTTAATGTTAGTTAGCATAATCTTCTTCATTGTTGCATTAGTCTTTGCAAGTTTGTAGTAAAAAGATTCTGGGTCTATTGTATTGAACCCTGAGAAGTATGCGAATTTCTGTGCGAATGTGGCAGAACTACCCTTTGGTGGTGTCGGGCAATGATCCCATTGATGGTTAGTGTTAGCAGTGCGAGGTACACTTGCCCTATGCAAAAAATGATGGCCATAATGCTGGTAACAAAACATGATATCATAATCAGTTGTAGCTTCGTACAATTCCCTGTAAGAAAATACACCAGACTGTTCTAAATCTGAAAGAATAGTATTTACAGTTTCAATGTCCCAATCACAAGAGAGTGTACTGGGGGTAATGAAATCATTTAAAGAAATTTTAAACAAATGTAGAATTTTCAAATGTTCAGTGGGAACAAATATATCATATGAAACTTCATCCCAAACCATGCCATCAGGTACTGGATTTGCTGTAATGTTCACCAGGGACAAGTCTATTTGCTTATGGTGTGATGACTTATGTGGTTTCAGGACCAAGTTCACAGATTGTACCGCAAAGCGTTCTGGGAGATAATGTCAGTTTAGAAGCAGAAAAAAGACAGTCAATGTTCCAATCCAAATTAACAGGTATACTACCCCTATTGCAAACCAAATATGCAACCAAGGTGACACTAAGTACGTCTTTTTGAGAAAAAGGTAGGATTCTTGAAGTCCCTCTTTCTTTGAAATGGGTGGCGTTTGATCAGGTTTACTTGGATCTGAGGAGAAATCATCGAAGTTGATGAAGTAGCCAGAATCAGTTCAATCTATCTTTTGTAGCTCTGTAGGTTTTGTAGAACTGGCAGATGTGTCTTTGAAGGCAAATTAATATAGACGTCATTGTTGGGCTGAATTGCAACTTTTGTTGGTGTGTCTTCTTGATGTTTATCCATTTTAACTGGAATAATTTGTGCTCCAATATTTGGTACTCCTTCACTTTGTGAGTGTTGAAAGGTTATTAGTCTTTCCATCTGACCTTCCTGTATAGTAGCAAGAGGAGATCTCCGTCTACTCAGGACCCCACGCAGACTGCTGTTGAGAATAAGCCACAAGATGCGATTTGATCAGATCAATGGAGACAAATCTTTTCTCTTTTTTGCCGGCAAGAGGCAGAAGAAGTACTGTTCTTGTTCCCACAACCACCAGGACAGGTACAGGTGATCTGTAATTTGGCCCAAACTCCCTTCTTTCCATGATCCTTTCGCAGACCAGGTCCACACTCTACAGGACCCAGGCAGGTCTTGCTGAAACTTTTTCACTTCCCCAGTGGCGTTGCGTTTGACATGCATGTTGCTTCGTAACACCCAGAATTCATTGAGTTCCTGTAAAAGAGCCAAACGGTCATTCAGTTCAAATGGTTTTGCATCTGCCACTCTGCTGGCAGAATCGAGATCAGGTAACCACATTCTTGTCCCAAACAGAATTTTATAAGGGGTACGGTCTCCCAAGAATTTACTTGGTCAGTCAGTCAGTCAAGTTTCTTTATTCGATTAATAAAAATCAAAAAAGATAGACACATAATACATTTCATCATTACATCATTACAACATTACAAGCACAGTACATTGATCTATTAATTACGAATTTAAAAAGTGTAAGAAATTCATACAACCATATTTCATGAAATTAATACATATGGATGGTATCTAAAAGTTATAAAAAGTTATAAAAAGTAATAAAAACATCATATATGCTAAAAATGATCAAATATTAATTAGTGAAGACCCTGAGTTTAAGCGATTCTTGTTAATGCGTACTCCCGCAACTAAAAAATTTGCTACATGGAATGTTACTTTTGCGGTGGGTAAAAGTTGCAGGAACATGAGTGCTGGCCTGACCTGTACAAAGCCTGCCTCACGCAAAATTGGTAGCAAGTATTTTTTCCTAATCATGGTGTAGTGATCACAAAACATAATAAAATGTAAAGTGTCCTGAACGGAAAAATGATCACAGTCACAGGGTTTCGCATTCTCTGGTATATCCCAATTTTGATAATGACCAAGCATTAAATGAATAAGGTTAAATCGAAACCTGATTAAAAGAAATCGATGAAATGGTCTGGTTACTAAAATAAGATAGGGTTCAATGCCCGGGACAGTCATTAGTGTGTAATTCTTTCTGACAATTGCCTTATTTAGTTCAGTTTCTTTCCTTTCTGATATATACATATTAGCCAAAGTACTTTTTACTGTGTTGACATCCGCTTTTGTAATACATTCTGGGGAGAAAAAAAGGTCAGGACGACCCGCATGTGTGAGTTGTAACTTTACATATCTCACCCATGGGATGTTTAAGGCTCAATCCAAGGCTAAACAATCTTTAAGAATTATATGATTTAATGATATCTCCTTGTTGAGCCAGGTTTTTAGCCAGCAAGTAACTGGGGCTAACTTTAATGCGTCTGTTACGTAACCCAGACCCAGTTCCGCGTGTAGTGAGTATATAGGGGTGGAATTAGGGACAGAAAGCAACAATCTCAGAAATGTATTTTCCACCGTTTGAATCTTGTCGTGGTTCGTGTGTGCCCAGATGGCGGAGCCATAATAGGCTATAGACAGGCATTTTGCTTTATATACTTTTATAATAGCCTCCATTGGGCGAGCTCCCAGCATTGTCGTAAATCCAAGCAAAGCTGCAGCCGCTCTAGCTACAGCGTTGCTTTTTGAAAGTTGCTGGGGGCCCCAGGTTCCTCTATCTTCAAATAAGACTCCTAAGTATGGAAAGGATGGGACTCTCTTTAACTCCTGCCCAGTACAAAAAAAAGTTTTAGTTTTCTTTTTTCTACCTGCAGCTCCAGTGATCATGATCTGCGATTTCTGAGTGTTCATTTTCAGATCTAGGGAGGCCATACAATTACCAAAAGAATCCAGTAGATGGCTAAGGGCCACCCCTGAGCGTGCCAAAAGAACGGCGTCATCCACGTACAGGAGGACCGGGATCTTTGTCTCTCCAGCACGCGGGATGTCCAGGGATGCGTCCGCCAAAGCTGGCTCAAGGGCATTAATGTAAAGTGTGAAGAGGAGGGGAGCTAGGATACATCCTTGCCTAACCCCCCTCTCTGATTTAAAATGACAGGTGCACCTGTCCTCCTTGGTGATGCTAACCAGTGGGGGATCAAAGCCCATGTCCAAGAGGACCCCCCACAGCTTCGCCCTGTTAACAAGGTCGAAAGCTGAGGAGAGGTCCATAAAGGCCATGTACAGAGACCCCCCCTGGCGATCGAGTACTTATTTATAAGTAGTTCAAGATTAAGACACTGATCCAGTGTGCTCCTGTTTGCCCTGAAGCCATATTGTGCATTTGACATAATCCCTTTCCCATCGAGCCAGGTGGTCAGTCTCCCCAATAACACTCTACCCAGGATTTTTACACTGGAGTCTATTAGCGAGATCAGCCTATAACAGGCTGGATCTCCCCTCAGACTTTTTTAAAAATTGGGATGATTATCGATTTTGTCCAAGACTCAGGAAAGTTATAGTCTCTTGTGGCATTAAAAAGATTAGTAAGAATTTTGGCCCAAAAAATCGGTGCGCATTTTAAGAGATCGGCGGGTACCCCATCTGGGCCCGGTGCTTTGTTCTTTAGTGTGTCATTTATGGCTTTCTCCACTTCCTCAGCCCTAAAGGCCGGCACCATTACTACATTTCCCGAGTACGTTATCTCATGTGCAGTGTGTGGACTGGATGACTGTATATGTTTCCAAAGTGTGCCACCCACTGTTCATCCGGAATAATGCATTCTACTCCATGGTTCTCTGTGCCCGAGAAGTAGGGATGATTGACCAAAATTTGGAGCTGTCCCGCTGTGCCTCAACCGATAATAAATCATTCCAGGCCTTGTCTTTAATCTTTAGTTTACGGGCCTGGATGGCTTGTTAATATTGTTTTCTAAGGGATGCAATAAGTGCTCTGTCCCTTGGTTTATCTTTTACCGCTGTAAGGAGGACTGAGTGGGCTTTTGTACAATTGGAGTCAAACCATTTTGGGCCCGAACTCAAACCTGGTTTTATTTTTACTGTTAACTCGGCATTGACTTGATGGCATATGACGGTAAAAGCCTCAATTAATGTTATATTTGGGTCGATATTATCCAGGCAAATGCCCACCTCTGCCTCAACCTTAGCCAGGGTATCTTGTAGGAAGGTCATTGGGATTACTTTGTCCCATTTTAGCCTCCCATTCTGGTCTTTAGGGACCAGGTCAGTGGCACAAAGAACCTGCGTCTCAATGCGTCCCAATGGCCCCCATCGAGCAACCTCCAGAATTATGGGATTGTGGTCACTAAAAACAGTGTTCTACCCTGTAATTTATGGCCTGCAATAAAACATAAGTAGAAATGAAAATAAAATCAATAACCGTGCCTGTGTTATTTCCTACATATGTATTCAACCTATGCCCAGTTTCGCAGCATCCAGATTCATAGAGGTTCATTGATGCCAGGAGAAGCTCCAAGGCCTCCCCTTATTTAGTATGTTCAAAGTGCGTCGGGAGCGAGTGAGGGGGGCCCTTGCTATCTTCCCTTAGGCACTCTAAGCTACATGGGTGAATATTAAAGTCTCCCATTAGTATGACCTCAAACTCATGTTTACTAGACTCCCTATACTTGTTCAAGAACTCTCCTAAAGAGTCTAGATGCTCACTTGGGGTGTGACTGACTGGGGAATTATAAAAGTTTATCAATAATAGGTTGGGGGAGTTAGTTATCTTAAGTTCGACAACTATACAATTTCTAGAACCAGAATCAATCTGTTTAACTCTACCTTTAATATTTAATGAGATGAGTGTAACTAGTCCTCCCATCGCTCTGCCAGCCGGGCTAGGTTCGGCTGGGATACTAAAGTGAGTATATCCATCCAGAGCCATGCTATTTCTCGTGTCCCATGTTTCTTGCAATACTATAATTTCATGGGCTCTAATCATACCCAGCCAATTTTCATCCTTGCTTTTGGATCTGAGACCGGCTATATTCCAGCTCAGGATACTACATGTGTTTTTGGGAGGTGATGTGGCAGCGATCTCAGCTTTTTTACCACATTGATTTGGTTGTCAATCAATGTGGTCCATCCCAACAAGTGGCAAAAAACGGTTTGAGAGAGGTATACCCCCGCATGATGTGTTGGCCTTATTCTTAGGGTCCTTTGATGATGTGATATGTTGCTCAGGTGGAATACAGCATGCCCTCGGTCTGGAAGTTCCGTCGTGTGCAAGTATACCTGATTGGGGTTGGCTGTTGGATAATGATACAGGCCGCCTACCGTTCTGTGCATTTAAAGGTGGATAGAAAAAATCCAAAGGATATGGTCTAACCCCCGTTTTTGTAATCTCAGAGCCATCCCAAAACAGTCTATCAGCGGCATTTTTCTCACCAAAATTCACAACAATACAGTCCCCTGGTATTGACTTGGTGCCTTTACCTACCCACCCCACTCTCCTAACCATAGTGATGGATGCAGGTATGTCGTAGTCCCCACTAGAGTAGTGTCTACACCACTCTCTAGTTTTGCTTAGAAGGTCCACTGTAGACTCGGTGGCCCCATGTGCTAGGGGTGCAATCCCGAATAGTACAGCTACAAAGGGGGTGGCATCGGGGGGGAGAGATGCAGCCTAAAATTACTAGCTTTATGAATATTTGTAGTGAGATTTGACTGGGATGTTGTATGTTTTTGGGTGGTGGGATTGATAGCAAGTGCACCGATGAGGGTGTTTTCTTTACTATGGGTCGGATTTATAAGATCACCTCCGTGTTTAGCGTTAATTTTTGCTCGTGTGTCAGGTGTAATTGTGCTTGGACCTGAGCATTCCATTGCTTCCAAAAATATGGGGGGAGCAGGCTTAGGGATGGTGCTCCCCTCCCGGGAGTGCGATAGATAGTCCTTTATAAAAATGTCTATAGTTTCGCACCTTTTTAATAAGCCAGCTACGCAAGCATTAAGTGAGTCCACAATATCTTTAGCAATGCTCACGAGTAGTGGTTCTATTCGTGAGTTAACCAATTCCTCCAGTTTGTCTCCCAAGAATGCGTTCATAATTTGTCCTTGATCTTGATCTACTTGCAAATGTTTCCTTTTACGGACACATTTTTTAGGTTTTGACTGATCCGGATTTGGAGACTTCCTACGGCTGGGCTCCTCCTCCATTGATAGTATACATGTATTGGTGACGATGTCTTGTGGTATGTCAGAAACAGGGATTGTGTTCTCGCGTGGGGATTCTGACGGGGTAGGATGGGTAGAGGACTTGTTGGTAGTGCCATTTAGCCTTTCTAGTTCCAGAACCTTTTCAGCATTTGCGATTTTTTCGTTTATAGCCCCCACGGCAGAAGTTAAATAGGAGATGATGGTGTCAGCCTTATGTGGGACTTTAGCATTTTTAGTACCAACTCCCTCCACTCCCATCAGTTTTCGCTTACCCATGGTTAGCAGGTTAGAGGGGTGGCCCGGCCTGGCCCCCTCTGGCCCCTAACAGCCACAGACGGCCCGCCCTCTGCCCGGGCTCCGCCCGGCGCCGTCCGCGCGCATCCCGCGGTGCGGCAGGCGCCTCTCTCCCTTGTAGCGCCTCCGGGCGCAGGAATGCCATCACAGGTGTTGCGCCGGCGGCTGGGGCAGCTGGGGGATGTAGTTTCCACTGCAACCGGACCATCAGGAGTGTAGCCAGCAGCCGTTGCCCTCACGGCACGGTAGGGGTAAAGGAGATGTCGGTGTCCCAGCAATTGTCTATGCAAGCCGTTCCCCTCACGGCGCTTGTCACTGAGAGAGTCTGCTTTTTAACAGTATTGCCTTCCTTCTGGCGTCTCACCTCCCGATAATATTAAAGTTGAAAGTTTAACGTCTTCTGCTTTAAAGTCCTGGGAAGGTGCAACAAGTACTTGTACAATGTTTTTTCTGGCCGTTTTTTTCCCGTAGTCTGTGCCCCACCGCCTGCTGGAAGCTCCACTAGCGTTCGGATGCTTGCTACTCGAATCTGCACAATCAGTCACAGGTGTGCACAGGTGTGCACAGCCCCCGCGCAGCCCAGCCGGGGGAGGTTTGGGAGTGAACGCCGTGAACGCCATAGTCCGATGAGCGCTGCTGCCGACGCCCTCACCGGGACCAGCGAGCCCCGCAAAACACACACCGAGTGACCTCCAACGCCGAAACCAGTGCAAAGTCACAAGAAAGAAAAGGTCGCCCAGTCGGCAACCAGCTCAAGACCACTGCCGCGCCACACCGCCGAGCTGCAAACGCTCGCCTCTCACGGTAGGATTCTTCGAGTCATGCCGGCCACCCTCAGAGTGTATTGCGGCGTTGCAGAAGGCAATGTGGTCGGATAGCAAGAATTTTCTTGGTATATTATTGAGTACCTTCTGGACCCCATATAGGTGGCTGATCCAACTACCACCTGCACCTAATTCCCTAGCTGTTAAGGATTGCTTCAGATGCCGGCTGTTGCACTCCACCACCCAATTTCCCTCAGGATGGTAGGGGGAGGAGTACCGCAAGGCCACAGCCATACTTTCCAGGGCTTCCTTATAAGCCAGAGGGCTTAACGCATGGCCACGGTCGGAATGTTATGTGCCAATTGCGTATGTCCTGATGAAGACTTGCAAATCCTTTATAACAGTTCAAGTGTCAGCCAAGTACTGGGGCCAAACCCACAGGAATCCAGAGCATGAATCCACTGCCACCAAGATGTACTTGTAAGCTCCGTCTGAATTTTAGGGGCTGCAGTGGTCCAAATAGGCATATGCGAAAGGTCTGTTTGAAATCAGTAATGGTTTTTGTGCTGGCCTGTGAATGGTGGAACCCTTCAACTGCAGGCAAATATCACACTTCAGGACATAGTCCTTTGTTTCTTTTGTCAGTCTCGACCACCAGTAATGCTGGTTCAATAATTGTTGCTGTGACTCCCTAGTGTGCAGAACCCAGACCCTTGTGTGCAGCTAGAATAAAACCTAACCTGCGATCTATGTTTGGTACTACTCTATCCCCCACTCCTGGAATTTGAGCATACAGTGTGTTTTGCACATCTAACTTATAGGAGTATTTGAGTGGAAAGCCTTTTGGCAGTACAGCAGAGCCATTCCTTGTGGCATTGATAGCTACTAGTATATCTCTGTCTATTCTCGTGTGTAAACGAGTCATTGCAGCAACAGCAGCAGTTCGCACTGTCGACTTGGCTTCATCAGCCAGTGAATTCCCTTCAACATGTATGCCAACATGCTGATGACTCATGATGTGAATAACTTGAGCCCTTGTCACGCATGCTTTCAGCTTTGCCACTTGTTCCCATAACAACGCATGTTTTCTCGTGCCACCATTGGCGTCATTAAACCCATTCTTGTCCAAGTAGTGAAGATATTCATTGTAAGATTGCACACAGTAAAATGAATCACACACAATCTGTCTGGGGAATTCCTGATCTGTATACTGTAGTGCTAGTATCAGGGCTTTCAGTTCTACCAGCTGCGCTGTACAATCTCCCAGAGATTGTGTAGTCATATTGCTAGGATTGAACTGTTACTATAGCACACGCAGTGCTATATTGCTGTTTACTTCCAATGGCAGTTTGAGCAGAAACGTCAGTGTAAATGATGCCTACAATATGATATAGAGGCAGGATTTCATTTAGGAGAGGTTATTCTTGCTAGTGTTTTCAGTGTGGGTTCGTATCTATATACTACATCTGCTGCAGTGAGAGAACTAGCCATTTGTATCCAACCTGCGCTGGGTGCGGCAGGGCGGAAGTGGAGAAAGGAAGGCGGGGAATGGCGCTCTATAGTTCGACCCTCCGCGCAAATGGCACTCAGCCGGGGCGGAACGGGGTCTGGAGCGAAGGGAAACAGGTGAGATTTCCCACTATTAGCAACAACAGAAAGCCAGTTTGCAGTTTTAAAAGTAACAGTGGTTTTTAAAATACACAGCGATAAATGCGGAGGAGCCGCGTTAAAAGCTATTAATCAGCTACAAATGATTCACAGAGAGATAATCACACAACGGCAGCCTAGATCGCCGCGTCTGTCAACTGTGACCCATGTGGGCTCCAAAGAAATACTCTTCGGTCAATAACCACTAGACCGCTAACCTGGGCTGGGTGCGGCAGGGCGGAAGTGGAGAAAGGAAGGCGGGGAATGGCGCTCTATAGTTCGACCCTCCGCGCAAACGGCACTCAGCCGGGGCGGAACGGGGTCTGGAGCGAAGGGAAACAGGTGAGATTTCTCACTATTAGCAACAACAGAAAGCCAGTTTGCAGTTTTAAAAGTAACAGTGGTTTTTAAAATACACAGCGATAAATGCGGAGGAGCCGCGTTAAAAGCTATTAATCAGCTACAAATGATTCACAGAGAGATAATCACACAACGGCAGCCTAGATCGCCGCGTCTGTCAACTGTGACCCGCGTAGGCTCCAAAGAAATACTCTTCGGTCAATAACCACTAGACCGCTAACCTGCGCTGGGTGCGGCAGGGCGGAAGTGGAGAAAGGAAGGCGGGGAATGGCGCTCTATAGTTCGACCCTCCGCGCAAACGGCACTCAGCCGGGGCGGAACGGGGTCTGGAGCGAAGGGAAACAGGTGAGATTTCTCACTATTAGCAACAACAGAAAGCCAGTTTGCAGTTTTAAAAGTAACAGTGGTTTTTAAAATACACAGCGATAAATGCGGAGGAGCAGCGTTAAAAGCTATTAATCAGCTACAAATGATTCACAGAGAGATAATCACACAACGGCAGCCTAGATGGCCGCGTCTGTCAACTGTGACCCGCGTGGGCTCCAAAGAAATACTCTTCGGCCAATAACCACTAGACCGCTAACCTGCGCTGGGTGCGGCAGGGCGGAAGTGGAGAAAGGAAGGCGGGGAATGGCGCTCTATAGTTCGACCCTCCGCGCAAACGGCACTCAGCCAGGGCGGAAGGGGGTCTGGAGCGAAGGGAAACAGGTGAGATTTCTCACTATTAGCAACAACAGAAAGCCAGTTTGCAGTTTTAAAAGTAACAGTGGTTTTTAAAATACACAGCGATAAATGCGGAGGAGCCGCGTTAAAAGCTATTAATCAGCTACAAATGATTCACAGAGAGATAATCACACAACAGCAGCCTAGATCGCCGCGTCTGTCAACTGTGACCCGCGTGGGCTCCAAAGAAATACTCTTCGGTCAATAACCACTAGACCGCTAACCTGCGCTGGGTGCGGCAGGGCGGAAGTGGAGAAAGGAAGGCGGGGAATGGCGCTCTATAGTTCGACCCTCCGCGCAAACGGCACTCAGCCGGGGCGGAACGGGGTCTGGAGCAAAGGGAAACAGGTGAGATTTCTCACTATTAGCAACAACAGAAAGCCAGTTTGCAGTTTTAAAAGTAACAGTGGTTTTTAAAATACACAGCGATAAATGCGGAGGAGCCGCGTTAAAAGCTATTAATCAGCTACAAATGATTCACAGAGAGATAATCACACAACGGCAGCCTAGATCGCCGCGTCTGTCTTGTTACAAAGATGACAGAGTCATTCTCTTCAGTGTTGCAACATCCATACAAGTATGTGGATCAACAGGAACCCCTCTACTGCTACCAAATCCCAATTGAGTACCTTGTACTCCAGCTTGTAAACCAACTCCTTGCATACCACCTTAATTTCCTGCAAACAACTGATTCTGAAACCCAAGGAGCAAACTTTGTCTGGGCTAACATTAATTTCTCCTTAAGCTTTCTCTGCTTCATCTCTTATTAATCACTACAGTTTTTAGCATATTTAAGAAATTTATCCAATTACGTTGTTTACCAACAAATCACACTTATTACTTTGTTTACCAACAAATCACACTCTACTTTATACTCAAACTAATTTCTGGTCTTTAATCAAATTACAAACTGGGGCACAAAGAAACCTATAACACAAGGTTTGAGACACTCTCTCCCCCTGAATTGTTGAAACACCTGTAACAAACACTCATAGTAATAATACACTGATTTCTATGATTCTTGTGAGGTTCTTTTAATCTTAACCTCATCAATGTCTTTTGGAGGCACTTTGCCTTTCAGAGAAGTAATCACTGCCTGATATTTCTCCATGACTACAGGAGATGGTGCATTAGTGTGAGCACCTCTTGTTGCCTCTTCACGTGGCCATAGTACAACAACCTTGCATTCAACCCACAAATCATTTGACACTACAATGTCGAAGAATGTATTAAAATCACACCGCAACACTTTTGAAATTTTAGCAAATCTGTCAGCCTGTGTTTGCCACTGTATGGACTTGTCTTTAATTTAGAAAAAATCTTTCATAAATGCTGCAAGATCACCTCTGCTCCATGGTACATAAACATATACTCCTCCTGCTATTTCCCTTAATAGGTAAGCCAAAGCTCCCTCCTCATCCTGAGAACCTGTTGATGACTTTTCAATTTCCCCTCTAACTCTGATTGTTTCTTTTTCTCTTCATGTTTTTGACCATTTACTGTCTAATTTTTCAAAGTCACTGTAGTTAGAAATGCATTTTACTAATTCATTTATGTGCAATTGCATTCCACACATTGTTTCAATAGCTTTATCATGCAATTGGACTCTGTAGCTTTTCTTTAAAGGAAAATGTTTTTGAAAGATCGATATCATATTTTCAATCCAAATGAGATAGTTTATCATGTGTAATGCTGCAGGCCTTGTAATTTCTGTACTCGTGTATATCAAGTATTTTTCCTGATACTGGTTCAGATGTTCAAGTTTAAGCATATTCTAATATTCTCCTCTAACTTGACTTTTAGTTAGTAAACATCAAGTAGTCTCTCTCTTACAGGTTCTGGGGTAACTTGTTGTTCTGCACTCTCCATCTATTTAAATCCACTAACTTGCTGAAACAATGGTGGGAAAATCCCATCTTTCAAATAATTGTGTCTCTCCCTGGTCTATTGATGACATAAAGACAATCCTTCCTCCTTCTCTTAGTGCTTGAATTGTTTGCAGTGGATTCCAGGCAACAATCTGCGAATTTTGTGGTGTCGGAACAAACCTGGTTACAAGAATTCCTCCAGTAACTCCCTGAACTACTGCATTTGGAATGACATCAGCCAGACCAGTTATTGTGAAAATCTCCAATGGCTGTGCTATCACAGCCCTAGTAATGGGTGTTGGCACAGTTACAATTGGGGCAATAACACCTGAAATCATCACTCTAGGAACTTTCTCAATTTGTGCAGACACTAAACTTCATTCAGTCCAAATCGTTTTCGGGTCTATAGGGGCAGTAGCCACTATTACATCAGATGTCAAAATACTCTCAGCAGTTGTTACAGGGTTTACATAAGATGGTGGACGTGTATCTAACATTGCATCCAATATATCACCTGAATCACTGTCAGTATCTGTCTTTGTCTCATGTTTTTCATATTCTTTCCCTGTGTTTTATTCCTTTTTGCTTTATTAGGTGTCTCAGTGGTAATGGCTGGGTATAGTCTAGTTCCCTCGACTATGGCTATCTCTGTTGTTCCTCGTCCTAGCAAGCATCAGCATAATTATGCATTGCTCTACTAGGCTTATTCTGGTTCTTCTCTCTTTTCCTATCTTGTGCTGTTTTTCCCACATATTTAATGATTCACTGTGCAGGTCTAGGTGGTGGCTTCATTTCATACAGCTTCACTTTCAACGTGTCAAAATTTCTCAACCCAAATGTGCCATATCTTGGAAATCTCAATGGACACTCCTTTTCAGTAAACTTGCCCCTCTGACCAAGCCCCAAATATGCAGCAGTTGGTGCCATATAATGTGCAAGTTTACCCTTGCGAGACACCCCTTCACATTACCTTATCGGAATCATAATATCACCTCTCACAACATTTTTTAATCCCTTAAAACGTTACATGATTCTTGCAAAATTCAACAATAAATGATTCCGTAATGCAATTCAAATTCAATGCTTTCATTCCTTTCCGTAAACATCAAATCTATTTCTCCAATTCTGTCACAGTTTTAATTCATGAAGTCTTGTTAACCAATCTCAACATGTCATTCACACAACCACTAACCTATCACATTGTTGCAATCAATCAGAGTGTGATACAACACCAACCAACCAATCTCAGCGGGGCACTCTTTGGCGTGTGATCTCATTCTTTGCAGTGGTTTACCCTCATTTCCAATTCCTCTCATACACACAATTCTGCAATCTTAAACAAAAGTAAATAAACAAATCTTTGCTGCACTAAATAAAATGAAAAGGCAACTCAACAATCCAAATAATAAGGGTTTTATACTTTCTGACTTATTCCACAAAAAGTATTTTCTCACAAATCTAATGAGATTTCCACAGCCGGAAATCAATCTAACCAATGTACCTCCACTCTTTGCGCAATTAGGTTCTGCCAACATCAATCGATATTAGTCCAATCTCAACAGATCATTGTGATCCCTATCGCATTTGTGTAGTCTATGGTACCTCATGATATACACCACAAAATCTTGTGCTGAGCCTGATAACCTTTTAAATTTCTTAACAACAAACACATAAATATCACCAAGTTATTCAAAACACATACCCCAATTTCAATCAATAAAGACAACAATAATCACAATTCATGATGCACACCCTATTAATACTCACACCGCCAATACAACAACTGCTTTCGGAAAATCGCACTGCGTCAGTCTTCAAGTTCTGGTCTTTGGGCTCTGGGACACAAGCATTACTCTAACTTGGGCAAGTGTTTATAACTCCTCTTCTCAGAATGTAAGCCTTCCCTCAGCTACTAAATTTTGCTGGAGCAGGAACCAGTTTAAATAAAACTCCAGTTTAGCAAGACTGATCCCTGCTTCTGGTACTGAAGCTCAACAGACAGATGGACCTTGGTCGTTGTAGATGAGAAGATCAGGAGCGATTCATCACATAAATATTAAACACAATTTATATTTAGGTTCAATCAATAATGAGAGTTACAAATTATTTTTTAAGGGTTTTATTCCTTCAAAGTTTAGTAAACATCTTTATTTAGAATCATACGTTTTGTTTGTATTAGTCTCCAATAACTAATCTTTTACAGAATTGATAAAGAAATGATGGTTAATTCAAATAAAATAAAATGCATTAGGTGAGTTCAAGAACCGGAAAAAATCCCTATTCTAAGAATGTGGCAAAAGGTGTAAGTCCAAACAACTAAAGAGTTCAAGTTCAAGTTCGAAAGAGAGTGAGATAAAGCATGAAGCTCAAAAATATATCCGAAAGTCATCAATCCATCAAGCAGAACTTCCCATGAAGAGACGTTCACGGAACTCTGTAGAGTTGTGAACCAAAGGAAATAATCGAAGGAAATGTACAGTGGCAGAAGCAACAGCAATCAATAGAATGGCAGGACAGTCGGGAATGGTGTAGCGCTTTAAAAAGAGCACAAAAGTGTGTGTGTAGCCTACTCTAGGAACATGATAAACAGTCAAAACTAAATATTATAGTTAATGTTGCATCTTCTCCAGTGGCAGATGACATATTGAAGAGGTGGTGGGGAACGTGGAGGGGGCGAGGGGGAGCGCAGGAGGAGGAGCTTGCAGGTTTAATAATAAAAAAAACACTCACCTGGAGCTGCCACCCATGACGCACCTCGTCCTTCCTGGTCCCACAAGCACTGGGACATCATCACAGACTCAATGTGCAATCCCTGTGCTGCTCCTATACTGTAAAAACAGTGCAGGGATTGGCCTGAGCAGGCTGGAAAGATGCTCAGCTCAGACCAGGGAGTCTGTGCGGGTTTCTCAAGCCTGGCTGTGCAATGCTGCCAGGCGGGAGAAACCTAAGTACGCATGTGTGTTTTGGTCGGCCTGAGACTGCCAGCCAAACACATATGCGCACTTGGGGAGTGCACATAGCATGCCTCCGCCCCCCCCTTAGCACATTGCTTTCATGTAATTTCACTGAATTTATGCACAGAGGTATGAAATCTTGTGTAATTATGCGAAAAGTAAATCTGTCATTCAGTACTATATTTTAACTTCAAATGCGTCCTCTCATGCAAGGACAACTTTTGTGCTAAAAAAGTGCAAAATTAAAGCACCACAAATTACAGCTGCTCACATTGTGCTGTTTCTGTGTGTTTCCAATAAAATATAGAATACAAAATTATAAGTGGTAGTAGCCAGTTTATACTAAAGTGTCATGTAGTTCTTAGGACCCCCTAGCACCTGTGTGTTTTGGATGACCTAAACTTTGGGCTTGGTGTGCAGACAGACTCTGGAAACCCCCACAGGATGAGTCAGTCGTTAGACCAGCTAGCTCTACAGTGCCACTACCACCCCCCTGTATTCTACAGCGATGTAGGGAGTTTTCTGGCGACCAATGAACATAACAACCATGATTATGGGAGGGAAACAATACAGTATATTTGGCGCAGTTACTCTTGCTTACTTTTCTCAGAATACACATAGAATGGAGATTGGAATGGTTTTAATAATTATTTATTGATCAAACGTCAGTCTAGCATGAAACATATTCACTGCGACAATCAAAAGACAAAAGCAGACAAATGTGTTCGCTAGCACCAATACCATAAATAGTAGATACCAGTGCCGGCTCACTGAGGGAGTGCTGCGGGGCAGGGGAGGGACAAGGTGGGGGGTAGTGGAGTCCGCCATACAACAGACAGGAGTAAGGTAAGTAATTAATTAACCTACTTACTTTGCATGTGCTGTATCGCCTAGTTGGCGATGCAGCTCGTGCAAGACAAATAGTTTTATTTATTTAATTACTTACTTTACTCTTGTCTGTCGTATGTCGGACTCCACTACCCCCACCCTGCCCCTCCCCCGCCCACCACACTGTCCCACAGCACTCCCACAGTGAGCCACCACTGCTAGATACATTTCTACCATAGTGCTAATAAGATGAGTAAAAGCAGATTATATAAAACAATAGCATTGGCGTACTCCTATGATGCGTAGCCTACCTAAAGGTACCAAGTGCTAGGGTAAATCCTATTGGAGCCAAGAATTCCCTGGGGAAGTGCTAACACCTCACCTGATGGTTCTGAATGAAGGACCCTGTCTCTCCATTGCGGATGGCACCCGGCAAGGGATGTCAGTTCTCTGCCTGTTGAAGGATCAGCCTGCAGAGCCTTGGTCCAGCCTGAAAAGGAATTCTCCTCTATTTTGTAAGGGGGAGTGAGGGTCTTTTATACTAAAGTGGTCACTCCAGGGTTTCTTATAGAATCGATATGTTTTGAAAACATTCGCTAATCCTTTGCTAAACAAAAATGATCATGCACAGCTTGCTGTTGGCCATGGATGAAAAAAGTGGTGACCCTTATACAGAACAAATCTGCCATGCCTGGGGACATGTTTATGTATGTCAGGTACAGCGATTAAGATAGGGTACCAAGAACCTGGTGTCAAAAAGACAGAAGTAAGCTACTAGGTAGAAGGTCACCTGTGTAGGGCCGTTATGTCGTTGTCGATGGGACAAAATGTATGTAATCTGTATGTACATGATGGGACTATCTTAAAGGACATGACACTCACTCCTCATCCAGAGGTCAACAAGGTCAGCTAGGTAACAGTAATGAATACTAAAAAAGACATCAAAATCATGTATATTAAAACAACCTAAAAAACACTTAAAAAGTGTTTTAAAAAGTCCATAAAAGCAAGGTCTATAGTAAAAGCAGTCTTCCCTAAAAAAGCATTCAAAAAAGGTCCTTTGTATGTTTGAATATATTGTCATTGTTTTTCTGAGCACTTTTAAATCCAGAGGAGAGGCCAGATTGTTTTAGAATCCTACGCTGAAGACTCAACATCACTGAACATGGTATACGTACTGGAGGCAGTCCCTCCAGTACTTCCAGTATGATATCACGTGAGCAGAGGTGATCATCACTGGTACCCTTGGCAGCCGTCGGGGAAGAATTAGATGCCTGTGTGCCTGAGACTGATGCCTGCACATCTGTGGTGGAGCAAATCGCCGTTCAAACAAGAGCTGAAGTGTCCTGTGGAGGCTATAGGAGCGCCATCATCAACATGGGAATACGCTGTGAACAACTGTGCACATGGCCCCACAAAGATGCCAGGAGCATGTCTACGTCTGGCGCGCAAACAATGGAAGTGTCAGACAGAGTTCCAACATGCGTCCGATTCCACAAAAGATGCAGCAGATAACTGGCGGAATGCAGTCAAGTCAGGCCGGTCTGAAAGACAGGAACCGATGCTCACTCAGCCCTCGAAGCAGAGGTATGCTCATGAAGAACACCAATGACTCACAACAAGGTCGCTCCAGCAGTGTTCTCTCCATGTCTTGGGTATTGCCGACATCCATTGCAAAGCAATAGAATTAAAAACCAGGATGCCCAACGCTGAAAGCAGGACCATAGGCAGCCCTCCAAAACACTTCCAAGTACGGAGTGTATGAATGATGGAATCACTCCAAAAATGGTTTGAAAGGTGGTTAACAGACCTGATCCAATGCTCTTATATAAGTGTACTATCCCCCGCGTATCTGACATTTTAAAGATACAATGGACCATTTCTCCGAAATGGAGCAGGAATTTCGTTGGAACCAGAGCCTGTACCTCTGCCGAAGACTTTGAAACCAGGAGATCAAAGATCTCTCAGGCTGAAGTTAAGAATACATTTTGCTGAAACAGCATTGCTTTCAGTCGGCTCAGAGAATCAAACCCTATGTTGGAAACATTCAGTGAAGGCCACAGTGGTGCCTCCCTAACTGTGCGAGCTAGGCGTGATTGGCAGTCTGATATAGCCATGAATTAACCATTCCGTAGATGTTGACTCTCCAACAATAAAAGGTAACTTCTCTAATTTTTCAATGAGCAGCTTGGTGTACTTTGCATCTCTGCGTTCCATGTTTATTTGTCTGTTGGTTAGATTGTAAGCAAAAAACAGATTTGTGTCTTTAATATATCGACATGGAACGTGGCTAGAACGCAATGATTGAAGCGTCCAGTTAAAAATCATAATAGTGCGCAGCTGGCATTGCCCATGTTGTAGAATGGACAAATCTTGTTCCATTATGTCAATAGTTGAGGACACAATGTTACCCAGTGAATAAATACAAGACCAGAGTGTGGTCATGCCATTGTCAACCACAGCTAAGACCCTTTCTAGGTTAATTCTATTGATTTCACAAAGTCTCTCAGCAGCTTTTTGTTGGGAGACTTTCCAGACTTCATTGTAGATGGCATATAAGAAGCGTTTCCTACATGGTTTCTTGGGACTTAATAAGAAATCCCTAAGATCCATGTTGTTTGACAGAAGGGACAAATGTTGTTTCACCTGTGATATTGTCGAGGTCTTTGGCCAATCTAGGCACAACTTCCCGACACTATAGGAAGTCACTACCAAGGGTTGTCTGTGTGTACGTAGCATGGGTCAGGCCTATGGATACTAAACCCTTGGGTTGTACCCTTGACTACTGAGTTACACATATTCATGTCTACAGGCCAAACGCACCAACCTTTCCAAATGGGAGCTGATGAATTGTATGGACTTATATCATGAGTACCCTTACTTGTTAGTGTGTTATTTGAGATACCCTTAATTAGTGTGGGTGAAGGGATGCCCATGTGTTTTCAGGTCTTTCATTTTATCAAACCTGTAACAGGTAGTCTGTTGCACTGTTCTGTTCAGGTAAAATTATATGTAATGGTATAAGGTACGCTCTAAATGAAGCCTCAGTTCCCTGAACCTGTCACTCTCTTGTCCCTCGAGTAGATTTTGTGTCTATGGTGTCTCTCCAGTAAACCCTGAAAAGACAGCTGGGAAATAAAAGGTGCTGAATATATCAGCTTAATGTTAGTTAGCATAATCTTCTTCATTGTTGCATTAGTCTTTGCAAGTTTGTAGTAAAAAGATTCTGGGTCTATTGTATTGAACCCTGAGAAGTATGCGAATTTCTGTGCGAATGTGGCAGAACTACCCTTTGGTGGTGTCGGGCAATGATCCCATTGATGGTTAGTGTTAGCAGTGCGAGGTACACTTGCCCTATGCAAAAAATGATGGCCATAATGCTGGTAACAAAACATGATATCATAATCAGTTGTAGCTTCGTACAATTCCCTGTAAGAAAATACACCAGACTGTTCTAAATCTGAAAGAATAGTATTTACAGTTTCAATGTCCCAATCACAAGAGAGTGTACTGGGGGTAATGAAATCATTTAAAGAAATTTTAAACAAATGTAGAATTTTCAAATGTTCAGTGGGAACAAATATATCATATGAAACTTCATCCCAAACCATGCCATCAGGTACTGGATTTGCTGTAATGTTCACCAGGGACAAGTCTATTTGCTTATGGTGTGATGACTTATGTGGTTTCAGGACCAAGTTCACAGATTGTACCGCAAAGCGTTCTGGGAGATAATGTCAGTTTAGAAGCAGAAAAAAGACAGTCAATGTTCCAATCCAAATTAACAGGTATACTACCCCTATTGCAAACCAAATATGCAACCAAGGTGACACTAAGTACGTCTTTTTGAGAAAAAGGTAGGATTCTTGAAGTCCCTCTTTCTTTGAAATGGGTGGCGTTTGATCAGGTTTACTTGGATCTGAGGAGAAATCATCGAAGTTGATGAAGTAGCCAGAATCAGTTCAATCTATCTTTTGTAGCTCTGTAGGTTTTGTAGAACTGGCAGATGTGTCTTTGAAGGCAAATTAATATAGACGTCATTGTTGGGCTGAATTGCAACTTTTGTTGGTGTGTCTTCTTGATGTTTATCCATTTTAACTGGAATAATTTGTGCTCCAATATTTGGTACTCCTTCACTTTGTGAGTGTTGAAAGGTTATTAGTCTTTCCATCTGACCTTCCTGTATAGTAGCAAGAGGAGATCTCCGTCTACTCAGGACCCCACGCAGACTGCTGTTGAGAATAAGCCACAAGATGCGATTTGATCAGATCAATGGAGACAAATCTTTTCTCTTTTTTGCCGGCAAGAGGCAGAAGAAGTACTGTTCTTGTTCCCACAACCACCAGGACAGGTACAGGTGATCTGTAATTTGGCCCAAACTCCCTTCTTTCCATGATCCTTTCGCAGACCAGGTCCACACTCTACAGGACCCAGGCAGGTCTTGCTGAAACTTTTTCACTTCCCCAGTGGCGTTGCGTTTGACATGCATGTTGCTTCGTAACACCCAGAATTCATTGAGTTCCTGTAAAAGAGCCAAACGGTCATTCAGTTCAAATGGTTTTGCATCTGCCACTCTGCTGGCAGAATCGAGATCAGGTAACCACATTCTTGTCCCAAACAGAATTTTATAAGGGGTACGGTCTCCCAAGAATTTACTTGGTCAGTCAGTCAGTCAAGTTTCTTTATTCGATTAATAAAAATCAAAAAAGATAGACACATAATACATTTCATCATTACATCATTACAACATTACAAGCACAGTACATTGATCTATTAATTACGAATTTAAAAAGTGTAAGAAATTCATACAACCATATTTCATGAAATTAATACATATGGATGGTATCTAAAAGTTATAAAAAGTTATAAAAAGTAATAAAAACATCATATATGCTAAAAATGATCAAATATTAATTAGTGAAGACCCTGAGTTTAAGCGATTCTTGTTAATGCGTACTCCCGCAACTAAAAAATTTGCTACATGGAATGTTACTTTTGCGGTGGGTAAAAGTTGCAGGAACATGAGTGCTGGCCTGACCTGTACAAAGCCTGCCTCACGCAAAATTGGTAGCAAGTATTTTTTCCTAATCATGGTGTAGTGATCACAAAACATAATAAAATGTAAAGTGTCCTGAACGGAAAAATGATCACAGTCACAGGGTTTCGCATTCTCTGGTATATCCCAATTTTGATAATGACCAAGCATTAAATGAATAAGGTTAAATCGAAACCTGATTAAAAGAAATCGATGAAATGGTCTGGTTACTAAAATAAGATAGGGTTCAATGCCCGGGACAGTCATTAGTGTGTAATTCTTTCTGACAATTGCCTTATTCAGTTTCTTTCCTTTCTGATATATACATATTAGCCAAAGTACTTTTTACTGTGTTGACATCCGCTTTTGTAATACATTCTGGGGAGAAAAAAAGGTCAGGACGACCCGCATGTGTGAGTTGTAACTTTACATATCTCACCCATGGGATGTTTAAGGCTCAATCCAAGGCTAAACAATCTTTAAGAATTATATGATTTAATGATATCTCCTTGTTGAGCCAGGTTTTTAGCCAGCAAGTAACTGGGGCTAACTTTAATGCGTCTGTTACGTAACCCAGACCCAGTTCCGCGTGTAGTGAGTATATAGGGGTGGAATTAGGGACAGAAAGCAACAATCTCAGAAATGTATTTTCCACCGTTTGAATCTTGTCGTGGTTCGTGTGTGCCCAGATGGCGGAGCCATAATAGGCTATAGACAGGCATTTTGCTTTATATACTTTTATAATAGCCTCCATTGGGCGAGCTCCCAGCATTTTCGTAAATCCAAGCAAAGCTGCAGCCGCTCTAGCTACAGCGTTGCTTTTTGAAAGTTGCTGGGGGCCCCAGGTTCCTCTATCTTCAAATAAGACTCCTAAGTATGGAAAGGATGGGACTCTCTTTAACTCCTGCCCAGTACAAAAAAAAGTTTTAGTTTTCTTTTTTCTACCTGCAGCTCCAGTGATCATGATCTGCGATTTCTGAGTGTTCATTTTCAGATCTAGGGAGGCCATACAATTACCAAAAGAATCCAGTAGATGGCTAAGGGCCACCCCTGAGCGTGCCAAAAGAACGGCGTCATCCACGTACAGGAGGACCGGGATCTTTGTCTCTCCAGCACGCGGGATGTCCAGGGATGCGTCCGCCAAAGCTGGCTCAAGGGCATTAATGTAAAGTGTGAAGAGGAGGGGAGCTAGGATACATCCTTGCCTAACCCCCCTCTCTGATTTAAAATGACAGGTGCACCTGTCCTCCTTGGTGATGCTAACCAGTGGGGGATCAAAGCCCATGTCCAAGAGGACCCCCCACAGCTTCGCCCTGTTAACAAGGTCGAAAGCTGAGGAGAGGTCCATAAAGGCCATGTACAGAGACCCCCCCTGGCGATCGAGTACTTATTTATAAGTAGTTCAAGATTAAGACACTGATCCAGTGTGCTCCTGTTTGCCCTGAAGCCATATTGTGCATTTGACATAATCCCTTTCCCATCGAGCCAGGTGGTCAGTCTCCCCAATAACACTCTACCCAGGATTTTTACACTGGAGTCTATTAGCGAGATCAGCCTATAACAGGCTGGATCTCCCCTCAGACTTTTTTAAAAATTGGGATGATTATCGATTTTGTCCAAGACTCAGGAAAGTTATAGTCTCTTGTGGCATTAAAAAGATTAGTAAGAATTTTGGCCCAAAAAATCGGTGCGCATTTTAAGAGATCGGCGGGTACCCCATCTGGGCCCGGTGCTTTGTTCTTTAGTGTGTCATTTATGGCTTTCTCCACTTCCTCAGCCCTAAAGGCCGGCACCATTACTACATTTCCCGAGTACGTTATCTCATGTGCAGTGTGTGGACTGGATGACTGTATATGTTTCCAAAGTGTGCCACCCACTGTTCATCCGGAATAATGCATTCTACTCCATGGTTCTCTGTGCCCGAGAAGTAGGGATGATTGACCAAAATTTGGAGCTGTCCCGCTGTGCCTCAACCGATAATAAATCATTCCAGGCCTTGTCTTTAATCTTTAGTTTACGGGCCTGGATGGCTTGTTAATATTGTTTTCTAAGGGATGCAATAAGTGCTCTGTCCCTTGGTTTATCTTTTACCGCTGTAAGGAGGACTGAGTGGGCTTTTGTACAATTGGAGTCAAACCATTTTGGGCCCGAACTCAAACCTGGTTTTATTTTTACTGTTAACTCGGCATTGACTTGATGGCATATGACGGTAAAAGCCTCAATTAATGTTATATTTGGGTCGATATTATCCAGGCAAATGCCCACCTCTGCCTCAACCTTAGCCAGGGTATCTTGTAGGAAGGTCATTGGGATTACTTTGTCCCATTTTAGCCTCCCATTCTGGTCTTTAGGGACCAGGTCAGTGGCACAAAGAACCTGCGTCTCAATGCGTCCCAATGGCCCCCATCGAGCAACCTCCAGAATTATGGGATTGTGGTCACTAAAAACAGTGTTCTACCCTGTAATTTATGGCCTGCAATAAAACATAAGTAGAAATGAAAATAAAATCAATAACCGTGCCTGTGTTATTTCCTACATATGTATTCAACCTATGCCCAGTTTCGCAGCATCCAGATTCATAGAGGTTCATTGATGCCAGGAGAAGCTCCAAGGCCTCCCCTTATTTAGTATGTTCAAAGTGCGTCGGGAGCGAGTGAGGGGGGCCCTTGCTATCTTCCCTTAGGCACTCTAAGCTACATGGGTGAATATTAAAGTCTCCCATTAGTATGACCTCAAACTCATGTTTACTAGACTCCCTATACTTGTTCAAGAACTCTCCTAAAGAGTCTAGATGCTCACTTGGGGTGTGACTGACTGGGGAATTATAAAAGTTTATCAATAATAGGTTGGGGGAGTTAGTTATCTTAAGTTCGACAACTATACAATTTCTAGAACCAGAATCAATCTGTTTAACTCTACCTTTAATATTTAATGAGATGAGTGTAACTAGTCCTCCCATCGCTCTGCCAGCCGGGCTAGGTTCGGCTGGGATACTAAAGTGAGTATATCCATCCAGAGCCATGCTATTTCTCGTGTCCCATGTTTCTTGCAATACTATAATTTCATGGGCTCTAATCATACCCAGCCAATTTTCATCCTTGCTTTTGGATCTGAGACCGGCTATATTCCAGCTCAGGATACTACATGTGTTTTTGGGAGGTGATGTGGCAGCGATCTCAGCTTTTTTACCACATTGATTTGGTTGTCAATCAATGTGGTCCATCCCAACAAGTGGCAAAAAACGGTTTGAGAGAGGTATACCCCCGCATGATGTGTTGGCCTTATTCTTAGGGTCCTTTGATGATGTGATATGTTGCTCAGGTGGAATACAGCATGCCCTCGGTCTGGAAGTTCCGTCGTGTGCAAGTATACCTGATTGGGGTTGGCTGTTGGATAATGATACAGGCCGCCTACCGTTCTGTGCATTTAAAGGTGGATAGAAAAAATCCAAAGGATATGGTCTAACCCCCGTTTTTGTAATCTCAGAGCCATCCCAAAACAGTCTATCAGCGGCATTTTTCTCACCAAAATTCACAACAATACAGTCCCCTGGTATTGACTTGGTGCCTTTACCTACCCACCCCACTCTCCTAACCATAGTGATGGATGCAGGTATGTCGTAGTCCCCACTAGAGTAGTGTCTACACCACTCTCTAGTTTTGCTTAGAAGGTCCACTGTAGACTCGGTGGCCCCATGTGCTAGGGGTGCAATCCCGAATAGTACAGCTACAAAGGGGGTGGCATCGGGGGGGAGAGATGCAGCCTAAAATTACTAGCTTTATGAATATTTGTAGTGAGATTTGACTGGGATGTTGTATGTTTTTGGGTGGTGGGATTGATAGCAAGTGCACCGATGAGGGTGTTTTCTTTACTATGGGTCGGATTTATAAGATCACCTCCGTGTTTAGCGTTAATTTTTGCTCGTGTGTCAGGTGTAATTGTGCTTGGACCTGAGCATTCCATTGCTTCCAAAAATATGGGGGGAGCAGGCTTAGGGATGGTGCTCCCCTCCCGGGAGTGCGATAGATAGTCCTTTATAAAAATGTCTATAGTTTCGCACCTTTTTAATAAGCCAGCTACGCAAGCATTAAGTGAGTCCACAATATCTTTAGCAATGCTCACGAGTAGTGGTTCTATTCGTGAGTTAACCAATTCCTCCAGTTTGTCTCCCAAGAATGCGTTCATAATTTGTCCTTGATCTTGATCTACTTGCAAATGTTTCCTTTTACGGACACATTTTTTAGGTTTTGACTGATCCGGATTTGGAGACTTCCTACGGCTGGGCTCCTCCTCCATTGATAGTATACATGTATTGGTGACGATGTCTTGTGGTATGTCAGAAACAGGGATTGTGTTCTCGCGTGGGGATTCTGACGGGGTAGGATGGGTAGAGGACTTGTTGGTAGTGCCATTTAGCCTTTCTAGTTCCAGAACCTTTTCAGCATTTGCGATTTTTTCGTTTATAGCCCCCACGGCAGAAGTTAAATAGGAGATGATGGTGTCAGCCTTATGTGGGACTTTAGCATTTTTAGTACCAACTCCCTCCACTCCCATCAGTTTTCGCTTACCCATGGTTAGCAGGTTAGAGGGGTGGCCCGGCCTGGCCCCCTCTGGCCCCTAACAGCCACAGACGGCCCGCCCTCTGCCCGGGCTCCGCCCGGCGCCGTCCGCGCGCATCCCGCGGTGCGGCAGGCGCCTCTCTCCCTTGTAGCGCCTCCGGGCGCAGGAATGCCATCACAGGTGTTGCGCCGGCGGCTGGGGCAGCTGGGGGATGTAGTTTCCACTGCAACCGGACCATCAGGAGTGTAGCCAGCAGCCGTTGCCCTCACGGCACGGTAGGGGTAAAGGAGATGTCGGTGTCCCAGCAATTGTCTATGCAAGCCGTTCCCCTCACGGCGCTTGTCACTGAGAGAGTCTGCTTTTTAACAGTATTGCCTTCCTTCTGGCGTCTCACCTCCCGATAATATTAAAGTTGAAAGTTTAACGTCTTCTGCTTTAAAGTCCTGGGAAGGTGCAACAAGTACTTGTACAATGTTTTTTCTGGCCGTTTTTTTCCCGTAGTCTGTGCCCCACCGCCTGCTGGAAGCTCCACTAGCGTTCGGATGCTTGCTACTCGAATCTGCACAATCAGTCACAGGTGTGCACAGGTGTGCACAGCCCCCGCGCAGCCCAGCCGGGGGAGGTTTGGGAGTGAACGCCGTGAACGCCATAGTCCGATGAGCGCTGCTGCCGACGCCCTCACCGGGACCAGCGAGCCCCGCAAAACACACACCGAGTGACCTCCAACGCCGAAACCAGTGCAAAGTCACAAGAAAGAAAAGGTCGCCCAGTCGGCAACCAGCTCAAGACCACTGCCGCGCCACACCGCCGAGCTGCAAACGCTCGCCTCTCACGGTAGGATTCTTCGAGTCATGCCGGCCACCCTCAGAGTGTATTGCGGCGTTGCAGAAGGCAATGTGGTCGGATAGCAAGAATTTTCTTGGTATATTATTGAGTACCTTCTGGACCCCATATAGGTGGCTGATCCAACTACCACCTGCACCTAATTCCCTAGCTGTTAAGGATTGCTTCAGATGCCGGCTGTTGCACTCCACCACCCAATTTCCCTCAGGATGGTAGGGGGAGGAGTACCGCAAGGCCACAGCCATACTTTCCAGGGCTTCCTTATAAGCCAGAGGGCTTAACGCATGGCCACGGTCGGAATGTTATGTGCCAATTGCGTATGTCCTGATGAAGACTTGCAAATCCTTTATAACAGTTCAAGTGTCAGCCAAGTACTGGGGCCAAACCCACAGGAATCCAGAGCATGAATCCACTGCCACCAAGATGTACTTGTAAGCTCCGTCTGAATTTTAGGGGCTGCAGTGGTCCAAATAGGCATATGCGAAAGGTCTGTTTGAAATCAGTAATGGTTTTTGTGCTGGCCTGTGAATGGTGGAACCCTTCAACTGCAGGCAAATATCACACTTCAGGACATAGTCCTTTGTTTCTTTTGTCAGTCTCGACCACCAGTAATGCTGGTTCAATAATTGTTGCTGTGACTCCCTAGTGTGCAGAACCCAGACCCTTGTGTGCAGCTAGAATAAAACCTAACCTGCGATCTATGTTTGGTACTACTCTATCCCCCACTCCTGGAATTTGAGCATACAGTGTGTTTTGCACATCTAACTTATAGGAGTATTTGAGTGGAAAGCCTTTTGGCAGTACAGCAGAGCCATTCCTTGTGGCATTGATAGCTACTAGTATATCTCTGTCTATTCTCGTGTGTAAACGAGTCATTGCAGCAACAGCAGCAGTTCGCACTGTCGACTTGGCTTCATCAGCCAGTGAATTCCCTTCAACATGTATGCCAACATGCTGATGACTCATGATGTGAATAACTTGAGCCCTTGTCACGCATGCTTTCAGCTTTGCCACTTGTTCCCATAACAACGCATGTTTTCTCGTGCCACCATTGGCGTCATTAAACCCATTCTTGTCCAAGTAGTGAAGATATTCATTGTAAGATTGCACACAGTAAAATGAATCACACACAATCTGTCTGGGGAATTCCTGATCTGTATACTGTAGTGCTAGTATCAGGGCTTTCAGTTCTACCAGCTGCGCTGTACAATCTCCCAGAGATTGTGTAGTCATATTGCTAGGATTGAACTGTTACTATAGCACACGCAGTGCTATATTGCTGTTTACTTCCAATGGCAGTTTGAGCAGAAACGTCAGTGTAAATGATGCCTACAATATGATATAGAGGCAGGATTTCATTTAGGAGAGGTTATTCTTGCTAGTGTTTTCAGTGTGGGTTCGTATCTATATACTACATCTGCTGCAGTGAGAGAACTAGCCATTTGTATCCAACGTGGATGCAATGCCTTTGCTTTTGGAATGCTGACTTTGGTTACCGCTTCGCTTCTAAAGTCGGTATCGGGGTTACAACGATGATGCGTTTCCCCCAGCACTAGTGCTCTTTCTCTCCCTACAGCAGTCTGTACTGCTGTCTTTATTTTTTCTGTAGCTGCAAATCGATTCTCAGCATTCGTGTACAAAAGCGATTTGTATGTGATTGGAAATGTCTCTCCTTCATTGAACGTGATATAGGTACTACCCGGGGACAACCCGTATTGCCAGGTTGCAGATGTTTACTTGTGTCTGCAAGTGTTTTGAAGCTATCATGTCAGCTTGAACTGAACGTAGAGTGTCGGTATGTTTGTGAGTCCACTTGTTCGTTGTGAAAAGTGGTCTGATTAAGTCGTAGAAAGGTTTGACTCTTTCTGCGTAGTCCTGAATATATGTTCTGCCGAAATTTAGAAATCCTAAAAAGTAAACCCTTCAGAGTCTTTGGAGGTTGGATTAGCGCACGTTTATCTAAAACATTTGTGGCCACGCTTTTCCCTTCACTTGACAGCTCATATCCCAAAAATAGGATGCTGAGATGGGCAATTTTCGAATTTTTGAAGTTAAGTTTGTAGCCCAAATTGGCAAAACCAACAATTATGTTGTCGTCTGTCAGATAAATCTCATCTATGTAGGAGTACGACACTGTCTCTTCATTGCAAGCTTGTAAATAAACCTGGGTGTAAACTCTGCTCCACTCGTGGAGTTTGCGGAGTTTTGGCAACTCCGCGTTCCATGTAGAACGCAGAGTTACCCAAAACTCTGCGCTCCACAGCGGAGCTAGGTTTTTTGTGTGTTCACGCGCCTGTAGTTAAATAGGAGCCTAGTTCTTTCTTTTAAGTCATTTTTCATCTTTTATAAAGGAAATATGTTGCACAGTTCACTGCATTTTCTCCAACTTTTGAAATGTATTTGCAATATTTATTTCATTCACTAGCCCTGTAGTCTGCCAATAGGAATTTCAGCCAGTAGGTCCAGAGCTATTCAAGGGTGCATGAAACAACTGTTTATGTTGTGTCTGTTGAATTTAAACATCATTTAGGGCATGGATGGCTTATGATTGAAATGTAAAAATATTTTTGAGGGGTATTTCACATTTTTTCATGTGTTTTTGTTAGATGTATATGGTGTGGTTGTTGTGTAACTTGCAAACCTTTTTTATTCCTTGGGATTTTCAGTTTTGGAATTGTTGCATTAAAGCTGTGTTGTTTGCATGCCTCCTTTGTCTGGCCTGTGTGTGAGTGTGTTTCTAATAGTGGGCCAGTATTTGCCTTGGCTAAACCTCCCTGTGTGGCCAGGGGCAATTTATTTTTAAAGTCTGTGTCCATCCATATAGGTCGGCTTGAGTTCATTGTTTTCCAGGCCTCCTGCTTGTTGTGAGTGACCATGTGGCCGGTGGCCATTTTGCAGTGGTAGTGAGTGTGCTTTTGCCATAGGTCTGCATGTCTTTCCTATGTTCCTCTTGCTTACTGCTTCTTGTTGTTGTGGCCTAGCCATGTGGCAGGCGGCCATTTTGTAAAGACAGCCAGTGTGCTTCTGCATTAAGTCTGCAAGCTTTCCATTTGGTGGCCATGCCTTGTTGTTGTTTTGCATGCAATTCTTTCTTCTTTTACCCAGCAAAATAATGTAGAGCAGTTCACTACATTTTCTAATACATTTGCAATATTATTGATTTGAATTGATTCACTATGTGGCCTAGTCTGCCAATGGGTTTTCCAACCAATAGGCCCAGAGCTACTCATTATGGGTGCATGAAGCAACTGTTTTTGTGGTGTCTGTCGAAATAAAACATCATTTAGGTTATGGGTGGCATTGTATTGCATTGCAACATGTGTGTTTTTTTTGTATTTCACTTTTTTCGTGTGTGTTAAATAAGTGTCTTTGTTGGATATGTGTGGTTGTTGTGTAACTTGTAAACCTTTTTAGCCCTGTGGAGTTTTGTTTTTGGCATTGTTGAATTAAAGCTGTTTTGTTTAGCAGGCATGCCTCCTTTGTCTGGCCATTGTGTGAGTGTGTGTGTTTGGAATAGTGGGCCAGGATTTGCCTTGGCTGAGCCTTCCTGTGTGGCCAGGGGCCATTTTGTAAAGTCTTTGTCCATCCTTATAGGCCTGCTTGAGTTAATTGTATTCCAGGCCTCCTGCTTGTTGTGAGTGACCACTGACCATGTGGCTGGTGGGCATTTTGTGATGGTAGTTAGCGTGCAGCTTAAGCCATAGGCCTGCATGTCTTTCTTTTGTTCCTCTTGGCTTACTGCTTCCATCCCCATTGTCAGCTGCAGCTCCCTGAATGCTGCATCCCAAGTGATGCACAATGCCAAACAGGTTCCATTACATTTTTATTTTTGTTGTTGTTTTTCTTTCCTATCCTTCCTGAGTGTACACTGTACACCATAAAAGTTCTTGTTGTCAAAGTCTCATAAATGGCTACACTGTTGTTATGTTTTTTTAACCCCTTCGATGCTCATGACGGAGTGGTTCCGTCATGAGCATCGGTTGGGCAGTGCTCATGACGGTACCGCTCCGTCATGAGCACAACCCGTGGGTGAAGCGCTTGGGCATTAATCTTGCCCCCACAAATGGGGATGGCAGCTGAAGAGTTTCCGCCACCACCCCGACTCCCCCAAGCTTCCCCATGACGTCAGCACGCACAGCGCGCACCGACGTCATCAGGAAGCGCTGGGATGCCTGGCCCATGCAGGAGGAGGGAGGTTTTGGGCTCCGGTGGGGCCGGGGGTGGGATTTTTTTAAAGTATTGAGGCATCAGGGGAGTGGAAAGAGTATTTCCTTTCCCCTGATTTCTCAATACAGGGCATTCCTGCAGCACGATCGTGCACAGCGTCACGATCGTGCTGCAGGAATGCCCCCACTAGGCACCAGGTATGCTTTTTTGTTGAAAAGGAAGCGACCCCTTGGGCAAGGGTCTTTTCCTAAAGGGGGCAAATATTTTAAAGACTATTTTGCTCCCCCTGGTGCCAGATCGCCTTGGTTTTTTGGCATTTCTGGCCCCAGGGGGGGGCAGAAAAGCCCACTAGAGCCAGGGATTTTTTATTTATAAAAACGGAAGCGACCCCTTGGGAAGTGTCGCTTCCAGGCCCCAAATTAAAAAAAAAATGTGTACTCTGCCCCCAGATCGGCCTGTGTATTTGGCCTTTCTGCCCCCAGGTGGGGCAGAATATCCCACTAGACACCAGGGATTCCTTGTATTAGCTAAAGGAAGTGACCCCTTGGCCCAGGGTTGCTTCCTTAGGGGCACATTTTTTTAAGTCTTCTCTGCCCCCCCTAGGGACTGTTTGCCTTGGTTTTTTGGTGTTTCTGGCCCCAGGGGGGTCAGAAAAGCCTACTAGAGCCAGGGATTGTTTATTTAGTAAAACAGAAGCGACCCCTTGGGGAAGGGTCACTTCCAGGTCCCTAATTTAAAAAAAATATGTACTCTGCCCCCCTGTGGGCAGATCGGCCCGTGTATTTGACCTTTAATACCCCACTAGATGCCAAGGAATCCTTTTATTATCTAAAGGAAGGGCCCTCTTGGGCAAAGGTCGCTTCCTTAGGGGACACATTTTTTAAAAGTCTTTTCTGCCCTCCTGGGGACTGTCTGTCTTGTCTTTTTGCATTTCTGGCCCCAGGGGGGGGGGGGGGGCAGAAAAGCCCACTAGAGCCAGGGATCTTTTAAAAAAAATGGAATTGACCCCTTGCAGAAGCCTGTATATTTGGCCTATCTGCCCCCGGAGGGGGGGGCAGAATACCCTCTAGACACCAGGGACTTATTTGAAATTAAAATGGAAGTGACCCCTTGGGCAAGGGTCGCTCCAAGGGGCCATATTTTTTTTATAAATTTGGTTAATGTGTTTTCTGACCCTCCCGGGGACTGATTTGCCCTATTTTTGTGTGGCCTTTTTATCCTAGGTGGGGGGTGGGGCAGAAAACCCTGCTAGGCACCAGGGATTTATTTATTTTGCAAGGGGGGAATATTTCTGTTTGCTGTTTTCTGCCCCGCCCTTAGACAAGCTCACCCGATCCTTTGGGCAAGTTTACCCTCATTTTTGCACAGCCCTATTAGAAGGCCCGTCTGGCAGATTGACCAATTGGGTAGTGACATAGTGTGTTATATTAATTCTTTTATTTTTTGTGAATTGTAATTGTAATGCTTTTTTCACCCTTTCTGTTCTAGTTGAAAGCTTTTGCTCTTCAGACTGTTCCAGGTTACAGTTTAGTTACTTTTGGTTCTGCTGTTTGTGTAGTTGCTTGTGTTTGGTAAGAGCCTTTTTTTTGTACAATGTAAATATTTTTCACTTCTCTGCATGAATCTTTTTCTTGCAAATGGTGTAAGAATTGCAGTATGTTTGGCTTCTGTTTTTTGAGTGTCAAAAACATTTTGCATTTGTGCTCGATGTGTATTTTGTTATTTTGTGAGTAATTGGTTTTGTTTTTTTTCTTTCTAGGGGGATATCGTTTTTGCTGTCTCTCTGCAGAGTAGGTGCTGGTGAGTGTAGCGGCCACTTGCAAGTGAATTGTATAGTTTTTGAGTATATTGATCTTTGTGATAAAGGCACACATTTTCTTTTACTTACTTATTTTGCATAGTGTCGGTTGTTGTTGACATATTTGTGTGGTTTCCTTTCTTAGTAAGGTTAATGGCTAGTAGCAGGAATACTGCTCAGCAGGTTGTTGGTATGCTTTTTGAGTCTTCCTCTGACCATGGCCCAGAGAATGACTCTGATTCTGAGGCAGAGGTGGGAGGGGAAGATTCAGGCAGTGAGTTTTCTCTCCAATTGGCATCATCGGATGGTGAAGCTACTCTCAGTGCGGAAGAAGCTACTCTTAGTGCGGATAAAGTGCGTGTGGTAGAGGAGGACATTGATTTGCTGATAGTGTGGCAAGAGGCATATGGGCTACAGCCTGGGCTGCAAGACTTCCCATTGGTGTAATGCGGCAAGAGGCATCTGGGATGCAGCCTGGGGATGCAAGGCTTCCCGTTGGTATAGTGCGGCGAGAGGCATCTGGGCTGTAGCCTGGTGCTGCAAGGCTTCCCGTTGAAAGTGCTCACGTCTGGGTTGCCCCAGGGATGGTGCAGCCGGCATTGCCAGATTTTACTGGTGTTCCAGGGTGTAGAGTGAATACTGAAAACTTTTTGCCAATACATTTTTTTCAGTTGTTTATGGATGATGTATTTTTGGCAGAGATTGTTGAGCAGATTAATTTTTTTGCCAAACAGTTTTTGAGGGACAACAGTGCCAGCCTTAAGCCCCACTCTATATCTACTCGGTGGACTCCCACAAATCTGGAAGAGATGAAGAAGTTCTTGGGTTTAACTTTTTTGATGGGCTTGCTAAGGAAGCCACCAATGTCTTCATATTGGTCTATTAGTCCCTTGATGCCAACTGCTATATTTCTGGCAGTCATGAGTCATGATAGGTATTTGCTTCTGCTTCGGATGATGCATTTTGTCGATAATGGTTTAGCGTTGCCACAAGATCACCGTCTTTTTAAGATTCGGCCTGTCATTGATCACTTTGTTGATTGATTTTCTGAGATCTATGCTTCAAGGAAAGAATTGCAGTGGATGAGTCTTTGGTGTTGTTCAAGGGCTGCTTGCTTTTTTGGCAATACATTCCTAGTAAGAGGGCATGCTATGGAATTAAGCTGTATATGGTGTGTGACAGTAGTAGTGGATATGTCTCTAATACCAGGGTGTACAACGTAAGGAATCCAGGATTAACCCCTCTGTTTGTCCGTCCACTTTAGGAGTGACTGAGAAAAATTGTGTGGGAACTTGGTAGAGGATTTTTTAACAAAGGCCACCATTGATATGTAGATAACTTCTACACTGGTGTGCAGTTGTTCAGGGAAAAAGCCAAAGTGGACACTTGCTTGTGGCACAATCCGCTCTAACCGTAAAAGTTTCCCAAAAGAACTTGCTTGTCAAAAGCTTGTGCGGGGACAGTGCAGTGCATTGCGGTGTGAGGAGCTTGTAGCTATGAAGTTTTCAGATAGGAGAGATGTCTACATGCTGACTACCATCTATGATGAAAGCACTGCACCTGTGACTGTTTGGGGTCAGGCTGCTGAAGCACGCAAACCTGTGTGCATTTTAGACTATCATAGGCACATGGGTGGTGTTGACAGAGTAGATCAGAGGTTGGAACCTTACGCTGCTCTTCGTAAGGCTTACATTTGGTACAAGAAGTTGGCTATCCATATTTTTCACTTGGCAACCTTTAATGTTTTCGTTTGTTCCAGGATTCTTGTCCTGAGTCAAAGATGCCTATTGCAAGGTTCAGGAGTCTGTAATAGGCAGCCTTCTTTTAGTGGAACAGGCAAGTGTTCCTAGAGTTGGAGTGGTGGAGGATGTTGCTAGATTAAACGATCGCTACTTTCCTGATCACTTTCCTCCCACACCCTCAAAAGACTTTACCAGTAGGAGATGCAGAGTCTGTTGGCTTATAGGTATGCGGAAGGAGACTCGTATGTACTGCCCCAAGTGTCCTTCTAACCCTGGGCTGTGTGTGTCTGATTGTTTTAGAATGTACCACACACAAAATAATTTTTGGGAGCATCCATGAGTGGTAAAGTGAACTGCCTTTTTGTTCAGTTTCAAGGTTGGCATTTGTGTAGTGTATTTAGTTTCAGATTTTGTGTTAGTAGACTTGTATCTATTTGCAATTTGTTTGTGTTTTCTTATTTACATTAAAAAAATCCTAAATGTGATGGCGGTGTGCGTGGAGTAGCGCTTGTCTGGCGGTGTGCGTGGTCTGGCGCTTGGCTGGCGGTGTGTCTGGACTGGCGCTCGGCAGGTGGTGTGCATGGACTGGCGCTTGATTGGCGGTGTGTTTGTACTGGCCCTTGGCTGGCAGTGTGTTTGGACTGGCGCTTGGCTGGCGGTGTGCGTGGACTGACACTTGGCTGGTGGTGTGCGTGGACTGGTACTTGGCTGGTGGTTTGTTTTGATTGGCACTTGGCTGGTGCTGTGTTTTGATTGGCGCTTGGCTGACGGTGTGTTTGTACTGGCGTTTGGCTGGCAGTGTGTTTGTACTGACACTTGGCTGGCGGTGTGCGTGGAATAGCACGTGGCTGGTGGTGTGCGTGGACTAGCGTTTGGCTGGCGGTGTTCATGGACTGGTGTTTGGCTGGCAAAGTGTGTGGACTGGCGCTTGGCTGGTGGTGTGCGTCGACTGGTGCTCAGCTGGCAGTGTACATGGACTGGTGCTTGGCTGGCAGTGTGTGAGTAGTGACTAGCTGCTGGTCACTACACACACTGCTAGCCAAACGCCACTCAATGCAATCCGTAAGCTGGTGTGGTTGCTGTGTCAGGAATGTGGGTGTGTGAAAGTGATAGGCCCTTAAATGGCACTGTCTGCTGGTGTGAGTGTTGTAATGTGCTGGGCCCGCGGCTGGCCTTGTGAATGGTTTTGTATGTGGCACACGTATGAAAGGTTTATGAATGGCCTGTAAAGAGGTTAGTGCCTTGTCGTGGCTTTACAGCTCATGAGCTGTGAGTCAATGGTTCAGTTTCTTGTCCTTACAATTAACAGTGCATTTCATTATTGTGAAATCTCTGGTTAATACAACTGTATATACTGAACCATCACTCACCCTCTTGCCAAATCCAACCAGTATGTATGTGTGCTTGAGGAGTATGTGGTTGTGCATAAAAATTTGTTGTTTTTGTTTTTGCCAAGCAGGGTTTACCTTGTCCTTTTTTGTGAATGTTGTAATGTGTTGATTTTGTGCCTGGTGGTGTGAATGATCTTGTGTGTATCATCTATGAAAGGTGTGTGAATGGTCTGTAAAGTGGTTGGTGCCTAGAAGTGGCTTTACAGCTCACGAGCTGCGAGTCAATGGTTCAGTTTTTTGTCCATTCAATTAATGACAGTGCATTTCATTTTTGTGAAATCTCTTGTTAATACAATTTTATTTACTGAACCATCACACGCCCTTGTGCCAAATCCAGCCAGTATGTGTGTGTGCTTGAGGAATAGATGGATGTGCAGTAATCTTTGTCTGTGTTGTCTCTCTGCCAAGCTTTACATTTCATCTAAGAATAACCTAACAACTGTAGTATTTGTTGTAAACTAAACACCCATGGGAGTGCATGGTGATGTTTCTCTTGTGGATCCCAACAAGTTGTCTTACCCACAATGTCCTGCAAACTTCAAAATGTGACTGTGATATTTTCCTTGCATTATTGTGCCCAAATGTTTACACTGCAGAAAGTAACAACAAATTTCCAACCCCCCAGCATTTCTCCAAGTATCCCAGTAGAAATGGTACCTCACTTGTATGGGTGGGCCAAGTAGCAGTGGCAGGGAAGGGCCAAAACCTATTGATGCAATATCAAAATTACCTATCACAAACCAACCTGGTTTTGCATGGGGGTCCCATGAGTTTTTGGCCCGGGGCTCGGCAGCCATCTAAGGAAACCTACCTAACCCATACATTTTTGGAAACCAGACACCTGGGGGAATCTAGCGAGGTATGGCTTGCATGGGTCCCTCATCATTCTCCTACCCAGAATCCCATGCAAACCTCAAATTCACCAAACAATTCACTTTTTTCTCACATTTCTGTGTCGGAAAGTTCTGGAGTCTGCGTGGATCTACAATTTTCCTCTCACCCTGTGTTCCCACAGGTCTCCCGATAAAAAATGGTACCTCAATTGTGTGGGTAGGTCAAGGACCCGCAAAAGGCAAGGGTCCAAAACCTATTGAGGTGACATCACAATTACCTATCACAAACCAACCTGGTTTTGCATGGGGGGTCCCATGAGTTTTTGGCCCGGGGTTCGGCAGCCCTCTAGGGACACCTACCTAACCCATACATTTCTGGAAACTAGACACATAGGGGAGTCCAGCGAGGTATAGCTTGCATGGGTCCACCATCATTCTCCTACCAAGAATCCCCTGTAAACCTCACATTTCGCCCAAAAATTCACATTTTCTCATGTTTCTGTGTGGGAAAGTTCTGGAATCTGTGTAGATCCACAAATTTCGTCCCACCCAGCGTTTCATCAGAAAACCTGCCTGTCATTTTTCACCGCGAAATTGAGGTGTGTCCATGTTGCGTTTTGCGCCATTTCCTGTTGCGGGCACTAGGCCGATCCACATAAGTGAGGTACCATTTTTCTCATAAGACTTTGGGGAACGTGGGGTAGGTAGAAATTAGTGGATCCACACAGATTCCAGAACTTTCCACCACAGAAATGTGGGGAAAATTTGTTTTTTTTTACAATATTTTAGGTTTGCAAAGGATTCTGGGTAACAGGACCTGGCAGGAGGCAGTTAAGTTACCCCATCCTGGATTCCCCCCTGTGTCTAGTTTTAAAAAACGTATAGGTTTGCTAGGTTTCCCTAGGTGCCGGCAGAGTTAGGGTTACAAAACTACAGCTAGACACTTTGCAAAAAAAGGGTAATTTTTCATTGTGAAAATGTGGTGTGTTCATGTTGGGTTTTGAGCCATTTCCTGTTGTGGTCCCTATGCCTACCCACACAAGTGAGGGACCATTTTTATCGGGAGACTAGGGTAATTTAGATTTGTAAAGCAACTGTTATTACCTATTGACTGCATTTCTGCCTTCCAAATGAAAGACATTGTGTAAAAAAGAAGTCATTTTGAAAAATGACCGATAATTCTCATGCTAGTATGGGTATTCCCAATTTCGAAAATGTTTCTAAACTCTATAATTTGTTCCCATTTCGGAAATACATAGGTGTTTTTCATACCAATTTTTCCATGTATACATTTTCCCACAATAATTGCTATATATCCGGTACATGATAAAAAGCCATTGCAAATTGCTGCTCAGTTTTTTACTCTGGGTTCATCTGGTTCTTGATGAACCTACAACTCCAGTACATCCCCCAACCAGTATGGTCCAGTGTATATGACAGGATATTGCTTTCAAAAAGCTGTCATAATTAGAAGAAGTTACAGGTAAAAACGTTGACACAAAAGGCTGTTTCTTTCAACTAATTTTTAATTTTGCATATATTTTACTGTTAGTTTCCATGAAGAAACCTTGATGGATCTACAGAAATTACCCCTTGCTGAATTTGGAATTTTGTCTAATTTTCTAAAATGTATAGCTTTCCAGGATACATTATTGCTTTCACACCCATTTCTACCACTAACTGGAAGGAGATTGAAAGCACAAAAAATAGCCTATGTCCCAAAAAAATGCCAAAACTGGGTAAAATTTTTTAGTTTTCTGACAAGAGATTGTCAATCCCTAAAAGCTGGGAAAAATGTGATTTCAGCCCCACAAACTCTTTTTTGATACTATTTGCAGAAAAAAACCCAGACGCTTTCATTTGAAGCCCGTTTTTCCCATTTTTCCCCCCAAAAACAAAATTAAGCTGTATTTTGTTTAATTTCTGGGACCCCTCCAGGGAAATTCCACAAACCTGGGTACCTTTAGAATCCCCATCATGTTGGAAGAAAAGAACACAAATTTGGCGCGGATACCGGATGTGGTCAAAAAGTTACAGGGTCCTAAGCGCGCACTACCCCAAATAGCCCAAAAAAAGGCTTAGTACAGGGGGCAATGGCCTAGCACCGAAGGGGTTATTAACGTAGTTAATAACATTTAAAAATATTAATACCACTAACAAGTGTGACCACGCACTAAGGTATCAATTATATTTGTTTGTTTGTACTAGTAGTGATTGAACCACAACAATAAATGCCACGTTTCACTGAAGTTCTTCTTGCTTCTTTGATTTTAGGTGCACAAAAGAGAAGGAGGAGCCAACACCCATTGTACTGCCAGACAGAAGTCCTGCTGCGCATGACGTCACATGATGTGTGACCACAGACATCTCTTCAACTCGTGCCATGGCGTGCTGCTGACATCTGAAGAAGATGATCCCAAAGAAAGGTACCGGGTCCTCCAGTACAAAGAAACTAGTCCTTGAGAAGAAGGAACTGCCACTTACCAAGACAGGTGTGCCACCCAAGATCTTTTTGGGAAAACAGAAAATTGTGCCTGCAGAAGCTGTGTCCGGGGAGCCAGCTGGGAGCAGCACTCTTTGATGCCTATATTCAGAACAAGTAGAAACTGATAGCCAATTAGCGTGGCACCCCGCAATACAGAAGTACTAGAGTACAGAAGCTGTACCTTACTTATTAAGCGTTTGCCGTTCATGCGAACTTCCCTGACGTTACCCACTCATCACTTTAATTAAGACAATCACTACACACAATCTAAGGTGGAACTAGCAACGTTTGTGCAGTCCATAGGTGTTTGCCATTATTGCAGATTACTCAGTTGAAACTTCTGATCACTAACGATTATCAGGAAACGCAAATATTTGATCAGAAACACTATCAGAAGAGGAACGTCATATATATATGTATATATATATATATATATATACATGAACCAACAGCTCCTGCTGCAACCCTTCGTCTTTGTGGGAGTGGCTCGAGCCGGCGGAGCAGCCGGAATTCAATATTCAAACGTAGCGGCGTTCCTCACGAGCACTCAGGAAAAGGACACCACAACAATCCACTCAGTATCCAAAACTTCATAAATCTTGTGACGCGTTTCGCACTCCACAGAGTGATCAAGCACTCTGTGGAGTGCGAAACGCGTCACGAGATTTATGAAGGAATAAATCTATCGTTTTGGATACTGAGTGGATTGTTGTGGTGTCCTTTTCCTGCGTGCTCGTGAGGAACGCCGCTACGTTTGAATATATATATATACATACATATATTACCTACTGGCGGTCGCCAGTAGGTAGTTATAGTTAGGATTTTTTTCAATGTTAAATCTCAAAATTCTATTTGGAATAACTTTGGCGCCGGTTGACGAATCTGCCTCAAAATTTCCTCAAAATGGCCTCGCGGCGTTCCCGTCCTTCCCTGAAAGTTTGGGGGGGATTCGTCAAGCGGGGGCCGAGATAAAAGGGGGTCCCAAAACGCGTTTTCCCCATGTTAATTTCCATAGGGCGGTCGATTTCACTTTTAGCCCGAACGGCTGAATAGATTTCCACCAAACTTGGCAAAATTGTAGGGACTGGTAGCCCGATGTGCCTTTGCTATGTCTCAAGATATGTGCTCCAGTGGATTTTGAGTAATTAGGGTTCAAAAAAATATATATATCTATAGCCGCGCACTGGTACGTGCACCGGTACGCGCACCGGGCACGCCACGCGAGATGCGCACGGAAAGCTGATTGGCTCTCGGGTGTCTGTAAACATTCGAAACAGTCTGGAGCGGCCGCCATCTTGTGTCTCGGTAGGATCGAGACACGAGAGGTGGGCAAAACAAAGAGGGAAATGACCATAAGGGGGCAGGGTAGACCCCCCCTTGACCCCCTAGGTTTGATGTGGGGGCTATAAAAGGGCCCCGCGGGGCATTTAAAATATTTTTTTTTTTCGTTTTGCGCGGGGGAAGCGCCCGGTACGCGCACCGGGGAGCGGCCCGGGGAGCGTACTATGAGGGAAAAAGATGACAGAGTTTATAAAAAAAGAAGCCTTTATTTAGAAATTGGAGGTAGTTCTAAAAATAACTTTTTTTTTTCTTCTTTTTGTTGTTTTATATTTTTTTGTGTTTTTTGAACATTTTGTACTTTTTTTGGCTTTTCAAAACAGTTTTATATTTTTTTTGTATTTTTTTAGGGGGAGAAACAAAAAAAGGGAATTGAAACTGGCTCAACTGGAGCAAAAAAACAAAAAACCCAAAAAATTACTTCTTTTTGGGGCATTTGTGATTATCACCTGCAAGGACGATGAGCTTTACGCTTTTTTCACCATAGGCGATAAGCTTGCCACATGCAGAACAAGTGATTTTAAAATCAGCAAATCTTGGCTGAATACAAGGCATCATCTCTGATGTTTCTGGTCCCGATGAAGTGGGTTGGTTTCTTTGGGAGGTGGTCCTTGACGACTGGGGGAGGTTACTGGCCAGTTCCCTGAACTCTCCACGAGAGTAGTTGTTTGGGTGCTTTCGGGTCATATGACGAATCATGGTATAGTTACCAAATGAATATTTTTTGTTTGGGTTGCCCCGTGAAAGTTCTTCATTGCAGATTAGGCAAGTTACCTTGGCCGCATTCACTTTTTTCTTGCCCTCTGGGATTGAAAAAAACTCCCATACAATGTGTGGCTTGGGTTTGTATGGGGTATTTTCTTCAGGCAGCCATCTTCTCCTCCCCTCCTCCTCTTCCTCTTCCTCCTCCTCCTCTTCTTGACCACCAATATAATCTGGAGCTGGTCCTGTTGGTGGTGGTGGTGGTGGGGCAGATGCAGCAGCTGCTGCTGTTACTGAAGCCATTATTAAGATCAAAAAGGTACAGAGATGTACAAACAGGTCTTCCTCAGTCAAAGGACAAAGTCAGAATAAGGAAAAAAGGTGGGGTCTTTCATCATTTTGAAAAAAAACTGTCCTGAACCAATGAGAAGTGTTATTTTCAGGTCACAAGACCAGGGGCTTCATCATTATGAAACTAAAACTGTTATGAACCAATGAAAAGTGTTATTTTCAGGTCACATGACCCGACGCGCTTACGCTACGCGCCCCTGGGCGCGCCCGGGGGCGCTCCGGGTCGCGTAGCGTAAGCGCGTCGGATGTTTACGTTGCGCGATCGTATTCGCTCGAGTACTTCCGGGTGCGCTTACGCCGTGCGTATCACGCGGACGCGGCTACGCGATACGTCATGATCATGTTTTCGTTCGCGATATTGGCGCTTACGGGACGCTCCCCGGAGCGCGCCCGGGGGCGCTTTATAAAACTACGCTTTTCGGGGCGCTCCCCGGGAAGCGCACCGGGAGCGCTCCAAAGCAAAAAAAAAAAAAAAAAATTGGGAAAAATTGTAGGGACTGGTAGCCCTATTCTTAAGTGGTTTTTACGAAAATTAACTTTGATAAAATATATATTGTGCTACATTGGGCTATATATATGCCAAAATGTAGCCCAAATGTAGCCCAATGTAGCCCAAAGATGGCCACCAGAGACCAAAAAATCCAAATGTAGCCCAAATATCAGCTAGATGTAGCCCAACTGTAGCCCAATGACAGAATGTACCAGAGTGTTCTAAAGAACAACTAGAGTGCTAACAGTCTTATTTATAAAGTGAGACTTATAGTTAGGAATTAGAATTTAAAAAACGTTTGAAATTCACTGAAAAAAACATAGGTTTCACACCAGTTATAGTTAGTAATTAGCATTTAAAAAACCAATGAAATTCACTGAAAAAAACATAGGTTTCACACCAGTTATAGTTAGGAATTAGCATTTAAAAAACCTATTAAATTCACTAAAAAAACCATAGGTTTGACACCAGTTATAGTTAGCTGGAAATTTTACTGACATAAAACCATTGAAATTCCCACGTTATAGTTAGTTGGACTCACTATAACTTGCGCGCCTGCAATGCACTGCTGATGACGTCACATATTACATCACTCATGACATGGTCAGTGACATCACTCATGACATCACTGATGACACCATCCTTGTGGCAGACTGATAGACCTCCTTTCAGTGTAATGTAACCATTGAAACACATATTCAAACAATAGAAACTAACATTTTCAAAAAAAATGGAGATACCCATACCAGTTACAAAAACCAATTCAGTAATTCCACCATCTATATACACATCCACTCATACACCAACAGTTTTATATAGTCACTCATACATATTCTCACTCATCATATATAGTGAAACACATATACATCCTGTTACACACCGACAGTCTTACAAAAGTTACTCACACACATACTCACACATGCAAATAAACTATTGAACATCCATTTATTTGCATATACAGCTATACATACATTAGCACATTACTTCTAAGGAAACTTACACATACTTACTCTCTTAAACAATCACTTATAGAAACACATACTTATTTAAAAAGGAACTCTTTCAATCTCTCACTCTCACATATACTGACTTATATACATCAATGCTCATATATACAAGATTAAAACATATGTAGTTACTCATAAAGACACTAGTGAGACAGGCATTCACTCACTAACACACACATATACACACTCATCCACCCATACAGTCCTGCACATGCTGTCTTCAAAAAACATACAAACAGTGAGTCAGTCACCAACCCATGCAGCCACTTATACACAAAGTGAAACACTGATACATATATTTAAAAATATAAAAATTACTCGTTAATATATGTATTCATTAAGATACACTTAATAAGGCAGTTAACCAATCAATTATTTTTAAAAAAAACATCCATTTACACACTTATTTAACCATTTATTCTTCCATCGTCCTTTACAAATACAAATATAAAACATATTTATTTTTCATAAAGACACACATTCACTGGATGGTGTCATCAGTGATCTCATGAGTGATGTCACTGACCATGTCATGAGTGATGTAATATGTGACGTCATCAGCAGTGCATTGCAGGCGCGCAAGTTATAGTGAGTCCAACTAACTATAACGTGGGAATTTCAATGGTTTTATGTCAGTAAAATTTCCAGCTAACTATAACTGGTGTCAAACCTATGGTTTTTTTAGTGAATATATATATATATATATATATATATATATATATATATATATATATAGATATATATATATATATATATATATATATATATATATATATATATATATATATATATATATGCAAGCAAAGCACAACTGCAATCCTGGAGCCCCAGAAACAGAAGGCAACACAAATCCCAAAATCTAGGCAAGTTCTTCTTTATTTGGCAAAAGGCAGCAAACGAGACTGACGCATTTCGGGCGGTTGCCCTTGTTCACAGTCACACATTACCCAAAATGCCTGGTTTTTTAAATTGCTTGTGCACACCATGTGACATCAGTAAGCATAAAAGAAATACTATTACGGTCTTTCTGCGCGTCTCTGAGTACAGGGCTGATATTTTCATAATCCTCATTTCATGTTTGCATATGAAAATAAATATGCATATTTCTGAATAAATTCAATGGTTGGAAACAAGATTGTATCTGCATAAATGCAAAAGTACGGTCTAAACAGTCTGATATTAACAGTGCAAAGTTTGAAGTGCAAAATAACGCAAGATGTAAACATTTCACTTTGTGCAAATAGGCAATTTCAGTTATAAAAGTATAAATACTTAAAAACTTCCAATACAAAATTAATTATTATATCTAAAAAATTACCATATACACATGTTAAAAAATGCAAAATTTGTAAACTTTTACACTCTGTGCAAATCGTGCAATATAAATACAAGTACTGTGAAGACCAAATAAGCACTATTTACAATCCTGCAGGGACATCTCTAATTGATGGCAACCCTGTCATTCCTAACCAAACTATGAGGGACATCTAATGGTGATGGCAACCCTGTTGTTCTCATCGATTCACATCTCGTCTGGTAGATCTCTATGCAATGATCCTGAATGTGCTAATAACAGCATAATACCACGTGTTAAACTCAAAATGGAAAATAAAACATTCCATTCTCAATTGAGTAGCCCACAGTGCAAATAATATAAGAAAAGGGAAGGGAAAAATGACTGGAATCAACAATGGGGAGGGGCGGAGAACTACACAGGGAGATCTACAGGGCGAAAGAAGACAAAAATATCAATATTAAAAAACGGATCCATCTAATGATAATTATCCAAACCAACTTAGAGAAAATGATAAAGATCTTCCGTGGTATTAAGCCCATTCGGTGCCTTAGTATCAAGCTCTAATATCATTTTTGACTCCATTTGACGCAAAAGCTTGTCCCTATCTCCCCCTCTTCATGGTTGGGCAACTGAAGTCAACACAAAATAATTCAGGCACTCCAAGTTGTTATTATGTACTTTTCTGAAGTGCCTGGCGACAGAATATGTATTGTCGTTGTTGACAATGGCACGGAGGTGTTGTAATATCCTGGCGTGTACTGCTGGCCGAGTGCTCCCGACATATCTCAGGCCGCAAGTACACGTCAGGACATATACTGCATATTCAGTCCTGCAGTTGTAGTTTCCTTTAATCTGAAAGGGAATGGGACTGAATGGGGTGGTATATGAGCAGGTATTTACACCAAATGTGCATGCCCGACAGCTGTTACACTTAAAAAACCCATTTCTAGGGGGTGACCGGGTTAGCTGTGTGGTGAGTTCTGGAAAAGGGTTAGAGACATGGCTACGTAAGGAGGGTCCCCTCCTGAACGTAATTATTGGATTAGCTGGAAGATCTCCTGCTAAAACCCCATCTGTTTGCAAAATGGGCCAGCTCCTAGTCAGAATGGACCTTATTTTTCTGTCCTGACAACTGAAGGCTGTGAGGAACCTAATTTCTGAGTTTCCACTGCCTTCCTTCTTATTCATGTTGTCTTTATCTTGTGACAGTAGGGATTCCCTGGTTATTTGTTGGATTTTCATGGCCGCTGTGTTAAGGGTTTTGTCATTATATCCCCTGGCCTTGAACCTAGTGATGGATTCTTTTATACATCTGTCTCTTTCCTCTGAATCACTACAGATTCTCTTGATTCGGAGTAACTCCCCATAAGGGATGTTATTGATGGTATGTCGCGGGTGGGCACTACTTGCGTGCAACGTTGAGTTGCCCGCAGTTTCTTTTCTGTAAAGGGTGGTCGCCAACAAGTTATTTTTTGGGTAAACCTTCACATCCAAAAAATTAACTGATTTTTTACTAATGTGGTGCGTAAATTTCAAATTGTAATCATTAATATTCAACATCTTGATAAAATCTAACGCACTGGCTTCATCACCCCTCCAGATTAAAAACACGTTGTCAATAAATCTGACCCACTGCTCCACATGTTCAGAAAAGATGTTCAAGTGGTCCCCCATGAGGACCTGCTTTTCCCAATAGCCTACGTGCAAGCACGCGTAGCTAGGGGAAAAGCAGGCCCCCATGGCCACCCCACTCTTTTGTAAAAAGACATCCCTACCAAACATAAAGAAATTATGATGTAGGCTCCACTTAACCAATTCTACTAACATCTTGTTATGGTTATAGCAGTTGGCTGGTCTCGTGCTTAAAAAATATTCCAAAGCTTTTAGACCAGTGGAGTGCTCTATGCTCGTGTATAGAGCTTTGATGTCCAATGTTATTAGTAAAGAGTTCTCTGTCCATGGGGTATTCTTGATTTTCTCTAGGAAGTGTCCTGTATCCTTAATGTATGTTGGCAGACTGGAGACCAAAGGTTGTAGGAAGTAATCTGTATATTGTGCGAGATATATATATCTATAAAGAGTTTGAAGATTTCATGCACCAGAAATAAGTACAGTGGTACATCAATACCATCGAACTCGACGCTATCTACTGAACATTCAAATATACAGTTGTGGCTATTCCTGATGAAGGCATAATTTACACCGATACGCGTGTCAAAGACTTAATTACTGCCACGTTTTGGTTTTTAATGTATTCTCATGAAGAGAAATTGTGTTTTTAATAAATTGAGCCTTTTTTGGTATTTTTAAACAATGAAGATAATTCTAATTGATTATTAAAACATTTGAAATATATTTGAGTATTTTTTTCTTGATCCGTTACAATTAGTCCAATAAAATTGAGTGATATCTCAAACTGTTCAGTTGCCTAGGAATTTATTTTCTACTATATCTCTTCAACTTGTGCCATTGCGTGCTCCTGACATCTGAAGAAGATGGCCCCAAAAAAATGGTACCGGGCCCTCCAGTACCAAGAAAGATGCCAGTGAGAAGAAGGAACTGACACTTACCAAGACTGGTGTGCCACCCAAGATCTTTCTTCGGAAACAGAAAATTGTGCCTGCAGCAGCAGTGTCTGGGGAGCAAGCTGGGAGCAGCAATCCCACATCAGTGGACCCCCCCCCTCACCAACCCAGGCCCAAGCCCATGTCTGACGCAGAGGCAGCCAGTCTAAATATGACAACACCAGTGAGCAGTGATGTTGAAATTGACATATAGTTATCGCAAATTAGTACCCAATCAACGGAGGAAACTCAGATAAGTGGACAACAATGTCCACAACCACTGCCCACAATAGTAGTTGTTCCTCCCGAAGTAGGGGCAGCTTAGGAAATTGAGCTTCCTGCACAGGAAGAAGAAGAGCAAGCCACTCTTTCAGAAGATCCATTGTCTTCCAGATCTCCAGCAAGGAAAAGGAGGGTTAGTCCATTGAGTTCTTCTGCATGTCCCCCTTCTGCTGATATAGACGCCACTTGGAAGCCACTACCTCAGTCTGATAGTGAGACATGCCACGGGACAAGGATAGGGAAAAGGAAGGTTCCAGACAGCCTTAAAGTTATGAAGGTAGATGTAGAAGAGGAGGATGATGAGCCAGTCATCATGGACATTAGACCAGTGGAGACTGACATTACCCCATCTCAAGTTGCTGTGAGAGATATGGCACGGATATCACCAACACAGATAACATCAACACCACCTCCAGCATCCATATTTTCATTAAAAAGGCCCAGAAACGACCTGCATCCAGTACAACCACCGCAGTAGAAGTAGGTACTGCAGAGAGTCAAACTCCATGCCCACCTACTAGTTCATCCGGCATTGAAAGTGGCACCAGCAGCTCCAGAAAGTTGACCTTCCCAGTTTGGTACTTCTTTTCAGTTAGCAGGAAGGAGGTGAACATTGCAATATGCTCCATTTGTGGACAAGGTGTTAGTCGGGGTAAGCTTGGTATAAACTATGTTACCGGAGGCCAAACAACTCATCTGAAAAAACACCACTTGATCCAGTGGGAGGCGCACCTTAGCAGCCAAAAAACTGCACCATAGTTGTTGGTGGGGATGAAGGAGTAGAAGATCCAATCACGGTGGAAGGTGATCAAGAGGGAGACAATTTATATATGTGTATTGTTGGTAAAAATAGATAAAACCAAGAAATAAGCGTTGTCATCAATATGTAAATACATAACCATATAAATATGTTGAATAGATGACTCAATACCTTCCATTCCCAATATATATATATATATATATCAAAAGGAATAACACTCCCAGCAACCTCCAGCTGTCACAAACCGGTGGAGAAGGAGACGGACCACGTTGATCAGGCAAGATGTTTTTTTATTTAGCCAAGTTACAGCAGTCACGCGTTTCGAACCCTGGAGCCCTTGTTCACACACCGGTCACAGTGAACGTAGTTTGTTTTTAAATGTTTGAAAATGCACTCCCACCAACAACACGTGTTTGGTCATGTGACCATATAAAGTGAGGCAATACTATGGACTCCGTTATGTATGACTTATACATTGAAGTACATGATATCATGTTAAATCACTGTTATGTATAAATGCATGATTCTTCCAAAAAACATTATTTTGTTTAAAATCAGAAATCTAAAGCATTGTGCAAAGAGAATCAATCAATATATATATATATATATATATATATATATATATATATATATATATATATATATATATATATATATATATATATCGGTATAAATACATTTCCCCATCTATTGATCAGTGATGCCAAATGAGATGTCATCAGTGATGTCATCAGTGATGTCATTTGAGATGTCATCAGTGATGTCATCAGTGATGTCACTGACCATGTCATGAATGATGTAATATGTGACATCATCAGCAGTGGATTGCGGGTGCGCAAAATATAGCTAGAACAACTAACTATATAGGAGCAATTTCAATGGTTTTTTAAATGCTAATTCCTAACTATATAAGGCCTGAAACCTATGGTTTTTTAAGTGAATTTGTAAGGTTTTTAAAATGCTAATTCCTAACTATATAAGGCCTGAAACCTATGGTTTTTTAAGTGAATTTGCAAGGTTTTTTAAACGCTAATTCCTAACTATATAAGGCCTGAAACCTATGGTTTTTTAAGTGAATTTGCAAGGTTTTTTAAATGCTAATTCCTAACTATATAAGGATTAAAACCTATATTTTTTTCAGTGAATTTGCAAGGTTTTTTAAATGCTAATTCCTAACTACATCAGGCGTGAAACCTATATTTTTTGTCAATAAATTTCAAAGGTTTTGTAAATGCTAATTCTATTAGCGGATAACGTTTATATATGTTATTACCCCTCTGGGACCACCTGATCAGCCATCTTGTTTCTCAGGCAAAGTAAGGCAAAAGAGAGTACAAAACAAGAGTGGAAAACGTGAAAAGGGGGCAGGGTTGAGACCCCCTGACCCCTAGCCCTTCTCAGGGGGTCCCAGAAGGACCACCAAGTGCAAAAGAAAGTATTTAAAGTATTTTTTCTTTAAATTGCGGGGTACGCGCACAGTGCGCGTACCATACGCGTACAGTGCGCGTACCATACGCGTACAGTGCGCGTACCCCGATTTTTTTTTTTGGGACCCCCTGAGAAAAGCTAGAGGGTTGGGGGGTCTCTACCCTGCACCCTTTTCGTGTTTTCCACTCTTGATTTGGGCTCTCTTGTGCCTCAGTTCTCCTGAAAAACAAGATGGTGGCCAACTCTTCCTGGTTTTGACAGTTTGGAATGTTGACAGTCGACTGCCAGCCAATCAGAAACTCGCTCGCGCACGTAAGGGTACGCGCATTTACGCGTACGGTACGCGTACCGTACGCATACGGTGCGCGTACGGTGAGCGCATATGGATATATAATTTGCTCAAATTCAATTTTCTCAACAACTACTGTAGGGATTTTCACCAAATATAGAAAAGGCACTATTGCAAACCTGTCCCTACCATTTTTCCAAGTTTGGTGTAATTCCGTTCAGCCGTTCGGGCTATAGCCATGTCTGAAGGTCCCACAGAAAATGCCATTTGAAAAATTTCAAATTCCATTTTCTCAAGAACTACTGGAGAGATTTTCACCAAACGTAGCAAAGGCACATCTGCATACCAGGCCCAACCATTTTGCCAAGTTTGGTGTAATTCCATTCAGCCGTTCGGGCTGTAGCCGTGTCTAAAGGTCCCTATGGAAATTAACATGGGGAAAACACGTTTTGGGATCCCCCTTTCGGCCCCCGCTTGATGAATCCCCCCGAAACTTTCAGGGAAGGAGTGGAGCGGAGCTGGCCAAAATTCTGGAAAATTACACACAGATTCCTCAATCGGCGCCAAGTTATTCCCAATAGAATGTTGAGCGCATCTAGATATATAATTTGCTCAAATTCAATTTCTCAACAACTACTGGAGGGATTTTCACCAAATATAGAAAAGGCACAACTGCATACCTGTCCCTACCATTTTGCCAAGTTTGGTGTAATTCCGTTCAGCCGTTCGGGCTGTAGCCGTGTCTAAAGGTCCCATAAAAAATGCCATTTGAAAATTTTCAAATTCAATTTTCTCAAGAACTACTGGAGGGATTTTTATCAAACATACAAAAAGCACTGCTGCATACCAGTCCCTACCATTTTGCCAAATCTGGTGTAATTTCGTTCAGCTGTTCGTGCTGTAGCCTTGTCAGAATGTCCCTATAGAAATTAACATGGGGAAAACACATTTTGGGACCCCCCTTTTTTCTCTGCCCCCGCTTGACGAATCCCCCCGAAACTTTCAGGGAAGGAGCGGAGAGCAGCGAGGCAAATTTAAGAAAAATTACAGGCAGATCCCTCAATCGGCGCCAAAGTTATTCCCAATAGAATGTTCGCAATTTCCTATGGTAACTAGGTCCTAACTATATATACCTACTGGCTATCGCCAGTAGGTAATATATATATATATATATATATTCACTGAAAAAACCATAGGTTTCAGGCACGTTATAGTTAGGATTTAGCTTTGAAAAACCTTAGAAATTCACTGAAAAAACCATAGTTTTCAGGGGCATTATAGTTAGCTGGACATTTCACTCGCACAAAACCATTGAAATTCCCCCATTATAGTAAGTTCAGCTAACTATAACTTGCGCACCCACAATGCACTGCTGATGACGTCACATATTACATCACTCATGACATGGTCAGGGGGCACGTTTGCATAGTGCTTCAGAAAGGGGGCAGGGCCTGGTTTTATCTGCAGGATCTGCGCACACTGCGCTGATTTTGCCAATTTAAAAAAGAAAAAGGTTTTGGGGTCCTGGGGCGTCCTTGTGGGACCCCCTAAGCAGGTCTAGGGGGTCAGGGTGTTTCTACACTGCCCCCTGTTTGGGTTTTGTGCATTTTTGCCTCTGCTTTCTTGTGCCTCGGTTCTACTGAGGCACAAGATGGCTGCCAACACTTCCTTATTTGGAGTGCTGACAGCCAATTAGCACGAAGCTCGTGCTCGGGAGGGTGCGCGGATCCTCCGCGGCCATAGATATATATATATATGATTTTACTTTTGATTTTCTCAGGCACTACTGAACGGATTCACACCATTTAACAAAAAAAGGCACAACTCTAAACCAAGGGCTACCTTTTTGCCAAATTTGGTGCAATTCCGTTCAGCAGTTCGGGCTGTAGCTGCGACTAAAGGTTCCTACGGAAAATTGCATGGGGAAAACACGTTTTGGGACCCCCCGTTTTTCTCGGCCCCAGCTTGACAAATCACCCCGAAACATTCAGGATAGAAGGGGACCAAAGCTGGCCAAAAGTTTTGAAAATTTCGCCACTATTCCTCAACCGGCGCCAAAGTTTTTGGGAATAGAATGTTGCGGATTTCCTCTGGAAAATAGGTCCTAACTATAACTACCTACTGGCAATCGTCAGTAGGTAAAATATATATAAAAGACTCCAATTCCCGCAATGCACTAGTGATCCAAATACCAACATGAAGGCACACCGGAAGCCGTGTCACTGTGGAAAGCATTCAGGTGGAAAATGGAAAGCCGCATAGCACTGCCTGCTGTTACTGGCCTCTTATGAGAAGCCAAAGCTTCGAAATGCGTCAGGCCTGGGGACTTAACATGGGGACGTGAAGTTGCATACCTGCAAAGGAAAATGGTTATGTAAACTTACCGGCTGTGGAGTGCGGTCATGCATCTGGGGAACTTTTCTGTGAATACAAACGCGCGGCTTCCAGGCCGCGAGGACGACGCACCATCTGAAAGCAAAGAACGGACCCCCAGGAGTGAATCATCACTCCTTGATTGGCGCAGCTGGGAACCAATGAAGGTATGCAAAATCCCATCCTGAAGCCCAATGGAGGGCTTTGAAAAGTGTCCTTTGAAATCACGTAACAGCAGACAAACCCACTGGAGGGTCTAATTAGGCAGTAAAAGATTCTAATTCCCGCAATCCACTAGTGATCCAATTATCAACATGAAGGAACACCGGAAGCCGTGTCACTGTGGAAAGCATGCAGGTGGAAAATGGAGAGCCGCATAGCACTGCCTGCTGTTACTGGCCTCTGATGAGAAGCCAAAGGTTCGAAACGCGTCAGGCCTGGAGACTTAACATGGGGATGTGAAGTTGCATACCTGCAAAGGAAAATGGTTTTGTACACTTACCGGCTGTGGAGTGCGGTCCTGCATCTGGGTACCTTTTCTGTGAATACAAACGTGGCGTTCCAGGCCGAGAGGACGACGCACCATCTAAAAGTAAAGAACGGACCCCCATGAGTGAATCATCACTCCTTGATGGGCGCAGCTGGGAAACAATGAAGGTATGCAAAATCTCATCCTGAAGCCCAATGGAGGGCTTTGAAAAGTGTCCTTTGAAATCCCCGCATTGCACTAGTGATCCAGTTATCAACGTGAAGGCACACCGGAAGCCGTGTCACTGGGGAAAGCATTCAGGTGAAAAATGGAGAGCCGCATAGCACTGCCTGCTGTTACTGACCTCTGATGAGAAGCCAAATCTTCAAAACGCGTCAGGCCTGGGGACTTAACATGGGGATGTGAAGTTGCATACCTGCGAAGGAAAATGGTTTTGTAAACTTACCGGCTGTGGAGTGCGGTCCTCCATCTGGGGACCTTTTCTGTGAATATATATATATATATATATTACCTACTGGCGGTCGCCAGTAGGTAGTTATAGTTAGGATAATTTTCAATGTTAAATCTCAACATTCTATTTTGAATAACTTTGGCGCCGGTTGACGAATCTGCCTGAAATTTTCAGGAAAATGGTCTCATGGCGGTCCGGTCCTTCCCTGAAAGTTTGGGGGGGATTCGTCAAGCGGGGGCCGAGATAAAAGGGGGGTCCCAAAACGCGTTTTCCCCATGTTAATTTCCATAGGGCGGTCGATTTCACTTTTAGCCCGAACGGCTGAATGGATTTCCACCAAACTTGGCAAAATTGTAGGGACTGGTAGCCCGATGTGCCTTTGCTATGTCTCAAGATATGTGCTCCAGTGGATTTTGAGTAATTTAGCTTCAAAAAAATATATATATCTATAGGCGCTCTCCCGTGCGCGCACCGGAGTGCGCTCCAGGCGCGACACGCGACTTGCGCGCAGGAAGCTGATTGGATCTCAGTTGTCTGTAAACATTCTAAACAGTGCGGAGCGGCCGCCATCTTGTGTCTCGGTAAAATCGAGACACAAGGGGTTTGAAAAAAAAAGGGGCAAATGACCATAAGGGGGAAGAGTAGACCCCCTCTGACACCCTAGGTTTGATGTAGGGACTAAAATAGGGTCCTGCAGGGCATTAAAATTTTTTTTTCGTTTTGCGCGGGGGAAGCGCATGGTACGCGCACCGGCGAAGCACGGGGAAAATCCAGGACCATATTTATGAAGGCCTTGCGCTGTTAGTTTTGCGCTTCCTGTGCGTCAATTTTTGTGACGCACCAGCGGTGTAAAAAAATGCGCATTGTTATGCAATATTTAAAAAGTGACGCATCTATCTAGATGCGTCACTTTTTAAATATAGTGCAACGAGGTACATTTTATTACACTGCTGGTGTTATGCGTCACTTTTCTGTGCGCACTCCTTATGACATTCCAGATGTGTCATATTTAATGTATGACGAATCATGTTGCAGATACAATATGGCGCAGAGTTTTAAAAAGTGACCCATGTACCTAGATGCGTCACTTTTTAAAAATAGCGTCAGGTATAATGCATGCAGAGGGGGTGTTCTCCCGCAAAAAGCTTTGTAATAGCGACGCAGTGAAATCTTTGAGATTTCACTGCGTCAGTTTTAGGATGCTGTTGCGTCAAAATCTTGTGCCTGCTTTACAGCAGGTGTTAGACTGAGGCAAGACCTTTCATATGCTGCTTTCCCCATTTGAAAGGACACATTACTGGAGTTGCGTCACTTTTGTGACGCACTCCAGCAATGCGTTACTTGGAATGTCATAAGGAGTGCGCACAGAAAAGTGACGCATTGCACCAGTAGTGTAAAAAAATGTGTTGCGTTGCGTTATATTTAAAAAGTGAGGTATCTAGGTAGATGGGTCACTTTTTAAAATCAAGCGCCACATTATATCTGCGTGAGGTATAATGCATGCAGAGGGGGTGTTCTCCCACTAAAAGCTTTGTAATAGCGACGCAGTGAAATGTTTGAGATTTCACTGCGTCACTTTTAGGATGCTGTTGCATCCTTTAAATATAGTGCAACGAGGCACATTTTATTACACTGCTGGTGTGATGCGTCACTTTTCTGTCCACAGTCCTTATGACATTCCAGATGTGTCATATTTAATGTATGACGAATCATGTTGCAAGGAGTTACAGATACGTCAGTATTTCTGACATATGTGTAAACATAAAAGTGATGCGAGGCCGGCGCAAAATTTTGACGCAATAGCATCCTAAAAGTGACGCAGGGAAATCTCATAGATTTCAGTACGTTGTTATTACCAAGCTTTTTGCGAGGGATTGCCCCCTCTGCATACATTATACCTGATGCAGATACAATATGGCGCAGAGTTTTAAAAAGTGACCCATGTACCTAGATGCGTCACTTTTTAAAAAATAGTGTCAGGTATAATGCATGCAGAGGGGGTGTTCCTTGCAAAAAGCTTGGTAATAATGACGCAGTGCGTCACTTTTAGGATGCAGTTGCGCCAAAATCTTGCGCCTGCTTCACAGCAAACCTTTCACATGGTGCTTTTTCCATGTGAAAGGACACATTACTGGAGTTGCGTCACTTTTGTGACGCACTCCTGCAATGCGTTACTTTTGTGTTTACAGATATGTCAGAAATACTGACATATCTGTAACTCCTTGCAAATTGATTAGTCATATATTAAATATGACATATCTGGAATGTCATAAGGAGTGCGTCCAGATAAGTGACGCATCGCTATTTTCACGTAGCGATGCGTCACTTTTCAGAAATGAGGCCTCCAGTTTATTCACTGTGTCATAACTTTCTTTTCTAACACTCACCTTCTTTCAGTCCTCCTACTTCACTTCCTTTCACCTCTCATACCTTTCTGTTCTTTCTTACTCATTCTCCTTTCAATTATCAATGCACTATATTTCACTTACTCTTCATTTTTTAAGATTATAGCTCTTTGATGAGAATTGGAGGTAGTTCTGAAAAGAACTTTTGGTTTTCTTCTTTTAACTGAAGAGGAACAAAAACAGGGAATAGAAACTGCTCAACAGGAGCAAAAAGAAAAGAAAAAAATTAGGGGTGGGAAGGGCAGTGATGGTTCTCCAATGCCCGAACCATGAGCAGGACACTTTGCTCCCCATAGGTGAGGAGTTGATTGCAGTATCTGCATCTGACGACCCCATGGTTGAATGCAGGTTGAATGTTTGCTACCTGCCCCTGAGATTGTTCTCTTCCAGAAGAAGTTGCTCCTCCTGTTGATGTAGAGGCCCCATCTCTGGGAACCTCCTGTGCCAGAGCCCTGACACTTTCCCGGGCAAAATTCTGGGGGTGCCTCCTCTCCACATGGCGAATCATGGTGAAGTTGCCAAAAGAGTATTTTTTTTGGGGGTTACCCCGTGACAGGACCTGTTTGCAGATCCTGCACTCTACTTTTGGTGCATTCACCTTCTTCTGGCCTTCTGGAAACTTAAAAAATTTCCAGATGAAATGTTCCTTCACCTTTGGGGTAGGAGGCTCTTCATCAATGAAATCATTGGAGTCATCTTCACTGCTGGATGGTCTGGCAGCCATGATGAATCCAGGAATATGGAGCAGCAAAAAAGGCAGGTCTTTCAGTCACAAAAGTGAAAGAAGAAGTGAAGGAAATGGGTGGGGATTTCATTCATTGTAAAAAAAAACTGTTAGCAACCAATGAAAAGTGTTATTTTAGGGTCACATGACCCGACGCGTTTACGCTGCGCGCTCCGGAGCACTTCCGGGTGCGTTTACGCAGCGCGATCGTAGGCGCTTCCGGGGCGCAAACGTGGCGCGATCGTAGGCGCTTTTCCGTGCGTTTATGCGCCGCGCACGTATGCGCTTCCGAGGGCACTTACGTTGCGCGCCGAAGTGACGTCATCAATCTTTTATAGAAATGCATAATCATTTTCCATATTAAAAAAAACAAATTTTATTTGTATGGTACGAAATGTTTTGCATTATTATTAACTTTTCATTCATATTTTTTTTCACGAACGACAGTTGCGCTCTAGGTGCGCTTTCAGATGAGCTCTCGGAGAAGCTTACAGGAGAGCTTAGCTGAAAGCTTCCCGGAGCGCGCACCCAGAGCGCAAAAGAAAAAAATTATAAAAAAAATGAATACTTAAAAAAAAACAGCAAATTGTAAAAAAAAAAAAGGTTAGAAACTCGATATACAAAGGAATTAGCATTTAAAAAACTATGAAATTCACTGAAAAAACCATAGGTTTCACACCAGTTATAGTTAGGAATTAGCATTTAAAAAACCTATGAAATTCACTGAAAAAACCATAGGTTTCACACCAGTTATAGTTAGGAATTAGCATTTAAAAAACCTATTAAATTCACTGAAAAAACCATAGGTTTCACACCAGTTATAGTTAGCTGGAAATTTTACTGATATAAAACCATTGAAATTCCCATGTTATAGTTAGATGGACTCACTATAACTTGCGCGTGCAATGCACTGCTGATGATGTCTTATTAAGCCAGTTAACCAATCAATTTTTAAAAACCATCCATTTAGACACTTATTTAAACATTTATTCTTCCATCGACCTTTACAAATACATATATAAAAAATATTTATTCTTCAGAAAGACACACATTCACTGGATGGTGTCATCAGTGATGTCATGAGTGATGTTACTGACCATGTCATGAGTGATGTAATATGTGATGTCATCAGCAGTGCATTGCACGCGCAAGTTATAGTGAGTCCATCTAACTATAACATGGGAATTTCAATGGTTTTATATCAGTAAAATTTCCAGCTAACTATAACTGGTGTGAAACCTATGGTTTTTTCAGTGAATTTAATAGGTTTTTTAAATGCTAATTCCTAACTATAACTGGTGTGAAACCTATGGTTTTTTCAGTGAATATATATTTATATATATATATATATATATACAAACACAAGTTTGCCTGCTATGGAGTCAGCCACATCACAGGTAAATATATGCCACCAATCTTTATTGAAGGTTGCTGCGAGGAGTAAAACAACGAACTTCACTGTGGTGTTATCAGCCTTAGCCTGACGCGTTTCGTGGGGGTCCACTTCCTCAGAGGCACAGGCTTCGAAGTTTCAACACGCTCATTCCAGCACTGTTTAATAGTTAATGAAACCGCCCATGTGGGCGCGGCCACTCCCGTGGCCCGCTGGTAGTTGTAGTGCATAGTTATGCTGCAGTGAGCCGGCGTGCTGGAGACCTCGGCATAAATTAAAGATTGAAACCCCAGTGGGCTGTGATGTCCTTCTTTAGTCCTAGCACCACTTTTGCTTTAATTTTTTTCTTTAATTTATGCCGAGGTCTCCAGCACGCCGGCTCACTGCAGCATAACTATGCACTACAACTACCAGCGGGCCACGGGAGTGGCCGCGCCCACATGGGTGGTTTCATTAACTATTAAACAGTGCTGGAATGAGCGTGTTGAAACTTCGAAGCTTGTGCCTCTGAGGAAGTGGACCCCCACGAAACGCGTCAGGCTAAGGCTGATAACACCACAGTGAAGTTCGTTGTTTTACTCCTCGCAGCAACCTTCAATAAAGATTGGTGGCATATATTTACCTGTGATGTGGCTGACTCCATAGCAGGCAAACTTGTGTTTGGATATATATATATATATATATATATATATATATATATATATATATATATATATATATATACATATATATATATATATATATATATATATATATATATATATATATATATATGAAACGATCCACCATACCCAGCTGTTCCTGGTTTCTATGGTGTGGCGAGCCTGCGTGGGTGCCGGACACCCTTAAAATCTTGATCCAAGATTCCTCCCTTTTCGAAGAATACACGCAGGCTACTTCTGGATGCTTAAGTGTTTTTATTTAAGGCACAGAATCTGGTAGCTGCCTACCGACGTGTTTCGCCACTAAGGCTTGGTCACGGTAAAATCAATTTGTGCTAGGTGCTATTTACATACAGAATAGTTTGCATAGAAACAGGACTTGTACTGGTCACTCTGCTCAATGATTTAGGCAGACATCTTTGAGTGGTGAACATTAATATATAACAAATGTTGCCATGTTACAACACAGTGCTATGCATTTTTACATTTATAAATGATACCTCTTGCCCCAGTGGGCTGATATCCAATTATTCGATGCCCCGCAATATACATTTTTTGTTGCTCGACCCAAAAATTCATTATCTTTGGTTGGTATACGTTGCATATCGCCCCAGTGGGCTTGAGTATATTTAATCAATGTCCTCCCAAGTGGGCACTCATGTCATGGACCACATTCAGTAATTGTACTATTTCACAGTTCCATAGTATCCCAAGATGTTTCAATGGATCCTAAATTCCTGTACAAACAAAAGAGAAAGACAAATAGCAAAAATCTGTATAATGGTTTAAAAAGTTTTGTTGTCATTTTTATATTTACATGATTAAAAAATCTTATTCAAAAAGGCATTCGGACTGAGTCTATTTTACTATGTCACAGATTTCACAGATGGACTGCTAGGTCTTCACTACAATTCATCCCAATAGGCTGTAATGTTTCAAAATCAATAATTAATCTTGATTCTAATATTCTCAATTGATGGAGTCTATCTCCCACTCTCACGGATTGATTGACTGCGTCTAACACCACATATTTGAGTAGATTGTCATTTTGATCATGATATGTCTTAAAATGACGAGCAACAGGGTGCTGTTCATTATTATTCCTGATTGCTCTTTTGTGTTCTAATATCCTGATCTTCGCCCTATGTTTTGTGCTGCCGATATAACATTTTCCACAGGGACAGATTAGACAATAAACCCAAAATTCAGTATTACAATCAAAGGGCCCTTTGATTGTGAACATTCTAGAACTGTTCGGTACCTTGATCTTCATACAATTGTTACTACCTTTACAGGCTTTATATTTCATACAGCACTCGAAACCTCCTGAGCCTGAGTTTTTTGGTTTATTTTGAGATGTTATTGCATTTTGACTTAAATCATCCTTCAATGATTTCCCCTTTCTAAAGGTTATCTGTGGGGCCTCTTTCACATGTTTGCTCAAGAATACATCAGTTGTTAAGATTGGCCAATTCTTAGTCAAGATTTGGTGAACCTTATAGGCATGGCCTGAGTAGGTGGTGATGAATCTCACCGTGTTTTCTTCCTCTCCTAACAACCTTTGTTTGGGTATCAATAAGTCAGCTCTTGGTATCTTGTTAACTCTTTCAATGGCTTGACTAATTGTCTTTTTAGTATACCCTCTCTCACTGAACCGGTTAATCATCACCTGTTTCTCTGCTTCAAATTCTTCCATATTGCTGCTATTTCTTTTAGCTCTTAGCAATTCCCCATAGGGAATGCTTTGAATTAGACTGTAGGAGTGAGCACTTGAGGCAAATAGGAGACTGTTGCCCGCAGTTTCTTTTCTGTGGAGTTTTGTTAGTACTTTATGATTTTTTACTTCCACTGTCACATCCAGGAATATTACTTTTTCTTTGCTAATATGGGATGTTAGCTTAATATTCCAATCATTCTCATTAAGAGCTGAGATATAGTTTCTAGCACTCATTTCGTCTCCTTTCCATATCATAAATATGTCGTCTATAAAGCGGGTCCAAAAAATGACCCGCTCTCCCTGGTCACCTTGGCTACTGAACACCTGCTCCTCCCACCAGCCCATGAACAAGTTTGTGTAGCTGGGGGCGAAGCAGGTGCCCATCGCCGTACCTTGTGTCTGTCTGTACAGTTTATCATTGAAATAGAAGAAATTGTTGGTTAGGCAGTAATACGCCATATCAACCAACATTTCAGTATGAAGTAGTGTTGTTATCGATCTGGCTCTTAAAAAGTGTCTTATGTCTTGAATTCCTGTATCATGTTTAATGGATGTGTATAAACTGGTCACATCCAGTGTGATCAGTAAAAAATCAGGCTCCCAGGATAGGTCATTAATCATATTCAGGAAGTGCATGGTGTCCCTCAGATAGGCTGGCAATGAAATTACAAAAGGTCTTAAAAAAAAATCTATATATTTAGATGTCTTTCCCAACTGTGACCCGATAGCGGACACAATTGGCCAGCCAGGTGGTGATAAGGGATTTTTGTGCAGTTTGGGTAGAAGATATAAAATTGGCGTTTTAGGGTATTTGCATCTTAGTCCATAATATTCCCCCTTTTCCAATATACCAATCTCATACCAGTGTACAAGCATCTCATCATATTTCACACATGAGGCTGTTAACTCTTCAGTAGTTGCTAGCTGGTAACATTGTTTGTCATCAAGCTGCCGTAAGCCCTCCATTAAGTCATCTGTTTTTTCCCAAACAACTACATTCCCTCCCTTATCCGACTGCCGGATCACTATGGAGTCATCACTCCTTAGGGAATCAAGTGCTTTGGACTGCTGAGAAGTTAAATTTTGCTAAGCTAAACCTTAAGAGCAAAAGCGTATTTTTTTAAGATCTCTTGTAACACTTTTTTCAAAAACATCTATTGCATAACAATGGATTATAGGTACAAATGTTGATTTAGGCTTAAAGCCACTTTTGCATGGTTTATCAACTGTCAATTCCAAATCGTCTAAATTAAGCAAAGGATTGTCATGATGATCAATGGCCTCATCCAGTTCAGTCACAGTTTGTAAAGTTTCAATGTCCGATAAACTCAGAGTTCTTTGAGGATCTTCTCTTGACTCTGTTTCCCTATTAGGTGCATGGAATTGGTACCATTTTTTCAATTTTAGTTTGCGAATAAAGCAAAATGTATCTATGCGCGTTTGTACATAGTCCATCTTGCGTATCGGGCAAAAAGACAATCCTAAGGCTAATAAGTCAATTTCAATATTAGTTAACTCACGTTTTGAGAGGTTGGTCACAGTCATTTCATTCCTCTTCTTGCTCTTGTCACCATGGGTACAGGTGTATTGGAATCTTCTTTTCTTTCTTCTCCGTGCTTTTTGGTTCCTCTGAATCCTCCGGCTTTGCCTCGAAAGTTTCGTCCTCCGCCCCTGCGAAAATCCTGATCCTCATGTCCTCCTTGCTGATTTTGTTTGGCTTTGTTGAGCATTTGAAATTGAGTAAGGAAGTTAATCTGTCCTCTACCTACTCCTCGAGTTGGTGTTATAGCTGCACCGCCTGGTGCATCTGATAGATTTCCATCTGACGCATCACTCTCTTCAGGGGCAGTGCTGTCACCTTCCATTGTTACATTTGCTTTTGTACTCTCAGTTAGGTTAGCATTCGCTTTCTGGAATAAATAATCGTATTTCTTGTGAAATGTCAGAGTTCTGCCCGTTTGATAATCCTTGAAGTCTGTAATAAATTTTCGCTGCTTTTTGGCCTTGATGTCATCTTCCAGTTTCTTTAGACGCCCTTCTAATTTAGTCATATATTCTTGGATTTTCTCCTGCGTGGTTAATTTCGCCAGCTCTGTTAGAGTTGCTTCAATTTGTTCCAACAACTTAGCTCTGTCTTTAATTGCATATTTAATGAGAATTCTCATCATGGTAGCGGAACACTCCTTTGAGTTGCCAGACCACTCCTCCAACATCTCCTGGTCAGGGTTCTCAAATGTAGGGATTGTATATATTCTTAAACCTCTCGGCACTCGCTGCCCATCTATGTATTTCTACAGGGATTAGGCTTCCCACCATTTCGCTACTTCCTTACGATACAATTTATCCAGTTTCTCGAACAGTTGCTGTATTCTGACCTCGTTACTCAGTAATGAATGTTCTTTCTGTGGTTGACCATCAATGTTAGTCCCAGTTACAGTCTCTGTAAAAAAGAGACGGTCCGATACCTCTTTCCTCTTCGCTTCAAAGCGAGCCGCCATTTCGTGCCTTTCGTCTGGTTATTGCGCTGAGCCCAGCGCGTTTCGCATCCAGACGTGGGGAAGAACGGTATTTTTCCTGTTCAACGCCACTCCGCTACCGTGGACAAATCGAGATTCTTAGCGCGCCCCCTTTCCCGACGGAGCAACCAACGCGTTCCGTTTTACACATTTACCATCATGCCCCTTGTGATGATGTCAATGTCTAACTTTATGATCACATGGTTCCTTTAAAGGTGACTAGAAACATGAGGGCGTTACCGTGAGCAAGATCTCAGAGGGAGATCAAAATGTGTTGGTGTTTTTCGTGTTTGGAAACCTTGCGAAATAAATACTTGTTATCCGCTGTAACCAGTTGCTGGAGTGCGACCCAATTCTTTCTGCTGCAGAAGGAGTGTGTAATTTTTGGCGGTCTACTCGACCGCGGGGTGCCACACGGCTGTGAAGCAGCGCCTGGACCGCGCCACGAGCATAAAGTGATTTTATATATATACCTACCGGACATGGATGTTTGAAGGTGGAGCGTTGGGGACCTGAGGAGGGTTTAAGAACAAAGAAGGGAGCTGCCAAGAGATACATTATCCCCTCCTTTTTGCATGGTAATACAGCGTGCACCTAGTAAGAACTCTGCCAGTGCACTTATCCTGATGCATGCTGGGAGCTGTAGTCGTCAACACTCGGACTACAACAACCCGTGACTTGGTGGGGTCAGCTGACTTTCCCTTCGGGGGAAGACCATAGAAGGACAAAGGGGAGGGGCTTGGTGGTCTCTACAAATCGCCACAGCGTCTGAAGAAGGCAGAGATGCCGAAATGCATCAAGCTGGCGTTTGGTTCCAATAAAGAATTCTCCAACAAGTTCCCCAGAGTGGCCTCAAATCTCTTGAAGTGAAGTGGTCCCGTGACAAAATACATACGCGCCTCTCAGCAGCGCGTTCAAGAGGCCCGCTCCTAACGTGGCCTGCGGCTTTGCTGACACCAGTGGCAACACGCATTAAAATTGTAAATTGTGTGTCTTGTAAAGCGCACTGCTACCCGCACCGCAGGCCTCGTAGCGCTATAGACCGCTGGGGAACCCGTCCTGGCTTTCCCAGTGAGATAGTCCCTCCTGGGAGTCTCCAAGGTGAAACCAGGCATCCCCGGCGTTTGTGAGGGGCCGTTGTGGAGATGAGGCGAGCTTAATGCCCAGAGTTGCCGAGTGTGATCCCTGATTAGAATAGGCACTGAGGCGAGAATTATCAAGTCCGCTGATACTGGTCCAAGACCCTGCCGCGTCGGGAATCGAACCCTGGTCCCAGGCCGTTCTCTGCTCTCGGGTCTTCCGCCTCTAACCAGTGAGCCACACCACTCCAAGACTCTGCTGACACCAGTGGCAACACGCATTCAAGACTCACCGAGGATTCGGACATCGCAGAACAACCTTCAGCAGCAGTTCGGGTTAGTGGCTTCTGCAGGGAGCAGCTCGTCATTGAAGATGGGGGTGGGGTCACTAAAACCCACACCTTCGGCCCTACCGGAGATGGATGTTTGAAGGTGGAGCGTTGGGGACCTGAGGAGGGTTTAAGAACAAAGAAGGGAGCTGCCAAGAGATACATTATCCCCTCCTTTTTGCATGGTAATACAGCGTGCGCCTAGTAAGAACTCTGCCAGTGCACTTATCCTGATGCATGCTGGGAGCTGTAGTCGTCAACACTCGGACTACAACAACCCGTGACTTGGTGGGGTCAGCTGACTTTCCCTTCGGGGGAAGACCATAGAAGGACAAAGGGGAGGGGCTTGGTGGTCTCTACAAATCGCCACAGCATCTGAAGAAGGCAGAGATGCCGAAATGCATCACGTTGGCGTTTGGTTCCAATAAAGAATTCTCCAACAAGTTCCCCAGAGTGGCCTCAGATCTCTTGAAGTGAAGTGGTCCCGTGACAAAATACATACGCGCCTCTCAGCAGCGCATTCAAGAGGCCCCGCTCCTAACGTGTCCTGCGGCTTTGCTGACACCAGTGGCAACACGCATTCAAGACTCACCGAGGATTCGGACACCGCAGGACAACCTTCGGCAGCAGTTCGGGTTAGTGGCTTCTGCAGGGAGCAGCTCGTCATTGAAGATGGGGTGGGGTCACTAAAACCCACACCTTCGGCCCTACCGGACATGGATGTTTGAAGGTGGAGCGTTGGGGACCTGAGGAGGGTTTAAGAACAAAGAAGGGAGCTGCCAATAGATACATTATCCCCTCCTTTTTGCATGGTAATACAGCGTGCACCTAGTAAGAACTCTGCCAGTGCACTTATCCTGATGCATGCTGGGAGCTGTAGTCGTCAACACTCGGACTACAACAACCCGTGACTTGGTGGGGTCAGCTGACTTTCCCTTCGGGGGAAGACCATAGAAGGACAAAGGGGAGGGGCTTGGTGGTCTCTACAAATCGCCACGGCGTCTGAAGAAGGCAGAGATGCCGAAATGCATCACGCTGGCGTTTGGTTCCAATAAAGAATTCTCCAACAAGTTCCCCAGAGTGGCCTCAGATCTCTTGAAGTGAAGTGGTCCCGTGACAAAATACATACGCGCCTCTCAGCAGCGCGTTCTAGAGGCCCCGCTCCTAACGTGTCCTGCGGCTTTGCTGACACCAGTGGCAACACGCATTCAAGACTCACAGAGGATTCGGACACCGCAGGACGCCCTTCGGCAGCAGTTCGGGTTAGTGGCTTCTGCAGGGAGCAGCTCGTCATTGAAGATGGGGGTGGGGTCACTAAAACCCACACCTTCGGCCCTACCGGACATGGATGTTTGAAGGTGGAGCGTTGGGGACCTGAGGAGGGTTTAAGAACAAAGAAGGGAGCTGCCAAGAGATACATTATCCCCTCCTTCTTGCATGGTAATACAGCGTGCACCTAGTAAGAACTCTGCCAGTGCACTTATCCTGATGCATGCTGGGAGCTGTAGTCGTCAACACTCGGACTACAACAACCCGTGACTTGGTGGGGTCAGCTGACTTTCCCTTCGGGGGAAGACCATAGAAGGACAAAGGGGAGGGGCTTGGTGGTCTCTACAAATCGCCACAGCGTCTGAAGAAGGCAGAGATGCCGAAATGCATCACGCTGGCGTTTGGTTCCAATAAAGAATTCTCCAACAAGTTCCCCAGAGTGGCCTCAGATCTCTTGAAGTGAAGTGGTCCCGTGACAAAATACATATGCGCCTCTCAGCAGTGCGTTCTAGAGGCCCCGCTCCTAACGTGTCCTGCGGCTTTGCTGACACCAGTGGCAACACGCATTCAAGACTCACCGAGGATTCGGACACCGCAGGACAACCTTCAGCAGCAGTTCGGGTTAGTGGCTTCTGCAGGGAGCAGCTCGTCATTGAAGATGGGGGTGGGGTCACTAAAACCCACACCTTCGGCCCTACCGGACTTGGATGTTTGAAGGTGGAGCGTTGGGGACCTGAGGAGGGTTTAAGAACAAAGAAGGGAGCTGCCAAGAGATACATTATCCCCTCCTTTTTGCATGGTAATACAGCGTGCACCTAGTAAGAACTCTGCCAGTGCACTTATCCTGATGCATGCTGGGAGCTGTAGTCGTCAACACTCGGACTACAACAACCCGTGACTTGGTGGGGTCAGCTGACTTTCCCTTCGGGGGAAGACCATAGAAGGACAAAGGGGAGGGGCTTGGTGGTCTCTACAAATCGCCACAGCGTCTGAAGAAGGCAGAGATGCAGAAATGCATCACGCTGGCGTTTGGTTCCAATAAAGAATTCTCCAACAAGTTCCCCAGAGTGGCCTCAGATCTCTTGAAGTGAAGTGGTCCCGTGACAAAATACATACGCGCCTCTCAGCAGTGCGTTCTAGAGGCCCCGCTCTTAACGTGTCCTGCGGCTTTGCTGACACCAGTGGCAACACGCATTCAAGACTCACCGAGGATTCGGACACCGCAGGACAACCTTCGGCAGCAGTTCGGGTTAGTGGCTTCTGCAGGGAGCAGCTCGTCATTGAAGATGGGGGTGGGGTCACTAAAACCCACACCTTCGGCCCTACCGGACATGGATGTTTGAAGGTGGAGTGTTGGGGACCTGAGGAGGGTTTAAGAACAAAGAAGGGAGCTGCCAAGAGATACATTATCCCCTCCTTTTTGCATGGTAATACAGCGTGCACCTAGTAAGAACTCTGCCAGTGTACTTATCCTGATGCATGCTGGGAGCTGTAGTCGTCAACACTCGGACTACAACAACCCGTGACTTGGTGGGGTCAGCTGACTTTCCCTTCGGGGGAAGACCATAGAAGGACAAAGGGGAGGGGCTTGGTGGTCTCTACAAATCGCCACAGCGTCTGAAGAAGGCAGAGATGCCGAAATGCATCACACTGGCGTTTGGTTCCAATAAAGAATTCTCCAACAAGTTCCCCAGAGTAGCCTCAGATCTCTTGAAGTGAAGTGGTCCCGTGACAAAAAAAAATATATATATATATATATATATATATATATATATATATATATATATATATATATATATATATATATATATATATATATATATATATATATATATATATAATTTCATTTATAAATTTATTTCAATTTGTATAAAATCACAAAAGTTAAAACATACACTGAATATATAATAAAAACAGTGACAGGGCTGCTCATGGTAATTACATTGAAAGATGCAGTATCTATAGTCTAGCACCTTATGTAAACATTTAAAAATTATTATTATTAAATAGTTTAAAAAGCATTAAACTTTAAAAAAATCATGATTGCAAACCTATATTTGGCTCACAGTTTTTGGATGGGGTACAGTTAGTCTAGGGGGATAATACAGGATGGTAATTCGAAATCAACATGGCATCGCTAGAGATGAGCCTTTGCCTCTTCCTCTTCTCTTTCCAGAGAAGCACCCATACCCCATACTTTGCTACTGCTACCACAACCGGAACGGCCCCAGAGGTTTTAAGGATTCGGAAGGCCTCAAGACTGGACCCAATACCCATATTAGCACAGGTTGGTTTCAGCCACCTCGTTCTTGGTTTACTGTAAGCAGGACAAGCGAAAAAAAAATGTGGCCTACTGTTTCTATAGTGTCCACGCAAAACGGGCAGTGGCTGGATTGTGTATTGGCCCACTTGCTTGTAAAGTTGTTGGTAGGGAGCGTTCCCACTCTAAACTGGTGGAACAATTTCCTATAGCGGGTAGATGAAATAATATCCAAAAATACCTCAAATTCGGGCTCCAGCTTGGAATCTAAAAAGCCGCTAGAAAGGGAGGTGCCAGAGGAGGTCTGGATACGGTTCATGTTGACCATAGCCCAATAAACAGCTTTAAACTCGGATTTTGATGGAAATGTGCTATCAGCTGGGGATGACCACAAATGGACCAAACCCATATCTGATAGTATATTATGTACAGTCCTTAACCAGCCCAGTTTCTTGTTGACATCCAAATCCTTGACTTACAACAGGGCTTGGGCATAATGGATAAGTTCAGGGGTTACCCATAATCTTCTCCAATAGGCAACCAACCTATAATGTACCACATCTCTTACGGTGTAGCACCCTAAATCCAAAAACAATGAGATTAGAGGGGTCGATTGTGGTAGACCGATTATAGAACGTAGAAATTTGTTCTGACCCATGACTAGGTTATCAACATTTGCATAGCCCCACAGCTCTGCTCCATATAGTATTGAAGCATCAATTTTGGATTTATAGAGCTGGAGGACCGGTGCCATGGGTTTGGTGTGGGAGAGTCTGTGTTCCTTCAATAAAGTTCCGGCAAGTTGGGCATGTTTAACTGCTTGTTCCGTAATCAGCGGCTTCCAGGTGACCTTCCTGTCTATTAGAATACCCAGGTATGAGAATGACTCTGTTTGTTCAAGGATTCCCTCGTTCATCCGGACGTCAACGACAGCCTTAGAGGAGTTTGTCAGTACCATGTACTTGGTCTTGTCAACATTGACAACAAGATCATGTTCCAGACAAATATATATATATATTTATATTTATATATATATATATATGTATATTCACTGAGAAAACCATAGGTTTCACACCAGTTATAGTTACCTGGAAATTTTACTGACATAAAACCATTGAAATTTCCATGTTATAGTTAGTTGGACTCACTATAACTTGCGCGTGTAATGCACTGCTGATGACATCACATATTACATCACTCATGACATGGTCAGTGACATCACTCATGACATCACTGATGACACCATCCAGTGAACGTGTGTCTTTCTGACAAATAAACATGTTTTACATATGTATATGTAAAGGTCGATGGAAGAATAAATGTTTCAATAAGTGTCTTAATGGATGTTTTTTTTTTTTTATTGATTGGTTAACTGGCATATTAAGTGTATCATAGTGAATACATATATTAGCGAGTATTGTTTAAATTTTTAAATGTTTGTATCAGTGTTTCACTTTGTGTATAAGTGACTGCATGGGTTGGTGAGTAGCTACATGTGTGTGTATATGGGTTATTATATATTTTTTTAGTATCTTTATAAATGTCTGTTTGATTTGGTGGGGGTGTTACTTAGCACATAGATGCATCAATGACTGACTCACTGTTTGTATGTGTTTTCAAGACAGCATATGTGCCGGACTGTATGGGTGAATGAGTGTGTATATGTATGTGTTAGTAAGTGAATGACTGTCTCACTAGTGTCTTTATCAGTAACTACATATGTTTTAATCTAGTATATGTGAGTATTGATGTATATAAGTGAGTATATGTGAGAGTGAGAGATTGAAAGAGTTCTTGTTTTAATAAGTATGTGTTTCTATAAGTGATTGTTTAAGAGAGTAAGTATGTGTAAGTTTCCTTAGAAGTAAGGTGGTAGTGTGTGTATAGCTGTATATGAAAAAAAATGGATGTTCAATAGTTTATTTGCATGTGTGAGTATGTGTGTGAGCAACTTTTGGAAGACTGTCGGTGTGTTAACGGATGTAAAGGTGTCTCACTACATATGATAAGTGAATATATGTATGAATGACTATATAGAACTGTTGGTGAATGAGTGGATGTGTATATAAATGGTGGAATTACTGAATTGGTTGTTGTAACTGGTATAGGTATCTCCACTTTTTTGAAATTGTTAGTTTCTATTTTTGAATATGTGTTTCAAGGGTTACTTTACAGTGAAAAGAGGTCAGTCACTCTGTCACAAGGATGGTGTCATCAGTGATGTCATGAGTGATGTCACTGACCATGTCATGAGTGATGTATTATGTGATGTCATCAGCAGTGCATTACACGCGCAAGTTATAGTGAGTCCAACTAACTATAACGTGGGAATTTCAATGGTTTTATGTCAGTAAAATTTCCAGGTAACTATAACTGGTGTGAAACCTATGTTTTTTTCAGTGAATTTAATAGGTTTTTTAAATGCTAATTCCTAACTATAACTGGTGTGAAACCTATGGTTTTTTCAGTGAATTTCATAGGTTTTTTAAATGCTAATTCCTAACTATAACTGGTGTGAAACCTATGTTTTGTTCTGTGAATTTCATAGGTTTTTTAACTGCTAATTCCTAACTTTTTATAGGGCCTCCTACCTATGTGTTTTTTAGTGAATTTCTAAGGTTATTTTTTCGCAAATATCTATAGCTTAGAAAGGTATGTTTTTCTAAAAATGCATCCTATATTGCATAATAATATAATATTTTTATTTTAAAGTATATTCATTTTTTTAAAGTATATTCATTTTTTTTTTATATTTCACTCTGGAGCGCTCCCGGTGCGCGTACCGGTGAGCGCCCCGGTGCGCGTACCGGGGCACGTCCCGTCAGCGCACCAACAAAAAAAAAAAAAAAAAAAATAATGAAGGAGTGAGCATGAGGAATGGGGACAAAGAGAGTGGCGTAAAGAGAAACAGCGCTAGAGGGAGAAACACGGAGGGACTGTGTAATAGATAGTAAAACAGAGAAAAGGTATAAGAGGAAGTAACTGAGAAAAGGAAAATGAATAAGGGAGCAAAAGAAGAGAAGAAAGAGGAAGAAAACTAAAGCAAAGAAACTCAGGGCCTTATTTATGAAGGCCTTGCGCCACCGGTGCGTCACTTTTTTCCCATGATAAAAGTGACGCACCGGCGCCACAAGGCAATCATAAATAACACCCAAATGTAAATACCATTGATTTGCCCCCAAAATCGTTTTTTGAATAACATTTTACAAACACAGCGCAGGTCCTATGTACAATCATTTCATTTCACTACTGAAACCTCACTGTTTCACAAAAGACAATTCCTCTATCTTGCATATTTTAATATCAAGCATTTCCAAAAAACATGCCACAAACCAACAAGAGAAAATCTCAATCTCCTTCCTAATTTGAGGTAATGCAGGTGACATAATTCTAAAACATTCAAATATATTTCTTTACAGAGGCAGACACTATTAATTGCTTCTCAAAAAAATAAAAGCCATTCTTATACCCCAAAATCGTTTTTTAAATAACTTTTTGCAAACACAGCACAAGTCCTATGTACAAGCATTCAATTTTACTACTGAAACTTCACTATCTGCTTCCAAATCTTCTCCATAGAGCAAATAAGTCTCTATCTAAATTAAATGAATCATTGCTTACCTTTACAAATGCTTTGGGAGATTAAGAACAGTGTCAGACACACACACCAATTTTTCTTTAGCAGAGCAAAAGGTGTGCACTAAATACACTGAAACCAAGACTGGCAGAGAAAACCTCTAATTCTACACACATATGCCTCATTTCAACCAATCAAAACTCTTCCCTCACTTTTTTCAAACCAACACCCTACCCCCTCTCAGACCTTTCTATCTGTTACCATAGCAACTCCCTCCTAACTGAACTCTTAGGTTCAGAAGTTTATTCTACAATGTTGCAAATTAAGTCAGCAAGGATGTTTGACCTCTCAATACACCAGCTTATCCAGGGCATTATTGCTTTTAGTAACTTTTTCTTAACCATTCAAATTGCTTCTTTCACACAACACAACCATGCACCCTAACTTTCAGTTTTCAACTATCTGAATCCACCAATCATTGCTTGTGATTCAAGAGCAGAGAAACTCCACAATTATTTTTTTGTAAACTCCTACTGTTCCAACTGCCATTTCATTCCCACACTTCATCTGACTGCACCAGAACCTTCTCTCATCATGTATTCTGTGTGGATTATTGGACATAGCTACATCCACTGGGCTCAAAGGTATCCAGCTAGCAGAAATTTTCACAACCTTGATTTATCAAATGTGGAAATCAAATGGATTGGCCAGAGAGGATTGAGATGTCACCAATTGATACCATTGATGAAAACCTTTTTGCATCTGCCAAACCCTGACCTCTTAATAGTGCACTGTGAAGGAAATGACTTGGGCACTATGACTGGGGTTGGTCTGGAAATGCTTTTAATGGACACCTTTGATCAATTGATGACACTTTTTCCACAAACTGCCTTGGTATATTCTAATATATGCCAAAGACAGAAATGGAACTGGTCCAGCCAATTTTGTCCACAATTTGAGAAAGCACGGAAACATGTGAATAAATCTGTTTCTGCTTACATGAGAGACTGTGGAATGGGTTCAATATACAATAATAACTTGCGTTACAACATGCAAGACATCTACAGAGGAGATGGTGTGCACTTCTCAGATGAGGGGAATAGAATATTCCTCCTGAATTTAAGACTGTACATTGGAACCTACTTGTAGGTTCCTAAATCAGCCACAGAATCCAAAAGCTCTTTTCAGGGCTACCCTACCTCTGATCACTCCAAATGATTATCTTTTTCTAACTTTTTTCACCAAAGTACGCTCCCCGGTACGCTCCCCGGTGCGCGTACCGGGCGCTTCCCCGCGAAAAATTAAAAAAAAAATCTTTTTTTTAGCCTTTATGAGCTTCCTAAGCCCCCCTCAGAAAACCTAGGGGGTCAGGGGCTGTCTACCGTGCCCCCTTCTTCCCATTCCCAATGTTGTTTGTCCTCTATCTTGTGTCTCGATTGTACCGAAACACAAAATGGAGGACTCCCGTAACGCTGCCGGTGCGCGTACCGGGGCGCGCACCGGTAAGCGCTCCCTAAAAAAAGGTGGGAAAGTAATTTACAGAAAAACCACTGGAAACACTTTCATCAAATATAGAATAGGCCCTACTACATAGCAGCCCCTACCATTTACCCAAATTTGGTGGAATTCCATTAAGACATTTAGGCTGTGGGCCTGTCTAAATATCCTGAGGTAAATTACATGACCAAAACACATATGAAGTGTTAGAATTTACAACCAATTAAAAAGTTACTTTTATTTTCTACGATTATTTCCTGACATTTGATTGGTTATGTACATGAATATATATAAAAAAAGAGAGAGAAACACAGCCATTTTGACTACTACTTCCTGAACTACATTTGAAAAGGAATTACACTGAGAACTTCAACTGCTTTCTCAAAGGTAAGCTGTTATTTTGGAAAGTGAAGTATGTTGTGCACTTTAAGTTAATTTGAGAAAAATATTCTGATAGTTATATACTATCCCTCTGTAATAGTTATAGATTGAGATAGGCTTCTCTGTTATAGTTATGGATTGAGTTAGGCTTCTCTTGTATAATTATAAATTTACTTAGGCTTTATCACATACACTTTTTTATATTTCTAATTCCAGCCTGATACCATACACTACCCAAAGATAACTTCACTGTTAAAAAATCCAAACTACCTGTCCGAACTTAAACCCAACAGTGCCCTATCTCTACTGATATATTGATTTTTTATGCAATTTACAGCAACAAAATGGAAGGAGAACAGGATATTTCTTTTGAAATTGTTTTGGACAACAACCCTGAAGAAAAAATTGCTGAGAATGATAACTTTGGTTTTATGGATGAGTCTCTGGACCATGAATTAGTTCAGTGTGTGGAATCAATGGAATCACAGAATGAAAATGAGGACATACCAGACAATATATTGTTAGAAGTTTTATTAAATTATGAAAAAGAATCAGAAGAATAAATTTATATTTAATAATCAAAAATTGTTCGAGCCAATATTCATTTTTATATGTAATTCATCAAGTAGTTCCAAAATGTTTATAATATAAAGTGAGACTTATAGTATACTGTGCAACTTTTTTGTGTTACATAGGAAGTTTGCTCATAGTTACTTCCTTTCTCCCACTATATTATCTCCAATGTGTATTTAACATCTCTTTATCATCTCCTGCCTCCATGTTGTTTCTGCTTTCCTGACAGACTATGGTATGAATTCCATATACCACAATAACTTCTGAAACAGCATGCAAGATATCTACAAAGGAGACGGTGTATATTAAATTTTAGACTCTGCATTGGTACCTACATGTTGGTACTTAATAAAAAAAAAACCAACAGAAAGAACAATTAATAAACATACAATTTTTGAAAAGTCTGTCATTCTTTTTTCCCCATGGTACGCTCCCCAGTCCGCTCCCAGGTGCGCGTACCGGGCGCTCCCCCCGCGCAAAACAAAAAAAAATAAAAAAATGTTTGCCCCGCGGGGCCCTTTTATAGCCCCCACATCAAACCTAGGGGGTCACGGGGGGTCTATCCCTGCCCCCTTATGGTCATTTCCCCCTATGTTTTGGCCACCTCTTGTGTCTCGATCCTACCGAGACACAAGATGGCGGCCGCTCCGGACTGTTTCGAATGTTTACAGACACCCGAGAGCCAATCAGCTTTCCGTGCGCAAGTCACGTGGCGCGCCCGGTGCGCTCCCCGGTGCGCGTACCGTGGCGCGGCTATAGGTATATATAATTTTTTTGAACCTAAATTACTCAAAATCCACTGGAGCACATATCTTGAGACATAGCAAAGGCACATCGGGCTACCAGTCCCTACAATTTTGCCAAGTTTGGTGGAAATCCATTCAGCCGTTCGGGCTAAAAGTGAGTTCGACCGCCCTATGGAAATTAACATGGGGAAAACATGTTTTGGGACCCCCCTTTTATCTCGGACCTCGCTTGACAAATCCCCCCCAAACTTTCAGGGAAAGACCGGAGCTCGACGAGGCAAATTTGAGGAAATTTTCAGGCAGATTCGTCAACCGGCGCCAAAGTTATTCCAAATAGAATTTTGAGATTTTGCATTGAAAAAAATCCTAACTATAACTACCTACCTGCAGTGGCATTCACACAGTGCATCGAGTAAATTGACTTAAACAGGACATGAGATTATCGCCTTGTCCTACAGTCATAGCATGAGGAGACACATAACAACAGTGCATTGTTCAGTTGCAATTGTTATACTGTAAGGCATTCATAAATTTGCTGAACTAACGTGTATTTGAGCAAAATTTCATATAGCATGTTCATACTCACTTGTGCAATGTGCCACAATGCTCTCCTCTTGTATGTATATATGTCAAAAATCATTCATTAATTTTTATGACATGTTTTTACTTTATTATACTCGATGTAACCACAATAATGCAAATTATTTATGCATGTGATGGTCTGAGCACGCAGTTGTATTCCACCTAATACCATTACAAAATGGCGCCCATCATTTAGGGCTTGGTATATGACTTTATATGTGAGTCCACCAACTATGTTTAGCTTTTTGGTTTAGGCGCGAAATGCAAATGTGTACTAACTCTGTATATATGGTTGACCTCCATTTCACTCGCTCATCAGTGAGCAAGGACGTAAGTCCGAAACGCGTCTGATGACTGGCGCCACCTTTACCATTTGATCGGTAATAAATTTCTTTGCAACAGAAGCCTGGTTTGCGGTAATTATTGAAGCAGTCTGTGTACGTGTGTGCTGGCTGACGGCTGCCGCCGGCAACAGGTTGGATTCCATTTATTCGGGACGAGGTCGGTTCTCCGAAAACACAGACCCCTCCACCACAAAGTGAGCTGACTCGACACCGACTGTCTTGGAGTGTTTGTTCCAGTGAGGAGCAACGTTGGTCAGCCCCCTGCACGATACGACAACAACGATTGGAATCACTCGGCCGCCGCTGAGGGAGACGTCGGAGGACATCAACCGGAAGAGGTAACCGCAGTGAGTCGATATCGTAGAAAGTATTGTTGCAGGTTGGGGAGGTACAGCGATAAGCCAGCATTTCAGGTGCTGAGATACAATAGCACTTGATTCCTGAAGAACAATTGCATTTGGGTAGCGCCATGTCAGAGGAGCGGGAGAGAGAGAAGGCTTTTGAGGAGCTCTTTTTGAATTTGCCCAAAGTTAAACAAAATACTAAAGGAGGACAGAACAAAACGACTGACAGTGACACTGAAGTAAAAAAGCTAATGCGAGAACTTGAAAAGAACCGGAGGGGGGAGCTCACGAAGTGGTGGGAGATTCGCTCCCTAGAGAAATATCGTGAAGTTGGAAGGGTGCCCCGTGGCCTCAGAATAATGCTGGTTCCCAGCTTTGAAAATCCGAATCCCGATTTATTAAAGGACTGGGCTGAGAGCAATCTGGAGGCATCGATGCGCTTGTTATGCTTGCTTGTTAAATATGCTAAGGTGGACCGGCAGAAGAACCTAGATGAAATTGCCAAAATTAATGAAGAACTGAAAAAAGACATTTATGACACAGATAGAGCTTTCATCGAAAAAACCACCAATGAAATAACGGAACGCCTGAAAAGGCAGGAAGCGACTATCAAAACAAGGAAAGCGTATAAATTTGCCCGGGATGAGCAAGACTACACCCTAGGGCAAATATACACTTTTGCTAGAAAATATGACCAGCTAAGAAAACAAAAAAAGAATGCATCAAACAAAGGGGCACTTCCGACCCAACAAGCAACAACATCGACAATGAGCTCCACCCTGTCAGGATCAGAATTGAGTCTAGTCCCTAGCAGTGATGGCTCCGATGATGGCGCATTGAATGCCCGAGACGATGAAGATATGGGCCAATTAACATTAGGGGAGGAGATGGAATACGTGAGAATTCAGAGAAAACTGACCCTACGAGCACGTACTCCAAAATCAACTCTACCCAAAGGCGCAACAGGAGACGCAAACAACGCCGCAGATGCGCCAAAGCCAAGAGGGAGGCCATCAAAAAAGAAACAGTGGCAGAACAAAAATCAGTGAACGAGAATACCATTGTCAACTTATCCGGAATTCAGTTGGATGAAGCCGAGAAACAATTGCTTTCGTTAGTCCTTTCATTCTGTCCCGAAAGCAATTTCAATTATGTTAACACCAGGGTGGATATCTTTAAATATATTAGGAAAATCAAACTCAAAAAATACTATGCCATAAAAAACAGCACAAGCTCAAAACTAGGCCAGGAGAAAAAGAGAGGTCCTATGCCTAGTGGATTGGCGGCAAAAGATATCAACCTTATGAAAACCGTGCACCAACTGCAACTGGATACAGATGACCCTGTAAGCACACAAGATATGGCGGAATATGAAGAAATGGATGTGGCACAGTCAACCGGCACTCCCTTTAAGCCCCCTTCCACTTTTGTTCCCAACATGCCCAGAGACGCTATTGACATTTATGCAGACAGACTTGTGGCAGAACTTAAAAAATTGCAAATTAAGACAATGAAACAGCGTAAACATCAAGACCACAGAATGAGAGCATATCACACCCTTATGAATAAACTGCAAAAGGAAACTAAAGTTGTTATCAACCAATCGGACAAGGGGGGTAATATAGTCCTCTGGGCTAAAAAGGACTACATCCAGGAGGCATATCATCAACTTAACGATCCTGCTTGTTATAGTAGAATTGACATGAAAACGGTCAAAACCATAGAAGATGTATATGCTAAGAAATTACAACAATGGAAGAGGGAGGGTTTAATCTCTAAAGATGAACTAAAATTCTTGCACAAATTACACCCAGTGATTCCAAATATTTATTTCATCCGGAAAGTGCACAAGCAGACCACCCCAGTGCCCGGGAGGCCAATTGTATCCGCCATCAACGGTATCTTTGAAAACTCCTCAAAGTACATTGATTTTTATCTTCAAGACTTTGTTCTGAAATTACCAGCATATCTCAAGGACTCAACTGATTTTTTACACAAACTTAACCAGTGCACTTGGTCTGCTGATCATCTCTTAATCACCATGGACATTGCCTCGCTTTACACGAGTATTGAACACAAGGTTGGCATCAGAGCGGCAAAACATTTTCTTGACCAAAGACCTATAGAATTTCACTGCCATAATAAGATGCTTCTATCCATGATAGAAATATGCTTGAATAATAATGTATTTCTATTTAACAATGAAGTGTTCAAACAACAGAGAGGGGTGGCGATGGGGGCATGTTTTTCCCCCACCTACGCGGGTCTCCACGTGGGGTGGTGGGAGGAACATGTCCTCAAAGTAACCCATAAACCATGGTGGGATTCGATTATCGTCAACTATTGGCGGTATATAGATGATATTTTCATCATATGGCGGGGCAACATGATGGAAGCTGAAACATTTGTCAGAGACATTAATAACAATTGTCTGAACCTACAGTTTTCAGCAGATATTAGTAGGGATGTGGCCACATTTCTAGATGTGCGTGTCAAAATTATTGAGGGTAAAATCACCACAGAGTTGTTCAGGAAAACCACCTCAGGGAACACCATCCTCCACGCACATAGCTTCCATCCAGGACACACTATAGCTGCCATCCCTTATGGTGAATTTTTAAGAATTCATCGATCGTGCAGTACCACAGAAACAAGAGATTACCATCAGGAGGAATGTAGACGGCGTCTACTAATGAGGGGTTATGATGATAAAAAACTGCTATCTAGCATGGCAAAAGCCAATAGAATGGATAGGCAGGTACTGTTAGATCCCCTCAGACCGAAAATCAATGTGACCCATTCTGAAACACAGGACAGCAATACCATACGTTTAATAACGGGGTACAGCCGTCAAGCCAAAGCAATCACCAAACTCATCAAACGTGAATGGCCTATTGTCCTGACCGACAACGTCCTCAGAGACATTATGCCAGAATCCCCCACTGTCACCTTCAAGAGGGCATACTCTATGCGTAATAATCTAGTTAGAAACAGCCCGGAAATACCACCTGATAACTGGCTATCCCCACGTAAAGGTTTCTTTCGCTGCATAAGCTGCAGGGCATGTAAATTTGGTGTGAATATGAAATCTTTTTCAACACCATTTGAAATACAACCTATCATGCTTAAGTCTCATTACACTTGTCGTACTGAGCTAGCAGTTTATGTATTACAATGCAGCTGTAACTTGATATATGTAGGGAGCACCAAAGGGGCGGTATATCTACACATCCTACAACATTTGCGGGCCATAGTAAATGCAGATCCCTCCTACCCGGTGGCTAGGCATTTTCAATTGGTTCATAAACAGAATCTAAATCACTTAAAATACTTCGTGATAGATGCGATAATCCCCAACAAAAGAGGAGGCGACAATGAAAAACGCTTACGCCAACTGGAGTCGAAATATATAGTTACGCTCAATAGTAAACATCCTGGGGGTTTGAACACAGGGGAAGATCTGCGCAATTTCCTGTAGGCCATTTCATACTCAGGTTACCTATATGTCATCAACATAAGTGCATTAGACATAGGGTTTTAGTTACAATGGGGAATGTGAATTTGAATGGCCGTACTAGAGTTCCAACATGTGTCCATAGTTCGCATTGGATTTGTCTACAGGTACCATAATTTCTCTTATAGGTCACTTGTGTTAGAAATGTCCAGTATAGTCTGTATTAAATTAGAAAATCTGAGCAATTGTACATTAATAGTAACTGGGGCATCTAGATCTTTTTATCTTTTTTTCTTGTAACTGTTTGTTTATACATTTACACTTCAGCACTTTATTAGTTCAAACGCACATTATTACGGCTCTCATGATATTTATATGAGCAGTACCGTTTTTAAGCCTTCACTTTTTTGGAGTGTTCAACATTTAACATAAGACCATCCCTGCATAATAGATGACGAGTAGAACAGATTCAGCGATGACAAACTCATTACAGCTGAATAATTGGGGAACACAATGGTTGGCTAATTTTTATATCATTGGCCACATTTGTGGGATTATCCCATGTAAGAGATTCAAGTTCGAGGTATTTGTGAAAACACATTTCATAGCGAGTACCAAGGGGTACGGTTTATATATGGAATTATATCTCGATCTATATCTTTTTGTCTGATTTAATTTATAGACAAGTATTGCCAATAAATTTATTGTCTTAGGAAAAAACTGTAGACACATTTGGCTTTCGAGTTTCTAAACGTATTTGTACGGACATTGCCCTCTCGTCTTTAAATTTAAATAACATGCAGTGGCATTCACACAGTGCATCGAGTAAATTGACTTAAACAGGACATAAGATTATCGCCTTGTCCTACAGTCATAGCATGAGGAGACACATAACAACAGTGCATTGTTCAGTTGCAATTGTTATACTGTAAGGCATTCATAAATTTGCTGAACTAACGTGTATTTGAGCAAAATTTCATATAGCATGTTCATACTCACTTGTGCAATGTGCCACAATGCTCTCCTCTTGTATGTATATATGTCAAAAATCATTCATTAATTTTTATGACATGTTTTTACTTTATTATACTTGATGTAACCACAATAATGCAAATTATTTATGCATGTGATGGTCTGAGCACGCAGTTGTATTCCACCTAATACCATTACAAAATGGCGCCCATCATTTAGGGCTTGGTATATGACTTTATATGTGAGTCCACCAACTATGTTTAGCTTTTTGGTTTAGGCGCGAAATGCAAATGTGTACTAACTCTGTATATATGGTTGACCTCCATTTCACTCGCTCATCAGTGAGCAAGGACGTAAGTCCGAAACGCGTCTGATGACTGGCGCCACCTTTACCATTTGATCGGTAATAAATTTCTTTGCAACAGAAGCCTGGTTTGCGGTAATTATTGAAGCAGTCTGTGTACTTGTGTGCTGGCTGACGGCTGCCGCCGGCAACAGGTTGGATTCCATATATATATATATATATATATATATATATATATATATATATATATATATATATATATATAAATATATATATTCACTAAAAAAAACATAGGTTTCACACCAGTTATAGTTAGCGGGAAATTTTACTGATATAAAACCAATGAAATTCCACGTTATAGTTAGTTGGACTCACTATAACTTGCGTGCCTGCAATGCACTGCTGATGACGTCACACATTACATCACTCATGACATGGTCAGCGACATCACTCATGACATCACTGATGACACCATCCAGTGAATGTGTGTCTTTCTGAAAAATATACATGTGTTATATATGTATTTGTAAAGGACGATTGAAGAATAAATGGTTAAATAAGTGTGTGAATGGATGTTTGTTTTTAAAAGAATTGATTGGTTAACTGCCTTATTAAGTGTATCTTAGTGAATACATATATTAGCAAGTAACTTTTAAATATTGAAATGTATGTATCAGTGTTTCACTTTGTGTATAAGTGGCTGTATGGGTTGGTGACTGACTCACTGTTTGTATTTGTTTTGAAGACAGCATATGTACAGGACTGTATGGATGGATGAGTGTGTATATGTGTGTGTTAGTGAGTAAACGACTGTCTCACTATTGTCTTTTTCAGTAACGACATATGTTTTAATCTAGTATATGTGAGTATTGATATATATAAGTGAGTATATGTGAGAGTGAGAAATTGTAAGAGTTCCTGTTTAAATAAGTATGTGTTTCTATAAGTGATTGTTTAAGAGAGTAAGTATGTGTAAGTTTCCTTAGAAGTAAAGTGGTAGTGTGTGTATAGCTGTATATGCAAATAAATGGATGTTCAATAGTTTTTTTGCATGTGTGAATATGTGTGTGAGTAACTTTTGGATGACTGTCGGTGTGTGACAGGATGTATAGGTCTATCACTACATATGATGAGTGAATATATATATGAATGACTATATAGAACTGTTGGTGAATGAGTGGATGTGTATGTAGATGTTGGAATTACCTAATAAGTTGTTGTAATTGGTATTGGTTTCTCCTTTTTTAAGAAAATGTTAGTTTCTATTTTTGAATGTGTGTGTCAAAGGTTATTTTATGCTGATAGGAGGTCTGCCACTTTGTCACAAGGATGGTGTCATCAGTGATGTCATGAGTAATGTCACTGACCATGTCATGAGTGATGTAATATGTGACGTCATCAGCAGTGCATTGCAGGCGCGCAAGTTATAGTGAGTCCAACTAACTATAACGTGGAATTTCATTGGTTTTATGTCAGTAAAATTTCATGCTAACTATAATTTGTGTGAAACCTATGGTTTTTTCAGTGAATTTCAAAGGTTTTTTTAATGCTAATTCCTAACTAAAAGTCTCACTTTATAAGTAAGACTGTTAGCGCTCTAGTTGTTCTTTAGAACACTCTGGTACATACTATCATTGGGCTACAGTTGCGCTACATCTGGCTGATATTGGGGCTACATTTGTATTTTTTTGTCTCTGGTGGCCATCTTTGGGCTACATTGGGCTACATTGGGCTACATTTGGGCTACATTTGGGCTCTAACATATATATAGCCCAATGTAGCCCAATATATATTTTTTTAAAGTTAATTTTCTTAAAAACAACTGGAGCATATATCTTGAGACATAGCAAACGCACATCGGGCTAGCAGTCCTTACAATTTTTCAAATTGTTTTTTTTTGTATATTGTTTTTTTTTTTTTTGCCCTGGAGCGCTCCCGGTGCGCGCCCCGGTGAGCGCCCCGGAAAGCATAGTATTTTGAAGCGCCCCGGTGCGCGAACCGGGAAGCATCCCATTAGCGCCAATGTCGCGATCGAAAACAACATCGTGACGCGTCGCGTAAGCATGACGTATCGCTTAGCCGCGCGATGTGTCTTATGACGCGCTGCGTAAACGCACCCGGAAGCGCTCCGCGGCGCGGCCCGGAGCGCGTAACGTAAGCGCGCCTGAGCGCGTAACGTAAGCGCATCGGGTCATGTGACTTGAAAATAACACTTTTCATTGGTTCTCATCATTTTTTTTCTCCAAATAATGAAAGCCCCCTCCTTTTTTCCTCATTCTTACTTTCTTCATTGAGAGAGCAAAATCTATTTTTGAGCAAACAATGGCATCACTTGTTGCTGAAGCTGGTGAACCCCCACCACCACCCCCCCCACCAAGAAAAGAAGGTCCACCACCACAGTTTCTTGAAGGACAAGAAGAAGAGGAGGAGGATCAACAACCAAGGCGCTTCCTCCCTGAAGAACCAAGACAAAGGCACGTTAAAGTGCACTTTATTTTGCAATTCTTTTCTTTTCCTGATGACCAGAAAAAGGTGAACGCCCCCGAAGTCACCTGTCTTATTTGTGACAAAGTTCTCTCCAGGGGCAATCCCACAAAGAAATATTCTTTTGGTAATTTTACCATGATCAGCCACATGGAGAGGTGGCATCCCAATAATTTAGCCCAGTCTGAAGTCCAGGAACTTCGAAACAACCCACCCCCTGTGGCCAGCACTTCCTCTACTGTACCCTCACTTTCTGGTCCTGAAGAACGCCAAATGGTGCCAAATATTCAGCAAAAATTTGGCAACCTCAAATTTGTTTGCATTTTCTGTGGCAAAACATTATGTTATGGTGAACTTAGTGTCACCTTAATAAATAATGCTGTAGACAACCACCAATGCAGCAAGAAAAGGAAGCAGTAATTATTTTCTTTTTTTTTCTCCTGTTGAGCCATTTCCAATTCCCTGTTTTTTGTTTGTTCCCTTAAAAAAAAACCAAAAATATAAAATTGTTAAAAAATAAAAAAAATAAAAAAATGTTCAGAAAAATAATTAAAAAAATATAAAACAACAAAAAGAATTTTAAAAAAAGTTATTTTCAGAACTACCTCCCATTTATAAAATATTGCCAAAAATTTTAAACTCTGGCATTCTTTTTTCTCTTTTGTGCGCTTCCCGGTGCGCTCCCTGGTGCGCGTACCAGGCGCTCCCTCCGCGACAATCGAAAAAAAATATATATTTTTTTTTTGCCCCGCGAGGCCCTTTTATAGCCCCCACATCAAACCTAGGGGATCAGGGTGGGTCTACCCTGCCCCCTAATGGTCATTTCCCCCTTTGTTTTGGCCACCTCTTGTGTCTCGATCCTACCGAGACACAAGACGGCGGCCGCTCCGGACTGTTTCGAATGTTTACAGACACCCAAGAACCAATCAGCTTTCTGCGCGCAAGTCGCGTGGCGCGTCTGGAGCGCTACCCGGAGCGCGTACCGGGGCGCTACCATAGATATATATATATTTTTTTTAACCTAAATTACTCAAAATCCACTGAAGCACATATCTTGAGACATAGCAAAGGCACATCGGGCTACCAGTCCCTACAATTTTGCCAAGTTTGGTGGAAATCCATTCAGCCGTTCGGGCTAAAAGTGAAACCGACCGCCCTATGGAAATTAACATGGGGAAAACACGTTTTGGGACCCCCCTTTTATCTCGGCCCCCACGAATCCCCCCCAAACTTTTAGGGAAGGAGCGGAGCGGGCGATTTTCTTGGAGAAATTCGCGAAGATTCGTCCACCGGCGCCAAAGTTATTCCCAATAGAATGTTGCGGATTTCCTATGGAAAGTAAATCCTAACTATAACTACCTACTGGCGACCGCCAGTAGGTAATATATATATATATATATATATATATATATATATATTCCAACCTCTCGTCCCCGTTTCAAAGAACGACGTCCAAGCCTCAATTGTATGTCAAACTGGATTTATTTCACATCCCACTCGACGCGTTTCGGGAAAGCTTTCCCTTTGTCACGAGTACATTGGTCAGTTACATCCATTCATTTTAAAGAAAATCACATGACTTAATTGCATGATAAACATAGCCAACAGACTACCAACCCATCATATGTCTGGAGCTATGCACTGCGCCTTATTTTAGAATACTGTGCTCTAGTATGCATAAATCATAATACAACTCTTAAATGCTTTTATCTATCAGTGTTATTCGTAATATGAGCTGGACGAGCGTTTGTCACGGAGCATTTTTAAAACATTACATCTGATGCCCCAAAATGCACTCCTGCCTTGCGATTCTCGGTTTCAATACATCATGAAGTGCAAAACAATCAAAACATTTTAATGCTCTGTTTAAATACTCTTGTTATATTTAAACATCCGTTATTAAAATAAATCTCTGTTTGCCTGCGGCAACATAGCAGCTGCGAACCCACGGTCAGGCATACACTGTCAATTGTTCTGTGCTCGTGCTATCACTTGAGCTAGCGTTACAATTCATTCACAGTATCGCTGTTGCCTCATTGTGTCTTTGCTTGACAGTGGCCTTAGGGGTTTAAAGCTCATGCTAAATAACCGGGTTGTACTTCACATTAAGCATACGTGGATATGGGATTCAGCCCCAGTGGGCATAAGCGCTCCTGTAACAGTCCATTAAAATCATACTTGGATTCTTGACTCTTGCGTGAGATTCATCAATCACAGTGAGTTGCCAGCTTACTTTTCGCATCATGAAACATACTGTCACACATAATCTGGACTGGCGCCTTTCCAAACTCTCCCACATTGTTTGGTACCTGTGGCAAAATAACAAAATAATGTTAAAGTAAATTCAAACATGTCACATCTTTCATACCTTCATATTAAAATTCCAACAGAATTGAAAGCAGTTTTAACAGAACTTTGCACGTACATATTCAGCCCAGATGCACACCTAGACCCTCATCGCAGTTATGTCCCTGGGGTTGCAGCAGTTGGTATTTAATTATAAACCTTGACTCAAGACGTCTGAGTTCCTGCAGTCGATTACCGCCTCTTTCTCTTATCGGAACTTGGTCTAGTGCCACATAGGAAAGGAGGCTGTTATTGCTGCTGTGATGGGACATAAAGTGTCTAGCCATAGGGTACTGCTTGTCCTGATTTTTTATGGCTCTTAGATGCTGCAAGATTCTATCCTTGACTGGTTTTATGGTGCTGCCCACATAAAATTTGTTACACAGGCATTTAAGCGCGTAAACCACATGATCTGTGTGACAGTTCAAATGTTTAGTGATTTTAAATGGCTCACAAACTCCGGACAGTCTAACTACCTTTGTGTTGTGGCTAAATTTGCACGCCTTGCACCTTCCACATACATAGAATCCCACAACTGGGTTAGATCTCTTTTTGTTCACAATCAATGTTTGACAAACTTTGTCTTTGAGGCACATAGGTTTCCTATACGTAATCTGGGGATGGTCTCTAATGCTGAGTGAGATATCCTTATCAGTTTTAAGGGTACTCCAATACTTGTTCAGTGCCCCTCTAACTCTTTTGGTTTGAGAGTGATAGTCAGTAATGAATCTCACTCCGTCATTTTCTTCATCCTTATTTTTCTCCGGGGGTTCAGTGTTCTCTCTCTCATCCACCTTACGTATTGCTTCTTTGATGCATTTGTTGCTATACCCTCTTGACTTAAATCTGTCACACATTATGTCTCTCTCTTTCTCATAATCTGGTTGTCTTGTGCAATTTCTCCTGGCTCTCAAGAGTTCGCCAAAAGGTATTGAATTTACCAGATTGCGGGGATGGCAACTCTGTGCGTGCAGGAGACTGTTACCTGCAGTTTCCTTCCTGTACAGGGTTGTCATAAGTTTATTTTCATCAATGCTGACTTTAAGATCTAAGAAGTCAACAGTTCTTTCACTAATGTGGCTAGTAAAAGACAAATTCAGTTCATTGACATTCAAGGTTGCTACAAATTCTTCTGCCTTCTCTCTGGTACCATCCCAGATCACAAAAATGTCATCTATGTACCGGAGCCATATGCGCACTCCGGTACCGTATGGATCTAATTTCCTCACAATCTCTTTTAGAGATGATCCACATATGCCTGACTCAGAACTATTTTCTGTTCAATGGTGCCATCTACCACCAACTGCTTGGCACTTCTATGGGCACTTGTTTTGCCCCTAGTTTTGCTGGGATTTATCTAGGATGGTGGGAAGAATTGATTGTGAGGAAATTAGATCCATACGGTACCGGAGTGCGCATATGGCTCCGGTACATAGATGACATTTTTGTGATCTGGGATGGTACCAGAGAGAAGGCAGAAGAATTTGTAGCAACCTTGAATGTCAATGAACTGAATTTGTCTTTTACTAGCCACATTAGTGAAAGAACTGTTGACTTCTTAGATCTTAAAGTCAGCATTGATGAAAATAAACTTATGACAACCCTGTACAGGAAGGAAACTGCAGGTAACAGTCTCCTGCACGCACAGAGTTGCCATCCCCGCAATCTGGTAAATTCAATACCTTTTGGCGAACTCTTGAGAGCCAGGAGAAATTGCACAAGACAACCAGATTATGAGAAAGAGAGAGACATAATGTGTGACAGATTTAAGTCAAGAGGGTATAGCAACAAATGCATCAAAGAAGCAATACGTAAGGTGGATGAGAGAGAGAACACTGAACCCCCGGAGAAAAATAAGGATGAAGAAAATGACGGAGTGAGATTCATTACTGACTATCACTCTCAAACCAAAAGAGTTAGAGGGGCACTGAACAAGTATTGGAGTACCCTTAAAACTGATAAGGATATCTCACTCAGCATTAGAGACCATCCCCAGATTACGTATAGGAAACCTATGTGCCTCAAAGACAAAGTTTGTCAAACATTGATTGTGAACAAAAAGAGATCTAACCCAGTTGTGGGATTCTATGTATGTGGAAGGTGCAAGGCGTGCAAATTTAGCCACAACACAAAGGAAGTTAGACTGTCCGGAGTTTGTGAGCCATTTAAAATCACTAAACATTTGAAATGTCACACAGATCATGTGGTTTACGCGCTTAAATGCCCGTGTAACAAATTTTATGTGGGCAGCACCATAAAACCAGTCAAGGATAGAATCTTGCAGCATCTAAGAGCCATAAAAAATCAGGACAAGCAGTACCCTATGGCTAGACACTTTATGTCCCATCACAGCAGCAATAACAGCCTCCTTTCCTATGTGGCACTAGACCAAGTTCCGATAAGAGAAAGAGGCGGTAATCGACTGCAGGAACTCAGACGTCTTGAGTCAAGGTTTATAATTAAATACCAACTGCTGCAACCCCAGGGACATAACTGCGATGAGGGTCTAGGTGTGCATCTGGGCTGAATATGTACGTGCAAAGTTCTGTTAAAACTGCTTTCAATTCTGTTGGAATTTTAATATGAAGGTATGAAAGATGTGACATGTTTGAATTTACTTTAACATTATTTTGTTATTTTGCCACAGGTACCAAACAATGTGGGAGAGTTTGGAAAGGCGCCAGTCCAGATTATGTGTGACAGTATGTTTCATGATGCGAAAAGTAAGCTGGCAACTCACTGTGATTGATGAATCTCACGCAAGAGTCAAGAATCCAAGTATGATTTTAATGGACTGTTACAGGAGCGCTTATGCCCACTGGGGCTGAATCCCATATCCATGTATGCTTAATGTGAAGTACAACCCGGTTATTTAGCATGAGCTTTAAACCCCTAAGGCCACTGTCAAGCAAAGACACAATGAGGCAACAGCGATACTGTGAATGAATTGTAACGCTAGCTCAAGTGATAGCACGAGCACAGAACAATTGACAGTGTATGCCTGACCGTGGGTTCGCAGCTGCTATGTTGCCGCAGGCAAACAGAGATTTATTTTAATAACGGATGTTTAAATATAACAAGAGTATTTAAACAGAGCATTAAAATGTTTTGATTGTTTTGCACTTCATGATGTATTGAAACCGAGAATCGCAAGGCAGGAGTGCATTTTGGGGCATCAGATGTAATGTTTTAAAAATGCTCCGTGACAAACGCTCGTCCAGCTCATATTACGAATAACACTGATAGATAAAAGCATTTAAGAGTTGTATTATGATTTATGCATACTAGAGCACAGTATTCTAAAATAAGGCGCAGTGCATAGCTCCAGACATATGATGGGTTGGTAGTCTGTTGGCTATGTTTATCATGCAATTAAGTCATGTGATTTTCTTTAAAATGAATGGATGTAACTGACCAATGTACTCGTGACAAAGGGAAAGCTTTCCCGAAACGCGTCGAGTGGGATGTGAAATAAATCCAGTTTGACATACAATTGAGGCTTGGACGTCGTTCTTTGAAACGGGGACGAGAGGTTGGAGTATTGTGGGACTGGCGATCCCGTCCAAAGCCCGCCGCTGTAAGGGGCCAATACAGCTTAGCGCCAAAAACTCGGCTGGAATATATATATATATATATATATATATATATATATATATATATATATATATATATATATATATATATATATATATATATTACCTACTGGCGGTCGCCAGTAGGTATACATAGTTATGATTTTTTTCCTATGGGATTTCTGAAAATTCTATGTCGAATAACTTTGGCGTTTGAGGACGGAATTGGCTGAAATTTTAAGGAAAATGGCACAGTTTGTTTCCGAGCAGCCCCTGAAAATTTGGGGGGGTTTTGTCAAGGGGGGGCAGAGAAAAAAGGGGGGTCCCAAAACGCGTTTTTCCCATTCATTTTTCCATAGGGCGGTTGGAATCACTTTTAGCTCAAACGGCTGAATGGATTTACACGAAACTTGGCAAAATTGTAGATATGGTTTGCCCGACGTGCCTTTGCTATGTCTCAATATATGTGCTCCAGTGGATTTTGAGAAATTTACGTTTTAAAAAACAGATATATCTGTGACAGCGCTCCGGTTAGCGCCCCGGTTCGCGTACCTGACGCGTAACGGAACTTCGCGAAGTGAAGCTGATTGGCTCTCCGGTGTGTGTCAACATTCTAAACAGGCCGGAGCGGCCGCCATCTTGTCTCTCGGTAGGATCGAGAGACAAGAGGTGGTGAAAAACGAAGGGGGAAATGAAGGAAAGGGGGCAAGGTAGACCCCTCCTGACCCCCTAGGATTGATGAGGGGGATATTAAAGTGCCCCGCGGGGCAAAAAAAAAAAAAAAAAATGTTTGCGATTTTTCGCCGTAGAGGTGCGTCCCGGTACGCGTACCGGGCAGCTAACCGGGCAGCTAACCGGCAGCGTAACGGGAGTCTGAGGAGAAGCTGATTGGCTGTCAACATTGTAAACAGTCCGGAGCGGCTGCCATCTTGTCTTTCGGTAGGATCGAGAGACAAGAGGTGGTGAAAAACGAAGGGGGAAATGAAGGAAAGGGGGCAAGGTAGACCCCTCCTGACCCCCTAGGATTGATGAGGGGCATATTAAAGTGCCCCGCGGGGCAAAAAATAAAAAAATAAAAATGTTCGATTTTTTGCGGTAGAGGCGCTTCCCGGTACGCGAACCGGGCAGCTAACCGGCAGCATAACGGGAGTCCGCCATATTAAACCACGTAATAAAGAATATATTTTACAGCTATAGATATTAGCTTTTAAAAACCAATGAAATTCACTGAAAAAACCATAGGTTATAGACCATATATAGTTAGGAATTTGCATTTACAAAACCTTGAAAATTCACTGAAAAAACCATAGGTTAGAGACCATATATAGTTAGCTGGACATTTTATTGATATAAAACCAATGAAATTCCATATATAGTTAGTTGCACTAACTATATATTTCGCGCATCCGCAATCCAATGCTGATGATGTCACATATTACATCATTCATGACATGGTCAGTGACATCACTGATGACATCACTGATGACATCTCAAATGACATCACTGATGACATCACTGATGACATCTCATTTAACATCAATGATCACACCACTGATGATATACTTCATGTGATAATACAATGCACCTCCTTACACTCTAATATAACCTCTGTTACACCTAGTGTAAAATACAGAGTATCATTTTTGAAACCATTGACACACGAATAACATTTACTACATACGCACTCACTGATTCCTACGTCTACCCACACACTCATTCATTCACCCATACAATCACTCGTACATTCAGTCACTCATCATCACAACACTATCATATGCACTGATACACCTATGCAGACACTCACACACTGCCACTCATCCATGGAGTTACTCACACACCTAGTCAGTCCTGTAAAGAATCAATCACACTTTGATTTCTTCATCTATACAGTTAAACACAGAACACCTTACATTTTTACACATATACTAACACATACTTACTCACTGATACAATCAAATCCTTCATCCATACTCTTATACATCCACTCATTCTTCAATATGTAAAACATATTTAAAATTTTAAAAAACACACAGTCACTGGATGATGTCATCAGTGATGTCATCAGTGATGTCATTTGAGATGTCATCAGTGATGTCATCAGTGATGTCACTGACCATGTCATGAATGATGTAATATGTGACATCATCAGCATTGGATTGCGGATGCGCGAAATATATAGTTAGTGCAACTAACTATATATGGAATTTCATTGGTTTTATATCAATAAAATGTCCAGCTAACTATATATGGTCTCTAACCTATGGTTTTTTCAGTGAATATATATATATATATAAATTCACTGAAAAAACCATAGATTTCAGGCCCTATATAGTTAGGAATTAGCATTTCAAAAACCTTTAAAATTCACTAAAAAAACTATAAGTTTTAGGGGTGTTATAGTTAGCTGGACATTTCACTCATACAAACCCATTGAAATTGCTCCCATATAGTTAGTTGTACTAACTATATTTCGCGCACCCGCAATCCACTGCTGATGGTGTCACATATTATATCATTCATGACATCTCAAATGACATCACTGATGACATCAATGATGACATCATCCACGTGACAATCACATACACCTCTTCATACACTAGTAAAATCTTTCATCACTCTTTGTAAAATACTTAGGGGCAGATTTATGATGCCCTTGCGCCGCAATTGCGTCACTTTATTTGACGCAACTGCGGCGCAAACAATGCGAATGTGAATTTTAAAGGTTTTTTAAATGCTAATTTCTAACTATATAGGGCCTGAAATCTATGGTTTTTTCAGTGAATTTCAAAGGTTTTTTAAATGCTAATTCCTAACTATATAAGGCCTGAAACCTATGGTTTTTTCAGTGAATTTGCAAGGTTTTTAAATGCTAATTCCTAACTATATAAGGCCTGAAACCTATGTTTTTTTCAGTGAATTTCAAAGTTTTTTTTAATGCTAATTTCTAACTATATAAGACCTGAAAGCCCACCAGGAATCTCCAGTATGAGCCAGGGGGCTGCATTGCAGAGCGGTGTAATGAGGCCACACCATTTTTTATACCTCTCTGCAACACAGCCCCCGTGCATGTTTGAAGAGGGGGAACTAATTCCCCTTGCATAATGGGGGTCCCTGGGGGCCAACCAGCCCACCTGGAACCTCCAGTATGCCCCTTTTTACAACTCTCTGCAACGCAGGCCACTGGCGCGTTTGCAGAGGGGGGACTAATTCCCCTTGCATACTGGGGGTCCCTGGGTCATATCTGCCCAAACGCCTATATTCTGAACAATTGAAAATGAGTTTTCTTGAGAAACATTTGGATTTGGATTATCATGTCCTATACTTTGGAATTTTTGAAAGACTGACTTTGAGGATGCTATAAATTACTCAAGTCTGCCCGAATTGTGTGGATAAAATTGATACCTTCTCACTTTGAATAAGAATGTACTTACCTCTCGTCTAACATTTGGAAGAAATATCTAGTTATATGACAACAGGATACCGACATAACTTGAAGGAAATAAGAACGCCCTGAGAAGTTCTGTTGTACAGAACGAAACGCGTCGGCTGGCTGTGGTACATAAACTTAAACAAAAAAAATGCATTTGATTATACACCAAGATTCAGCGCTTCAATAAGGAGTCTAAGTGATGTGATTTGATTGGACTTATTGTGCAAGTGGTGCTGTGCCAAACTTTGGATTATTCTCCACTACTCTCTACTACTTACTCTCTACTACTCATTCTCTACTACTCTACTACTCTCTACTACTCTCTCTCTACTACTCATTCCCTACTACTCACTATCTACTACTCTCGACCACTCACTCTCTACTACTCTCTACTCTCTACTACTCACTCTCTACTACTCTCTCTCTACTACTCACTCTTTACTACTCACTCTCTACTGCTCTCTACTACTCACTCTCTACTACTCACTCTACTACTCACTCTCTACTACTCTCTACTACCCACGTTCTACTACTCTCTCTACTACTCTCTACTACTCACTCTACTACTCACTCTACTACTCACTCTCTACTACTCTCTACTATTCTCTCTCTATGCTACTCACTCTCTACTACTCTCTACTACTCACTCTCTACTACTCACTCTCTACTACTCTCTACTACTCACTCTTTACTACTCTCTAATACTCACTCTCCACTGCTCTCTACTACTCACTCTACTACTTACTCTCTACTACTCTCTACTACTCACTCTCTACTACTCACTCTCTACTACTCTCTACTACTCACTCTACTATTCACTCTACTACTCTCTACTACTCACTCTCTGGTACTCTCTCTAATGCTCTCTACTACTCTCTACTACTCACTCTCTACTGTCTATTACTCACTCTCTACTATCTACCTCTCTACCTCTCTCTACCTCTCTCTCTACTAGTCTCTACCTCTACCTCTACCTCTCTACCTCTACCTCTCTACCTCTCTCTATATGCACACATATACACATATATATATGCATATGCATTTACATATGTATGTGTATTACCTACTGGCTGTCGCCAGTAGGTATATATAGTTAGGATTTTTTCTCTATGGGATTTCTGAAAATTCTATGCCTAATAACTTTGGCGTTTGAGGACGGAATCGGCTGAAATTTTCAGGAAAATGGCACATTTTGTTTCTGAGCAGCCCCTGAAAATTTGGTGGAGTTTCGTCAAGGGGGGGCTGAGAAAAAAGGGGGGTCCCAAAACGCGTTTTTTCCATTCATTTTTCCATAGGGCGGTTGGACTCACTTTTAGCTCGAACGGCTGAATGGATTTGCACGAAACTTGGCAAAATTGTAGGGACTGTTAGCCCGATGTGCCTTTGCTAGGTCTCAATATATGTGCTCCAGTAGTTTTTGAGAAATTAACGTTCAAACCAAGATATATATCTGTAACAGCGCTCTGGGCAGCGATCCGGTCCGCTTACTTTTCGCGAAACGGAACTTTGCGCGCAGAAAGCTGATTGGCTCTCCGGTGTCTGTCAACATTCTAAACAGTCCGGAGCGGCCGCCATCTTATCTCTCGGTAGGATCGAGAGAGAAGAGGTGAAAAACGAAGGGGGAATTTATTGAAAGGGTGCAAGGTATACCCCTCTTGACCCCCTAGGATTGTTGTTGGGGTTATTAAAGGGTCCCGTGGGGAAAATAAAAAAGAATGATTTTTCACGGTAGAAGCGTTTCCCGGGCCGCGAACTGGGCCGCAAACTGGTAGCGAAACGGGAATTCGCCATTTTGTGCTTCGTTTTAATTGTTTAGAGACAAAAATTATCGCCGCACATCGGCCACAATGCATGAATATCGTTGAAAAGTCAGCGATATTCATGCATTATCGAGCAAATGCTCTTAGCCATGTTATCCACCTTCCATTGGATAACAGAAAGCTGATTGGCTCTCCGGTGTCTGTCAACATTCTAAATAGTCCGGAGCGGCCGCCATCTTATCTGTCGGTAGGATCGAGAGAGAAGAAGAGGTGAAAAACGAAGGGGGAATTTATTGAAAGGGGGCAAGGTATACCCCTCTTGACCCCCTAGGAATGTTGTTGGGGTTATTACAGGGTCCCGTGGGGAAAATAAAAAAAAAATTATTTTTCACGGTAGAAGCGCTTCACGGGCCGCGAACTGGGCCGCAAACTGGTAGCGAAACGGGAATTCGCCATTTTGTGCTTCGTTTTAATTGTTTAGAGTCAAAAATTATCGCCGCACATCGGCCACAATGCATGAATATCGCTGAAAAGTCAGCGATATTCATGCATTATCCAGCAAATGCTCTTAGCCATGTTATCCACCTTCCATTGGATAACATGGCTAAAAACCGCTCTGTGCGTGGTTTTTTTTTTTTTTTTTTTTTTTGCTGCGTGACGTTTGTTAACGTTCGATTCGATGGAAATCAGGAAGTGTTGAACACCATTTTGTCACTGCGAGTAAATATTTTGTTATAAATGAATCCTTATTGATAAACATTGTCTGCGCCATCTTGCGTTTTTGTCCAATGCCACAATTTTGTCGTGCACGGCAGCTATTTTAGATGCCTTGACCAGACCCACTCTCTGCACGCCGTCGATTCTCAGCATGGCTCCCCACCCTCGCACGCATCTCCCCCACGCAATGGTCACCCCCGCTCTCTCTCTCATGCATGGGCCATATACTTCCCCCATCTGCGCTGCTCTTCTCTGAGAATCACACCCTGTGCCCGTTCGACACTTCCCTTTCACCCTATTCACTACCGCACCCTCTGACACTTCTCTTCCTCTGTGTCCGATTGTCCAGGCCGGACCTAGGCTATCACCTAGCCCTGCGGATGTAGTGTATGGCTCCAGCTGTAGAGTATCCAGACATGCCAACCCTCCCGATTCAGGTGTGAGACTACTGATTTCAGTGCTAGTCTTTCGCTTCTCGATTCCTGCAAGGAAAAACCCGGGGGCATATTTCGAACAACTAGCGGTAATTTTTGTCTCTAACTTGTTTAGAGACAATAATTATCGCCGCACTTCGGCGAATTTTATCGCACATAAACCTTGCTATTAGCAAGGTTTATCGCAAATTTGATAAAAAACGGCCGCAATGCATGAATATCGCTGAGAAGTCAGCGATATTCATGCATTAGTCAGCAAATGCTCTTAGCCATGTTATCCACTTCCCATTGAACAAGCGCATGGTCTTTTAAAGATTTGTGAAGTACTCGGGGCGGGGGGGGCACTGGCACAATTTGCAGGCCAGGCAGTGTTCAACACGTGCATCACCCTTTCTCTGCCTGCTATTGCGCTCCATGTTTCGGAAAGGTAAGAAAATGAACGTGCATTTGAGTTTGAAATGTCCGATCTTGTAGCAGTACACTTGCAAAGCCCACACATGACAATAACCCGATTCAAGGCCCCATTCACCCGATTTTTTAAAAAAATATAGTACTCCAAGACAGTTACATTTTAAAACTTTATTAATATTTAAATATAACGAACGCAACAAAAACTGTAAATATATTTAACCATTTTTTTAAATTAACCAGAACTATAACGATAACAACAACAACAACAATAATATAACTTTTATGTCTAAATTACGCAAACATTTAGCTAATCTGCTAAAGGGGGGAGTCGCCATTTCTTTACAATAATCAATAATGAAAAATCCACATCAATAGGGTTGCCCGTTTTGTCGATGCAGCACTATAGTGCAATATACACAGCACCTGGGGTGTCAAGAGTGAACAGGTCTTTCTTTGTTCCTTAAGATGTTATCTCCGAGAATGCTGATGCATTGGTGTCTGTACACTTCTTTGTCAATTCTGTCAAGATGATAACTGCTTTATAAACAGACGATATCTTTGTTTCGTCATTAGTGTTAAGTGTGTCTGAAACTACAGTGCCCTTCTGGTTTTTTTTCTTCAGGCTCTACAGAGTTTTGTGTGTTGTTCTTTTGAGCGACAATTATTCCAGAGGTTTCAGGTTCACTTGTTTTGTTCTGCAGTGAGTTAACAGCTTTAGAGAGTTCATGTTTATTTGCTATGTCCTGCTGTTCGTGAACTGCTTCAGAGACGTCAGCCTCATTTTTTATGTTTCAGTAGATCCTGGACCTGCCCGGCCGCGCCCAAAATGGCGCCGGTGTAAATGGGACTCGTAACTGCTTGTTCTGTACTGGTTGCCCAACCTTGATATCACGAGATACATATGCAGTTTTGAAGCACATGGCGGAGGCTTGTCTGCTGTAGTGGGGCGCCCCTTTATCGTTTCAGTCGCCATTCCGCCCGCTTTTGCTACACTGTGCCTCATCCGCCATTCAGCTGTTTACCGCCCGCTCTTACGGCTACAGCGTCTCGCTCACCATGTAGTTGAGTTGCTCCCACTCTTGCGGTGCAGCGGTAGGCGGCTTCCACAGGACTCTTAAAATGGCGGCCGGCTCTTCGGATTTGGGCCTGGTCCAGTAAAATGGCCCTGGGACACCTTGGAACTCGGACGCTTGTCTGCCAGGGCTTGGGTTCCATTCTCGAAAGCGTCCCCTCAGCCTTGAAGATTGTAGAAAAGTCTTGGGGGCCCTCGACTCCCGCAGGCTTCCGGTGGGGAGCGGCTGCCATGATTGCTTGCGGAATGGCCACGACGGAGCTACGAGATGGTGGTGCTCTCATGGTGACGCCAGCTTCAGTCTGAAACATCCAGAAACAAGGTGGGGCTTTTATCGTTTGGGGAAAAAAAATGTTTTAATCCAATGAAAAGTGTTATTTTTAGGTCACATGACCTAGTCTTACATAATTAGGAAAAGAAAAGTAAAATGAACCAATGAAAAGTTTTATTAACAAGTCACATGACCTGTTATGCTTACGTTACGCGCTGCGCGGCGTGCTCTGGATCGTTTCCGGGAAGCTGCGCCTTGCGCACCGGAGCACTTCCGGGTGCGCTAACGCGTCGCGTCATATGACGCATTACGCGACAATGCAGGTGCAGAATATAGTCAAAATGTCTCCACCAACCAGCGGTCGGAATTCCACCGCTTTCAGCAGTCCAAAAAGTTCGGTCAAATCTTAAGAGCGGGAGCAACTCAACTACATGGTGAGCGAGACGTTGTAGTCGCAAGAGCGAGCGGTAAACAGCTGAATGGCGGAAGAGGCACAGAGTACCAAAAGCGGGCGGAATGGCAACTAAAACGGTAAAGGGGCGCCCTGCGACAGCGTGTCTTCAGGTGAAACGGATTGTGGGACAAGGTCCAGAATGAAAGATTCTTCAAAAGGGAAAAAATTCCGCCGGACCCCGGGAGCCGGCCACCTATGCCGGGGGCGATCTCAGGCCTCACCAGGGCAACACGACTTGGGGAGGGGGCAGGAGCCAAGCGCCCCCTCTCAGTCCGCGCCATCTCACCGCCCCTCGGGAGCCTCCGTCAAGCGGTTTAGGGAGGCACCGTATCACATTGTTTTCCAATGCAGTCAGGTCCACAAATGGACCCCACTACTTTGAATAGTGAAGCTGCAGCAGGTGCAAATAAGGTTTAAACAGTGTTACAAGAACTGCTTAGAACTCTGAAGTATGGCACTCAATAACCAGGACTTATGCCATTTATGTAAGGCAGTGACATGGAAGCAACTCAGGGACAAAAAGCATGAACGAACATTCACGTATGAAAATCTTATTTGGAGAAGGGGTAGAATCCAAACGCCCCCTGCCAGTTCGCGCCACTACACTGTATGTGGAAAATCTGAAGACATCATTCTACAAACTCTCAACGCTTGTTATCAGTGCATGACTTTCATGCTCGATCGATTGAGCTAGCCGGATCGGGCAATAAAAAGTATAAAATAGTTATGTAAATAGTTATTTAATAAAATGTTTTATTCTGTTTCTTTGGTGGTGTGTTGTGTATATTTATAATATTTGCATAGGGTTTGCCGTTATTTTTGGCGGTGTGGGTGGCGGAGTCGAGCTGTTTTGCAGCCCTCATGGTGTGGAGCTCAATTCATTTCACTATTTTCGTATTTCTCATGAAGGGTTATTCCTAATGTTTGTATTTTACCGAGGTTAAAAAGAGATCGAATTAGTGGTCTACTGATTTTGCTCGATTACTTTTATTTTTTTACACGATTTTTCACTATCTGCAAAGACTAAACAGAGTATTGCGACTTTGTGCTTGTTTGTAAATAGAGAATGATCCAAAGAGAACCAATTGTAAAACAGTAAATGCTTGGATAATAATCAATCAAATGGAGAGACAAGCAGGTACGACGGATTACAACAGGGGTAAAGGTCTGCGTTAACTACCGTTCACTATCTGCAAAGAGAGAGTACTACTAAGAGAAAAGAGGGGAGTGGGGGGGGGGCAGCGTTCAAAGCACATCAGCGTGCATAAACACGAAAACGTTTTTACCTATCACGTACTTCACATTTGACAGCTTTTGATGTTTGCTATTAAAAAACCATTGAAATTCACAGAAAAAACCATAGGTTATACTCCATATATAGTTAGGAATTTGCATTTACAAAACCTTGAATATTCAATGAAAAAACCATTGGTTTTAGGCCATATATAGTTAGGGATTTGCATTTAGAAAACCTTATTTTACTCGCATAAAACCATTGAAATTCCATATATAGTTATAAGCGCTAACTATATATCGCGCACCCGCAATCCACTGCTGATGATGTCACATATTACATCATTCATGACATGGTTAGTGACATCACTGATGACATCACTGATGACATCTCAAATGACATCACTGATGACATCACTGATTACAACATCCAGTGACTGTATGTTTCTGTAAAGTTAAAATATGTTTTACATATTGATGAATGTGTGGATATATAAGTGTCTGGATGAAGGATTTACTAGGTGCATGACTGACTGATTGAGTGAGTGATTAAATGTGTCTCACTGAGTGCATGGGTTAGTGACTAAACTGTTTTAATTTGTGCATCATTATATCTGTTGTTCTACAAACTGCTGCATATGTTGATCAGTAGCTATATGAGTAACTGTATGGGTTGATTGGTTGTCCAAGTATTTGTATGGGAAACTGAGTGTGTGTGTATGGGTGGCTGGAAGGTGTGTGACTCTGTACATAGATGTGTGAGTAGTTGATTCACTATATGTATAGATTCAAAACTGCATGTGGAAACAGCTGTATGGGCGGTTGACTGTGCATGAGTGTATTAGTGAGTGAATGGATATCTCAGTGCTACATGTCAAATTAAGTAGATATGTAAAACACAGTACATGTGAGAGTTGACATCTATAAATAACTGTGCAGAACAGCTAATGAATGTGTGAGTGGCTGTATGGATCATTGTGAACATGTATCAGAGATTGTATAAGAGAGTAAAGTAAATATGTGTTAGTATATGTTTGAATAAGTAAGGTGTGTATAACTGTATAGTTGAGGAAATGGAGGTGTGATTGATTTTTGGCATAACTGACTAGGTGTGTGAGTAACTCCATGGATGAGTGACAGTCTGTGACTGTCTGTTTACACTGATTGTATCTAAGGTTATATCAGAGTCTGTAGAGGTTCATCGTATTAACACATGAATGATGTCATCTGTGATGTTGTCAGTGATGTCATTTCTCCTCGTATGTAGTAATTTTTATGTAGTAATTTCTGACAGACTCTTTTTATGTAGTAATCTCTGACAGACTCCAGCAGGAGACAGCTCTGTGGCAAATTAACAGAGAGATAGAGATTACTTGTTTAGGAGATTCAGTCACCTCCTAGAAACCACACTTACCAAGACATGTGAGGAGCAACTGAGGAGGGTTTTAGTGGGTAGAGGTCCCAGTGAGTGGGGGTTCAGCAATACAAGCTCTTTTTAGGCAAGGGAAGCAACTTTCACTGGTATAGAATTGAATTTGGTTTGCAGTGGATTATTTCTCCACGCAGCCTACATTCAGCTCCGGTGTGCTTTCCTCTTACAGAGCGGGGTCTCACTACGCCTGAGCCAGGACCAGGACGAGGTGAGGTCTCTTCCCCGGGCACCCTGGGTGAGTGATTATACGTACTGTATTTAGACGCATACTTAAGGCAAATAATTTGCTTTTAGATGGTTTCCCTGTGTTATGTTTTATTTCTCCCTCCACAGATCTACTAAATTTACCAGGTGTCATGGAGGAGTGAAGCCACAGTATTTGGAGACTCATATCCTTTACTGATATATCACATAATTATTGTTTGAAGTTTTGCACCCACACAAATTTTTTTGCAGTCGCACTATTGAGAGAACAGAGGCCCTAATGAAAGCCTAGGGTCATACTCCCGCTTAGGCAGAAACATGTCGGCCCCCATGCAGATATTTGGTAAACTGCAGTAATATAGTTTTGCGCTGTTCTTAGTTTTTAATTAGGAAGAGTTCTTGGTAGAATAAAGTTGGAATGAGATTCTCTATCCTATTTTAACTTTTCACATACACTTTTCTTTTTTGCACTGCACCTACCCGTCTGACCAGATCCTTATGGTTGTTCCTTGTGTTGGCATGTGTAAACCATGTGTCCACAGACGGTACTACTTGGTCTCAATGATCTAGAGACACTGTACCCAGGACGGAGGACCACATGAGAATATTGGTCATACATGATATTGATGGGAATCCAACACGGGTGTTTATTTTGCTAACACAGGGGCAACGATCTTCTGGATGACGCCTTGAGCTGGTACTCGTACTAATTTGAGACCATAGCTCCTTTCCTGATATATGAATCAGAAGTTAGACCCATAGGTTTTTCAGGTTGAGCATGTTTTCAGTGATGTCATCAGTGATGTCATTTGAGATGTCATCAGTGATGTCATCAGTGATGTCACTAACCATGTCATGAATGATGTAATATGTGACATCATCAGCAGTGGATTGCGGGTGCGCGATATATAGTTAGCGCTTATAACTATATATGGAATTTCAATGGTTTTATGCGAGTAAAATAAGGTTTTCTAAATGCAAATCCCTAACTATATATGGCCTAAAACCAATGGTTTTTTCATTGAATATTCAAGGTTTTGTAAATGCAAATTCCTAACTATATATGGAGTATAACCTATGGTTTTTTCTGTGAATATATATATATATACATACATATATAAACATATATAATCTGCATATCTATATAAATACAAATATAAATGCATGCATACATATACATGTATGCATACATATGCATGTTATTTACATGAAAGTTTTAAAAACACTAATAAAAGCAAAGCTAAAAAGCCACCTCATTACAAACAGAATGGCTTTAACTTAAACGAGGGCGAGATCGATTGCATTTTCAATGCTTGTTTACTTTGGTTCCATCAAGAAGGCATTCAGATGTGTCACACATTTGCCATAAATTCTGAATGTTAGCACTCTAGTTGCTCATTAGATCACTGCAGTAAAGCTACTGCTCACCAGGGAAGTCTGCTGCTGGTGTTCAAAGTGCATGTTTCAGTCTGCACTCTGCATGTCAAAATTTTTTTAATGAAATAGAAGAGGATTTGAAAAGTCACTCAAAAACACTCTGGGACATTCTGTCATTGGGCTATACTTGGGCTACATCTGAGTGATATTTGGGCTACATTTGGGCTCTTTTGTCTCTGGTGGCAATCTTGGGAGACTGCATGTCAAAATTGTTTTAATGAAATAGAAGAGGATTTGAGAAGTCACTCAAAATGTGCCCTAATTTTTCTTTCTGAAGCACTAATCATACTTTCTATGGCAAAATGAACCCCCTCATTTTGATCCTTTTTAAATTAAATGTTTTCAGACTTACCACTTCATTCCAATCAAGATGGCTTCTGGTGTGCCATACTTTTGTCATAAGTAAGACTGATAGCGCTCTAGTTGTTCTTTAGAACACTCTGGGACATTCTGTCATTGGGCTATACTTGGGCTACATCTGGGTTATATTTGGCTACATTTGGGCGCTTTTGTCTCTGGTGGCCATCTTGGGAGACTGCATGTCAGAATTCTTTAATGAAATAGAAGATGATTTGAGAAATCACTCAAAATGTGCCCACATTTTTTTTTTCTGCAGCACTAATCATACTTTCTATGGCAAAATATACCCCCTCATTTTGTTCCTTTTTAAATTAAATGTTTTAAGAGTTACCGCTTTATTCCAATCAAGATAGCTTCAGGTGTGCCATACCTTTGTAATAAGTAGGACTGTTAGCGCTCTTGTTGTTCTTTAGAACACTCTAGGAGGCTGCAGTAGAACACAAAGGAATCAACTGACACTCTCTGTCCTTGTTGTATGTACATGTTTTACTGAGAATGTCAGACTTCATTCTCACATGACTGAGAAAGATAATGTGAATTTACAGAAAATATGCTTTCAGTTTAGCTTATAGATCCCCTTCCAAACCACTGTGGGAAAAGCATGAGATAATAGTTTTCTTTCAAACATGATTCATGATATCCCAGCAGAAGGCTTTTTCACATGGTAAAATCACCTTAGAACACACCACAATTCCTAAAATGAGTATGGTACCATCAACAAATGATTTATAATGTAACTATTGACTACAATGCTTTTTAATGAGGTGCTATCATGTATATTGGTCCCAAGATGGCTGCCAACACTTCTTGGATGAAGTGCTGACAGCCAATCAGATCTCACGATGAGATGTGTGGTTAGGCTCCGCCCAGATATATATGTGTTTTTGAAGTTAATTTTCATAAAAACCAATGGAGCAATTTTCATCAAATATAGAAAAGGCACTTCTGCGTACCAGTCCCTACAATTTTGCAAAGTTTGGTGTAATTCCATTCAGCGGTTCGGGCTGTAGCCTTGTCTATTCGTCCTATGGAAATTAACATGGGGAAAACACGTTTTGGGACCCCCCTTTTTTCCCGGCCCCCGCATGATGAATCCCCCCGAAACTTCCAGGAAAGAAGCAGAGCAGAGCTGGCCTAAATTTTGGAAAATTACACGCAAATTCCTCAACCGGCGCCAAAGTTATTCCCAATAGAATGTTGCGGATTTCCTATGGTAGGTAGGTCCTAACTATATATACCTACTGGCTATCACCAGTAGGTACTATTTATATATATAATATATATATTACCTACTGGCGTGTCATTAGGTAGTTTTAGTTAAGACCTAGTTTCCATGGGGAATCCGCAACATTCTATTTGGAATAACTTAGGCGCCGGTTGACGAATCTTTGCGAATTCTCCAAGAAAATGGCCTACTCCACTCCGCTCCTTCCCTGAAAGTTTGGGGGTAATTCGTGAAGCGGGGTCGAGAAAAAAGGGGAGTCTAAAAACATGTTTTCCCAATGCAATTTTCTATAGGACCTTTAGCCAGGGCTACAGCCCGAACGGCTGAACGGAATTACACCAAATTTGGCAGAGAGGTACAGTTCGGTTCCAGATCACTCTTTTTGTTAAATGGTGTAAATCCGTTCAGTAGTTCCTGAGAAAATCAAAAGTAAAATCATAGATATATCTATAGGCGCTTACCGTACGTGTACTGTCTGCGTACAGGTCTGCGTACAGTACGCGTACATACGCGTACCTTTCCGAGCATGAGCTTCATGCTGATTGGCTGTCAACTGTCTGTCAACTCTCCAAACCAGGAAGTTTTGGCAGCCATCTTGTGCCTCAGTAGACTGAGGCACAAGAAAGCAGAAAAACAAACGTGTAGAACGCAAAAAGGGGGCAGGGTAGAAACACCCTGACCCTCTAGGCCTGCTCAGGGGGTCCCACAAGGACCCCCAAGGCCCAAAAAGTATTTTTTTTTTCAAAAAATCACGGGGTACACGTACGTAGGCGTAGCCCGTGGAAAAAAAAACAGTCTGCTTTTTTTCAACGTACCCCCCGGGGGGACCAAATCCCAGGGGCATAGTGAAAAAGAAGTGTGGGGTGCCCGAATCCCCCCCACACTGTCCCCGGGACCGCCACCCCCGGGGCAAAGTTATTATTTTATACCTCTCTGCAACACAGCCCCCTGGTGCATACTGGAGGCTCTTGGTGGGCTAGTTGGCCCCCAGGGACCCCCCCCGTATGCAAGGGGAATTAGTTCCCCCTCTGAAAAAGTGCCAGCGGGCTGCATTGCAGAGAGGTGTAAAAAGTGGTGTGGCCTCATTACACCTCTCTGCAACGCAGCCCCCTGGCGCATACTGGAGGTTCCAGGTGGGCTAGTTGGCCCCATGGACCCCCAGTATGCAAGGGGAATTAGTTCCCCCTCTGCAAACGCACCAGGGGGCTGTATTGCAGAGATGTATAAAAAGGGGCGTGGCCTCATTACACCTCTCTGAACGCAGCCTCCTGGCGCATACTGGAGGTACCTGGTGGGCTAGTTGGCCCCCAGGGAACCCCAGTATGCAAGGGGACTTAATCCCCCAACTTAGAACAATCTACAGGGCGCGTTTGCACAGTGGTGAAGGTAGGGGGGCGGGCTTGAGGTGATGTGAGTGCAAACATGCCCTGAGGCACGTTTTAAGTTGGGGAATTAATTCCTGTTCAATCCAGAGGTCCTCTAGGGGGCAACTAGCCCAACAGGTATCTCCAGTAAGCACCACGGAGCTGTGTTGCAGAGTGTTGTAAAAAGGGGGCGTGCCCTTTGAACACCTCTCTGCAACACAGCTGCCTGGTGCATACTGGAGGTACCTAGTTGGCTCACAGGGGACCTCAGGATTGAAGAGGAATTAATTCCCCAATCTAAAATGCGCCACAGGGCGTGTTTGCACACATGTTACCTCAGGCCCCACCCCTTCCTTCACTATTGAGCAAAATATTCCTGTAAATTCTGCAGATCTATGAATTCCAATTTACTCACCTGTTATCACAAGAAATGTAAATGCTGCATCTTTGAGCGCACTACTGATCCTGAAAATTAATTCTAACCATACTTACAATAACTTGAATTTCCTTCCATAGGCTAACATTGACTGGTTTCACTTGGAAATTTTTCTGTGTGGAGGTTTGGAACTTAAAAAAATTCCTCTAAAATCAGCCAAACTACGAATTCCGATTTACCCACCTGTTATCAGGAGAGACCTCAGTGCTGCATCTTTCAGCTCACTACTACTCCTGAAAAGTAAACTTAACTGTACTTACCAGTAACTTGAATTTCCTTCCATAGATTGTCATTGCCTGATATATAAAATATATATAAATCAAAAAAATATTAAATACAAAAAAATTACAATTTCAATATTTTTTAAAATATATATTTTTCAAATTATATAAAAAATGTGTAATGTAATTGAAAAAATAAAATATCTGAAAATAAATAAGTTAAAATAATGTAGTAAATCAGTATAAAAAATATACCAAATAATGCATTTAAAAATTATCATTTACAAAACCTTTGAAATTCACTGAAAAAACCATAGGTTTCAGCCACGTTATAGTTAGGAATTAGCGTTTAAAAAACCTTAAAAATTCATTGAAAAAAACATAGCTTTCACACACGTTATAGTTAGGAATTAGCATTTAAAGAAACTTAGAAATTCACTAAAACAACCATAGGTTTCACACATGTTATAGTTAGCTGGACATTTCACTCATACAAAACCATTGAAATTCCCCCTTTAAAGCTAGTTCAGCTAACTATAACTCGCGCGCCTGCAATGCACTGCTGATTATGTCACATATTACATCACTCATGACATGGTCAGTGACATCCCTCATGACATCACTGATTACATCTCAAATGACATCACTGATGACATCACTGATGATATCATCCTTGTGAAAGAGTGGCAGACCTCCTCTCACCCTAATATAACCTTTGATACACACATTCAAAAATAGAAATTAAATTTTTCAAAAAAATGGGGATACCAATACCAGTTACAACAACCTATTCAGTAATTCCAACATCTACATACACATCCACTCATTCACCAACAGTTCTATATAGTCACTCACACATGTACTCACTCATCATATGTACTCATACACCTATGCATCCTGTTACACACGGACACTCATCCTTAGAGTTACTCACACACATACTCACACATGCAAATAAACTATCAAACATCCATTTATTTGCATATACAGCTATACACACACCACTACACTTACTTTTACTGAAACGTACACATACTTACTCTCTTAAACAATCACTTATTAAAACACATACTTATTTATACAGGAACTCTTCCAATCTCTCACTCTCACATATATTTACTTATATACATCAATATACTCACATATAGTAGATTAAAACATTCACATACTAACACACCCATACACACACTCATCCACCCATACAGTCCTGCACACATGCTGTCTTCAAAACACATACAAACAGTGAGTCAGTCATTCATGCATCTATGCGCTAAGTAATACCCTTCACCGAACCATACAGACGCTCATACTGATACTCAGAAAACCAACTAATAACCCATATAGACACTCATGTAGCTACTCACCAACCCATGCAGCCACTTATAGACAAAGTGAGACACTGATACAGATATTTACATATTTAAACATTACTCGCTAATACATGTATTCACTAAGATACACTTAATTAGTCAGTTGGGTTGAGATTGATGAACTGTGTTGCTGTGAGAGTGAGATAGCTGTCTTTTATAGATAGGTCTTTGGGTGGATCCTTTTCGCTATGGGGTGTCCTTGGTGCAGGGTGTAGAGGTGGGTGGTTTAAGAGAGAGTTCCATGTTAGATATTTTTTCTGAGAAAATTTTGCTAATTCTTCCCAGAACTTAATAAAGTCATTGATTGAGTGTTGAGGGAAAGAGAAGGTTTGCTGTTTCGTGATGTTGAAGAGGTCCTTGGGTCTGTTCCTAGACGATCAAGTTGGTCTAGGAAAAAGGAAGCTTTTTCTCTGATGTGCTTTTTGCATTTTAGTCATTCAACCCGGAGGATTGAGAGATTGGTTAACGAGGGCAGCTGTCTCCAATTTCTTTCCGTATGTCAAAGTTGTCGCCTCTCTTAGCTGAGGTCTTTATTGAGCCAGGATCTGGAGGGGATGCTTCTTGATTTCTTGAGTTTCAAAGAGGCAACAAGTCTGTCATTTTTGTATGTAGTGGTAGGAATGGTCATTGGCGGAAGAGAGGTTGGGTGGGGTAGGATTTGGGAGCTGGTTAATGTATCCAACTCTCCATGGGAAATGCGATGCATGTTCCTCATCTAGTATTTAGGACGCTGTATTCGGGAGGGCCTTTAGTCAGATGGTATTGAGATCTAAAATAATTATATGGTGATCAGATGGTAGGATAAAGTGGAGGGTTAGGGTGTTGTATCAAGAGATGATAGGTCAAGGGTTGAGTCCTTATTGTGGGTTTGATTGCTGCAGTGTTGGGTAAGATATTTTGTTTCCAGAAGGGTGGATAGGACTTGTACTGCAGAATCTTCAGAATTATTTAGGTGCAGGTTCAGGTCTCCTAGATTGATGACTATGCTTCCTTTTATGGAGTTTTGCTATATTAAGTCTGTTAGGTCTTTGAGGAATTGTGGGTTGACACGTGGATGATGGTAGATGACATGAAGTTTGATGTGGTTGGGGCCTTTAGGGGAGAGTTGAACTCCTAGGTTTTTAAGTGTAGGGTATTTGCTTGTATTGAAGAGGATTATGCAAAGATTGTTTTTGTGAATGAGGGATACTACACCGCCCCTGTGATCCTTTTGGTCACAGTCAATGATTGAGAAAACCAGTGGTGTGAGGAGGTCAATGTAAGGGGATGAGTGGTCGTTTATCCAGGTTTCACTCAGAAAGCAGATGTTAATATTGTATCAAAATATAATTTTGGCTATTTCAATGGCTTGCTTGACAGCTGATCGACAGTTTAGTAGCATGCAGCAAAGCTTAGGTAACGATCTTGTATCAGGCAGCTTGAGGTGGATGGAGGTAAGTTGAATTAGCAGCCTGGGAGGGTGTGTGCTGTTCTGGGTTCTATTCATGCCAAAGACCACAAGGATCTTGCAGTGTTAGTGTTGGCTGTGCATTGACATTGTCATAGGTGTTCCTCAGCCTTTCAGCTTTCCTTTACAACATTCCAGTTGCAGTGCATCTACGTTTTGGGTGGAGATGAATGCGTGGGAGGGTTTTGCTAGGCGTGAGGGATGGGGGGGTCAGCCTGAGTGTCTGTGGCAGGATCAGTGTTTCCCATAGATGCATGTGGTTGGGGCAGTAAGTGGCTACTCTTTGCATCCTTACGTAGTGATGACATTTCTTCCAGAATAGTGTTGATTTTGTGTTCTAGCCAGGATATTATAGGGATTGGTTGAAAGACAGTTGGATCTGTGGTAGGAAGGGGAGTATGCTGGAGCTCATTTGAGTCTTGGGTGGAGGCTAAGGTAGAGTCCAGCTGTGGATGCTGATGGACTGAGAGGATGTGGGTGCAATAGATAGCTCAAGCTGGTTAGTGGACGTGTGCCATGAGGAAGGGGAAAGTAGTTCTGGTTGCAATGCTGTGGTGTCAGTGTGTCTAGTAATAGAGGAGGCTGTAGGGAGTGGGGTGGAAACAGTGTGAAGTGATTGGGAGTGGAGGGATCAACGAGTAGCGGCATGGGTTAGTTCTCTGAGAGAGGGTAAGGGGGATTCTCCTGGAAGAGGATGTAGTGAGGGTGGAGTTTATGCGAAGGATATTGGGAGGGGGATCATCGACCAGAGGTGTAGGTGTATGGGTTAGTGGTTAGTTCTCTGGGAGAGGGAGGGGGATGGTTTTCCAGAAGAGGGAGGAGGGATGGAAACAAAACTGTCTGGCATGGATGTGAGGTAATATGAATTTTTATGGTCAATTGTGTCCCCTATCGTAGACCCCAACGGCTCCATGTACATGTTTTAAGTACATGTATGTTCCCTCCACTTTCAGCTATACATTTGCGTCCTCTTTCAGATCCACCATGAATGGGTCGGATATTCCGTTCCTAAGTATGCCTTGCCAACGTCTTTATATGGTGCACTTTTCATGTTTTCTAGCTCTGGCGAGTTAGGCCCTGATTTCTGCCATCGAGCCTTTTCTGCCCTCTGTCTCTGGAAGCCGCAGCCTGCTGCTTCCTGACCCTTGACTTACTCCCTGTGTGGCGAGCGGTGCCTAGCTCGGCCTGCCTTGCCTGCCAAGACTGTATTCAACCTTCAAGTTATCTGCTCCGCTCCTCGAAAATACATTCCTGTCTAGTAGTTTAGGAAAACATCCTTCCCAGCTGCAGAGCAAAGGGCCCGGCCTCACTGTCTCCATGCAAGTAATTCATAGCTCCCGTTGCCATGGTAGGCCCATGGCCCCCTTGCCTTACACGTAGACACGTAGTTGCATATGCACGCACTAGCAGTCAGTGTAGAATAGCCTCTGCCCGAGAGACCTTTCCTTCTAGATAATACAGTTCCTTAAACACAAGATATAGATATGATTTGGGATTAGTTTCACGTCAGTCACACGTCATACTGCTGCGCGCGCATCTCTGCCACATGTTTTTGCTGACACTGCAGGATTCTTCTAGGGATCCACCTACTTGCGTTACGTTTTCAGTGACGTTGTCTAGCACACACCTTCGTGTACGCCCTTGTGCACGCCTTCTGTTACGAACACATGTTCTTATCTCGTTTCTCTCAGCTGTTACGCCTCCTGCATCAATTTCTATTGTAAATGCATTTACTATATAAATGATACTCTGTTAATAAATCATTGTACATGTCCATTGCAATTCCTACCCTGAACCCTCGTGGCGATGGGTCATGCTACCATTGGTTCGAACCAATTCCTTTTTAAGGAATAAAACCCCTTTTAAACCTCAGATACCACGGACTCTGCCTTCTTATTTTGACTGAGTTATTCTTATTGAACTTTACCGCATAAATTAAGTATAGGTAATTAGAATTTACCACAGATGCGCAGAGCATAGGGAAGTGGCGATCGAAGATGGTTAGGTTTCATTCAGATCAGAGGCTTGGACTAAGATTTTCCCATTTCTGTTAAAGGTTATGAACGCTTCTCTGCTGAAGTCCTAGGATGGGGTTACAGTTAGCTTAATTCCTTAAGGGACGTTGGTAGTCTTAGTTACTTGAATGTGTTGTAGGAAGTTCGCTTTCCATTTGACAAGTTTCTTAGTGTAAACGATGAAGTCAGTTTTAAGGCATCTGTGTGCAGGACTGTGGAAGATGTCCATTATTAGTGTCTCTGGGTGTTCTTTGAGGATTCTGTGCTTGAAATTATTGGGGCCCGTTTGGAGCTGTTTCGTGTAAATTTTATGTAGTAAGAGTGGGGGCCATATCTTTGCATGTTAGTGTGTGGGTGCACTGCAGTGTCAGCACCATAGGGCGTTCCTGTGTAAGGGGATCTTCTGAGATGATTGTCTGTTGCTGCAGTGGGTCATGCGGGGGGGTAGTGAAAGGTACTTCTTTGGAAGAGAAGGGTGCCAGTGATGGGGGTGTGGTGGAGGGTAGTCATTGAGAAGATTTAGTGGGATACCTGTGAGGTAAATGTTGCCTTGAGTGCCGAGCACTAACAATGAGCCTACTCAATTTCTCGAGATCTTAGTGGTCACAATATCTATGAGCTGGTGGATGTGGTGGGCAATGTTTCCTCTAATTTGTTTCCTCTCTGTGTGGCAGTGTGAGGTCTCTGTGCACCGCAGCCAAGGCTACGTGTACCAGGAACCTGAGAGCACGTGTGGGTGCAGCAACAAATATGACTTGGATTGGGTGGAGAGCACATGTGCAGTATAGAGAAGATGCCTGATGTGGACAACAATGTACAAGGTAGAGATCGGATTTGGTGAGTGGAGATGGTGAATAAAAGATTAGAAAGTGGAATTACATGGAGTATAAGCAAGGGAGTAGCCAGAATATTAAAATACCCCCACCAAAACTCTTTTGACACCAAGCAAGTGAAGCAAGTCATCGGATCCTCCCCAGAAGGGTTTTCTATTCTCTTCCATCCCAGCATGGATCCATTCATCTATTCAATCTTCCATCCACTCGCTGATAATCACCATTTCAGCTTTACTTTCTGTCTTCCATTCAATCTTTCATCCAGTATTCTGTCATTCACCGTTCCGTCCATCCATCCACCCATCCACATGCAAACGTATTCATCCATCTTCAAACCTATCCATCAAACATATCTATCCCTTCACTAAGTCATCGATCCTTTCACTTGTCCATATCCCCTTTCATCCATTGATCCTTTCATTCATCCATCCAATCATCCATCCATCCTTTTACGTGTCCATCCTCCCTTTACCTCATCTATCCATCCTTTCACTCCATCCATCCTCCCTTCCACTAATTCATTGATCCACCCTTTGACCCATCTATCCTCTCATCCATCAATTTACCCTTTCATTCATCCATTCATCCTTTCACTCACTCAGCCACGCATCCATCCTTTCACTCATTTATCCATCCATTTATTCTTTCAGTCATCCATCCATCTACCCTTTAATCCAGTCAGCCATCTACCCTCCCTTTCACTCATCCATCCATTCTTTCACTTATCCATGCATACATACATCTTTTCATCCATCCACGCTTTCATTTAACCCATTCAGTCATCCATCCACTCAGTTCTTCATTTACCCTTTCACTCATCCATCCATCCATCCATCATTCATCCAGCCATCCACCCTTTCACTCATCTATCCATCCACTCTTTTACTCATCCATCCATTTTTCCTTCATTCATCTATCCTTACCTCAATTCTTTCACTCATTCCTCATTGCATCTATCCATCCACATCTTCACAAACAACCATCATCCATTTACCTTTCAGTCATCCATCCATCCATCTTCCCTTTCACTCATCCATCAATATATCTTCCCTTTCACTCATCCATCGATCCACCCTTTTGTTCAGCCATCCATCCCTTTACTCATCTACTCACCCTTTGGCCCATTCATCCACTCATCCATTTACACGTATACTCATTCATTATTTCACTCCTCATCCATCCCCCTTTTCACTTATCATCCATCCACCTTTTCATCCAGTCATCTATATATTCTCCCTTTCACTTATCCATCCATTATTTCACTCATCTATCCTTACATCCATCCTTTCACTCATACATACAACCACCAATGCACTCTTTCACTCAGTCCATCCATATATCCACTCATTGATCCATCTTTTTTCTTTTGACTCAGGCATCCTTTCACTCACTCATCCATCCTTTCTCTCATCATCCATCCAGCCATCCACTCTTTCACTCATCCATCCTTCCTCCCTTTAACTCATTTATCCTTACAGCCATCATTGTTTACCTTGTATAGCCATTTGTATAGGTTCTTCACAAGGTAGGGGACCCACATTCGTTTGTGCTTGCTGAATGCAATGTTTGTGGTACCAACAGGTAAAGCAACAGTAAAAAGTGGCTCACCATAACCACAAAACCAGTTCCCTAACAGTTCCAAAATGTCCCCACATACTGAACTATCAGTCCAGCCGCTGTGCAAATATCAGGTCCGTCCAACCCTAAGCAAACTTGCAAGAGAAGGCATGTAAAGGATGATTAACTGGAAAATAGAGCAGGGGTTCAGGAGGAAGAATGCAAGCTGCACTGGTACGAGAGTGGAATGAAGAGTTGAACCCGAGTGGAGAAGAGTATTAATGGCTCGAGTGTGGTATGCAGAATGAAAAGAGAATGAGTATTTAACTGAGAGAATGTTAACACGCTAAAAAATCTCAAGACCGAGAGAGGTATCCTCACCCGTACTTAAAGTGCAAACCTGGTCAATCTCTCACCTTGCGGAAGGGGCATTTCTGCATTTCTTTTGTTAGAAGGGCGAGGCTGTGGGGTAGATTGTGTACTTTGTGAAACTAATCATGTTAATTGCAGCGCATGACGAGCGCTGCGATTAACATGAATACTTTCACAAAGGCACACAATCTGCCACGCAGCCACCACCTTTTAACAAAAAAATGCAGCAAGTGCAGGAGGATCTTACTGCTAAATTCAGATGCCGCTGTGCGCGCTTCACACACACCGCAGCGCGCTGTAGGCGAGATAGGTGCTCAGGTGCACGCGATAGCACCTTACAGTAGGGTGACAAGAATTTTAAAGTAAAAAACCGGGACATTTCACAAAAAATAGAAGAAGGACTACAATTTTATTTCAAGAAAGTGCACAAAATGACAGAGCTCGTCAGCAGAGAATTACAGACCAGGCAGTTAGAAAATACATAAAATGCTATTTTTAAACCCAGTAGCTTGCCTGTTAATTAAATTGCTTTCTTAAAACAACTGCTAACTATACCTGCTTTGTAAAACATAAAAAAGCACCTACTGCCGTTTTCAGTCGACCCTCTCTAAAAACCAGGACAGGAGCTAAATTTCCTGAAATCTGCCGGGGCAGCTGGTGAAAACCGGGGACCGTGCTGGCAAATCTGGGACACCTGGTCACCCTACCTTACGGCCAATTTGCCGGAGAGGCCTATACAATTCAAGTGTGTACATGTACCATACATATGTACCGCATGGGTATGGTATCAGGGTAAACATGGACTAATAACCATCCTGCAAGCAGTGTGACTACTCCTGGTATAGGTCACCGTTACAGGGTAGAATAGGTAGAAGACAAATAGTGTAGGCAATGGATAAACAGCATTGTCATGCAAAATCACATTGCATGCATAGGTAATCAATATTGGCGTGCGGTAGACAAAGACATCTTATAAGCATATGTAGCAGTATGGGCAGAGAAATATAGCAAATGCGCAAAGTAATAATTATTCTTTGCCTTTTGTTTATGATCCAACCATCCATGGGAATGTGCTATGCATGATCATGATTTTGCTTCCATGTTTGTTTTAAATGAATTTGGCAAGGCTGATCAGTTTTGCATTGCCTTATTTGTGATTCTGGCGTGTGGTGTAGAGGTGGACAGTTTAAGTAGGTTTCTCTAGCCTTTGGGCCTGAAGGCATTGTGTAGAGTGCATACGCATACCTTTCTGTGTGATTTTTATTTCGGCTTGAAGCCATGAAGCTATGTTAGGCTGGGGTGTGTGGTCTTGTCATTCAAATTAAAGCAGTGCGGTTGCCTGCTTCTGGATTCTGTAATTTTTAGGTCTCGTCTTCGCAGCGCACATGCGCTGCAAAGACAAAAAGACTTTTTGGGATCGCTTTGGCTTTTTTAAGCCAAGCTCGTGCACGCGTTCCATTGCATTCAATGGCAACGCGTGAACGTCAGGAGATTCACTTGTGGGAGCGCATGCCACCAAAAGGTGGCAATTATCGCTCCCGCAAGTGAATCTTGCAGCCTCCCTCCTACCCCATGCTGCCGTGCGCCAGCCCCCCTCCTCCCCCCTGCTGCTGCATGCGCCTCCCTCTGCTCCCGGCAGCCTGCCACACTTATGCTTGTGGACTTCTTTCTCCACTATCGTGTGACTGGGAGGCATGTTGTCAGCGAACTACATCACCTAGCATCCGCTGGGACATTCCCAGGAAACGGCAACAGAGGTCAGCTGATTCTGAGAAACAGGATATCACCCGTCTAGCCTACTGCTCCGTGCTAGTCATTCCTGTTTCTGTTGGACTCCTACGACCTGCCTGCTTGAGGTGTTTCCTTGGATCCTGCTCTTGTTAACGATTTGCCGGCACTGCCTTTGTCAGTGCTGCTTCCCAGCTGCGTTTCTTTGCCGAAGATATCTGCTTCAGAGGTGTTTTGTTTGTGTTCCTTTATGGAGGCGGCTTCCTGACCGGAGTCTGGTCATGCCGGCTGTGACTGCCCGCATCCACGCATCGCTCCTGTGAGGAAACAAGGAGCTCCTTCTCGCCATTGCAGATAAGTCGCAGGAGCATGAAGATTGCTGGGCTCTGTAGTTGTTTGTGACTTTGTTTTCCATCCCAGTAGCACTCCTTTAATTTAATGTTTCACTCCTTCTCCTGGGATTGTTTGTTTTCCGGACGTGTTTGCTTTTGAGTCCTGCGCTGGCATTGGACTTCTCCTTCCTGGTTGACAGTGATTGCTATCATGAGTCCTAACACCTGCTGGGGGGCCTAAGCGGATGTTGGGGGGATTTGTGAGTACTTGTCTGACCTAGATTAGAGCACACCACATTGATTAGTCTTGTATGTATGTATGTTCTCTTGAATTTCTATCTTTTCTTGCATATAGGGACACAACAGCTTGCGATTCGTGGTGACCTTGGTGGCCTACCCTCCCTGATAGAAGGACCTGATCAGCGCATTATTCAGCCAGCAGTTTCTTTTGTTGTTTTTTCCAATTCCCCTTTTCCTCAACACACTCCCTACGGCGCAGTGAGTTACATGCTGCTTCTCCTTGGGTGAAGGTGTGGAAGGGAATTGGGAAACTATCTGCTCTCCATCATCCCAGCTGGACGTTTTCAGCAGGTCAGTGGTGTTTCTGTCTTTAGAATCTGACCCTTTGCTCCTGCTCGGAAAATGGCACCAATTTGTGTTACGTGTATGTTCTCACTGTCCAGAACCACCTCACACTGTAACCATCACAGGCTCGGATTGGGAAGGCGCACAATCAGCATTGGTCAATGGGCTGTTACCCAGGTTCATCAATGAGTCAGTCAGTCAGTCAGTCAAAAACTCTTTATTCGATTAATTAAAATCATAAAAGAAGCAACAATACATACATACAGAATAAAAAATATACATTTAAAAACAAACATCTATGTACATACATTCATTTATATACAAATTATATATTACATCGTTCATGGGGGAATAATTAGTACAAAATATCTCCTAGTGTAATTAAGAACCACTATTAAAACAGTTTAAAATTTATAAAAAATTTATGATCCACGATTATGGGGAAGTGGTTTAAATCAATTTATATGTAGGGTTCTTTTGTTTTTAACTCTTGCTGCAGCCACCAGAAAACTAGCTACGCTAAAGATGACTCACACACTGTTCAATAATTGCAAATACAGTAGTGCAGGCCTCACCTGCAAGAAACCCGCTTCTCGTAATATGGGCAACAAGAATTTATTTTGTGCCTCTGCAAATTTGTCACAAAACATAATAAGGTGAAGAGTGTCTTGTGTCGAGAAGTTGTCGCAAGAACATGGTGGAGAATCAGCTGGCTTACCCCAATGTTGTTGATCACCCAACACAAGATGAATAAGGTTAAATCTAAACCTTGTAAGCAAGAAGCGATGGTATGGCTTTGTTACAATCCTAAGGTAGGGTTCTATGTGGGGCGAGGACTGCAGAGCATAAATACTTCTTACTCCTGATTTTTTGAGTTCTATCTCCTCCCTATCTGCCTCAGCCATGATTCGGTAATTCTGCTTAATCCATCCCAAATCCTCTTTCTTGATACCCTCTGGGGTGGAAAACAGATCCGGACGTCCCAGCCTGACACACGCCGCTCTAACGTGTGCCAGCCATGGGATGCTATGTGCCTTATCAAGAGCCAGACAGTCTTTAAGGATGAGATGATTAAGGGTAATGTCCTCATTCAGCCATGTCTTTGCCCAGCAAATCAACGGCGCTGCCTTAAGATGGTCTGTGATATATCCCATTCCTAGTTCACAGTGTACTGCCATGGTTGACGATGAATGTGGTACCGCCAGCAGTGATCTGAAAAACTTATTTTCTACCAATTGAATTTTGTCCACATGGGCATATCCCCAAATCGATGCCCCATAAGACGCAATTGCACAGGACTTAGCCTTATAGATTTTGAGCATGGGTTCCATGGGTTTCGCTCCCAGTCTTTTAGCAAAATTGAGAAGCCCTGTGGTGGATCTAGCCACTATATTACTTTTGTGCTTCATCTGGGGACCCCAATTACCTTTCTCATCGAATAATACCCCCAGGTACGTAAAGACTGGGACCCTTGCAACTTCTGCACCCAGGCATCTAAAGCTGTTGACATTCCTGGGCTTCCTGCCGGCCCCTGCAATCATGACATGGGATTTTTTACTATTAATTTTGAGGTCAAGGGCTTCCATAAATTTTCCAAAGCTGTCCAACAGCCTTTGTAGACCCGGACCTGTACGGGCGATGAGTACGGCGTCATCAGCGTACAGAAGGACCGGGATACCCGTTCCACCTGCACTAGGGATGTCCGCACAAACCTTAACTAAAGATTTTTCCAGGCCATTTATATAGATCGTGAAAAGAAGAGGAGCCAGAATGCAGCCTTGTCTGACTCCCCGTCTAGATCTAAATTGGTCCGTGCACCTGCCATCCTGTGTGACCCTGACTGCCCCTGCTAGGTCCTGATGGAGTGAGGCTAAAAAATAGACAAGGGGAGCGTCTAGACCCATATCTAACAAGATACACCACAGTTTTGAACGGTTCACCATTTCAAAGGCTGATGATAAATCCATGAACCCTAGATATAGGAAGCCTTCCTTTGCCACTGTGTACTTGTTGATCAGAAGGTAGAGATTAAGACACTGGTCCATGGTGCCCCTGTGCTCCCTAAAACCGTACTGGAGATTTGAGAGAAACCCCCCACCGTCCAGCCAATCTCCCAGTTTCTGTAGAATAACTCTTCCCATGATTTTAACGGAAGAATCCAACAGGGAGATTGGCCTGTAGCAGGCGGGGTCCCCACGGCTCCCCTTTTTGAAAATGGGCACGATAATTGAAGAACCCCAGGATGGGGGGAAACCCACCAGTGCTGCAGCATTAAATACATTTGTTAGGATTTTAGCCCAAAAGTTAGGATACATAATAAAAAGATCTGCAGGCACCCCATCCGGGCCTGGTGCCTTATTTTTGGAAGTAGCACGGATAGCCCTTTCTACTTCTTGTGGTTCGAATTTGATGGGGGACCTGGGACAGCTGATGGTTGGGGGTGCGCATGTTAGATCAGGCATGTCCAAGTCACCATAAATGTTCTTGAAATGCCCTAGCCAGACATCGTCCGAAATTACACAATCCGTGTCTGCGCTGTCGCTATCCGCAAAGAATGGCTGATTAATTATGGCCCAGAACTTCCTGCTATCCCTTAACACATCAACCTCCTGTAGGCTATCCCATGCTTCCTCTTTGATTTTCAGTTTCCGATGGGAAATTGCCAATTTGTACTCCTTGCGGAGAGTGGAAACCAAAATTCTATCTCTCGGGCTTCTTTTAAGCGCCTCAAGGAGAGCCTCATGAGCTTTAGAGCAGGCGCTGTCGAACCATCTATGGGCTTTCTTGTGATGTGACCCCCTCCCCTTGTTTAGGTTAGCTGCTATTTGTCTACAAATGGCTGAGAAGGAGGTTATCATTCCCTCTCCCACAGCATTATTATCTAGGCAGATGCCCATATGGGATTCAGTTGTGGCCGTCAATTCTTCAAAGAAGGCCTCAGGTACAATTTTGTCCCATTTTAACCGTCTGCCTTGATCCTTTGTAGAGAAGGCTCGTGGTACTTCCCTTCCCGGTGCCCTGGTAGTAATCTTGGCGCTTATATCCAATTCTAAAACAAGAGGGTTGTGATCACTAAATGGTGATATCACTACTCTATAGGCTAATATTATGGTCAGCAAAGGGGGAGACACAAAAATGTAGTCAATAACAGAGTTGACCCCCCTTCCTATGAAGGTAGGTGCATTCTCATTGCCACTCTCCCTACCTGGTTCTGATAGATTCATACTGGAGAGCAAAGCTTCCAGATCCTCTCCCTGCTTACCTTGTTCAAAATTAGGTACCTTGCTGTTAAACTGCCCGTCTAGATCATCCCCATAACAATCCCATTTGCAAGGGTGTATGTTAAAATCCCCCATGAGAAAAATTTCTATCGAATGAGAGTGATTGGCTTTATATACTGACAAAAAATGTTCTAAAATGTTAAAATGTTCAATACCATCCATAGCATTATACAAGTTTATCAACATATATTTCTTATTAGACCAGGACCACTCCAAGATGAGAATATTATTTGACTCAATATGACATTTTCTAAATGACCCAGCAATGTCTAAGGATACAAGAAAAAGTAAGCCACCCTTGGATCTTCCCGTAGTCCCTCTAATCGCAGGGGTAGAGAAGCTTTGGAAGCCGTCCAGATTAAAGCTAGGGTCTGCATCCCAGGTTTCCTGAAATGCCAGGATGTCAAAACTTTTTATAAATTGGAGCCAGATGGGATCATCACTTTTAGATCTAATGCCCGCCACATTCCAACGTAAAAATTTAAATGGGTCTGTTGGAGTTATAAGGCATTCTCTTTCCCTCCCCTCACTTACAGCTACCTGGCCCAGTCAGTCATTGGATTCCATCTGTGATAAGGGTGAAAACCTGTTACTAAGATGTATCTCGCCCCTAGGTTGCACATTTATCGGGGAGGCTGGAAGTAAGTCCATTGATTCAATGTCCCCCATCCTAGTTGGGCTCTGCGCTAAGGACCGCTGAGCAGTCATCCTAGCCTGGTATGTTAAGTTGCTTGTATTGCTCGGTCTTGTGTATTGTTGGGAATATGGGGGTGCTTGTCTGAAAACACCCGGTGGGGGGTAAAAAAACCCCAGGGGGAGGGGTCTAATGCCTTTATTAGTTAGCTCTGAACCATCCCAAAATAATCTTTCCGCACAATTCTTATTCTTAAAATTCACCACCACACAGTCCCCGGGAATGTTCTTTGGGCGACGCCCCACCCATCGTACCCTCCTTACCATAGTAATTGCACTAGCTATGTTAGCATCGCCTGAGCTAAACTCGTTGCACCACTGACTAGCTAAATTCAACAAGTCAGCAGTGGTCTCCCTATCCCCCCCTTTTACCGAGGGAACTCCAGTGAAGATGGCCACCAAAGGAGCAGCATCAGGAGGCAACTCCAGGCTGTAACCAGGGTGATGGGGATGTCTACTATAGAACCTATCCCGGTTATGGCATCCGTTTTTCTCCATCATGGGGTTAAGAGGCTTGTCCCTTGCGCTTGGCTTCCCCAGTAAGCTGGTGGCCCCACCCTCACTGGGAGTTGGATTGAGATTGTCAGCTGTAGACGGATTAGTAGATGTAACACCCGGTTTGTTCAGGCCTCCCTTATCCCCACTATGTTGTTTCAATAGCTGGCCAATTTTTTCACATTTAGAGAGAAGCCCTGCCACGCACGTGTTAAGTGTGTCCACAATATCCTTAGCTACAGATACCAATGCAGGTTCCAAGCGCTCAATGAAAAGATCCTCAATAAGTTTCCCAATTTGGCTCTTCGTGCGAGAGTCCAGTCTATTGGTATTTGCCAAGTCTCTATTAGGCCTTCCCAGCGAACTTAGTGTTTTTTTCCTCTTATGTGCCCTTTGTGGGGTCGCAGTGGGTGTGGGGGATGTAGGTAAATGGACAGCCGAGGCATCTGGGGGAGTTGGTTGTGCGATGGGTGGTGGAATCAATGCCCGGTTGGAGATAACAACAGTTGGAACCAAGGGTATCTCCCTGTTATGGTCGGAACTCAGGGCTGGGTCTAACTCGTCAGGGTTCAAGCCCAGTTCTTTCTCAGCATGTGCGATTTCTTTAGTCAAAGCCCCCACTGCTGAGGTTAAATATGAGATTATTGATTCAGAGTGTCTGGGGTGTTTGGCTTTGGACCCTGCATCGTCTTTAGAGCCTACCTTTTTCCTTTTGCCCATCTTTCCTCCTGGTGGTTAGAGGGGGAGCCCGGCCCGGCCTCTTCTGGCCCCTGACGGCCACAGACGGCCCCGGTCGCTCCCGCGCGCGACTCGCGGGGCGAGAGGGGGTGTCAGCCTTTTGCAGGCACCTCCGGGCGCTCTCGGCGCGTCACGAGCGTGCTGCCGCCCCACAGGCTGCTGGGGATTGTAGTTCCCCGGTCCGGCGTCTTTCTGCCTCCGCCGTTCCCCTCACGGCTCCGCCCGATGGCGACTGTGCAGGCAAGTCTCTGGTGTTCCCGCCTGGGCTCCCGGGGGGTCAGCCTTTTGCAGGCGCCTCCGGGCGCTCTCGGCGCGTCACGAGCGCGCTGCCGCCCCACAGGCTGCTGGGGATTGTAGTTCCCCGGTCCGGCGTCTTTCTGCCTCCGCCGTTCCCCTCACGGCTCCGCCCGATGGCGACTGTGCAGGCAAGTCTCTGGTGTTCCCCCCTGGGCTCCCGGGGGGTCAGCCTTTTGCAGGCGCCTCAATGAGTCATTTTTTTAGGCCCCTGTAACTGGCCCATGAGGCTGACTTTCTATCCCAGTCCTGTCCAGGCCACTTTAATGGAGTGCTAGTATCTTGGTCACTTCCCTGCCGTGCTGTAAATCGAGGCTGGGACCTGGTGTTGCTTTAGCCTTTGGGACATTCTCACCTTGGTGCCCTGCCTCGCATGCCCTTCCAGAAGCAGTGTTATCCCCACCGGGCCATAATTTCTAGGTCATGGCGGGTACAGGGAGGGTGGGTTGTATGCAAGGGTCTCATGGGTCAGCAGGTTTAATTGGACATTCTCATCTACCCAAACACCTCCCCTTGAGAAGCAGCAATGTTCTTTTGACACCTCCCTTACCAGGTGCCCTGAAGCTATAATGGGCTGTGGAGGGGTTGAGTTAGAGAAGTGGCTTCCGTAGCAGTCAGGTGTTGTGATGTGACCTCATCGACAGTGTCTGTTAGGGCTTGTGGGGGGAGAGGAGAGGGTTGCTTAAAATTGCGCTATGATCAGAGTTGCAGACCTTGAAACTAGGTTTGAGTCCCAGCAACAGCTCAACATCCTGTGATGCTGGGCAAATCACTTAATCTCTATAATGAAAATAAATTTGATCTAGTGTAATGTAACTGGTGCTCATGTACATTGCTCCAATGACTTTGGGCTGAGCTCACACTATCCAAAACTATAACAATATATAACCTCCCAGATTCCAGGGAGACTAAACAGATGGTGATCCATATTAATGTCGGCCACTTTTTTATTAGAGTGCCCGGGCCTAATTGTGATCCCAATCCAACCCTGCGCCATCAGATTGTCTTTGTCTTTGCCTCAGAAATAAGGTTCTGCTTACCTTTTTAGATTGATGCCTTTCCCCTACTAAACACAATATGCAGCCCACTGCCAGTGATCTCTGTGCTCCTCCCCCTCCACCCTAGTCTTTGGATTCCTCATTAGGGGGAGGCGTGGCTTCCAATAGATCTCATTTACACATATACTTTAGGGTTGTATTATTGTGGTCTTTTGAATGGGAGGCTATCGTATATGCCCATTTGTCTGTACTTCAAACTCCTTTGTGATAATATTGGATTCAGTCCAACAAGGGCCCTGTTACTTTACTTAGTGAGCGGCAAGGGACTTGACCACCACAAACACGCTTTCTTATTGTGCCGTCCATCTGCTGAGGCTTGGAATCGCTGACAGAGGCGGTACGATCGTTTGAACAGCAGTGTGAAAGTAAGTCTTCTAGGATAATGTGCTGCTAGGTCCCAAAGGCGAGACTTGTTGGCTATGCCAATGCTTGTTCTGTATTCCCTTCATATTAGAGCTCATTTAAACTGTTTTGAAACAATCTACAGAAGACAACACCCAGGTGTTGCTGCATGAGAGGAGACAGAAAAATAAAACACCTCCACTTCCTTATCACTAATCACACTGAGCACATGAAGCGAGCAAACCTGACCCTGCTTATGAGCGTTGCCTTCACCCTTTGTTAATCCATCCATGAAAGCATGCACACATTCATCCATCCTTTCACGCATCCATCCTTTCACTCATCTACCCATCAATATATCCTTGCATCCATCATCCATCCTTTCATCCATCCCTTCTTTTACTCCCACAAGTCCGTCCATTGTTCATCCTTCCATTCATTCAACCCTTAACGTTTCAATACCTTCACTCTTCCATGCATCCTTTCACCCTTCCACCCTTCCAACTTTCCATGCTTTCACCCTTCCGCCCATTCGCACTTTAACACTGCTGTCTTACATTTCACCTTTTGCCCCTTATTTCCTTTCACGTTTCTTTCTTTTTACCTTATTTTGCCCATTTCTTTCATCTCTGTGTCTGTCCATCTTATATCCATCACCCTTACTTTTTCCTTACAATTTTATCTCTTGCTCATTTTTTCCTCCCTATTTTTATGGTGCCAACTTCAGTAGTATGTTGGTCTCTGTAATTTGTCCTAATAGTAAAGTCTCAGTCATTCACCTTTCAGGAACAAGAAAAGCTATTTTATCGAAAAGGAAAAGCATCGGATTGATCTTGCTCTTCTTTCATGTCATGTTCTCCAGTCCAAGGCAAATCTTAGTGCACGTGAAATAGATTTGTAACTGGAACGGATGTTGCACAACTACGTCCACACACCGGAAATGGACAGGGACACCCTGCCATTCTGTATCGCCAACTAACGATCTTGCGGTCTGTTTTATTGGGACGAATGACCGGATGAGGCTATGCAGAATTCCTCCCTGGCTACCGGCTCATCCAGTTATTTTTCAGACAAGGCCTTTTCACTGACATTTTTGCTATTGTATTTGATAAAAGGGCGCTGGATTGACAACACCTTTTTTTGGACCTGATGAGACCCCTGGGCGCTTGCCTGAAGGTCGAAACGTCAGCAGACAGCACAATAAACTGAATCCGCAGAACGTAATTAACTTGAGAATGGAGCATTTTAGCCTAAAGCCACTTTTTGAAATTAAATTCTGCCTGGGTTATGTGTGTTCTGTTCTTGCAAGTGAACCTGGATATATTGCTCACTATTTTGCAGTAAATAATCAAAACAACAGGGATCCCTGGTTCAAAAGCATTAGGAGAAATATTAGTATACTAGTATGGTAACGTTTTAATATCATAATCAAAATGATATATACGTGAACTCAAAAAATACTTTTAAATAAAACATAAAAAAGGTGTCTGGGAAAAACATGCACTAAAACGTGGCACACAAATATTAGTAACAGCATCTTAATGTGACGGAAACAGAATCTCATAACTTAAAAGCATATTCAAATTATTACATGGTATTGATGGTTCATCAGTCACAAAGTTGACAGTGTCATCAGGAGTCGCACATTATATGGAGCTTTTGAGTAAGCTAAGTGAGAAAAAAAATCAAATCAGCAGAAGGTATAGGGTAATACACTGGAGGCACACTTCCAGTGAGTTCACATCATGCAGGTGAAGTGAGTCCACCCTGTGCAGTACTCGCATGTAATAAGAGGAAGGCTGAATAGAGGCGAGAAATGAGAGAGTTTGAGAGTTCAACGGTGGAAAAAATAGTTGCGGGATTGAAAACACGAGGTAGAACATGTCTCACCAGGATTAAGGCGAAGGTGCTTCCAGATGGGGAATGTTTGTGGTGAAGCCGGATTCCTATCTGGATTTTTACCTTACCAATCCTTAGAATCTAGATCTTTGTTGTCTGCTAAGAAGTGTAAAGGGGAGATTACCAAGTTCATACTCACAACAATTTTATACATGGTCAAATCAATCCAATTTCAAAGGACCACTGACTACGAAATAAAAGTTCGGCAGATTTATTACAAAGCCAAAAACAACTGAACATACAGACACCTCAGCAAGAAGTTTAGAAAATAGACAGGCACTAATACAAACATAATCCTACGTAAGAGTCCCAAACGACTCAAGATGAAAATCAGAGTAAGCTTTAAAAGCATCAGGCATACAATGACAGTTCCTGCTTGGAGCCTTGACTGCATTTACTCAAAGGAAAGAAAGAAAGCTAGTCTGTCCCTACTCTAACTCTAAGGTGACATCCCTACTTAACATCCCTCCCAGGCAAGAGAAATGGTGTCAGCAGTGAAGGCTCACTAAGAAACACACTCACTTTCTTCAGGTAAGTAGCCTAAGCTACCGAGCTCGTTCTAAGATGCTCCTTCCTGCTCAAGATTGAACTAATTCTGCTCTTCACCCCAGGGCACTGTCCCTAATACAAAATCCCAAAGACAGTAGACACGCCTTAGCCACACCCCCTCTAGGCAGGTGCTCGTTTTGGAGTTTTCCACCAAGCTCCATCTTTGTCCAAAAACCGTTGCTGTGTCCTTGGGTCCCAGGCACCTTCTCCGCCAAAAGTTTCTTCTTTGCATTCCAGTGTCATCCCACATCTCCCGCTCCTACCATCCTAACTCCTAAACAAAGAGTCATTCTACCTAACGAAGCAAATGTCCTTGCACCTGCAACAGAGACATGTGAGAAATCGACCTTGCACACACTCAAAATTACAATTTGAAATTCAACTGAGAACGGAGTCTTCCCAAGGAAAATTACAATTCTAGACTACTGCATTAAATCAAGCTAAAAAATGTTATTTAGGCCTCTGCTAGCGTTTCCATGTCTTAGGCATTTACACTTTTAAATGCATTTCTAATACGACAACATAAGCATTACATTCAAAGTCATTCTAAAGGCATTATTTAATTTAATTTCTAAAGCATCACTTTTCTCATGTTAGAACATTACACTATTTTATTAATATGCAACCCACACGTGTAACTTTAATATGGCACGTTAATCCTAAAGCAACATTTTACACATGAAGCAATAATTTCTGCATTACTTAAGGCATATTCCCGATTAAAGCACTACATTAGTCTTCAAATGATATAAGCACACTTCTACATTTTGCAATACACTCGATTAGTCCTACTTCTCTAAGAGTCACACGTTAATACAGTCCTCTAAATATGCGGGTGCTGACTACTCGAGGATATAATGCACCCCTACAAATTTTCAGAACAACCTGGCGCTCTATCAGTCCCCCCCTTTGATGACCTGTGTCATCACCAAACTACACCATCCTTGAGGAAAGTACCGACCTAAACAGAACTTGCTGCCATTCTCCCTCCCCTTAACATCTCCATGTTTCGGATACTTCTATATTGACTGTCCTGCAGTCTTTCCATTCGCCTCTCTTGCTCTCTCATGGACCTCGCTATTCTGTTGAACTTATACCACTTGCAAGCTCTTAACAATCCCCGCAGTCCAATCACACAAGCCACAGCTATAACGAGAGGTTTCAACACATAGCCAAGGAATCCTTTTCCCAAGCTCGCAAATCAACCTCCCACTTTGCCAAATCCTTTTCCAACTTTCTCCCAAACACCTTCCTCAGTCAAATCCTCAATCTCATGATGAATTGTAGTAATGTTACTTATATATCTCTCCAGATCCTTGCTGTTATCTGGAATATACGTGCAACATTCCTGGACCTTCAAAAGTTTACAAACTCCACCCTCTTTTGCCAAAAGGACATCTAAAGCAGGACGATTTTGCAAAACCATAGTTCTTATCGACAACATCTCTCCTTCCACCAACACCAACTACTTATCTGTAGTCATCGACAACTCATTAACAACAGTCGCCAACCTTCTGATCTTCACATCATTCAGAACCACGCCCAATCCTGGTATCATAGCTCCAAAAACATCCCCAACTATAGCTGATGCACTTGCACCTCGTTTCGCCCTTACATGCTGTCCCCCTTCTAACAGATCTAAATCCTCTTCAAGGTAGATCTTAGGGAAAATGATCGCTAAGTAACACGTTCCATACTGTTTTGCAGGCAATCTCACATAAGCATTCCTTCCACAAACAAAATGCACAGTCAGTATCACTTGCACCACACTTTGCAAAAAGTCCTTCGCTGAATCTTCCAATGTGAAGATATGATTACACGTGGTCTGTTCCACTGCAACATTCTTGTAATATGTCTGTGGATGCCTTATGCACAACTTCCCTTCCTGTACTTCATCTAGAGCTATCGGACCATAACTCCCCTTCAATTTGTGTAGCTTTTCTTCATCCATCCAATCCACTTTACCCTGCCCTGAGTCTTGCAACTCCTTTTGTTTTCTGTACCTATCTTCTACTTGAGCTATAAACTTCTTTTCCATGTCTGACAATCTGCATGTCAAATTATGGCGATGAGCATAAACTGTATCTAACTCTACAGTAGGTATGAAATATTTTCTAAGTCTATCTTCTGATTTGTAATATTCATACTTATTCAAATGCTTATGAGCTGGTACTTCAGGAAGTACTGCATCGTAATTCGAAAATAAATACTCAAATCTGTTTCATCCATAGAAAATGCAAAGCAACAAACTACACGAAATACCATACGTCAATGGAAATTAGTGATATCTAATACCCTCGTCCACTGAAGCCGGCAACTGCATGCACCCATAACAATCCTTTGCATCCATTGCATCAATATACTCATACAACAACTTGGCATACGCATTAATCTTAAAGTCACTTCTAGAACGATCTATGTGAAACCTACAACTCTCTTCTAGCAGCAAAGCTCTTTAGCCTCCTATTTTGACCTCTTTCTTGCTATGAATGGTGGGTGTTAGGGGTCCCCTGTACCTCCACTGCCTGCTTGTGTGGGGCTAAATATGAAACTACAACTACTAGAATTAGTATCACTCCTCCTACAAGTGTCCTACTATGCACCTAGATCTTCTATCTTTGTTCCCAGCCTCCATGGTTTCCAAAGATCCTTGATACTCTCTATTCAGCAACCATGTTCAAAAGTCTCTTTTCTCCTCTTTCAGTTGCTTGCAAACCAACTTATTTACAACAAGGGGTGGTGAGGGACAGAGTCTCTGAATTAAGCAGAAAGCTCTCACCCAGTCAAGAGATCAGGGCTAGATCCAACACCGTTTTTTAGCTCACTGCACCATCCCAGTTTCAGAACCTGGCTGTATGCAAATTAGTCTGTTCCTGTCCCAGTGCATGATGGGAACAGGGCAAACCAAACTACAAAAGCCAATTCTTACACTGGGAAGGAAACAAGCTCCCGGGGACCGGTTTCTGGCATTACAGCCATCTTAGGCCCGGTTTGCTTGAATCCTGATGGTGCAATGAGCAAGGGTCTCACATCTGAGAATACCCTTCCACGCTTAGGGTGGACAAAAATATTTACAACAAGGGGTGGTGAGGGACAGAGTCTCTGAATTAAGCAGAAAGCTCTCACCCAGTCAAGAACTCAGGGCTAGATCCAACACCGTTTTTTAGCTCACTGCACCATCCCAGTTTCAGAACCTGGCTGTATGCAAATTAGTCTGTTCCTGTCCCAGTGCATGATGGGAACAGGGCAAACCAAACTACAAAAGCCAATTCTTACACTGGGAAGGAAACAAGCTCCCGGGGACCGGTTTCTGGCATTACAGCCGTCTTCGGCCCGGTTTGCTTGAATCCTGATGGTGCAATGAGCAAGGGTCTCACATCTGAGAATACCCTTCCACGCTTAGGGTGGACAAAAATATTTACAACAAGGGGTGGTGAGGGACAGAGTCTCTGAATTAAGCAGAAAGCTCTCACCCAGTCAAGAGATCAGGGCTAGATCCAACACCGTTTTTTTAGCTCACTGCACCATCCCAGTTTCAGAACCTGGCTGTATGCAAATTAGTCTGTTCCTGTCCCAGTGCATGATGGGAACAGGGCAAACCAAACTGCAAAAGCCAATTCTTACACTGGGAAGGAAACAAGCTCCCGGGGACCGGTTTCTGGCATTACAGCCGTCTTCGGCCCGGTTTGCTAGAATCCTGATGGTGCAATGAGCAAGGGTCTCACATCTGAGAATACCCTTCCACGCTTAGGGTGGACAAAAATATTTACAACAAGGGGTGGTGAGGGACAGAGTCTCTGAATTAAGCAGAAAGCTCTCACCCAGTCAAGAGATCAGGGCTAGATCCAACACCGTTTTTTAGCTCACTGCACCATCCCAGTTTCAGAACCTGGCTGTATGCAAATTAGTCTGTTCCTGTCCCAGTGCATGATGGGAACAGGGCAAACCAAACTACAAAAGCCAATTCTTACACTGGGAAGGAAACAAGCTCCCGGGGACCGGTTTCTGGCATTACAGCCGTCTTCGGCCCGGTTTGCTTGAATCCTGATGGTGCAATGAGCAAGGGTCTCACATCTGAGAATACCCTTCCACGCTTAGGGTGGACAAAAATATTTACAACAAGGGGTGGTGAGGGACAGAGTCTCTGAATTAAGCAGAAAGCTCTCACCCAGTCAAGAGATCAGGGCTAGATCCAACACCGTTTTTTAGCTCACTGCACCATCCCAGTTTCAGAACCTGGCTGTAAGCAAATTAGTCTGTTCCTGTCCCAGTGCATGATGGGAACAGGGCAAACCAAACTACAAAAGCCAATTCTTACACTGGGAAGGAAACAAGCTCCCGGGGACCGGTTTCTGGCATTACAGCCGTCTTCGGCCCGGTTTGCTTGAATCCTGATGGTGCAATGAGCAAGGGTCTCACATCTGAGAATACCCTTTCACGCTTAGGGTGGACAAAAATATTTACAAGAAGGCTGAAATGCCAGAAACCGGTCCCCGGTAGCTTGTCTCCTTTCTGGTGAAGAATTGGCTTGGTAGTTTAGTCTGCCCTGTTCCCATGATGCACTGGGCCAGGGACAGACTGATTTGCATATAGCCAGGTTCTGAGCTGGGATGGGGCAGTGAGATAAATAACGGTGATGGATCAAGCCCTGATCTTTGGACTGGGTAAGAGTGGTCTGTTTAACTCAGACACTCTGTTCATCACCACCCCCTTTTCTAAATCGTTTTTGGCCACTATAGGTGTGGCAGGGTATACTCAGACATGAGTCCCTTTCTCACTGCTCCATCAGGATTCAAGCAAGCCGGGCCGAAGAAGGCTGAAATGCCAGAAACCGGTCCCCGGTAGCTTGTCTCCTTTCTGGTGAAGAATTGGCTTGGTAGTTTAGTCTGCCCTGTTCCCATGATGCACTGGGCCAGGGACAGACTGATTTGCATATAGCCAGGTTCTGAGCTGGGATGGGGCAGTGAGATAAATAACGGTGATGGATCAAGCCCTGATCTTTGGACTGGGTAAGAGTGGTCTGTTTAACTCAGACACTCTGTTCATCACCACCCCCTTTTCTAAATCGTTTTTGGCCACTATAGGTGTGGCAGGGTATACTCAGACATGAGTCCCTTTCTCTCTGCTCCATCAGGATTCAAGCAAGCCGGGCCGAAGAAGGCTGAAATGCCAGAAACCGGTCCCCGGTAGCTTGTCTCCTTTCTGGTGAAGAATTGGCTTGGTAGTTTAGTCTGCCCTGTTCCCATGATGCACTGGGCCAGGGACAGACTGATTTGCATATAGCCAGGTTCTGAGCTGGGATGGGGCAGTGAGATAAATAACGGTGATGGATCAAGCCCTGATCTTTGGACTGGGTAAGAGTGGTCTGTTTAACTCAGACACTCTGTTCATCACCACCCCCTTTTCTAAATCGTTTTTGGCCACTATAGGTGTGGCAGGGTATACTCAGACATGAGTCCCTTTCTCACTGCTCCATCAGGATTCAAGCAAGCCGGGCCGAAGAAGGCTGAAATGCCAGAAACCGGTCCCCGGTAGCTTGTCTCCTTTCTGGTGAAGAATTGGCTTGGTAGTTTAGTCTGCCCTGTTCCCATGATGCACTGGGCCAGGGACAGACTGATTTGCATATAGCCAGGTTCTGAGCTGGGATGGGGCAGTGAGATAAATAACGGTGATGGATCAAGCCCTGATCTTTGGACTGGGTAAGAGTGGTCTGTTTAACTCAGACACTCTGTTCATCACCACCCCCTTTTCTAAATCGTTTTTGGCCACTATAGGTGTGGCAGGGTATACTCAGACATGAGTCCCTTTCTCACTGCTCCATCAGGATTCAAGCAAGCCGGGCCGAAGAAGGCTGAAATGCCAGAAACCGGTCCCCGGTAGCTTGTCTCCTTTCTGGTGAAGAATTGGCTTGGTAGTTTAGTCTGCCCTGTTCCCATGATGCACTGGGCCAGGGACAGACTGATTTGCATATAGCCAGGTTCTGAGCTGGGATGGGGCAGTGAGATAAATAACGGTGATGGATCAAGCCCTGATCTTTGGACTGGGTAAGAGTGGTCTGTTTAACTCAGACACTCTGTTCATCACCACCCCCTTTTCTAAATCGTTTTTGGCCACTATAGGTGTGGCAGGGTATACTCAGACATGAGTCCCTTTCTCACTGCTCCATCAGGATTCAAGCAAGCCGGGCCGAAGAAGGCTGAAATGCCAGAAACCGGTCCCCGGTAGCTTGTCTCCTTTCTGGTGAAGAATTGGCTTGGTAGTTTAGTCTGCCCTGTTCCCATGATGCACTGGGCCAGGGACAGACTGATTTGCATATAGCCAGGTTCTGAGCTGGGATGGGGCAGTGAGATAAATAACGGTGATGGATCAAGCCCTGATCTTTGGACTGGGTAAGAGTGGTCTGTTTAACTCAGACACTCTGTTCATCACCACCCCCTTTTCTAAATCGTTTTTGGCCACTATAGGTGTGGCAGGGTATACTCAGACATGAGTCCCTTTCTCACTGCTCCATCAGGATTCAAGCAAGCCGGGCCGAAGAAGGCTGAAATGCCAGAAACCGGTCCCCGGTAGCTTGTCTCCTTTCTGGTGAAGAATTGGCTTGGTAGTTTAGTCTGCCCTGTTCCCATGATGCACTGGGCCAGGGACAGACTGATTTGCATATAGCCAGGTTCTGAGCTGGGATGGGGCAGTGAGATAAATAACGGTGATGGATCAAGCCCTGATCTTTGGACTGGGTAAGAGTGGTCTGTTTAACTCAGACACTCTGTTCATCACCACCCCCTTTTCTAAATCGTTTTTGGCCACTATAGGTGTGGCAGGGTATACTCAGACATGAGTCCCTTTCTCACTGCTCCATCAGGATTCAAGCAAGCCGGGCCGAAGAAGGCTGAAATGCCAGAAACCGGTCCCCGGTAGCTTGTCTCCTTTCTGGTGAAGAATTGGCTTGGTAGTTTAGTCTGCCCTGTTCCCATGATGCACTGGGCCAGGGACAGACTGATTTGCATATAGCCAGGTTCTGAGCTGGGATGGGGCAGTGAGATAAATAACGGTGATGGATCAAGCCCTGATCTTTGGACTGGGTAAGAGTGGTCTGTTTAACTCAGACACTCTGTTCATCACCACCCCCTTTTCTAAATCGTTTTTGGCCACTATAGGTGTGGCAGGGTATACTCAGACATGAGTCCCTTTCTCACTGCTCCATCAGGATTCAAGCAAGCCGGGCCGAAGAAGGCTGAAATGCCAGAAACCGGTCCCCGGTAGCTTGTCTCCTTTCTGGTGAAGAATTGGCTTGGTAGTTTAGTCTGCCCTGTTCCCATGATGCACTGGGCCAGGGACAGACTGATTTGCATATAGCCAGGTTCTGAGCTGGGATGGGGCAGTGAGATAAATAACGGTGATGGATCAAGCCCTGATCTTTGGACTGGGTAAGAGTGGTCTGTTTAACTCAGACACTCTGTTCATCACCACCCCCTTTTCTAAATCGTTTTTGGCCACTATAGGTGTGGCAGGGTATACTCAGACATGAGTCCCTTTCTCACTGCTCCATCAGGATTCAAGCAAGCCGGGCCGAAGAAGGCTGAAATGCCAGAAACCGGTCCCCGGTAGCTTGTCTCCTTTCTGGTGAAGAATTGGCTTGGTAGTTTAGTCTGCCCTGTTCCCATGATGCACTGGGCCAGGGACAGACTGATTTGCATATAGCCAGGTTCTGAGCTGGGATGGGGCAGTGAGATAAATAACGGTGATGGATCAAGCCCTGATCTTTGGACTGGGTAAGAGTGGTCTGTTTAACTCAGACACTCTGTTCATCACCACCCCCTTTTCTAAATCGTTTTTGGCCACTATAGGTGTGGCAGGGTATACTCAGACATGAGTCCCTTTCTCACTGCTCCATCAGGATTCAAGCAAGCCGGGCCGAAGAAGGCTGAAATGCCAGAAACCGGTCCCCGGTAGCTTGTCTCCTTTCTGGTGAAGAATTGGCTTGGTAGTTTAGTCTGCCCTGTTCCCATGATGCACTGGGCCAGGGACAGACTGATTTGCATATAGCCAGGTTCTGAGCTGGGATGGGGCAGTGAGATAAATAACGGTGATGGATCAAGCCCTGATCTTTGGACTGGGTAAGAGTGGTCTGTTTAACTCAGACACTCTGTTCATCACCACCCCCTTTTCTAAATCGTTTTTGGCCACTATAGGTGTGGCAGGGTATACTCAGACATGAGTCCCTTTCTCACTGCTCCATCAGGATTCAAGCAAGCCGGGCCGAAGAAGGCTGAAATGCCAGAAACCGGTCCCCGGTAGCTTGTCTCCTTTCTGGTGAAGAATTGGCTTGGTAGTTTAGTCTGCCCTGTTCCCATGATGCACTGGGCCAGGGACAGACTGATTTGCATATAGCCAGGTTCTGAGCTGGGATGGGGCAGTGAGATAAATAACGGTGATGGATCAAGCCCTGATCTTTGGACTGGGTAAGAGTGGTCTGTTTAACTCAGACACTCTGTTCATCACCACCCCCTTTTCTAAATCGTTTTTGGCCACTATAGGTGTGGCAGGGTATACTCAGACATGAGTCCCTTTCTCACTGCTCCATCAGGATTCAAGCAAGCCGGGCCGAAGAAGGCTGAAATGCCAGAAACCGGTCCCCGGTAGCTTGTCTCCTTTCTGGTGAAGAATTGGCTTGGTAGTTTAGTCTGCCCTGTTCCCATGATGCACTGGGCCAGGGACAGACTGATTTACATATAGCCAGGTTCTGAGCTGGGATGGGGCAGTGAGATAAATAACGGTGATGGATCAAGCCCTGATCTTTGGACTGGGTAAGAGTGGTCTGTTTAGCTCAGACACTCTGTTCATCACCACCCCCTTTTCTAAATCGTTTTTGGCCACTATAGGTGTGGCAGGGTATACTCAGACATGAGTCCCTTTCTCACTGCTCCATCAGGATTCAAGCAAGCCGGGCCGAAGAAGGCTGAAATGCCAGAAACCGGTCCCCGGTAGCTTGTCTCCTTTCTGGTGAAGAATTGGCTTGGTAGTTTAGTCTGCCCTGTTCCCATGATGCACTGGGCCAGGGACAGACTGATTTGCATATAGCCAGGTTCTGAGCTGGGATGGGGCAGTGAGATAAATAACGGTGATGGATCAAGCCCTGATCTTTGGACTGGGTAAGAGTGGTCTGTTTAACTCAGACACTCTGTTCATCACCACCCCCTTTTCTAAATCGTTTTTGGCCACTATAGGTGTGGCAGGGTATACTCAGACATGAGTCCCTTTCTCACTGCTCCATCAGGATTCAAGCAAGCCGGGCCGAAGAAGGCTGAAATGCCAGAAACCGGTCCCCGGTAGCTTGTCTCCTTTCTGGTGAAGAATTGGCTTGGTAGTTTAGTCTGCCCTGTTCCCATGATGCACTGGGCCAGGACAGACTGATTTGCATATAGCCAGGTTCTGAGCTGGGATGGGGCAGTGAGATAAATAACGGTGATGGATCAAGCCCTGATCTTTGGACTGGGTAAGAGTGGTCTGTTTAACTCAGACACTCTGTTCATCACCACCCCCTTTTCTAAATCGTTTTTGGCCACTATAGGTGTGGCAGGGTATACTCAGACATGAGTCCCTTTCTCACTGCTCCATCAGGATTCAAGCAAGCCGGGCCGAAGAAGGCTGAAATGCCAGAAACCGGTCCCCGGTAGCTTGTCTCCTTTCTGGTGAAGAATTGGCTTGGTAGTTTAGTCTGCCCTGTTCCCATGATGCACTGGGCCAGGGACAGACTGATTTGCATATAGCCAGGTTCTGAGCTGGGATGGGGCAGTGAGATAAATAACGGTGATGGATCAAGCCCTGATCTTTGGACTGGGTAAGAGTGGTCTGTTTAACTCAGACACTCTGTTCATCACCACCCCCTTTTCTAAATCGTTTTTGGCCACTATAGGTGTGGCAGGGTATACTCAGACATGAGTCCCTTTCTCACTGCTCCATCAGGATTCAAGCAAGCCGGGCCGAAGAAGGCTGAAATGCCAGAAACCGGTCCCCGGTAGCTTGTCTCCTTTCTGGTGAAGAATTGGCTTGGTAGTTTAGTCTGCCCTGTTCCCATGATGCACTGGGCCAGGGACAGACTGATTTGCATATAGCCAGGTTCTGAGCTGGGATGGGGCAGTGAGATAAATAACGGTGATGGATCAAGCCCTGATCTTTGGACTGGGTAAGAGTGGTCTGTTTAACTCAGACACTCTGTTCATCACCACCCCCTTTTCTAAATCGTTTTTGGCCACTATAGGTGTGGCAGGGTATACTCAGACATGAGTCCCTTTCTCACTGCTCCATCAGGTTTCAAGCAAGCCGGGCCGAAGAAGGCTGAAATGCCAGAAACCGGTCCCCGGTAGCTTGTCTCCTTTCTGGTGAAGAATTGGCTTGGTAGTTTAGTCTGCCCTGTTCCCATGATGCACTGGGCCAGGGACAGACTGATTTGCATATAGCCAGGTTCTGAGCTGGGATGGGGCAGTGAGATAAATAACGGTGATGGATCAAGCCCTGATCTTTGGACTGGGTAAGAGTGGTCTGTTTAACTCAGACACTCTGTTCATCACCACCCCCTTTTCTAAATCGTTTTTGGCCACTATGGTTGTGGCAGGGTATACTCAGACATGAGTCCCTTTCTCACTGCTCCATCAGGATTCAAGCAAGCCGGGCCGAAGAAGGCTGAAATGCCAGAAACCGGTCCCCGGTAGCTTGTCTCCTTTCTGGTGAAGAATTGGCTTGGTAGTTTAGTCTGCCCTGTTCCCATGATGCACTGGGCCAGGGACAGACTGATTTGCATATAGCCAGGTTCTGAGCTGGGATGGGGCAGTGAGATAAATAACGGTGATGGATCAAGCCCTGATCTTTGGACTGGGTAAGAGTGGTCTGTTTAACTCAGACACTCTGTTCATCACCACCCCCTTTTCTAAATCGTTGCAAACCAACTTGAACACACCTCGGAAAGCTGGAAGTCCTCTTCTGAATTTCAGTTCCTTATTTACACCCTGAAAAGACAACCTTAGCCCTCCTCCGTTCTCTATGGGAAGTCCCTAAGTTTTTTCTTCTTCCACTCGGACCTAGGTTATCTACTTAAGCTTATGTACAACAAAGACTCTTTTAATCCAAAATCAGATTTGCTCCAACCACTTCTAAAACATGCTGCAAAAGTTCAAGACGAAGAACAATAGATTTGTGAGATGGTATTTCAACTCTAAACATGGGGAATATTAGTCTGTTCAAGATCAAGTTATGTATTCTGCTCAGAATCGGAGGATTCGGAACTGTGATGGTCAGCACTCCTTCAATTTCGAGTCCTGGTACCAACAACACCACATCCAACTTCATGTTTGGGCTGGTACTAACCACTGTCACTGCCCTCAGCCTCCCCGATCCCAGCACTCCTGGCATCAGTCACAACGTATGTCCACTCTGGAGTCACGTACTTCCGGCAAGGCACCCTCATTCGTCTTGATCTCCTCAGACCTCCACGAGCTTGCCCTTCTTTGCCTTTGTCTGACTCAGACTATTCGGACACCGGAGCAAGATCCCTCTCAGAGACCAGTCTCAAGTTCAGCTGCCTCTGTCTCTCTAGCCACTGCTCTTCTGCTCTGCTGGTTCCTCTGCCTTCTCCTTGCTCACCCTGCTCACAACTTCTTTCAACTGAGTCTGATTCTGGATCACCTTCACAGCAACTTCCTCTTTCTGAGGCAGTTTCAGTGTCGCTGTCGTTGTGACCATCCTCAGCTCGATCTAGTGAGCAACCAGCTCTGTCAGCCACCCTCACAGCTTGGCTTGTCCCCTCCTGTGGCCTTGTCACTTCAGCTGGATTTTCATTTGGGAGAGGAGCTGTTTCTTCCAAGGGTGCTGGAACTCAATGGGTGTGAGAAGCATGAACCCAGTTTGGCAGTCCTCCACAATTCACTGCAGTGTTCGTTACCAGTATTACTTGGTAAGGGCCTCTCCAACAAACATCCAGGCAGCTCTTCCTAACGTGCTTCCGAATCAGCACCCAGTCCCCCGGACTCAGGTCGTGACAGAGATTACTTGAAGCTGAAACCACAGCAGCCTGCACCTGATGGGGCACAGAACGGACCACATCAGCAAGTCCCTTGCAATAATCAAGGATCAGATCAGCTGTGATGTTAATCAAGGTTGTGGATGGCACTGCTTGTAATCACATAGCCCTCCCCATCAACACTTCATGAGGTGAAAGACCTGTTCTCCTATCTGGAGTACTGCGGATACTCATCAATTCCAGACTAGAGGCAGAGCATCAGGCCACTTCAGGGATGTGGACGAACACACCTCGCCATTCGAGCTTTCAGAGTCCCATTAACTTGCTCTACTATCCCAGAAGCCTCTGGACGGTAGCTACAATGGAGTCTCTGATCAACCTGCAGTGCTGAGAAAAGCATATTCATGACTTCACTGCGGAAATGCGTTCCTCTGTTCGATTCCAACGAAGTCGGAATCCCGAATGTAGGAATGAGCTCCCTCAGCAGCAACTTTGCTACAGTGAGTGTGCCGCACCTACATGTAGGATATGCCTTCACCCATCTCGAGAACACGCACACCACAACCGAGATGTACCTCAACCCATTGCACCTAGGCATCTTGATAAAATCCAATTGCATCTTATTGAAAGGCCCTCCCGACCTCCAAATGTGGCTCAGTGTGACAACAGTCTTTTTTCCAGCATTCATTTGTTGACACATAACACACCTCTGACACACAGCTTCAGCTATGCACGAAATCGCGGATTGTACGTTTGTCTGAACACTCGCACCATCGCATCTCTTCCCAGATGTACTGCACCATGAATCTGCCTCGCCATTGGGTTCAACAAATCATCTAGCAACACTGCGCTCCCATCGCTTGAAATCCAAAAGTCGACATCACCTTTCACACATCCTGACTTGATCCACACATTCTTCTCCTGCTCTGAAACCTGTTCTTGCAGGCACTTGAGCTCATCCCAAGTATCTGCCATGGCCAACATTGCGTTGAACTAGGTTTTTTCTTGGCTCTCTTCTGTGTGTCTCTCAGTAAAGGTGTAACCTTGCTCGGCACAGAAACTTGCAACTTTGTCAGCATATCTGTTTCTGAGTGAGACAAAATCTGTCCCCTTTCCATGAGCTGTGCACTTAACAACAGCAATTTCTTTTGGGCACTGTAAGGCATCTAGGAGTAACCTCAAATACTCCCCTTTCCCAATAGGTGATCCTGATGATGTCATGTAACCTCCCTGGGACCATAGCTGTCCGAAATCATAAACCACACCAAATCCGTATTGGCCGTCAGTGTAAATGGTTATTCGAATCTGATCAGCTGTCAAACAGGCACGAGTCAAATCAATGATCTCAGACACCTGAGCGGAGTATACTCCTTCCAGACAGGCTGCGCAACCACTCCCGTGATGGTACACACTGCAAACGCTGCTCTCAACACTGTCCCTTAAGCATCAACCATCAACAAAGAAAATTTCATCAGGGTCAGGCAATGGTTCATCAACAATGTCAGGTCTCAGTTTGGTGCAAAGTTCAGTCACATCAAGACAGTCATGGTCCGCACAATCTTCATCAAGGGTGTTTGGTAACGGCATCAAGGTTGCAGGATTCAAAACAGAACACCTTTTAAGGGTCACATTCTCCGCAGCAAGAATGACTTGCTCGTAGCGTGTGAGCCTATTGTTGGTCAGGTGCTGTGTCTTGGTCCGTGTCATCAACAGTTCAACAGAATGTGGTGCATAAACAGTTAGTGAATGTCCCATGACAATACTTTCACATCTTCCAATACTGACACCTGTTGCAGCAACGGATTTGAGACATCCGGGCAACACAGAAGCTCATGGATCTAATGTAGCTGACAAATAAGCAACTGGTCTACGGACACCCCCATGATCCTGAACTAAAACTGACAATGCACATCCTTCTCGCTCACAGCAAAATAATGAAAAAGGCTTGTTGTAGTCAGGCATCCCCAGTGTCGGAGCATGGCAAAGGTCCTCTCGCAACTCCAGGAACGCCGTCATACAGTCATTGTCCCATGGTAACAGATCACTCACATCCTTTCGCGTCAGTTTCTGCAGAGGTTTCGCCTTCAACGAGAAGTTGCCAATCCACAATCCAACAATAGCCAACCATCCCTAAAAACATCCTGACTTCTCTCTGTGTAGAAGGCACTGTCATACTCATAATTACCTCAATCCTATCAGGCGACACCTTTCTCTTGCCCTTCTCTATTCGGTGCCCGAAGTACTGCACCTCATTCAAACAGTACTGTAGCTTATTCGGCCACATGATTCAGTAAGGCAATTGTATCAATCCTGCAGGCATCCTCAGTCTCAGATGCCACAAGGAGGTTGTCTATGTACTGAACGAGAACAGAGTTCTGTGGCAGTACAAGACTCTCAAGATTCTTCTTCAAAATCTGATTAAAGATTGATGGGCTTTCTGTATACCCCTGAGGGAAACAACACCATGTTAAAACACAGTTTTTAGGTTTGAATGCCAAAAGAAATTGGCTCTCTTCATGCAATGGCATCGAGAAGAATGCCTGACAAAGGTCAATCACAGTGAACAACTCCACTTCACATGGAATCTGAAACAATATCACAGATGTATTCGATACCACTGGACAACATGGGACAACTATGTTGTTCACTTTTCTCAGGTCTTGCACAATTCTAAATTTCCCGCTTGGTTTCTGCAAACCCATAATAGGCAAGTTACATGGACTGCCCATTATCTCCTCCAGAATCCCTTGCTTGATCATGGACTCGATCACAGGTTTTATCCCTGCAACCGTTTCTGGTGTCAAATTGTACTGGGGCATTCTTGGGAAACCAACATTCTGCTTGACCTGAATTTTTACTGTTTCAACTCCTTTGATCAAGCCTATATCCTCACCGGTAAAGTCCCACACTTCCTGGGAGACTGAGTCTCCTAAATCAAGTGAAAGTTCTTCCACTGTCAGCAAGGGGTACTTTCCAAGCAGAAGTGCTGATTTGCAACCTTAAAGGTAACATCATCATCGTTGGTCTGCAGTTCTACTCCCTTAGGGGTGCAATAGATGGTGCAGTTAAGTTTGCAAAAGAGGTCTCTTCCTAGAAGGCAAACTGAGCTTGAATCACACACGACAAATTGATGTCTATCCCTAAACGTTCCTATCTTCACAGGAATCGGTTCAGTCAGGGGACTTGTCATTTTCTTATTCACAACGCCTACAACTCGGATAGATTGTCCCAAGAGGGGTAGGTTGGGGACTACTGTAGATCTCACAGTAGAACAGGTAGCACCAGTATCAACCAGAAAGGTGGTAGGGTAACCATCGACATCAGCTTCCACAAATGGTCCTCTCTGGTCTACCTCCAAGACTGCCCCAAGAGTGCAGTCTTCCTCCCCCCTCAGGCACTGTCATGCCAACAGGTCTAGGTAACAATCATCACTGTCATAAAAAAGAGGCATCTGCTGGTAGGTCCGAGTCCCTGTCGGGATACTCGGTGGCTGGGGAACCTGTACTCACGGAACCGAAGTACCTTCTTTCATCGACCTTGGCTTCATTACCGTTGTAGCTATCTCGGGCGCCTGCAGCTGTACCACTTTTTCCTCCTGTTGTAACTGATTCGTGGGATTCAAGGGACACTCTCGTCTCCAGTCTACAACCTGATGACAAAGGTGACACTCTGTAGTCTTTTTCAGAGTTGCCAAATCTACTTTTGGTTTAGAGTCCTCTATATTTCCCTTTTTCGGACCATTCTGTCTACTACCCAGCGTTCCTCCACTTGTCTGTACTTGACCTCCCTTGTCAGCTGCTTGCATCTGGACCAGCATCAATTTGTGATTTCACAAAAAAGAGAAGACCCTACTAAGTTCCAGGGAACAGGGTACTGTAGACAAGTGAAGCCAAAGGGAAATCCCTGGACTATATACTAGTAACTCCGTATCTTCTGTCTTCAAACATACACGTCAGTCAAACCAACCTTTTTCATACATTATCACACCAACACGAAAATATGACGTTTACAGTCTTTATGCTTTTATTAAAATATTTGTATCCAAGATTAAAAACAGACCTATGTCTGCAAAACATAAAATCAATTTGTTATACAATTTTATCAGTTCTAATACATATGAATATATACATGTGCAAATTTTAAAAAAGACGGAAAAGTGCAATAATGTCAGAAGAAAAGGCAAACAATGATCATAAGGATCACATCTAATACATACTACTAGTTTACACAGAGCAAACCATTTCCCCTCCCTAGGTAGAACTTATTTCCTATTCTTGTTTTTGCGTGACCCAGTATCCTCTTGTAGATATAGTATACAAATATACAGATGGTAGTAGAGATCACAGTAACCACAATCCAGGTATATCTGCTCTCTGTTTGGGATCTGGCTGGGTTCTATTTTATAGTGCGTCGACGCGTTTCGGTGTTCATAACAGATGTGTCTTCACCTTCATCAGAACTTCTGTATACGTGGGGTTCATCAACTTTGTGTATCTTTTTTTGTTAGGAAGGTATATCCTTTATTTTAGTCTGTATCCCCTGTAGTGATGTAATAGGTGGAGCTACCTGATTTCAGAACATCACTTGTTTTCTTTTCAAAACAGCGAAGAGACTCCTGATTCGCATTTCTCTATGACAGGATATGTTCCTCCTTGTGTTAGTGCTTTTCTTGTATTGGTCAGATTTTCTTATTTGAGTTTCTTTCCTGCACTGTCTTGATCTAGGTGAATTTATTTCTTGGTTCTGCTAAAACTCTTAACATCGAGGTATAGCTTTTTTTTCCCCTCTCGTGCCCATGAACTGGATATGTTCTGAGTTCCCGATACTGGAATCGGAAGACGGAAAGACGAGGTAGACGCGCGCAGTATCGGGAACTCAGAACATATCCAGTTCATGGGCACGAGAGGGGAAAAAAAAGCTATACCTCGATGTTAAGAGTTTTAACAGAACCAAGAAATAAATTCACCTAGATCAAGACAGTGCAGGAAAGAAACTCAAATAAGAAAATCTGACCAATACAAGAAAAGCACTAACACAAGGAGGAACATATCCTGTCGTAGAGAAATGCGAATCAGGAGTCTCTTCGCTGTTTTGAAAAGAAAACAAGTGATGTTCTGAAATCAGGTAGCTCCACCTATTACATCACTACAGGGGATACAGACTAAAATAAAGGATATACCTTCCTAACAAAAAAAGATACACAAAGTTGATGAACCCCACGTATACAGAAGTCCTGATGAAGGTGTAGACACATCTGTTATGAACACCGAAACGCGTCGACGCACTATAAAATAGAACCCAGCCAGATCCCAAACAGAGAGCAGATATACCTGGATTGTGGTTACTGTGATCTCTACTACCATCTGTATATTTGTATACTATATCTACAAGAGGATACTGGGTCACGCAAAAACAAGAATCGGAAATAAGTTCTACCTAGGGAGGGGAAATGGTTTGCTCTGTGTAAACTAGTAGTATGTATTAGATGTAATCCTTATGATCATTGTTTGCCTTTTCTTCTGACATTATTGCACTTTTCCGTCTTTTTTAAAATTTGCACATGTATATATTCATATGTATTAGAACTGATAAAATTGTATAACAAATTGATTTTATGTTTTGCAGACATAGGTCTGTTTTTAATCTTGGATACAAATATTTTAATAAAAGTATAAAGACTGTAAACGTCATATTTTCGTGTTGGTGTGATAATGTATGAAAAAGGTTGGTTTGACTGACGTGTATGTTTGAAGACAGAAGATACGGAGTTACTAGTATATAGTCCAGGGATTTCCCTTTGGCTTCATCAGCATCAATTTGTCCTTAAGCTTCCTATGTTTTGAATCTACTTCATCACTACAATATCGGGCGTACCTCAGTATCTCATCTAGCGGCTTATTCTGCCAGCAAATCAAGTGCTGTTGGATCATGAGGCAAATCTCAGGTCTCAATCCTAGGACAGACTTTGAAACAAACTATCCCATCTCTTTTGGGTCAATCACATCCAACCCACTGTACTGCTTAAAGACTTGCAACAGCCTTTCATAATACTCATGCACTGTCTCCTTTGGTTCCTGAACAGTTCGATCTATCTTCACCCAGTCAATATCCTGTGGTGATACCTTGGATTTCAACCATGTGATCACCTACTCATATTTCTTCATGACAATTGGTGATGGGCCATTCGTGACAACATCTCTGTCCGGTTCAGAAGTGGGCCATTTAACAGCAACCTTACAGGCTACCCACAAATCACCCGGAACCACTATGTCGAACAGTGTGTTCAAATCAATCCATAACACCTTTGAAATCTTAACAAACCTCTGAACCTGCTTCTACCACTCAACTGGACTCTTCCTCAGCTTTGGGAAATCATTTGTGAATGCTGCCAAACCGCCTCTACTCCAAGGCACATGCACATACCCTCCGCTAGCTACCTCTCATAAAGAGTAGTTCCCTATTCCTGATGACCCCCCTCCCGGAGGAGGTAGCTCTGCCATGCTCTTCCTGGTACTCTTTTTCTTGGACCATCTTTCTTCCCACTTGTCAAGTCTGTTCCATGCTCATATCCCTATGATCAGTTCTCTAATGTGTGTCTTTAGCCCAATGACTCTCTTATCATCCAAATCCTGGTCACTGTACTGCAACCTATGACTTCCTTGTAACATCTTCGTCTTAGACAGATCCACCTAATACCGGTTTGCCACTTCAGTTAGTTTCTCATGTGCTGATCTTGCTTTGTGAGTCACATCTTTTGCCACAAACAGCAACTCGTCTGGCTCATAAATTTCCACTCTCTCTAAGGGCAAATTCCCTTCAACAATCTCGTCCACCTCGGCTTTTAACCACATTACATCTAACCTCTTTGCCTTTATTGCTGCTCTCAATGTACCTTGACTACAGGTGCCACTCAACTCCCTACAGTTGCCATCTTTTTCTCGGCATCTATTCACTTCAGATGTATCCCTAAAGCTCATCCTGTTCTCTGCACTACCATGGTCCCAATCCTCCCTTCCTCTGACACTCTGACTCTGAACTAGTAATAAGGCCCCAGGCCCGGATGGCTTGCCTCCGGACCTTTTTAAATCTTGTATCTCATTTTGGCCCCTGTCCTTACTGCTGTAGTAAACGCAGCTGCAATCTCGGGGTGCCCAAGGTCTTGGGGGTTATCGACCATAGTGCCCGTGTTTAAAAAGGGCGATCGCAGCAGCCCGCTATGCTACAGACCAATATCCTTAATCAATTCTGTAGCTAAAGTGGTAGGTGGCATAATATTGAACAGGTTAACCACATGGGCAAATGAAAATAATGTTATATCCCCGATACAATATGGCTTCAGACCTGGTCACTCGACAGTTACTCAGTGTCTGAATCTATATCTGATTTTAGGTAAATATACCCTGGCCAAGCAAGGAACTGTCCACATGGCCTTTATGGACTTATCGTCTGCATTCGATTGTGTGGACAGAGGCAAATTATAGGACACCCTGTTAAAGATGGGTGTAGAGAAGAATTTAATTAATTTTTTGGCTGACCTGCACTCCGATACAAGAGCCAATGTGCACTCCGATACAAGAGCCAATGTTCGATATACTCAAGACCTGAAAGTGACGGGGGATTTCAGAATAAATCGGGGTGTTCGCCAGGTGTGCATCTTGGCTCCATTCCTCTTCAACTTGTATATCAACGAGTTGGAGGAGCATCTGCTAAAAACAGGAGCCGATTACCCCTATGTAGGCCGAAAAGGCGTCCCTGTTCTGCTCTATGCGGACGACGCTGTCCTTATTTCTAGGACAGCAATCGGCCTCCAGATACTTTTAAATTCTTTCTTTGACTTTATGGAGTCCCGAGGCCTAAGTATTATTAACTCTAAGTCCTAGGTTATGAAGACAGGCCAAGGATCACGAAAATCTAATCTTTTTTGCATAAATGGGGAAAAAATTCCAACCACCAAAACCTTTTCATACCTTGGGGTCCTTCTTGATCACAAATTATCCTGGGGCCCTGCTGTTCTCAAGAAGAAGGGCGAGGTAAAACGTGTTATTGCGGCCATACTTTGCTTTGCGAGAAAAATTGCTAACAGCCCGGTGGCTGCTTTACTTAAACTATACCAGGCAAAAAGTGTTGCCGTCGCCTGCTATGGAAGTGAGCTCTGGAGCTACAGTAAGTTGAGGGATTTGGAGGTTGCAGAAAATAATTTCCTGAAGAAAATATTGAGGCTGCCAAGGGGAACCGGAAATTTCTCAGTACATGAGGAGTTGGGTGTACCCTATCTAAGTGATAGAATAGCAGCTAATCCCGTGTTGTGTTGGTTGAATTGCTGGCTTAACAACGATATACCTCTCACTCATGAAATATTAAAAGAAGCCTTAACATTGGATGGAAGGTTTAAGGTCCCGTGGCTGAAGTATATTAATGATCGCCTTACCGAAATAGGACGGCCTGATTTGTTTTTAACCCCAAACCTTATCACTAAATCAGATGTCATTTTTGTGAAAAATGCATTTATGACAACCAGGTACACTGCCCGGGAGGAGGTTGAGTTGTAGAAGGACAGTGTTAGGAAACATGTTCTACTTAAAACCTGTTTACAAATGGAACCATATCTATCATGGCCCATGACTGGCTATGAACGTTATCTACTAACAAGGTTCCGTTTTGATCTGTTTCATCTCTTACTGGCGGTACTAAGTGGGGCCCATCGGGGTGAGGTGTTGCCAGCTTGCGGCTGCGACGGACAGTCTCCGCAAGATCTGGCACACTTTTTACTTATTTGTCCTTATTACATAATACCTCGGAGGCTATATTTAAAACCTTGCCTCAAAAAACTGAATTTTGTACAGATAAAACCAGCACTTTATTACCTTCAACTTTTGAAATACGATTGCATTTTATTTGTTTGTAGCTTTCTGAAACTAGCAATTACTTTCAGGAAAAGTATGGAGGGATAATTATGCTGCTAATGCCGTTAGGTATTTTTAACTTTTTTATTGTACTGTAACTATTTATATATATTTTTTTAAATGTTCATGCTGCCTGCTGCTTATGTCTTTTATATTGTCTAAAGAAATTTTTGTCTCATAAATGAAATAGCCGGATTGTTTTTAACTGTCTGTTTTTAACTGTTTGTTTATGAATTGTGCTTTTATGATTGTAAGGTTTACAATCGAATAAAGATATTTTGATTTGATTTGATTTGACACTCTGACTCCCTTCCAACGTATCCCACATCGTCAGGTCTGGTCTTTACTCAGTCAAGGATTTCTGCCTTGGACATTTCAGATCCATGGGTCCCCTGGACGAGTCCGCCGTAGCTGGCAATGGCGTACTCGATTCTACAGGCCTCTGTGGTTGAAAAAATCCACCCACTACACCGTTTCCTCCTACGCTAGTACTCCTTTGACTGCTGTCTGAAATGTATTTCTACTCCTAACCTGATCTGGATCATACATCGACAATATCGGACCAATGGTAACCGGCACCGTAAGGGTATCTAGTTACCTCCTAGTATCTATGCCCTCTTCATTCTGCATTCCCATTCCTCCTATCGAGAGTTTCCCACTACTCCGCACTCGGCGGAGCCTGCGATTCTCTGGCTTCATCCAGCGGCCTGATTTTTCCCCCTCTGACTCTGGGTTGTATGGGGGTGGTCTCTCAGATAGCAACCTTTCGATCAAGCTATCATCTGTATCACTGTCATCTTCCTCTCCAACCCCCTTCTGGCTCAAGGCTCAAGTGCGGATTTAGCACTCAGCCCCATCTTTCCAAGCTAATCACATAAAGTGCACGTGAGCAGACGGCAAAAGTGAAAGCAGGGGTGCGTGCGCACTGTAAGTAGGTGTTGTTTTCTAAGACCATCCAATGTCTTGAGCAGGTTGTCCCTATATGGCTAAACTCTTGCTTGTATTTTTTTATCTTCAGTTTCAGATACCTGGAATATTCCAAACATGTAGGCCTAGTGGAATGATACCGACTTTAAGGTATTAAGTCATGAATTATGCTATAAGCTCCATATGTATATACTTTTCCTAACATTTTTCCATCTGATCTGCTAAGATAGTAGTTGGACATGAGGCTCTGGCTATACTTTCATCAAATAATGAGGGACCTTTGAGACTTTTTTAAATAGCATTCTTTTGTGTAGTTAGGTGTGGAATTGGACATATTATGTGTGTCAGAAAAAATAGAGAACATTAAAAAAGAAGAAGAGAAGAACAACAAGCATTGGCATAGCCAATAGGTCTCGCTTTGGGGCCTTATAAGTGTTTAACCATGCAACAGTTAATGTTGTTGCACCAAAGATATTATGCTGCATAACTAAATACTTATAAGGTCCCAAAAGTGAGACCTATTGGCTATGCCAGTGCTTGTTATATGTTGTGTTCTTTCAACCGCTAAATCTTAAAGGGGCGGGGCAACATTTTAGGGGGGCCCTATCCAGCCAAATGAAATGCTTATGAATAGTTGCGAAATTTTGGATATTTGGGACCCCTTACCATATTCTTCAGGGCGGGGGGGAGCATCATATTTGCATTACGTCACTGGGCACAGGCCGGTCTCTAAATGAATGGGCTGCTTGTTACGTCACGTCTGTTGTAGTCACCATCACGCTCGGAGGGGCTGTATTCACACCTTTGTGGGTCAGTTTCACCTATTCCCTCACCAACCCAGGACTACAAGTCCCGAAATGCAAAGAAATACACGGAGTCCATTAGGTACTCAGCAGTGCCACCGTGGAACTTTAGTGATGTGGAGAAATATCATAATAGGGGGTGGTGCATGAGTGCTCTTCTGCCTGTGTGAGTTCGTAAAAAAGGGTGAGGGCGGGGGCAGCCCTGTGACCCCGAAGTGTCATGGACGATGAGGTAAAGAGGGGTCAGGATGGGCTCTCAACACGGCTGCATACTGGGGAGGTGACCGCTGGAATTGTTTAAGTTTCATTAAAGACCGGACTTTTTTTATTATTCAGATTAATCTTCCCCAAGAGGATCCCCTTCCAGGCGTCTAGTGGTTACACATATTATGTTAATATTAGTGTGGCACATGTGATCGGCTGCTGCGTCTGGGTAGAATAAAAAAAGCAGAGTGCATTTACAGGGGAGTCCCGAAAACGTGCTATATAGCCAGTGTTTATTTAGCAGGTCGGCACCCTCTGTGCGGGTGACATCACACAGAGCTCTGGCCGAACGTGTCACAAAGGGACGTTGTACTGATGAAGGGGATTTTAAAAGACCCATTCAGCAAGAATTAATTGTGCCCTTCTCCATGTGTGCATCTGGTGTTATTGTTTTATTAGAAAGAAAAAAATGTTTTATTGGAAAGCGATCCCTCTATAAAAACCCCACTCCCTTCCCCCATACCCCGCAAAAATACTTCAACCTTTTTTAAGCATACCTATTAACATCCTACCTTTCCTCACTCTAAAGAAACTGTTTCTTTGTGAGCCATGTCAATGCCGCTAGAGATGTGCATGCCTATATTATACTTTAGCGGGTTGAAGTAGCCAGCGGGTTACACGCAGCGCTTTGTAAACGTCAAAAATGTATGTATTTGCCTCGCTGACTGTTTTCCTTGGAACAATGTTGGTTTGTAGTCACGAAAGCCCACTGCCCAACTACCAGCACATTCTTTCTGTTGCAATGAGTGGTAATTGTTTGGTTTGACGTGCAGTTGTGTCGCATGCACACTCTTGTGCATATGGCACTATAAACCCGAGCGCTATCGCATTGGGCACGGTCAGCCGAGGCGGGTAACCCTTCAACTGCCTGGAAAACGTGTTTTGTGTTAGGAGGAGGAGGCGGATTTTCACAACATAAGCACAGCACCATTACATCACGGTGCCGCAAAAGTGAAAGAAATCGCGGCTGGTGACAAGAGTTGTGCGCACTCGCGCGCGACTGGAAAAAGTGCACACGCTTGTGCGCGATCCAGCAAGCTGGTGGCCGGCAAGGTAGCACTTTTTTAAGCAGCTACTAAATGTCTCGCCAGTGCTACGCATGTGCTGGCTTAGGCGAGACCTAAAAACTCACAGAATGAGAAATAGGGTATGATGTATAGGGTTTCATACCGGAAGCACACATGAAGTGAGTACACACTATGCTAAACTTACATATAATAAGAGGAAGGCTGAATAGAAAAGACAAATGTGAGAGTTTGAGAGTTCAATAGTGGAAAAAAAGTTGCTGTTTTGGAATCATTAGGCACACTGTATATCACCAGAACTAAGGGAGAAAGAAGACAGGCAATTGGAGATTCCGTCTATGCTTAAAAGTCAGTCTGAATGCATGAGGTAGCCAGGTATTAAATCTTTCTAATGAAGGAATTGTGTTAATTTCTAGCAGCCAAACAATTGGGGAGAAAGATGGTTGGAAACCGAGAACTAAATGTGTTTACCTTATGCTGAAATAATGGCTCTGTGGCCAACTTCACATGTGTGCTGCACTATGCAGAACTCATACAAAGTGGGGAAAACTTTAAGGGATAGTGTTTTGTACTGAAAGGCTCCCAGTGCAATACCTATACTTAACAGAATGCACACAAGGGTGTGTTCGTTGGTGCATGACAGCCTAAAATGTGCCAGAGCTGAGGAAGAGAAAAACAGCACCAGGGACCATATCACGATGGGTGTTGCTGGTCCAGCACCGAGTGGAGCACCTGTTTTGTGCACCTGCACTGTATAATGTTATTCCATTTAACTCAATATTTCTATTGTGTTATTGCTCTACTCTCAGGCAGTACAGCTCAGACACAAAGAGCAGGGTTTGCCTCTTTCTATTTTTGTGCTGTGCTGTCTGAAATGAAAGAACTAACTCATAGAAATATTGCGTTAAATTTATTCACTTTACGCACCGCAGGTAAATAAAACCCAGGCTCAGCTCTGTACTGCACCAGCAAAGTGCATCAAGATAGGGGACACTGGAATTATGCATTTGTGTGGCTGCTGCAATTTTTTCATAATTATAGATTTGCCTTTTTTGCCACATAATCCATCATCTTATGCATAATGTGAGATTTTAACCCCCCCAAAAATTGATTCTAGCTCATATGGTTCAAAAGCTACTAAAAATGCGACAACATGTGGTGCTGCTCAGTGGAAGGACCTTTGCAAAGCTGGACTGGTCACCTTTCTGTGGCTTAGTTCTATATTTGAGTGTATAAACTTTATTGTTTAGTTAATTAAAACCATAACAAAGCCAATAGAAAAAAAAATGAACATTTCAATAAAATAAAATCAATAAAATTCTTCATAGTACAGTTTAAAGCGCAAAATTTAAAATGATGCTGTTAGGAGCTTTATCAAATTGCTCGTCGTTAAAATAGTTGATAATACTGAAAATGTTATTATAAAATTTCAACAGCTTTCAGACGCTTTTTAAAGGCTATCAAGAACTTTATGAATTTGCAATTAATTATAGGGTTTGTTGAGTCTAGGGCACCAATAATGGCCGATCTACAGGTGCGTAGACCTTTGGCCCTAAAATGTTCTTTAAAGAGAGTGTGCGCTCCCGGTTCAGTGTTTTACAGTGGCAAATAATATGGATTATATCTTCTTTTGTAGTGCCACATAGACGACAGACGTCTGCATTTGAGCGTTTCCAGACAGGTTCATCAGCCAAAGTTGGTAGTTTGCCGAATCTCACTTCCATCAGCCTTTTTTTTATAAACACAGAATACGTTGATGCTAGGTAGGTAGCCGAGGTGAGATTGTTGTAACTGTTAATCACGGTCCATGAATGGGAGCGGGCGGTAAAGATAGCTTTGTCTGTAATTAGTGAATGAAATTTGGCCGCTTTGTTTAAAACCTGTTTAAAAGACGTGAATGGCAGGTTTTTTCCCCACAAGTTTATAGTGCATGTTTGCTCCAGAGCGCCAGTTCTATATTTGAGTGTTAAATTGGTACTAACGAAATGCAACCGATACCCAAAGAGTGTTACCAAGTTCAGAAATGACAAAATAATAAAGTAACACTATTACCAAATGTGCTGTATTAGGCTGCGCAATTTGCCTTTTCTTGCCGCATAATTTACTTAACCCTGCCACATAATTTGGCCCTCTCCTGCTGCATAATTCTAGTGTCCCTGATCAAGATATAGTCCCCCTATCGTAGTAGTTATATTTCCTCCTTCATGAAGTGGCGTAGCCATTATGTCATAGGCCCAAGTGCCTGGAAGGAAATTGGCCTTTTGGCTACCATATGAACTGTGAAATAAAGCCATGATCAGGGTTCTGTGGGCCCAGTAAGCCTCCTGCCCAGGGCCACTGCACCGGTTGAACCAATAAAAAAGTCGACCCTGCATTCGTGTTCATCATTCGAATTAACATAGAGTTACTCTTTGTGGAACAAAGGGACTGGGGCTTTGTTGGTTGTGTTAGGTGCAATAGTGAGTTAACTGAACATCTTAAAACTCCACAGTCCTTGGTGGCATCGTGCAGCAGGTGCTACTTCTAATCTGAGACATTAGTGTCACAGAACATAACGCAATGCTCCATGGCATGAATGAACATTATGTTCACTCTTGTCATAGAAGGTACCTGCTAAATAGGAACAAATTAAACAGACTAACTACCAGGGAATCTTGTTTTAATAGTTTAACCAAAACTCAGAAAGTTTCCTATTGGTATCTGACGCCAATTTTGTAAAATCATAATAAATACACACCCGAACTAATTCCTGTAGCCCGTGAATGAATCCATATGTATTTGAGCATGCTTGTACGTTTTTTGTGATGATGGCCCACATGCATCAATATCGGCTTTTGCGATTTCTAAATTGCGAAAAATAGTAATTCGCAATTTAGAAATCGCAAAAGCCTATGCATGATTATTTTTTCATTTTTTATGCAATTCAGTAAATATCGCTATTTTTACTGAATCGCATAAAAAATGCGAATTTCAAATTGCGAATTCGCAATTCCCATTCATTCCTATGGGACAAAATGCCCATAGGAATGAATGGGAATTGCAAATTCGCAATTTGAAATCGCAATTCATCAATCCATTTCAAGGGTGGAGAGGGGGGTCTAATTGACCCCCCCCTGCACCCATGAAATGCACTTTTCAGTAGAAGTTACCTACACACATGTCCTAAGGACATGTGTGTCTGTAACTTAACAGTTTAAAAAATGCATTTTTGTGCATTTTTAAACAATTTCGCAAATTACCACGAGGTTGAACTTCGTGGTAATTTGCACTTCCAATTTGAAAAATCGCACATTTTTTGGAAATGATGCATAGCATTTAAGAAATCGCAAAATTGCGATTTCTTATATGCTATCGCAATTTTAGAAATCGCAAAAAAGTTGTGATTTCTAAAATAGCATGATGCATCCCAAACAGCACTTTTGGAATCGCAAACGGCCGATTTTAAGGAATCGCACCGTTTGCGACTCCAAAAATGCTTGATGCATGTGGGCCGATGTGTTTTGTCCGCATATTTAAGAAATATCAGGAACACCACCAAATAACACATCCAGTCAATCGATTGTGTATGCAAGGTTTTATCAGGACAGTAGATATGTGCAGCCTTCAATCGTTCTGCTTAGAGAGAGACCTCGCTGGCACAGAGGACGAGAATGGCATAATGAAAAGAATTTGAACTAAGCCCGAAATCTCTGATGCCCTTGGGAGTGAAGGGTGGAAATGAAATAGCATTCACAGCTGTCAACACTTCATCATATACATGTGATTGTCTTGCACTTTTATTGACAAAAAAATGTAGTGCTCATGCTTTGTGTCAAATAAAAAGAAATGTGTTAGTGGACTGGAAGGTGGTCATCTCATTAACTTGAATACGTGTGTGACCTCAACAAATAGGTTTCTATGAAGTGCGACAACCGCTGCGACCCAATGACACCTCTGAGTCAGAAGTGCCAGATGTGGTCTTGCACAGTACTTTGTTTCATGTGTTTATTGGGTATAAATCACAGAGCTCATCTAAACTACTCCTAGTAGTAGAAAGTGTGGTACAAGCCATTGTTAAGTGAGCTGCTACAATGCTCTTTCGGAACATTTGCTGTGATTCTTCCTACATTTGGAGTGGCTGGGCATGTCAGAAAAATTGCTCCCTTGGTGAATTCCACTATGTTTTATTTTATGTATTATCAAACCTCGAACACGGTACATTTGCCTTGGGAAACATAGGCCCTTATTTATGAGGCCTTGCGTCAGTTTTGCGCCGCTGGTGCGTCACTTTTTGTGACGCACCAGCGGCGTACAAAATGCGCCTTGTTGCGCCATATTTAAAAAGTTACGCATCTAGGTAGATGCGTCACTTTTTAAACCCCTGCGCCACATTATACCTGCGTCAGGTATAATGTATGCAGAGGGGGCGTTCCCCCACAAAAAGCCTCGTAATAGTGACGCAGTGAAATCTATGAGATTTCACTGCGTCACTTTTAGGATGCTGTTGCGTCAAAATCTTGCGCCTGCCTCACAGCAGGCGTAAGACTGACGCAAGCCCTTTCACATGGGGCTTTCCCCATGTGAAAGGACGCATTGCTGGAGTTGCGTCACTTTTGTGACACACTCCAGCAATGCGTCACTTTTGCGCTTACAGATACGTCAGAAATACTGACGTATCTGTAAGTCCTTGCGACATGATGCATCATACATTAAATATGACGCATCATTGGTGTCGCAAGGAGTGCGCAGTGAAAAGTGACGCATCGCTGTTTTCACGCAGCGATGCGTCACTTTTCATAAATGAGGCCCATAGTATTTGTAGATGTATGAAAGGACTGCTGCGCTGTACAGTGGGCTGGAAACAGAACTACCCAGAGTTCCTTGCTTCATGTTTTACATGCTTTATGTTCCACTCTGAGCCTGAAAGGACACGCGAGAGGGGGATTAAAACGGAGGACGTTAAAAAGGTGTGGTGGGGAAGAGGGCGAGGGTGGGATAGTGGATAAAACAATGCTGTCTCGGATCAGGACTCGGAGAGAGCTTGGGTGGGATTGGGGGAAGGGACGGAGTGCTAGAGGTTATAGAGTGGTAGGGCAGGGTAGGGGAGAGGGCTGTATCCTAAGGGATAGGGGCATGGAACGGTCAGATGATTATGGTAGCCGAGGAGTTGCCCATTGATGACGTGGTATGTACACATCAGAATAGGAACCTAATAAAGACGGGTCACCAAAAGGACATGCCCCTCTTTCTAAAAGGCGCCTGCCCGTGCTGGACACACTTACTCTGCTCCATTGCCTGGAAGAGGCCTGATATTTTAAATGCCCCGGAGGCCTTGCCTGTGGGCCTGCTTTGACTATAGAGGTGTGCAACAGGGAGAATGGATATGGTCATTTTTAATGAAGTACTAACCTCATGAACATGTGGGAACTCAGTTGGTATGATGGCTCCCACAGCTTCCTTACTCTTAGGTGATGACTCAGGCCAACAGCAAAGATGGTCAATACCTAAAAGCAACTATTGTTCCCTCCTCACTCAAGCACATGACAAGACAAATAACTAATGTCCCTTACATCTAGCCTACTAGCAACAGAAATTACCTAGTGCCTGTCATTATCCCCAGCCTCTTAATGCTACTATCATATTTTTGAATCAATAATTGGGGGCTCTTGGCACCCTCTAGCAATTACCTTATGGCTCCAACAACTTAAAATGATATCTGTTTTCACCTTCTAACCAATACGTCCATCGCATGATTGGATCCGTACCCCAAGTGTACAATAATACCTCGCACCTGTCATCCCCTCCAACTCACCTATAGCTCCAAGAGGCAAATAATGAAATACCTTGCGTCTTGGCACCACCAATCCATATCTCATCCCATCAAGGCCGCTTGAAATACAAAACAGGAACTAGTTGTGCTCTGCAACCCTCCACCGTTCATTCAGGGCTTCCATCCCTCATGACAACAATTGCATGACACTGCGCTCTCATTAAGTGGGTCATTATGATGGAGGTGGGATTGCAGTGGCGATACCCCCGCCAGCTCCTCCTGATTTACCTCCGCCATATTATCATGACGGGGGGTATCGCTTTTCCGCCGGTCGGCAATCAGTACGATTGCCGGCTGGGCGGAGATGGGGCATAATACGGTGGCGGTGCCTGGAAGCCACCCCTATCCATATTATGATGCCTGTTTGTAAAGGCCTTTCCATGGCGGCGATGCTGCCATAGAAAGGCTGGTGGGGATGTGCTTTGGAGGCCAATTTCGGGCCCCCAGGGGGGTTGGGGGGTGCTCTTGGGGGGGTACCCATGGTACCCCCCTGCATTCCCATGCACAAGGTGGCAGGCTCCGCTTGGTGCCTGCCACGTTTTGCATGGGAATGCACAACATGCCTTTTCACCATTGCAGCGGGTGCTGCACGGTGGCAGTCGCATCCTAATCAGTGATGCGGGACCGCCCCACATCTGGCAGCCGGTCTCAGCACTGCTATGGTGGCGGGCGGACGAAAGTCCGCCCGTCATCCTAATCAGCCCCTAAGTGAGAGCAGAGTGCTGCAACAGTGCTAAGCAATGTCACACTCAGGCAGCCCTAATCAACATGAGTAAGTGGCTGACATATAAACACGATTACCTCTTTCCAGGATGGTTTTTGTTTTTTGTGACCCAGGATAAGTGACACCAGTAGAGGGAGGACTTGTGAGCCGAGTGCCACTCGATTGTATAGAATGTAGCTAGAGAGAAAGCCACTGCACCATCTGGGACTTCAGAAGGGATGCAATGACGTATTCACCAGGGTGACCTAACAAACGTACTCCATGGTCTTCAGGGCTGATTGATTGCTGCCCCCTGCAAACAAACAGTTGAGCAAAAGTGCTGCAAGTATACAGAGTTTCTTGCTTCCTGTTTTACATAATTTATGTGGCATTCTAAACCTGAAAGGGTATTGTCTTGTCTGATACTGGGTGCTCCCTTCTGTCTGGACAAATGAGTACCTCTGATGAGCTCTGACTAGAGTGAAATGTGTAGAGGTCGCTTTGATTCATTACAGCTTGGCGTGGATGGTATTTACAAATTCAAAGTTGTAATACCGAGCCTGGGATGGTAAATTACTTTTGTCATTTTTCAGCTCAGCATGGATGGCACTGTGCTATAATTATGCTTAAAACTCTACTAGATTAATAGATATTTTAGGTGAGCAGATTCAAAGTGTTGCTTGTATTGTAAGGTGCTCCATATAAAGGAGCTGCTCTCCGCCCAAACTTGGGAACTACCCAGAGTTCCACACTTCCTGTTTTGCATGTTTTATGTCCCACTCTAAGCCTGAAAGTGTATTGTCTTGATTTTAACTGGATGCACCCTTTTATATAGACAACACTGTACCTCTCTCATGAGCTCTAACTTGAGAGAAACACATATTAGGGGGTGATTTTATTCATTCTACCTTGGAAGATATGTTTTCAAAAGCTGTAATACTGAGCAGGAGTGGTAAACGGCTTCATTCATTTTTCAGCTTGGGGTGGAGCAGTTTTTTATTATTTACTGCTGCAGCATGGAGAGCCCCACACTGCCCTGAAAGGACTTTTTTCTTTTTTTCATTTTTTAAGTTTGGTGGTGCCCATAGAAGATGGAGGGGCACAACCAAACATCTTTCTGATGCTGTTGGGGGGTTGCAGGAAGGGAACCACTCATAGCTAGAACTCTGTGCTCTTCAGCTGGAGTACAAGGCCCTCTTGTGGGCTTTGTAATGATTTCATTTTGTGGGCTGGAAAAATGTTAAAAGAAAGACTCAAAGACATGTTTATTTTCTTTTTTTCTTTTTAAACAATATGTCTGACCTTTTGCCTTGTTGTTCACCTATTGCTGGGGGCCAGGAGTCTCGGAGCCGGGAGTAGGGACTCACTCCCCAGCATCCCTCATGGCCCAGTGTGTTGCTGGCAATGTCGACACACCTCACAGCGCCAGGAGGCACCTTTAAAAATCACCAGGGGCTCCGCAGCATGGGAAGCCCACTTGCATTGTTGTTCGCCCTTCACTGGGGGCCAGGAGACCGGAAGCAGGAGTAAGGACTACACTCCCCAGCATCCCTCACCAGCCCAGCGTGTTGCCGCCAACACCGACACACCTCAAAGCGCCAGGAGGCACCTTTAAAAATCACCAGGGGCTCCTGCAGAGCAGGAAGCCCACTTACCTTGTTGTTTGCCCCTTGCTGGGGGCCAGGAGACTGGAAGCCGGGAGCCAGGAGTAAGGACTACAGTCCCCAGCATCCTGCGGCCCATCATGTTGTCACCGACGCACATAACAGCGGCAGGAGGCGCCTTTAATAATCACCAGGGGCTCCCGCAGTGTGGTAAGCCCGCTTGCCTTGTTCTTCGGCCCTCGCTGGGGGACAGGAGACAGGGAGCCAGGAGTAAGGACTACACTCCCCAGCATCTCTTGTGGCCCAGTATGTTGCTGCCAACGCCGACACACCTCACAGCACCAGGAGGCGCCTTTACAAATCACCAGGGGCTCCAGCAACGCGGGACGTTCCCGGGCCAAGGGCTGGCCCGTCTGTGCCAGTCTGCGACCGGAAGAGGCTGAGCTGGGCCCCTCCTCTTGGTTCCATTGGCCGATGCGCAAGCAAACATCCCAGCCAGGAGGTGTGGTGTTACGGTAAAACAAACAAACTTTTCTTTTAAATGGTTTTATTGTGTGTATATAAGTATTCCTTTGTTGTGGGGGGGAAAAAACCCACACCTGTTGCTAAAAGCACCAATGCTACTCTGGATGGCTTCCTGCAGAAAGCTGTGGGGGCTATTAACAAGGAAATTGAACTTGCCGAAAAGCAGACTTTGTTATTCCCACTAACCCCATCTGCTGTTCAGACCGCACATACTGTTCAGCCTTTTGCTTCCACAGAGGTTTTCAACAAACCAACACCCGCAACGTCCTCTGATTCTTTGTCACAACCACCACCCCCACTTTCACCCACCATTATCATTCTGAGCCAGGGCATCCCAGGGGCAGCGCCAGAGTGCGTTGAAGCTGCTAGATGCCCATCTACGGGGGACCAGGGGGCTTAGAGCACAGCTGGGGAAAAAAGGAAGCATGCTGATCCAACTGGGATTGACCACTGCCTAGGGTCAAGAAAACAATGCAAACCCTCCAGGAACTGTTGGGAGACCCTGTAGTGGAGGAGGGAACATTAAGTCCCAGACTGAAATGGACACGGTGATAGACCCAATTGGTAAAGTAGAGTTGGACTCCTTGGGACTTATTTTATCCCGTCTGGGTCGCATAAAGGAGGAGCATGGCCAAATATTGCTGGCTTCAGGTAATTCAGCCGTGCAAATTAAGCAAAGCAGTGGGACCTTTTTAGCTAATGGTATGGGTGAAAGGGGAGTTAATTCTTTCCCTAGGGCTGTAGAAAATATGCCAACAATCACACACAATGTGATAACATTACTCGAATTTCCCCCGAACACGGATAATTGCACTAACCACTTAACGGCGCCACTAGTTACGGCACCCGGACAAGATGGGACCTTTAATGGAGAACAAGGGGCTATCAATTTTTTAAGATCCAATATGCATAGTGAGGAGAACCGAAAGGAACAAGGCCCACAACTGGCTCTGTACCTGGCATGGTAAGCAGGCAGGGCGAGAATACCATATTAATCCAACTTTCAGAGTGTGCATCTTATTCTCTAATCTTGACTGGGATCCCGTATCTCTCACCTGGACAACAAGAAAGCTGCCAGAGCCTTATTGATAAATCTGTCCATTGGTGCACAAGTAAAATCCAGTCCCAGATAAATTGGCCTTAACAAATCATCATGGCAAGGCAGGTGAGTTGGTTGGGCAAAACATCTAAAAAACAGAAAAGGGGATTGTGTAGTTTTGAACTTTAATGATAGGTTGTGCACTGAGTTCAAACTGGGTCATCTTAGAGACTCCCCCAGGGAGCTGATTCAGGCCCGCCCCTTGGGTTTCTTCTACCCCTGATATGAATGAATGATTACAGATGTGCAGAGCGCTGGCTACCCGGAGGCATCCCAGCGCTTTTAGACCCAGGGCAAAACATCACAACTTAGCAGAACAGGAGAGTCTTCAACCGTTTTCTGAACGCCATATGGTTGGGTTCAAGCCGAATGTTATCGGGGAGTTGATTCCAACATTTGGCCGCGTGAACTGCGAACCGTGGGCCACCCATCCGTGAGCGCTTGGCCCTAGGAACTGTCATTAGATTCAGATGGTTAGATCTTAAGACTCTGGAGGATTGGTAATGAGAGAACAAAGGGCACAATATAGCCGGGCCATTGTTGGTTATTGACTTATGGGCCAAACACAAGGCTTTAAACCGGACCCTTTCCTGCACCAGCAGCCAATGAAGAGATCGCACGGCGGCCTTCGACGAGCAGTGCCTTGGCACTTCACGTAGCAGACGGGCTGCGCAGTTCTGGACCGATTGAAGAATCTTAATAGTACCCAAAGGGGCACCCAGATAGATTGCTTTTGCGTAGACCAGTCGAGAAAGAATCAAGGACTGGACAAGGCCTCGAACGGCAGCAAGAACAGAAACTTCCGTAAGAGCCTAAGAAGGCCATACCATGTCGAGGCCGGTGCACAGACATAATATCGAGTCCAAAATATCGTTTGGACATAATATCGAGTAAATAATATAGACTGGACAAAATATCGACTGGACAGAATATCGACTACAAAAATATCGTTTTTAAGGTAAGTGAAGTAATATCGACTGTATAAAATATAGATAGCAAAAATATCGAATTTTTAATAATATATAATATTTTATAGTGTATTTTTATGTAATAATATGTGTGAAAAGTGTGCATTAATGTTATAAATAATTTTATTAAATGAATTTTGTTTTTATAATAATTGCGTAATGTAATTCTGTAACGGGTTGTGGGTTTATAGGGGAATAGGGTGGGAAGTAATTTAATTAATAATAATTAAATATGTTAATATATTTATTGATAGTAATTAGTAAATAATTGATTATTAATTTATATGTGTTAATTAATTAAATAGTAATTGTTAATAATTTTATATTAATTGATTAATTGGTTAATATGTGATTTTTACAAATTTAATTATTACAACTACGCTTTCCAACGCTTTCCCTACTGTTGCACCCACTGGAGTGGGAATAGTAATTTTAACCCCTACGCTATCCAACACTTTCCCTACTGTTGCACCCACTGGAGTGGGAATAGTAATTTTAACCCCTACGCTATCCAACGCTTTCCCTACTGTTGCACCCACTGGAGTTGGAATAGTAATTTTAACCCCTACGCTATCCAACGCTTTCCCTACTGTTGCACCCACTGGAGTGGGAATAGTAATTTTAACCCCTACGCTATCCAACACTTTCCCTACTGTTGCACCCACTGGAGTGGGAATAGTAATTTTAACCCCTACGCTATCCAAAGCTTTCCCTACTGTTGCACCCACTGGAGTTGGAATAGTAATTTTAACCCCTACGCTATCCAACGCTTTCCCCACTGTTGCACCCACTGGAGTGGGAATAGTAATTTTAACCCCTACGCTATCCAACACTTTCCCTACTGTTGCACCCACTGGAGTGGGAATAGTAATTTTAACCCCTACGCTATCCAATGCTTTCCCTACTGTTGCACCCACTGGAGTGGGAATAGTAATTTTAACCCCTACGCTATCCAACGCTTTCCCTACTGTTGCACCCACTGGAGTTGGAATAGTAATTTTAACCCCTACGCTATCCAACGCTTTCCCTACTGTTGCACCCACTGGAGTGGGAATAGTAATTTTAACCCCTACGCTATCCAACACTTTCCCTACTGTTGCACCCACTGGAGTGGGAATAGTAATTTTAACCCCTACGCTATCCAAAGCTTTCCCTACTGTTGCACCCACTGGAGTTGGAATAGTAATTTTAACCCCTGCGCTATCCAACGCTTTCCCCACTGTTGCACCCACTGGAGTGGGAATAGTAATTTTAACCCCTACGCTATCCAACACTTTCCCTACTGTTGCACCCACTGGAGTGGGAATAGTAATTTTAACCCCTACGCTATCCAATGCTTTCCCTACTGTTGCACCCACTGGAGTTGGAATAGTAATTTTAACCCCTACGCTATCCAACGCTTTCCCTACTGTTGCACCCACTGGAGTGGGAATAGTAATTTTAACCCCTACGCTATCCAACGCTTTCCCTACTGTTGCACCCACTGGAGTGGGAATAGTAATTTTAACTCCTACGCTATCCAACGCTTTCCCTACTGTTGCACCCACTGGAGTTGGAATAGTAATTTTAACCCCTACGCTATCCAACGCTTTCCCTACTGTTGCACCCACTGGAGTGGGAATAGTAATTTTTACTCTATTGTTATTGTACATTAATAATATTGGCTATTATTTAATTATATTTTGTAACTATATATATATGTTTTAAGAAATATGATAAAAAATAAAAAAATTGTACTTTCATTAATTATTTAATTATCATTAGTTAATTTAAGTATTCTTAAGTATATTTTAGTACTTAGTTTTTAATATTAATTTAATTTAATAGTGTTTTTACTAAAGTCGATATTTTTTACAACTATATTTTTGTAAACCATATTTTAAACTCAATATTTTTGTACTTACCTGTTTGTAGATAGAAACTCGATATTTTGTCAGTCGATATTTTTGACACGATATTCTTGCAGGTCGATATTTTGGAATTCGATATTATTTCAGTGATCCGTCGAGGCCACCTTACAGGCCTGAACTTGAAAACCCAAAGAGGGATCAAGCCAAACCCACAGACTCTTAATTTGGCTCTTTGGAGCAGGGGAGGGGCCCAGACAACTCGGCCACCACGGATCAAGATTAATGGGGGCCTTATATCCCAAAAGCATAATCTCGGTTTTTAAGCCGTTAGGCTTTAGAAAGAGGCATCCATCCATTCAAGAACCTTGGTGAGACAAGGGGCCAGATAACTAGTCCCGGAATCCAAAGCATCCGCCCTAGCAAGGGATACAACCAACTGCGTATCATCGGCGTAGGAGACAAGCTGAATTCCCCAGGGGAGAACCACATCAGCCAAGGGCCTCATGTAGATATTAAACATGGTCGGGCTCAATGAAGATCCCTGGGGAACGCTGTAATGCAGTGGAAGTTGTTTGGATGCTGCTTCATCCTCAAAGACTGAAAAGGTTCTTTCAGAAAGAAAGGACTGGAGCCATTTAAGAGCCACCCCTGTAATTCCAACCTCCAGCAGCCGATGGGTCAGAAGTGGATGGTTTACCGTGTCGAAGACTGCGCTGAGGTCCAACAAGACCATCGCAGCGCAGCCTCCTGCATCCACAATTTTCCTAGTCTCGTCCACCACTGCAACCAGGGCGGTCTCTGTTCCCTGCTTGGTTCTAAAACCCGTTTGGGTAGGGTGGAGGGCTCCCTCACTCTCAATGAACGATGATAGTTCCAAGTTTGAGTTTTGAGTTTGAGTTTTAAAATATTTGTACAGCGCTCGTACACCTGCGGTTTCTTGGCGCTACTGCTAACCAGATCCAGAGCTAGAAAAAAAACGGGGGAGGCTGCTGGGGATTTAATCAAAGGATTTTTTGAACAGGTGAGTTTTGAGATGTTTGCGAAATTGCGGGTACAGGGTGATGGAACGGAGCTCCAGGGGAAGGGAGTTCCAAAGGATCGGGGCAAGGGTAGCAAATTTCGAGCCTCACCATTTCTTTGTCCGGTAGCGTGGGATAGTGAGGAGGGACTGGGAGGACGAGCGGAGTTCCCTAGTGGGTACATAGGGAGTGATCTCCGAAGAGATAAATGCTGGAGCTAGGTCCAGTCGGGCCAAGAAGGTGATGGAGGCGAGCTTGAATTGGATTCGAGCTCGCACAGGGAGCCAGTGCAGGGATTTCAAGAGGGGGGAGGATCGGTGAAATTTGGGAAGATTGAAGACCAGGCGGGCCGCCTGGTTTTGTATCTGCTGCAGACGCCGTAAACTATATGCAGGGATACCTGCATAAAGGGCGTTGCCGTAGTCCAGACGGGACACCACCATGGCTAAGGTGATAAGTTTGAGGGCTGAAAAAGTGAAGAAGCGGGACACCCTGCGTATAGTGCGCAGTGAGAGGAAAGAGGAAGAAACCACAGAGCTAACCTGGGAGTGAAGGGTGAGTTGGGGGTTGAGTTTTATGCCAAAGGTTTTAACAGAGGTAGAGGGTTCCGGGGCGGGGCCAAGAGAAGGGGGCCAGAAGAGAGGGGACCAGGGGCTGGATGAACCACCCGTCACCACCAGCTCGGTCTTGTCGGGATTGAGTTTAAGGTGATTGTGGTTCATCCAGTCCCGGATGTGGAGCATGACAGATTGAAAATTAAGGACAGAAGAGGGAGAAGAGGAGAGGTTGAAGACCAGCTGGAGGTCGTCCGCATAATTAAATACGGCGACCTCCATTTGTTGAAGAGAAAAAATAAGCGGAGCAATGTAGAGATTGAACAAGAGGGGGGAAAGGGAGGAGCCTTGGGGAACCCCGCACTGGACTTTTCGGACGTCCGCTGTAAAGTCACCCAGGCGAACGGCCTGGGTGCGGTCACTCAGGAAGGATGATAGCCAGACCAAAGCGGTCCCCCCGATCCCGGCCGCCCTGACACGGGAAAGCAAGATGGTATGATCCACCGTGTCGAAGGCGGCTGAGAGATCGAGGAGCACGAGGGCCTGGCGATGGTTAGTATCCATGCCCTCCCTGAGGTTGTCCAAGACCGAAATTACAACGGACTCAGTGGAGTGTGCGGGGCGGAAGCCAGCCTGGCGGGGAGCCAGAGCTCCATCAGTCTCTACAAAGGAGCTCAGAGCGCCGGTGACATGGCGCTCGAGCACCTTTGCTAGGAATGGTAAGAGGGAGATAGGGCGGAAATTGGCAGGGACAGAGGGGTCTGCCCCAGGTTTTTTTAAGATCGGCACAATAACCGCAGATTTAAGGGGGGAAGGAACCACACCGTTAGCAAGAGAGCTGTTGAGGAGGTGGAGGGGGGGGGTCTGGGCAGGAAGTGAAAATGTGACGGAGAATGTGAGCAGGACAGGGGTCAAGTGGAGAACCAGATTTGACCAGAGGTAGCAAGGAAGACAGGGCGTCCCTAGATATGGGGGGGAGGGCAATGAGTTGTCCCTTGGGAGGGGGGCATTGGGGGTCAACAAAGGAGGGAGAAGGGGGCGGGATGTTGGCTTTAATAGTAGAGATTTTCTGGATGAAGTAGTTGTTGAGGGAGTGACAGAGTTTCTCGGAGGGGGCGGGCTTCAAAGTTGTTCTGTCAGAGAATGCCAGGTTTTGGACGATCGTGAAAATCTCCTTAGGCTGGTTTTCTGCAGCAAGGATTCTGGAGGAGAAGTAGGCGGTTTTAGCCTCCAAGATGTCTTTTTTGTACTGGGTGAGGATGTTGGTATACTCCAGTCTTAAAGTGGGGCAATAACTTCTCCTCCAAGCCCGCTCCGCGCGGCGTACAGCAAGTTTGGTGGCCTTGAGCTCTGCGTTGAACCACCGGTTGGCATCTTTATCACGCTTGGAGGTAATGCGTTTGAGCGGGGCAACAGAGTCACTGCCAGCAGAGAGCCACTGATCTATGGCCTCAACCTGGGAGAGGGTGGAGAGGCCCTGCAGGGAAGGGAGGGAAGTTGGCATGTTTTTCAGCAATTTTACTGATCCCCGGCAACAGGGAGAAGGGACGATATTTTGACCAATCTTCCGGGTCAAGGCTAGGTTTTTTAATAAGGCCTTGACTCTAGCCTGCTTCCATAGAGGTGGAACCATACCTGCCGCCAAGGAGGAATTATTAACGTCCCTAATAATTGGGGCAACGGTCATCACAACCTGTTTAAGTACAGAGGGAGGAACGATGTCTGAGGGGGAGACGGATTTAAGATTTAGCAGGAGTCTTTCCACCGAGGGCAGATCAAGCAGAGGGAAAGACACAAGTGCTGTGGGAGGGACAGGCACCCCCAAAGGGGAGGTGGTCTCGATGGTAACAACTGGTTGAAAGGCAGAATAGATATTAGCAACCTTCATGGCAAAGAAATGAGCCAAATCTTCGCAGCGTTTCTGAGGGGGGGGGGGGGTAACCAGGAACTTAAAGAGTTTAAAACATTTCCCTAGGGTAATTGGCGGCCGCAGAGATTTTCCCTTGATAGTAGGCTGATTGTGTGATTTTTAGTTGGTTCTTATATTCCCTAAGTGCTCGTCTATATTCATTCTTAGTCTCAGCGGAGAAATTCTTTCTCCATTTCCTTTAGGCCCTCTTACAACCACGCTTGAGATTCTTCAAGTCCGTGGAATACCAGGGCATTTTATTTGGACCGGTACGATGCCGTACTTCTGTCATAGGGAGGATCGGAACCAAAGAGGTCTCTCTAGCCATTCATCAAAAGCAGCATTAGCTCTAACAGGATCCTCACAGAAAGGGGGGGGACTTTTTTAAGATAGCTATCCAGTCATCCAAGGGAAGTCTCAACCAAATCCGATTCATCCTCTTGGAAATTTTTACCGGATGATTAGGATCGGCCGGAGTTCACGTAAATGCGAGCAACGCATGATCGGACCAGGGAACAAAAAGTGACTCAACCCAACTGATGTCCTCCAGATTAGTAAAGAAATGATCAATCAGGTGACCTGCTGTATGGGTGGGTCCAGCCACAATTTGTTTAAGTTGAAGCAACCCCAATCCTTCCACAAGATCTTGCGAAGAGGAAACCTCAGGTTTATCCAGGTGAATATTAAAATCGCCCAGAATGGAGAAATTGGAGGAGCTACTGATAGTATGGGTAATTTTATCATGAAGATCATTGCAAAAACATTTATGTGCTCCAGGCGGCCTATACAGCAAGATCCCTGAGAGGTTTCTTGCTGTAGGGTGATATCAAGGGGCTCTAAAGAGCCAACAGTCCTGACGGTGACCTATGGATACCCCCACCCCCAGCCCCCCACATAGCTTCATCCTAACTGCTTCGAGGTACTTTCGGGCTTAACAGATATAGATTGACTACCCGCCGACCCAGACAAGATGGCAATAATAAGCGGTCAGCCAGGAAGAGACCCTAATGCAGTTGCTAGTATAGCAGGGAATAGGTTGGCTGAACACTCCCTGGGTCTTTCTTCACATAGAACAACCATTATCCATACTAATATATAGGCAATTAAGACTTGAATTGACCCACCTATTACATCTTCTACACACAATTCTGAAGGGGTGAGGCTCGATCTGGACACTATGCCCACCAGGCTTGTCAGTACTAGTAACAGGGAGGACACAGTGATAAGGAGCCATAAATTCACGCCCACTTAGAATTATTTCTTGGAATATTGCAGGCACTCGCCCAAAACTATTGGATGAGGTTTTGGCTAGAGTATGTCAAGGCCTTTGATATCATTTGTGTTCAGGAAACATGCTATAAGTAGAATATCGAGTTAGCTACTGCTCTTTTAATGTCCATGCAACCACTTCACCAGCAGGGAGGGCAAAAGCAGGGCTGGTGACACTGATTTCAGTCAAATATGAGTCTATTAAGGCATTGACCATTATTGATTCTCCTTGGTATCAACTTATTTTGATGTGCAACCTGATTCAGGCCAAAATATTACTGATCAATTGGTATTATAAAATGTTTGATCAAAACAGCTGTGATATTGTCAACACTCTCAAGGAAGAAATTAATAAGATAGCGGGGAAGTGGCAGCCCTTGTGTATATTTTTGGTGGGGGATTCTAATTGTACTTATAGTCGAATAGCCCACACCGAGTGTGCGGGCTACTGGACACTGAGGGTCAAGCATTGTTGCATTTAATTCACACACTTCTGGGTGAAGCCTTAAATGCCTATTGTTGTAAATGATCTGCGCTTGGTCGATACCCTGGTCAGCAGCCCCCCAATACAGTACCCCACTTATATGGATGGAGGAAGGGAAAGTGTTATTGACTTTATGTTAATATCTAGAAAGTTTTCTTTTTTGTTGATAGCTTCGAGGTGGAGCCTAATAACCCAAGGGACCATAACCTCCTCACTGCCTCCCTATCTATTACAGCCCAGGAGGAGAAAGGTGATGGCTACCCCTCCACTATAACCCCAACCAAGGGGTGAGATTGAAATGGAGCAAAATAAATCCCTTTCAATTCGAGGAGAATATTGTCAAAGCTAATTTAAGTTCCATTCTGAAATCCCTTTACCAAGACTCTCCCCCAGTTATGGTTGGTTATACAGGGCTTCCAACTTATCTGTAGGAATGTATCCAAAAGCTTGATAAAGTCAGTATGAAGAAGGGAGGCTCTGGAGACAAAATGGTTCAACGCTGAGTGTTCAAGGCTCAAAAGGACCTCAAGAAGGCACTGCATGCAATCCCTCATGATAAAATCCTAATTAAAAATGTGAGACACGCTTATAAAAGCACAATCAACCAGAGGAAAGATGAATTGAGAAGGTTAGCCTTGGAAGACTTAGAGAGTGCTAGTGCGCTTAAAGACACCAAGAGTTTTTGGGAGGTCATGAATTGTCCCCTATTTTTGAAAGGCGTGAGGTGTATGTATTCAATGATACCGGGGGAAGTTTGGGAATCTCATTTCCCAAATACATTTAACTCAAATGGTGTTTCACCTTAGGAGCCACGAGAAGATGTTCCAACAGATTCAATTTCCGCATACCAACTTAGCTCTTACCTGACAGTGTGTGAGGTTGACGATACCCTGGTGAAGGGGATCTGCTTGAAAGCCCCAGGTCCTGATGGGGTACCTTTAGATCTGTTTAAAAGCAATCCTCAACTTTGGGTACCTCTGTTGACCAGTGTCTTTAGAGCAGTAATAACTGGTCCCATTCCATCATCTTGGAAAGAGGTCATAGTGGTACCAGTGTACAAAAAGTGTAACAAGAACGACCTGGTTTGCTACAGGCCCATTTCTCTAATTGACGCCACCGTCAAAGTGTTGGGGAGGGTTATTCTCGCGTGCCTTGAGACCTGGGCAGATACCTCTGGGTTTATGTCCCAAACACAATATGGCTTTAGGAGGGGCATGAGTACAAATGAACATTGACTCAAATTGTCTCTAATTATGTGCAAGTACATGAGGGCAAGGAAGGGGTCAATCCACCTTGCCTTCATGGACTTGTCCAGCTCCTTTGATACGGTCAATCAGAAGAAATTGTGAGCACAGATGAGGAAAATGGGCTTTGAGGAAGCTCTCATCACCCTCCTGCGTAGGTTGCACGCGTCCACTACTGTTGCCATATGATTTGGCCCTGGGGGAGAGAAGACTGGGCCCATTGTCTCTACAGAAGGGGTTCTTCAGGGGTGTATCCTAGCCCCATTTCTTTTTCTTCTGTATACAAATGGCCTAGAGTCATATCTAATAGAGCAGGCATTCGACTTTCCTAAAATAGGAGGTAACCCGGACCCTTTGTTGTCATATGCAGACGACAGAGTTTTTAATGGCCTTAACCGCCAATAGCCTCCAAAAATCATTGAATGTTTTTACTGATTTTATGTTAGCATTGGACTTAAAAGAACATTTGACTAAATCTTACATCATGGTGTGCGGCCCCAATCAAACTAAAAGAAGAAAAATTATCGTAAAGGGTAAGACCATTGATAAGGTGTCCTATTTCACATATCTGGGGAATGTTTTTAATAACAAACTGAAATGGGACCATCTCGATACAGCAAGGGTACCGCATACTAGTTGCGTAGCAGAGGGTCTATTCCGCTTCACTTGTAAGTTGGGCCACAAGCTGGTAGCGGAATTGATCACCGTATACAAATCGAAATGCCTGTCTGTTGCAACCTACAGGTCAGGAGTGTGGGGACACCATAAAAGTACCCAACTACAAAATTTAGAAAACAAGTTTATAAAAAGATTGTTGATGATCCCAAAAAGTGCCCTACAGCCTTCTGCCACTCTCAGGTAGTGCTGAATTTTACAGAGGACCGAATTAATATTGCCCCACTGGTTCTTTGGGCTAAAATTTGGATGTCAGAGGACTTAACGTCCTCAAGGAAAATTATCAAGGATTGTATGACCCTTGATAATGCCCTGGCTATTCCTTGGCTCCGCTTTGTCAGAGAAAAATGTAATGAGATTGGTTTGGGACATAATTATGACAACCCTGCTAGTATTCACACACACATGAAAATGATTATAAAAGAATCATACTATGCTGAGTCGAATATGTGTTGTCGGGACTCAGGAATGCAATGTCATTTAGACCAGGCCCCTACACAAAAGCAATTTTACCTGTCTTTTACTACTAATGCACAGTTTCAATTTCTCATAACTAGATTACGTCTTTGTATGTTACACTTTCTTGTGGCCTTTCCTAAACAGGCAGGCTGGTGTGAGAACCTTATTGCTTGTCCTTGGAATAATTTAGCACAACAAAGCACTTTGCACTTTATGCTGCTTTGCACACTTTACAAAGAGCTAAGGGCACTATTCCTTAGAGAAATTCGCCCTTGTACCTATCAGGACGGTTTTCATTGTTTGCACTCTTTGTCTACTGTTGCTATTTGCACTGCTGTACTAAATGATATTAGAACTGCATTCTTAATAGGGAAACTGTATGAATTGTAAAAAGAAAATGGGGTTTTTAAGTAGTTTCAAATATTTTACATTCTGAGCGTTTAGTGCCATGAGCCACATTATGGTATAAATTGGACATGATATTTTTAAAATATTATGCATGTATGTCAAACTTTTATGGTCCACTTCCACCGACTAAAGTTATTTTGACTTTGAATTTGAATTTGCCTGTTGCACTGTCAATATTAATATGGTTACTCTACAATGAATACAAAAGATTGTAAAACATGAGGCAAAAGAAAATGGAAAGGCACACAAAAATAAACTAATGAATAATGTAGAAAGCTTAAAGCTTCAAAAGAGTGTCACAACAGTAAATGTAATCTTTCAATCTAGAATTATATATTGGCCAAACAATCATTCACAAAGAAACAGTCCCAAAATGATTAGTCATGATACTTTGTTTCTGTCTTCTGATAAACTTCATACACGTTAAAGAAAATTCTTATATTAAAGTTAGCAGAGAAGCGTTTTCACTCCTAGACTCAAGAAGCCTATTCCTAAAGATTCTTAGGTCTGTTTATATTCGCTTCAATTAAAGATTGGAAGAGAATTATTTACTGGTAGAGAAGGTCTTCATGTCAGCATAATATATTGATGTATTGAAAATACGTACAGCTCAGGAGAAGATGGTTGAGAACATTGTTAGACAAGTTAGATTCCAAATTGCTTGTGGTCCACAAATAACTGCCTTCAAAATCCACATTGCTTGGTGTACCATGTGATTGACGTTCCTTTTTTTTATTTTAAAATGTAACAATTTGATTTTTTTCACACATTTTGGACCTTTTGTTAAGTTGGATTATTAGGTGACAACTTACTTCACCAGTTTGTTCAGTCTATCCTATAATCCATTACATTTCAATATTAGACTTCTCATTCTCTTTAGAGAAGATGGTCAGATATTCTTTTTTAACATTTGGGACCACAATGGAAAACCTGGGAGTCCCGAACACAGAAACATTACTTATGAAAATCCTTAGACTTATCCTACTTAAATCATAGACAGTAATTTTCTTTGGATACCAAAGAAAAGGAGGTTGTGCCCATATATAGAATTTAGAATCAGCCCCTGGATCACATGGAAGCAGCAACATTTTGCACCTGCTAAGGCAGAAACTAATTTGTGCAGGAATGAGATATTACCCCTCAATGCCTTTGAAGCCTTTTAAAATGTTCAGTGATCCTCCAACAGTTTTCTGGAATTTTACCTACATTCAGATATCTAACCAAATTTAACAGCTGTTTTAGAGATACGTTTAATTACATTTGGTGTTATTGATGTAAATGAATAAACCCTCTACACATGGGATATTTTCCTTATGCAGACCAATCACCATGAATGCAGATACATATGCCATATTCCTAAATGTAGCTGCACCATCTTCTACAGAGATTGCAAGCAAAAAAAGGGAGATGGTAGTGGACTTCTCTGAACAAAGTTATAAATAATCAATAAGGATTTGTAATGCACATAGGCCCAGAGCGTGTCATGGTGGTACTGAAGACATGACCATTGACAACAATGGTCATGCTGTTATGGAGGAAGAGACAATCTAGAAGTTTTTTTCTGCTCTTCCGCCATGTCACCTAAAATAGCTTGACACTTTTTAGATTGATGTTATCAAAAGTTGTACATATGGGATAGAGCTTGAGTAAGTTAGAACAATATTTTCATGATCCATACCTTCACCAAAGAAAGGACCATCAAACCCGATTAAAGGCCTTCTCAACACTGACTATTACTAGACTGTGAAAATCCTATCAAAAAGTAAAAATTGACTGATGCTGATTTTTTTTGTTATAAGCAGAACTCAGCTGAGAAGGTGAGTCCCCCATTTGGCAATCAAAAGTTTAATTTTAAAGCCAAATGTGGCCTTTACAAACCAAGACAGGCCAATATCATATATATATTTTAAGGCCTGCAGAGAGGGTCATATCCTGGGTAGACAAATGGACATGTTTATGCTGTCAGAAATGTAGCATATTCTAAGACAGTGTTTACCACTTGTGCATCCTGCTATGCCAACTGTCTTTCAGCAGTAAGTGGCTAACTAATTGGTACAAGGCATTTGGGTGTACGGTTTGTTGAGAACATGTAGATAGGAATCTAGGAGTGTGGTGTTCGAATTACCAGAAATTACATCCAACCTTCCACTTGATCCAATAGTGAGATCTGCTCACCAGGTACTGCAGGGTCATTTATATTTGGACTATAGAAACTAGCCTAAGAAAGACTATCCCCCTGAGTGTTTAGGGTCAGGGTGCCACCTTTGTTTACCACCATTGCCATTCCTGAGTTGACTAAGATAAAAGTAGCTATATATGGTTATGCCAATGAAAGATAAATTAAGATATTGGAGCTATACCAAGAGGCACTCGAAACAGGTGTTCTGATATTGTACATTGAATAATAGCAGGGATTTAGATTTTTCAATATGAAAATATCTCAGGTTATTCACATCAGGTTTTCCTTTTAATTGTGGGATACTGTAGATATCATTAAAACCATAAAACATGGATGTCATATGAGTAACAATAAATCATCCACCTACTTGTACCTATCAAACATGTTTAGGCCTGCTTCTATGCCCGTAGGGGTCATTGGCCTTCGTCAGGTCTTCGTCCAGTTTAGTATGTCTGCCTACTTGGTTTTGGTTATCATCTTTGCTTTGAGTTATGTTTGTGCCCTGGACATAATGAGGGAGCACTACTCTGTAGTCAATTACTAATCAAGGGTTTGGAGCCATTGTGCACCTACTGTCCCTCGTCAGTCACTCGTACTTAGGGCTCATACCCTTTATAGTTATAGTTGGAACCCACTTACAACAGGAAATAGTTTGCTAATAACTTCATCACCATTTGATGAATTGTCACAAAACTCTACCAAAAAAAGAGTTAATTTTCCTCAGCTCCTTCCTGGAACGTTTTGGGGTGATCCGTTTAACTGAGACTGAGAAAAAGGGGGGAGGGTGTCATGTGCCCCAGTTAGGCCTTGTAGGAAATTGTGCCAATTTACATGTACACAGTTCTTTCCTAAAGCTGACTTCCCTTTGTCACATGGACGTTTGACACACATTTGCATTAGGGTCACTTGGGTTAGTTTCTAAGAAACACTGACCTTGTTGAAAACAAAGGACTTTGTGACAACACTATCACACTGCCTTGGCATTATGTGCAAGGCCCTCACAAGTGAGATAGAAAAGTGTTTGTTATTTCATCCATATGGCAACACAGCTATTTGTGGGATACAAACAATGGCAGCCTGATCAGAATTTGAGCCCGAGTAAGGATGCCCTTTTCTATATATATCCTTTTGTTTCCAAATGCAATCAGAGGAGACACTTCTGCTGACATCGAAGGGTCACTGCATGCTGAAACTTTGGCCTAGCAGCTGACTGACATCTCCACGAAGGGTGTCCAGTTTGTGATCAAGACTGGGTCCTAGATTCTTACCCACAAGTTCAAGGGGTTAGATCATCCAGAAGGGGGTTTCTTGCCAGACCATACATCCACTCCCTGCACACATAGGTAAGGGTTTGCATCGTAGGAGTACGTTAGATTCTTATAATACTGTATATGCATATATAAGTTGTCTCAACAAGAGGGTGGAACTCTTCCTTTTATTCACTGTTTTAACACTCATTATACCTTTGTCTGCTTCTGTCTATTAATCATTGCAGCACATATTTTCTATACAAGAATCACTACGGGTCAATTAATATTAAAAAACGTCCCTTCATGTATTCTTTGTAGATTTCTCTGAGTGAAAAAGAGCATGAGTGACGAGCGAAATGTTCTAGGTAGGTCAACATGGTTCCTGAGGGAACAAGCTTGTCATGTTCAGCAGTTGCCAAAACTGTTCACTCCCTGTCTAAGTTTAGGGGGCCTAAAGTTGACATTATGAGCTAGCTAGTCTAAGGGATATCATATCCTGTCAGGGGTGCATGGAATCAGTCTTGCAACATTCGAAATTTATGTCGTCTGCAAAAGTGCAGTTCCTACTGATTTGTGGAAACTACAAGACAAGGGTCCCAAATTACAAATTTACTATGAAATTTTCATTGGGAGCTACAGAACAAACAGCATAGTAGTATTACACCAAATATGACAGAAACCTAGATCTTTATCCCGAAAGTGTGTTTTTTAATTTTTATTTTGATGTTTTGGTGTACATCCATTCAGTAGTTAACATTAAAAATGTTTAGATATCTGGATGAAATCTAAAAGTTGAGTGATCTGACTGGCTGAGGGGGCTTTTTTCCCTTCGCTGCCTCGCTACTGCTGGTGTGAGAAACTCCTCCAAGTCCTGCAGGAGCTACTGCTGTGATTGGTTTGCCGCAACATGAAGAGAAATGTTGCAGTGGCCCAAGGGAAAAAAATAGTTTGGGGTTGACGTGACTCTGTGGGTCTCTCATGGGAGTCAATGTGACCCCATTACTTCTACAGGAGTCCTGATGGAGCACAGGAGCCCATGCTAACTCCAGTGAAGTCAAGCGGGATGGGAATACCATTAAAAAAATGGATGTGGGGGGCATGGCCAAGATGGCGGCGTAGTCGGACGCGGGTCCTGTGAGCTCCCCGGCCCGTCGCCCCCTGTAGCCAATTTCCCACACAGTGTCCCCCCAGAAAATGCCATTCTCGGCACCCGGACTGCCCCCAGAGGCTTGGGGACATAGCGGCAGCGGCTCAAGAGCCACCTGCAGCAGTGTAAGGACGCGGCTCGCTGCCGCGATATCGAGGCGGCCGTTGGAGGCCGAGCCGGGAGATGCCCACGGCAGATCCGAGTCCCCCCAGCTAACCCATCAACGCTGGGGTGCCCGAGGACGCCGGGAGACTTGTCCCGGTCAACGGAGCGGCGGAAGCGCGGCCGCGGCGGACCTGAAGCCGCAAGCCCCCCCCCCCGGCTCCGAGGCGGCGAGAAAGAGGGAAGAAAATAGGGAGCCACTACAGCGAAAAGGCCCTCGTTCGATGAGGTGAGGAGTTGGGGGTGCGGAGGTCGGGAGAAGAAGGCCCACAAACAACCACCGGTGCCGGTCCTAGGTCATCGGCGGTAACGCGCTCACGCTCGGCCGGCGGCGCCTAGAGGGGAGACCGCGCCACGGCCCTGAGACAGCATTCCGACCCGCTGGGCCCCAAGCACTACACAGGCCGCACCACCAAGTTGCCTCCCGCCTACCCAAGAGAGCCAGGCATAGAGCAGCACCGGCGAACAACACAGGGTCGCGCTGGGCCAGGACTCCACAGGGGAGGGGCCCACACCATCAGCAATCATAGGGAGCAGAGAGGCAGCGCTGTAGGGCCCACCATCACTGCTTCCCGCACACCACGTGTTTTCCTCGCCAACAGAAGCCCCCAGCAGAGCGACAGACCACAGGCGCACGCCCGAAAAGGCTCCCTCGGCGGGACAGGACAAAAGGCCTACCCACCGCCCCACAAGACAGGCCCAGACGCCAGGAAGACCCGAGGGGCAGATAGAGGAGGGCCCGCAGCAGGACTTGGGGCAACATGGCGGGCCAACGCAAAAAAGGGGACCGCACGCTCCCAGAGATGCTGGCGAAAGGCCAAACAAAGAGCGACAAAGGGCCACCCTCGCCAGAAACCGCGAAACAACAGCCTAGTTCCTCCGGAGCGGACGTTCCGATCACTAAGACCTTCCTAGAAACTTTATTCAATTCGCTCAGGGACGATTTCAGGACGCTACAACAGGAAGTGGCGGGAGAAGTCAGGGAGATCAGACGGGAGGTGGGCGGCCTTGGAGAACGAGTGGCGGCCATTGAAGAGACGGACCAGGTCAGGAGCGGGGAGATCGAACAACTACAACAAGAGGTCATCCGTTTGAAGGACCAACAGCTGGATCTACAGGCGCACATGGAGGACTTGGAAAACCGGTCCCGCCAGAACAACATACGGGTCCGAGCGGTCCCACCGAAGGAAGAGGGGACAGACGTCGCCGGCTATTTACAAGCTCTCTTCAGCGACATTCTGGGGGAACCACCAGACTTTGAAATAAGGATTGTCAGAGGACACCGAGTCGGTCTCCCTAGGCGCTCACCTGTTGTGGCCCCCCCCCCCCCCCCGGACATCCTAGCTTTTTTGCCAGACTTCCTTCTTAAGGAAAGGATCCTTAAGGCAGCGAGACAGAAACAACCCCTATGGTTCCGCAACTGCCCTGTGGCCCTATATCACGACCTCTCGGCCATTACCCTCCAGAAATGGAAATCCTTCAAGGTAGCTACAGACTTTTTGCGTAAGGAAAGGATCCCATACTCCTGGGGCCACTCGTTCAGGTTTATTTTTAAATGGAACCGAACTCTGCAACAATTGTGGTCACTTCAGGACACTTGCGCACTTCTAGGGATAGAGCAACCTGAAGACCAATCGCCCAAGCACCAGCCACAGAGGCAAGCCTTGGATGTATGGTGGACAGTCGGACGCAGGCGTACACTCAAAATGCAATTGAAGCCCAAAGCCCACGTCATCTCACAGGAGAGGGCCACTGCCATTCGGGAGGTGGCCATAGAAACGTCGCCCTCTGAATAAGTTCCAGCCAGGGGGGACAACTCAGCTCATCTACACTGCATGCACCGGGGGCGGGCGGGGGGCCACAACGGATGTCACTTGGAACCGCTCTACCAGGTAACGTTACCACAGCCCTGCGATGGACTGGCATGTCTGGGACATTGACCTTTCATTGTTTGGGTGTTTGTAGGGGGGTTGTTGTTGGGGGGTTCTAAGGTGGGGTGGGGGGAAGAGTTGGGACAGGGGGGATGATTTCGGGTTGAAGAGGAGGGGGGGCTCCGGTGTGGTGCACCATAGGCAGCGCAGGACTGGTTGTCTGGCCAGGAATGCCTAGTGGTGAAGAGAACTCTACCTACAGTGCCCGCGCGACTGAACCCACTCTGCAGATCATCTCCCTTAATGTCAAAGGGCTTAACAACCCCATCAAACACAGGGCTGTCTTATCCTTCCTAGAAAACTCCAAGGCAGAGATATGTCTTCTGCAAGAAACGCATCTACTACCCAAAGATTGGAATCGCATGTGTTCCAGGGCATTCCCAACACAATACTATTCCTCCACCGCAGAGAAAAAAGCAGGGGTGGCCATTCTGTTTACGCACCATTTCAGGGGACAGGTGGGGGACAAAGTCGCGGACATAAAAGGGAGGCTCCTTGCTAATAAAATACAAATAGGGGGGTGGTCAGCTGTCATTGGGTCAATTTATTCAGCCAATACCAAACAAGATCCTTTCTCACTGGGGCTCTAGCAGACACATTGTCCCACAACATCAATTCAACGTTAGTGGGAGGCGACATTAACCTCGTGATGGACTCTGCGAAAGACAGGTCAGGCCAAAGGTTTGGTGCTACGGGGGCGATATCCAAGGAAGGGGAGCAATGGTTGGTGAGCAGAGGGTTTGTGGACCTCTGAAGGAAGACACACCCGGACACCCCGGGATACTCAATCTACTCACACGTATGCACGCATAGACTATTTCCTAGGCTCCTCTGAAGTGGCGTCCCTGATCACGGACACTGAAGTCATCCCTGCAGCACTCTCCGACCACGACTATTTAACCACAAACGACATGGCAGACATTCCTCTGACAGCATTGTGGGGGGCTTTGAAGGCAGTAGTGCGCAGGGAACTGATCGCGGTGGCGGCAGCTGAAGCTCGGGAACGCCGAGACAAACGTCAGACGCTGTCCGACCAGGTGCTTGAGCTGGAGCGCGTCCACAGCAGAACAGGGGTCCCCAGAATATGGCGCAAGCTTAAAGCGGCAAGAGCCCGACTGGCGAGCCTTGATCTGGACAGAGCGGAATACGCAGTGCTGCGACTGCATCATACATATTACGTGGGCAGAGACAGAAAGGGCCGCTTGCTCGCCAGTAGACTCAAGGCTAAGGTCCTACGCTCAAATATCACGTCAATCCGGGATAGCAACGGGTGAGAGCTACAGGAAGACGAGCAGATCGCTGAAACGTTTCAGGCATTTTACGCGTCGTTATACACGGCAGAGCCTGGCCTGGACAAAGGGGAGGCAGACTCGTATCTGCGGACGTCGACAGTCACAGCCCTCAATGAGACGAACGCGCGTTCCCTTGATGCACCGATAAGAACGGACGAGGTAATCACGGCAATAGCGTGCCTCAAGCCGCTCAAGACGCCAGGCCCGGACGGCTTCTCAGCGGGCTTCTATAAAACATTTTGCCATCTGCTAGCCCCGTTGCTGACTAGATTATTTAACTCTTTCCAGGGCCCAGGCTCCATTCCGTGCTACATGCTAGAGGCTGATGTCATCGTCCTGCTGAAACCAGGGAAAGACAAGACCACTTGCGCAGCATATAGACCCATATTGCTGCTCAACCTAGACCTGAATCTGTTCACTGGCATACTGGCCACAAGGCTGGGCCCCTGCTTGCCAGGCATCATTGAACCTGATCAAGCTGGATTCATCCCGAATAGGCAATGTGCGGACAACACAAAACGCCTGCTGCATGTTATTGACAAGGCCCACTTTAATGACTCGGACGCAGCCCTCCTCTCGGTCGACACGGAAAAGGCGTTTGACAGGGTTGACTGGGGGTACCTGGACTCCACCCTGGCGCGCTTTGGGGGGGGGAACGCTTCCGTACCTGGGTTGCTAGTTGCTATGCTGCCCCACAAGCGGTCATTCGGGTTAATGGGGTGTGTTCCAAACCATTTGACATCCTACGTGGGACATGACAGGGGTGCCCACTCTCCCCATTACTTTTTGCTCTTTACATCGAGCCGTTCGCACAAAGGGTCAGAGACAACCCAGCGATTGCCGGAGTCACATTTGAGGGAGAAGCGCAGACAATAAGCCTCTATGCGGGCGACATCCTGGCAGCAGTGGAGGACCCTATCAAATCGATCCCAGCGTCCTTAACAGAAATGGAGGCGTTCGGGAAAGTCTTGGGGTTTAAAATAAACATCGGGAAGTCTCTGGTACTACCACTGGGGCGCAATGCCCGTGCGTCTAGCAAGCTACCTCAAAAGCTAGGGGGGCTTGCCCTCAGCATGTCGATGCCCTACCTGGGCATATCCCTGACACCTAGCACGGTGCAAACAGTGGAAAAGAATTATTCGGATCTCCTTGGTCGGCTTCTAGGCGACCTAGCAAAATGGCGCCAACACTCACTATCTTGTTTGGGGCGAGTAGCCGCGATAAAAATGTCTCTGCTGCCGAGGGTCCTCTATTTATTCCAAACATTGCCAGTCACACCCCCATTAGGCCTGCTTAATAAACTCCAAGATGCCATCCGGCAGTTTGTCTGGGCCGGGAAAAGACCGCGTGTACGTAGAGACCTCACCGGACACGCCACGTCGGTTGGTAGACTGGGTGTCCCGGATCTCCAGAGATATTTTCAGGCTGCGCAACTCAGATGTCTCCTGGAATGGCACCGCCCCGAATCTGAAAAGAGGTGGCTGTTCCAAGACCGTGCAATGGCCCAAATGCCTCTGTGGAGAGTCCCAATCTTGAGGCATCAAGACCGCCCCGCATACATGAAGAAATCTCCTATCACACGCACTATTTTGCAGGTGTGGGACAAGGTGGCGGTGCCTAGGGGCCTCACTACATACCCATCGCCGATGACACCCTTGTTCGACAACCCAGCTTTTGAGCCGGGCACGGTCCATGGCTCTTTCCCTCACTGGAGGTCCTCGGACTGCAGGTCAGCTGGTCACCTATTTGACCCAGATGGATTTATGCAGATGCAAACCCTGCAGGAGACGTACGCGCTCCAGCGGCTTCCGCGCTTCCAATACTTTCAAATCCGTCACTGGCTCACGAGCAGAGACGTGTTACCGCAGGTCAGTAGACACCTCACACCTTTTGAAAAATGGCTCCACACCAAGAAGACAGATTAGCAAGTGATAACAGATCTGTACAAAATGCTATGCCCGCCGCTTTCCGTTTCGTGCTCAGCGGATAAAAAAGTTGGGAGCGGGAACTAGGCCAATCCCTCACCGATAAGGAGTGGCAAGATATATATTAAAGGGCCAACCACACTGCGAGGAATGTGGCTAGCAAGGAATCGGCAGTCAAGATAGCTTACTATTGGCACCTGACGCCAGCGCAGCTTCACCAAAGTAACCCTCGCCATGATCCTCAGTGCTGGAGGGGCTGCAGACAAGTAGGCACTTTAACCCACATACTCTGGGTCTGCGCAGAGGTGCAGGAATTTTGGGAGCAAGTACTTAGGGACATAGATAAATACTTTGATACAGAAATGCCTCGCTTCCCGGCTTACACAGTGCTGGGACTACCCAACAAAATCACCTTTCCACTCAAATCACTATGGGGTAAACAAATGGGGCTGGCAATGGGGGCGGCGACGCAGCACATCCTTTCGCTATGGGGCTCCACACGGAAATCCACATATACGGGGTGGCTCCACAGGCTCTGGTACACGATGGGCATGGAAAGGATACACCCCTCCCTCACCCAAACACAAGACACATTCCTTGACACCTGGCAACCCCTGGTAGACCTCTTGTCCGATGAATTTAATGAGCTAACTTGCCCAACATACCTCAAGGTTCTCCGACACGCTGACGAATTCCAGAGACTAGCTGCCTCATCCACCTAGAGCTTTTAGATTCGATAGCTGTTACAATGAACATCAAAGTAATGCCCACACCGGAGGGGGTCGATCCAGGGTGGGGGGAGGGGGGGCGACGGGGGGAGGGCGTACTGTTTAGTTGGGACTGTTCGAGGCACTGCCGCTCAGCACTGAGCCCACGCCTGCTCGCATGGACACATCTTCTGCTCCCGTTTGCACATTGATCACCCGAGGGGTGGGGGGGTGGGGCCTCTGTTTTGTCTTTTATTTCTTGAAATGCAATAAAAATAATTTAAACCAAAAAAAATGAACGTGGGCATGGCTAACGCATGCTATGGGGAGGGGGGGTTGTGGACAACCCCTTGCTTCACTTTGCATTTTTCAAGTGGTTAAATGACTAAAATGCAGCCACAGCCACATTGCCCGAGCAATTAAGAGCGGTGGGGCTGGGTGGGGGGATTTCGACTGCAATGCAGATGGAAAGTTATTGTTTAATTTTCTCTCCTTATCGACTCGGTCTCACCACTCGTATCAGCACAGACCGCAGCTGCTAAAATGTATGGCTCCTTTATGCGTTTGATTTGAGTGATTTCACAGGTATCATGGGCCTTATTCATGAAGGTCCTGCGCCACTTTTGCGTCACTTTTAAAATGAGAAAAAGTGACGCACCGGTGGCGCAAGGCCTTCATAAATAAGGCCCCATATGTCTTACGCTTGTGAGCCCGTCTTGAAAAAGAAACGGTACATTTGTATCTCTATAACGTATTTGTTTAAAAAAAATAATGCAAATACTGCTAACCCGTCAGTGGCACCCCAAATTGAGGGTGTATTTTATTGTCTCTGGTAGTAGGTAACAGGGCCTACTGTGTAAAGGAATTAGTGTCACTGCCCAAAGTTTTACTCAGAAGCCTGCGGCTGGTGCTATCGAATGTGTGCATCCCCAACATCTAGTTTGTGTAGTCTTGATTCCGTCTTATGCGTCTTTCATACACTTCCATGCAATCCTTGAGGCGTTATCTTACTCTGTCAGGTTCTTTTTCATCCTTGCTTTCTTTGTTTAAAGTTTTTCCATTTTTGTTGTCCTCCTTTTTCCACGTCTTTGTGTTTTTCTCCCTCTTTCTGGAGGTCTATGTCTGATGTGGAAAAATAAGTTCCCAAAAATGCGTGCCAGAGGAGCCCACCTTCACCCACCGGCTCGAATTAAGCACTGGGTAGAAAATCCAGTTTAACGTAGGGTGCGTGATGCAGCTCATAAATGCCAAAGTCCAGTTATGTTCCTTTTTAACAGGTATAATATGACCTTCCGTAGTTCCTGTACCAAAATGACAACGCACAATAATTGACAGAGGCCTAATCCCAATGCACGGAAACTCCAAATTGTAAAGAATTAACCCTCCCAGCATATGGTTTCCTCAGAACGCGCTCTGAAACTGTAGGACAAATTGCTAGTGGGCACACAAGTTCATTGCAATTTCCGCGTTCCCCGCTGGTCCATCATGCCTCAACCCTTCCTGGCTGATTTGCCGAAATGAGTAAAGCTGTATATGCTTGTCAGACAGCGCCTTTTCATCAGAAACTCTCGGCAAGCCTGCTAAGAAAACCCCACGCCATCTATACAAATCTTATGAGCTCTCTCAGCCAGACAATTTCATATGCGAATGAGGGCGCTGCTTTAACCCGCTCTACAATCACACTCATTAAAAAATGAGCTCTCCTTGACGTCTACGTGAATGGAAATTATACTGCGGGCGCAGGCATCGTTTAACCATTAACGCTTGTGACGCAGCTAAAAATTCAATTTTCCATAAAAAGCCCTCACACATCAGAACAAAGATGCGACTGCTGCCCCTCTCTTAATCCCTGCCCCTACTGTTTTTTTTAATAACGCGTGTCTGACAGGTTAACAATCGGGCACATGCTCATCCATTGTTGTGGCTTCTCAGCTGCCTGGTAATGACTTAACTGAGAGTATGAGCGGGATGAGCGCAATCACACGTTATTAAGGGGCTCTTTGTTGACAGGATAACCAGGAGCGCATATCCAATCTCTCCTCTTGCGAGGAGTCTCAAGTAGCAAGCAGCACATTTGTAGGAAATCTAGTCAGTGGCATGACACCTACCGACCTAGCCCCAGAGGTCAATTACAGTGTTTATATGGAAGCTGGAAGGTGAGGAAAGAAGTCTCTATTGGTGTCTGTGCTAAGAAAAAGAGGATATTCAAAGAATGAGTGGGCCTCATTCTCATTAACCGCTGAATGGTGGGACTCGTAGCTATGGGGAGAGGTGTGGCATAGTGGCCAGTGCGGCTGACTCCCGAGCGCGGGCCCCGCGTTTCGATCCGCAACAGCAGCTCAGCATCATGTGACTCTGGGCAATAGCTCACTTAATCTACCCGATGGTCCCAAGTGCCTTGAAACCCTTGTGGGGTATGTGCTTTCACAAATGCAAATGATTATTTATGTATTCATACAAAGCATTGATGTATTGGTCCCTCTATTATTGCCTTACTAAAAACATGCAGAGCAGATCAGAGAAAAAAGCATGTGACACAGCAAGTGATGTAACGGAAATCGCATTTTATTTGTAGGGGTACATTATAATCACACGTTTAAAGCGCACCCACATATAATCCTTTTTTGTAGTGACATGACGTGTTAGACTTGGTAATGTATTTTCCTGAAATGTGATGTATTCTAGGCCATTGAAAGGTAAAATGGAAATCAATGTAGAAAGTGAGTGTAACTAACAGGAACCATTAACGTGAAGAACTTGTGTTGTGAAACTTACAGTTATTCATGTAGTAAATGTATTTATTATTTGTGTCATTTTACAGGTAGGTAAAATTGAAAGTGTCTTAAATTCCTATGCAAATTTGTAAAGCTCATATTATGCGTTCTTATATTAGTTGAATTTTGCATGCCTGTAATGTAGTTCCGTGAAAACTCTCGCTTTAGAATTAATAACTTGAATTTCATGTGTGCTGTGGAATTTGTTCTTTCTCACATTGTGCGTTGCAGGTGAAAGAAGCACTCTTGCTAGCTAGAATAATATCATTGTTTTAGTAGTCAGGCAAGAAGAAGAGAAGTTACAATTGTGTGGCTTGAGTTGATAAAGGAAGGTCGATGTGCTTCACACAGGAGAAGTCCTGGGAACCAAGGATAAAATGTAGCATGGCAAGAACACCAATGTCCCATGGAAAAATACCTTGCGGATCATACTCAGAGCAGATGCCGTGACTCGCAATGAATCTTGGGAATGTCAGCTGTGAATATTGTGTTGTTGTGATTAGGGAAAGCACCCACTTCTTTTGCATTCAGAGAGAGAGCATCTTGGAGCGAGCTCTGTCTGGGTAGCTTTGTGCTAAACGACCCATTGATGGTGGAGAGACTTCTTAGGAAGATTCCACATGCTGACTCCTTTTATCCTTCTTCCTGACAATGCTTACGTACAGATGTCACTTTAGAGTTAGTGTAGGGATATATTTAATGCTTTTCTCTCACCAACCCTTTATGTATGGGCGCTTGAACTCATGCTTTCTGATCTTTTGCATTCTACTTCTTGAACTAATTGTACTATTCATGTTGCATCGTTGAAATTGAAACACAGATTTTGCTTTATGCTGATTCCTTGGGTTGAGGTGTTTTAATGTTCAGTTGTTTTTTGCTTTGTAATAAATCAAACTAACCTTAAGTAGTTGTGACGTCGGTCAGCGGTCCTGACACCGCTATTACAATGCAACCGCACATGGTGCAGTCACATACTCACAGTTCTCAATGGAAGATTCTGTTAATCCCTGCACCACATGGCAGACACTTCAAGGCGCTTTCCACATGGTGCAGGGATTACCAGGGTGGCATCCTAGGTGCCCCCTCAGCCCACAGCCAGAGGCCATGGAGGCCCTGCTAGGGGCCCCCAAAGTCTCCTTCCGACAGGCATTCCATGTCCAAAAGCCCGACATGGAGAGCTGGTCAGAAACCAACATCATAATCCTGAAGGCAGAAATGCCATCCTCAGGAATTACAGTGGGGTCTCCGACTGACCGAAGGTCTCCTTGAGCAAGTCAGAATCCAGCCAGAATGACCAGATGGTTTCACTTTCAACCAAGTGAAACAGAAGATGTCGGTCGGAAATGGTTGGAGGCTTGATTATTGATTAATTGATGGGCCCCCTGACAATTTTTCTCCCTTGAATGCTTTCATGCTGCAAACAAGAACTATTGAATTGTGTTTCTTGAAAATGTCCAGAAATTATGATCCTGACCCTTTCAGTTGGTAGCAGTGTAGGATGGTTCGCACATGAATTTGAATTTGAATTTAAAATATTTATATAGCGCAACATACACCATGCGGTTTCTTGGCGCTGTGGAAACATATTTAACAGTAGGAACGAAAAACTGGAAAAAGAGAAATCAGTTTACATTAAGAAAAGCCTGAGTGAACAGAAGCAGGGAAGAATCTAGAATCAGTCTACAATAAGTGGAATCTAGAACCCCAAAGCCCAAAATAGAGCTTAAAGACTGAGAATGGAAGGGGATGGAATCCGGCGGAGACTGATGGAGCGGCGAGATCTGCGGCAGACAGAGAAGTGAGTATTAACATGGTGTATGTTGTGTGTTAGATTGTGGGAATGATTTGTTTGTGTGATGTCTTGCGGAGTTGGTGTGAGAGTTGAGTGACTGTGGTTTTGGGTCAGACATGGGATGATGATGGAGTTGTTACTCGAGTGGGTAAAGAGGCATCACCCGAGGATTCTCCAGCACATTACATGGAGACAAAAGTTGGGCTCCATACCATAATTTGGCTTCAAAATTGGCATAAGATAACTGAAAAGGAGGGTGATTTGTCCTTTACATGCTTTGGTTCATTTTGGCTGAATGTATTACATCAGTTAAGAGGAGTGTAATATTCTTGCACACAATTTGGCATGCATCACTTCCTTAGCATTTAACAACACTGTCCATGAGTCATGTATACTTTCAGTGGTGGTTCTAATTCTACATGGAACCATCATGACATTGTGAACCTAGGAAGTTCAGTTGCACTGGACTAACCTTCAGTTCAGATGTGTTGCTGTGCTGCTGGCATAAAATGATTTAAAAGGATACCTTTGTGAAGAATCTTATTTGTAATTTTGGCAACGAGCGAGGAAACATTCCTGGCAACTAAAAGCAGCACAGTAGCGGAGTGTTTCCTGTACCCAGGAGAAAGGAAAAGAGAAAAAGAAAAGAAGAAATACAAGGAATTTGTGAATTTTATTGGCTGAGCACTTCCTTGTTGGCATGTGTGGAACCGGTAAGCATGATCGATTTAAAGCGTGATATCAAGTCTGGAGGTGAATACTATAGATACAGGATTGTGCTTCATAAAGCTAAGAGGAGGTCAATGGCAAAAGCAATCACATGTTTTTAAAAGTGAATACCTGGGTTCAAGCTGGTAGCATTCTGCCGCGGACCCAACAATCGGAACGCAGCCACACTTGACATTCAGTCCGTGGACTCCACTGACTCAACAAGTGAAATGCAGCTGCTCCTTGGATTCTCTACGTAGATTCCGAAAGCCGCGCAAGTGTCACAAATGTAAATTACAATTGAAAAAATAACAACCTAGGCAATTTAAGGATTAAAATACCATAATGGCAAAAATATAATGAGAGGTTGACTACAGCTTGCTAAAAACACATAATTTTATTTATCAGTTAACACAATAAAAAAGATCATTCATATAACACAGAGTCAAAGTTAAAAATTCATAATACATATATGACATGGACAACAAAACATAAAAATTAATATACAATAAAGGAGGGTGAGTGGCCTAAAAAATGGGTCTCAAACAAATGTAAATTACGGCACAACCAGGCACGTCCAGGCACTGACGCAAGTACATAATGTGGCCGCCATATTGAATACAATTTGTCTTCTGGATTTACACCATTTGCAGAGTTGATGAGCACAGTATCGAGTGCCAGCTATCAAACGATCAATTCAAGCAGACAATTATACAAGACTAACCAGGACTGAAATTTAAGGCAAATGTCATGTAACCTTAAAAGTAAGTTAATTCTAAATGTATTGTGTGAGACATTTCACAGTTATTTACGACATCACATTATTTGGCAGTGTGTTTAACTAATCGTCTTTTCAGTTACAATAATTATACAATCATATTCCAAGTGTCTCTGGAAGGGCAAGTCAAGTTTATTACTTAACATGCAGTTTGAACCACCTGCAACATTTTTACAAAGTAAAGGAGAACCCTTAATTTTGTGTTCAAGATGGAAAGAAGAATTGGTAACTTATATGAGGGCTATATAAGGAGAGCAGATGGGTGCAGAGAGGATGAAAGCATATTTTTACATTGTTTACATTGTTTAGGGGCAGAAGGTCAAGTGATATTTCAGGCATTACCGCAAGTTTTGGCGGTTGAAGGTGAAGAGGACTCAAATGTTTACAAGGAAGCAATTTTAAGAATGGAACAGAGATTTAAGCCTATCACAAATATTGCGCTAAATAGGTTCAAATTGTATACTAGAGCGCAAAAAAGTGAATGAATCCTTTGATGATTTTTTTACTGCGTTAAGGGCCCTAAGCATGTTTTGCAACTTTGGCACGATGACTGACGAGGTGATTAGCGATCAAATCATCAAACATGATATAAGTAAAAAAACGCTGGAATAACTTTGGGGAATGGGAGATGCTAAATTTTCGGAAGCCATATCTACTGCAATTTCCCAACACCGTTCAAGGATAAAAAAGTTTGTGACCGCCTCAATGATTGAGCACTTCATAGAAAAATCCCATAATGAAACTCAATTCAGATGGACAGTCTTGGCAAGTTTAAACTCAGCAAAAATGATAACAGATGTTTGATTGGTTCAGATGCTCCGTCCATCACCACCCCCTTTTGTACCGCTTTGTTCGGCATAAGTTGGCAGGGTATGCTCAGACGTGAGTCCCTTGCTCACTTTGCCACTGGATTCAAGCAAGCCTGGCTGAAGACGGCTGGAATGCCAGAAAACGGTCCAAAGAAGCTTGAACCCGGCCCAGGGAAGGCATGGCAGTTCGGTCTGGACTGTTCCCATGAGGCACAGGGTTAGACTGATTTGCATATGGCCATGTCTGAACTGGGGTGGCAGAGTGGGCTAAAGAACAGTGATGGATTAAACCCAGATCTGTTGACTGGGTGTGAGTGTTTCATTGGTTCAGATGCTCCGTCCATCACCACCCCCTCTTGTACCGCTTTGTTCGCCATAAGTTGGCAGGGTATGCTCAGACGTGAGTCCCTTGCTCACTTTGCCACTGGATTCAAGCAAGCCTGGCTGAAGACGGCTGGAATGCCAGAAACCGGTCCTAGGAAGCTTGAATCTGGTCCAGGGAAGGCATAGCTTGGCAGTTCGGGCTGGACTGTTCCCATGAGGCACAGGGTCAGACTGATTTGCATATGGCCATGTCTGAACTGGGTTGGCAGAGTGGGCTAAAGAACGGCGATGGATGAAACCAAGATCTGTTAACTGGGTGTGAGCAGTGCTTTAAATGGGCCGGTACTCTCCAGTACTGAGTACCGGCACTTCCGAATTTTTTTGCCGTCAGTACCAGCACTTCTCTGGAGCCAGGGAGAGTACAGGCACTCTGATCGACAGCACAGCAGGCTCAGGTTAGGTTTCTCCTCCAGGGCAGAGGCCACTCTACTTCCGATGAGCTGGTAATTAACACACCTGAAGCAGGCTTTTGCAGATTTGCTGGCGAAGATTCCAGCAGCGCCCATTTGAATGGGCCAAACTGCAGGGGCTTGAGAGGGCTTGTGTCACGCTGTGTTAACAGGACAGGGTCTCTAGACAGACCCTGCACTGTGAATCAGGTGCGAGCGACCATTCGGGTGAAAGTGCCATCATGGCTTTTATCTTGTGTAAGAAGTTAATCTGTAATTTTTTTTTACAGAAACACACTCCTCATGTGTTTTAATATGTGCTGCAACTGGTACAGAAGTAATTATGTATGATCATATTTTGCCCTTAGCCCCGCCCCTAGCCACGCCCACTTGTCACACCTCTATTTTAATGAGTACCTGCACTTATTTTTACCCATTTAAAGCACTGGGTGTGAGTGTTTGCTTGGTTCAGATGCTCCATCCATCACCACCCCCTTTTGTACTACAAAAAGAAGCATACTTAATTTTAAAGTTCAACAGCACCACGACAGGCTTGAACAATATGACAGAGCTATTGTGAATATGAAAACTACATTACCCACAATGCAACATAAAGGTCCTTTCAAGTAGCCATGTTAACATCGGCCCAAATGTTGTCAAAAACTACATTTCCCATGTATATAATTTAGGAGCCATATTTAGGAGACGTCATAAGGAAGTGCCATTGGAAAAGTTTTAGATAACGAGATAAGAGCAGACACGCTAAAAATGAGGTTAGCCAACTCTCCGGGAAATCGTAGACAATATGACTAAATTAACATCACCATAATCAGAGTTAATAGCTAAAACGCGCTCTGAAATTCCCTTCAAGAAATGCAAGCTAATCGACTGATGGTCGCTTTTAAAAGAGAAGAGAACCCGGGCAAGAGAGCGTCTCATAAAGGTATGCCTCTGCAACAAATGTAGCGTAGATAGTTTAAACATCCAATGAACATTTAGCTAACAAAGGCAATGTTTTACAGTGTTTGGACATCATTAACAAAACCGAACAGATAGCAACGCGAGCGACCTTCAACTGAAAAACATCCTGAATTAAGCTCACAAGCTTTAGCATGCAATTTAAAAGCATTAGCAAATGTCAGTTTTAAACCATAAGAAGTTAATAACACAAAAACATTTTTCACAGAACCATGAAAACTATTTCTGTCACTGAAACAGAGACGGAAATCAGTAGGACCGGCACTATTACAGCATAAGGTAGGAAAAATCCACAGTTTAGAAATAACCTTTAGCATAATAATAAACAGTCTGAAGCAACTTGTGATCGCTGTATCTACTTTCAAAAAGGAAATGCATTGTCTAGGCACACACATCTCCAGCGGATGTTACAGGCTGAACAAAAGAATACCATCCCTGAGGTACATTTAATGATGATAATAGGAACTAAGATAATTAAAATGTGAAGCGGATGAGAATGATAGGGAGCCCTAACAAATTGTAACTTTTGTTTTATACATCCATTTCAGAAAAACACTACTGCTGTTAATTTCAGGAGCCCTGATAAGAGTCCCTGTACTTAATGCCCGGGATTCGAAACGCGTTGGCACACAATAGCAACTCAGAGGAATGATGAATTGATTAGCAGTCAGTAAATTGAGGACAACTTCCCTGCTATAGACTTTAAAGTGCTCCCTGTGTTCCCCTCTTTTTGAAACCTGACTCAGATATTCTCAGATAGTCTAGGATCAGCGTCTTGAGTTTATTTGCTTAAGTTGGTATAAGAACATCAAAGCATTGGATGTTTGTTTGTATTTTTGAATTTAATTTGTATATTGCTTTTGTGTATTATTTATGTGTATTAATAATGTGTATAATGATCGTCTAATGTATGTATAGTATTTGGATATAATTAGACTTTTGTCTTTTTCATGTTTGACTATCTATAAAAAAACGAAATCCTCTTAAGTAAAAGGTATAAATAAAATACTGGTTCAAACAAAAAGCAATGTGTGTGACCAAAACGTGAATTCAAAATACATTCACAGATAAAATAAGGTCCAGGCTTTTTCCCCTTGTGCAATATATTACTATGGCCCTGCCTGACCCTTGCCCTTTGGGCCTAACTTCCCTTGTTTTTCAAATATCTACTGCAAATGCATTGGAGAAATCAGAAAAATGGATGCACACTGTGAGAAATGCCAACAAAAAAAGCCGAAGGAGTTGAGGAAGTGTGTGCAGTCAGGTGCTCAGATGATCAACGCACAGAGTCATCAAATACTGGGTCAAATATGTCACAAAGGAGCAATAATGGAAATGGTAAAATATATAATAGACCTGAAACGTCTCCTACATGCTATAGATGTGGAAGCAGAACACCCATTGTGTCGTATGAAGGGTTTCCTGCCATAAATAAGGAATGTGTAAAATGAGGTAGGATAGATCATTTTGCGAATGTATGCAAAGATCCCAGGAAAGGTACTTATCAAGCATATGGGACATTTCCTGTACTACTGAGGAGTGTGATATCAAGCACACGTGTGAATGTGGTACGTTGAGTGAAAACAGCAAGGGAATTATATTATCCATAGGGTAACATAATCGGGTAATTCCAAGGAGGAGATGGTCAGGAAGTCTCAAATGGGTATGGTGAAAATAGTTGGAGTAGATTTAGAACTAATGGCTGACTCAGGGTCTCCATGGACTATTAATTCTTTAGCATTTTACAAAGACAAACTAGGCGAAGCATGTAAAAATGAACCATTATTACCACCTGATATTATTGCTGAAAGGTTTGATGAATCCAGGATTGACGTAGATGGTTATTTGAATGTTTTGTTATGTTTTAAGGGAAGAGTTGCACAAATCAAGCTATGCATCTCTATTAAAGGAGTGAATGTATTTGGATGGTGAGATCAGTGGAAGTTAGGTATTAATTTAAATCCGCATTCAAAGGAGCCTGCGTTCGATGGGGGAGAATGGTCTAAACAAGAGGCAGCCATGGGGAATAGTGACAGGGAAACTTATATCAGAGAACAGTTTAAAGACATTTTCACAGAGAAACTCAGCGAGTAAAAGAACTACTCTCATAAAATTAAACTTGAAAGTAACACAATTCCCATCAAACAGAAATTGTGGGGAGTACCCATCAATGTACGAGAAGAGCTAAGAGACATGCTAAATGAGTTGGTCATTGAGGGCATTATAGAGGCCATTGAATCAGCAGAATGGGTTTTGCCCATTATTTTCATCTGCAAACCAGATAAAAAATTGAGGGAAAGTGTGTACTTAAGAGCGTTGAATGCAGGTGTTATAGTGGATTGCCACCCATTACTGAATATTAATGAAATGGTGTCTATGTTGTAGGGTGCTAAAATATTTTCCACCCTAGATTTAAGATCAGCATACCACCAGATTGAATTATTTTAAGATTTTAAAAAATGGACAGCATCCATTACACCTACTAGTTTTGTACCATTATAAGTGGATGCCATTTGGTTTGGCATCGGCCGCTTCTGTATTCCAGAGAGCTGTTTCATATTTTCAGGGACGTTGATATGTATGTCAAATGTTTTCAAGGCAACATATTGATTTTTTCACAAAATGTGGAGGAACATATCAAACATTCAATAGAAGTGTGCAACAGATTGGCAACCAATGGGTTGACACTTAAGGCTCATAAGTGCAAAATGTTTAAAAAATCTGTTGAATACTTACAGCACACATTGTCTCGGGATGGTGTGGTTCCAAAGCAATCCAATGTGGAAGCTATTGTGAATTCTCCTACCCTAACCTATAAGGAACAGCTGTTGTCATTGGCTGGCATTTGTAAATATTACAGTAAGGTTGTGTCGAACTTTGCCACCAAGATGTAACCATTAAGGGAATTATTGAGACATAATGCAGTGTATGAATGGTTGAATGAACAAGAGAAAGCATTTGAGACTATTCAAAGTGAAAATATTAAGGCTCCTAAGTTAAAACGATTTTGTATGAAGAAGGAATGCATACTCACCGTGGTCGCAAGTTTGTATGGTACTGGAGGAGTGTTATCACAGAGGAGTGGTAAGGAGGAATGGAATGTGGCATTTAACTCTCGTACTTTAAAAGAGACTGAGTGCAAGTATGCAGTGATTGAAACATATTTACGTGCTTGCGTGTGGGCAATTGAACATTACCGGAATTATGTGTGGGGCAGCAGATTCATATTAACACCTTGGCTGCTAGGCGTTTTCCCCCTCCTGTGCTGGAAATTGCCATTTTGCTGGTGTCATGACGAGCTCAGCTCGTCATCAGCACAGCTCAACTGTGCATCATGACGAGCTGAGCTCGTCATGAGCATCGAAAGGGTTAATAACGGATCATAAGCCACTAGTGAACATATTATCTCCAGGTGAAGGTTGGAATTCGACTGCGAGGCTAGCATCTGAACTGCAGGAATATAGTTTTAAAGCCGAATTTGTGCTAGGGAAAAAAATGTGATGGCCGAATTCCTGTCAGGTCACTTGTGTCAACATGATGAGCTGGAGGTTTTGAATGAATGTGATGTATTGACAAGTATTAAATGGTTGGAAAAACAGGATAATTAGGAACAGTTTTAACTAACGGACAAGACCTGACATCAGACAGCAATGACTATAGATAAACACCGTGCATGGTACAAAAATATATATACATTTTATTCAAGAGGTATCTTTGTCATTAAAATGCAAACATTTTTGTTTTGTTTTGTGTTTTTCTCCGTGTTGTTACATTTAGCCATGTTTTTAAACTGCAACGATTAGTGTGTTTAAACAGCCTCCATACAGTTCCCAAATAATGAAATTCCTTGAAATGTATTGAACTGTGATATGAACAAAAATGTATATTACTTTGTATAGGTAGATTGACCATCACATGTACAGTGGAGGCACACACACACACGGAGAAAAACACAAAACAAAACAAAAATGTTTGCATTTTAATGACAAAGATACCTCTTGAATAAAATTTATATATATTTTTGTACCATGCACGGTGTTTATCTATAGTCATTGCTGTCTAATGTCAGGTCTTGTCCGCTAGTTAAAACTGTTCCTAATTATCCTGTTTTTCCAACCACTGTACACATCCCGAATTAGGAACTCTAGTCGGGGATACCCCTTCCTTCTTTGCATATATTGACAAGTATTAAAGACATTGTTTCAGGAGTATTTAAGGATATTTCTGAAGAAAGGTGGAGAGTGTGTGAAGAGGAGGATCATCTTTGGCAAACCACTAAACGATACATTTTGAATGGATTGACAAGGAAAAAAGATTTAATTTCTAAAGTTATGCCCATGTTTAATGCTGCAGACGAGTTGGAGATGTAAGCTGATTTAATGTATAAAGTGGGGAAATGTGTACCTCCCAAGGGAGTACAAGAGTTGATTCTCACACTAGCATATGAGAGTCATCCAAGTATGTCTGCCTTGAAACGCCTTGTTAGGATCTTTTTCTGGTGGCCTGGCATGGACCGTACCATCTTTTGCACTGTTCGGGAATGTGATGTGTGTGTCACGGGTTCTCTGACTTTCCATTAAATAGCTACCCAGATGGCATTGAGGAACACCCGCTGCCTGCTCATGTCATGCCCTTTCTTCTATTGCAACCAGAACATTCATCCACGATTTCCCCTTCACCAGTGGAATATTACAGCGGCTCCTTTAAGGAACAAAACTGCCTGGGCTTCAACCCCACCCATACGGAGTATGTCACTTCAATCATGCCACCAAACACAACCAAGAAACAAGAGACAGCAAGTTTAAATGCCGGAAGCTATGCCGGACAGGGTGTGGTTACATCAGGATGTGAGAAGACACTGGCCGGACGTCAGAAGAGAATCTCCTTGCTGAAGAAGCCGGCGACAGGTCTCGAGAGGGAGACTCCATTGTGAAAGACGTCGAGGACAGGAGTGTTGACCCGAACCCAGCCTAGAGGAACGAAGATGCCCAGCAAAGGAACCACACACAAGCCAACCAAATTCCAGGAGCAGCGTGGCTCCTAGAGGTACAAAACCGCTTATGGGGTTTAGGTGGGAGGCGGGTATCAAACGCCACATAAGTTAAGTTAGGGGAACTGAGACGGATCACTCCCTCTGATAACTATCCCCCTGACACTGGTGAAGGGTAAATAAGGTGCAAACAACCCATCACTACATTCCCTATAATATCTGTAGGCCAGCGAAACGGCCACTCAATCCAGTTATCTCTTTCCCTGAGGCACTCCTGAGAAGAGAAGATTCCAGGTGGAGACCTTGTAGCCCCGACCAGAGTGAAGGAGCAAGAACAGTGATCTTTGTACATATGCATACTAAAAACCAGATATTCTATTTTTAAAAACAAAAATAGAGAAAAGGAAGAAAAGATTTGAGAGACCTCATTATTACATCCTTATTTCCTACAGTGTGCTTTGAGTGAGAAGATGTTAAGAGTCAATACCCCAGCATTGAGGAGTGTGGAGTGGCATGAGGAACCATGGAAGAAGTTGGCTTTTGATATATCAGGGCCGTTTTTTGTGTCTTCACCCAATGATTCACGATATGCTTTGGTGCTAGTGGATTATCATTCTAAGTGGCCTGAGTTAAAATTTGTTTCCAAAACCACCACTAATGTAGTGATAGATTTTTTTAAGGATGTGTTCGGAAGAGAGGTGTGTCCTTCTACATTATTTACTGACAACAGTGTGCAAGTTACATTGACTTAGATGGAGAAATCTCTCAGGCACTGTGGTATAAAACATGTTATGACTGCATTGTATGTACCACATGAAAATGGTCAGGTTGAGAGATTCCACTGTGTGTTGGAGTGTTATATCACAGATGTCATTAAATTAGGAGGTGTTTGGAGGAACTCTCTTAGGAAAAGATTGTGGTTATATAGCATTATACCACACACGGTCACGGAGGTTAGTCCTTTTAGGCTATTAACAGGGAGAGATCTGCTTCTAAATTATGTCCACGATGGTTCAAGGAAAAGTGCAGAGGTGAAAGAGGAAGTCAAAGTATGCCTGAAAGAACTGCAGGAATAGTCCGGACAAAGCAAAATAAGACTGAGGCATGGTATGATAACAAATGGAAAACAAATCCACATGATTTCAGGATGGGGGATTGGGTAATACTAAGGCCAGGTCTCATTAGTAAATGTTCAGGCAGATTTGGAAAGGCCATGAAAATCATTAAAGTTTTCTCCAGCAGTGTTATCACCCAAGATGACAGATTATGTAATGTTAGAAGAGCGGCAAGGTGTCCTGACAGGAGCGGTATTATAAATGATGAGAATGACACGTCAGAGAATTCTTTGGTAAGAGTAAACAATCCTGTTTGCAGGTGTGACCATAGTAATGTCACTGGTAACCCCCCAGAACTGATGAATGGCAGTGAGGCACCGTTGCCTCACGAGGCATAGGGTCAAGTCGGTTTAGATGACCTCCTAGAAGGTTATTTGATTTTAAAAGTTAATTTCTATTAGTAGTTCCCATTCACTCTATTGCTATTTAGCATTATATTTTGTTAATGTAATTTGTGCTGCATCTGTTTTTTTGTCCTTTAATTAAATGAGGCGAGCATGTAATATTGTTGCACACAGCGTGGCATGCGCCACTCCCTCAGCGTTTACACACAATGTTCATGAGACATGTATACTCTCACATGATGTTGTGAACCTTGGATGTTTAATTGCACAGGGCCCACCTTCGGTACAGGTGTGTTGTTGTGCTGCTAGAATAAAACTACTTAAAAGGACACCTTTGTGAAGAATCTTATTTGTAATAGGATGCAATATTTCCGTTGCGACCTTTTTCGAGACCAACCTAGTTTGAAGCATTAAATACATGGATGTGTGCTGTACATGCTAAACTGAGGGAGAAATAGCAAGGGAGGATGGAGAAAATTGTGAGGTCATATCAGAACGCACAGTGGGATGCACAGCTTAAGAAATGGAAAGTGAATACCATAGAAGGTGAAAGGTTATACGCGGTGCTGGTAGGAGAGGGAGGTCCTCAGGATAGGAGTAACAAGACCAATGAAAGTTGTGACAATGAAGATAGTTTGTTGGATGGGTTGTTATCTGAGCATCCTCAACCTTATAATACACGATTGGGGGGACAAGGGACAAGACTCAGGAAGTACAGAAAATGTGGGAAGTGAGGCAGCTCAAGTGGGTCCTGGTTCAGAAGTTGTGGGAAGGATATCCATGGAAGTAAGAGGGACAGGAGTGCCTACCTTGGGAGGTATTGAACAGAACGGAGCTAACAATGCTTCACGGGTACCAAAAGCTCTTACAGTACCAGTAACTATTGGTCCTGTTGTCCCTGTGTATGACCCAAGCTTAGTGGGAAATTTGGTCAGCGACAGTCCATACAGGTTGAAGGGACTGGATTGGGAAGAACAGGGCACATGACGGGGAATTGTCCATCCTTAATGCCTATGGAATCTAGTACCCCATTTGAGGCTACAGCCGATCATTCCTGAGTACGCATTGGTTCTAGTACTATCCAGTCTATACCCATGGCAAGCAGTAGTTTAGACTTAAGGATGTTGGAAACTTCGTTGAGAGAAACAATTGGTGTGGCCTTGGAAACAAGCGCAAGTCAGAGAGCCTGTGGAAGTCAGCATATGAAAAGTTGGCCTGGCATATGATGTCCACTATTCTAGTGGGCACCTTTCACCTGTCCAAACGACCCTTATTGATGGTAGGTTTAAGACAACCTTTATAGAAAGCTATTGGAGTGGTATCTGTGGAGAGCAGGCTTCGGGCTAAGTCTAGAAGGAATGTAAAGCAGCTTGTTTTACCAGTCTATAATCTCTTGAATAATCAAATGAAAGTACACCACACAAGGTAAATATATATATAATATATGTATTTATTCTAAACACAACCCCTCTAGTCTCTTTATGAGGCTAGAGGCAAAAGTACAATACAATAACTTAAATAGCACACAGCAAACTAGCACAGTATACGTTTGGCCCTAGGGGCCTCACAAACCATATACTAAAAAAATGGTATAAGAACCCCGTGAGAGTTAGAAGTGAGGTCTAGGGCCTGTAGAACCACTGGGGCAACCAGGAAACACCCACGGTAGGGACACAGGAGACACACGGGGGACATGTGCAGTGTCTAAACACAGCTGCGAATCAGCATTGACTTCTATGGAGAAAGTTTAAGTTAGAGTTTTAAAGTTTAAGGACACTTAGGAGTGGACTGCAATGAAACCCCTTTAGAACTAGACACTTTGAGAGTCAAGACCCACAGGAGCACCTAAGTACTCGTGTTACCTCACCTGGGGAAGCCGGGTGCATGATGTCTTTTCGTGTCGGGTTTTGTCGTCGATTCCAATGGAGAGCTGCGAAGAAGTGCTGCAGGCGACCAAAGGAAAAGTGTCCGGAAGGATCCAAGGGTGGATCGGAGATCTGAAGAAACTGAAAGCAGAGGGGATACAGTCTGGGTCACTAGCCAGTGACCAGGATGGCGACAGGAAGATGCCAGCCAATGTCGGGTGCTTTAATGTGAAGTAGGTGAAGCTTGGCTCTTCAGCCACGAGGTCCAGGATGCGTCAACGACAACCAGGAGCTGTATTGGAGCTGTCCCACATTGGATGTCGAGTGCTGCAGTGTTGGTATCCGGATTGGACCCAACAAGCCTTGGCAAAAGCAACCCACGCAAGATGACAAGATTATCTTTGGTGCAGACCAGCAAGGTCTGAGGGACGCACCCTTTGCAGGGGAATCAGGGCACATCTTGAGCAATCAGAAAAACTCAGGAATCAAAGGATTGTCTTTTGTGGGGACCCGCTAGCCAACTGACTAGGGGTCCCAAAGGAGTCTCAAGCTGCGATGCAGAAAGCAGGCCCACGGAACACTCGTGGAGTGTAAGCCTCTAAGCTTTTGATGCAAAAGATGCTCGGGGTGAGGGCAATAAATGGCCCAATGCACAACTTCGGGAAACTTTGGGAAGTAGGTGCACTTGCAAAATTGCAGGATGTCCAGGAGTTCCAGTCCACGTCTCTCGTCTCAGGTCTCAGCTTCACTGGGGACTTGTGTCAGCCTTGGAAATGTCTGGAAGCCTGTGTCATGTGTCACAGATTCTATAGAATCCATCGGGAGCCTTGAAAATGCAGACCGGCAAGATGCTTCTTTGGTGCTTGTTTGAACAGGGGAGTCACTCCTTGACCCAAAGGGAGATTTCTTCAGTCTTCCAGTCGGTATCGAATGTCGAAGGTCCAAGATTTCATCTTCAGAGTTTCGTCCAGGGTAATCTAAAGTCCTAGTGACTGTGTTCCTATACTTATACCCAGTTTAGGGGTTGGACTAACTCTAGGATCCCGCCTATGGGAGGACCTGGGGAGGGGGTGGTTATACCCCTTCCCCTTTGTCCAGTTTTGCACCAGAGCTGGGGCTGAGTGCCCCAGCAACCGGTTTGAACTGGGAAATGCATGGAGCACCTTGTGTGCCTCAGGCAGTGTCTGAAAAGCATTCACTGAATGCAACCCACCCTGCCCCAATACACTAAAGCCTGTCTGGGGAGGCGCTGGCACCTCCCTGGACAGGAAACTTATTGCCCAGACCTCCCCTGCCAGAGTTTCGTCCAGCAGCAGGAGGTCACACTCGTGTCTGTGGCAGTAGCATCCATTGTGTGATGCCGAGGCTCTTTTAAACATTTACCAGGTAAGTAAGTGTGTACCAGTCTTCTCCATCTAGAAGGGTGGAATGCTACCCCCGTTGCCAGAACTGGCAGGAGGGTAGTATTCAAAAGTGTTTGACACCAAACACGACATGTTTTCATAAAGCCAAACCAAAGTTAGCATTAACCGCGAGGATTATAATGCACTTTAGAGTATATAGTATGGCTACATCATAGAACATCTATAAGGAAGGGATTCCGAAAGCTGCAGAGGGGCTCAGCTCATGCTAGGGCACCCTCTCACACAAAACCAAGCAATCTGCCTTCAGGATTGTCAAAAGCGGTACAAAAAGGGGTGGTGATGGACGGAGCATCTGAATCAATCAAACACTCACACCCAGTCAAAAGATCTGGGTTTAATCCATCACCGTTCTTTAGCCCACTCTGCCACCCCAGTTCAGACATGTCTATATGCAAATCAGTCTGACCCTGTGACTCATGGGAACAGTCCAGCCCGAACTGCCAAGCCATATCTTCCCTGGACCGGAAACAAGCTTCCTAGGACCGGTTTCTGTCATTCCAGCCATAAGTGTGGCAGGGTATACTCAGACGTGAGTCCCTTGCTCACTTTGCCACTGGATTCAAACAAGCCGGGCTGAAGACGGCTGGAATGCCAGAAACCGGTCCTCGGAAGCTTGTTTCCGGTCCAGGGAAGACATGGCTTGGCAGTTCGGGCTGGACTGTTCCCATGAGGCACAGAGTCAGACTGATTTGCAGATGGCCATGTCAGAACTGGGGTGGCAGAGTGGGCTAAAGAAAGGTGATGGATTAAACCCAGATCTTTTGACTGGGTGTGAGTGTTTGATTGATTCAGATGCTCCGTCCATCACCACCCCCTTTTGTACCGCTTTTGGCCGCCATAAGTGAGGCAGGGTATACTCAGACGTGAGTCCCTTGCTCACTTTGCCGCTGGATTGAAGCAAGCCGGGCTGAAGATGGCTGGAATGCCAGAAACCGGTCCTCGGAAGCTTTTTTCCGGTCCAGGGAAGACATGGCTTGGCAGTTCGGGCTGGACTGTTCCCATGAGGCACAGGGTCAGACTGATTTGCATATGGCCAAGTCAGAACTGGGGTGGCAGAGTGGGCTAAAGAACGGTGATGGATTAAACCCAGATCTTTTGACTGGGTGTGAGTGTTTGATTGATTCAGATGCTCCGTCCATCACCACCCCCTTTTGTAGCGCTTTTGGCAGCCAGAGAGAGATCCAGTAACTCATAGTCCTTCACCTTTGGTTATGAAAAAGTACGATCAGGTGATCACCTGATTGCAGTCCAAAGTAGCCCCTCAAGACATTGACTGGTTTAAAATAGATCGAATGACCCAGGAACCTAAAGAGTCGGTGCATGCCTATTACGAAAGGCTATTAAAAGCCTTTAAGCAGGACAGAGAGTTAGACACACTCGACCCTAAGGATTTGGGACAATTTGTATAAACATTTGTGACAGGACTGAGACCAGAAATCAGCCGCATTATCCAGAAACACTTAATCTGATGGCAAAACAAGTCAATGGACGAGATCCTACGGTATGGCTGGTACTGCAGTGATGAGGTGGATTCTAAACATAGGACAATGAAGGCAAAGTTAATGTTAGTTCAAATGTGAAATGCACTGAAGGGAGAGCAGGTACAGGCTACAGGTGGAACAGAAATTTGCGGTCAAGAGAATGTTCCAGGAAGTGTTCAAGTCACATCAGTTGCAGGACCAACTGGACAGGGAAGAGGAAGAGGTGTTCCTATAGATCCTAAGATGGGGATAGATGTTGCAACTCTCAAAAAAACACTGCTTGTCATTTTTGCCACACGATCAGGGACTGGAAGAGAGAGTATTGTCCAAATCCTGCGAATCAGGTGCAGCAAGGAGAAATCTTGCAGGTGGCAGGTGGAGGGAATCAGTTATGGACATTGATTAGGCCGAAATCTCTCAATGCTGTGGTGCAAGTGCCCTAACCTCTGAGAATCTCGCAGGGCAATCAAACCTATCATCAGATGTCCCTAATGGAAGTGCTGGATGGATTTGATCAGGGCCCGTCCTTATGACAGTGCCTTAGGGGGAAGGAAGACTGTACACTTGGGGCAGTTTTAGAGGTAGATTAGCTCAGCCTCTCTTTAGAAGCAGACGTACATGGTCATCCCATTATATTCTCAATTGATAATGGTGCTACCCATTCTACTGTGAGATCTGCAGCAGTCCCAAACCTGCCCCTCTCTGGAAATTCAATCCAAGTTGTAGGAGTTTCCTACAAAAGAATGACAAAACCCTTGGCAACAGAGGTATTGCTAAAAATCGGAACCTTCCAGGATTACCATCAGTTTGTAGTGTGTGATTTGAGCCAGTCTGTTTGCTTGGATGTGACCTTTTGTGCAAATTGAACTGAACCATACTGCATGCCGAAAGGGAAAGATTTTCAGACTAATGATGAGGACATCGCTTTCAAGTTGGCTAATCAGAACCATTTCATAACCATGTTTCATTTACTGACACTGGAAGATATGCCACTAGATTTGCGAGACCCCATCTCTCCAGTGGTATGAGATTTCTCTGAGGAGGATATCAGACTGATTCAAGGAGCCGAGCCAGTCCGCATACAGATTAAGCCTAATGCAGAATTTCCAAGAACACCTCAGTACAACCTGACCTAAGAAACAATGGATTGCAACTATAATTGAGTCCTTAACTGCACAGGGCATTCTAAAGGAGATAATGGGAAGTATGTGCACCCATCATGGGATTGCAGAAATCGAGAGGGGAAATATCACATTGTTCAGGACCTTAGTAAGGTCATTGACATATTGATCCCATGTTGTCCTGACGAAGCAGACATTTATATGATACCAAATACATATGTTTTCAGGCCTATAGTCTTTCTTGAACTTCTAAAGAAAGACACCAGCAGAAATCCACAGAGTGGTCGCACGCTCCATTCTGTGTGTCAGTCAGCTGCAACGTGCAGAGCGAACGCAAGGCTTCCGAGAAATGACATGCCAGCTTCCAGCTTTTAGCTTGCTATTGCCAAACCTCATATCTTTCAGTAAAAGATGTCGACATGACATGACCTGCCCTTGCTGGTCAAATACGTGCAGAACCCACGTACACTAGAAACGCCGATTTCACCTTTATGGAAAAACCCAATTCTGCTCTTGTAGATGACACGTGGGTAATGTAGGCACACGTTCGAGCCTTAAAAGGGTATCACACCATATGTGCACTTCACTGATTGGTCTAGCAGGTCATACCCTCATCCAGATTACGTATGCTATGATGCCCATCCTGTGGGGGCATATACCTATAAAATGTCTCTGCACTGTCATACCAATTGGGCACTCAGTGAGCTTTTGCTGAGGTCTCCGTGTGCACGTATCTTGCATTGTGATTACTTTCTAATTGGGTTCCCAATAAATCTTGCATACTCAAACATGCTGAGAGCGAATTGTTTATTCTACTGTTGTCATTGATCTTTTATTCTTGCAGTTAAACATTGAGACTTCTACATTTGGTGGAGAATGCTGCGGGCCCAATACAGCTGACTGGCTACACCGACGGAGCGGACACTGGGTCGGACCCTTTTGGCACCCTTCTGAGGGCGGGATTTGAGGTGATAACGTTCTGTTTGTTTATCTCTCCCCGGCCTGGTTGGTTGCTGGAGGGGGTCGGATCCTGTGGATGATCCGTGTGTGACCTCTCTGCTGTCTTTGGTCTTGTCCTGCTCTTTTTCGCTCTCGGCACGCTTGTGTTGTGTTTCTGACTCTGCTGACTCTTCCTACTCTTGGCTCTCTATGTCTGACGAGGTGTGCCTGTGTCCTGGGGATATTTACAAGGCTTGTTCAGACTCCATGTCTTTCGTGGTTCCTTTTCTGATCACCTTCTTCATTCTGCTGTTTCTGGCTCTGATGGTTTACGTGTGTTTTTGTCACCACACGACCCGGGAGGTAGCCCCCGTCTAGCTCTCTTTTCCTTTCCTCCAGCCCTCGGCGCTGTTGACCTTTCTGACGTTCTGTGCCACGGGCGTGTGTTCACCTCTGTCATTGCTGCCTGAAGTCCACTGCCTTGTCTCACATACATTTTTTTATCTTATAGGGTCTGACCTTGGTCCCCTGCGTTTCCTGGCTGGCTGGTGACGGCAAGCTTCTGCAGGATTCCTGGCCGGCAGTAACTCTTTGGTGACTTCGTGTCAGTGGGCCCTTGGCCAGCCATTGAGGGCGAAGGTCTGCAACCCCTACCCCCGCCGCAGAGAGTCACCGGCAGCTGGGATGCGGGATACCATCGCCAGACCATTCCCAGCGGGTGCAGTGGATGTCGGTAGGCTCTAACAGACTGGACGAAGCCCGGTGAGTACACTTGGGAGGGGACTTTAACCCTCCGGTATTGGGTTGTAGCAGTTGGCCCCTCATTGTGAGCTGTGGCAGTTTGTGCTCCCCTGTGGGTGGTAGCAGGTAGCTCGCCGTTTTAGGACGTGGCAGTTTCGCTCCCCAGATTGGCACACAGTATTTGTGCCTGTTGAGTATCGCGATACGAGTGGCCAGGTTGGCTACTAGATTTAGTTTATACTGTGTATCTGATAGATTGTGATTTTATTTGTTCTCATGAGCTCTGGCCTGGGCCCAGCACCATCGCCCACGCGCAGCTGGCCTAATATTTTGGCATTTATGAGGAACGCCCCGGGCGCTTCTGGATCTCTTGCTAACGCCAGTCGCCCTGCCTGGGTTCCGCCTCCACCCTCCCCCTGGAGACGTCCACCTAGGGGCCAGAGTGGTTCTAGGTTCGTGCCAAGGGGATATACTCGGCACGAGGAGGGGGGTGTGACGCCTAGTACAACAGTGTTTCTTTTCTCAATCATTATAGGTTTCATTGCATTTTTTTATTGTGTACTTGTGATGTGCTTGGCCTATGTAGTGGCCAAATATTGCTAGGAACGGATGAGTATTTTTTTGGCTAGGTCCCAGGTTACCATTGCCGGCTTATCCATTTAAACCGTATAATAAGAACATTACTGAAGGAGATCTGGTAGAAAACATCCATCTCACACACCCAGTTACCAACGTTGCCAAATAAGTACTCCCGCCCACAATACCCCTGGCCTCTGGAAGGGACTGGCTGGAAAGACCGATTAAAGTGCACCTCCCTAAAAATAGAAAATTTGATGGTTTTTGATAAAAGTTCTAATATTCCCCTCACTTTTTTGGGACTAAGTACAGCAGACCCACACACATTCTCTGCACAGAAGGGTTTTTCTACAGCGCTGCTGCGTAGGATCCCCGTATTTGTCCTAGATGTTTTTGTGATTGACTGAACAGAGTGAAACAATTCACCACTATCGCTATATTGTTGAATGCCAGCACCCTGTGGCACAGCCGCACACAGGGTCTGTTTTCCTACCTTACCTGCTTCTCAGGCCGTCAAGGCCCAAACAAACAAAATAGGATCTGGCTTCTTTCTCCCTTGTGAAAATGCTTCGGTGAATTGGCATACATGACCTGTTGGGGTGATTGATGTATGGCTTTCTTGTTGCCCTCTTGCAAATACTGTACGGCTGAAATATAAGTGAAGCATTTGTCAACCTATTGTGTCACATGTTACTCTATTGACGTCCACCCCGCAACCCATTTGTCTGGTATACTTGAACAGTTATTTGTAAAGCGTTTAGGACTAGCTGCTACACACGACTCAACCATGGGAAACTTCAATAGTAAAAAGAATTTAAATACGACTCAGCCAGCCCCACCCAAAAACTCACCTGCATATAATGTAGCTATAAAAAAAGGCTTAAGCTCAATAATGTACACACATAAGTGGCATGATCTGACATCTAAAAATAAGGATCTCCAATTCCCATGCAATGGCACATATGATATGGCCAAACTATCATACTTACGCCAAATGTTAAATATAAAAGGAAGGAAGATTAGAAGTTTAGAATGGGAGGCGTACCATAATTGGGACTCCGTGTTAAGCGATATGCGTTCAACAAGCGCAGTAAAATCTAAAGTCCACAGCGAACTTATGGAAATTAAAAAAAATATATTACAGGCAAAATTGGAGGGGAGATGGAGAAAAGAGCAATTAGATACAATAGGCGCATTCCCATGTGTACAAGTTAAAGAAGAAGAGGCAGAAGACCAAGTCTTAGAAGATATTCTCTTGGGATGCCTGGGCGGTGATTCACTGCAGCAGGTACCTGAGCCAGAACACACTGAGCTAACTCCCGGGGAACGAGACGCAGCCATAACCTTTGTACGCAGAGCATTGAAAGATAAGGTTGCGAAACCAGAATTGGAAGCTATCCAAGACCTGGCTACGCTGAAATTGATGAGAAAGATAGCTGTCAAAGCCGCTTCAGATTACAACGAGAAGAAAAACAGCGTTCTCAAACAATGTATTAAAAAACAGATTAAAATACCTAAGCTAATAGACAGTCCGTGGCAGCAATTATTTGAGGATGGATCACAGGATGACTCACTCAGCAAACAACAATGGCACTCGCTAATATGGGATGCATTTACATATGTCCATCACACAGAACACGACATTTCCACACTAGAGCAGTGTTTGACAGAAACAGAGCCAGCTCCAGGGAACAAGAGAAGAGGCAGTTTTGGGGGAACGGTGGGAGGGGCTTCAGCATCAAATCCAAATTCACCAAAACTGATGTTAAAAAGTGATTCTTTAAAGTGTCAGGCACTACTACAGCAGCTTGTTGAGGGCTCACTAACTGTGGACTCTTTTATAAAAACACAGCATAGGAGATATTTAGAGAAAACACTGTCCTTAGCACGCGCAGAGTTAATGAACAAAGCACCCCAGGCCCACTCAGCATATGCAAAGCAAGCTGACGCCCAGACGACCACAGGTAGTCGTGCCCAACTTCCAGAAAAATATGATTGGGAGGTAGGGAAGTTCGGATTCACAGACCCAGATTTAGTAACATGGGAGGAGTCTAAGTTGCAGGACACGCTTGAATATGCTATAGATAAATTACAGCAATGGAAGCAGCTAATTCACACATGTGCAGTAATTGACGTAGCCCACTCCCTGGCCCACTCCATCGCCGCAGCCAACACAACAGGCAATTCTACGACAACAGAGGCCCCATCACTTATCATGCCCCTACGAGAGATACCACCACCACCTGGCAGCGCGCCAAATGATGTAGCATATGTTTATGTCCCATGGTCAAGGCAAGACATTGGCGCCTTCAGCAGAGACTTCCCCCGTTTAAGAGAGGAGCCCAGGAGATGGTACGAAGAGCTTAGCAGAATGACATCATTAGGAGGTTTACTGTGGCGGGACCTCGACACGCTCTTTAACATCATCATCCCAAAAGATCTGTGGGAGGATTGTAAAAGAGCGATCGAGTGGCCAGAGGTTGAACCAAAGCGGGGGAACGGAGGAACACCAGGCCCAGAAGTAGAGGAGTTATACAAAAAAGTAGTGGGACATTTGAAGGAGAAGGTGCCTGAAGATAGGGTTGATTGGAGCAAAATTACAAGTACCAAACAGGAAAAGGATGAAAGTGTGAATGCATACTTTGACCGCCTCCTGCAAGTATATAGGCAGAACAGTGGATTGAAAGACCCCATGGGAGATGCAATGCCAGCTCTGGTAACTACATTTGTACAGGGCCTCGCACCACCCATCAGGACACACCTTCAGACTTCTTTCGTCTGTTGGCAGCAGGAGAAAATAGAAAAAGTGCTGTCAGCGGCAAAATATTGCGCAGATTTCCAGGCTAGCGCGCAGGCAATGGAGACAGAAAAACTGAAGAAAGAAAAAGTCAGGTTAATGGTGGCACAGGAACGGTTCTATAGCAATAACAGAGGAAGGGAAAGGAGCAGAGGGGGGGGGCGAGGCGTAGGAAGACAGCAGACCGGTAGGACACCTTCCTTACCCCGCAGATCAACCTCCCTGCCACCCCAAGGAACAGCATGCTTCTATTGCAAGGATCCTAATCATTGGAAAGCAGATTGTCCAATATTAAAGAAAAGAAGTGAGGACAGTAGGTATAAACAGAACAGCGGGCAACAGGCCAGACACCAGCACGCCAACTACACTCAGCACACAGAGTACAGAGACAACACGCCATATGAAAATGAGTCCCAGCAGCAATGGGCAGGAGGGGAGGGATGGACTCCAGTAACGAATGACTGGCCCCCACCCCCACCCCCACCACCATTCTAGGGATGCCTGAAAGTGGGAAACTGCGTGATAATAACAGCACCAGCAATATTAGTAGATCAATCCGGACCATATGTAGAGGGAGAGGTATTGGGCAGGGTTGTTCCATTTCTAATTGACACAGGGGCTCAAAGATCAATGCTGAAGGCACTAACAACGCCTGAAGCTCCACTTTCCAGGACTACGATAACCGCAGTAGGCATGACTGGCCAACCTATTACAGAATACCTTACTGAGCCACTACAGTTTGTAGTAGGCTCGATAAGAGTGCACCACCAATTCATCCTTAGCAGGTTCTGCCCCGTGAATTTGCTGGGGAGAGATCTGTTATGCAAATTACAATGCACCATACACTGCTCACCAACAGGGGTCTTTTTAGAGAGCAAGGCAAATGGTTTAATGGTACAAGCATTCATGACATGCCCCGACCTCCAAATACCGCAAGAATTACGACATTGTGTGCCACCAGAGGTCTGGGCAACAAGTACCAATGACGTAGGGCGGGTATTGAACTACCCACCGGTACAGATAAAACTGAAGCCAGGGGCAGTTCTCCCAAGAGTGCCACAATACAAAATCTCAAAAGAAGGGGAGGAGGGCATCGCACCAGTGATACAAGACCTCCTGAAGCAAGGAATTTTAAGGGAGATTCAATACAGTCAATGTAACACCCCGATACTTCCTGTGAAAAAAGGATCCAAGGGCCCGAACGGGGCCCCTGTCTATCGATTCACTCAGGACCTCCGAGAATTGAACAAAATAGTCTTGCCATCTTTCCCAGTGGTCCCAAACCCAGCGACAATATTATCTAATATACCTGTGTGGGCTACGACTTTCACTGTGATGGATCTTAGCTCCGCCTTCTTCACAATCCCCTTGCACCCTGACAGCAAACACTTCTTCATCTTCAGTTTCCGACAAAAAAGATTTTGCTGGACACGGCTGGTTCAGGGCTATACAGAGTCACCATCCATTTTCACACATGCCTCAAAAACAGATTTAGACTCCCTGGTACTAAAGGAGGGGTCCACACTTATCCAGTACATTGACGATTTGCTATTGGCCTCACCTTCAAAGGAGGCTTGTGTGAAGGACACCATCGCTGTCCTATGCCACTTAGCATTAAAGGGATATAAAGTCTCCCCAAAGAAGTTACAGTTTTGCCTCACCTCTGTGAAATACTTAGGCCATGAGTTAACAGAAGGAACAAGAAAACTGTTGCCAGACAGAATATCGACAATAACACATTTTCCCAGACCCCGTACCCAGAAGGAAGTTAGAGCTTTCTTAGGAGTTGCAGGATACTGTCGCCATTGGATACCAAACGTCTCTCTCATTGCAAAACCTCTGCAGGCACTGACACACAAAAGCATACCTGACACTGTACCCTGGTCACAAGAATGCGAGGCAGCCTTCAATGCGCTAAAAAGGGAATTAGAAGGAGCACCAGCATTAGGCATACCAGACTATGGGAAAGACTTTCATTTGTTCTGCCACGAGAGGGGGGGGTGCTCGACGGGGGTCTTGGCTCAGAAACATGGAGCTTTCTACCGCCCCGTGGCATACTATTCTGCCACTCTAGACCCAGTGGCTGCAGGGCTCCCGCCGTGTCTGAAAGCAGTAGCGGCTGCCGCACTCGCCGTGGAACAATCAGACAACTTAGTGCTAGGACACACACTAGTGCTGCACGTGCCCCACGCCGTGGACACACTTCTGACATGTCTGAAAGCAGTAGCGGCTGCCGCACTCGCCGTGGAACAATCAGACAACTTAGTGCTAGGACACACACTAGTGCTGCACGTGCCCCACGCCGTGGACACACTTCTGACATCCACTAAGACACAGCACCTAACAAATGCACGCCTCACCAGGTATGAGTTGGTACTCCTGACACCACACATTATCATCAAGAGGTGTACCACTTTGAACCCTGCATGCTTGCTACCCACGCAGCATGAGCTGGAAGACTTTGACTCAGATGATTCCTTCCATGATTGCGCATTGGCAATAGACAGGCACACTAAGATACGACCGGACCTTAAAGACACACCGCTCCCAGATGCTCAAGGGGATCTATTTGTAGATGGGTCATGTTTAAGGGATGACACAGGAGTACTACAAGCATCCTATGCAGTGGGCACAGCAACTAAATTGTTGGAAGGAGGGAGACTGACAGCAGCAAAAAGTGCACAAGCGGCTGAACTTGTGGCACTCACCAGAGCATGTGCATGGTCTGAAGGGAAGAAAGTAAATATATACACGGACAGTCAGTACGCCTTTGGAGTGGTCCACGATTTTGGCCAGTTATGGTCAATGAGGGGGTTCCTTACATCAGCAGGCCAGCAAATACAGCATGCACAATTGATTTGTGACCTCCTCCAAGCACTGCTATTACCTTGCAAGGTGGCCATAATAAAATGTGCTGCCCACACTTCATCAAAAGACCCCATCTCCAGAGGCAATGCCTTCATTGACCAAGAAGCAAAGAGAATAGCGCTTACAGGTTGCGAGCAAGCTATGGTACAACTAGTAGGCAACAAGACAGGCACAATAGAGGATGAGGGTTCACTGCATTTTGATCCAATACGTATTCAGAGGGAGGCAGCTGACAGTGAAAGAGAGGAGTGGAACCAACAGGGATGCAAACAAACTGAAGAGGGGCTATGGGTAGGACCTAATGGCAGGATATGCTTGCCTTCAACCATGCTCCCTTCAATGAGTAGGTTGTTCCATGGACCCTCACACGTGGGGCGGGATGGCATGGTCAGGTTATTCTCCCAGTGTTGGTACAACACGAAATTCCGCCAGACAGCAGAGAGGCTGTGCAAGCAGTGTGCTGTCTGTGTGCAGTACAACACTGGAAAAGGTATCCCAACTGCGCCTGGCCACTTTCCACCCCCCCATGGACCATTTGAAAGCCTTCAGCTTGATTTTATAGACATGCCCCCCACCCAGTCATATAGGTTCGTTTTGGTAATTGTTTGCATGTTTAGCAAATGGGTAGAGGCCTATCCCACCAAAAATTGTGATGCCCAGAGTGTGGCAAAGTGTTTACTCAAAGAGCTACTACCCAGATTTGGGGTACCTTCCGTCCTGGCATCCGACAATGGTCCTGCATTCATTTCCAACGTCATAAAGGGGCTGTGCAAGGGACTGGCCATAAAACAAAGGCTACACTGCGCCTATCACCCGCCGGCAGCAGGGGCTGTTGAGCGCAGAAATGGAATTTTAAAAAGTAAAATTGCAAAGACCTGTGCGTCAACTGACCTTTCGTGGGTAGACGCGCTGCCTCTCGCACTTTTAGCAATGAGATGTACGCCAGACAGAATAACAAAGTTAAGCCCCCATGAGATTATATTTGGCCGCCCCATGAAAATACCAGGGCATATGTCAACAGCCCCCCTGTCAGTAATGGACGACTTATTGCTATGTTACTGTAAAGAGTTAACACATGTCTTACGTTACCTCCACTGCCAGGTGCTGACGTCCCTTCCAGATGCAGTGACACCGCCACCCCATGACCTAAAGGCTGGTGACTGGATTTGGATCAAAGCCCACACACGGAGAAACTGCTTGCAGCCGAGGTGGAAGGGGCCAAGGCAGGTCATCCTCACGACGGCCACAGCTGTGAAGTGTGAAGGCGTAGCGTCGTGGATTCATGCCTCACACACAAAGAAAGTAACGGACGGAGAAAAGACGCAACCGATTCAGGTGGCAGCCACCGGGCCCAGCAAGGGATACAACCTTCGCTCCCACAGCAAACAGAAACACGACCAAGGAAGTTAATGATCAACGGACTGCTGGCTAAATGCAATGCTCCTGACAAATAGACTTCGATCTGTGTCAATACAAGCCTGCGGACAACGGTCCAGGATACAATTAACTATTTTATGTCCGGGAAAAGACATAACTGCAACTCTGACCCTCCTGGTGCCGAGGCCTCTATTGCTCAGTGAGCTAATACGTTTGATTTTCAATGACATTTCCTTTCCGGCGAGCCAAGAGCAAATTCCTGAGAAAGAGTTAACAGACCTACGTTTTGACATTCTCAATAGTTCTATTTTTGCGATACAGAGTTCTGGTTCTAGCATTATTCAAAACCTTGAACACCATCCATTGTGCCGCTTTTGCAACAGAAATCACTGGTCATAGACTTGTTTGAGACATTGAAAACTGAGAGGAGAGCAGTGGGTAAATGCCTGACTCTAAGGGCAAGCCAGCATAGCGCCAAGTGGACCGAGAATAAATTTAGGGCCTATTCACAAGAAGATTGCATAGCATAGGAAAGGGAGAGATTTGTACAGAGTCATGCAGTCCACTGAGGGACATACATGTAATTGGAGAGCAGTGATTCTTGCAATATTGTTACCAGTTCCAGCGGTAATAGTGACGGCAATTATAATAGCATATTCTAATGAGCTTGAAATACCACACCTCAATGGCAGGGTGGGGGATGGTAGTGATGGAACGGAGCCAACAAAAATACCAAGAGACTATGAACAAAATATAACAATGAACATTACTGGTGTGGGGTGGATGTGAATAAAGGGGACAAAGAAGGATTGTGGGATACCTACGAAGGGAACCAATATGTGGAAATGTTGAAACTGTATGTGACAATTTTGAATATATCTGACTGCTATGTTTGCACACACCTGCCCACAGACACCACACATAGTTTAAAGTACAACGTCCTGCCATTATCCAAATATGTAGGCTGTGTCCTCTTGCGAGACATGTTCCAAAGTCAACACGGCATGTTTGCGTCAGTATCGATAGGTACACCTTCATCTGAAATACTGACTGTTGATCCCAGCGGCAGCAATGGCTATAGCTATAGCAGGAAGACAACAGACCCCCCTCCCAGACCTAAGAGGATCCCTTGTATGAATATGCAGCCAACCAAGGGAGACTTAGAGATGCTAAAGGGGTTTGACAGGGCGTCCAGAAACAAGGAATGGAAGGGCAGAGCAGGTTGGGATGACATAGAAACAGGCCACTTGAAAATACCAAGGTTCAGGGTAGGGGAAGTTCCAGCCCCCTCCTGCATCCTCAAGGAAGAAGTAGTAACACCCAAGAGAGTGCCGGTTCTTCCAAAGGGGGCTACCAGAACATGCACCCTTTCAGAACTGCTGTCCAAAGACAATTGGAAGGAGTGCATCTCATTTGGATGTACCTTCGAGGAGGTCGCTCAAGGAGAGCAGGGCCTATTTGATTGCGAGGACAGGATAAACAGGATAAAAGGCATACCACCCATAAAGACAGTTCCCCAGATTTACATGGGAATGAGCAGCTGTAACCACACAACCAGACTAACTCGAGTTAGGAGTCGTGACGAGCCGTCACCAGGTCTGGTAGGTTACAAAGGCCTTTTCTTTGTTTGTGGTCCATGGGCATACTTCTACCTGCCCCCAGGATGGTATGGAAGTTGCTACTTAGCCTCCATCATCCCAAAAATGACCCACTTCACAAAATTAGTGCCAGCAGGAAAACCAAAGATAACTCTGGCGAGGGCCAAGAGAACGGCCGCTTGGGTAGACCACGTGTTAACAGGTGTTGGGGCAATGGTTCCAATACTAGGCAATGTCTATACTTCAGAACGGATACACCAGTTGTCCAGGATGATTGAAGATCTAGCGGACTCTACCACTGACGCCTTAGGGAACATAACAGAAGAGCTCACCTCCATGAGGGCTGTCGTAATTCAAAACCGGATTGCTCTCGATATGATTCTGGCCAAGGAGGGAGGAGTCTGTTCCGTCCTCCATGAGGCATCTTCCCCAGCATCTCCCCTAGCTCAGAGCCAATGCTGTGTATTTATTCCGGATAACAGTGGGAATATAATAAAAGCAATTAAAAAAATTAAAGATATAAGAGATGAAGCCCACGGGATACACACAGGTAGTCTATGGGAAGAGGTGATTAAGTGGTTCACAGGCTGGGGATCATGGATACTTGAGGCAGTCATAATAGTGATAGCAGCTCTTTTGACACTGTGCCTTCTGATAAGAATATGCCCATCTTGTTGTGCAGCAATTTTTAGGTCCTGCGCCAACTGCATATTCAGGAAAGGTGGTTCACAACACCACACCCACAAGGATGAGGATGAGGAACAGGAGATGATAAAGATGAATGACCTCTGATTAACATATGATTTAGTATCAGATTTGGGGATGACGAAGCAGACATTTATATGATACCAAATACATATGTTTTCAGGCCTATAGTCTTTCTTGAACTTCTAAAGAAAGACACCAGCAGAAATCCACAGAGTGGTCGCACGCTCCATTCTGTGTGTCAGTCAGCTGCAACGTGCAGAGCGAACGCAAGGCTTCCGAGAAATGACATGCCAGCTTCCAGCTTTTAGCTTGCTATTGCCAAACCTCATATCTTTCAGTAAAAGATGTCGACATGACATGACCTGCCCTTGCTGGTCAAATACGTGCAGCACCCACGTACACTAGAAACGCCGATTTCACCTTTATGGAAAAACCCAATTCTGCTCTTGTAGATGACACGTGGGTAATGTAGGCACACGTTCGAGCCTTAAAAGGGTATCACACCATATGTGCACTTCACTGATTGGTCTAGCAGGTCATACTCTCATCCAGATTACGTATGCTATGATGCCCATCCTGTGGGGGCATATACCTATAAAATGTCTCTGCACTGTCATACCAATTGGGCACTCAGTGAGCTTTTGCTGAGGTCTCCGTGTGCACGTATCTTGCATTGTGATTACTTTCTAATTGGGTTCCCAATAAATCTTGCATACTCAAACATGCTGAGAGCGAATTGTTTATTCTACTGTTGTCATTGATCTTTTATTCTTGCAGTTAAACATTGAGACTTCTACAGTCCCATGGTACCAACTCCATCTGTGATCCTGTTTCAGATTCTTTGAGAGGCTGAGTGCTTCACTGTGATTGACCCCTTTCAGGCATTTTCCTCCCTCTCATTGCACAGGGGTATACTGAAAGTATGCTGGAAAGGAACCTTGACAGCTGACTCTACCCCAAAACTCAGCGCTAGTCCAGTACATAGGTGACCTCCTCATTGAATCTGAAACATGGGAGGCTTGTAAGGATGATATTATCGCCTTACTGAACCATCTGGCTGAAAATGGGCATAAGGTGTCTCCGAGTAAGCTTCAGTACTACCTGAACAAAGTACAGTATTTGGGTCATCAAATCGAAAAACTAAGAGGAAGATGTCACCAGAACGAGTGGAGGCGATCATGAAAGCGAATCAGTCTAGTACGCAGAAAGAGGACAGGATGTTTTTGGGATTGTTTGGCTACTGCGACAATGGATTCCCAATTTCTCCTTGATGGCAAAGCCTTTGCAGATGTTGACCCACAAGGATGTGTGTGAGCCAGTCCCTTGGGATACCTACTGTTTGCTTGCTTTCCTTGAGTTAAGAGAGTGCCTGTGTCAGGCTCCAGCTTTAGGAATACCTGATTACAACAAAGCATTCTCATAATTTTGTAACAAGAGAGAGGGTTGTGCTCTTTCTGTAATCACCCAAACACATGGAGGTGCCCATAGACCAGTGGCAAATTCCTCAGCTATATTGGATCCTGTAGCTTCAGCATTGCCCGGATGTCTCCAATCAGTGGCTGTAGCAGGTATCATTATTGAACGATGTGGGATGGGCAATCCTCTTACTATGTATGTACTGCATTCAGTTAAGCTCCAGATGACTAGGACCAAAAGACAGTTTTTTACGAATAGCAGGTTAACAAGATATAAGCATGTGTTGATTGCTGCTGAGAATGTGACCCTGAAGGGGGCGTGGCCACGGAGGCAACCAAGATGGCCGCCTCTGCTTGAAGCTCCGCTGTCCGGGCGGCCTACACACGACATCCTAAGAGCCTGAGGCATCGTTGACACCGCTCCCTACATCCATCCTACAGCGGCGGCGATTCGCTGCTGATTGATTCCAGACTTGGACTCGGGGGTGCCTGGGAGGAGACGTTACGGCGGAGGAGCGGGCCGCCACCCCACCGGCGGCCGCTCTCCCTGCGCCTGGATCGCGGGTAAGTCCTGTGCTGGGGAGCTGCGCCTGCGGGCCGGGGCCCGCTTGGGAGCCGGGTGCCTGTACTCGTTTTCCCCGGCCATCTGCCTGGGGGCTAGCCCGCGCCGGCTCTGGGGTTCTGGGCCGCGCGCAGCCTTGCAGCCTAGTGCGCGGGCCGGGAACCGGGGGCTGTAGTAGCGGCTACCCCGGACGGGGATCGGGGGGCAGGTCGAGCGCTGGCGACCACGGTTGGGCCCCTGGTCTGGGGCGGGCGGCCTCTGGTTCTGGGCTGCCGCGAGACTAGGCGGCCCGCCTCCCTCCTCCGGTGATGTCCTCCGGTACCCGACAGTAGCACGGAGCGGTGTGGTTCCCGAACTTCTGGCGGTTCCCCGCCACTGGCCGCCATCTTATCTGGTGGTTCCACGGCAGGAGCGGTATTCGCACCGGTGACCGGCTACTAACCATCGCCCTTGCCGACAACACCTCTACTGGAGAGCAGTGCCCGGACACATGGCCAATTGCTGCACGCTGCCTGTCTAACTCCTTGTTGTTGCCGGCATACTTCACTATCACGACCTGCACGACACGGCCCTTCCGGCTCGGACTGCTCCTTTGGCCTACCGCGCCGGACCTCGACTCGTGCCTCCCACCTCCGCTCTTGGCCACTACAGAAAACGGGCTGACCCTCGTCGACCATGGGTAAAAGAGATCCTAACCAGCGTAAACTCAGCTTCGATAAAACCCCCCTGCGGAACGGTGATGCCACTATGGGTGCCTCTTCGGAAGTGGTGCCACCCACCCAATTGGACGCCGCCACTACAATGGTCGCCACCATGATGTCCGAAATGAGGGCTGGGTTTAAGGCGCTGGACAATAGATTTGACACGCTGGAACAAAAGCTTGCAGACATGGGTTCCAAAGTGCAGGTCCATGATCGCCGCTTAGACGTGGCTGAAGCCCGTGTTTCAGACCTGGAAGACTCTGGCACTAAAATGCTGAAACGTCTTGAGAGAGTTGAGAAGCTCTTGAAGGAGGTGGCCATTAAAAATGAGGATTTAGAGGCGCGCGGGAGATGCAACAACATACGCATTTTGGGTGTTGCGGAGTCGACCCCAACAGGCCGGATGGACGTATTTGTGGAAAAACTTCTTATTGACTTGTTCGGAAGGGACCAGTTTACCCAAGGGTTTGTGGTGGAAAGAGCACACCGTTCCTTAGGTCCGCGACCACAACCGGGCCTGCCGCCATGCCCAATCATCGCTCGGATCATGAACTTCAGGGACCGTGATGCAGCCCTGCGGGCCGCTCGAGTAAGGGGCGAACTCCGATGGCAGAGCGACTCCTTGTCATTCTATCCTGACTTTACCGCCATGGTTCAGGAAGCGAGAAGGAAATACACCGGGGTAAAGGCCACACTGCGTAATCTAGGCCTGAAGTACGGCATGTTTTACCCCGCGCGTCTACGGGTGGAAGCGGCAGGCAGGGCCCGCATTTTTGACTCCCCGACGGATGTTCAGGATTTTTGTCGAGCTTACAAGGCTACCGCTTCTCAGACCTCGTCCAATTCCAGAGCTCAGTTGCCGGCGCAGGGAGACACTCAACAAAGCGTGGACTTGTTCACTGATGCTGGGCAGGGCTGACATTTATTCTCCTGATTTTGCTCTCACGCTATCATTGTTCCCGGTGCGTGTTGCTGGCTGTGATTCCCTAGATTGTCTACTCCATCACAGTGATTTGATTGCCCGGATGTCGAAGCGTCGCTGCCCCCCTGGCGATAGTCGAGTTTATTGAGGGCTTTCTTGGTTCTTTTGCTTTTTTTGGACCTTTTGTGGTTTCGACTACATTTATACTTTTGTTATTCATGATGCTATGTCTTTTCTCATTGTTGGGTGGTATGGTCCTCTCTGGGTTTCATGAGAGGTTGGGTGGAGGGTGGGAATAGGCTTTTGTTGGGTTTTGTTTTGATTTAAGGTGTCCCAATGTCTATGCAGTCACTGTTGCGATCATTACCGGTTCATGCTACAGGTCATTCCACCCTGCTTCGCTCCTAGGGCCACGTTAGGATTGCAGTTGGGCCCCTCGGAGCTATCACTCATGACCTGGAATGTTAGGGGTCTGAACAACGACAGAAAATGCAAGCAGGTGCTCAATTATATTGCTAGGCATAAAATCGATATTGTCTTCCTGCAGGAGACCCATCTGACAGCTGATACCGCTACTAGAGTGGCCAGGAGCTGGGGCTCACATCGCTTCTTCGCTAACTACAGCAGGTACTCCCGGGGGGTGGCGATCTGTATCCACAAACGGCTCCCATTTCAACCGCATCATACCATCCTTGACAAAGAAGGCAGATACGTTATAGTTGCAGGAACCCTCATGGGTCATAGGGTCACTCTCGTTGGGATTTATGGCCCGAACACTGACGCCCCCGCTTTCTTCAATGACATACTTGTACACTTGTTACACTTAGACCCTGGCCTACTACTGATGGGTGGGGACTTCAACCTTCTCCTTAATGCACAGAGGGACTGCACAGCTACTACCCCGGACGCACGACCCCCACTCACGCCCAGTCCTTCGTGACATCTGCACACGATTTTCCCTGGTGGACATTGAAGCACTACTACACACCGCTACCCCGCCTATTCTCACTACTCTGGATTCCACGACACCTGGACAAGGATCGATTACTGGCTGTTATCCCCAGAGGTGGTTGGGTGGATGACGGACCTCACTACTCTCCCGCGCACACTGTCCGATCATTCCCCCCGTAGTGCTCAGGTTGGGGATCCCCCTGGAGGGGGGTTATGAAAGGAGATGGCGCTTCCCTGGGAAGGCTTTACAAGACCCGGTTTTTGCAGAGGAACTCCGGGAGGCCATAGTCGAGTACTTTGATTTAAACTCTGGTTCGGTGGACACCCAGGCTGTTCTATGGGAGGGATTTAAGGCCACCATCAGGGGAACTTGCATTACTAAACACACTGGAATGCTTTGTGAAGTCAGATCTGCCCTCACACGGATAGAGCGCGATATCGCGGCACTAGATGCGGCACAACTGCTGCGTCACACTGAAGACCAGGAGCGCAAGCGCTTACAATTAATGGTGAACTTCCGAGAAAGGGCTGAGCGTGAGCTCCGCTTTCTGTCCAGATCGTATACGGCCAGACAATACGGGGAAGGGGATAGACCCGGCAAACTCCTAGCACACCTACTTTGTCCCCCCGCTCCTCCTCCTACATCACTGAGCTTAGGGGACCGACGAGGGTCATGGTTCACACCACACCTAAGATCTGTGACGCATTCCTGTCCTACTACACCAGCCTCTACACCTCCACCCTGGCTGACGATGCCGCTGAGAGAGGGGATTATCTGAATGAGATTGCCATGGTATTTTTGGAGAGATGGATGATTGATTTCTTGACAGACCCCATAACAGCAGAGGGCGTTGAAGAGGCTATAGACTCTATGAAGAGCTCATCGGCCCCTGGGCTGGATGGGTTTCAGCTGACTTTTACAAGGCCTACAAAGACCTCATAGTTCCCCAATTGGTAGAGATGTATGCTGAGGCGCGTGAAACCGGTCGCCTACCCCCAACTCTTAGGGAAGCAGTCATTGTGTTGTTACCTAAGCCAGGCAAAGATCCCACGCTTTGTGAATCCTACCGGCCCCTGTCCCTTTTGAATCTTGACTATAGAATCCTTGCGAAGGGCCTTGCCATGCGCCTCTCCCTCACCTCGCCTCTCACCTGCCCAGTCGGGCTTTATCCCTCACCGCTCCACTTCCCTCAACCTCCGCACCCTGTTTTCCGTCCTGCACCGGGTGGACCCCGACACGCCGGCTGCGGCGATTTTGTTAAATGCCGAGAAGGTGTTTGACTCCCTAGAGTGGCCTATTCTGATGTCTGTAATGCGCCGCATGGGCATCCCGGAGTGCCTGGTCAACACTGTCGAATTGTTGTATACCCTACCCGTCGCCCGCCTCCGACTCAATGGGACCCTCACCGCCCATTTCCGGCTGGCGCGCGGTACCAGGCAGGGCTGCCCTCTATCTCCCCTATTGTACATTCTAGCAATGGACCCACTGGTCCGTCAATTCCAGGAGAGGCACTTACATCGTGGCCTCCAATTCCGCACGGGCCCACTCTTGGTATCGCTATATGCGGACGACACCATACTGTATGTCAGACACCCGCAAACCAACCTGAAGCCCTTACTTCTAGAAACTACCAGATTTGGCAAACACTCTGGTCTCCGTATTAACTGGCACAAGTCGGTCGTATTTCCACTCACGCCCAGCACTAACGAATGGTCCAGTTCCTTCCCCCTTGCGTGGTGCTGCGACTCAGTGAAATACTTAGGTGTCCATATACATTTGGAGACGGACGCCATACTTCGACTGAATTACGGCACCGCACTGACGGCCCTGGAGGGGCAAATTGAACGTTGGAATAGATTCCCACTGTCCATGGCGGGGCGGGTCGCTATTATCAAAATGAATGTCTTGCCTTGGTTTCTGTACCTATTCAACAATATAGCTATACCCCTCACTAAGACTTTTTTCACGCAACTGCGCTCCCTGCTTCTGACACTGGTGTGGGGCGGCAAGACCCCGCGGGTGGCATGGAGGGTGCTCACTCTCCCATACGACGGGGGTGGGATGGGCGTCCCTGACTTTTACCTTTACTTTCTGGTGGCGCAGTGCTCGTATGCACATACATGGTTTCACCCTGACGCCAAGGTCTCGTATCTCAAACTAGAGGCCGACTTGGTATTGCCGGGTTCTTTGTCCACCACACTCCAGTCGGGCTTCCCGAGGGATCCTAAAGACATCCAAACAGTTTCGTCTATGTGCTGGGCGTGGGGGAGACTGCGCCGATTGGTTGACCTCCCACAATTATATTCCCAGGCCCTTCCACTGCCAAACGCCACTTGGCTCCCGATTACTGGGGAATCGGTGGTGCGCCGCACGTTATCCAAGTTCAATGTAGACACGATTGGAGATCTGTTTCCACAAGGGCAGCCCTTCACGCTGACATAGGATCCCAGATTTACTGAAATGTCGTTCATGGACTCTTTTGTCCTCACCAGACTTCGATCCCTGCTGCGCGCTTCCTTCCCAACGTTTCCCTTCCCCCGGAGGAGATGACACCCCTCACTTTTATCATTCAGCACCCTGCTAGCACCCACCTGGTTTCCAAACTTTACCGTATGTGCAGTAATCTCCTTCCCTCCTAGGATCAGGTTGTCCGTGCTGTTTGGGAGGCCGATTTGGGTCACTCTATTTCCGATGACCAATGGCTGTGGTGCTGCAAAGCGACCAAAAACGTATCCATAAATAGCAAACACAAGCTCTTACATTTCAAATTCCTGCGTAGGTTGTACTTCACACCAGCACGACTCCACAGAATAGACTCCTCACGTTCTCATAACTGTCCCAAATGCGGTGGCCAATTCGCGGATTTTGCTCACCTTTCTTGGACCTGTCCTAAGCTGCATGACTACTGGTCCCAAGTGCACACTACCCTTGGTTCCATACTGCATTTAACCCTGACCCCAATACCCGAGATCGCCCTGCTGGGTTATGTGGCAGAGTTTCCCAGGGCGGTGCGTAGAATTGAGGCGCTCAGCTTTCATCTGGCAAAACGAGAAGCGGCACTGAGATGGTGCGACCACCGTCCCCCTCTACACAGCTCCTGGCTCAGAAGCATGGCACACTGCAACCTCAACAGCACGGAATACTCAGAAATGGGCCCCTCGACATCCAGACCGATTGACATTTGGGGCCCATATGTGCGTACATTGCTAGTACCATCGAGAGCACTCAAACTACGCCTACTCCTGAGCAGGTTCTGGAGGGTATTGGTTGAAGTGTATTACTGGCCGTTTTCGCGGCCCGTTTGCTACCTACACAGTTGATAGCTGCGTTCCTGTCCCCTCCCTTTTCCCTTTTCATTTCTGATTGACTGCCTTGTTGAATGGGCTACTGCATTGCGTATACACACAGCTGGTGGCGCGGGGTGGGTCCGCTGCCCTGGGGGCTCACAGTGGATGTTGTCCCCTGACAGGGGTCGCTCTTCTTATGATGGCTTTACAGGTTGAGCATAATTGGACAATGCTACTATCGAACTATGAGACTGTAACAACACCTTTTGAATCATCATTTCATGCTACATTGCCTTGTTTTTCTTTTTTGGTTTTTTATTTCTGGGAAAATGTGACTATTTTATCAATATGTTCCTTCATTGCACTCCTGAAAATGAAAAAGTTCATCTGTGACGATACACCACATCTGTATTGCACACGGTACACAATGCGGGGCATACACTGCTACCAAACGCCACCTGGCCTCCAGGCTGTCGGTAACAAGGTTGTGTCAATCCACCACGCATCTCCTCGATGCCCGCTTTCTTTTGCCGCCGGCCTCCGGGTTGTAGGCACAAACGGTAGTGTACTGTATGAAACGTATAATAAACAGTTGAACACAAAAAAAAAAAAAAAAAGAGAATGTGACCCTGAAACATTGTTCTGTGTTAAATTCTGCTACCTTGTTACCTGTTCCAAATGCTGGTAGGGAAAATTGTGAAGACCACAACTGTTTGGATGTTGCACAGTATTGCACCAAGCCGAAACAATGTCGATGAGCCATTGTCTGATTCAGATTAGGTCCCTTTTGTTGAAGGTTCATGCCTAAGAGACACAGAATGTAATTTGAGAACAGCGATTGCTGTCTGTACCATCTCTGGAGTGGCGGAAGCTGCTTGTTTACAGAGAGTATACTCCGCACAGTCAACTGATATCATTGCCCTGACATGTGCATTTCAAATTTCGGAACAAATCTGAGTCACCATGTATACCGATAGCTAGTACGGTTTCGGTGTAGATCATGACTTCTGACAGCTATGGTCACAGATAGGGTTCTTAACGTCATCAGGTTCTCCAATTTGTAACGGAGAGTATGTGAGGCAACTGCTTGAAGCATTACAAATTCCAAGGGAAGTGGCCATTAAGTGCTCAGCTCATGGAAGAGGAGACAACTTTGTTACAATAGGGAACATATATGAAGACCAAATTGTTCATTTCTGTGCAACACATGCATGTATTTTCAATGGGGAATATATTGGCAAGAGTACAGAAAAGACTGAACTCAGCAAGAAGTTAGCTGTTGCAGACACTTGGGATGAAGTCAGGAGTTTGCAAAGGGATGCCACAGACCAGGAACAAGCAGGTTGGATCAATGCAGGTTGTGAGAAAGGAGAAAAAGACAATATGGGTTTCAGTTGTGGGAGGGCAGTGTTGCCTGATTGTCTGTTAAACCCAATAGCAAATTCACGGAGCAGCTCATACAGGAAAAGACGCAATGGTGAGATTGTTCAGACAGACTTGGTTCAATCAAAGGTTTTGCATGGTTGCAGAAGCACTATGTCATCGGTGAATTATGTGGCAACAAATAAATGCTGGGGAAAAGACTGTTGTTGCTTTTTGAGACGCATTGGCAGATCGAAAGGTCCCTTCAATTGGACTCAAATGGATTTTGTTGAGATGCCTCTGTGTAGTGGGTTGAGATACATCTTGGAGGTTGTGTGAATCTTTTATCGATGGGTGGAGGCATATCCAACTAGAAGTTGTGACAGTTTCACACAGAACTCATTCTTAGATTCAGATTTCCATCTACATTGGAGTTGGATAGAGGAACATACTTTCCTAAAAAAGTCATGTAGTTGTTGTGTACCGCCTTGAGTGTGGTTCAAAGACTGTATTGTAGTTACAAGCCAGAGTCATCTGGCATGGTGGAGCAGATTGACGGAACTTTAAAGGCGAGGCTGACTAATGCGTGTGCTTTAACTTCTTTAAAATGGCCTGATGGATTGCTTTTGGTTTTAATGAGTTTGCACTATCATTCCTGACAGGAGAACTGGGCTATCATCACATGATATCTTAATGGGAAGAGCAACGTGCTTGCCTGCTTTGCCTGCAACCGCATTGATTAATATCACAGATGACTTGATCCTTGACTACTGTAAATGATTTCCTGTTGTGTTCATTCTGTGTCTCATCATGTTGAAGCTGCTACTGCACAGACTTCAAAGGACCTCTGCCACAACCTGAGCCCAGGGGATTGGGTGCTCATCACAAAGCAAGTGAGGAAAAATGGTCTTGACTCTTGATGGTGTGGGCCAAATCAAGTGATGCTGGTGAAGAGTACTGCTGTGAAGTGTGGAGGAGTACCAAACTGGGTTCACGCTTCCCATACCTGACGAGTTACAGGTCCCTCTGATGACACAGCTCCTCTCCCAGAAGTAGTTCCAGCTGTGACCGAGAGGTAACTGGACATGGTAAGCCAAGCTGTGGAGGTTTGTGAAGAGACTGGAGAGCCACCAGATCAGGCTGAAGGGGGTCAAGCTAAAGCAGACCCTGGTATAGACCCTGAGGGAGATGGTAACATTGCGAGTAGTATAGAGTCGGACTCAGCAGAGGAGACTGGTGTGGAAATTGGTCATGTGCAGTTAAGGAAGAAAGATGCTGCAGATGAGATGTGGCCTGTGAGACAGAGAAAGATGAATTTGAGACTGGCATCTGAAAGAGAACTTGCACCGATAAGTGAATCTTCAGAGTCGGATTTGAGTGAACCAGAGCAAGCCACAGAAAGTGCTAGGAGGTCCAGAAGAGGTTGAGTACTGTGTCAGATATATTTATCTCCCAAATGGACTAATCTGATTACAAATGCCAAGGAGAATGAGGGCCAAAATTTCAATACTGCTTGTCAAGATCTTATTGAGAATTCCTGGAATTGAGGCTAATAAACTTTTGTCATTGACTGTACCTTTTCCATCAAAGCTGAGTGGCTTATGGACTCTGAGTCTGGGAGATATTGAATTCCCAAGCTTCGGAGCTCCACAATCTCCTCAAGAGATTGCAGCACTGAGAGCTGAATTGCTACAACAAGTCATTGAGGAGATTCGGCTCTGATCTCATAAGGGATGTAAATTGAACGTTTTGAACTGTAAATAAGTTGCTTGAAAGAAGATAACCTAGGGCCGAGTGGAAGAGAGAATACAACAATAGGGACCTCCATCTAGAAGAAGGAAGAGGGCTAGGGAAGTCTTCCAAGCTGTGTATATATTGTGTAAAAACAGCTTAAACATCTTTCAGAGATTCAAAGAATGTGCTGAAAGAGTTTGTTACACATGAATAAGAGGTGGAAAAAGGACAATTGCTGTTAATCCTCTTACGGCTGCAATTCGAGCCACTTTTAAAATGGAGTCTGGAAATTTGAATCATAGGCACAGATGTATTATGGGTACACTCATTGTAGGAGTAATCATAGCAATAGCTTTAGTCTTCACCGAGTCCATTGTAGATGCACAAAAGGTTGAGGAACATGGAATGGGGGTAAATGGGACATCCACACCAACCATTGCTGCTTCAAAGGAGGGTACATTAGGATCTGAAAAAGGCTTAATAGAGCAAACTAGTCGTTTTCTTCATGTAGATTTGGCTAAAGGTTATTATACTCTGTACGCTTATGCTGAATTGCTTTATGAATACGTCAACACCATGAAATTGAGAGATTAGTATACGTGTATGCAATTGCCTGCCGGATGAGGAGGGGATTAGATACCACACTTACCCTTGACATATGGAAGTAATTGTAGTTTGCTCCTTAGCATGTTTTATGTGAAAGGTCACTACGAGAACTATTTCTCAAATGATGATGTAGTACTCTCAGAAGTACACCCAGGAGACAGCTTAATGCCTCCGCACTACTGGGAGAGGTGCACAGGAAGGGAAATTCTCCTTTCTTAAGAAGACCCCTCACTCACCAACTTAGTTGGTGACATGCTTTATCATTGGGGTCCCACCCCAATAGCGGAGTGCTACCCGGGTGTACTACGACACCTGATTACAGTGGAGCAGGTTATTTTTTGTTGTGCAAGTCAGTGAAAGGTGGTTAAAAAATTGGCCAGATATAGCTCACTAACATTTTTTATTCTAGAGCAAATAGACAATATTTAAAATGTAGGTAATATGCCGTTCTTGGTTAAATTGACATTTGGTTTCTTTATAGTAAACAAATGTCCATAGCAAGTGCATGAAAAGGTCTACATGTTTCAACCTGAGGATGATAGTACCAAGTTTTCGTCAGGACCAGTGAACGTGACCAAGGCAGTATACACTCGCTAAGGTGTACCCTGCCCTTGATCACTATAACCTAACCATGTACTCACGGTCAGGCGTCCTTTCGTCCAATCGTCAAAAGGAGAACTTCTGAAAAGACAAAAATATAATCACAAGCAAACAAAATACATAGCTGTAATGTAGTGTCTAGAAGGTTAAGTGCTCATTCAGCTCCAATTGTGTGTATAAAGAATGAGAGAAATACACACCTCACGAAGTGTGCCTCATAATGTAAGAAGCAGTAAATGGTAGTATTCACACAATCACTTGAGTGACAAAATCAGTCACTAAGGAATAAAATACACCCACTGCTAGCATTTAATGTGGTGGGTGTCTGTGCACTCAGTGACGCTGTAAAGTGCATATGCATTGATGCATTAATTAACAAACGGGGATATCAATAGAACCTGTGGGTATGTGTTTCAACACCACTTTCATCATTCATTCGAAGTGGGTGTCTACGCTCTCATTCAAATAAGTGAGGGTGCAAGAACAAATGCATGCATGTCGGATATGAGAGGGTTGTGCTCATGGTGCCTAGGTTCATAGTTGGAGGAAAAAGGTTGCTTACTAAAGACGCGATGTTGTGTGCCTCATGGTAGTCAGGGTCGTGGTGCTTGCTCAGTTTCACGATCTAAATAAACGAGCATAACAAGTAAAATGGAATAACAAGCTTATGTGGCGAGTATTTTAAAAGGGATTTACTGCGGAGCCCACCAGCATCATGTTAGTGTACTTACTGTGTAGCCAGGCACCAGCTGTTGCGCCTAGCATAAGGACCCGCCGCAGCTCCCCCAGGATCTCCGCAGCGGAGCGTACTCGCTGGTTAAGTGTGAGGCACTTCCGGGTGCCCGAACAGGGGGCGGGGTGACGTGGTCACATGACCAACGTCAGCAGGCTGAGTGGGGCGTGGTACGAGTGTTCCAAGGGGTAGAATAGGACTAACGGTCTTTTGTGCGTCCGTCTCTAAGAAATTAAAAAACAATAAAGCATTGGATAAACAAACTCCTACACAGCCCAGTGCATATGTGAAGCCTGGATGAGGTATGCAATTAATATAAAAATGGCCAGTCCCTGCATGGTGACAGATGACTGCCCACAATCAAATGAAAGCTGCACACAACTCGGTCAAAACTGGGGTAGAACTGGAGATTGTTAACAGAAACTGCTCAATACCGCTATATGTCATACATGCATCTTTGGACAGAAGTGTGGCCTGAGTCTTTGGAGTGTGATGTTTGTATTGGTAATAGATATAATTTTGCACAACCCCTAACATGTATTCACTGTTGTCTCTGTGACTATTAAGGTGACGAGGTGCGACTCCAGGGATCAACAGGCTGGATTGGATTTCATTTGGAGTGTGATGTTTGTATTGGAAATGGATATAATATTGCACAACCCCCTATTGTGTATTCATTGTTGTCTCTATGTGAATATTAAGGTGACAAGGTGCGGCTCTAGGGGTCAACAGGCCGAATAGGATTTCATTTAGGTAAGACTGAGTTCCACTGAATATTTTCATTTAATCCCTTATTGTGGGTGGATAACCTATAAATCCACCGTTGTTTCTTTTCAAACAGGCGTTGTTGAATCCTTGTTCCTGTTTTTATCTGTTCGATAATGGTCCATCTCATGTCATTGGTTGTGTGAATTTTTTTAGGTGAAAGTGCTCACTGAATTTAGTTGTAGTTCTTTTGCACCTGATTGTGCTGCGGTGCTCACATATTCTCTGTTTAACTTTTCTGCAGGTCATACCCACATACTGTAGGTTACAAGGGCACTTTATCAAGTAGACATCATTGGTGCTGTTACTGCTTTTGTGAGCTTGTTGACTCCCTGGTTCAATTGCTAGTGTTTTTGTATGGCAGGTCAAGTGGCAAACACTACAATTGCCACACTGACAGTGCCCTACGATGTTCGGTAGACCCCATGCGTTCAGTACAGTTGGTGTTGTTCCTTGCCTGGTTTCCTTAGGGCGTGTGTTCACTAGGGAGTCCTTAAAACTCCTTGCTTAATTGAAGGAGAATAATGGTTTCTCCCAATGTAGATTGCCTGTATTGATAATGGACCAGTGTTTGTTGATAGATCTGGTCATTTGATTGGAGGCTGTACTATATGTCATTACACATGTAAGTGAATTTCCTCATCCTTCTGTATTTTGTCCTCCCTAGGTTGGTTGTGTGCTTTTTTGGGGCATTTGTTGAGGATTTTTTGGGGTTAACCTCTGTCTAAAAGTTTTTTAGTGAGGTCTGTTGCTTCACTGCGGTAATCTGTGATTTTACTACAATTACGACTCAATCTCAAATATTGTCCATAGGGCAAATTCTCCCTGAGAGGTCTCGGATGAAAACTCTTGAATCTGAGTAGGTTGTTCTTTGCACTGGGTTTGTGGTGTGTTTCGGTCTCTAGACGGCCATTTTCCTTGGTGATTACCACATCAAGGAATATCATTGTATCAGGGTCCATAATATGAGTGAACCTCAAGTTTTGATCACAGGTGTTGATCCATACGATGAAGTGTGCTAAGGTCTCGATCACTCGCTGAAAGATGGCAAGGACGTCGTCGATGTACCTTTTCCAAAAGGCAATGTTGGAGGAGAAGGGATTCTTTTCCATCAGTTTGAATCTTTTTTCAAACTCAAAGACATATAATCCTGCCACGCTAGGAGCGAATGTGCTCCCCATCGAAGTGCACTCCATCTGGAGATAGAGGGCTCCCTCGAACTGAAAGTAATTTCTCTTCAAGGCCAGCCTGGCCCATTCCAGGATGAAGCCCTTAGGTGTCCTATGTGTCCAGGTTGTTTCGTTCAGGACGTTCTTCACAACTTCCAGGGTGTCCTCCTGTCGGATGCTGGTGTAAAGGTTTTCTATGTCCAAGCTCACCAGAATTGTGCTTTCATCCACTGTGATGTCCTTTGAGTAGTTTCAGGAGACAATTTGTATCCTGTAGGTAGGTAGTGGTGTTCTATACCAGAGTTTTTAGACAGAAGTCACAAAAACCTGACAAAGGTTCTAGTAGAGAACCTATACCCGACACAATGGGCCTGCCCGGTGAGGGGCTCTTGTTCTTATGCATTTTGGGCAAGGTATAAAAAGGTATAAAAATATGGAATTTTCCCCTCACTGTTGCAAAGAAAAATCCTGCTTAGAGATGTGCCCCCATTGATTCTGCGCTCTCATATCTGGCATGCATGCATTTGTTCTTGCGCCCTCACCGATTTGAATGAGAGCATAGACACCCACTTCGAATGAATGATGAAAGTGGTGTTGAAATACATACCCCGGGCTCTAATGATATCCCCGTGTGTTAATTGATGCATCAATGTATATGCACTTTACAGCGTCACTAAGTGCACAGACACCCACCACATTGAATGCTAGCAGTGGGTGTATTTTATTCCTTAGTGACTGATTTTGTCACTCAAGTGATTGTGTGAATACTACCATTTACTGCCTCCTACATGTGTAATAACATATAGTACAGCTTCCAATCAAATGACCAGATCTATCAACAAACACTGGTCCATTATCAATACAGGCAATCTACATTGAGAGACACCATTATTCTCCTTCAAGAAAGCAAGGAGTTTGAAGGACTCCCTAGTGAACACACGCCCCAAGGAAACCAGGCAAGGAACTACACCAACTGCACTGAATGCATGGGGTCTACCGAACATCATTGGGCACTATCAGTGTGGCAACTGTAGTGTTTGCCACTTGACCAACAATACTAAAACACTAGCACTTGAATAAGGGAAAGTGTGGAGTCAATGAGCTCACACAAATTGTAACCGCACCAACGTTGTCTACTTGATAAAGTGTCCTTGAAACCTCCATAAACAGAGAGATAGGCAGTAAGGGATAAAAGCTGCACCACCTTGCTATACACAAATTGTAAATGTACTTCTAAGTTACGGTTGCCCACCTCACTGGTCCACTGCCTCAGGACCACACAAATATAATACACTTAAAATGCACACAGAGAGGCAACACAAATATTACAAAAATGAACAAATGCACAGTGGGCGAATCAATCCAGACTCTTCAGTGATGTAAGATATATCCTTTTTAATGGCGTAAGTTTTCTGTTGGATGTTCGAAGGCTGGTGGTAGGTCGAGAGGCGCCGCCGAATACGAAGTAACTCTTAATTCTTGGAGTGTCACCTATCATAGTGAACACGAGAAATTTGAACTTGGATTTCACCACATAGTCTGAGGATTTCATGTGTTTTAAGCAACTGTGGACTAATTAAGTGTGGATAAATTGATCACTATTGGCAACTGAAGAAATGTTATGCATTGGTGCAAAGTGTAAGATATAGTGATTGTTTTACGTCAGTGACCACTATAAGATTGGAGGATTCTGATTATTGCCCTGAGGAAGCCCCATCGAGGCGAAACGCGTTGGCTGTATTTTGGCTGCTTTGTCCGATCATTTTACACCAGTAAAAAGGATATACCTCAAATCACTGAAAAGTACGGATTGATTCACCCACTGTGCATCTGTGCATTGTTGTAATATTTGTGTTGCCTCTCTGTGTCCATTTTAAGTGTCCTTGTAACCTACAGTATGTGGGTATGACCTGCAGAAAAGTTAAACAGATAACATGTGAGCACGGCAGCACAATCAGGTGCAAAAGAACTACAACTAAACTCACTGAGCATTTTCTCCCCAAAAAATAACACACCCAACGACATGAGATGGACCATTATCGAACAGATAAAAACGGGAACAAGGATTCAACAACGCCTGTTTGAATAGGAACAACAGTGGATTTATAGGTTATCCACCCACAAAGAGGGATTAAATGAAAATATCCTGTGGGACTCAGTCCTACATAAATGAAATCCTATTTGGCCTGTTGACCCCTAGAGTCGCACCTTGTCACCTTAATATTCACAAAGAGACAACAGTGAATATATGTTATGGGGTTTTGCAATATTAAATCTATTACCAATACAAACATCACACTCAAAAGACTCAGGCCGCGCTTCTGTTCAAAGATGAATGTATGACACATAGCGGTATTGAGCCGTTTCTGTGAACAACCTCCAGTTCTACCCCAGTTTTCCCCGAGTTGTGTGCAACTTTCATTCGATTGTGGGCAGTCATCTGTCACCATGCAGGGACTGGCCATTTTATATTAATTGCATACCTCCAGCAGGCTTCCCACACGCACTGGGCTGGGTAGGGGTTCTTTTATCCAATAGCTTTATTCTTCCTTAACTTCTTAGAGACGGACGCACAAAAGACCGACAGTCCTGTTCCACCCCAGGAAACACTCGTACCATGCCCCACTCAGCGTGCTGACATTGGTCATGTGACCACACCACCACACCTCCTGATCGCACACCCAGAAGCGTCTCACACTTAACCAGTGAGGCGCTCCGCTGCAGTGATCCTCGTGGAGCTGCAGCGGGTCTTTAGGGAAGGCGCTGCAGCCGGTGACTGGCTCCACACAGTAAGTGCACTAACCTGATGTGGGTGGGCTCCGCAGTAATCCCCTTTTAAAATATTTGCCACATAAGTTTGTTATTTCGTTTTACTCATTAGGCTCGTTTATTTTGATTGTGAAACTGAGCAAGCACCACGACCCCGACTCCCAAGAGGCACGCAACATCGCGTCTTTAGTAAGCAACCTTTTTCCTTCAACTATGATCCTAGGCACCATGAGCACAACGCTCTCATATCTGGCATGCATGCATTTGTTCTTGCACCCTCACCGATTTGAATGAGAGCGTAGACACCCACTTCGAATGAATGATGAAAGTGGTGTTATAATACATACACAGGGGCTCTATTGATATCCTGTGTGTTAATTGATGCATCGATGCATATGCACTTTACGGTGTCACTGAGTGCACAGACATCCACCACATTGAATGCTAGCAGTGGGTGTATTTTATTCCTTAGTGACTGATTTTGTCACTCGAGTGATTGTGTGTTTATTACCATTTACTGCCTCTTACATTATGGAGGCACACTTCGTGATGTATGTATTTCTCACGCTCTTTATACACATAATTGTGAATTGAATGAGCACTTAACCGTCTATAGACTAGACTAGATTGTGTTTGCTTGTGATTATATGTTTGTCTTTTCAGAATTTCTCCTTTCGACGAATTGGATGAAAGGACGCCTGACCATGTGTACATGGTTAGGTTATAGTGATCAAGGACAAGGTACACCTTAGCGAGTGTATACCGCCCGGGTCACGTTCACTGGTCTTTACGAAAACCTGATACTATCATCTTCAGGTTGAAACATGTAGACCTTTTTTATGCACTTTTTATGCACATTTTTTCACTATAAAATTACCGAAGGTCAATTTAACCAAGAACGTCATCTTACCATCATTTTTAATATTGTCCAGTTGCTCCAGAATAAAATATTTTAGTGAGTGAATTCTGGCCAATTTTAAACCACCTTTCACTGACTTGCACAACAAAAAAAAACCTGCTCCACTGTAATCAGGTGTTGTAGCACACCTGGATAGCACTTGGCTATTCGGTGGGACCCCAATGATGAAGCATCTCCCCAACTAGGTTGGTGAGTGAGGGGTCTTCTTAAGAAAGGAGAATTTCCCTTCCTGTGCACCTCTCCCAGTACTGCAGAGGCATTGAGCTGTCCCCTAGGTGTACTCCTCCCACTGTTTGTTTACTTTGTCTAAAGGGGGATAGGGAGTATTCACTTCCAATTCGTGAAAATCCCTTTCTATCTCCTGTGTTTTTTGTGTACTCTCTGAAATACCTGTTTATAAACATCTGAACAAATACGATTATTATAAGCAGGAAGAGAGAATGCGAAAATGCTTCACAGCCACCTTAACACTAGACACCACTTACGTGCATAGACATAACCAGAACTGCATATTAACAGACATAGAAAAGGCATTTGTAGATCAAGTAGAAGATAGACATAGGGGATTAGTTGATAAGTTTAACAATCAGGATAGTAAGTTTGAGTGGACCAAGGAGGAGTTAGCTCAAAGGCTAAAGCAAGTTATAGTCCTATAGCTTTAGATTGAGAAGAACGATGCAAGCTTTGCATTCGTCAAGTTCAGAGTCCTTACAACCCTGTATTAGTGAGACAGAGTGTGTGGGACCTTATCTTTCTAGTCAATGGTCCTTGGAAGACGTTTCTGTAAGAGTCACTACAAATGGTGCCAGGACTTCATCTGGCCCGAGCCAGAGAGTACAGCCCAGGTGCAGGGAATACCATCAAAGCCGGAGATTCTGGCCTGACTGCAGACGCAAAGATGCGACTCGTAAACGACCTCTGTTAATACCAAAAGTCATAAGTTAGACTTTTGTCTCAGATTGCCTTTGTGAATTGGGCCCAATGATTTTACAGCTATTATTCTGGTTGTAATATAGGGTGGTGTGTTGGACGGTACAGGTGTGTTAGAGGGTGCAACGTTTAACTTGTAAATTACTTAAATGGAGCAATGATCTACTCATACTTTCTCAATCCAGTTAATGAAGCAAACAGTTGCATGGGAAGCATGCTTCAGGAGCCTCAGGTGGAAGTCAATGTGGAATCTGAAGGACTTAGAATTGTCTAACAGTTGTGGAGTGAATCATTCACATTTCTTTGCTGAGCGCCAATTTTGAAGTTGTGCTTCTCTGTGGTACTTGGCTGGAATGAATCTTTGTTTTCAATGTATTGAGGATCAAAGAGACCTTTGATGTTCAAACTTTGTGGGAAAGCAGTGTTTCAGACAACTTGAGTTGTTAATAGAAAAGAATCTAAAATGGAACTGAATCTCTTGCTTGTGTTGGTGAACCTCCATGTTTTGCGTAGCAGAAATTCCAGCCAGAGATTAAAGATGGCCGGTGAAAGTAGGGTGGCTTAGGTAGACCAGTGATCGCATGGATACTCTCACATCTTGAGCAATTCATCCAGATGAGTTCACATGTGTTGCTCAGGAAGGAAGTTATTCACTGTGAGAAGATGTCATGGAAGCACATTCATGTGGAAAGAGCGTTCAGCAGGGCAGTATATTTTCAAATGTGCCAGTGAGATCTAGGAAGATGAATTGACAAAGGAAGCCAGTACTGGTGCTCTGGTAGACACTGTGACAAACTTGAATACTTGCTTTCTCTATGCTACATTTTGGTGTGAATCCTGACCAATAACCTTGGGTGAGAGAGCACTGGTATTAAAATTAAAAGATAACATTCAATAAGACAAACACAAAGAATCAAACACATGAGTTAAAAGATTCAAAAGATATAATCATGTTAAAGCCCCCGGAAAGAAAATCAGGCGAAAAGAGTGTAAAACAATTCAATGTGTCTTGGGAGAAAATCCCAACAAGCACAGCCACTGGCATAAGTTGCAAGGGTCAAAGTAAGTCTGGTACATTATTAGACAAAAAATATTTCAGTTCCTTCAAAATAGGGCATGTTGAGCTAGCAGATTTTGACAGTCAAGAAGATGTGAAATAGAGATGCAGAAGGCTTTAGTTTTCTGGGACCATGTCTCATAGGCAGCTCAAATTACTGTTCAAGCATGTCAAACATTCTTGGTCAAAGAGATTGAAATTCCAAGTAGAATTAAGAGCAGCTGTTGGCTCAATGAGCCAAACTATGATGTACAAACAGGTAAGACTATGTTGAAGGGAGAGTGGAATACAAGCCATCACAGCCTATTGCTCCAGCTCAAAGATTTAAACTTGATGCTCAAATATGGCAACGCATTGGTTTCAAAATACCAACTTCACTCTTACTGAGGTCACTACTCTTTGCTGGATCAAAGCAAACAATTTGCATGTTGCTTCAAATGTAGTGGTCATTCAAAACAGCACAGGTGGTTTTATCAACCCCAATTTGGAGGGGTTTTCTGTGCTTGGTAGTGCTTTTGCTATTGAACGACCACAAACGTTTTTTGTTCTGCTCTCTGCTCCCACACTCAGGCTGTCTGCACTATCACGCTGCCCCTACAAACCTGACCCTCAGGTACTATAAAAGCATTGCTTGGCAAAGTGACAATGACTGCTACACTATATTTCAAATCAGAAAGAGAAGCACTACCAAAAGCACCAATTTGCTAGACTGTGGGCAGTGACTGTGCTTCTGAAGAACTGTGGCCTTTTGTTATGATTTTTTCGGGCTCAGGATAATACCACCATCCTGATGCTTATTGTTATACCTTCAACAGACTCAACTGCTTTCTCATGTTACCTATTGCAGAGGAGGAAGTGTTAAATTTAGAAAAGTACATAATTTGCTTGGTTTCTAGATCACAGGACAACAAAGTTTTATTTGTTTAATACTGGTTCCTAAGAATTATGCGTCATCTCTGAAATTTTGCAGGAATGTTGTTTATTAAAGTTGATTTTTAACCTTTAAATCGTGGTTTTAGATGTAGGGTTGCTCTCTCACAAATATGTGAATGACACAAAATTACTTTTCAGAATCTCCAAATATCTGGAGCAAGATTTAAAAAGCATCCTAACTGTATTTGCCAGCAATCATAATTGGACAAATCAAAACTTTCTTCAAGAGAAACAAAAAGTGAAGCAAGAGTGGGATGCTTGAATTAATCTCATCCAATGAAAATTAGTCTGGGCCAAATTTCTGCTCTATGTTTTTATGCCATCTATTTAGACAGGAATATCCCTTACAAGATAAACTGATGTGTAACCCTGACTTTAGCACCTAACTGTATGTGAAACTGATATCCCAACTTTTTGTTTTGGTCCTGGCTTAATGATAAATTAGTGTTTGAATGCAGAAGGCTAGGATTGACCCTAATAAAGCAAGATCTAGAACCTGTTCTGTGACCTGGAAGAGTGCACATAGTGTGTCCACATAATGGGCATTGGAACACTGTCTAAGCCTTGAATTAATTACATAAAACAGTGTTGATAGTGTACTGAGTTTTTGTTAATCAGTAGTGTGACCAGACCTTTTTCTCTCTGTGTCCAGGAGAAGAGAGCCTACAACCCCTGCCCACAACTCCTCTCATGTAAATGTCCGCTGTTATATGAACCATAGACCCTTACGCTGACATTCCAAGTGTGTGTATGATCAGTAAGTGTGTAGCACATATGTGGTAGAAGGACTTTTTGTGTGGCCTGAGTATGAGTACTGAGACCAGTGGGCTCCATTTTGGATGGCTCATGGGTTAGCATCGTACAATATGGAAGGTGGCACAGCTTCTCCAGAGACTGGAAGCAAGTATATTGATTGCATTCCAATGCTGAAGGGTGAAGATCCAGACACTGAAGTGAGGGAGGATGCAGTCAGAAATTCTGTGGTGATTGTTTTAGCAAAAAGCTGCTGATTAGTTATTTCTGAGCACTGACATTTCAATAAAAGTTAGAGGTGTGGAGTGGGGCTGCAGTTTCTGTTGTTAAGGAGTATATTTCTAGGCAGAGCATGGCCTTTTTTCTCTCCCTTTGCTGCCTCAGGTTTGCTGAGGACAGTCAGGTGAAGAGATCTCGCACAAAGAGAATCATCATAGACCGGTTCTGAAACCTCAGACAGTGGAGCCACACCTATGTCTGTAAAAGGGGTGTGTACAAAATATAGAAAAGAAATATTGACAGGTAAGTCTAGATTTTCTATACCTAACTCCACACATATATATATACATAAATATATATTCACTGAAAAAAACACAGGTTTCAGGGGTGTTCTAGTTAGTTGGGCATTTCACTCGTACAAAACCATTGAAATTCCCCCGTTATAGTTAGTTGTACTAACTATAACTCATGCACCCTCAATCCATTGCTGATGATGTCACATATTACATCATTCATGACATGGTCAGTGACATCACTGATGACATCACTGATGACATCTCGAATGACATCACTGACGACATAATCCAGTGAATGTGGTTTGCTTCGATATTTAAATAAGTATTATATATATATAGCAATCTGCCTTGAAGACTGAGTGGATGTATACGTGTCTGAATGGAGGATTTAGTAGCAATGTGATTGACTGTCTAAGTGATGAATTTAAAGTGTCTCACTAAATATATGAGATCGTGATTAAACTTTGTGAATATCTGTATTACTCTATCTCTTGATGTGTAAAGTACTACATAAGTTGGTTACTAGCTATGTGAAAGTGTATATTAGTTAGTAAGTAAGTAAGTACAATTTTATTGTGTATGGTTAATTAAAACCTTTACAAAAAAAGTAAATTTCAAAAAGGCTTATTCTATTAAATAAATAATTAAAAATGCATCTGAGACTGATGTCCTTTTTGGAGAAATAAAGTCTGACTTTCATTATCAATCTTCATAGTCACTTATTTCGCTGTGTCTTTAGGTTTTGACCCATTGATCGCCTCTTTTTCGGTTTTCAGCAGTAGGAGGCTCGCTTTCTGAAAGAATCTGGTAGCCCTGCAGGCTATCTGCAACTGTTGGCTGTCCAGTACAAACATGACTGCCGACCGGCATGTTCTAATTTGAAAAAGGCGGAATGTTTGAAGTAGATAATACCGTCTCAAGTTACTCAGAGAGGGACAGATGCACAGAACGTGGATCAAAGTTTCTTCTGAGAGGACACAAAGTCTGCACAGTGCTGTTGGCCATGTTTGCCGCCATGCCGGGATCTGATCTTTTGTGATATAGGTTCCCAGCCGTAGTCGTAGTAGCATTTGTTGCGTGGATGGTGTTATGTAATTAACTAGATACGGTTGCGGTTCGCATCTCTCATACGTGGCCAATACCATCCAGCCATGGTTTTTCTTGGCCAATGCTGCTTTATCAGCAATCCATGATTTGTGTTTTGCCACACCATTGGCTACTTTTTTGAAGGCCGCAAAGGTGTGTTTAGTGTTCCACGTCTCTTGCATGTCTAAGTTTTTCAATGCTTCTTCCAGTGTTGTTTTCCATGTCTTTTTTCCTTTTGTTTGTTGGTTAATTTCAGACCAACAGTGACCCATCAGTGTGTCCTCCTGAGCTGCTCTTAGTTTCCAGCACATTTTTATTAAGGCGGCTTGTCTAGCTTGGTGCTGGTTTAGTCACCCAAATTCAAGGCGTACCTGCTCCTGAGATGCAAACTGTGGGATTTGATAAAGATGTTTGAACAACGCTGACTGTTGGAGATTCAGGAAATTAGCGTCTTTACCTCTGTATAGCTCAGAGCCATACGTGAGGGAGGGTAAGAAAAGAATTTGGCAGCAATCACTTTCAGCAGATATTCGTTGGATGGACATTTTAGTTTTGTTTTTAGTATGTTTAAGGCGAACCGCAATTTGTTAGCCTGGGCTTTTCTGTGCAGGGTGTGATCTCTTAATGACCATCTCGAGTCGACCAGTACTCCGAGATACTTATAGGTGCTACTTTGCTCTATGTTGTTTCCAGAGATGTACCATCTGAATGTTTGCTGCCCTAGCTGAGACTCAAAGCAGACCACTTTCGTTTTTTTGCAGTTGAATTGTAGCCCGTGCGCGGAGGTGTATTTGTGCAGCCTTGTTATAGCACGTTGAAGACCCAGCGGGGTCTGGCTGCAAAGGACTATGTCGTCGGCGTACTGCATACTCCTTATGTTGTGTTGGGCTAACTTTGGAGGGTCTGTTTGGATCTCTGAGATGCTCTTATCGAGGTCCTCAGTGAAGATGTTAAAGAGGGTGGGGGCCAATACACATCCCTGCTTGAGGCCAATATGGGTGGGGATTTTTGGTGTTGTTCTGTCCCCGTTGCCAAGTTTTATCTTAACCCAGGTGGATGTGTACAAATTTATGATGGCCCGTAGCAACTTCGGAGGGATGCCCCAGCTGGCCATCTTTTCCCATAGGATCTCCCTTGGTACTGTGTCGAACGTCGCTTTTAGACCGACAAAACAGGTGCACAGTTTTGTAGATTTGGCCATTGCTTTATCGACAAGAAGATTCAGCGCTGTCAGGTTACATGATGTGTTGGTTCCAGGCCTGAACCCTGTCTGGGTGATTGGGAGGATGTTGTTGAGGCTAACCCAATCTTCCAGTGCTTTCAGGAGATTTGATGCGTATGCCTTGGCCTCTACGTCAATGAGCGCAATCAGTCTGTAATTCGCTGGATCTGTTCACGCGCCTGCTTTGAAGATTGGGTGCAAGATGCTCCCTCTTCATGATGGAGGAATACTTCCTGATTGAAATGCGTGATTATACAATGGTGTGAGATATTTTGCCCAAAACAGTTGATCATGTTTAAAAAGTCCATTAGGCAAGCCGTTCGGGCCCGGCGCACCTTTTGACCTCAGTTTTTTCAAGACCATTTGGACTTGGCATTGCTTAATCCAGTTTGCACCGAAGGTTTGTTCTTCTTCCTGCTTTTCATTCAGCGGGTGGGTGGTGAGATGTTGGTTCCTTTCATGCGCATAGGTCATTTGAGTTTGCTCTAGATGGTGGATCCAGTCTTCCTGTAGTATATTTACATTAAAATCGAGACCTGCTCCGTTGGCTACTTTGTTAATTTCTGCCCAGAATTTCCTGTTGTTATTCGATTTGCTGGCTTTTAATAATTGTAGCCAGATTTCTGTTTGATGTTTTTTTTTTTACGGTCCATACTTCTTTTTTGTATGTTTGCCTTAGAATGTGTATTTGCCTCTTGATGTCGTCATCCCTCTTTATATCTTTCCCTTTAAGTTTTCTGATTTCCTGATTGAAAATCCTTTTTTTGCTCCCTATTGCTCCTAAGTGCGCTTGATGTGTCTTAGAGGGTTTTCTTTTGTTAGTCTGCTTTTGTTGACCACATTTGTCAGTCAGGGTTGCGGTCATTTTTTCCCAGTTATCCTGGTATGCTAGTGGGGTTTTTTCCTCGTCTTCTGCCGCCGTGGTTTTCACGTGAACCATGATTTCACCTACATTCTTTCCGTTCCAAGCTAACCGATTAAGATTGTAAAGGGTCAGGTTTACCATCAGATCTTTGGTTGCTGGTGCCCTTAAGTGTTGTGATCTGATCTCTATTACTTGTGGACAGTGATCACTCTCCAGTTTATGGATTATTCTATAGGTGACTACTATTTGTAATACCTCAAAGTCCACCAAGGTATAATCCAGGATTGATTGAGCATTTTTGCCAATTCTAGTCGAGGATGCCGGCTAGTCCTGCGAAAATCAGCCGTTCAAGGTGATCAGTCCGATTTCGGCTAACATATGGGCGCACATCTTGCCATATTTATCTTTTTTACGATGGTCTGTTAATGTTGGAGGGATTGATTTCCCGTGCAGCTTGGTTCTTTGGATGTCGTAAGCGGGATCTGTTTGTAGTAGGAACATATTCAGGTCACCAGAAACCACCAAGCCAGCCTGTGGGTAAATGGCTTGCAAGGATTTGAGAAGCGCTTTAAGGGTCAGAATTTTCTCTAATTTACTCTTTGATGCCGGATGTATGTAAATATTGCATATGACCAGTGACCGACCATCTTGCGAATCCGGTTGTCATGAAACAGGCTCGGGAGGGAGAGTGATTTTAGTACCTTGGATCCATGTTTGACCTGACTCAATTGACTTAAGTGACCATGGGATGTTGGTGTTCAAGTAAATCGATAGACCTCCCGCTGCCCTGCCCGTTGGACCTCTTTTGATGGCATATTGTTGGATTTCTTTGAAGCCATTTATGTGATCCGGTGAAATTGACCAAGGCTCTTGGAATAGTATTATGTCGAATTGTTTGAGGAAAGCTATTAGTTCAAGATCATTTGTTTTTCCTCCCAGTCCATTTATATTCCAAGAGCATAACTTCAGGTTCGGTTTTCATGCTTCGTCCCTCATGTTGTCCGCTGAGCTTGCCGTTGGGGGTAAGACTTTCCGCATCTGGCTGGTAACTCCTGACCAGCCTTGATGGATGATCCGTAGGTTGGACCATCCTCCCTTGCTACTATCCGAGCAGCCGACTGCTCCCCAGAGAATTCCACTGTCGGACTTTGTGTTTGCATCTGGCGGCGTGGATAACGGGCCCGGGTATCTTTCGGTTTCGACCGGTCTTATCTCGATTCCCCATTTTGCAAACTCTTCCCTATGTTGCCAAAATTCTTTGGCCTTCGAGAGATCCTTCCATGTTACCACTGTCATCTCTCTTCCATTTGCGTTTGGAATTGTTTTGAATTCAATGCTTTCAATGTGTATTGTCTTCAGATGTTTCAATTTTTCAATTGAGTGTGTGAGTTTTAAAATAGCGCTCCGGTTAAGAATGTCGTAGTTCCCCCTGGAGCTATAATGCGGGATGAGTTCGTGAGCAAGTACCTCGGCTAGATTAAATGCCTCTAACTCTACTTTTGTCCCAGCCTGCCTGATTTGGGTGGTTTTTGGGTTATTCGCTCAGTGGCCCTGGTGTAGAGTATTTGTCTGAGTTACAAGATCATTCTCAAATGCTGGTTGTGAGAGACTAGCACACTCTGATCCTTCTGTAGGGGTACTTTGTTGCCACCCTTTGGCCAACGGGTTTACTTTTTGCGACGTGACCGACTTTGTAAAGTAATGTGTGATGGTTTTTTGTTCTATTTGGGACTTTTGTGGAGGAAGACCGACCGCCGATTTCATTTTTTTCTTTTCTTGCACTAGATGGAAAACTTTAGCGGTGGTTTTAATATCATTTTGAGTTGCTGGCTGTGGAGGGGTTGGTGGGGGAGAGGTCAAACAGATTTCCCCATCATCTTCCTGTGCATTAGTGGTTGACTCTTTAACCTTTTTTCCATTCTCTTTTAAATCTGTTATTTGGTTTTGATTTGAATGGCTGACCAATGAGGTCACTTGGTGCAGGTGTGTTTTGAGCAGTGTTGTTCCTTTTTTTCCTTGTTGCTTGTTTTGTCTAGCTTTCCTCAAGCGTTTGTGTTCACGTTTTGTTAAGGAATTGGTTTGTTTTGGTTGCTCGTTAGTTTGTGGCCCTGGGTCTTGGCTACCTTGGTTGACTGAGTCGTCAATGCCAGTTAGTTGAGTTTGGATGTTATTAGAGGTTACTATCTCGGTGTTTGCGATGGTAAGTGGGATGCTTTCTCCAGTTGAATCTTCAATTGTGTCCTCACTAGATGAAGTAACCCCGCTGATGTTGGCGGTGGTATTTTGGGGGCTTCCTCCCGTTAGTGCGTCGTTTATGTCCCTGCTGGATGGAGTATCCCCGCTGGTAGTACATGGCGGGGGGTTAAGGGCATATCCTGTGCATATATCTTCAGCGGATGTACTGGACTTGTTTGTGTTTTTTCTTACCTCTGACAGAATGTCTGTTAGTATGTTAGGCAGCTCTGCTAGATGGATCGTTGTTTCAAGGCACTGGCGTTCATGGAACTTTGTGAGCGGGTCTTTCTGCACCCGTTCGATGAGGGAGTTAAACTCAGTTATTTTTCCTTCTATTCCTACTACGTGAGAAGCCAGGGTTTGCAGAAGGTCTATCTGTAATTCTAATTTTACTGAATGTTGGAGTAGCGCTGTCGAGATAGTTTCCATAATTCCTATGAATGGAGTCCATAAAGGCGCCTGTTCTGGTGGAAACAACTCTGATTGATTGCCCCTGGTTTGGGGACTGTGCCAAGCTGTTTCCTCTGGTTTGTTCTGGAAGAGATCTTCTGAAGAAATTTGCGGGCCAGGTCTGGAAATTAATGGTTGATTGTACTCTGAGTTCTGCGATTCTTGAAGTATTGAAGAAATTGCTATGTTTGATGAAATCACGGTGAGATGGGAGTGATCATTTCCTAACGGACTGTTTGATACTTTTTAATTATTTAATTAGTTAAGTGAGCATTTGTATGTGATAGTGAATGAATGTGTGTGTGGTTGGGTGGGAGGTGTGTGACTGTCCAAAGATGTGTAAATAGTTGATTTAATAGGTATAAGAGGTTAAGACTGTATGTGGAAACAGTTGTTTGGGTGAGTGGATCTCTTTATGGGTGTGGTGATGAGTAAATATATTTCTCAATGATACATGTAGTGTATGTGACAGTTGTTGTATATAAATAGGTATACATAAGACTCAGTGATTGTATGAGTGTCGTATGGATAACTGTATACTTGTAATAGTGATTTTATAACACACTAAGTATGGGTTACCATCTACATTAGGCATGGGCTGAAAATCCGTTTCGCTCCCGGAATTTGCGAATTTTGGGCAATTTTGTGGTCCGCGAATCACCTTAAGTTGTCAAAGAATTCGCAATTCGCGAGTTGACAGATTTTTTTTGCTTGGTCGCGCTTCAAAAATACAATCTCGCGCGCGCGCGCGCATTGCCTTACCGTGATTTTGAGTTCGCCGAGTTGTTTTCCTCCCGGTTTACGTGCGCTGCGCCATTTTCGATCTTGCTGCGTGATCGCGCGAGACTTTTCGACCGCGACTACGTCATAGCGTCATAGCGTCCGCCGACTTGCACTGCGAGACCTGTAGAACGCAAATACGTCATAAGGGCCCGCGATCACACACAGCAAGAGAAAACAATTGCGAAGACGTAGATGTGACGCGCAGCTGACATCCGGCGGGAGATTTGAACAGCTCGCTTTCCCGAAATTGCACAAATTGCAATTCTGCACAGGAAATCTATCGCTGGCAGCATAAACCTCCTGCAAATGATGATTTGGATCAGAATAACTCCTCAGATTGCAGATTGACATTTGGCTGCATTTTTTTGTGCAAGGAGTCCATTTTTGGGGGGGTGGGAGGTAGGAAGTGCCCCACAGTCTCCAACTTCCTGTTCCTGTCCAGCAAGCTCCTCCCAGTGCTTTATCCATGCCCTGGTCACTTTTCATTTGGATCTGGAGCTGGAAGGATTACTCTTTGTTGCTGCTGCTGGATATTTGTATTTGAGGACTTTTTTTGAGGATCACTTTTGGATTTGAGATTTTACAAGTAAGTTGGTGTTTGGGGCATTGCAGCTGCTGCAACTACAATTTATAAAAATTTTCACAACTTTAAAAAATATATATTGTGGGTACCCACAGTATCCAGTAGGCCCAGGGTTAGTCATGGGTGCCTGATAAACTGTTTCTGTGAGTTTTTCTGAACTTAAATATCATTTATGGCATGTTATTGAGTAGCTCACTGTTATATGTGGAAGTTTTTTTAAATTTTGGGGTGCGTGTTAAAGCCACACTAGCCAGTAGGCCCAGGGGTAGTCAGTGGTGCATGGGCCAAGTCTTTCTGTGGGGTTTCTTGAATTTAAACATCATTTAGGGACATGGATGGCATTGGATTGGGGTGATTTTTGTGTGTATTTCCATTTTTTGGGTATTGTTGGGGCCTGGTCCAGGGCCTGGCCATGTCGATGGGGGCCATTTTGATGCCTGGTCCAGGGCCTGGCCATGTGGGTGGGGGTCTAGGGGTCATTTTGAAGCCAGGCAGTGTGCTTTGTGCCATAGGCCTGCATCCAGTCTACCTTGCTTTCATCCATTATGCCCAGGGGGTCTCAGTGGTGCATGGGCCATGTCTTTCTGTGGGGTCTCTTGAAGTTAAACATCATTTAGGGCATGGATGGCATTGGATTGGGGGGATCTTTGTGTGTATTTCTATTTTTTGGGTGTTGTTGGGGCCTGGTCCAGGGCATGGCCATGTGGGTGGGGGGCTTTTTGATGCCTGGTCCAGGGCCTGGCCATGTGGGTGGGGGCCTAGGGGCCATTTTTAAGCCAGGCAGTGTGCTTTGTGTCACAGGCCTGCACCCAGTCTGCCTTGCTTTCATCCATTATGCCCAGGGGTACTCAGTAGTGCATGGGCCATGTCTTTATGTGGGGTCTCTTGAATTTAAACATCATTTAGGGCATGGATGGCATTGGATTGGGGTGATTTGTGTGTGTATTTCTATTTTTTGGTTGTTGTTGGGGCCTGGTGCAGGGCCTGGCCATGTGGGTGGGGGCCATTTTAATGCCTGGTCCAGGGCCTGGCCATGTCGTTGGGGGTCTAGGGGCAATTTTGAATCCAGGCAGTGTGCTTTGTGCCATAGGCCTGCACCCAGTCTGCCTTGCTTTCATCCATTATGCCCAGGAGTAATTAGTGGTGCATGGGCCATGTCTTTCTGTGGGGTCTCTTGAATTTAACATCATTTAGGGCACGGATGGCATTGGATTGGGGTGATTTTTGTGTGTATTTCTATTTTTTGGCTGTTGTTGAGGCCCGGTCCAGGGTCTGGCCATGTGGGTGGGGGCCATTTTGAGGCCTGGTCCAGGGCCTGGCCATGTGGGTGGGGGTCTAGGGGCCATTTTGAAGCCAGGCAGTGTGCTTTGTGCCATAGGCCTGCACCCAGTCTGCCTTGCTTTCATCCATTATGCCAGGGGTACTCAGTGGTGCATGAAACAACTCTCTCTGTGTGGTCTCTCTTCTATTAATTTAAATATCCATTTTGGATTAGAATTGCAATTTTTATTTTGGGTTTTTCCGTTTTTGGGTGTGTTGTGTTAATAATAATAAATGCCTAGTTGCAAATATTAATTGAAGCTCGACATATGCAATATTTATTTAACTGATGTTCCTCTGGCTTCCTTTGCTTTTAGGTGCACAAAGACTGAGAAGAACCAGGAATCATCCTCATCATCATCACTTGTTGTAGTGCCAGGAAGAAGTCCTGTTGCGGTGTGTGCACAACGTCACGTGTGGCTACAGACAACTCTGCAACTCGTGCAACTGTGTCCTGCTGTTCTGACATCTGAATAAGATGGGCCCAAAGAAAGGTAGCCGTAGCTCCTCTAACAAGAAAGTTGCCACTGCCAGTAAGAAGGAGCAGAATAAGCAAGTGGTGCCACTTACCAAGGAGACTGGTGTGCCGACAGGCACTTTTTTGGGAAAAAAAACTACGCCTGCAGCAGCGGTGTCCGCTAGGGACCAAGCTGGGAGCAGCACCTCCGCTTCATTGGTCTCAGTGACACCACGCCAAGTTAGGCCCAAGCCCATGAGTGCCGCAGAGGCAGCAACTTTAATTGCTCTTTCACAATCAACCAGTGATTTTTTGTGTTGACTCATCGCAAAGTAGCATCCAATCAACGCTGGGTGTAACTCATCTGAGGAATGTTCAACCACAGCCGCAACGACAACCACAGGTGCAACAAGGAGAGGCACAAGGAGAGGCGCAAGGAGAGGCACATCTAGAGGCATATGGAGAGGCGCATGGAGAGGAACAACTGCCCACAATGCTTGTTCCTCCAGAAGTAGCGGCACATGAGGAAATCGAGATTCATGTAGAGGTATCAGCCGAGTAAGCCACTCTGAGTCCTGATGATCCATTGTCTTCCAGGTCCCCAGCAAGGAAAAGGAAGGCTAGTACAAGTTCTTCTTCAAGCCCCCTTCCTTCTGATGATCTAGATATTGATTGGCAGCCACCAATTCAGTCTGAGAGGGAGGCACGCCATGAGCCGACAAAGCTAGGTAATAGGAAGGTTTCCGCAAGGCTTCCACTTATGGGTGATAATGAAGAAGCAGTAGAAGTGGTGTATTCGGCTGCTGATGAAGAGTCTGACGATGATGACCCAATCATCACAGTCATCACTCCAGCCCCAGCGGGCATGCAGTAGACAGACATTTTTACCCTATCCCGAAATGCTACTGTGCGGGATGTGGGCCGCGTGGCGCTGGTACCACCACCAACACAGGTAACTACTACACCAACATGACCTACAGCTGCCATATTTTTTCTTCAGAAGGGCCGGCAGGGACATCCATCCAGCTCGACCTCCATTACCTCAGGTAGTGGTGCTGTAACTGTAAGTGCACAAAAGACTCCAATTCGGCCACGCCCATCCTCCACTTCATCTGGCATTGAAAGTAGCACCTCCACCACCACCACCAGAAGTCTAAACTCCCCAGATTGAGACTTCTTTAGTATTAGCAAAAAGGCGGAAAACCTAGTTATTTGTTCGATTTGTAAACAAGTAGTTAGTCAGGGTAGCTTGGTACCAACTATGGTACCGGAGGCCAGAGAGGTCATCTCAAAAAACACCACATTATCCAGTGGGAGGCGCACCTAAGTAAGATCCTGGAAGCCAAAAGTATAACAAATCCAAATGTATCCATTGATATTGGATATGATGAGAAGGGGCTGATCGTGCAGGGGGAGGTGAAGAAGCAACAGACATTTTTTCTGGTATACACAGTACCCCTGGCAGCAGCACTGCAGTGGTAGCGCCCACACCCTCTACCCCCGCAACATCTATGAGGCACAGTAAGAGCCTGGTAGAGACACCAATGCGAAAAAGTATATCAATGAGCCTTACTGGGTTGAAGAAGTCTGGATCACCATCATCACATATGAAAACAGAATGCTAGCGCTGGACCTTCTCCCTTTTTCTTTCAGGGAAGGGGTGGGTTTTCTAGAATTTGTGGCAACAGTCTGCCCTAAATGGAAGGTTCCTAGCCGGTCCTATTTTGCCAGAGTTGCGGTTCCAGCACTACAAGAAGATGTGCTGGAAGTGATTGGGGCAGCTTTGCAGAAGAGTGCTGTTCACACTATCCACCTGACAACAGATATGTGGACAAGTTGCCAAACCGTTGATTACATGTGCATCACTGCACACTGGGTCTCTTTTTCGGGGGTTAGAGATAAGATAGCTGCAGGTGCTGACAGTGTCACAATTTTTCAAGCTACTCGGAAAGATGCAACAGTAGCCATGTTTGCCACGGAGAAATCTTATACTGCAGTAAACATTTTGGAGGAGTTTAACAGTAAGGTCTTTGAATAGCTGCTGCCAAGAAGGAGCATGATTGGTTATGTTTCCACGGATAATGGCAGTAATATAGTTAAGGCCATGAATGATGGTGGCTATTTCAAAGTGCATATTTGGCGCACAGCATTAACATTGTTGTTCAAGATTTCTTGAAAAAAGAAAACACAGTCAACAAGTTACTGACCACCTGCCAAAGAATCTGCACACATTTCAGCCATTCTTTTAAGGCCCAGAAGCAGCTGAGGATCATTCAAGGTAACCATAGAGTGCTAGTCAGAGGACTCATCCAGGAGGTGGCAACACGTTGGAACTCAACCTTCTACATGCTTGAGCGTCGTTTGAGCAATACTTGGTAATCAATGAGTATGTCTTTAACGCACGGGCTGCTGCTACGAAAGACATGAGGCTAGAGGTGGAGGGATGGGACCTAGTTAAAAGCCTGACAGACATGCTTCGTCCTTTTGAGGTCTTCACCCATTAAGTCAGCAGGGAGGACTGTAGATTGGGCAAAGCTATCCCATTGTTGCGCATGCTAGAGCACCAACTGAAGGCGGTGTCTTCAACGTTCCGAGTTGATGCTGAAAAACAAGGCGCATATCTGTTGGCGGAAAGCTTAATAAGCCGCCTAGTTGACAATGAAAGGCTTAAAGCAATACATTTAGAACAACATCACATTTGTGCCACCATTCTGGATCCACGGTACAAAAAGTCACTGGCCAGCAATGCATTCATTCCTTTTTCTGAAGATGTTTCAAAGTACAAACATTGGCTAGCTCTGTCAGCCACTCGGTTCGAAAAAGAGTGGCAGGAAATTGAAGGAACCACCACAGGTACTACTGAAGCAGCAGGTCATCCGGCGTCAAGGTCTACTTCTGTGGCCGAAGGCAATCACTTTCCCTCAGAGCCGTTAAAGACACCAGCAACCGGATCATCACCTTCACCAGGCCCAGCTATAATATTGTCGGAAGCGGATTGGATAACTCATCAAGGGTTTGCTCGTTCCAGTGTTGATGCAAAGGCAACAGATGGTACACAAAGAGGAGCACCCCTGGACGACCTTGAGCGGATGGTGCAGGCCTATCTGGATGACCCAACAGAGGTCTTCATTGATCATAAACCTTTGGTGTATTGGTATAGAAAAAGGCTTCAATGGCCACTGATCACCAGGCAGGCTATAAATTATTTGGTTTGCCCACTCGCAAGTGTCTTCTGAACGTGTTTTCAGTGCTGCTGGTGTCATTGTCACTTCAAAAAGGACTCGCCTCTTGCCCAAAAATGTGGAGAGGTTAACAATGATCAAGATGAATCAGCACTTCATACCACCAGATTAGAAAATATGTGAATCCAGGCAGGAAGAAGAGGACACCGACTTAGGTGACGGAAGTTCTTCTCTGTTAGCTGACCTACTCCATGTTCAATTCAAAGAGTTTGAGGACGAGCTCTACTTCCCTGACAACTAGGCTTGAAATACTTCCGTCCTTATTAACTTTTATTTCTGTGTGTCTTTCTTTGATGTGCAATTTTTTGCACAACAAAACTTTAATCACAACAAATCCATCAGCAGCACTGTCTTCGTCTTATTTCCATATTGAAGGTGCCGCTGTCTGCATTCCTGAAGTTCACACGTTCACAACTCAGTCATGCTCCTCTATCCTCCTCCTCCAGACTCCCCCTATCCATTTCCCTAAATGCAGATGGCCGGATTACACAGAATCAAGAAACTGTTGCTTCACAGACGAGTCCCCTCAAAAGAAGTGGGACTGGAATGACTGGCTATGCTGACTGTTACTCCTGAAATTGACATGAGAGGCTGCCCTGTGGCCCTTCACTTAAGAATAAGATGCTGACAAGTGGAACAGGTAATGAATGATGAGATGGCATGCAGTGGACAGCACTGGCTGTCTGGCTCTGATGAAAGCAATTGTTTGTTGTTGTGCATAAAGTGAATTCTATCTATGTGTTCTGTTATTATTATTTAATCTTTTACACACTAAATGTAACTCAAGTGTACTCTGTTTACCTGGTTTAATACAAATTGTAGTTCTACTGCAGGGGCCACTACGTTGCATTTTTCAATATGGAAAATGTCCTTGGATTCACTGTGTGTAGACTGTGACTGCATGAACAACATTGAGTTTGCCAACACCATGATGATGATGATGAGTCATGATGACCAAAGTTACATAATATCTTTACAGTCATGACTGTAAAGATATTATGTAATTTTGGCAGACCGTGTCGAATGCGGCTGACAGATCTAGGAGGATGAGGGCTGCTGTTTCTCCGTTGTCTAGTAGGGTCCTGATGTCATCGGTGGCGGTGATGAGGGCAGTTTCAGTGCTGTGGTTGCTGCGGAACCCAGACTGGGAAGGGTCCAGGATGCTGTTCTCCTCGAGGTAGCAGGTCAGTTGTTTGTTGACGGTCTTCTCAATGACCTTCACCGGGAACAGGAGCAGGGAGATGGGCCGGAAGTTCTTGAAGTCCTTGGGGTCCGCCTGGGGTTTCTTGAGTAAGGCGTTGATTTTAGCGTGCTTCCAGCTCTCCGGGAAGGTAGCTGTCTCGAAGGAGATGTTGATGACTTTCCGGAGATGGGGTGTGATGGCTGTGCTGGCTTTCTTGAAGATGTGGTGTGGGCATGGGTCTGACGGAGATCCGGAGTGGATGGTGTTCATGATCGTGATGGGGTTGTTGTTGTTGATGTTGGTCCAGGAGAGTATGCGGTTGGTGCTGGTGGTGGTCGTGGGGGCAGAGGTCTCAGTGTTTGTTGGGGCGGTCGTGGCGTTGAAGCTGTTGTGGATGTCTGTGATCTTGCGGGCAATCTTTTGCTCTTCGAGGGAAACAAAGTGTCTACATTGTAAATAAACCAAATATACATAGCTTCATGTTGTTAACCACATCACTGCTGGAGCTATCCCTCTGCTGTGCTGGACCATAGTACAAACGGGTGTGGTCATGACGAGCTCAGCTCGTCATGAGCACACGAGAGGTATACCTCATGACAAGCTGGGCTCATCATGATCATGGAAGGGGTTAAATAACTAAAAAACTACGATATCTGTGTTTGTTGTAGGAAGAATGGCCAAATAAAATGCTGCAAAATTGCCGCTAAATTTCCATATTTGTGCCGCTAAATTTCAATTTTCGTGCCGCTAAATTTGCTAATCCATGCCGCTATATCCTGTTCCGCATTCGCCAGGCAGGCAGTGGACAGTGTGGTCACCAAGATTGATCGATGGAGCGCCCGATGGAATGGAGGAGTACAGCAAATAAGAGGAATAGCTGGATGCATGCAACATCCCAATTTGACCAGGACAACTACAACATACAGTTACAGTATCGAGTTCACTTGTCCTTATCTTTTAAATAATGTTATTGTTGTGAACTTCTATGAGGCTTGTATCCAAAGATTTGTTTTTCTTCATTTGTTGTTTGTCCATGCTGTGTTTTTTTTTTCTCCCTCCAAAAAACTTTCCCAAAAACACCCATTCCCATCCATTTTTCAAACCCTAACCCTCTTCCCCCGGGCTGTGTGGTTTTCATTGAGGTGCGAGCAAATGACACCAATAATTCCACACGCTTGCTGAGGAGGATAAGGTCAAAGCAACAGAAAATCAATTTAAAGGCAGGTCAAGGAATCCGCGGATATATTCCTATTCTGCTTCACACACACCCATGAGTATTTGCAAATCATTTCAGAATTTCATGTCCGCCATCGAGTGGATTCATCAACAACAACATCCTCCTACAAGTGACAAAAGCTTACGCTGCTGTGTCCTTCAGTACTAGTTCTTGTAGTAGCCATAATCCACGCAACTACTCGTTAACTTTTGATTGAATACTTTAGCATTGCTTAGGCTACAATTTTAATTTATGGCACTGTTCTTGTGTACTGTACTATCGTACTGTTCTAATGTTCCTCTCAGGCCACTCAATGTCTCATTTCCTTTTTTTCATATGCTGCTACTGCCAGTGTGTACCACTACTACTACCATCACAACGATGCCATGCAGCCAGCCCTGTGCCTAGCCCTATTCTCAAACCCGAATCACAGGTAAGATAAGCATTTTGTGGAGGAAGAATAATGGAATAGGAGGAGAGGAGAGGAGAGACTAACGGTAGTACTAGTGAAAAAGTAGGATAATTGAATTCACTAACTCTGTCAGTGGCACTTTTGTACAAATTTGGGCGATTACTTAGACAATTTGAATCAAGCAGCCAGTTAAGTTTCAGGAAAACAAACGTACAGTTAAACTCCCCTGCCTCCCCCACAAAACAGTACAAACGCGGATGCTATGTTTAAGTAGAAAATAAATATTTATTTTGATCCCTAACAAAAATAAACTATCCTGCAAAACCCGACCCAACCCCCTCCTTAACCACAACCAATGTCCATGAAATCAAATGTCCCAAAAGTCCAAAAACCCCACGCCCAATTCCCACCCCCCCAAAAAGTCTTTAAAAAGGGGCAAGGGACAGTCTCTCTACTTTCGCCGGCGGTGTCCTCCTGTGGCCAGGTAGTCACGCAGCTCTCTCTGGAGGTCCTTGAGCTGGGCATTCTGCCTCACCACCTCCTGCTCAAGGTACGCCACTCGCAGGGTTAGTCGGTGGATGCGAGCCTTGCTGGCACTGTGGGGGGCAGCTGTTGGTTTGGCTGCTTGGTGGCGGCGGGTGGCTGCTGGACCAGTGTACCGTACTGCTGGAGGATTGCGTGGACTGTATGACCCAGGGGCAGCGGAGGAGGATGCAGCTGTCGTGGATGTTGTTGACTGCGACTGCGAGTCATCTCCCTCCTCCTAAGGCCACCAGCCACCGATATTCGGTGACAATTGCCTCCAGCTTCCTTTGCCGGGCCCAGATAGCCAACTCCTTCCTTGTTAGTTTAGAAGGAGTATCTATATGAAGAAAGAAAAACATACTGTACCAATACTCTTTAAGATTAACACAAAGTAATTCAACAGGAAGTTGTGTCGCAGTAGCAACTTGCAAGCACTGTACATAACATTTGTGGCATCTATCTATCTAACCTCCCACTTCGTCGGCCTCTGCTCTAACATTAGTGGGAGTTTCAGGAATTCTAGTAGCACTATATGGACTTACTACATTAGACTCAGAGAGTTCACTACTCTCCTTCTTCCCTCTTGTTTAGCGAAATTAGTACGTAAACTTGTGGAAGCCGGCATAATGCCAGCGCAGTCAGCTTGCACCCAAGAAAAACAGACTCAAGCCATGATGACGCAGACTTGCGTTACTATTACCAGTCCAGTACATGCAGGTGGTGATTGGTGAAGCTCTTACTTTCTATTACGGGTGGCACTAGCCATACTCTGTTACAAGGGCTACTGCTCAATTAATTTAACTTTCACCCTGCCTTGTCCCTGACTACTACAAAAGGAAAATGAAGAAGATAATATGACCATCTATCCCTTCACAGGATATTTGCTTATATAAGGGATGACTTTAGGTGCTTTGTTTTTAATGATTGAGTGAATACCAATAGGCCACACATGAATGACAGTTGAAAAAAATTATTAACAGAGGTAGTGAGTGGTCCCCGTAAACGCCGGAGGAAGGCACTTGTGAGTTGACTTGTGACTTGACTTGATAATGTGAACTATACAATGGATGCACAATATATGCTGGGATTGCAAACTACTTTTAGTCAAGGGAGTATTCTGAAAAATTACAACTTCTACTTTCCTCGGCTTTGCTACTCTGGCACGGACGTGCGGTGTTACATGCTCTTCAAAGTAAAACTCTTCATCCAGTGACCATCTACTCTGTCTACTCTATGTACACCTATGCTATCTATGAGGAAGATACCATCCAGGCATCCATCCACTCAAAGTAAATGTCAATCATTCTTCTTAATGTCTCAACTGGACAAACCTTACTTTTTCTCACTGAAAAACACCCTTTTTATTTTTTTTTTGTAAACCGCCAGCCATGCATCCGTGCTTGACTTGCATTTGAATTTGAACCAAAGAATATAATGCGCACACATAGTTTCTGTTTCACCCACCCAGGCAGTCTTTCTCCTTCCACCCATCCTTGCTTCAGCCTTCAACCGGCCATGCATCAGATTCCCAACCAACTGTGCCTGCATTCAAAAACACGTATCATTCTTTGACAGTCATTAATTTAACTCGCTCGTCCTTCCTTACACCTTTCTTTCCCTTTTCATCATTCCTATCCATCAAGTTCATCTCTGATCTCACTTTCACAGTTGAGTTGAAGTCAAATTTAGAGGAGGCCTTTTGTTAATCGTCAACTCCTGCCGCTAATGCTATTGCTAATGCGAAGTCAAGGGTGACTGTCTTCTACCTGGTTGACAAAAACATAGTTCTAAATTTGTAAGTCTTCTTAACAGTAAAGTGTACTTACTTGTACTGTACAACATATACACCCCTGCAGCGAGCCTACTCTGCAATCTCAATAAGGAAGGAATATAATAGCTCAAGCTTACCAGTGCCCGCCACCACCGTGGTATTCCCCACAGCCGTTCCTGCTGGCACCGCATCCGCCCCTGGAGTGACCGCCTCTGCGCTGGCCCAGGCACTGGTGGTGGGCTGTGCCGATGGTGTTACGCCTAAAAAATACATTTAATATTTTTAGATGCCATATACACCACTCCGTATTTTGTCTAGGAATTAAAAAATAATATGTTACTACATAAACATATTTAATTTAGTCTAAACTAAAAATTCCCCTTTCAGGAGAGGAGGGTGTTTTTTATTCATGCTTAGCCATAACATGTACACTTTTTGGCACAACTGATGAATGCTTGCTTTTTAACATGCACCATTTTTCTCATAACAGACAGAACCTTCCCTTCTATGAACAAGTCAAAGAATTAATCATCAAAACAACAAATTGATCCGCAATGTTTTAATTCACAAAGGGATAGAGTGTAGTAGATATACACAACAAATTATCAAATGTATGGCAGTTATACAGTGCCCTGAGGAGGAAGGGAGGAAGTGATCAAGTGAGGGTGAGGAGGTGATAGGTATGAAGTGACAGTAAAATCAATCAATCGAGCAAAACAGTATTGGCAGTTTTATACACAACCAAAAAAGCCAAAGTTTTTAGGCAAATTACATTAGATGGATATACTTCACAGAATACAATTAATGTTAAAATGGTGGCGTGAAGTTGACACGAGAGGAGCAGTTTTCGACGTTTCGACCCTCTTAAAAATGCAGGAAATAGTAGCACCCTTGCTGCGGGGTCTTTATCAGGACCAAAAAAGGGGGGGGGCAGGAAACCTAATCAGGGTGGGTACAAGGAAATACTGTTACTCAAGGGGTATTATTCCAGCCTCATAAGTAATCACATCGGTAGACGTACATTAATAAGGACGTTATTTGGTGGATTAATAGCCACTCATGTATAGAATTGTAAATCAAATATTGTTAAGTCAGAAATATCATAATTTCATCCTATTAGAACCCTACAAGTAAGGGTATCATTAATAACTATACTAATGTATTGTTGGGTCTACATTCAAATGGACATATGAGACATATTGCCCATTGATAGTGTAGCACAGTGGGATCAATTCTCACAAAATTAGAGACCGACCCGAGCGTGAGGGTCAGAGAACTGGCACGTGAGGTGGGGAAACCATTGAGTCAAGGTAAGAAACACACATAGGTAATCAAAAGAGGGTACCTGAGATTAGTCGAGGTGGAACTAGATTAACAAAGTTCAGTAGAAAGCGATGTTCCTCTGGGATGTGTCTGCAACAGAACACATTCATTACAAAATGTGTGCAGCCAATTAATTAAGGTCTGTCACAACAGCTTGAGGAGGAGCAGGCTTACCTGTTGGCAAGTGTTGTCAAATTGATCGTTACTTGCGGCGTAGTCAGTAGATGGACCGCACCTGAAAATAACACAGGCGGACTAATTAATATGAAACGCACCTGGTGGTTACGTGTTGAACAGCACATTTATAAATACGAGCATTCTGGATTCAACAAGCTGTGCCGTATTCCTTCCAAAATCATAAAATCGTAAACGCGGGAAATGAATCCACGATACTACCTATAATGGCGAAAAACGGGGAACCGTTGGGTAGTTGTCCAATATGAGGACTCACAGGCGAACCCACATGTGCATTTATTAGCTCCTCCAAATGGTGGGATTCCCAGCAACCTGAACATAAACAGTAACAACACCGTAGTGTCGCAAACACCATCACCAACCAATAGTGTGATCTTAAACACGCCCCCACGGAACATCACGCCACTGGGGAACCAAGATACACTAGGCGCAGTAGGGGGCATACAAAAACCCTGTACCTCATGTGTGACACTACACGATTTTCTCACAAACAGCATGGGGGAACTGTTAAAATACCATCTGAAACCCCTGGAGAAAAGCATAAGGGTAATTGAAAAACAACTCGCCAAATTAAATACTCCTGCATTCACGCAGAAGTCACTTAGCATCCTAGACATGGGGGAGGGGAAGACCAAACAACCAAGTAAACCGGCCAAATCGGCTAAACCAACTCAGCCATCCACAACACCAGCTGTTTGCCCAAAGTCCTGTGGACCAGATAAAGAAGGTAACATCCAGACCATTAAAAATGTCAAACAGAATCCACAAAATACTCCTAAACCCCAAACTGTAGAGGGAAAGGGCCAACTCGTCACCACTAGTGATAACGCACAACCCACCCCAGCCCTAGTAGCCCTAAATACTCAGCTAGCAAACCTAAAGGAGAATACACAAAAACTCCAAAAATCGCAGCCCTCTCAAGCTCAGGGGAAACAGAGGACGGGATCTAGACCTAGACGGCCGTTCCATCTTCCACCTGAGGCCACCCCGTTCACTGTTGTCCTAACAGGGGTCTCAGAATTACCAGAGGGCTTGGATGAGCCCCAGTGGTCACTGAGAAACAAAGTTCTGCAATGGCTTAGCCAAAACAGACCTATACAGCCATCGCATCATAGCAGAATCAACTCAGTTAGAAGAGTGTTTTGGATTGGGGATACTAAAAAAAGCTTACAGGGTGACTGCGTTATAGTCAACTGTGACGATCCTGCTATGGCTGACTATATCTCTTCCTGGCCAGCACTTGAAAAAAGGGGGGGGGTGGATGTACAGCGCCTTTCCTTTTTCTATCCTCCGTTAAATACCCCGAATTACGAAAACAGAACTGGATGGGATGATGTTCAGGATTGGCCCTGGACACAGGTGGGGTACACTAATAGAAACAGAAATAGGAATAACAATAATAATGGATGGAACAGAGGCTGGAATTCCCGCCCCTGGTACCATAGTAGAGGCAACCCAAATTTCGATTACTGGGAGGGGGTTCCCATGAGGAACAGATTCGACTGTCTAGACATGGTCGATTGACCAATAAAGGTCACCACAGGGGTTTTAGAAGTCACTGCTCCCCTACATAAGATCCATGATGTCCCTTCCCTAGTAGAAAATACTAACCCTGTGATGCCAGAGATTATACTAGTGCAAGACACGTGTGGAGGAAACCGGCTAAGCCAGCAGTTAACAGAAAAATCCAGCAGGTCACGGACCAAGAACGGAAACGGGCCCAAAACTGAAATTACCAACAAAAAACCATATCTGAGTACAGTAGATAGGACTAAGACTCAATTCGATAACGAGAACGAAGCCTTGCAAGAGGGCATGGTCTCACAACTTAGGCAGGAAGAACCCTGCCCTATCACGGAGGGGTTTTGTCTGCTTAAGATATCTTCCTGGAATATTGCTGGGCTTGCGAAAAAAGCGCGTGACCAGCTATTCCTAACTTTTATGGAAAAGCAGGATATAGTCTGCCTACAGGAGTGTTGGGACCCATATGAGACATCAGTAGAGGGGTTTAGCACTTTCTACGTTCCCTCGATCCAGGGTAACCGAGGCAGGGGCTCGGGGGGACTTTGTATTTTTACCTCTAACCTCTGTAACATAGAACAGAATATGTATGAGGCAAATGGGCCAAAAGCAGGTGTAGGGAGTTCACTACAAGGATTGTCTTTTAAATTAAATGGGCGCTCCTTCTTTCTGATAAACCTTTATAATAATATGCCAAAAGTAGAGGTAAAAATTCTAATAGCGGAATTGGATTCACTGGTTAAGAAAGGCGGCCAGGCGGCAGACTGCTTACTGATAGCAGGGGATTTTAATTGTCACCTATGTCCCTATAGCCAAACAAAAAACTGTGGCATTTTTGACTCACAAGGGGATCCCACCACACATTTTGAACATTCCCTAGGGGGAAATCTGCTAAATCAATTCATGCATGAATGGGATTTGGCTTTTGCAAATGAACTTTGCCAGCCACCCGTAGTGTTTCAAACAACCTTTTTTGGTCATGGGGCAGGCACTGTAATAGACTTTATCCTGGTTTCAAATAGGAACCAAGGTTGGGTGGGCGGGTTTGAAACGGAGGGCCTAGCAATAAGTGACCACTTTCCCATTAGTACTTCCCTTAAACTAGGGAAACCGGGCACGCAAAAAATAAGCACCACGGATATATTGCATGGCCGTTCAGTGGCACTGGCCAGGAAAAATGGCTATGCCATTAAATGGGCAAAAATTGAACCCACGAACTTTCTGAAAGATCTATTACAGAAAGAAACTAGACAATTTAACACCTGCCTGGAACTAAGCACTAACCCAGAACAAATAATACAGGCATTTGATGAGATTAAAGCAGAAATAAATGCTAAGCTAACCAAAAAATTAAAGGCAAGGGAGGAAACGAGAATATATGGCTGGTTTAACCGAGCCTGCACAAGTGCTCATAAAGCACTTTTACAGGCTTTAAAGACTATACCCAGGGATAGCAACCAAGTCAAGGAGGCTAGACAAGCTTACAAGCTGACTCTCCTGACAAGGAAGAAAGAACTCAAAAATGCAGCTTGGGAAGCCTTGATAAAGGCAAGTGCACTAAGGGATAATACGTCCTTCTGGAAAGAGGTAAACGCCCCCTTTTTTCTAGATAGGAAGGTAGACACCATGGAAATTGGCATAGCTGAAGATGTCTGGGTCAAGCATTTCACTGCCCTTTACAAGAAAGACTCACTTGTGTTGACCTCACAAGAGGAGTTGGCTGAGGGGAGTGAGATCCTTCTACAACCACAGGGAAATTTCCCATTAAAAGTAATGTTCACCCCTGCAGACCTGGAACAAGCGATTTCTCAGAGTGCAAGCCTAAAGGCTCCAGGGCCTGACGGTGTACCCATTGATCTATTTAAAGGGAACGTAGATCTCTGGGCACCCTTACTGGCAAATGTCCTAAATGCTTATACCAAATTAGGTTTCCCCAACACATGGAAGGAAGCGATAGTCATTCCAATATTCAAAAAAGGACATAGACAAGACCCAAAATGTTATCGCCCTATTTCTCTGTTAGATAATTTAATGAAGGTTGCTGGCAGGGTGCTACTAACCAAACTACAAATCTGGTCCAAGACTAACGGGATACTCTCAAAATTTCAATATGGTTTTAAGTCGGGGGTGGGAACCATAGAGCAGGGTTTAAACCTGTCCCTTATAATAAACAAATATATTGGATCAAAAAAAGGGAACTTGTTCCTGACATTTGTCGATTTAACTTCGGCTTTCGATTGTCTGGATCATGGAACCCTGTGGAAATCCCTGACTAAAATGGGGATAGACAAAAACATCCTAACTTTTATCCAGGAACTTTACAGAGATGCAGGAGCTACGGTGAGATATGGCAAAAACGGCGAGCAAACTAGAAAATTCCCAATTGCAAAGGGCGTTCGCCAGGGTTGCATCCTTGCACCGTTTTTATTTAATCTGTATATAAACGAGGTAGCAGACTCGATGAATGTCCTGGAGGTGGATTACCCCAAGATAAACGGACTCGCAGTCCCGTTATTGTTATATGCTGATGATGCGGTGATAATGGCCCGCACTCAGCGGGGACTCCAAAAGGCACTAACAGGCTTTGCAACCTTCATGAGCTCTAGAGGCCTTATAATAAATGTGGGGAAAACTTTCACGATGTCATGCACAACGAGAAAAAAAGTGCCAGACTGCAAAACCTTTGTTAATAATTCAAAGATAGCGACGTCGAAAACTTTTTCCTACCTGGGTATCATTTTTAATAATAGGGGGACATGGTCTGCAGCGATTACCTCCCGAAACCTGGCCTTTGCCCGCGCAATAGGGGCGGTTAAGCAATTTGCTAAAAAACTGGGCGGGAAACCGGTAGACACACTACTAAAGATCTATGCAGCTAAATGTGTGTCCACAGCTGTTTATGGGGCGGGGATTTGGGGACTTGCAGATAGCTCCGAAATCCAAAGGGTGGAGAATGCTTTCCTGAGGTACCTCTTAGGAGTCCCGCGTTCCACATCCACTACCATCTGCCACAACGAACTGGATAGATCTCACATTAGTGACATTATAAAGATAGCGCCAGTTATGTTGTGGCATAAGATCTGGACATGCGAGGACACGACCTTCAATAGGGAGGTAATTCAGGATTGCCTGCAGCAAGGAAATGGCGCTAAACAACCTTGGCTAACCTACGTAAAAAAATTCCTGAACTCCATCGGCAACCCAGAATTCTTTTCAGACCCAACATCATGCGCCCAAATCCCCAAAAAAGCATTAAAAGAGACGTGTCTTGGCCTATTGGAGGAGAGGAGATATTATTTAGATGGGAATAAGTCCACCATTATAGCCCACCGCCAGATTTTGTATGAACACGGTTTACATCCTTATCTGGCGCCAAATATCTCCCCTTACCATAGAATGCTGTTAGCTCGTCTGAGGACAGACTGTTTTTTCAGGTTAATAACGTTCCCTGCCCCGAATGATTGGTCAGTGAAAATGATTAATTGCCCGTGTGACGGAGTAGCCACTCAGTCTAACATACATTGCATACTCTTCTGCAAGTACTATCAATGGGGTAGGAAAAAACATCTATTGCCTCTGTTAAAACTGTGGGGCCTGAGAAGTTGTAAAGCAGCCCTCCACAGATTGTATCTGCTTCAAGACGAATGTACTATTGGAGTGATGATAAAATTCCTGTCGTTCATTATAAAATGTAGAGGGTCTATGAGAAGCGATTAGTAGGTTGAGGGTTTGTAGAAGTATTATTCTGTGCCTAATAACACCATATAATACATAAATATGTCATATTTACCTCGACCCCTCTATCATGCAAATGTAACGACACATATATCAATCGCTTTCTAGAAAATTTTTTCTTTTAAAGGGTTTTTAATATTAGATTAATTGAATGACTAGGGCAATGAATATGTATTTTTGTAACAATCTCCTTTAGTATGTAAATGTTTAAATAACGTTGTTTTAATCGTATTTTTGTAATGTTTGCTTATATGGTGTTTGTCAAATACCGAATAAAGCTATCTTTGAATCTTGAATCTACATTTAATATTTTTAGATGCCATATACACCACTCCCTATTTTGTCTAGGAATTAAAAAATAATATGTTACTACATAAACATATTTAATTTAGTCTAAACTAAAAATTCCCCTTTCAGGAGAGGAGGGTGTTTTTTATTCATGCTTAGCCATAACATGTACACTTTTTGGCACAACTGATGAATGCTTGCTTTTTAACATGCACCATTTTTCTCATAACAGACAGAACCTTCCCTTCTATGAACAAGTCAAAGAATTAATCATCAAAACAACAAATTGATCCGCAATGTTTTAATTCACAAAGGGATAGAGTGTAGTAGATATACACAACAAATTATCAAATGTATGGCAGTTATACAGTGCCCTGAGGAGGAAGGGAGGAAGTGATCAAGTGAGGGTGAGGAGGTGATAGGTATGAAGTGACAGTAAAATCAATCAATCGAGCAAAACAGTATTGGCAGTTTTATACACAACCAAAAAAGCCAAAGTTTTTAGGCAAATTACATTAGATGGATATACTTCACAGAATACAATTAATGTTAAAATGGTGGCGTGAAGTTGACACGAGAGGAGCAGTTTTCGACGTTTCGACCCTCTTAAAAATGCAGGAAATAGTAGCACCCTTGCTGCGGGGTCTTTATCAGGACCAAAAAAGGGGGGGGGGGGCAGGAAACCTAATCAGGGTGGGTACAAGGAAATACTGTTACTCAAGGGGTATTATTCCAGCCTCATAAGTAATCACATCGGTAGACGTACATTAATAAGGACGTTATTTGGTGGATTAATAGCCACTCATGTATAGAATTGTAAATCAAATATTGTTAAGTCAGAAATATCATAATTTCATCCTATTAGAACCCTACAAGTAAGGGTATCATTAATAACTATACTAATGTATTGTTGGGTCTACATTCAAATGGACATATGAGACATATTGCCCATTGATAGTGTAGCACAGTGGGATCAATTCTCACAAAATTAGAGACCGACCCGAGCGTGAGGGTCAGAGAACTGGCACGTGAGGTGGGGAAACCATTGAGTCAAGGTAAGAAACACACATAGGTAATCAAAAGAGGGTACCTGAGATTAGTCGAGGTGGAACTAGATTAACAAAGTTCAGTAGAAAGCGATGTTCCTCTGGGATGTGTCTGCAACAGAACACATTCATTACAAAATGTGTGCAGCCAATTAATTAAGGTCTGTCACAACAGCTTGAGGAGGAGCAGGCTTACCTGTTGGCAAGTGTTGTCAAATTGATCGTTACTTGCGGCGTAGTCAGTAGATGGACCGCACCTGAAAATAACACAGGCGGACTAATTAATATGAAACGCACCTGGTGGTTACGTGTTGAACAGCACATTTATAAATACGAGCATTCTGGATTCAACAAGCTGTGCCGTATTCCTTCCAAAATCATAAAATCGTAAACGCGGGAAATGAATCCACGATACTACCTATAATGGCGAAAAACGGGGAACCGTTGGGTAGTTGTCCAATATGAGGACTCACAGGTAAGTATGACAGGGTGTGGAGGGAGACTACTTACTAATGCAGAGTGAATTGGGAGGCTCCGTGCGAAGACACAGACGCGAGCCAGGTTTCCTGTTAGTGATATCACCATAGCAATGGTGTCACGTGACGTCTGGGTGGCGAGTAAAGCTTGAAAAAAGACTATAGATGTGAATAAGACTAGGTGCGAGACTCGTAGCAGCCCGAAACGGGTCAGCATATCGAGACCTGGAGGAATTCTTAAAGATATTTGTAAAGAGGGCAACGTATTAATTAATCACAGGGTGTGTGTTATCAATAATGCGTGCACCTGCATCGATATAGTAAATGACAAAAGCATGTGAATAGTGCAAATCATGTTATAAAACACTAAATGATGTACAATAGGACCAACACCATTGCTATGCAAAAATGCTATATCATATTCTATCCCCAGAGTAGAGATAGAGCAGACATGTAATTGCCTATTCAGTCTTTGGGGTAAAGATTATGCAAACGCTTAGACAATACATATTTACATGGATATGGCGTACCTCTCAGACACGAGGGTAAGGGCCATTTGACTGACAAAGAGACTGATAGTATGATAATCCATCTGATTATTACAAAGGCAGAGAATATTTACATGGATATGGCGTACCTCTCCGACACGAGGGTAAAGGCCATTTGACTGGTAAAGAGACTGATAGTATGGTAATCCATCTGATTGATACAAAGGCAGAGAATGTGGTATGTCTCAAATGAGTGATGTTGATACAGCCACAATAAGGTGTGGTGTGGGGATTCAATACAGGTGGAGTCACACTATAATGGGCCTTATATCATGATATATCATGATGGAAGGGACGTCAAGGCAATGTGGTCAATTGTGAAAAGGAACTGTCATGTTCATTGAGGCCAGTGTCGATTGAATAAAAAAAATAGATCCATTTGAGTTCGCGCGTGTTGAGGTTATCAGAGATATCCCCCCCCACGTGGTCCCAATGTTGCCTTTTCAATTACCACCCATCTCAGGCTTTCTGGGGGATGAGATTTCAGCTTAAAATGGTCCACGAGTGGTGCACCCAGTACCTCACATCGGATCCTACTCATGTGTTGTAGAATCCTCGCTTTTGCCTTTTGTTGAGTTTGCCCAATATATATTTTTTGACACGGGCAGACGATGGCATATATGATGTTGTTAGAGTTACAGTTACTCAGAGTTTTTAGCTTGATTGTAAGATCGTGGTGTTGAAATTCTTTGGTCTGAATTGCAGAGTCACAGGCTTTGCAATGGCCGCACTTGAAATGGCCAATAACTGGTGGTAAATCCCACATAGAGCTAATGGTGGGTTGGTTGAGTGTAGGTAGGAATGAGCATACCACATAGTTCTTAATGCTCTTAGCTTTTTTAAACGCATGTAAGGGTATCTCAGGTTGTTGGACATCATCTGATATCAATTGCCAATGATGATTGATAATACGTTTAATCTTGTTGCTTTTGGTATTGAAGGTAGTTACGCAAACAATACGGTTCTCTTGTTGATTATTTCTGTCTTTAGGTAAAAGTAATTCTTCCCTTGGGTAGAACCAGGCACGTTTACGCGCTTTCTTTATCGAAAGCCTGTGACTCCGCAATTCAGACCAAAGAATTTCAACACCACCATCTTACAATCAAGCTAAAAACTCTGAGTAGGATCCGATGTGAGGTACTGGGTGCACCACTCGTGGACCATTTTAAGCTGAAATCTCATCCCCCAGAAAGCCTGAGATGGGTGGTAATTGAAAAGGCAACATTGGTACCACGTGGGGGGGATATCTCTGATATCCTCAACATGCGCAAACTCAAATGGATCTATTTTTTTGATTCAATCGACACTGGCCTCAATGAACATGACAGTTCCTTTTTACAATTGGCCACATTGCCTTGAGGTCCCTTCCATCATGATATAAGGCCCATTATAGTGTGACTCCACCTGTATTGAATCCCCACACCACACCTTATTGTGGCTGTATCAACATCACTCATTTGAGACATACCACATTCTCTGCCTTTGTATCAATCAGATGGATTACCATACTATCAGTCTCTTTACCAGTCAAATGGCCTTTACCCTCGTGTCGGAGAGGTACGCCATATCCATGTAAATATTCTCTGCCTTTGTATTAATCAGATGGATTATCATACTATCAGTCTCTTTATCAGTCAAATGGCCCTTACCCTCATGTCTGAGAGGTACGCCATATCCATGTAAATATGTATTGTCTAAGCGTTTGCATAATCTTTACCCCATAGACTGAATAGGCAATTACATGTCTGCTCTATCTCTACACTGGGGATAGAATATGATATAGCATTTTTGCATAGCAATGGTGTTGGTCCTATTGTACATCATTTAGTGTTTTATAACATGATTTGCACTATTCACATGCTTTTGTCATTTACTATATCGATGCAGGTGCACGCATTATTGATAACACACACCCTGTGATTAATTAATACGTTGCCCTCTTTACAAATATCTTTAAGAATTCATCCAGGTCTCGATATGCTGACCCGTTTCGGGCTGCTACAAGTCTCGCACCTAGTCTCATTCACATCTATAGTCTTTTTTCGAGCTTTACTCGCCGCCCAGACGTCACGTGACACCATTGCTATGGTGATATCACTAACAGGAAACCTGGCTCGCGTCTGTGTCTTCGCACGGAGCCTCCCAATTCACTCGGCATTAGTAAGTAGTCTCCCTCCACACCCTGTCATACTTACCTGTGAGTCCTCATATTGGACAACTACCCAACGGTTCCCTGTTTTTCGCCATTATAGGTAGTATCGTGTATTGATTTCCCTCGTTTACGATTTTGGAAGAAATACGGCTCAGTAACGGATACGCGTTTACACTGTCTACCCTATCGGTAAGCGACAGCTTGTTGAATCCAGAATGCTCGTATTTATAAATGTGCTGTTCAACACGTAACCACCCAGTGCGTTTCATATTAATTAGTCCGCCTGTGTTATTTTCAGGCGCGGTCCATCTACTGGCTACGCCGCAAGTAATGATCAATTTGACAACACTTGCCAACAGGTAAGCCTGCTCCTCCTCAAGCTGTTGTGACAGACCTTAATTAATTGGCTGCACACATTTTGTAATGAATGTGTTCTGTTGCAGACACATCATAGAGGAACATCGCTTTCTACTGAACTTTGTTAATCTAGTTCCACCTCGACTAATCTCAGGTACCCTCTTTTGATTACCTATGTGTGTTTCTTACCTTGACTCAATGGTTTCCCCACCTCACGTGCCAGTTCTCTGACCCTCACGCTCGGGTCGGTCTCTAATTTTGTGAGAATTGATCCCACTGTGCTACACTATCAATGGGCAATATGTCTCATATGTCCATTTGAATGTAGACCCAACAATACATTAGTATAGTTATTAATGATACCCTTACTTGTAGGGTTCTAATAGGATGAAATTATGATCTTTCTGACTTAACAATATTTGATTTACAATTCTATACATGAGTGGCTATTAATCCACCAAATAACGTCTTTATTAATGTACGTCTACTGATGTGATTACTTATGAGGCTGGAATAATACCCCTTGAGTAACAGTATTTCCTTGTACCCACCCTGATTAGGTTTCCTGCCCCCCCCCCTTTTTTGGTCCTGATCAAGACCCCGCAGCAAGGGTGCTACTATTCCCTGCATTTTTAAGAGGGTCGAAACGTCGACAACTGCTCCTCTCGTGACAACTTCACACCACCATTTTAACATTAGTTGTATTCTGTGAAGTATGTTCATCTAATGTAATTTGCCTAAAAACTTTGACTTTTTTGGTTGTGTATAAAACTGCCAATACTGTTTTGCTCGATTGATTGATTTTACTGTCACTTCATACCTATCACCTCCTCATCCTCACTTGATCACTTCCTCCCTTCCTCCTCGGGGCACTGTATAACCGCCATACATTTGATAATTTGTTGTGTATATCTACTACACTCTATCCCTTTGTGAATTAAAACATTGCTGATCAATTTGTTGTTTTGATGATTAATTCTTTGAATTGTGTATATTGTTCTATGTCTACACTGGGACCCCTTCCTCCTAGTACTTATTGAACCCAGGTACCAGTGACTATGTTTGGGTAACCCCCCTATACATACACTTCTATGAACAAGAGCAAGATGTTACTCAGAGTTGTCATCATCATCACCACCAGTACTTTAAGTTCCAACCAGGTGAGGGGTCTCCCACAATTAATGTGTAAAATCAGCCACTGTTCAGTTTTCAAGAGTTCACAGTTTCTCTTCTATGAAGTTGATTTTAATAAATGTTTTTATATAATGCACTATTGAAAATTAATATACAGAGTACACACAGTGCTAGTTGTTTTACTTTTAATAAAGCTTTAAAACTTACATAGACTCAGTGGTTTTTGGTCATGTGTGAGTGAGCGAAAGGGTTTGCAATTTGCAAGCATGAGTCCATGACTCTGAGAGGTCGGGACTCTGACTCCGTAGTCTTATGTTCTGGGTTGTATTATAATCATTGGGGATCATCGCTGCATTCGGGAGCTAAATATTGACTCTGACACACTAGCTAGTCAGTAAGGAGATTGGGGGTTCAACTTCAGTTATGACTTAGGTATGTAAGTCTAACTGCACCTATTATCACCAATGCCCTATTTCTTGTCCATAGTTCTGTATGTGCAGAATAGTCCCTGCAACAGTAGTAGTGTGTCCTCCTATCCAATCAAAAAGTAAACTAGTATCTTATTCTTGGTGGCCATTGACATTTTATTGTTGGTAATTGTCAAAGCATAAACATTAAGAAGACTTCAATAGACATTATGGACAGACCAGAGGACTGCACTCAGTGCCTAGAGCTGTTGCTGAATAGGAGTTTTGTTGAACACCTTTTGCCAACTGTGCAAGCTTAGCTAGCTACACATGCAGACTAATAAAATAATAGTAGTCCAGAGAGTCATTTTAGAGGCAGGATAAGAATTTTGAAACAGTCTACAAGAAGATCAAAGACGATTTAGGAAAAAATAGAATTATGATGAACGTTTGGAATAAATAGGTGCTGTAAAAGTTAGCGAAGTATAATTATTAATTTTAACAGGAAAACCTACTGGGTCCAGCAGAGGAGCCCTCTGTGGACTGATCCTGGCCTTCGTGCACCGCTGGTGCCGCCACTGCCACCCCTGTTATCTTGCCCCTGGGGGGAGCTGATGTACATGAAAGAAAGACACAAACATGGATGATTGTTGTCAACCAAATCAAACATTTCAAAACAACAATAACAAATTATTTCGGGGAAATAGACAACAATTGCACTAAATTTATTGACCTATCTGATGTGGTCTACTAGGATATTAGTATTGCTGGATTCACGGACCGCCTACTTGGAAAGTTATGTTACTCACTAAACCAACTACAAAAAGGTTCTACTAGGACTGGCAGGCAGCACTCCGCAGCACGCAAAGTGACAGACACAGTCCGCCATGATTGCAGACCGCTAAAAAGTTTCCTACTAAATAACCAGTCATAATATACTCAAACTATCAATCCACCACCACTATCTCTTCTTAGTGGCAGGAGTACAAGGAAGGACTGGACTTGAGTCTCTAGTGTCTAGCATTATGCAGTTCTGTAAAGTACACTCATACATAATCACTCAGGCCAAATGAGCACAAAATTGAAAACAATTAAGCATAGTAGCACCGCCAGTGAGCAGGCGAGCACCTGCAATTACAGAAGCTTTTGAAACATAATTTACCTTCAATGTAATCTCTAGTGTCTAGCATTACGCAGTTCTGTAAAGTACACTCATACATAATCACTCAGGCCAAATGAGCACAAAATTGAAAACAAGTAAGCATAGTAGCACCGCCAGTGAGCAGGCGAGCACTTGCAATCACAGAAGCTTTTGAAACATAATTTACCTGCAATGTAATCGACAGCATTCTTGCTCTTCGGCAAAAAAATATATTTGCAATATCATAACACAGAGCATAAGACAACAAAGTAGTGATTAAATAGCTACTAGTACTCACCAAGCCCAGGGATCTCCATGCCAAGCAGGTCGTGTTCCGGTCCAGTATGTCCGACCACCGGTGCGTCACCTGGTTGTAGGTGCGCCGGACCCCAGACTCACGATACATGGCCCGGCACACCTTACCCCATAGCTGGCGACGCTCCCGGGGGCCGTACCCGGTACCGGGCCTGCCGCCTGCCGCAACGGTCTTGGGGAGGTGGCGCTGCACGAAGAAGACCAGTGCGGCCACCTCCACCATGCTGATGATCTCCGGGGCATTTACTGCCTCCCCCCTTAAGCGCCCGCAAGGGAGCCGGCTACGGGGTGCGGGACCCTTCCCCTTAAGGTTTTTGCCGGCTCCATTTGCCATGGTCCTGGACAGTTAAAGGAAAATAAAATAGGAAAGAATAGAGAAAAAGTAAATAAAAGAAAAGAGAGTTAAAAAAAGTAGTTTTATAGTTACGAAAAAAGTAGAAAAAAACACAAAATATAGATGTACATAAATAGAGTGATAGATAATAAGTAAAAAAGATTTTAAAACATTTCAAAGAAACAAAGGATTACAAGAGATTGAAGGAGGATTGAAAAAGCATGCTAAGAACCATAGCAATGAATGTAAAACAAGATGGCCACGCCCATTGCAACCACGTGGGTAAGTTTGCACGATATTTCCCCCGCGAGCACGCAAAAATGGACGCGAACACGCAATCGCGCCCCGCAAGTAGGAAATGCACAACGCGAGCATGCAACTAGCGACCAGAAACGGAGAAATGCAACGCAAACAAGATGGCCACACCCATAAAAGACCACATGGGTAAGTTCGCAGTAGCCGCGCTGAAAAAAATCCCACGAACACGCAAAAATGAAAAAATCCGCAAGTTCGCAAAAAATCGTGGATTTTGTGGACCGCGAGTATGCTTTCGCGTGAATTCGCGTACCGCGAATTCGCAAAATTCACCCATATTTAATCTACATGAATAAATAAAGTGGTCTTTGTGTGTGTACCTTAGTAAATATAGGCATGATCAATTGTTTGCATAAGTGAGTAGCATAACAGCATAACTGGATATGATGTAAGCCGGTGTGTTATGTTGATGTAGGGGTATAAGTATATTTTAATAGTGTTGTGTTGATCTTTGTTACCATGTATGAGTAAATCTATAGGTAAGTGTTTAGATGTATGTATAGATCTAGGAATCACTAAGTGGCTTTTCAGAAAATTGTATTAGTGTGTCAATGCTTTAAAGTATGGTACTTCATATTTTATAATGAGTGTTAAAAAGTTATACTAGTGAATGATAAAATGTATTAGATTGTCACGTGGATGATCTTATCAGTGATGTCATCAGTGATGTCATTTGAGATGTCATCAGTGATTTCATCAGTGATGTCACTGACCATGTCATGAATGATGTAATATGTTACATCATCAGCAGTGGATTGCGGGCGCATGAGTAATAGTTAGTACAACTATCTATAACAGGGGAATTTCAATGGTTTTGTACGAGTGAAATGTTCAACTAACTATAACACCCCTGAAACCTGTGGTTTTTTCAGTGAGTTTCTGAGGTTTTTAAAATGCTAATTCCTAACTATAACGTGTCTGAAACCTGTGGTTTTTTCAGTGAATTTCTGAGGTTTTTTAAATGATAATTCCTAACTATAACATGATTGAACCCTATGGTTTTTTCAGTGAATTTCAAAGGTTTTTTAAATGATAATTCCTAACTACAACATGTCTGAAACCTATTGTTTTTTCAGTGAATTTTAAAGTTTTTGTAAATGACAATTTTTAAATATATATATTTTTTTTATACTGATTTACTTTTTAAAAAAAACTATTTATTTGTAGATTTTTTTGTTTTTTTATTATATTACATTGTGTGGCCCTCCTTCCTTTGACTTTTTTTGGGAGCCTGATCTGCAAATCTAAATATATTCATTTTTTTTATAGGAAGGGAAATCCTATGGAAGAAAATACAAGTTAGTTGTATGTATACTTAGAACTACTATTCAGGGTCAGTGCTGGGCTAAAAGATGCAGCACTGGTTGCTCTCCTGATAACAGGTGAGTAAATGGGAATTCGTTGTTCGGATAATTTTAGGTGAATATTTTAAAGTTCCAAAACTCCACACTTAGAAGAATTTGCAAGTGAAATCAGTCAATGTTAGCCTATGAAAGGAAATACACTTAGCAGGTAAATAGTGTTATCGTTACCTTTTCTTACTCAATGGTGCATCCTGCATCCAGCACTGCTTCATCTCCTCTAAACAGTTAAAAGAATGTAAATTACCAAAGATGCGCGGAAGCCCACATCTTTTTTTTTATATCGCTAGAATGCGCGGATCATACGCGCACCATGTGATTTTACTAACAAAAACATAAATGAGGGGCCCTGGGGGTCCTTGTGGGACCCCCTGAGCAGACCTAGAGAATCAGGTTGTGTCTACCCTCCCCCTTTACACGTTTGAAACACACATTTCACATGCTTCTTCAGCCTCCCTTGTACCGAGGCATAAAATGGCTGCCCACAGTTTCTATTTTCGAATGTTGACAGTCACTTGACAGCCAATTAGCATTCAGCGCGTGATCGGAAGGGTGCGCTTATGGTACGATGATGATCCACGCAGATGAGCCTCAATTACTTCTCTTTTATCAATGGGCAGAGGGGTCATTCCCTTTCTCTCGCTGGGGCCGTCCCATTAACATATGCCTATGGAGGTGGGGCAGGGAGCCTGACCAATAGCGGCGTCACTTGTATAGAGGTGTGTTTCGCCAGTGCAAGCTAATCCGTGCATTTTTCTTAATCCCTCTTTTTTTTTATAAAACTTGGCCAAAGCAGTGTTTTGCAAAGGCAATATGCAAATGTGGGCCAATTTTTTTATCGTGCCCGGGCCGATTTTTAATCACAATCCAACCCTGTCCGAACTCCATCTGTGTATGTACCCTCTAGGAGTTGCCTTCACTTTGCGCATGCATGTTTGTGGTAGAGCATGCGTGTTAATGTTACGCATGCGCACAATACGTCCCACCCTCTGCCTATGTACCCCTAACGTATTTCATTTTATTTGCGCATGCTCAATTACAATATGCCCAATCACAGCTCTCACACCCAGTGATATCATGCTCAACCAATCATCCTTCTGCAAAGCATTTAAACCTGCCAACGTTCTTGAACTTTTCCTATTCCGCAGTCACAGCCATTGATAGTGTTCGTATCCACTTCTTCGTAGGTGACCATTTTTTCCAAGAGTAATTAAATTAATTAATCTGAACGATCTTTAAATACCGCGTAAATGCAAATTTTTCCTCGATTTGACAATGTTGTTTTTAAGCCCGCGTTCCTGCTTTTTTATATTGGTAAAGTTGACTTTTGTAACTTTTGTTTCTGGGCAAATCACTTAATCCTGCCTCGTTTCTTTAATTTGGCAAGCGCCACGTGGCCGTTCCTGCATAAGTGTGTTACGTGCTGTTCAAGTTAATACAATGTAGTTTTTCTCGTGTAAGTAGTGCGTCACGTGCCCCATGCATTGTAAAAGTTATGTTTTCGGCAATAGTGTATTTTAGCACGATTTCCATCTCTTATACCTCCAATATCTTGCCTTGGTAGGCGATGTTTCTGGGTAAATCAAGTAATCCTGCCGCCTTTAATTTTTTTAAGTAGTGCGCCACATGCTGCTTCCTCTCCATGCACTGCACATGTAATCGATTGGCCAATGTTGTATTTTAGCACCCTCTCCATGTTTTTTAATAATGTTAAACTTGATTTGCTATCCTTTGTTCTGTGCAAATCACTTAATCCTGCCAAATTTCTTTAATTTTCCAAGCGACACGTGGCCATTCCCGCAGCAGTGTGCTACATACTGTTCAACTTAATGCGATGTACTTTTTCTCGTGTAAGTAGTGCGTCATATGCCCCATACATTGCAAAAGTAATGTTTTTGGCAATGGTGTATTTTAGCACGTTTTCCAGCTCTTATACCTCAAATATCTTGCATTAGTAGGCGATGTTTCTGGGCAAATTACTTAATCCTGCCGTCTTTAATTTTTTAAAGTACTGCGCCACGTGCTACTTCCTCTCCATGGACTGCACATGTAATCGATTGGCCAATGTTGTATTTTAGCACGCACTCCATGTTTTTTAATAACGTTAAACTTGATTTGCTATCCTTTGTTCTGTGCAAATCACTTAATCCTGCCACGTTTCTTTCATTTGCCTAGCGCCACATGGCCGTTCCCGCAGCAGTGTGCTACGTGCTGTTCAACTTAATGTGATGTCGTTTTTCTTGTGTAAGTAATGTGTCATGTGGCCCATGCACTGCAAAAGTAATGTTTTCAGCAATAGTGTATTTTAGCATGATTTCCAGCTCTTATACCTCCAATATCTTGCCTTAGTAGGCAATGTTTCTGGACAAATCAATTAATCCTGCCGCCTTTAATTTTTTTAAGTAGTGCGTCACGTGCTGTTTCCTCCCCATGCATTGCACATGTAATCGATTGGCCAATGTTATATTTTAGCACGCTCTCCAAGTTTTTTAATAACGTTACACTTGATTTGAATTTTTTTATTTGAAGACGTGTGTTTCAATTTTTCTTGATTTTTATTTCTCAATTTCTAGATCATGAAAGTCCAAAAAGGGTTCTATCAGATCAAGGCCAGGAGTTTGTAAATGAAGTGAGTGACCAATTTCGGCCTAACATTTGAATAATGCAATACTATTTTCTATTTTGCTTGCCAAATATAACCTCTGATGAATGCTTTTCAACCCTAATCCTATTGAGAACAAATGGTTTTATGTACATTAAAATTAATCTTGGACATATGTACAACATATACATTTTTAACTCTTTTTTCAGTTTGCAGAATGTTACATAAGTCAGCAGCAAATTGCCGAGGTGAAGAAAGTATATTCTCCTGTTCCAGCTGATTACACCGCTGTCTCAAATATGGCATGAACTAGTTGTCTGAAGCCATAGAGATTCACAAATTTTTAACGGATAACTTTAAGGTAAATACTCTCAATATGACTAATCGACGAAGTTAAAAACTAACAGATATAAGTACTTGAGGGGTTTTTGGTGGCAGATAATGTCCAATACCCACTTGTACGGATGGGTCTGATACAGGGTGGATCTCTGTATAACTAATGGATGATTAGGTATTAGGATGGCATACAAAGCTCCCAAGCTTCTTACTTTTTCTCTTAAAGGGTTCCAAATTGGGGACGAATATTAGGTTGTGCAGTAGAGGTTGACGGTGTTGCTCCACTAGTACTTGGGCCTTTTCATGAAGCAGAAGGAGCCTCTCTCAATCTCCTTAACTCTTCCCTTCCAAAGTTGACCGAATTCTTAGTCTGCAAGAGCTTCCGCATACTTGCAGTTCCACACCAGTACTCTTTATTGTGGTCTCCTCTTGAAAGCAGTCTTGCATATCTGGCAAGTATCCAACCAAAGTGGAGTTCAAGTTGAGAACTCTGTTGGCCACAGTGTTTACACAAGGTAAGCAGAGTGGCCTAGATATACAAAACCTCCAATTAAATGCATTAGAAATAAAAGAGCTCATTTACAAACCCCTTGCGCCACTTTTGCGTCACTTTCAACATGAGAAAAGTAACACAAAAGTGGCACAGGAGTTTTGTAAATAAACCCTAAAAAATATTGTCCTGCAAAATGACTTGATCTCTCACCTAATTCTGTCTCATCTCTGAATCATTTTAAAGACCTGTTCATCTGTAATATAAATATGACGCAATAGGCACTTCTACACAGACACCATTTAAATGCAAGCCTATAAGATAAGTGAAATTTATCAGGTACACTGCACACATTAAAAAAATAGTAAATATCGTCAAGTGTTACTTTGACTTGTAATGTTTGACTTCACTTAGTCACATCGATCTAATTTTAAACACTAATTTTCTTTTTTGCTTTGCAGATTAACTACAGTACTTCTATTGAAGTCCATATTATATGCTGTTTGTTATATTGTTTTGTTAAAGTTCTGGTTCTAGTTATTTATTGTATTGTTATCATTTAGTTATATTTCCAGTTATTTATTGTTTTAATAAAAGTTAATTAAAAAAGTACATACATCTTTTTTTTTGTGGAGGTAGCAGTCCTCAGTAGAAATGATATATATAATTTGAAGAATAATTCTAGGGCTAACTCTTCACCAGGTATTTACCAGAGTGTATAGCTACAACTTACGGTTCCAATTCAAACGTTTTAAAAGTACAACACAATTAGCAACATAGTGTGATGAACTTCTAACCTCTGTGCTCACGTAAGTGTTCCATGAACTGTTACTATGGTAACAGGCAGAAGGCCATTTGGGGGTAGGGTTAAAAGTTACTGGCTGTACAGACACCATTCTATTTATCCTGGATCCTCTACATGACAGAAAGAAAAGCAAATTAAAACAAAACACTGTGTGCCAGATTTACAACCCCCTTGCACCACTTTCGCATCCAACCCTCCAACAAAATTACAAGTATGTGGGCCTCAACGACCCCCCTCAAGCTACGGGAATCACCACCCCTGGGAATTTGTGTATTACGGGAGGCAGACTGCGTGGCCATCTGCCTGGTACCCTCGAGGGCCCTGGAAACGACTACGACTGGCTCCTGCAGTGTCCCGGGGTGCCTACCCCGGTATACTCCTGTTTGCTTTGACAGAGCGGGACTCTCACGACTCCCGCCCTCCCATAGCAAACATAGTTTGCATTTTGAAAGACAGAGCAGTGAAATCTGTTCTCACTTTCAAAATCCAAAGCAGATTGCTTTTCCATATACAAATTAGCATCTACTCATGCAAAAAGGCAATACTGGCTCCCGAAGAACGCAAAAGTTCATCACACAATGTTGCTGAAAAAACAGCAAGTGTGCTTGACTTCTCAATATACTACCATATCCTACATAATGTTATTTTCAATCATGTTCTGATAACAATAATCATGCTTTTAAAAATCAGAAACATGCACCCTAGTTTTCAGTATAAAATGTCAACCAATCAATCATTTCTTTTCTGTTTTTCAACACTGCATCTTACCCACCATACTTCGATTTTTTTCAGCGACGAAATACGCGGATCCTACGCGCATCCCGCAATTTATTTTGTAAAAATAAAATGTCCTTGCATTTTTTGCCCTACGGGTCCTTATGAGACCCCCTGAGCAGGCCTAGAGGTTCAGGGTGTTTCTACCTTGCTCACGTTTTGCACACATATTTAACTGACTTCCGCAGCCCCGCTTCTACTGAGGCACAAAATGACTGCCAACAGTTCCTGGTTTCGAATGTTTACAACCGCTTGTCAGCCAATTAGAATTGAGCACGGGATTGGGGCGGTGCGCTAATGCTACGATGCCAATCCTCGCACAATCCGCGCATCCACCGCACCCATAGATATATAAATGACTTTAACCGTAATTTTCTCTGAAACTACTGAACACATTGACACCAGATAAGCGAAAGGCACAAGTCGTAACTCTGCCAAATTTAGTGTAATTGGTTCAGCCGTTCGGGCTGTAGCCGGACCTAAAGGTCCTATGGGAAATTTGCATGGGGAAAACACGTTTTGGGAGCCTCCTTTTTTCTCGGCTCCCGCTCACCAACCAATCACCCCCAAACTTTCAGGGAAGGAGCGGAACTGACCTGGCCAAAAGTTTGAAAAATGTAAAGAAGATTCATCAATCGACGCCAAAGTTATTCCAAATAGAATGTTGCGGTTTTCCTATGGATAATAGGTCCTAACTATAACTACCTGCTGGCGACTGCCAGTAGTTAATATATATATTGTCAATTCACACCATCAGACTATGCCCAACACTGCAGGAACGAGGATAGCCCGATTCCACTACCACCACTCCGGTGACAATCACTGAAATACCCACACAGTGAACTTGCCACTAGAGCACCAGGAGAGGGTGGGATAAATGAGGAAGAGTAGGTCGAGAGAGAACACCTCGTCTGGCCTCCACCTGTACTATTCTGTTTGGCATAGGACACAAAACTGCACCTGGATAGGAAGACAAACAGCAGCCCTTAGTCTTTCAATATATAAACAATGTCTCTATGAACATGCATACACAAGCCCCGTCGTATAGGTACAAGACGATCTCTTACCAGTCCAGGCATACAGGATTGTAGTTCTTTTCTTAGGGCTTCGAGAATTCACAATTATTCAATGTTCCAGGATACCTCTCTCCACATGGACAAAGTAGTGAGAAATTCTGGGGGAAAAGTCCGTAGACAGAAAAAAAAACACTTCAGAATAGGGAAACAATAACTAAATACCCCAAAACAGCTAAATAGTGGCCACTACAAAAGGGGAAGGAGAAAAAACACTGCAAAAGTAATGTTCATATATCCGCCCAAACTCCACACAACGACATGGAGCGGATATACAAATCCAGGAAGTTAGTCGAATCCAAGTAACTGACGCGCGGCCGCATATCAGCTCATAAATATGGGATTCCAATATAGGATTCTTACTGGCAATAATGGGACTCCGTGGCCAGCACAAGAACTCCCGGGATGGCCCACAACAACAACAGGGCAAATCCAAATTTGCCGCCCGATGTCCGAAATTCAGCCGAACCCTGAACACAACGAGCAAGAAGAGGCAGGAATCCGACGATCCAGGGACCCACAGGAAAATACAGGAAACTCCAATAAAAGTCCTTCCGGGTGAGTCCTGACAAGGAAAAGAAACCAAGCACTGCAACACGCTGGTGGGCTAATTCCTAACAGTACCCCCCCAAAGGCCTCCCCACAGGATGAAGTTTAGAGAGGTGACGTACATGTAAATGTAAATTGATACTTGTATAGCGCACTACTCACCCGCAAGGGTCTCAAGGCGCTTGTACGAATACCGCTGTGGAACCCATCATGCCTTTCCCTGTGAGGCGTCTACTCCTGGGTACCCCCAAGGTGGAGGCCAGGCATCCTTAGCGTTGTGGGGGCCGTTGTGGAGATTAAGCAAGCTATTGCCCAGAGTTGCAGAGTGGGACTCCATGATTGGAATAGGCACCGAGGCGAGAATTATCAGGAAAGTGGAATTGTGAGCCCAAGACCCGCCAAGGCGGGGAATTGAACCCTGGTCCCGGGCTAGACCTCTGTATCAGGGTCTGCCACTCTAACCATTGAGCCACACTTCTCCACATGAAACAAATGCACCAACCGGGGAGCATGGACACCACCCGCTGGCTCCCAAGTACGGTCTTCTAGGGGATAGCCCTTCCAATCAACTAAATAATACAACCTCCCCTTCCTTTTCCTGGAATTCAGGATAGCATTCACCTCAAACTCCTCATGCCCCTCTACCACTAAAGGGGGAGGGGGAGGCAACTTCAGAGAAGTTCTGGTGAAATGCTTCAGAAGGGACGTGTGAAAAACAGGATGTACACAAGACTCATCAGGCAACTCAAGTTTCATAGCCACAGGATTCACCACCTTAATAATAGGAAAGGGACCCACATATAGAGGCTGCAACTTTCTGGACCCACTTAAACGTAAAATCCTTGAGGCCAGCCATACCTGATCCCCAGCAGCATAAGAAGGAGCAGGAACCCTATGCTGATCCGCCAGTTTCTTCATAACATCTTTGGCTTTCTGTAGATGTTCTCGTGCCATATCCCAAATGTGAGTCAATGACTTGCTAAGTGTATCTACTGCTGGAACATGTCCCGTGGGTTGAATAGGAATCGCCTTAGGATGATGTCCCAAAGAGTAGAAGAAAGAGGTCATCCCCAGAGCAGAATGCATACTGTTATTAAAAGCAAATTCAGGTAAAGGGAGAGCCTCAACCCAATTACATGTCAAAGATGTTAACAGACATCAAAGGTACTGTTCCATGGTTTGATTGGTACGTTCCGTCTGACCATCTGTCTGCGAATGGTATGCAGTTGACTGATGCACCTCCATTCGCAACCAAGAACAGAATTCAGTCCAAAAATGGGACACAAACTGAGCCACCCTATCTGTCACTATTGCCGATGGCAAACCATGCAACCTTATCACGAGTCCATAAAAACCGAGGCCAACTCCCTTGTTGTTGGAATCTTTGGTAGCGGAATGAAATGCGCCATTTTAGTAAACAAGTCCACCACAACTAGTATAGCAGTAAACCCATACATAATGGGGAGATCTGTTACAAAGTCCATACTTATAGTATGGCAAGGGGCAGGAGGGATTGGCAACGGTTGCAGAAGACCAGAAGGGCTGGTGTGTGAGGGTTTGCTAATGGCACACACAGGGCAAGTGGCAACAAACACCTGGACATCATAAGCCAACGTGTCCCACCAAAACCATCGCAAACAAAACTCCTTGGTTTTAGTAGTCCCAGGATGTGCTACCAAGGAGGATGAATGACACCACTGATGTCTCTTAATTCAGGAGGTATAAACAAACGTTCCTCACGATACAACAAACCATTCTGAACTACAAATTGTGATGTGGACAACCAAGGTGTAAGATCTACATCCTACATTTCCTCTACACTAATGACATAAAGTATTCTGCAGAAACACTTCCCACAATCGTCTCACTCTCTATCATAGGTCTTATCTCCTTCTCTGGCCCTGTTTCCGCCTGATCCACATGTATGTGTGACAGAGCATCTGATTTCACTTGTTGGGCTGCAGGTCTATACGTAATAACAAAATCATATTCATTAAAAAACAACACCCAATGCATCTGTCTCGGGGTTAAAGGTCTAGCAAAGCGAAAGAATTCTAAGTTCTTATGATCTGTGTATATCGTAACAGGATGGCGGGCTCCCCATAAATGATGTCTCCATTCCTCGAAAGACAACTTGATGGCCGGCAATTCCCTCTCTGCCACCGTATAATTGCGTTCAGCTAGTAATAAAGTTTTAGAAAAGAACGCAATTAGGTGCATAAATCCGGTGTTCCCATCTCTCTGTGAAAGCACCCCCCTACTGCACATAAAGAGGCGTCAGTTTCCACAAAAAAGAGGCAAAGCAGGATCGGGACGCACCAAAACAGGAGCTGAGGTGAATTTGTCAATCAATTGATGGAAAGCAGCTTGCGCACCAGAAGACCAAACAAAAGGAACCCCCTTCTTCAACAAAGCGGTCATTAGGGCAATCACAAAAGAAAAGTGAGAAATAAACCACTGATAAAAATTGGCGAATCCTAGAAGAGCCTGTATGTCCTTAACACATACAGGGGTGGGCCAGGTAACAATGGCTTCTGTCTTGCATGGATCCATCTTAATGCCATCAGCAGAGACAATGAAACCCAAAAACTCCACACTCAACATATGGAATTGACATTTCTCCAACTTTACATACAACTGATGTTCCTTCAGCTTCTGCAAGACTTGAAATACATGTAACTCATGCTCAACAAAGGATTCAGAAAAAATCAAAATGTCATCAATATAAAAAATAACACTCAAATCCAAAAAGTCCCTCAAAACCTTGTTAATAAAATACTGAAAAGGCACCGGAGCTTTACACAAACCAAAAGGCATAACACAATATTCAAACAAACCAAATGTTGTCCTAAAAGCTGTTTTCCATTTCTTTCCTGCACGGACACGAATGAGATGATACGCTCCCCTCAAATCCAACTTAGTGAAAACAGTGGCATGCTTTAATTGATCTAATAATACAGGGATCAAAGGAAGAGGATATTTGTTCTTTATTGTGACCTTATTGAGTGCCCTATAGTCCACACACGTGCACAAACTACCTTCCTTCTTTGGGATAAAAAAGATAGCAGAGGACACTGGTGAAGAGGATGGGCGAATGAAACCATTTGTCAATATCTCATCCAGATACTCTTTCAAATGCTGTTCTTCAGGCCCAGACAGTGCGTATATTCGGCTACACTGCAGTGTAGCACCAGGCAACAAGTCAATATGACAATCAAAGGAGCGATGTGGTGGAAGACTATTATCAAACACATACCTAAACATGGCATACGGGGCTGGTATATCATTAGCTTCTCCTCCTTCACCTACAGCACAAGTCAATGGTAAAACCCAATCAGTTGCAACCTGATAACAACATTGCGAACAATGAACTGAATCTAGAGTTACTGTTCGCATCACCCAATCTATCCGAGGATTGTGCTTCTGCAGCCAAGGAATTCCAAGAACAATTCCAAAAGAAGGGGCATCAATTAAATCAAAACAAATAGACTCAGATTGACCATTGTCACATAATAAACATAAAGGTTCTGTTTGACGTGTTATTGATCCTGAAGACAATTCAGTCCCATCAATAGCGCGTACAGGTTCTGGCTGTTCTTTATATACTATACACATGGGACCATCAACTTCTCTGCTAATTGAATTTCCATAAAATTCCTAGTTGCCCCTGAGTCAAGCAACACTGATAAGGTAGCTCTTTTACTATTCGAAATCACCAGACAAGCGGTAATAGTAAAATGCCACAGAACCCTCTGTACAGCCCCTGCTACCTCGTACGACACATTGTAATACTGCACTCATGAGTCCCCCTGGTTTACCCACAAATGCCACAGTGGTTTTTGGAGACAAACTAGACGGTTTTACCGGACATTCACGAGCATAGTGACCACCCCTTCTACAATAAAGACTTTGGACTCGCCTTCTTCCTTTTTCCTCACTCGACAAGGGGCCTCAAACTCTGCCTATCTCCATAGGCTCAGGGCCTTGTTTTTGTTCCACAGGATGTCTCCCTTCATTTCTTACTGGCATCACACGGGATGCCTGATAACGATTCCGCTCCCCACGTCTTTCTAGCAACCGGTGGTTTAATTTTACCACTAGATCTATGAAGGCCACACAATCTTCAGGAGGATCTACCTCTTGTGATACGATGTTTTTCAACTCCTCACACAACCCCTGATAAAACAAGGAGGTTATTTTAGCCATAGGCCACTAAGTTTCCAAAACCAAACGATTAAATGAGGAGACATAAGTCATCAAATCCTGCTTGCCCTGCCTCAATTTCAATAGCTTGGCATCGCTGGCCTGCATGAAGGCATGTTTCGCGAACAAACATCGCATCTATTCCTTAAACGCCGGATAATTATACAACACTGGGTCGTCATTATCCACCAATGGAACCACCCACAAAGCAGCCGTACCTGCTAGATATAAAATGATAAAAGCCACCTTGGTGGAGTCATCTGAAAACGCAGTGGGACGACACATGAAATGCAGATGACACTGATTCATGAAGGTGCTATATTTATTACAATCACCTGAAAAGCGTTCAGGTACAGCCAGAGGGACAGGGACAGGAGTCGTCACAGTAACTGCTATTGAAGTGCCACTGCCATCTCCCTGCCAAGAACCTCTATCAAACTGAAAGGTGGCAGGAGAACTATAGGACCCTGACCCCTGGTCTGATTTCTAGCCCTAACAGCACTCAACTCCTGGCGTAACCCCAGATTCTCCTGTCTTAAATCCTGTACCTGTGTCGGTAAGGTTGTAATTGCACCCATTTATTCCTGTAAGGTAGGACCACTGTCCCCTCCCATTGTATTCCCAGTCTCATCCATCCTCGCTCGGGCATTGTATTAATACGTGGGCTTGGTTTTCTGTCAATTCACACCATCAGACTATGCCCAACACTGCAGGAATGAGGATCGCCCCATTCAGCTACCACCACCCCAGTGACAATCAAATAATACCCACACAGTGAACTTGCGACTTGAGGACCGGGAGGGGGTGGGATAAATGAGGAAGAGTAGGACGAGAAAAAACACCTCATCTGGCCTCCACCTGTCCTATTCTATTTGGCATAGGACACAAAACTGCACCTGGATAGGAAGACAAACAACAGCCCTTAGTCTTTCAATATATAAACAATGTCTCTATGAACATGCATACACAAGCCCTGTCGTATAAGTACAAGAATGATCTCTTACCAGTCCAGGCATACAGGATTGTAGTTCTTTTCTCAGGGCTTCGTAAATTCACAATTATTCAATGTTCCAGGATACCTCTCTCCACATGGACAAAGAAGTGAAAATTCGGGGGAAAAGTCCATAGACAGAAGAAAAAACCACTTCGGAATCCGGAAACAATAACTAAATACCCGAAAACAGCTAAATAGTGGCCACTACAAAAAGGGAAGGAGAAAAAACGCTGCAAAAAGTAATGTTCTTATATCCGCCCAAACTCCACACAATGACATGGAGCGGATATACAAATCCAGGAAGTTAGTCGAATCCAAGTAACTGACGCGCGGCTGCGTATCAGCTCGTAAATCTTGGATTCCAATACAGGATTCTTACTGGCAATAAAGGGACTCCGGGACCAGCACAAGAACTCCGGCGACGGCCCACGACAACAGGGCAAATCCAAATTCGCCGCCCGATGTCCGAAATTCAGCCAAACCCCGAACACAACGAGCAAGAAGAGGCAGGAATCCGATGATCCAGGGACCCACAGGAAAATACAGGAAACTCTGTTCAAAGTCCTTCAGGGTGAGTCTTGACAGGGAAAAGAAACCAAGCACTGCAACACGCCGCCGGCTTCCTTTTAAAGGACACTGCCCTGAGACCAGGCGACCTGTGTATGCATGGCCACAAAGACAGGACTACAGGGCGCGGGCTAATTCCTTATTTATATATATATATATATATATATATATATATATATATATATATATATATATATATATATATATATATATATATCAATCAGACACAGAGTTCCGGTGAAAGCCAGTACCTGCTCACAAGTGGGTCGTTGTTAGGGTTCCGGAAGCCCAATATCTTAGTCCAAACATTCTCCCATCAGGAAAATACGTACAACGACACTCCAGGAGTTGCTGTGCTTGAACATTTATTTGGCAGCAAAAAACAAACAACGTGTTTCACCTCACGGCTTGTTCACGTTTGCGTGTGTATATATATATATCCAAGAAATCCTGGCCGCAAGCAGCGCGGACTCAAGCAGGCGCAGACCTCTTCTCCTTGAATTCAGCTTTTTTAATAAAGCGCCATCAGACCGTCAGTCGTGTTAGCAGTGGTGATTTTAATGTTGGTAATCACGGAGAAAGTGCTCTCCTCAACGCGTTTCGCTCCACAGGCGGAGCTTTGCTCAGTCGCGAAAATGCCCATCTGCCTAAAAGTGGACCTGCGGTGCCTGGACTGCCGGGGAGCCGAGAGGACAGAGAGTCCCGAGTTGCGTGTTAAGGTAAAGGCAGCAGAAACAATGTTTTCCTTCTGGAAGTAACCCACATGGGTAACAGACTATCAAATTGTACAAAACTTGGCTTGCACCCACTGGGGAAAACGAAGGGGAACCACGAGTACCAGAAGGCATTGTGGCCTACGCCCACAGAGGCGGGGCTCTAAGATGTGTTTTAAAGGAGTTCCCTGCATGCTGGCCGTGACTTTGTAATTTAGCCAGTGATCAAGGACAGAGTGCTGCCCGAAACGCGTTTGGCTTCAGTAATTGCACGGAAGAAAGGAGCACATTCTGTTGCAGCCCGCAATAAATGAGGAAGTTTAACTCTTGTGTGTGAAGGCGTTTTCTTAAGGGCAACCTTTTGTTTTGTGTATTAATGCGGCTTTACTCAGTTGTGAAAATGCCCATCTGCCTAAAAGCGGACCTGCGGTGCCTGGACTGCCGGGGAGCCGAGAGGACAGAGAGTCCCGAGTTGCGGGTTAAGGTAAAGGCAGCAGTAACAATGTTTTCCTTCTGGAAATAACCCACATGGGTAACAAACTATCAAATTGTACAAAACTTGGCTTGCACCCACTGGGGAAAACGAAGGGGAACCACGAGTACCAGAAGGCATTGTGGCCTACGCTCACAGAGGCGGGACTCTAAGATGTGTTTTAAAGGAGTTCCCTGCATGCTGGCCGTGACTTTGTAATTTAGCCAGTGATCAAGGACAGAGTGCTGCCCGAAACGCGTTTGGCTTCAGTAATTGCACGGAAGAAAGGAGCACATTCTGTTGCAGCCCGCAATAAATGAGGAAGTTTAACTCTCGTGTGTGAAGGCGTTTTCTTAAGGGCAACCTTTTGTTTTGTGGATTAATGCGGCTTTGCTCAGTCGCGAGAACGCCCATCTGCCTAAAAGCAGACCTGCGGTGCCTGGACTGCCAGGGAGCCGAGAGGACAGAGAGTCCCGAGTTGCGGGTTAAGGTAAAGGCAGCAGAAACAATGTTTTCCTTCTGGAAGTAACCCACATGGGTAACAGACTATCAAATTGTACAAAACTTGGCTTGCACCCACTGGGGAAAACGAAGGGGAACCACGAGTACCAGATGGCATTGTGGCCTACGCTCACAGAGGCGGGACTCTAAGATGTGTTTTAAAGGAGTTCCCTGCATGCTGGTCGTGACTTTGTAATTTAACCAGTGATCAAGGGCAGAGTGCTGCCTGAAATGCGTTTGGCTTCAGTAATTGCACGGAAGGAAGGAGCATGTTCTGTCGCAGCCCGCAATAAATGAGGAAGTTTAACTCTCGTGTGTGAAGGCGTTTTCTTAAGGGCAACCTTTTGTTTTGTGTATATATTTATATATAAACATACTTTCACAATCTCCTAGCAGGAAGTAAAATGGGACGAACTTGCGCTTCCCTTAGTTTTTGCACTTTTTATTTTACAATTTTCAGATCATGGCATGCCTGCCTGCCATGATCTGAAAATTGTAAAATAAAAAGTGCAAAAACGAAGGGAAGCGCAAGTTCGTCCCATTTTTCTACCTGCTGGGAGATTGTGAAAGTATATTTAACTGCGGCGTGGTTCTGCTGCTGGGAATTACGAACCGACATCAGAGCACTGCATGCCGCGGTAAAAGGAACCAAAGAGACGCATATATATATATATCAGACCAATAAAGATCCATGATACAATGTTGCCGCCCAAATGCATAATAAATAGCCGCCTTTCATCCCACCGGTGCTTGAGGCTATTTTTTGAATAGTACTGCTTGTAATGTAGCGGGATACTTCGTTCCCGTGTCTGCCGAGGCTGCCCTGTTGGGCCATGAGCTCCCGAAAACGAAGAAACTTTTGGTGATATATATATATAGCTACGCAGTACATATATCTTCAAAGTATGGAGATGTGAAGTTAGATATTGTAACCTTATACTTCCCCATATGCCCTTTCCTTTTGATATTTTGTCCTTCAATATTCTGCCCTCGATGTTCTTAAAGCACAATATTGTTGATATTGATATTCAGTAGTACAACCTAGAAAATGTATTTACAAATGAGAGCCAAACTATTCTACTTTGTTCCAGTTCAAAGTTCTTCATGACCAAGAAAGCAAGTGATCTACAGAGTACATTGAAAGCTGCTGTGTATCCATGGCTGGGGTCTGCGTAAGATCAAGCTTCCCAGAAGTGAAGTGAGGGAACATTTGTCAAAGTCTGCACAGCTTGGTGGAGAGGTTGAAGGTCTGCCTGGAATATATATAAGCCTGTCTGCTGTCTTATCTGGCAATTGCACTTGGAATTGCAATACTATGGGTGAACCTCCTTCAACTGTGAAGTATTTAACTTTGATGCACTTTTAACGTGCTTTCCTTTTTACTAAGATTAACACTGGTCTGGGTAATGCATGATTGTGGCTATTGTTTAACTGTTCAATACTGAGCTTTTGCCTTCCACATTACCTCTCAGTGAAACCCTTAGCGGCCCACCTCGTTACCCTAAAAGCCAATTGTGGAAGGGGTGTATGTGGTCCTGTTTGTAGATCCATAGTATTATGGACCTTAGGACTCCAGGGACAAACAATCTCAGCCACAATTGTCGGGTCCCAGTAGTCTGCTCTGCGGACCCCACACAGTATCTGACCGCCACTGTACCACTACAGAGATAGGATCCAACCATATGCAACCGCTTAATCCCACCACACAATATATAGCTGTATCCAAACTGCTAATTAACATCTTGTTTACAGTAACAAAAGCAATCCCATAAACATTTCAAATTTGTTCAGACTCATCAGTGAGCACCATTATACCAGGGACACCATTATGCCAGGAAAAGCAACAACTATGTTAAGAATGCTTACGAAATGTCAAGGATGGTCATTGTTATACAAGGAAGAGCACTTACATTATGTCACTAATGCCCAAAATGTGCAAAGGATTAGTAGAGCTGTGCCATAGCCACTAAAAATTTCAAAAGAGTCCTCAATTGTGTAATTAAACCCCACTATATGTCAAGGACGGGCCCTATCTTATCATGTTTACCATGATCCCAGGGATAGACACAGTTCTGCAAACAATCCCCACAGTGAGTGAAGGATGGGCACCGTTATGAAATGGATAGCACACATTTTGTCTAGAACTCCTACAATGAGGCATATTCACAAAGGTAATTTTAGTTTAAAAAATAGGTTTATTAGAAGACCTTACAAAATAGAAGTACATAATGTAATAAAACAGTAAGTAGTTACATAAATATAGATAAAACCATTAAAGAGAAAAATGCAACAGTTGAGTGAAAATAACAGGTTAACATGGTTTGAAAGGGGAATATAAAAATTAATTAAACTAATACAATTGAGAAGAAATTACATTGTGTGATGGTATTAACATAAGTAAATTAATAAATCACCATAATGAAGAAAGTCATGGAGGTGGAGAAACTTCTTGTTGGATCGGGGTTTCGGGGAAAGAGAGCCTAGCTTTGGCATTTATATACATAGTGACAAGTGACTATAAATGTTGATATTTCAAAGAGATGTGAGCATGGTGTAAAAAGGCAATATCCAATTTGTGATTATGACAAACTGTGTACCACCAGGCTTGGAAAGATAATTTGGTGAAATCATTCACATTTTTGGGAATTTTCTGAAAGGCCTCTGCTAACAATAGGTCTATAATCTTTGTGTTAAAATTACAATTGCTCCTAGCAGGAGTCAAACTTCCCAAAAATAAGTGAGTATTGGAAAAGTGGATTTTGAAACAAAAGATTGAATTTATTTAAGACCAAACACTTTTCCAAAAGTTATGCACATGAGGGCATATAAAAAGTAAATGATGCAGGTGTAAAAGAGCATGTCCAACAAGTGACAGGGAGATCGGGATGTTTCTTAGTTAAAGTTACCATGCATAATAGAAGTCTATTGTAGATAAAATAGAGTGTTTGCATAGTGTTGGCTGCTCTGGATGACTTCCTCATTTTAGTTCATATTTTGTTCCACAATCGGATCAGTCAATTAGCCTCGAGGTCACGTTCCCAAGATAGCTCTACTTTAGATTTATCTCTAGCAGAATGGGAGGTGTGTAAATGTGTATAAATAACAGAGGCTTTGGGAGAGGTGTGAATAAGAGTATGTAATCCATTAACAGAAGAAGAAACAGAAGGATTAGGGATTAGAAACTGAGCATGTGCAGTGTGGATAGCTTGGGATTTTTATATTGAGTTAATATTTATCATTTTTGAACATATTTCTTTATTTATTTCAATTCATTTTATTTTGTAATTAAAAGTTTTATTTAATATTATGACATATGTGTATGTATATGTATATATATATATATATGTAAATATAATATCGATAGATACATGCAGAAAAGGATGCAAGGTGATCTGGGTAGTTTCCAAGGTTAGGTGGAGAGCAGCAACTACATAGGGCACTCTAACACACTAGTGACACTCTGAATATGCTCACCTCAAATGTCTGTTTTTCTTTTTTTTTTTTATTAAGAAAATTTTATCACATACAGCACAGCACAAAAATAAAATATCCGTACTGTATTTATACAATCAAAATGCATTGAAGCAGCAAAGAGATAAATTAGCAAACAGAGCATCAAAAGGTAACAAACAAAAGGTTTAGATAAACGAAAACATCTTTAGCAGGTTTCTGTAGCACTTATACAACATTACTACCAACCCACTCATTTGACTGAGAGGAACTGCGCTGCCTGTTTGCATACCGACGGAGGGAAAGTCCGCCCAGCAATTACAGCCGCTTGTCCCCTGAAGCCTCCCCTCTACGAGGACTCGCTGGTGTGAGCGAGCCCTGCAATCGGCAGGGCTGGTGTCACGCTCCCAGCTTGAGACCCACGGGTAGAGGCTAGGAAGCAAATCTGTGAGCGAGCTGGGGGACTGCGAGGACCAGCATCCTTCAGGTAGCCCAGCTGGTTCCTCTTCCCCCGGCGCTCCCGCCCACGGACACGCCCACCACTCACTGTGCATATCCTTCGTGACCCCCGCTTCGCGGGCGCCACTCATTTGACTGAGAGGAACTGCGCTGCCTGTTTGCATACCGACGGAGGGAAAGTCCGCCCAGCAATTACAGCCGCTTGTCCCCTGAAGCCTCCCCTCTACGAGGACTCGCTGGTGTGAGCGAGCCCTGCAATCGGCAGGGCTGGTGTCATGCTCCCAGCTTGAGACCCACGGGTAGAGGCTAGGAAGCAAATCTGTGAGCGAGCCGGGGGACTGCGAGGACCAGCATCATTCAGGTAGCCCAGCTGGTTCCTCTTCCCCCGGCGCTCCCGCCCATGGACACGCCCACCACTCACTGTGCATATCCTTCGTGATCCCCGCTTCGCGGGTGCCACTCATTTGACTGAGAGGAACTGCGCTGCCTGTTTGCATACCGACGGAGGGAAAGTCCGCCCAGCAATTACAGCCGCTTGTCCCCTGAAGCCTCCCCTCTACGAGGACTCGCTGGTGTGAGCGAGCCCTGCAATCGGCAGGGCTGGTGTCACGCTCCCAGCTTGAGACCCACGGGAAGAGGCTAGGAAGCAAATCTGTGAGCGAGCCGGGGGACTGCGAGGACCAGCATCCTTCAGGTAGCCCAGCTGGTTCCTCTTCCCCCGGCGCTCCTGCCCACGGACACGCCCACTATCCACAAGTATATAACTGCACTCTTATTCCCGCGTCGCGGGACGCGGGACGCCGGGCTAAGCCCGGGCAAAGGGCGGGCTGTCTGTGGCCGTCCGGGGTCGACCGAGGACGGGACGGGTCACCCCATTTTCATTCTATCGGTTTTCTCTGGACTTCATGAGTAGCGGGAACAAACAGTAATTATCTAAGGTGAGACGTGCATATTAACATCAGTTTCATCTAAAAGTTGGACAAGGCAAAGGAAGCTGGAGTACTATACTATACACTCCCTGTTAGTATAATTTACTTTCTCCTATTCTAACGTCCCAAAACCTGTTATCTAAGTCGATCCTACAACTCTCTGCCAAAACTAAAATATCTTTATAAAACTTTCAGAAGATTCATTGGACTCCTCTATGGCACTAAAAAAGTTACGTTCACGCACAATATACATGAGGCGCATGGGCACTGAGGAAGCTGTCAAAAAATCTGCTGATAAAGCACTAAAACCCGGCCAATTATCCTGTACACCAGCCATAAATAAATACTTTTCCACTTTACCTTTGAAAAGTCATTCATCTATCATCACCTCCGAAGTAGAAATACGTTAAACCCTATGGATACCAAAGTCGAACATCAGTCGCTACTTTTTTCCAACCAAAGTTTGATAATTTCAGAATGTAATCAAAAAAACCTTACTCTAGCCGAGGATCATCAAAAATCGGTCCATGAGATGTCTCAAATAAAATCCCTAACTCCTATAAAAACTCTGGAGAGTCAACTCTGTCTAGAGGATTACGCATGTAACACCTCGAAAATAGACAACGAAAAATCGGAACTACCACTAAGTCAAAAACAGCCATTTACTAGTTCTCCCGAAAAATCACCCCATCATTATTCAAATCATGCGACCTTTACTGACCCTTTTTTCCAAACTCAACTTCTGCAAATTCTGTTTCTCCATTGTCAAAAGCTCTTTATTCGCTGCAAGAAATCCTGGAATCGGTCCTTACTCATCATGCTCATATTCTAGCAAACTCAGATGACACTCTCGACGTACAAATAGGTATTCTTAAATTCCTAGTGGAAGAAAAAAGGAAAAAAGATCTAACTATCATATCGACTAAACAACATGAAACAGATAATACACCACATCTGGAAGCTGATCTAAAAAACCATACCTTGTCTCCAAAAAAATGAGAAATAAGTTCACAAACTACGGAGGTAGTAATAATAGAGTCAAAAATGAAGGAATCAAGAAAAAATAAAAAATCTCCTATCACCTACTCTCTCAAGAGATTATTCAAAGAGGATTCTGAAAATACTACCAAAAACAAATCTAAACACTACCCAATTTTCTCAAAACATGCTAATCATACTGACCTAGATCCAATAGCCCGCGAAAATAAAGCAAAGTTCTCCAGAGATCACATTGAGCAGGAACCAAATCAAATGGAGAAGACTCCAAGGACTAACGACCAGGAAGAAGCCAGGGGCAAGAAAAAGAGAAGAAAGCCACAAAGAAGAATCCAAAAGAAAAGAGGGCGTAAACTTAAATTCCAGAAATCTGCTATTACCACCAATCCCATAAAGGTCCAAAGTACTGAATCCATTTCTTCTACTCCTTCATTGGAGGAACCTTCAGATATTCAAATAACACCAAAGGCGAAATCTTTGAATCCTAAAGCAAAAGTCTACCGTCCGGCCCCAATAACAACAAAAACAACAGAGCTTAAGATTAATGTCACAAAAGAAATACAAGAAAATAAATCTCAGTTGTGGAAAGGAACACCATCAAAGCATGTAATAATCGAAGAACTTTTTCCCACAGACAATCTGCCATTCAATAGAGGCAGAATACTTAATCTCTTACAACAAATACCATCTTTACAATCTCTTACAAGTACCGAAATAGACTTGGTGTCCTTTCCGAATAAAGAAAATGACAAACTAGCATTAGTTTTGTTTCTGTCTCCAGTACTACCAGGAATAATAATTAGTGAGAAGGAAATTCTACATAAAAACGGCTATGATGTGATTCTAACACCTGAACCAAGAAGAAGTATTCAAAATAATGGACCAATTGGACTATTTGACCAAAGAAAGGGTAATCTTAATACCAAATGGGGAGACCTAGCACCAAATACAACGGGAAATGACACATTAAAAATTCAAGTATCTCAAGGGGAAAGGAAAGTTGAAAGTATGATGCTGGGAATTCAATAAAATCTTGGGCATGGATATCGGAAACTTTAAACTGTAAAAAAACGGCTAAACTTCAACAACATCTGGTTTAGCAAAGGATTGACGATCACGACATGGAACATGGCCGGGAAAAATGCGAAAAAAATTAAAGAAGCCACAAAAAACCATCCGGACATTCTTGCTCTACAGGAAACATGGTCAACCTCAACCTTCTCTCAAAAAGGTTACTATGTCTATGAAATTCCCGCTAAGAATTCCATTAGAGGTCACGCAAAGGGAGGTCTGGCAATTTTACTACGTGAAGAATATTCTTGGTCTCAAGAAATTATAGATACAAACTCAGATAATTTGCAATGTATAAAGGTGTCACTTAAAACTCAATCAATAGCCGCCCAGAATAAAATACTGCTCTTTAATATATATGCTCCCCCAAGTAACAAACAAGATACCTTATTTGATCACTTAATGGAAACTATTATCCATATACTTGGCGATCGCTCCTATATGCCATACATAATAATGGGCGATCTGAATGGCAAAATTTCAAATAGCGAAATTGAGAAATGGGCAAAACTTTTTAAAGAAGAATCTTTCGAAATGACCCTCCCACAACTCCCTAAAGGAGCGAAATCAGATAAGAGAGGAAGGTCATTACTATCACTTCTCCCCAGCATAAATGGGACAATCTTAAATGGTAACACTAAAGGAGATATACCAGCATCACATACTCGACAGGGAAACGGAACTTCTTCTACTCTTGATTATTTCATCTGTGGGATGGATGAAAAGGAACAAATTCTTCATCTCACAATCCACTTTACAGAAGAGAGCGATCACGCTATCTTACATTTAACAACTCTTTGGTCGGCACCAACCACCTTCATCAATCAGCCAATATTTCAAAAATCTACAACTGAAGTAAATGCAGCCCAGCGTCGGATTTATTGGACCTCTGAAAACTTGGACTATATAAAAGTTTTAATTGCCCAAACCCAATTGTTGACTAACATCTATTCAGACGACCCTATAATGAACTTTGAAAGCATGATATACAATCTTAAGAAAACGCTCGAAAACAAATTACAACAAGATAGTCACTTGAAAAGTAAAAATACCAATAAGAATAAAAATTGGAATCAACCAACTCTTAAAAAACTTAATAGATTGATCCGAGCCCAGTATCTGAATTTCTCCACGGCAAATAAAATGGAAATTAATAAACTAAAAAACCAAATACGAAGAGAGAAAGTTAAACATAAAAAACAGGTCCAGGACACTAACTGGGTCGATATCCAACTGGCAGCCAAACAACGTAATCAGCGTAAATACTGGTCTTTGATCTCTAAAATGACTGGAGCTAAAAAGAAGCTGGAAGCAATCCCTGTATCAGCGGAGGATTGGGATATTTACCTAAGTGACCTATACAAATCTAATTCACCTCTCATGGAAAGGAAGGTTCTAAATCGTGAAATGGAAAGCAAAAACACTAACATCATCAAGACTTCAGCAGTTTCCATTGCCATGAATATAAGAAAGGCAAGATGTACGGGCGCGTCTGGCCCTGATCAGATCCCTATTAAGGTCTTCCAAGTGGACCCCAAGGAATGGGGTATGACGCTCACGCCTCTGTTCAATTACATCTTTGACACTGGCAAAATACCGAAATCCTGGCAGGGAAGTAAAATAATCCCCAAATACAAAAAAGGAAATAAAAATATAGCGGGAAATTATCGGCAAATAGCGCTGATGGACGCTTCCGGAAAAACCTTTGCAGCGGAAGTACTGGACAGACTAAAAATCTGGGCATTTTCACAGGGTCTAATTCCCATGTTTCAGGCCGGATTTCGACCCAATCACTCAGTAACTGACAATATAGCAATTTTCCAGACCATCTTAGATAAATATACAGTAGGGAAATCACAACCCATATATGCAGCTTTCATCGATTATTCCACTGCCTTCGACCGAGTGGACAGACCAACCCTGTGGAATAAACTAAGGAGGATGGGAATCCCTGAACCACTTCTTCAAGTAATTGTGAATCTTCACAGTAACACATGGTGCCGTGTGCAAATGGGGAGCGATAAGGGTCTGTCTAAAACAATACGTACGTCTAATGGCCTTAAACAAGGGTGTCTTTTAGCTCCGATTTTATTTTCTTTGTACTTAAGCGACCTACCGTCTCAACTGCAAAAAGGGTTAAGTACGCCTCCGAAGATTGCTACTCAACGTATACATGCATTGTTATATGCGGACGACATAGTTATGTTTGATTTAACGCCTTTTGGATTACAATATCTTTTAGATATCCTACATAACTACTCGAAAGACAATTTTCTAATCCCTAATATAAATAAAACTAAAGTGGTCGAATTCTCAAAAAAGAAAAAAGGTATAAAATATTGCTGGAAGTTGGGTGGAGAGAGGCTTGAGCAGGTAGAGGAATATACTTACCTAGGCAGGATTTTTTCACATAACATGAAAAACACCAAACAAATAAACCATTTGAAAAGGAAATGTGACTTACATGCGGGGGCTATGTCGCGACTGTACTCGGCTACTGGAAACCGGCATTTTTCCGCACTTATAAAAGTCTACAGAGCAAAGATTCCACCTGTTCTGTCGTATGCCTCTGAACATATTCCCTTAAAACAATGGTCCTATATGGATTTAAAAGAAGGTAAAGTACTAAAGAAAATTCTGAAAGTTTCCACATCTACACCAGTGCAGGCACTTAGACTTGAATACTCAATCACTAGCGCCTACGCTACAGCTGTAGCCAACATCATTAGATGGGCCTACAACCTTCTCCAATCTAAAGAAGGAACTTTATGATGTCTGTTAAAGATCGAGACATTTGATAAGGATACCTCTAACTTTACCTTTTCCAGAAATATGACAGCGGCATTTCAATTAGCCAAAATTAGCCCTGAAATCCTGTTATCTTGGACACCTGCACAACTCAAACTTTTCCTAAAAAACTTACCCCCACATTGAGTTTTGAGATTGATCACTTACATTGTACTAATTTATCTGTGTTTAAATCTTACGCTGAGTCTCTGGAATATAAACATGAACAGCCTTATTTAGACTACTCTCTTACACATGGTGCAAGGCGGGCAATTACGATGCTGCGTCTGGGTATACTACCGGTGCTAACCTTTACTTCAATTGGGAGACCAGATAGTTCTCCGCTATGTCCTCTTTGTCAGGGGGGTAATCAGAATCTTGAGCATCTTTTATTTATATGCCCTAATGCCATGGTTGTAAATGCACGATTAACATGCCTTGATCCCATTTATCGGTCATGTAGGATTGTCACCGCTAAAGATCTGCTATTAATATGCAAACGGCCGCCGAATGAATTTGTTTGCTATAAAATATATACATTTTTAAAAGTTTTATTGAAAATGTATTGAATTGTTTAACAAATTGTATGCAATTTTTAAGATTTGTGGTCCTCAATTGAGTACCAAAACAAATAAAAATTATTTTGACTTTGACTACCAACCCTCCTTTATACCTCCACCCTGTCCCTTTCCACAACATTAGTGGTTTCCAAATCTTTCTCCCTAGTGCTCTCCCCCTTTTACCTTTCCTATCATATATTTATTTTTCCAGATTGTAAACTGCCAACAAGCTGGTAAACCATTGCTGCATCACAGGGGGGGTTTTATCCAGCCATGCCCTGGCAAGCAATAATCTTAGAACTGCCATAGCTAGGAATAGGAATTCTGAATAAATACCAGTATATTCCACAGCAACTCCTAGCAACATTAACTCTGGGGTAAGAATAATACTAACCCCTATGATCTATGATAGTACACCTTGATATCTTTAACTAGCGTATACAATTGTGGGCATGTAGAAAAGATGTGTATGATATCAGCTTCTGGTGTATCACAGCGGAAGCATGTCGTCCCTGAAGTGCCCCCCCATCGAGCAATTTTCGCCGGTGTGTAATACAGCGAGAAGAGTGTTTTGTAATGCTGCGACTGCAATGGGGCTGAGCATAACACTGTACATTTTAGCTCCAGAGAATCTTGAAATCTAACCATTTCAATCCCTAGTTTGGTCGCCCACTTGTCACCATGCTTTTCCATGTCGTCTGGCTTAGTGATAATCAGATTTGCATAGACACTGCGAATCAACACCCTTTCTCCCCTTTCTATCAGATCCAATATGCTGTTATTGGTAAATCCTGCCGATCCCCCACGCTTATTACCCAAAAAACTGTGGACCTACAGGTATTTAAAAAAACTATTCCTGCTTATATTAAACTTAGCCTGTAGTTCCGCAAATTGAGCAATTCCCTGGGGGCCCATTAGATCGCCCAGTTTTCCAATCTCTTTCTCTGTCCATTCTGCCATAACAGAGTCTGAAAAAATCTCTGTGGGGAGGGATCTGTTCTTATAGAGCCGAGTGTATCTATTATATCTTCCTAATCCAGCTCTCTTTAAAAAAGCATCCCATATTTTATATGCAGCCCTTACTGTCTTGAACCGTGTCCTTTTAAAATATGAGGAGTCCAGACAGTTAAGAAATGCATTCTCCGCTTCGGTCCCAAGAACAGTTGCATAGACCTCTGGAGAATTAGCCGTTGTGCTAGATTCCAGCCCCCACCCCACCTCCAATCATTACCTGGATATATTGCATAGTGGCTGCCCAGTAGTACAGCCTAAAATCTGGGCCCCCCCATCCTCCTCTATCCCTCGGAAGGGAAATATATCTGTATGCCCTCCTTTACTTTCCATGGGCCCATATGAACTTAATGAGCACTGCCTCTAGCTTACAAAACCAACTAGATTCGAAACACAATGGAATTGCCCTAAAAAAATATAAAAATTTGGGCAGAATAATCATTTTGATCACGTTCGTACATCCTACCAAAATTAAATGTAGATTGTTCATTTGTGCCAAATCTGTGGATACTTTAGCCAGTAGTGGTGTCATATTACATCCTACTATCTCCTCTAGTTCTGCGGAGATCTCAACCCCCAGGTATATGGCAGATTTCACTACCCGATGGTCTCTACATATTGCATGTGGGTTCTTGACTATTTGGGTCTTCTCTCTATTTAACCTGTAGCTGGAAGCCTCCCCAAACCGCTGAGCTTCCGCTTCAATCTTACGGATGGCCAGTGTGGGATTAGGTGAAACAATTGCCACATCATCCGCTTATGCGAAAGTTTTGTATTGCCTGTGGTTTATGATTACTGCGGGAATGTTATCATTGGCTTCCAACCTCCTAAGCAGGGGGTATATATACAATGCAAACAATAGTGGTGAAGCTGGACACCCCTGCCTTGTCCCTCTGGAAATCTGCACCGAGGCTGTATACCTCCTATTTATCTTAATCCTAGCTGTTGGCTCCGTATAAAGTGTCTGGATCGCTTGAACATAACCCTCACCTAGCCCATAGTAAAGAAGTGCCGCCCATAGATAGTCCCAGGAAACCCTATTGAATGCCTTTTCGGCATCTAAAAAGAGAGCTGCGATAGGATCCCCTGGGACCTCCGTGGCGTCGAACAGAGTGATTACTAACCAAGCCCTTGATCACTTTTGCTAGCCTGTTGGCTAGGATCTTTGAATACACTTTTGAGTCGGCATTCATCAAGGTGATTGGCCTGTAGGAGCCTGGGGCTGTAGATATCTTCCCTTTTTTAAGGATGACAATGACATCTGCCCACCCCCCCAAGATTTCGGGATAGAGTACCCCTGTTGGGCCTGGAGCAACACATTCAGCAGTTCTACGACAATCACCCCTTGAAATACCTTGTAAAATTCAACTGGCAATAAATCCGGGCCTGCCACCTTCCCAGCCGGGAGGTCTCCTACTGCTCTGAGCACTTCTTCTAGACAGATCGGGGCCTCTAAAGCTGCCTTCTCTTCAGCCGGGAGGTGCGGATCAGTTCCATCTATACTCAGATTTAGGTATTCTGCTATTCCTATTGCTCCACATCCGTCTTCGTTACTATATAACTCTGCATAAAATTGTCTAAAGACTTCTCTAATTACCTCTGCGTCCCTCGTGAGAATCGCATGATTATCCATAATCTCTTTAATCTCGCCCGAGGCTAATTGCTGCCTGGTCCGGACTGCCAGGATATGTTTGACTCTTTTGCTTAGTTCAAACACTTGCTCTTTTTTAACTAAATATTTCGCCGCGGCCTTACTGCTAATATCCTCTACCACCTCCGCTTTAAGCTGGATAATTCTAAATAACTGCTGCTCCAGAGGCATATTCTGCTGTATTAAAGAACTCAGTTCTTCCTCTGCCTGTTCAATTGTCCTCTCTAACTGCTCTACCCTGGCTCTTTCCCGTTTCTGCTTGAGCAAAGTATAACTCATTGTCTCCCCCCGGGCCCCTGCCTTAAACGTGTCCCACACAACCCCCGCTGATGCACTCTCTCTATTAAACTCCTAAAACTCCTGTATCCATTTATTCATATGTGTAATATATTCTGAATCCTTCAGGAGAGCTCTCTCAAATGTCCAACCGTTATCCCTAGATGTCACCCCCTCCAAATTAATCGCTAGGACCAACGGACTGTGGTCTGATATGATCCTTGGATATTTCTGAATTCTAGATTTTGCCAGCACAGAATTGGAAATTAAAAAGTAATCTAGTCTTGCCAAAACTCTGTGAGGTGCGGAATAAAATGTGGTGCCATCTACCTGCGAGTGAAGCGCTGCCCAGACATCACAAAGTGAGTTATTTTGCACCATGGCTGTGAATGCTCGAAGTACCCTTTTTTTCCTACCAGTATATCCCTGTCCTACTTGTACTAAACTACCAGAGGCCATGCTGATATTAAAGTCCCCACAGCATATTATTGGTTCTTGCCAGTGCGCCAGCTCTGTGTCAAGGAATTCAAACAACTCTGGATCATCCTCCGTCGAGCCATAGACTGAAACAATTGTAACCTTCACCCCCTTGTGCCTTATTTCATCAAATGTCTGGTTTTCTAGCAAAGTTTTTAGGCATAGGATTAGCATAGTGCCATCCACGCCAAGCTAGAAAATGACAAAGTATTTTGTCATTTTTGCAGCAACGATTTGGGGACAGGATTAGCTTGTGCCGTTCATGCCGAGCTGAAAAGTGACAAAAGCCTTTTACCACTCCAGACGCAGTATTACAGCTTTGGATTGGTAAAATACCATCCATGCCAACCTGGAATGGATAAAAGCAACCCCTAAGCCATGTTTCACTCTGGTTATGAGCTCTTCAGAGAAGTATAACTTTGTCCAGACACTAAGGAACACCCAATATAAGTCAAAAGAATACCCTTTCAGCCATACATTATGCAAAAATGGAAGCAAGATACTCTGGGTAGTTCCCAAATTTAGGTAGAGAGCAACACTTATATGGAGCACCCTACAACACGAGCGATGCTATGAATCTGCTTACCCTAAATGTCTGTATTACCAGTAAAGGTTTAGGCATAGGATTAGCTTAATGTCATAGTAGGTGTGCAAGTTATAGTTATGTTAGGGCAAGAGATATACTTACTAGATATAACTGGTGAATTTCAGTGTTTTTTTTAAGTTTAAAACATTATGTTGTCACTTTACTCTTTAGTAATATTTTAATGTTGGCAGCCATCTTGTGAATTGAGTCACAGAATAAAGTTTTAAAAAAAGAAAAGGGGGCAGGATAGAAACACCCTGATCCCCGATGCCTCTTGGGGGTTCCACAGGGACCAAGCAGGGTAGAAACAAGCTTATGTTTTTTAAAAAGGCTTTCAGTGGGATTTGCACTGAATCTGTGAATTCCCACTGGAAATATTAAAAAAATGAAGCATGGGTTCCAGCGCTTCAATTATAATTGGCCCCTGGAAGTGCCAGGTCGTGGAGCATTATAATAAAGGAAGGGGTGCACAGCCCCCTCCTGGGGCTCAGTGAAGCCCCTGGGATCACCATCTCCCCGTGGCTTTTTTAATAAAAAATGCAGGGGAGGGCCTGGAAGGCCTCCCCTACTGCCAGGAGGACCACCACCTCCCTGAAGCGCATTAATGAACTAATGGGTGGTCCTCTTAGACTCCCCCAGACCTGCGGACCACCTCCTCCCTAGGGCTTCAAGTTTAAATAATTTTGGGGGCCTCCTGGCGTTCTGCAGCCCTGGGGGCAACAACCTCCTTGGGGCTTTAATTTTAAGAAATGCAGGTGGGCCTTGCAGACCCCCCTGCAGTGCCAGAGACAGCCAACTCTGTACAGCTTTTGTCGAATATAATGTAGGGATGCGTGCCCCCCCTGCAGCCCCAGGGACCACTATCTACCCCTGGGCAAATAGTAAGAATGGAGGGGGGGCGCTGTCCCCCTTCTGAAGCCAACATGGTCCTTCGACACCGCCAGTGCTGACTCCTGCTATGTCCCAGGGTGCCCACACCAGGACATAGCTGTTTACTTTGGCTTGAGGGGAGCTTTACCGCTCCCGCTAAGAAATATCAAACTCTGCTCAAATCAGAGCGCAAATGCTTTTAGAGAGAGGCAGGTGCATGTTAGCAGCTCCCTCTCTGTAAAAGCAAATCCGGCTCCAGCAGGAGGTGGGGAGCCGGAAGGGACCGCAGGGGCCTAGAGGGTCCCCCGGGTCCCCAACAAAGAGGGTGCCCTCGGTGGGATCAGAACAAACTGAATGCCAGTACTGTGCAACAATTTGACAAGTAACAAGAGGGCTGAGATAAGAATAGCTCATTCCCACAGGCCACTCTTTCAGTCAAAATTTTCGTTGATCAAATCTGTTTATTTTCATTGTTTTATTTCCTTTTTACATATAAAAGATTTTTGTTATGAAACACAAACAAACTGAAAATTGGTTTATGACTTTTTTAGTTGAACTTAATTATTGTAATTGACATTGGAGAAAGATGTCAATCTTGAAAATGAGAATTTTTCAAAAAGGAGTACGTGATACCGTAATGAAGAAAAGTAGGGGAGAAAAAAGACAAATTGACACTTCAAACATTCATTAGTGAAGATAAATTGACGACTGACAACAGGGGACAGTGATAGGAGAAAGTGGAGTGAGGAAGGGTTTTTTTTATATATAGGCCCTGCGTAAGACCTATTTATATTAGCAGGTATAACCTAATCCACTAAATGGAGGAATACAAAGATTTCAATTATATTCATGAAATAGACCATCTGTAATTTTTATATTTACAACACAAGTTTGTAATCGATTGGTCTACACACTCGAAGATAACAAGGTCGACGCGTTTCGAATCCCTTTCAATTAAAAGGATTCTCTTCAGGACCACACACAAAAATCTGGAAGACACAAATCAAATAACATACTGTCAGTCGCGTAAAAGATCAACTCTCAACTTGCATTCAGTTCAGCACGCACTCAGGTCCTACCTGTGTTGTGTTATGAAATCTTCTCTTTCGGAGTGCTAAAAAAAGAGAGATGACAGGTCTAAGTAGTTTGGCAAAATCAGACATGGTCGCATTTGACGGGATGTCATGTCCTATGAGACCTACTCACTTGGATTTTGATGGGCGAAGGTACTACAGACTCCTCTGGTATTCTAATATCCAAAGACCATCATGTCCTCATTTGGGAATTTTTATTTTTTATTTTTGTGATTGTTTCTGGAAAAAACTAATTTTTCTGTGAGGTTTGTGACTGAATTGTTTTCCGGTTAACAAAGACGGCGTATTATTAATATCTGGGCGCTAAGCAATAGTTCTGACAGTGTTTCCTTTATGTCGGCGCTCCTTTGTCACATTTTAGTTTTGTTCGCGTGTTCGCGCACAGTAGGAATAGTCGTGTGAGAGTATTGGCGAGTTACTCGTATCTTAGCGTTCGCAGACATCGCTTGGGAAGTTAAGTGACAACGTGCTAAAGCGTTAACAGGCATCGCTTGGAGAATTGAATTACAACATTCTAAAGCGTATCAGTGTCCGACGGAGAATGGAACTTAAAACTATAGTTTTTAAACAGCACGTAAAATGAATTACCTTCGGTGGAAAAAGGTAACCTCCGACGTCAATCGCTTCCGTAAGTCAGAGCGACGTCTATTGGTTCCGGGTCGGCCCGGTTAAATTAAGTCTGAATTCCGGATCAGAAACGGAGTGTTGCTGGGAATTGTAGTTTTTGGTGAAAGAACGCCAATGTTTAAAGCTGAATCGCGAGTTTGTTAATGTAATTTGAAAACTCGATGGAGAAAAATCGGTGAAAAAGAGTAAATGAAAACAAATCGCCAGATGGCTGGCATTTATTTTAGAGCTTATTCTTTGAGTTAGTAAATTTTGACAGTTAGTCCTGCTGGTGTGTGTAGGATATATCAGTATGTTAGAAGGTGAGGAGTTGGACAGATATTCATAAATTATATATTTCTGACATCTCGTTCAAGCCACGAATGGTAGCATTGAATTTAAGAATAAGCATAGCTTCTCGCTGTCTCAGCTTGGTCTCTACATCTCCGCCTCTCGGGTCATGCTCGATCTTGGAAATTATTGTCCATCTTAGGTCATTTTCGACATGAGAGTAATCGATACAATGTTGGACAAGAGGAGCTGAAAGGACTTTTTTCTTTATCCTGGATTTGTGCTGAGACATCCTTTGTCTAGCTTCCTGATTTGTCTTCCCTATATAGAGCTTGTTGCATGGGCAAAGTATTCCATAGACTATGTTTCGCGTCTTACAATTTGTAAACTGGCCGTGTTTCCATAATATGCCTTCGTGTTGGAACAAATTTCCCTCAATGGTGGAAATGCAACATAAACATGTGCCGCATTTCCGATGTCCAGTTATTGGGGGAAGATTGACATAGTCACATAATGTTGGAACTTTTGTTTTTGGCATGGCCGCTCGAACAATTTGATTCACTATACTTTTGTCTTTTTTGAAAGCGAAGAGTGGCACTTCAGAAAACTGGGCATCAAGATCTTTCAATAGATGCCAGTTTTGATGGATGTTTTTTTTGAAGAAATTGGATGATGGACAGAAAGCAGAAACGCAAACTGTGCGTTGTAGTTGTTTCTTCTCTTTCTTTTTAAGAAGTTCTTCACGTGGGGTCCACCACGCTCGTTTGATGGCTTGCTTGAGTAATTTTGCTGGGTAGCCACGATCAAGTAGTCTTTCTTTTAAAGCGTTGGCATGGTCCATGTACTCATCCTTGAAGGTACAGTTCCTCCGGATGCGAAGGAACTGTCCCACCGGTAGGTTCTGTTTCAAGCTCCTTGGGTGATTGCTTGAATAATCCAGCGCTTTGTTCCGGTCAGATTTTTTCTTAAAAAGAGTGGTAACCAGTTGGCCATTGGAGCAATAAACTTCAACATCCAAAAAAGAAAGTCGAGTCTTAGATGTTTGAAGACTGAACTGTATATCTTTCATCCTATTGTTGAGCCATTCGTGAAATTCCGTGAGCTGTTCTGGAGTGCCTGACCATTTAAAGAAGACGTCATCAATGAACCGGACCCATCCGCCGATCCATTGATGGAACGGATTGTTGTTATGGATGTATTTGTCCTCATATTGGCTCATAAATAAAATCGCCAGTTCCGGGGCAAAAGGACAGCCCATGGCTACTCCTTTTATTTGGAAGTAGAAATCATCCTTGAACTTGAAGTAATTTTTTGTCAAAGCCATTCTGGCTAGTTCCAGGATGAATTCAGTTGGTATTTTAGATGGGTGCTCCCGTTTGTTTAGAAAGAGTTCTAACACCTCTAGTGCTTGATCTTGAGGAATTTAGGTGTACAATGACACAATATCCATGCTGACCAAGAGATCATGATTCTCATTGAATGGTAGTTGATGCAATTTATTTAGAAAATCAGTTGTGTCTTGGAGGAAGGATTTAACTGCGAGTGTGAAGGGTTTTAGAAAAAAATCAATGAATTTAGAAACAGGTTCAAATAATGAGTCACAACCAGAGATGATGGGTCTGCCTAGAGGTGTTCTCTCATTTTTGTGTACTTTGGGGAGTACATAAAATAGCGGTGTTCGCGGATGTTTATTAATCAGATAGTTGTACTCTTTTTTTCCAAGGAACCCTTGTTCCAAGCCTCTAGTCAAAATTTTTGACAACTCATTTTGAAGTTCAATAGTTGGATCAGTGTTGGTTTTGCGGTAACATTCTATATCTGATAGTTGTCTGGTAGCTTCTGCTACATACTCATTTGTTCCCCAGATATAATAGGGACATTTATAAAGCGCTGAGTTACGCGCACCGGCGTGTCCACGCGCTAAAAGTGGGAGAGGCAGCGTACAGGGAGCACAGAAACTGAGCAGACAATTATTTGGTATAAAGGAATGTTTTTAGTTTCGCTCGGAACCTAGTTTCCTCCGGTTCCAGGCACAGGTCCACTGGGAGTTTATTCCAATTATTTGCCGCTAAGCATCTAAAGGACCTTCCTCCCATGCGGGCTTTCTTAACTCTGGAGATCCTCAGTAGACCCCCTCCTGCGGATCTGAGCGCTCGAGCAGGTGCATAAACTTCAATCAGTTTATTCAAAGGGTCAGGTGCCCTGCCATTCAGGATTCGGTGACCGGTGCAGAGGGCTTTATATTCCACTCTTCTCCTCACAGGGAGCCAGTGCAGTTTCTGGAGGGCCGCCTTAGAAGGCGCCCTTTTGGGCAGCCTGAGAATCAAACGTGCTGCCGCATTCTGCAGCACTTGCAGGCGTGCCATGCTTTTTTCTGGTGCCCCCAGATGACAATGGAACCGCCTTTATCGGCTTGTTTCACGATGATGTTTTCGTCATTTTTTGATGGATAGTAACGCTTGTTTTTGAGCTCGAGATAGATTAGATTTGACAAATCCATTATTCTTCTTTTCTTGTACGGCCGTGGCGGATAATACTGTTTTCTCAAAGTAAATGACTTCCTTTGGCACTTTATGGGTGGGTGGGCAGAAACTTGATTTCCTCCTTAATCCAGTAGTTTCCGTTTGTGGCAACATTTCTTTATCCGAGAAAAAAGTAATTAATCTAATTTTTCTACAGAACTCGATGAATTCAAGTTTCAATCGGACGGTTGGTTTTGATGGGACAAAAGTAAGTCCTTTTTCCAAGACGCTTATTTCTATTGGGGTGAGGAGTTTATTAGAGAGATTATAGATCGAAGATTTCTCTAGTTTTTGTAGTTCTGTCTCCTCGTAGACATCTCCCAAGGTTGTTGAAACCACATTTTTCCTCTGGCTTTTTGCTGGCCCTGCGCTAAAAAAGACTGTTGCTGTTGTTGTGGATTATTTTGTTGGTAGTTTTGTTGATATTGTTGTTGATAGTTATTTTGGTATCCGCCCCTTCGTGTGAATTGGGGACGAGAAGTACCTTGGTCTGAATCACTTCCTCCTGATGACGAGGTATCTGAGAAGGTCAAGTATTTAGTCCGCGATCTACCTTGATTATCTGGGAGAAAGCGTCGCGCCTCAGGTCGTGAGTAAAAATCTTGTTGAAGATATTGATAGGCTTTTTCAAAGGTAAAATTGCGCTTGTCTTTTTCAAAATTGCTATCTTTTTGTTGGACTGTGTAGTCTTTAAATTCCAATATATCTTTTTCAACTTTTTCAAGTAAATTTTTTGAGTCTTGAATCAAGGGGTTTGATTTTATTTCGGCCTCCAATGCCTCGATCTCTTCTAGTTGCGTTTTCGATAAGCGTTGCGCAGTTTCAATAGTCAAGACCATCAGGTCTCGGCTGCATTTGGTTTCAATGAAGCTGAAGCCTTTTTTATAGATGTTATCCTCAGTGAAAATTACCGGTATATTTTTTACTATCAATCCTGATGGTTTAGGGCCTGACCTGAGATGTTGGAGTAGATAGTGACCATGTAAGTCAGTTCGAATTTGCTTTTTCTTTAGGCGGATAAGTTTGTCTGATTCATTGTTAGTCTGAGCACTACTACTGAGGGTGGCCGAACCAAAACAAAGGAGGGTCGCTCAAGAGTTTTTTTATATGATCTTCGCTATATGAGAACGTTTGCTCTTCTGACATGTTAGATAAATCGTGTAGTGTTTAGGGGGTAGCATTCAACGTGTAATACTTACAATCTACAAATACTTACATACATGATCCCTGACAAATGACAAAAATTAGATACGATTAACAAAAAACAAGAGTACAATAAACACCACAAATGGTTATCACAATATCAATTATCATGAATGAGATGCACTTCAGCGTCGGAAAAAACCTCGCGAGCCAACGCCCGCAACAATAGCAAGAAAACAGCGAGGGTTTTGGCTTAAGCACAGTAAGGCTGCGCCAAGATTGAAATGAACAAACTGAATGCCAGTACTGTGCAACAATTTAACAAGTAGCAAGGGGGATGAGATAAGAATAGCTCATTCCCACAGGCAACAAGCGTTACTATCCATCAAAAATGACGAAAACATCACCATGAAACAAGCCGATAAAGGCGGTTCCATTGTCATCTGGGGGAACAAATGAGTATGTAGCAGAAGCTACCAGACAACTATCAGATATAGAATGTTACCGCAAAACCAACACTGATCAAACTATTGAACTTCAAAATGAGTTGTCAAAAATTTTGACTAGAGGCTTGGAACACGGGTTCCTTGGAAAAAATGAGTACAACTATCTGATTAATAAACATCCGCGAACACCGCTATTTTATGTACTCCCCAAAGTACACAAAAATTAGAGAACACCTCCAGGCAGACCCATCATCTCTGGTTGTGGCTCATTATTTGAACCTGTTTCTAAATTCATCGATTTTTTTCTAAAACCCTTCACACTCACAGTTAAATCCTTCCTCCAAAACACAACTGATTTTCTAAATAAATTGCATCAACTACCATTCAATGAGAATCATGATCTCTTGGTCAGCATGGATATTGTGTCATTGTACACCCAAATTCCTCAAGATCAAGCACTAGAGGTGTTAGAACTCTTTCTAAACAAACGGGAGCGCCCATCTAAAATACCAACTGAATTCGTCCTGGAACAAGCCAGAAAGGCTTTGACAAAAAATTACTTCAAGTTCAAGGATGATTTCTACTTCCAAATAAAAGGAGTAGCCATGGGCTGTCCTTTTGCCCCGGAACTGGCGATTTTATTTATGAGCCAATATGAGGACAAATACATCCATAACAACAATCCGTTCCATCAATGGATCGGCGGATGGGTCCGGTTCATTGATGACGTCTTCTTTACATGGTCAGGCACTCCAGAACAGCTCACGGAATTTCACGAATGGCTCAACAATAGGATGAAAGATATACAGTTCAGTCTTCAAACATCTAAGACTCGACTTTCTTTTTTGGATGTTGAAGTTTATTGCTCCAATGGCCAACTGGTGACCACTCTTTTTAAGAAAAAATCTGACCGGAACAAAGCGCTGGATTATTCAAGCAATCACCCAAGGAGCTTGAAACAGAACCTACCGGTCGGACAGTTCCTTCGCATCCGGAGGAACTGTACCTTCAAGGATGAGTACATGGACTATGCCAACGCTTTAAAAGAAAGACTACTTGATCGTGGCTACCCAGCAAAATTACTCAAGCAAGCCATCAAACGAGCGTGGTGGACCCCACGTGAAGAACTTCTTAAAAAGAAAGAGAAGAAACAACTACAACGCACAGTTTGCGTTTCTACTTTCTGTCCATCATCCAATTTCTTTACAAAAAAACATCCATCAAAACTGGCATCTATTGAAAGATCTTGATGCCCAGTTTTCTGAAGTGCCACTCTTCGCTTTCAAAAAAGACAAAAGTATAGTGAATCAAATTGTTCGAGCGGCCATACCAAAAACAAAAGTTCCAACATTATGTGACTATGTCAATCTTCCCCCAATAACTGGACATCGGAAATGCGGCACATGTTTATGTTGCATTTCCACCATTGAGGGAAATTTGTTCCAACACGAAGGCATATTATGGAAACACTACCAGTTTACAAATTGTAAGACGCGAAACATAGTCTATGGAATACTTTGCCCATGCAACAAGCTCTATATAGGGAAGACAAATCAGGAAGCTAGACAAAGGATGTCTCAGCAGCAATCCAGGATAAAGAAAAAAGTCCTTTCAGCTCCTCTTGTCCAACATTGTATTGATTACTCTCATGTCGAAAATGACCTAAGATGGACAATAATTTCCAAGATCGAGCATGACCCGAGAGGCGGAGATGTAGAGACCAAGCCGAGACAGCGAGAAGCTATGCTTATTCTTAAATTCAATGCTACCATTCGTGGCTTGAACGAGATGTCAGAATTATATAATTTATGAATATCTGTCCAACTCCTCACCTTCTAACATACTGATATATCCTACACAAACCAGCAGGACTAACTGACAAAATTTACTAACTCAAAGAATAAGCTCTAAAATAAATGCCAGCCATCTGGCGATTTGTTTTCATTCACTCTTTTTCACCGATTTTTCTCCATCGAGTTTTCAAATTACATTAACAAACTCGCGATTCAGCTTTAAACATTGGCGTTCTTTCACCAAAAACTACAATTCCCAGCAACACTCCGTTTCTGATCCGGAATTCAGACTTAATTTAACCGGGCCGACCCGGAACCAATAGACGTCGCTCTGACTTACGGAAGCGATTGACGTCGGAGGTTACCTTTTTCCACCGAAGGTAATTCATTTTACGTGCTGTTTAAAAACTATAGTTTTAAGTTCCATTCTCCGTCGGACACTGATACGCTTTAGAATGTTGTAATTCAATTCCCCAAGCGATGCCTGTTAACGCTTTAGCACGTTGCCACTTAACTTCCCAAGCGATGTCTGCGAACGCTAAGATATGAGTAACTCGCCATACTCTCACACGACTATTCCTACTGTGCGCGAACACGCGAACAAAACTAAAATGTGACAAAGGAGCGCCGACATAAAGGAAACACTGTCAGAACTATTGCTTAGCGCCCAGATATTAATAATACGCCGTCTTTGTTAACCGGAAATCAATTCAGTCACAAACCTCACAGAAAAATTTGTTTTTTCCAGAAACAATCACAAAAATAAAAAATAAAAATTCCCAAACGAGGACATGATGGTCTTTGGATATTAGTATACCAGAGGAGCCTGTAGTACCTTCGCCCATCAAAATCCAAGTGAGTAGGTCTCATAGGACATGACATCCCGTCAAATGCGACCATGTCTGATTTTGCCAAACTACTTAGACCTGTCATCTCTCTTTTTTTAGCACTCTGAAAGAGAAGATTTCATAACACAACACAGGTAGGACCTCAGTGCGTGCTGAACTGAATGCAAGTTGAGAGTTGCTCTTTTATGCAACTGACAGTATGTTATTTGATTTGTGTCTTCCAGATTTTTTTGTGTGGTCCTGTAGAGAATCTTTTTAATTGAAAGGGATTCGAAACGCGTCGACCTTGTTATCTTTGAGTGTGTAGACCAATCGCATACAAACTTGTGTTGTAAATATAAAAATTACAGATGGTCTATTTCATGAATATAATTGAAATCTTTGTATTCCTCCATTTAGTGGATTAGGTTATACCTGCTAATATAAATAGGACTTACGCAGGGCCTATATTTAAAAAAACCCTTCCTCACTCAACTCTCTCCTATCACTGTCCCCTGTTGTCCTTCGTCAATTTATGTTCACTAATGAATGTTTGAAGTGTCAATTTGTCTTTTTTCTCCCCCACTTTTCTTCATTACTGTATCACGTACTCCTTTTTGAAAAATTCTCATTTTCAAGATTGACATCTTTCTCCAATGTCAATTACAATAATTAAGTTCAACTAAAAAAGTCATAAACCAATTTTCAGTTTATATATGTTTCATAACAAAAATCTTTTATATGTAAAAAGAAAATAAAACAATGAAAATAAACAGATTTGATCAACGAAAATTTTGACTGAAAGAGTGACCTGTGGGAATGAGCTATTCTTATCTCATCCCCCTTGTTACTTGTTAAATTGTTGCACAGTACTGGCATTCAGTTTGTTCATTTCAATCTTGCCGCAGCCTTACTGTGCTTAAGCCAAAACCCTCGCTGTTTTCTTGCTGGGTGGGATCAGAGCACCCACAATTGGGGTTGAGTTCCCTGGAGCCAAAATTAGCCATGGAGGGGAGCCGCGTGGCACCCTTCCCATTAATTAAATAAATATATTTTAAAAAGAAGCCGAGCCCTAGGGGATCAGGTGCCTGTCCCTAAATTGGCCTTGGAGTGTGTCCGCTTGGCCCCACTCTATTTAACTTTTAAAGATTTTTTTTTAAAAGGCCGAACCCCTGGTCATGGGTTTCCTGTAATGGAAATTTTCCCAGGGAGGGGGGCCACTTGGCACCCCTCCCCATACAAAAAGGGCCTGGCCCCGGTGGCTGGGGTCCATGGGTCCAAAAATGAGAAGGGGCGCCCCTCCCTAAAGACTTTTTAAAAAACAAAAATAACTGGCAGCTTGTCAGAGGCCCTGCCCACTTTCATTACAGCTCTGTAAAAGTACCTCCTGGGGCACAACTGGTTGAGAGATTAAGTCCCCTTGGCTGAAGGCGGTCCTTGGGGTCCATCAAACCCTCCTTTACCTCCAGTAAGTCCCAAACAGCAGGATTGCTGAGAAGACTTCGGAGGCCATTCTCCGTTTCTCCACCACTCTGCAAACTCGCCTCCTGGTGCACTGCTGGTTGGGGGATGAAGTCCCTTTGGCTGCAGAGCGTCCTTAAAGGCAAACAAGTGCTCCTTTTACCTCCAGTAAGTTCCACACACCAGATTGCTGAGAGGTCTCCGGAGGCCATGCCCCTTTTCTTCACCACTCTGCAAACATACTTCCTAGTGCACTGCTGGTTGGGGGAGGAAGTTCCTTTGGCTCCAGAGTGTCCTTAGGGGCCAACAAGCCACTGTTACCTCGAGTAAGTGCAACAGAGCGTGATTGCTGAGAGGATGTCAGAGGCCATGCCCCCTTTCTCCACCACTCTGCAAACGTGCCTCCTGGCACTCTGCTGGTTGGGGGATGAAGTCCTCTTGGATGCTGAGGGTTTTAGGGGCAAAGAGGCCCTCCTGTTATTTCCAATAAGTCTGACACAGCAGGATTCCTGAAAGCTAGTTGAAGGCCCGCCCCCTTTCTCCACCACTTTGCAAACAAGACTACCATTAAAAAAAACCTAGAAATTCTTTTAAAATACCAAAGCTTACAGGGACATTATAGTTAGGAAATAGATTTAGAAAAACCTTAGAAATTCAATAAAAAACAAAGGTTACAGGGACGTAATAGTTTGGCAATAGAATTTAAAAAACATAGAAATTCACTGAAAAAAAGCAAAGGTTACAGGGCCATTATAGTTAGGTTCAGATTTCACTTGTACAAAACCAGTGAACTTCTGCAGTTATAGTTACCTGAGCTACGTATAATTACACCTCCACAATGCACTGCTTATGGCCTCACATATTGCATCACTCATGACATCTCAAATGACATAATTCATGTCATTAATCATCCAGTAAATGACTAATGTACCTACTCACAGCCCCATCAACCCTTTAATATACCCAATCCCACACAACCATGCACAAACCCATTCACAGACCAATACCAGTATACTTGCACACCCACTCAATGATTCATAGATCTATACACATATCCATTCACTCATCCATACAGCCACTCCGACACCGAGCCAGTTGGATGGAATTACACCAAATTTGACAGAAAGATAGATTTTGGTTCACAGATCATGATTTCTGTTGTTTGGTGTAAATGAATTTAGTAGTTGTTGAGAAAATGTGGATATTGGTTAACGTGGCTAATACGTGAATAATAACGAGCTTGTGCAGAGATCTGCAGAACTCTGATTGGCTTCCAACACTTAACACAAACAGGAAGTGTTGGCAGCCATCTTGGGACTTGGCTTCAGCCGAGTCACCCCACAAAAACTGAAAAAAAAGAAACAGGGGCAGGTTAGGAATACCCTGACCCGAAGGCCTGTCTTTGTGTTCGAAGGGACCCCAACAGTCAAAAAATGCATTTAAAATCTTTTTTGAAAATTTGCTGCAAGAAAAAAATATACTTGCTTTCAAAAGGGTCCTGCAGGTAGGTCAGGTCCTGGGGGCACTTCCTAAAACAAAGGAGGGGGCACATAGGGTCCCCCTCCTAAGGCTGGGGACCACCACCTCCCTTGGGCTTTATTTTCATAATGGAGGGCTGCAGTGTAAACCCTTCTTCTGGGCTTCTTCAAAGCCCTGGGGACCAAGACCTCCAGTGGCTTTGTTTTGAATAAAGGAGTGGGCCACTGGACCCCCCTCTTGAACTTGTAGAAGCCCTGGGGATCACCACCTCCCTAGGGTAATAATAGTAACTTGTGGGGACTGCACAGAACCCCTGGGGACCACCACCTCCCCGGGCAATATATAATAAAGAATACTGGAGGGTGGCCGTAAGGCTCCCCTACCGGGCCATATACCCTTTTGGGGACCACCGCCTTCCCAGGGCTGGCCTGTGCTCTGAGAAGAAGGGAGCCCCCCTGGAGTCATATATGGCCCTCGGGTCGGTTCCTGTTATCTCCTGGGGTAACCACCCCAGACAGAACTGTTTGCTTTGACTTGTTGGGTGCTTTGATAGCTCCTATCAAGTAAGAATAAACAATAATTCCTCTCTCAGTAAGCAAGAGCTGTGAAACTGCCCCTGTTTTCTTAGAGTACAGGGAGACAGATGAATGGATTGCTCTCACAGATGCATGTTAGCAGCTCCATGTCTGTGTGAGCAATGCCGGCTCCCATCGGTCACAGGGGGCAGCAACCGCAAGGTCTTGAGGCTCCACCCATGATCCCCAACAGGGATCATGGGTGGCTGCATGCACTGGGTGACTGCATGCACTGAGTGGGCTCTAGGGCACCCGCAAAGAAGAGGCTGGGCCCCAGGGGATGGGGTCCCCAGAGACAAAAATGGCCTGAGGAGGCAATTTAAAGTAAGTATTTGGCCCCAGGGAGGTAGTGGAGCCTGGAGGGTCCCCTCAGCCCTGTATTATTTTAAGTTAGCCTGGGAAAGGGGTCGTCCCCGTGGCATATGAAAGCCCAGGGGTTAGGCGGTGCAGCCCTCTTCCTTTGGTAAAAATAAAGCCCCAGAGAGGTGTCGGTCCCCAGTGCTCTAGGAGTTCAATGGAGTCCCTACAGCCACCCTCCTTAATATCAGTAAAGCCCCGGTGAGGTGGTGGTCCAGAGGGCAGGAAAATGAGCAGGAAAGGCAAAACAGAGGACAGAAAAATGAGCAGAAATAGCAAACAGATGGTAGAAAAACAAGCAGGAAAGGCAAAACAGAGCAATAGAGGTTAAAAAAAGAGTGCACAAAAAGGAGCATAAAGGCGGAACAGAGGGTAGAAAAATGAGCAGAAAAGGCAAAACAGAGCATAAAAGGGCAAAACATAGGGCAGAAAATTAGCAGGAAAGGCAAAACAGAGCAGAAGAGGGTAAACAGAGAGCATTCAGACACACACACACACACACATTCACAGACCTACTCAGAGACTCAAGCGCCCACTCATAGGGGGTCATTAGGATGACGGGCGAACTTAGTCATCCTATCGGATTATGGGAATGCCCACCTTAAGGGCGGGGTCCCATGGGGGGTATTAGGATGCGCCCACCACAGTGGCGGGCTCATACTGCATTTTTAACATTGTGGCGGGCGGTGCTCTCAGCACCCCCCGCCACAATGCTAAAAATGCATGTGATGCATTTGCATACACAAAGCAGCAGGCACCGCATGGTGCCTGCCTCATTGTGTATGCAGATGCAGGGGGGTGTGCACCCCCCACCTCGCCTTCACCATGGGGGCCGCAGGGGGCCCCCATTGAAGACCGCCTGCCTTTCCGTGGCGGCGATGCCGCCACAGAAAGGCATTCCCCAAAGCCCATACTAATATGGCTGGTAGTGTCTGATAGACACCGCCACTATATTAAACCTTTTCCGCACCGGTAGCTAGGCGACCGGGGCAGAAAAGCGTGGGGCGGTCTTTCCATCAGCCGCGGTCCCCCCCCCCGTCATAGTAATATGGCGGGGGGAAATGGGTGGCAGGCGGGTGGCGGGCGGACAAGGATGTTGGGCGGATCGCTACCGGCCACATGGTGGTGGTGATCGGCCCGACATCCTAATGGGTCCCATAGACTTAATGAGACACTCATACACCCACTCACAAACCCACTCAAAGACTTATGTACTAGGCCTGGGCGGTAAATTCCGTTCCGCTCACGGAATTTGCGTAATTTCGCATTCTACAGAGAACACGAAATTGCCCAAAAATCTACGTTCCACAGCTTTGCGGAATTTTTTGCTTGTTTACGTTCTCAAAATGCGTGTTCACTTTGAAATTGCTTTTGCCTCGCCTGGGACCCTGGACTGCTGTTTTTACCTTTGCCTTCACCCAAACTGCTCGCGGAACCCGCTCCGCGGGTCCCGCTTCGTGTGGAGCTCCTTGTGGGAGGCTGACTCTGCAGGGCTGCGAGCGTGTTGCGGCGCAGGACTACAAGTCCCAGGAGCGCCAGCAACCCCCAACCGCCACCACCTGGGACGCTCTCCCTGCAGGCTCCTCCCCTTCTTTTAGGATTGTACATCAGTAGCAGCCGTGTCCCGCTGCGCGGAAGCGCGCGGGAGAGCGCCCGGGAGAAGCCCGGGACAAGGGCGGGACCATCTGTGGCCATCCGGGGCCGAAGGAGGCCGGGCTGGGCCAGGTCTCTAACTCCTATCCAGTAACTGTGTGCTATCCTTTCCCCTGTTCATAGCTCTTGTGCATGCAGTCAGAGGGTCTAGTCTCTTGTGGTTATTTTTTGTCCTATTGCAAATATGACTAGCTCCCTTCCACCAAGTGCGGGTGTCTCTTTTCAGGGGCCCCTTGATAAATATTTCGACAAGGTCACTAAGGAGATTGATAAAGAACTTCTTCTAGCTGAAAAGCGGGCTGATCGTCGCCGTTCTATTGAACTCCTGAAACAAACATTGTTGACCACTCAGCCTGCACCTAACAATTCCCAAGATTTGGCAGTACAAGGGAAAACGATTATTGATTTGGACCTAACAAGCACTGACCAAATACCGAGTATTTTTCGTGTACCCAATTGTTCTCCTGTTTGCTCTCTTATGAATAGCGAGGGTCGACATAATAGTCCAAATCCTGTCCAGAGTAGCCTTATTGATTTTACTGATCATGTTGAGCAGATTGCTGCCCCAGAGTTACATTCAACCCTTACTAATCATTCATGTTTAAGTGAAGCTCAGGGAAGGAATTCGCTGACCCATTCTAATATTGTCTCTGAATCTAAAACCTCTAGAAAAGTACGAGCTGTCTGCCCCCCACCCAGGAAGAAAAGGAAAAAGGGTGGTGTTAAAAGGAAAGGTATAGATCAACAAACCTGTCCTTTCTCCCCAATCACGCAGTTAACCGATTTTTCGGTACTTCCTGTAATTGAGGTTCCCGTTGGGTCTCCCCATCTACCAACGCCCTCGGTGGATACCACAACTGGGTTTAACAAGGAGTGTTATGACATCTTTGAGAAACTCCTGAAATCTTACATGTTACCTATCCTGGAACGTGTAAGGCTATTAGGTGAAAAGATGGACCAACTTTTACTCACTGGGGTTCCACCTTTACCCACGAGCATGGTTGGCCAGCTTGCCCCTCAACCAAAGCCTAGTGTTACTACTGCTCCCTCGAATACTGAACCTGGAGCCACCAGTACCAGTAACAGTATAACACATAATAAACCTAAAACACAGCAAGTGCCAATCGCTCCAAAAAGTGCTTCCAATACTGTTAAAGATAAGCCGAGCGTACCAAGTACCAAGCCATCGGCTGTGGGAAGTAAGGCAACCCACAACACAGGTGTAGCCAAGCCGGTCAATTCCACTTCTAGACCCAATTCAAATCGCAGGAATATGGTAGATCTTCCACCTGAGTCTGCTAATTGTTATTATTATGACGGGTGTGCCTCCACTCCTAAATGGTAATAGGTAAAGTAATGTTAATCTAAAGAACAAGGTCATCTTTTGGTTGAAGACCAACAGACCTCTTCCGGCCCATCTTAATGGTGATATTATTTCAGTTCGTAGATGTCAGTGGGTGGGTCCTCGCCCAAAAGATATTGAGGGAGATATAGTGATTATTAACTTCAGGAATCACAGGGTAGTTTCCCACCTCACCGACTGGTTTGTGGGAAACTACGATGTGGTATTTCCACGAGGAATCTAAGTTATTTCTACCCTGAGTCCCTGGTTAAACCACAAGGTCAATTACAAGGACAATCACGTCCGATAAGTAACCCCTACCCCCTCAAATGGACCAATTTCACCCACAGATTCAATGGGCCCCAGATCAACCCAGAAGCCATGTACCATGCCTATTCACAATCAGCATACAACAGTTCTACTTATACACCGTCCTGGACTAACCATAATGCAAACCCCCAGTTCTCGGGTTATCCCGCACCACAAGTTTACCCTAATCCTCGGCAACAGTATAGCCGCCCTCCCAATTTCAGCAACCCTGGCAAATTCATCCAGCAGAACGAGTTTTGGAACATCCCGCTGAGGAATTTCCCCTATCAGACTTGAATCATATTGATTGACAAACTACCCTTACAAGGGCTGGTGTGGGCAGTCTGGAAATCCCATGGGTTGCAGTTTCTAAACGGAATGATTTCTGTAAAGATTTAGACCCCAGGGGTCATCCTGTTCACAATGTAACTGTTGCTTCTGTCGAATTGTATGGGTCCAGGGACTCATTAGTGGTGCTAGAACCCGTAGAACCATTAATTGCATCTATAGAGTCTGGAACCCTAGCAGTAAGTACTCTGGGTGAGCTCTCTGGCTCTGGTATAGTTGATGAAATGGGTGACAGTGTTGCTACAATGGGAGTTGCTAGTTTGCAGGCAGCTGTTATCTCTATTGAAAATGCTGAGTGTTCTCTCGATAAGGGGATATCTAGTGCTTTATCAGGAGGACATGGTACTATTCTGGGTAGCTGGAATATAGCAGGTCTGGAGTCTAGATTGTCTATACCGGATTGGGTTAGTTTTATACGCAGAGGGGATGTTTGGTCCTTCCAAGAGACCTGGTCACTCCAACCACTGTTCCTTACTGGCTATTTGTCCTTTAGCAAATTGGCTGTTAAGGGACAAAAAGGTCATGCCATGGGGGGCCTGACAGTGTGGGTTAGGCAGAAAGCGGGCATCATAGCTGAAGAAGTCTTTATTGATAGTCCGGACATACTACTTGTTAGCATAAAATCCACAAGTGGCTTGGATATTTTGGTGATTAACATTTATGCCAAGGGTATTCAGGGAGGTAAGATCTCCCCATCCCTTATTACCCTGGATGACTATTTAAGTACAGTTTCAAATTCAGGGTTAAAGGTGGTAATGGGTGATTTAAACTCTTGTTTTGAACCCCTGAGCCAGGATGACGGCTCTTTTACTGAGCCTGAAGACCAGGCCTGGGGGATCCCTCAATTGGATCTAGCCCCGATTAAAAGGTGGTCTCAGGTGGCTATTTTTATTAAAGGTATGTGCTTGGACCAAGGCTTGCGTGCCCTCAACGGTAGAACAATATCTGATAGGTTAGGAAAGGATACTTTTAGTAATGGTAGACATAGTAGTAGAATCGACTGTTTTACTGGATGTTAAATTGTGGCACTTGTTGGTGGACATGGAGGTAACATCACGCCCTGAAAGTGATCATGATCCCCTAGTGGTAGAATTAAGGGACACAAGTTTCTCAGGCCAAGATAATCATGCTCCTAATGTCATACAGGATAATGTCACTCTCACTAATGACACAAGAAGAGTACGCTGGCCAAAAATTAGTGCAGATCCTGAAGCCTGTAAAACTATCAGAGCTGTGGTATCCGATTCCCTGGATAACATTTCCAAATGTGAAACTCAGGAGGCAATTAACTCTATGATCACTGATACTCACACTCTTATGTTTGGGTCTCTAAAGAAACTTTTCATTAAATCCCTCACTAAAAGGGGGGCTAGGGGATGTACAAAAAGGTTAAATTGGTTCGATGATGAGTGTCGTCGAACCCATGCCGAATTGTTCAAGGCCCTTAAACTGAAGGATCTGTGCCTCATAAGGGATTGTAGGAAGGCTTTTAACGCAGCGAAACATAGAGCCAGGGTGAAATGGGATGAAGAAAGGTGGTCCACACTGGCTGATGCATGTAGCTCCAAGAATCTCCAGCAGTTCTGGCATTTACTTAGATGGGGCCTGTCTCAGGATGATCGGCCGAGCCCTTCATCGGTGGGTGAACAACAGTGGGTTAGCTATTTTGGGAACCAATTTAAGGGTCCAGATTGTTCTCTAAATAACATTTGTTGGCCTTTATCAGCAGACCCCCTAGTGTTTACCTCTATAGAAGTGAAATCTGTCTTGAATTCTATCCCGAGAGGGAAGGCTCCTGGACCAGATTGCATCCCAGCCGACCTATTCCTCCAGGATCAAGATCTATGGGTTCCATATCTGGTACACTTGGTTAACGCTCTGGCCTCTGGTGCCAGAGTTCCTGATTCCTGGGCTGGGGCTGAAATATTGCCTATATATAAGAAAGGTGATAGGTCGATTCCTTCCAACTATCGGCCTATCAGCCTAATAGATGCAGTACAAAAAATTATAGCCCATCTTGTCCTTGTTAGGATTCATGATTGGATAGATTCAGAAAATATTCTGACTCCACTACAGGCTGGATTCAGGTCCCATGTAAGCACTTTAGACCAGGCCTATCGTTTTATGTTACTTTTCTGGAAGACAGTCTTTTTAGGCAAGGGCAACCTATATGCAGCATTTGTAGATCTCAGGTCTGCTTTTGACCTTGTACCGAGGGCTGGTTTATGGAAGAGCCTTTTAGATATGGGCATGCCAGCCCCTATTGTCAATTTGTTAATTAGCTTACATAGGAATACCTATGCCCAGGTGCGTTGGGGCAAACCTGGGGAGGTGACTGAAAGGTTTTCCGTGGCTAAAGGTGTTAGGCAAGGCTGTGTTCTAGCCCCTACCCTTTTTTTCCTTATATATTAATAGGGTTGTCAACTACTTTGCTAATCACCCCACAGATGCCCCTTCATTAGCAGGAATGAAAATACCTCTACTCATGTTCGCTGACGATACCCTTTTAATATCTAAAACCAGACAGGGTCTCCAGCAGGCCCTCTCTAGGTTTGAGCTATTCTGTCACGAACATGAGTTGGAGGTAAACGTTTCTAAGACCAAATTTATGGTCTTAAGATGCCATAATCAGATTTCCGCAAGGGTCACAATGGGGGGTTTGCCCCTAGAACAATTGAAGTTGTTTACATATTTAGGAGTTACATTTAGCGACTCCCTAAGCTGGACCCCCCAGATTGAGCTTATGGCCTTGAAACATCTGCAGATTGGAGGGGCGCTGATTAAAGAGCACAAACGCTCCTTTACTAGGCCTATCTCGCCCCTTATTAAGATCTATGGATCCAAGGTTCTTCCCTCTGTTCTTTATGGGGCAGAACTTTGGGGGTTTAGCAACTTGGACCTGCTGAGATTAGCCCCAAAAAATTTCTCAGGGTGGCCTCAGGTCTGCCGCAATCAACCCCAAGGATCCCACTTATGTATGATCTAGGGTGTCTTCCGGTTGAGGAGCAGGCTAGATTTCGCCCATTGGCGTTCTGGAGGCGCCTATGGACGACGCCGGAACTTAACCTGTATGCCAGGGCCTGTCTAGATGTTAGAAATACCTCTGGTTCATCGAACATAAGTTGGTTTAGAGATCCTAAATCGTCACTTTATGCCTTGGGGTTAAGTAATCTTTGGGTGGCCCCTGATTCGGCAGTCTTCCCCACAAAGAAAATATTAAAAGCACTGTATTGGGACTGGGTGACCTCAGACCGTCATCAGAGATTGCCTGCCAATAACCTTTCTAGTAAGTTCATTGATCTCAAAGATGCCCCCAAGCTTGAAAAATATTGGGACCTAATCACCAAACCAATGGATCGCAAATTGTTCCATCAGCTTAGATGTGGTACGTTGCCTTTAAGGGTATTTACCAACAAATGGTGTTCAAGTGGGTCTGAATGTTGTCCTCATTGTCAAGTTTTGAGCGAAAGTGTTGATCACTTTTTGTTTGTTTGCCCACTGTATGCTGCTCCAAGGTCCAAATGGCTTGGCCCAGTTTGCAGATCCCTGGGTACTCGCTCAGCTATTGAGGCTAGCAGACTCTTAAGAACCGACCTAACCCCTCTTATTGTCACTGGTGTGGCTAAATTCCTTGGATGGGCGTGGGTGATTAGAACTAGGTATTTAAAAAACAGTCAGTGCTAGGCTTGCCTTTGAACATTTTAATGTGACTTTTAATTGTAGATCTAGGTCTTCCAGGTTTTTATATTCTATTACTAATTATTGCTATGTACCCATTATAAGAATGTCTGTTATATTTGATTTAATACTTTTTTAACGCCACAATGAATTAATGTTTTGTACCCATTATAAGAATGTCGGTTACAACTGATTTTATGTGAATTTGTTATTTTATCATGTATAATTTGTATGTACGTCTTTTAAGATGAAGTAATCGAATAAAGACTTCTTAAATGGTAAATGGCGTGTTCGCAAGATATTTCCCCTCCCGAGCACTCAAACAGCGATCGCGAACAGGAAAAAAACATTGTGAACAAGCAATTCCGCGTGTTCATAGAATTTCTGCGTGTTCGCGGAGATTTCTTACCATTTCGCAGAATTTTGCGTAGCGCGACTACGCAACTTCCATCCACCCCTATTATGTACCCACTCACAGACCCACTCAGAGTCTCACACACACCACATCACAGTCCCACTCAGACTCATGCACTCACTCACAGACCCACTGAGAAACTCACGCACTCACTCACAGACCTGCTCAGGCACCCATTAGCAAACCGACTGAGATACTCATACACCCACTCACAGACTCACTTAGATACTCATGCACCCACTCATGCACCCACTTAGATACTCAAACACTTTCTCATGCACCCACTTAGAGACTCACACATCCACTCGCAGACCCACTCAGAGACTCATGAACTCAGTCACAGACTCACTCATAGACTTATGCACCACTCACAGACCCAATCAGAACCTCACACACCCACTCAGACACTCATGCACCTACTCAGACACTCACAGACCCATTTACAGACCCATTTAGAGTCTCACAGACCCACTCAGACACTCATGCACTCCCTAACAGATTGACTTACACACTCATGGAGGCACTCACAAACCCATTGAGACACTCTCACACCTACTCAAAGGCCCATTGAGACATGCACTCAGATACTCTTGCACCCAGCCATACACCTACTCAGAGACTTATGCACCCACTCATACACCCAGTAAGACACTAATGCAACCCTCCCTGGCCCACTCAGACACTAACACACCCACTCACATACCCACTGAGACACTCACACACCCATTGATATACTCATGCACCCACTCACACACTCAATCTCTAAAGTTATAGGTTACAGTTAGGAAATAAAATTTAAAAAACATAGATATTCACTGAAAAAGCAAAGTTAACAGGGAAGTTATAGTTAGGAAATAGAATTTTTTAAAACATAGAAATTCTCTGAAAAAAACAAATGTTACAAGTACATTATAGTTAGTCTCAGAATTCACTCTTACAAGACCATAGATATTCAGCAGTTATAGTTACCTGAGCTAACTATAACTTACGTCCCCGCAATGCACTGCTTATGACCTCACATGTCACATATCACATCACTCATGACATGGTCAGTGACATCACTGATGACATCACTATTAACATCTCAAATGACATCACTGATAACATTACTGGTGTGGGAAAAACTCCGCAAGCAAAGTGGAATGACACACCCAGGCCTAATCAATACCCCTTTGTGGAACACATGAAGTTTAGAATATGAAAGGATGGCAGCCTCACCCTGAAATTCACCCTTGCATACCAACCCCCAGGACCATGAACCAACTTTAGCAGCCTCATCACAGGTTTCATCACTGCCTTAACTATCAGCTACAGGGACTTTGTACTACTCAGCAACTTCAACTTCCATCTTGAGTACCCAATGGACCCCTCAATGAGCTTGTCACAGACCCTGCACACATTGCAGGACATACTCTGGATCCCATCTTCACCACCAGTGATAGGATCATGTACAACCCTGCCTCAACACTAACATTGACTGACCACTTCGCCATACACTTTCAAATCACCAGACCACAAGTCAATGCACCTACAAGCATGAACCTCCCCAGCCTGAATTGGAGCAAAGTAACAGAAGCAGACTGGTTCAATGCCCTCAAAACAGACCAACTCAACACCACCAACAACATCAACAAGGACATCACCAACTTCAATGAATAGATCAGGAACTGTGCAGAATCCCTCGCTCCCATCAAAAGCGACAGACAAAGAAGAACCATTAAACAAGCGAGCTGGTATATAAACAACCTCCAGGAATCCAACTGCTTCTGCAAGCAACTAGAAAGAAAATGGAGAACCACTCACTATGCCAATACCAGATCCACCTATAAGGCTGCACTCAGTTGCTAGCACCAACATCTGAAAGACATAAAATAAAGGTCTGAACACATAGAGGTGAGCTCCAACAGCTGCAAGGAGATTTTCTCAATAGTCAAAGAATTCTCCACCGAGGCCGCAGTCATCACCATCACCCCATTACAGGAACTCTGTGACAACTTAGCAAACTTCTTCCATAGCAAAATAGCAAGAATTTTAAGAAACATCGAAGAACAACCACACCTTAAAGATCATAGCACCAACCCGACCCGCACCAACCGAGACAGATGCCCGACTCTCACAGAAAAAGACACTGCAGCAATCATGCATACAGTACATGCTGAGGCCCCAATGGACCCATGAGCCAACCACCACTACAACATCGGAGGACAACCAATCAGCAACACCCTCACCCACATTACCAGCACCTCTATTAAATCTCCCACCTTCTCAGAAGAATGAAAGAATGCAGCATTCAACACCCTCCTCAAAAAAACCATTGTCGATCCAAGCAAACTGAGCAACTTCCGACCGATCTCTCTGCTCCCATAACCAGCCAAAATGATGGAGAAGGCCATCAACAAACAACTCATCAGCCACCTCGAGCTCCACGACCTCCTAGATGACAGCCAAAATAGGATTTCAGAGCAACCACAGCATGAAACAGCACTCATCGCGGCCCAGACAACATCCTGGATGGTGGAGAAACTTCAGCCTTCATCCTATTTGACCTCTCTGCAGCCTTCAATGCAGTCTCCCACTATACCCTCATTAGAAGACTGTATAACATATGCATCCAAAGACTGGCCTTCAACTGGATAAGCTCCTTCCTCACAAAGGGAACACAGTAAGTCAGAATCCAAGAATCCTGTCCATAGAGTCCCTCAAGGTTCATCCCTTACATCTACATGACTCTTCTAGCCAATATAATCATATCCCAAGTCATCACCATCATATCCTAGGCCAATGACACAGAACTCATTATTTCTCTGGCCAACAATTCCACCACCACCAGAACCAACTTCTCCAGCTGCATGATCAATGAAGCAAACTGGAAGAGATCAAGTTGCCTGAAACTCAACTCTGACATGACGTAAGTGCTGATATTCTAAAACAAAAACTCTCCTTGGGACTCCACCTGGTGGCCATAAGAGTTTAGATTTAAACCCACAACATCTGACCACCATAAAAATCTACATAACATAACATAGCTGGAACAGGCTTGGATTAAATTATTTTAGCAAAAATAAAATGTATCCCCATTGCTTGTGAGAATCTACTGGCCCTAGTATGCTTACACATGCACCAATTGCACCGGGAATAGAAAGTAATACGTAGCTATGGGGAACAATAGTCAGTTTCTAAGTGCCTCCCCATGACAAAAATAAGTCTTAGTTTTGATGGACCATTCCCAAATGCCATATAATATGTTACGGTGAAGTTTGTCTCTATATGGAGAAGTGTGGCTCAATGATTAGAGCGGCAGACCCTGATGCAGAGGTCTAGCCCGGGACCAGGGTTCAATTCCCTGCCTCGGTGGGTCTTGGGCTCAAAAATTCCACAGACCTGATAATTCTCGCCTCGTTGCCTATTCCAACCATGGAGTGCAACTCTGGGCAATAGCTTGCTTAATCTCCACAACGCTAAGGATGCCTGGCCTCCACCTTGGGGGAGCCCAGGAGTGGATGCCTCACAGGGAAAGCCAGGATGGGTTCCACAGCGGTATTCGTACCAGCGCCTTGAGACCCTTGCGGGTGAGTAGTGAGCTATACAAGTATCAATTTACATTACATTTATATTGAGACCATGCATAAACATTAAAAAGTTATCAATCTGTTTTTTAAAACCTGAGGGGGTTCAGGAAATCCGGACAGCATCAGCCACAAATAATAAGGCTGTCACAAATCAATTTATGACTTTTGGGAGATCTCTACCAAGGTATGTTATATATAAACATGCAGCCTGTATACCTATGATAAAAACAGGATTAGAGCAAGCATAAAACCCATCCTCACTCCCTGTCCAACTTCAAAGTGTTAGTGCATTCCCCCAGTGACTTAATGCACAGAGGCACTGAGATCTTGCTGAATGGCACCAAGAAAGCCAATCAATTTTTGGTCCATACCTATTTCCTCCAATATAGTCCAAAGCATTAATCCGTTAACCTGATCAAACCTGCACTGAGGTCCATAAATGATAGGTAAAATCCCCCCCTTTTGCCCTAATGCATTTATGCATTAATACGTTTAAGCTCTTGCATAGCCAAGCTATCCCGAAGCTTTACAGAACAGGTGCTACGATAAGAAAGGCCTCTGTCCAAGACCTGATTCTCTGTAGGACTATAATATCCACAATCTCAACAAAGGAGTCCCTCCTTGCCTTATATAGGTCCATCAGGACCCTATCCCCACCGGGGCTTTATTGCAAGGACTTTGAGCGATGGTCAAAATACCTTCTTCTTGTTTGAACGAGCTAGTGAGAGGTTTACTCTTGGCAATAACATCTCAATGGGTAGAAGCTTTGGAACTTAGGCCACAGATTGGTTTACAATGTGACTCTCAGGGGCATTGCAAACCTTCCACTTTTGCAGCTAAAGCGGGTGTCAACTTTTTGTTAGGCCTCTTCTGTCTACAACTCAGTAGACGTAGGCCCATTTTTAATGTGACACAGTGTATGGGTGAGTGAATAGATGGATAGATGGATGCATGGTTGGATGAAAGTATGGATGGATGGATGGATGAATGTATGGAAGGAAGAGTGGGTGGATGCCTTAATTAGTGAAAGGATGGATGGAAGAATGGATGTATGGACTGATGATTTAAAGAATGGATGGATGGATGGAAGAGTGTAAGGGTGGATAGATGAATGAGTGAAAGGGTGGATAGATGATTGAGTGAAAGGATGGATAGATGAGTGAAAGGACAGATGGATGAGTGAAAGGGTGAATCAATTGATAAATGAAAGGGAGATGGATGGATGAGTGACGGTGGGTGGATGGATGGATGAATGGATGGATGGGTGTATGGATGGGTAGGTGGGATGGATAGGTACGAATGGTGAAATACTGAATGATGGATAAAAGAACGAATGGATGACAAAGTGTAAAGATGAAATGGTGGATTTCAAAGGATTGAAGAAAGAATTAATGAAAAATGCTTGGATGGAGGAGACAAAGGGAGCTTTTCTACTGGGAGATGGGATCACTTGCATCGTTTGCTTGGGGATTTGGTTCAAAGTTGACAGCATTTTAATTTTCCCTTGGCAACACCCACTTGTCAGCTTGGGTAATAGTACCCATATCCTCATGCTGTCTAGTGAGAGGATTCCCGGAAACAATTCACAATCTTCCAAAAAAAAACAATATGTGTCACTCCACAGGCATTGATTAATTTGTTCCCAGTGTATGTTTTAATTGCCTGTTTTCTTACTTTAACTGCCTGTTAATATTCAGCCCTTAAAGAACTTACAGCTTTGTTCCCAGGAACGTTGCTAAGAGAAGTCTTTAGGATCTTATTAGCCTTCCTACAGGTACAATTAAACCAACTTGGTTCCAAATTGTGCATGTGAGTAGAAGGAATCAAAAGCCGTTTTTTGCTATTACCTTTAAGGTAGAAAATGCATCCAAAAGATCCCCACACAACGCTAGTTTGATCAATTGGTGTTTCATAAAAAAGGTAAGGTTAGACCTAATGGAGGTTGCAAGTAAGTGGCTAGAGTTGATTGCCCACCATTTAAGACAGAGCCATTTACGCACCACAGCCAGACCAGTAAGCCCTGCACTAGAAGTTACACAACCTTAAATCGTAAGTTGGGGTTGTGATCATTGACAACATTTTCCACCCTAGATACAATAAACTGAAGCAGGGGCCGAGTAATAAAAATATAAACAATTATTCTGCCACTTACCCACCTAATGAAAGTGTTGGTTTGGTTAGCCATGACCCTTACAGCTTCCATATAATTTCTCAGCTCATAATCTAACAACTTCCTATATAATATTGTCCTTCTGGTATCCATGTCCAGCTGATAGATAATCAAGTCCATGAATATAAAGAATTATCATAGGTAGTGCTCAAACCAAATATAGAATGAAAATGTCTGTCTAAATTAATTCTGAGGCAGTTGTGTCTTCAAAGAACATCTCTGTCTGAGGATACTAATGAACAGGAACAGGGTAGCGATACTACCCACTTTCTCTATCTGATTAACTGCATTTTAATAATTAATAAAAGTAATTAAAAGCATCACAATGAGCAATCCACACAACCTAAATATCAGAATGTGAAAAATTATTCAGAAACATCTTGGGAAACAAGGTTGAGTGAAGAAGTATCCTCTTTAGAGAATACACAAAGAAGGGTTGACTCAGCTCTCTTCAATTTCATCTTTTTACTCTGTTCAATGCGTGATCCTTCAAATATCTCAAGAGAGTGTGCGATCGGCACCCCGGTAAATTAGTGCTCTTGCCACATTTCTTTGATAAATTTGTAGGATCCTCACTCATAGTTATCCCCTGCGACCTGATGTATCTTTGGACCCCTATAACCTAGTGCGAGAGGGTGGGCTCCACGCATTTGTAAGCAGAGCACTTAAAAGGTGAGACCGCTGGCACTGTTTCTGCCACCAGGAGGAGGTCGGGACATCAAGCCCAAGAGCACACTGAGGCCAGCATGCCATGCCACCAAAGCCTGTACTTTCGTGCCGGGAGGTGCTTAAAGCCGCCATAGACCGCTGGCACTGTTTCTGCCACCAGGAGGGGGCCAGGACATGAAGCCCCAGAGCACATTGAGGCAAGCACCCTAAAGCTGCCAATGCCTGCACCTTCGCGCTGGGAGTCGATTTAAGCAGCCACAGGTCTCCCGCAGCACCGGGACTTGCACAGGCGTGCCCAGGCCAAGGGCAGGCCCTTCTGTGCCTGTCTGAGCCCAAAGGAGGCTGGGCTGCGCCACCCCACTGAGATTGCCTCAGGAACTCAGCTGGACCTGAAGCTTAGACATCGTATGGACTGAAGTTAGTGCTCAACCCCCTTGTAGAGCATATACTGTGCCAATGAGCCCCTTTGCCTCTCTTAATTGTATGGCCCTTGCTGTTATTTGTTAAGTGCTAGAGCACTAAATGAAAGAGGTGACCCCACACATTCTAACGTGCTGCAAACAAGCAGAATAATGGGGAACTGAACCTGTGTTGATAAAAAGCAAATGACACTCCCGCAAACCTCTTCCTCATTGCAACCAATGTCTATTGACAGGATGCTCCAGAGGGCTATAGGAGTGGTGGCCACTGAAATTGAACTGACCAAAAGGTGGCTATCGTTAACCCCAAACTTAGATTTTCCCTTAACAGACTTTGATGCCTCACGTACTTCAGCAACCTTGGCCAATAATTCCTCCAAGGCTCAATCAAAGAGTCATGTGACTAAAGGTGAAACACTTAACGCTGATCTGCATTTGGGGGTTACTTCACCACGACCTGCAAAAAAAGGGAAATCCAAGCTAGCTGTGAGATCTGGGGCAAAACGGAAGATGGATGCAAAAGAAACAACGGATACATCACCACGACCTGCAATAAAAGGGCAATCCAAGCTAGCTCTGAGATATGGGGCAAAGTGGAAGTAGGATGCGGAAGAAACAATGGACACCAGTGACACTGGGGAGGAGGGAACAGCTGGTTGCTCAGCAATAGACAAGGAACACCTAGCATGGGTGACAAACTTGGTGGTGGATTTACAAGCACAAGTAAGGGACAATGTGAAGGATGAGCTGAAATCTCTGATAGCATGGGTGGACAAGATGGCATCACTGTTTGAGGCTTGGGTAGGTAATCAAGGAGTAATAACTAGGGGGAATGAGAATGTTAGTCGCCAGGAAGCACAAGCGCACCCTGTACTATCAGGGTTGATTCCCCACTTGCACCAAAATCAACCCATACTATTGCCCAAAATCAGGCCATTCAAGGCTCCATAAATGTAAGTAGGGGGTAAACCAACTATCCCGCTAGTGAATGACAATAGGCAGTGCCAGGAGCACAGCCAACGGGAGGGGGAGGGATCCGTTTGATATATAGAAGCCAGTGACAAAAGGCCAGTCCTGCCATGTATTAATCTTTCACCCCCCTCAACCGCATATGTTATTGTTTTGACAGGTGTACCAGAGCTGTGAGGGGGCAAAGGGAATCACACCATAAATTAAAAAACAATTGCATGTTTTGGCTCGCTAAACAGAGGCAATTTTCTTATAAAGATGCAGGTGAGATCCTCCTGTCACGCAGAGTTGGTTGGGTGGGCTGGAGACCAAAAGATGTACAGGGGGATAGTATTGTAATCAATTTCAGAAATCCATTGGTTGCCAAAGCCATTTTAGGCAGGAACGATCATAGACAGGATGGGGGGGCATAATGTCTCTTCTGTTGGGCTATTTCTATTCTCTGGGGCTAGTCCAACAAAATAGATGGCAGAATGGATGGGAGGGGGGATGTCGAATCAGAACTGTAAGTCTGTTAACCAAGACCAGGAGCAGCCCTCTTTAACATACCACTAGCAAATAGATATGGGGCCCTAGATTCAGTTGCCTGACTCGCACCTGAATGGTATCAGTTAGAGGAATTCCATTGCCAGAGGGAGCCCAAGGGGAGAGTTTTTCAACAGGGGGAGATCCCTCAACAGAGCATGTCACCTAGGTGGGGCCCATAGCAGGGTTGTGCAGACAAAATGGAAGAAGTTGACAGAAACCATAGGGCTACAACAAGCAGACCTCCGCCAAACCTTAATCAGAGTGGAGGCTTTACAATCATCACACCCCATATTTGATAACAGTGCTGTGAACACTGGACCTATGACTCTGGGTGGAAAAAGGACCAACCTGCCGCCAGGAAGTGCCTAGTTCATTATCAATGGCTGGCCAATTTACTAGCACAGATATCTGTTCATGCCCACCCAGTTTGTGGGTATTATCTTGGAATGTAGCTGGACTTGCTTCCAAAATGGACAACCCCGAATGGGGGGTATTCATAGAACAACATGAGGTTTGCATGTTCCAAGAAACCTGGGCTAAGGTGGACACTTTTTAGATCAGGCTATGCATCGTTTAGTGTAGCAGCCATATTGGGGGGTAGGGAAGGCTCTCAGTGGGGCTTTGCATTTAGGGCGGTGTGCACTTGGGCTATGTAACAAAAGAGATGGAGACATTCTCAAATTATATCCTATGCATTTTTCTCACTTTTCCATCAAGGATGAAAATTGCCTTAGTCAATGTCTACTCCATACAGGTTAGCGGCAGCCAAGAGTCAAGGACGCTGGATGAGCTAACAGCCTTCTTGTCTGCCATCCCCAACAACTTTCCGGTGATTCTTGGTGGTGACTTTAACTGCCAGTTTGAGCCCTTGGATGGTTTGAACGCAGGCAATCCCATTGAAGAAAACCTACACTGGGCCATCCCAGAGACTAACATTCCGTCAGCAAGGGCCTGGATCCCATTGGTGCTTCAGATGAATTCCCTCCCATTGAAACAGTCACTAAGGGCATGCAGTGGCCGACCAAAATCTGACGCACTGGGGAACTACACCTGTAACAGAACAGGGCATGCCTTCATTCTAGATTATATCTTGATAGATACAAAATCCTGACACATGGTAATAGATTTTAAGATTGTGCCCCGCCACAATAGCGACCATAATGCCCTGATCCTAGAGATGGTCATGCCATGCCCTGAGAGCTCAACTGGCCTGGAATCCCCAGATGATGGTAGATTAATACTCACTAACTGCAGGAAGAGAGTTCGATGGGTGGACATATGCCAATCCCAAGAAAAGCTGTCCTCCCTATATCAAACTATCATTCCGATCTTCACTATTGCTCAGCAATCCATTTTAGCTAATGGCACCTCAATTGCACTCCTGAAAGTTGCTGAGAATCCTATAACATTAAAAACTACTATGGCCAATTTATTTTACCCTACTAAAAGAATAAGGGAACATAAAAAATCTCCAACACCCCTGGTTCAGCGAAAGCTGTCGTGTTGCTAAATCAGCTCTGGTCTCTGTCATTAAGGCCAAGGATAGGTTGTTAATTAAAGAAAAAAAAGCGGCCTATAAAAAGCAATATGGATGAGGCCAAAAAAGTGTGGGAATGCGACATGTGGGATACCCTGAGAAGTCTCCTGAGTGCTCATGATATGAGGACTTTGTGAAACGTGGTAAACATGAGTTGCTCTGAAGGCAAACAGGCGATAGAATCCAACATATGGGCGGATATGTGGATGGATCATTTTGAGTCCCTCTACTTAAGGGTAGAGACAGTGGATAGTGCAACAGGTAACAAGTCTTCCCATAGGCCATACTGCACTGAGGCACATGCGGTAACCTCTAAGGAGATAGCAGACGTCCATGTGATAACCCTTAAAGAGATAACTGCTGCCCTGAGCAAAGTAGCACAACCCAAAGTTCCAGGGTTTTATAAGATTCCCAGGAACCTCTTATGCAGTGAACCTACCATCTGGGCACCCCTATTTGTGGACCCTGTGCAATGCTATCCTGCAAGGAATGGTGATTCCTGCCACCTTGGCAGGCGCGGACATTGTACCAGTTTATAAAAAGGCTTCACCACTCCTCCCCACAAACTATAGCCCTATAAGCCTCATCATCATTAGGCAATAAATATTCACTCGAGTGCTGCTGGATCGACTCCAGAGCTGGATGGAGGAGCACAATTTCCTTATCCCATTCCAAGCCGGGTTTAGAGAAAAGATATCTACGTTAGATCAGATTTTTAGGATCCAATAACTACACTGGAAAACTGTGTGTGTAGAGGGTGGCAGTCTCTACTTAATATTTGTGGACCTAAAATCTGCTTTGGACCTGGTTTCGAGAGACAAATTGGGGACAACCCTAGTGGACCTGGGGGCTCCAGTTTACCTCGACCAACTTCTGAAATGACTACACGAGGGCAATTTTGCCTAAATTAGGTATCTCAAACACAGAGAACTTAATGTGCCCATACCAGTAGACAGAGGTGTCCGTCAGGGCAGTGTCCTTACCCCAACTCTTTTTTGTCTTTTTATAAATGGATTAGTCAGGCTTTAATTGCAGGGAAGGACATTGATGCCTCCAAGCTGGAGAGCCGCAAAGTAGCAGCAATGTTGTTCGCTGACGATACTCTACAACTTTCAAAAACACCTATGGTTTTGAAAGGAAAGGGTGCTTGAGATCAACCTACAGAAAACAAAATGTATGGCGTTTAACTCAGGTAATAGTACCCGGGCAAATCCGTGTTTGGAAGGCAGACCCCTGGTGAGTACCTTGGCATTACCCTCACAGAAAAAACTTGACTGGGGAGCCCAAATTAGGAAAGCCAGTTTGAAGATTGCCCAGATTACAGGGGCTTGACAAAGGTATTTCAAAATTCCACCCATAAACATGTTTGCCCAGTAGTTGAAATATATAAAGCACAAGCTAGAGGTGCTGCCCTGTATGGGGCTGAAATCTGGGGCCACCATCCATCTGGCAACATAGCAAAAATCAAGAACACCTTTGCCAGGCAACTATTTGGCCTCCCTCCCAGCTTGCCCCTTACACCACTTCATCTAGACCTTGGGGGTAGATCAATCACAGATGAAGCCGCCCTTAAACCTCTTCTATTTTGGTGGTGCCTGTGGGCCAACCCAAAACTGGTTGAGTATTGGGGAGAGAGGTGTTAAGTATACAAGGGGTGGGAAAACTAGCGTGGTTGGCCCTCATCCAGGATACATTTTTGACCATGGGAAGGGGCAATCTGTGGCACAACCCAGAAGTAACTTGTCCTACAGTATCAAGGAAGGATCCGATGGGGAGCAACGGGAGAACAAACTTGCCCGCTTTCAGAGAAGCTCTACAATAGGCAAGCTCACCACAATGTTTTTAGAAATCAAAGAACAGTACAGATTAGAGCCCATACTGGATGACATTAAACTGGCTTCTGCCAGAAAGTTATACCTGCAGTTCAGGCATGGGGTACTCCTGCTAGGGGGTTTTACAAACAAATGGGCGGGCTCACAAATGTTGGGTTGCCCGGCTTGCAATAATGCAGCGGAGACGAAATACCATGTACTTTTTTTCTGCCCAGAAGAAGGCGAGACAATGATGGTTGATTCAGCTATGTAGAAACCTGGGAACCAGGCACTGCATAGAAGCTTTTAGGATATTGAAATATGATAGTCGTCTTCCCCTTGTATTTCAGTATTGCGCTTTTTATTTTCTAAGTGGTGCACATGTACAGCTTTCTTGTAGTTGACCCCCATAGGTTTTGGTTAATTATTTTACAATATTTTTAAATGGACTTTGGATGTTTTTTTACTTGCATTTCAACATTTATGACTTTTTCACGTGCTCTTTTTATTATATTATTGATGTATATCTGGTTTTATGAATATTGTACATTTGTGTAAAATCACCAATAAGCTGAATGGTGGTTCCTGGGCTAGAGCTTATGCAATCAGTTTATATGTTAGGTACGGGCACTTTATAAAAGCTATCATAATGGAGGGCCAGTGGGCTTGAGCTCATGCTTACGTGGACTACTTCGTGCTTACCTTTGCTTGTTAGTGTTTTCTGTATTGCACATATGTTGCACATGCACTTTAATGAGGTTACTGGGTTTGGGCTGGTTGTAATGTAGATTGCTTTTATGTAATATTCATGTGATGCACATGCATTCTTGTGAGTCGAATGGATTCCCTTTTATTTTATCCTTGAATGAAATGTATTGTATTGCATGTATACTTTTACGGTCAAATTAACCAAAATAACGTTTTCTGAACAGAACTTAAAAGGTGAAAAGCAAAGGATTGTGAGTTAAAATTGCTTCATTGATCCTAAAACTAATATTTAACGAGCAAGGTTGTGGGCAAAATTAAAAAAAACTGTGGGATGTCATAAGGATGTGATGGTCCTTAACTTCAGAAGGTCGACATGTTTCAGCCGTGAAACTGCCCAGATGGTCAATTGGCTTTCTTCAGGACCAAATTTGCTGTATTTAAATTCCCTGTGTGGTGTGGTTGAACTTTCCAATCTATTTCAATGCATTCATAACAATTTTAAGAAAGCATGCATGCAACTATACAGACCATACTTAGGACCCTTTCCTTGGTATTGACATGGCTGAAAGGAGAGAATAGGCATCATAGTCATGAATTATAAGATATTCGATGTTGAATGTCCTATCGCTTAGGCAATATATCCCTTTAAAGTGCGGCAAAGCATGCAAACACGTTTGAGTTCCCCCTCAATGTGTCATTCCTGATTTTTAAATGTCACAAATATATACATTTAAAAGGCACAATGGACAAATGAAAAATTAAAATTGAAAACAAACTTAAAATTGAGAGTGTACAGAACGCACACTCGGGGTGGACAGCAATAGTCTAGCTACTTGGCCTATATATTAATTAGGCAACATAAGGTTTTGCGGACAATACAGTGCCTGTAGTCAAGCACTGGAAGAAGAAATGCAAATGGCTTGCTTTGCGATTGAATATGCAATACGGTCTTTCCAAACGTGTGAATTAATGAATAGATTTATTGCATAATTACTTAAAATCATTGCAAAATTGCGATGCTGTTTCGAAATTAACATTTAAAAGCATGTCTCACACATTTGTTGTACATGTATCAAGTCTTGTATCAAAAATATCCCCACGTGACAGGCCCCGTAGTGGTGCTGCGCCGGTCCTGCCGCCTTGAGACACGACCTAGCAGTGAGTCAGCAATTTCGGTGCCGGTTAAGGGTCCTGTGGTCCTACGGGGATCCACCCACCCCACCATACAACTAGCAAGTGACTGCCCTGGGATGGAAAGCCGCAGTGGATGCTCGCCACTGGGAGAGTGGGAAGTCGAGCGGAGGACGATGGCGGGAGGACTGGGGCCCACCTAAAAGACCCTGGCAATTTGGAGTACACTACAATACAGTGGAAAACCAATGTGCAGCGTCCAGAGAGCGACGGACTTTGCGCACGCCTTGAGTCGCTAGAGAGACTGGCAGGCTCCCACAGCGTCTGACCCTGTGGCAGCACGACGGAGCCTCTACCATCTTGCGACGCGGCCCAACAGAGATCTGGCGCCCCAGAGATCGATTGGAGGTACCCGCATAGCAGGCAAGTGTCCGCCCAGAAGGGAAAGTCACAGTGGGTGTTCGCCACTGGTGGAGTGAGGAGCAGGGGTGAAGATTGATAACAGGAGGCCCGGGGCTCAGCGGAGGAGAATTTGATGCCCTTAAGAACTTGGGCTAGGCCTGGGAAGGCATTGCAGCCCACCAGCCCAGACGTCCGACGTGAGGTCTATAACTCCGGGGCACCCTGGAGAGGAGGCAACAGGTGCATAACCTGCACTGGTTACAATTGTGGGAGGACTGGAGCAGGGACGTCATGGCCCCGGAATCTCCTGAGCAGCATAGGCCTGAAGCTGGCAAGGGGCCCAAACGCCTAACACACCAAGGGTCACACAGCGTGACAACGAGGGAGAAGGGCTTACTGACTCGACCAGGGAGAAAGGAAAGACCCCAAATTGGTAATACAACAACAAGCTTGGAGCGTCTGCACTCATGGGTGGCGAAGTTGGGGAGCAGATCACAAAAGCCTTCCTGGAATCCCTGTTTGTCACCCTACGGGAAGACCTGCAAACACTTCAATGGGACCTTACAGCAGAAATCAAAGATGTCCATAGAGATGTGGAAAACATCTGAGAGAGGGTCGCTGAACTAGAGGAGAAAAGTGATGGGAGAGACATGGAACTGGCGACACTTCAGCAAGAAGTCAATAGAGTCCACGATCAGCAAGTGGACCTATAGTCCCATCTTGAAGACTTGGATAACCGCATTCGCTGCCATAACATCAGGAACCGGGGGTTGTAGATTAATGAGGTAGCAGGCGACATCTTTAAGTACACTAGAGAGCTCTCCAATCACATCCTGGGCAGGCCACTCGATGCCGACCTTTGACTAGACAGAGCACATAGAGTGGACCCGCCGCTCCTTGCGGCGGCCCAGCCATCTGACATCCTAGTCTGTGTTCAGGACTTTTGGACCAAAGAATAAATCTAACAGAAGGCCCACAGATGCACCCCCTAACCTTTTGTGGTCAGACCCCTGTCCTGTAACAAGATTTGGCAGCACTCACATTACAAAAAAGGAGAACTTTCAAACCCATCACACAGCACCTCCACATGGATAGCAAACTTTTCCAGCTGCGCTCCTTCTTGGAGGCCTGCCGCCTGCTCACAGTGGACCACCCTGCGGAGGAGAGCGGAGACGACGGCCCTACTCATGGCGCAGAAGATACAAAACCACGTTGGAGGCAGCAGGGACGGCGTCGTCGAACTAAAAGACCAACTCCCGCTGAAATCTCACAAGGACAGAAAGCAGCCCACAGAATTAGCAAAGACACAGCCTGGCTGATGCCCACAGGACCTACTGTCCCTCTTCACGGTGGGCTGCTGGCGGGGGAGTAGAGGGACACCCTTGGCCACAATATAGCCCCCATGGTAACTCTCATCCGAGGATGATGGACTTCAACACAACTTTTCTTATTTTTTTCCTTATTTCTGCTTCTTGTAGAAGGACTTCAAATGGATATTTGTTTGGGATTGTTGTGTTTTTAGGGGTTTTGGGGTTGCTTGTCCACCCTTTTTAACTAGTAGAATAGATTCACATAGAAAGAGCTTTTCGGTACCAGGCCCGCCCAATATTTGCACTGCAATGGATTCCGGATTCGGTGCATGGCCACCCACCCTCACCTGGCTAAATGGCTCCCAACACACTTAGAATACTCACCCTGAATGTGCGGGGACTTAACAATCCAGTTAAACATAAAGCAGTCCTGTCATGTTTAGAAAATACCAATGCGGAAATATGCTTACTCTAAGAAACGCATTTATTATCGAAAGACTGCTACCGCCTTAAATCCCGTAGGTTCCTGACCCAGCTGTTTTCCTCAGGCCCCACCAAAGCGGCTAGTGTGGCCCAGCAGTCCCAGGGGGAGATCCTTCATAAGGAAGCCGAAATCAAAGGACGGCATCTACCCTATCGCTTTGATTTAGGGGGTTTAACATTTACCATAGGCTCAGTATACATCCCTAACGTAGGACAGGAAAAGTTTCTACACACAGCGCTCACCGAAGCGACGGCCACAACAGAACGCAGGATCCTTTTGGGGGGCGATTTGAACATAGTCTTTGATAACGACGCAGACAGATCATTTAAACACTCTAACCAGACAGGCGCGTTATCTACAGCAGGGTTGACCCGAGTGCACGACTTAGGCCTCAACGGCCTGTGGCACTGTTTCCACCCCTATAGCCGCGAATATTCTTATTACTCTAACGCGCACAAAACATATCCTAGACAAGATTATCTGCTGGCATCCACACCTCTACATGCGTTAGCAACAGACGTATTGATAGGAGGAGCCTCTTTATCCGACCATGCACCGGTCATCGCAACCTTTGCCCCCCCATGCAGCGACCCTCTCGATTATGGCACCTCTGCAACACCCTCCTACATCACGCTGCAGTAGTAGAACAGATACAGTGCTCCATAAACGACTACCTCTCCCATAACGCTAATAACAACACCTCCCTCTCCACACAGTGGACAGCATTTAAATCGGTTTTTTTCGCGGGGATCTAGTGGCCATCTCGGCGGCTGACCATGTAGAGCACAGGTGTAAGAGGGATGACCTTACCCAAAAAATGAAAGAATTAGAACAGATGCACCAGCGGACAGGGCCACCTCGGGTCTGGTGCCAACTAAAAGCTATGCAACAACAACTTGCAGCACTGGATCAGGACAGTGAGGAGTTTGCAGCCCTCCGACTGCAACACGCATACTATACGGGAGGAGACAAGTATGGTCGCCTCCTCGCCCATGAACTGCGAGAGACTCGTCAGAAGCAGGGGGTCTGGGAGATTCAACGGGGTGATGGGCGGCGAGTGCCCGAGGATTTGGAGATTGCTGAGGCGTTCCGGGACTTTTATGCCCGCCTCTATGCCAGCTCTCCACTGTCTATCATGGACAGAGCTGCCTTTCTCGAATCCGAAGGCTTGCCCACACTGACCAAAGCCCAGGCAGACCTGGACAGCGACATCAGGATAGAAGAAGTCATCGCAGCTATTTCACGTCTCAAACTGGCCAAGGCCCCCCTGGCCCGACGGCTTTCCGCCATATTTTATAAAACGTTCTGTACCCTGCTGGCCCCAGTTTTAACTAAGCTTTTTAACTCATTTGCTGAACCCGGAGCGATCCCGGAGGAAATGCACGAAGACTCCATAGTGGTTATCCCGAAACCGGGAAAGGACAAGACCACCTGCGGAGCCTATCACCCCATATCCCTTCTCAATATTGATCTCAAGGAATACACTGGGATATTGGCCACTCCTCTTTCCCCTTACATGCCCGATCCGATTGATCCGGACCAGGCAGGCTTTAGTCCCCAACGCCAGAATTGCGACAATACAAAGCGGGCCCTTCACCTCATTGAGAGAGCCTCCCAGACGCAAGGGGAGTACATGTTGCTCACTATCAATGCCGAGAAGGCCTTCGACAGGGTCCATTCGCCATACTTAGAACAGGTCCTTGAACGAGTGGGCATGGGAGAGAGGTTTCTGACATACATCCTCAACTGCTGTAAGTTACCAACAGCTACAGTTCTTGTCAATGGCCACACGTCATCTCGATTCCCAATAGAGAGAGGCATGCGACATTGGTGTCCCCTGTCACCCTTTCTTTTTGCGTTTTATATGGATCCTCTGGCCCATTGCCTCCGTCATCACCCAGCGATCACAGTGATTACATTTGGAGGCTATACCCACACGGTCAGCCTGTACGCTGATGACGTCCTGATCTCATTATCGAACCCACTCCTCGCACTACCGGCCTGCCTCGCAGAACTAGAGGTCTTTGCGCTGGCATCCGGGCTTAAAGTAAACATGGATAAATCTGTTGCACTCAACCTTTCCCTTGCGTCCTCCACCCGCACGCATCTCCAGGGTCTCCATCCCATTCAATGAGCAATTGACACGATTCCCTACCTGGGGATCCAATTAGCTCCCTGTCGGGCACAGTAGCCATCAATTAAGCATGGTTGCAGCAGACAATCCGTAAGGAATTGACCCAATGGAAGCACTACCCGCTCTCCTGGCTCGGTAAAATAGCGGCAGTTAATATGACCATACTCCCTCAGATCTTCTACCTGTTCCAAACCTTACCTCTTGGACCCCCACAGGGGTGGATTAAACAGATCAATCCGAACTTGCACAATTTATATGGAATGGCCACAAACCAAGGATAAAGCAAGCCTTGACAATGGTTCCGCCAGAAAAAGGGGGTCTCAGTATTCCCGATCTCCACCTTTATTTCCTAGCGACTCAACTGCGCCATTTGCTCGAGTGGAGCTGGCTAGAATCAGAGAAGCGCTGGTTATTTCAGGACCACTCAGTGGCCGACAGACCCCTACAGAGAATCCCCTTCCTCCGAAGAGTACACAGACCCCCTAACCTATATGTGTCCCATATTATCTGGGTCACTCTCGAAACATGGGACCATACCAACATCAAACACAATCTCACCACCTTTCCCTCGCCACTTACCCCGTTGCTCGAGAACCCTGGCTTTCAGCCGGGCATGGTCGCAGCAGCCTTCACTCGGTGGTGATCCTCAGAATGTCGCTCTCTGGGCCACCTCTTCGATGTAGAAGGGATTATACTGTTCCATCAGCTCAAATTGGATTACGGGCTCCCTGAAACCGAAAGGCTCCAATACTATCAGATCCAGCACTGGGCCCTTCATACCCAGGTGAAGCCATTTGCCAGTAGATACCTTTCCACTTATGAGAAGTGGCTTGTCACTCGCACCTCCGACAAAAAACTAATTTCGGACTTATACAGAATGATACTAGCCCAAAATATGCACTTGTACAATGCCAGCCGCGAGAGATGGGAAAGGGAACTTGGCAGAATACTCAGCCACAAATAATGGGAGGGGGTATATCATAGAGCCTGACACTCGGCGTATCACATGGGGCTGACCGAAACCCTTACCAAATTAGTCACCTATAGGTATTATACTCCAGAACAGCTTCACTCAATAGATCCCACCCAGGGAGCGAACTGCTGGCGGGGTTGTGGGAAGGTGGGCACCTTAGTACACTTGTTGTGATACTGTACACACATTCAGACATACTGGACTCAGGTACTGGATGAGGTAGACAAACATTTAGACATACAAATACCGCACTTTCCGGCTTATGTCCTTTTGGGCTTTCCAAACCCCTTGAACTACCCGCTCAAATCCCATTGAGGCCGACTGATGGCAATAGCACTGGGTTCTGCAATACAAAACATACTAACACACTGGCGCACCTCTCAACTCCCTACTTTCACAGGTTAGCTACACCGTCTGTGTCATGTCCTGGGGATGGAGAAGCTGACTTTGACAATCGCAGGGAAGGGATCCATGTTTAATGAGCTCTGGCAACCCTTTTTGTCCCTTCTTTCCTCTGAGTTCAGGGAAATCCCCTGTCCAAGGAATCACCTCCTCCTACGGCTCTCTGATCCACAAGTGGCCGGAAAGTAATACCCACTCAGGTCCATCCGACATCAGTCAGGAGCCGTAACCGACCCACCTGCTGTGATCTGTTATGGCTCTGCTAGTATGATGCGACTGAACCCTGTTGGGTCGCGCATTCGTATGGTTCACAATGCAAGCATGCATTCCGACCGGAAAGGGATCAACGGAAGGGCACCATAGGTGCCCCCAGGCCACAACTCGGCGGCCTCACACCCATGGGGGCCCTGCTGGGGTCCCCCAGAAACAGTTTCCAACAGTTTCTGACTGCCTTTTTGTGCCGGACCCACCGGCATGAAAAGGCAGTGAAAAACTGCCAGCGTACTCCCTCGGTCATAAAGAGGCAACTGGGGGAGTACTAGAGGATTTCCGGATGGCAGACGGGCTCTCCAAGCCCATCGTAGGCCATCCGGAAATCCAAGTCGGATTCCTTTCCGACCGAGCCCATCGGAATGGTTCGGTCGGAAAGGAATCTGTCCGACCGAGCCCATCGGAATGGCACATACCGATTCCGTCGGAAGGGCTCCGAACATGGTTCGGAGCTCTTCCAACTGGAATCGGAATTGGCCCCTGAGTATATTTGTTTCTTTGGTGTACATGGGACGGGGTGGGGCGAGGGGTTACAATAGGTTTCCTTTGTGTTTCATGTTATGTTTAATCCTAATTTTACTACATTCTCCATATGCTACGTTCACCTAGCTGTGACCTGTGTTTAACGTGTACTATGGCTGCGATACAGCTGGCGCAACACCAAACGTATTGTATGTTAATAAAATTCAATAAAAAGATTTAAACCATAAAGTACATGGGTCATTATTATTACAAACATTCTCTGGGTACCTTATATGATATTTGACTGTGGGTGAAAGTCTACTTGATGCATTGCGGTTTTCATGGGACCCTTGTGGTCCTGTTTCTGGGGGGTGAGCCTCACTGTTCGTACCCTTGTGTGCCGACCGGATTGAGCGCAGTTGCGGCCCCACAGTTTGCGTCTCATTTGTTTTCAATTAAGTCCTTCAAGCCATGTTCATGAATTTGTCAAATTTGGCCAGGTCCGAGGGCACTGTGCATGACTAGAGCAAGGCAACTGCATCAACGCATTGTCTTCGAAACAATGGTTTTAATAATTACTGTGGTGCTGGAGTAGGACGGGGCAGCAACATATTAGATGTGCCAACAATTCTGCATGCTAGTTACACAGCCTGCATCTGGTTATGGTACTCAGGGATTTCCAGCCCAGGATCAGTTCCTTAATTGGGAGTGGCACTAGGCGCGCTGATTGAATTTCTTTCAAGCACTTCCCTCTTAGAGGGCTGTTCATATATGGCTGGATTTTGTGTGTCTCATATGCTTTCATTAGGCCTGCCAACACTCTGATATCCTTGAATCTGCATATGCCTTCATTCTTTGATAACTGGGTAGTTTGGTAGTATAGCGCCTTCTTAATTGCTGAATAGTTTAGTTCCTCTAGGGCCCAGCATGCTGTGGATAGACCCCACTCAGCCACTGTCTCCAGACGGTACTTCTGCCATTGGTTCGGTCCTCCTTTGAATATCATTCACAGTACCTCCTTAAGGGATCCTTTCTGCCTTTTTAGTATCTTAAACCACAATTTTACCAAAGTGCTCTGCATTCATGCTTTTGTTGAACCAGGCCAAACTCTAGATGGATCAAGGTGTTTTATGTGTATTTAGGAAGCCCTAAATACCTTTTATAGCAAAATCACTGGGCTTTTTCCATGATCTTTTCCATCTTACCTGGGAATGTATGTGATGCATGCCCATCAACTACGATCAATTGGATTTTGTCACTCTCCTTATAGGTTCTGCTGTAGGGTCTGTGTTTTTTGCCCTGTAGCTTGCACAATGCATAGATGGTGGCTTGTACTTTGGCTTGCATCTTAGCCTGGTGCAAGGTTGCCTTTCCTTTGTCATTTAGCCACGCTCTTAGATAGTGGTATGCTCCTCTGTTGCTATGTTTTTACTGTCAGTCTGAACTTTAAGCACACTTTTTTTTAGATATTTTCCAAACACCACAACTTTCGTTTTGCAAGGAATAGCCGCAAGCTTGTTTGTCTTGTAGATGTTTAATGCATTCAAACCTCTTTGCAGGCCTACTCTTGTGTGATCGAGAATCATATACAAAAAGGCCCCTTGTTAGAGAGTAAAGGGTGTGGGGGGACAGGGAGCTTGATTGACGTGCAAAAGCCTGTGTTCCTATAAAGAATCAGAAAAATCACCAATGGGCTAATGTTCCTGAGAAAAAGGGAGGCATGGTCTCTCAGGAGGTGGAGAGTGCTTCAGCCAGAGTATTGGATGGGGGCAGTCAGCAGGACTGTTTACGTTGCCCTCACACATCCCCTAGATGATGTCATGCTTCATCATAGGGCAGTGTTCCTTGTCGGTCCGGCGTTCAATGCCCTACGCTTCCCCCGAAGGGTCACTATGGCAGAGATCTTTTTAGAGGCTGCGGATGAGGTGATTCATGACGTGAAGTGGTGGGGTGTGAATAAAGAGTTAAAACTTGTAAGGAAGATCCTGCACTATACTTTAATCAGGGGATTGCCCTTCCTTGGATAAAAACCTATGGCAGGTGAGTGCTACCTCATTGTTTAAAAGGAACCCAGGTAGACTGGGTGTTGAGACTAAGTAGGGAGAATCTCCCACCATCTTGAGGGAGGGACCTAACTCCGGTCACTCCTTCACAAGTGTGTCAACATGTTTTGCGCCTAATCTGGTCATAGGGATCTGGGGAGCTTTGTCAGGACAAAAAACATATAGTGGACAAACTATCCCACACTGAGTTGAATGATGAAAAAGGGTGTAAAGAAAGCATGTAGATATGCATGTAAAAATACATGCTTGGATAAAAACTTGTAAGACACAAAGTAAGTACCGCTGTGAGGCGCCCCCAAGGGTGAGCTGACGCAGTGATGTCCGCAGGAGACGTTGTCACTGCGGCACCGGTACATATGTATCTCAGGCATGGCCTTGTAAATGTAAATAGTCACACAAAAGCAGGAATATGTCTCTCATTTTGTATGTATCACAGAATATATGGCACAAAAGCAAATTAGTGTCACAGGAAATCATGCCCCATATGAGAAATGTAAATGGTCACAAGAAATCAAGAGTACATCATGACTACGCCGGTACTGGCCGGAGCATCTCTCAGGTTGCATGTATCACAGGATATATGGCACAAAGCAGATCACTTTCACAGAAGATCGTACCCCATTAAAGAGCTGTGGGGAGGAAATTACCCTCTTTATCATGGAACTGAGACTGACATCCTAAACACAGACGGTACATACAGACATGTATAACATGTAATGGTGCCCCTGAATATTTTGGGCCTCAAAATGATCATAGTGACTGACACACAAACAATTGGTGAGCAATTTGGCAGCAAAACATATATGCATTATCCCCCTTGACACCGTGCTCGCATTACGCACGTGTGGTGACATCGATCGTAGTGCCCTAATATAAAGATTCAAAACAGTTTTCGAGATCAGGGTTGTGGCGCTTACCTAAAATAGATCCAAGAAAACAATCGAGGAAGTGTAGAGGCAATAGTGATAGAATCACCCTCCTAAATTGTATACATAACCAATGGGATTCTTCAATGTGAAAGAGGTGAGTTATTTATTAATTTTTCAGTTTTTTGTGATGATTCTATACCTAAAGGTGGTGAGAGCGGCTCTCTTTGCAAGTGGCAGAGGGAGAGCACTATTTGTTTTTAAAATACCCCTCACACACTAAGAAACCCTTAGTGTCATGCTTCATCATGGGGGGTCTTCCCGTGCCACTACGGGGCGGGGCGTGCTGCGACCTACGAGCTACGCGGGAGCACTTAGTTTTTTGACAATAGGCTGTGTGTAATGTGTTGATAGTGAAAAATGATTGGGATAAAGTGTAGGGACTTATATAAGTGAAAAGTAGTAAAAAAATTAAAAAAATCCCTGGCTAGTAGAAAAAAATTTTTTTATTGACTTCTCTGGCTGGGAACATTAAAAAGGGTTTTATTAAGTAGGGCGAATTACGCTATCTACTTGGTCGACATGACATGTTTCGTAGGCAGTCCCCTCCTGCTTACTCCTCAGGACGTCTGTTGGTCCCTACTAACAGTACTCAATTCTGGTAGAATATAGTATGCCTAAAGTCCTAAAACCTAGTAGCAAAAATCGGCTACTTGGCTTGGCTTCAGGGCTTGAGTAGGCCCTCAGTGTAGCAAGAAAAATTGATGACCTATTGTGGTCTCTGTAAAGAAAAAAGGGAAAGAAAATACAATTTGTAATTTTACATAAAAATCTTTACACATAGTTCTCATAGTCCACTAATTGCGTGAGTCACACTGTGGCATTGTATCCGTTATATTATCGAGCATCGTTAATAATAATCAATATGGAGAAAATACCAGTGATATATTTTTCTCCATAATTCTTGTGTCACAGGTATATTAACCCTCCAAAGTCTCACACACAATAGCATAAACCTCAATACATTCCATGCATACATCCAGCTGCGATCATATACAAAGTAAATCTGATCGCTGGGGAGATAGTCTGCTTCAAGGGTTCCATTGTAGAGTGAAGAGACGTGGTGTTATTTAGAAATTCCTTTAAAGAAAATGTGAAAGTCCGTTTTATCAACAAAAGAACGGCAAAAAAACACACACGTCACACACATACTTGTCAGTAAATTCATTAGGCATATACATACAGTTATTTCAAATATAGTGTGCACCGTGAGCCTGCATCTTAGGGTTTTTCAAGCGGTATACTGAAAAGAGAAATGCATGGTAAAGTCACTCGAGATGCTCGTCTTCCGAGTGTGGCCCATTGTTATCGTCTGACCAAGTTTTTTAAGACCCATGATCAAGGTCTTACTTACGTGACCGCTAGCAATAGTCTGCCTTAATCCTACCCCTCAACATCTCCGTGGGATCTGGAAGGGCTGACCGGGACCGTCTATTTATCCAAAGTTTGCCTCTGCGCCGGCACCACTTAGTCATCCTCGCCTCCACTACGAATCAGAGAAAAACTAGTGCGCTGACAAAAAATGGCCGCTTGACTTGGCAACAAGAGTGGAAAAAGACACGGGCATGTTGTCTATCCACTGTTACTATTGAAGAAACAGTTCATTCTCATTTCAAGTGGGATTAATGATTCTATGGAAACTGGACATAGACATGGGATGGGTCTCTAATTATTTCAAGTACGATAATCGCGTGAATCAGAGTTAAATATGCAGCGAAATGCATATGTTTATTTTAAGGTGAAAGAACCATGACAGCGATGTCGTGACTTTTCAGGAGCTAGTAATTAGCGTTTCACAAAGGGCACGTGTTGACAAAATTATATAACAGCGCTGTGGTGACATTTTGAGCGCTAGTCATTGGTCTATGACGTATAAACAAGTGTCTTAATGCCAATCCATAGTCAGTAATGTGGAGCCCAAGGGGGGCGTTCATGACAATAGGTGCTAATGGAGAAAACTATGGAACAGAAAGTTTATTTTTCGTGTGTAATGCGTCGGTGGTGTGTTGATACTCAACGTTATCGTGCAGGTGATTTTGTCTTTGGTCGATGACTTACTCATGTAGGATAGCAGCTCAAATCCACATATAGATCAAGTGTTCTGATGGTATAGGTGGAACCTTAGTAGCTGGTCATAACTGTCCCCATGGTATCTTGTCATTTAGGCCAGTGTTGTTGGTATTCAAGCAGAACACCCACCTCTATTCTTTCTCGAGGAGGTGTTCTTCTCTTGCCACTTGTTCAATTATAGTCCAGGAGATATCTTCAGGTATGTGGTCACTTGCCAAGAAATGCGTCGTCAATTTAGTACTCGCTCTTCGGCATTTGATAGTACTTTTGAGCTCACCTATTCTGGTCTTTATTGCCCTGCTGGTCATGCCTACATATTCAAGGTGGCATGGGCATGTGATTAAATATACCACGTTGTGGCTCTTACATGTTGTAAAACATCTCTGTTCCCAGCTTGTACCATTCCGGAAAGTCAACTTCTTGCTCTTTTTTTCTGTTAGACAGCAGACTTTGCATTTACCACAAGGGTGGTGGCCTTGGACCAGGTTGGCTTTTTTACTAGAATTGTTGCTCAAGGTTTTTGGTCTTGTGTGCACCAGTATGTCTCGTATACTTCTCCCTTTTCTGTGAGAGAACATGGGTTTAGGTATCTGCAAACCCCCACTGTTCAGAATCTTCCAATGTTTGCTGACAATTTTGGTAACTTGGTTGGAGCTTGTATTGTATGTAGTTATGCATATTGGTCTTCTTTCTTCTTCTTTGGGAATTCTTTCCTCCAAAAGGCTCTCTCTGCAGTTATTGGGTACCCTCTTGAAAGCTTGATTTATTACTTTCTCAGGGTACTGGCGGGTTTCTAGTTTCCGACGTAGATCTTTAGATTGAAGTTCAAAGTTTTCAATATCAGTACAGTCCCGCCTCAGGTGGAGAAACTGCCCATACGGTAGATTATCCCGTAGGTGTTTAGGATGGAAGCTTTGGTACATAAGTAAACAGTTCTTGGATGTGCTTTTGAAATGGGTTGTTGTCATTAATCTCCCATTCTTCGGGAAAATGTTGAGGTCGAGGAATACAAGATAGCTGTTGGAACAGGTACTGGTGAATTTTAAGAAGTCGTCCTGTAGGTTCGACCAAGTCAGAAATTGTAGTGAGGTTCTTTCGCCACCATCCCAGATGATGAGGATGTCATCGATGTACCTCTTCCATGTCCTTATGTTCTTTCTGAAGGGGTTGCTTGGATGGAGTATTCTGGTGGTTTCCAGATTGTGCATGTAGAGACCAGCTATGCTGGGAGCAAAAGTGCTCCCCATGCTGGTCCTGTGCTTCTGTAGGTAGACAGTGCCATTGTGTTTGAAGAAATTATTCTTCAAAGCCAGTGAACAACATTCCATGATCACGTTCCTAGGTGTATTGTACTCCCAATCGTCTTCAAATAAGATGTCTACGATGATGTTGAGGGTCTCGTTATGTGGGAGACTGGTGTACAAACTATCCACGTCACAGCTCATCAGTAGCTGAGAGTCTGGGTCAAATGTTAAATCCTCTAATAAATTGAGTACATCCTTGGTGTCTCTGAGGTAGGTGGACGCACGTTGAACCATAGGTCATAAGAATGCGTCCGCGAATTTGGAAACTGGTTCTAACACCGACCCAATTCCAGATACAATCGGACGTCCCGGGGGATTATCCAGTGATTTATGTATCTTTGGCAGAGTGTACATATAGGGAGTTTTGGGGGGTTTTTGGCACAGGAATTCTCCTTCTTTCTTCGTGATCCAGTTGTGGGATAATGCTTCCTCCACCATTGTGTTGATTTGTACTTGGATTCACTGACCCTACAGAAATAATCCAAGTTTTGCTCCCAGCATAGCTGGTCTCTACGTGCACAATCTGGAAACCACCAGAATACTCCATCCAAGCAATCCCTTCAGAAAGAACATAAGGACATGGAAGAGGTACATCGATGACATCCTCATCATCTGGGATGGTGACCAAAGAACCTCACTACAATTTCTGACTTGGTTGAACCTGCAGGACGACTTCTTAAAATTCACCATTACCTGTTCCAACAGCAATCTTGTATTCCTCGACCTCAACATTTTCCCGAAGAATGGGAGATTAATGACAACAACCCATTTCAAAAGCACATCCAAGAACTGTTTACTTATGTACTAAAGCTTCCATCCTAACACCTACGGGATAATCTACAGTATGGGCAGTTTCTCCGCCTGAGGCGGAACTGTACTGAAATTGAAAACTTTAAACTTCAATCTAAAGATCTACGTCGGAAACTAGAAACCCGCCAGTACCCTGAGAAAGTAATAAATCAAGCTTTCAAGAGGGTACGCAATAACTGCAGAGAGAGACTTTTGGAGGAAAGAATACCCAAAGAAGAAGAAAGAAGACCAATATGCATAACTACATACAATACAAGCTCCAACCAAGTTACCAAAATTGTCAACAAACATTGGAGGATTCTGAACAGTGCAGGTTTGCAGATACCCAAACCCATGTTCTCTCACAGAAAAGGGAGAAGTATACGAGACATACTGGTGCACACAAGACCAAAAACCTTGAGCAACAATTCTAGTAAAAAAGCCAACCTGGTCCAAGGCCACCACCCTTGTGGTAAATGCAAAGTCTGCTGTCTAACAGAAAAAAAGAGCAAGAAGTTGACTTTCCGGAATGGTACAAGCTGGGAACAGAGATGTTTTACAACACGTAACAGCCACAACGTGGTATATTTAATTACATGCCCATGCCACCTTGAATATGTAGGCATGACCAGCAGGGCAATAAAGATCAGAATAGGTGAACACAAAAGTACTATCAAATACCGAAGAGCGAGTACTAAATTGACGACGCATTTCTTGGAAAGTGACCACAAACCCGAAGATATCTCCTGGACTATAATTGAACAAGTCGCAAGAGAAGAACACCTCCTCGAGAAAGAACAGAGGTGGGTGTTCCGCTTGAATACCAACAACACTGGCCTAAATGACGAGATACCATGGGGACAGTTGTGACCAGCTACTAAGGTTCCACCTATACCACCAGAACACTTGATCTATATGTGGATTTGAGCTGCCATCCTAAATGAGTAAGTCATCGACCATAGACAAAATAACCTGCATGATAACTTTGAGAATCAACACACCACCGACGCATTACACACGAAAAAGAAACTTTCTGTTCCACAGTTTTCTCCATAGCGCCTATTGTCATGAACGCCCCCCTTAGGCTCCACATTTATGACTATGGATTAGCATTAAGACACTTGTTTATACGTCATAGACCAATGACTAGCGCTCAAAATGTCACCACAGCGCTGTTATATAATTTTGTCAACATGTGCCCTTTGTGAAACGCTAATTACTAGCGCCTGAAAAGTCACATCGCTGTCATGGTTCTTTCACCTTAAAATAAACATATGCATCTCGCTGCATATTTAACTCTGATTCACGCGATTATCGCACTTGAAATAATTAGAGACACATCCCATGTCTATGTCCGGTGCCCATAGAATCATTAATCCCACTTGAAATGAGAATGAACTATTTCTTCAATAGTAACAGTGGAAAGACTACATGCCTGCGTCTTTTTCCACTCTTGTTGCCACGTCAAGCGGCAATTTTTTGTTAGCGGACTAGTTTTTCTCTGACTCGTAGTGGAGGCGAGGATGACTAAGTGGTTCCGGCGCAGAGGCAAACTTTGAATAAAAATGACGGTCCCGGTCAGCACTTCCAGATCCCACGGAGCTGTTGAGGGGTAGGATTAAGGCAGACTATTGCTAGCGGTCACGTAAGTAAGACCTTGATCATGGGTCTTAAAAAACTTGGTCAGACGATAACAATGGGCCACACTCGGAAGACGAGCATCTCGAGTGACTTTACCATGCATTTCTCTTTTCAGTATACCGCTTGAAAAACCCTAAGATGCAGGCTTATGGGGCACGCTATATTTGAAATAACTGTATGTATATGCCTAATGTATTTACTGACAAGTATGTGTGCGAGGTGTGTGCTTTTTTGCCGTTCTTTTTTTGAAAAAATGGACTTTCACATTTTCTTTAAAGGAATTTTTAAAAACCACCACATCTTTTCACTCTAAAATGTAACCTTTGAAGCAGACTATCTCCCCAGCGATCAGATTTACTTTGTATATGATCGCAGCTGGATGTATGCATGGAATGTATTGAGGTTCATGCTATTGTGTGTGAGACTTTGGAGGGTTAATATACCCGTGACACAAGAATTATGGAGAAAAATATATCACTGGTTGTTTCTTCATATTGATTATTATTAACGATGCTCGATAATATAACGGATACAATGCCACAGCATGACTCACACAATTAGTGGATTATGAGAACTATGTGTAAAGATTTTTATGTAAAATTACAAATTGTATTTTCTTTCTCTTTTTTCTTTACAGAGACCACAATAGGACATCCATTTTTCTTGCTTCACTGAGGGCCTACTCAAGCCCAGAAGCCCAACCAAGTAGCCGATTTTTGCTACTAGGTTGTAGGACTTTAGGCATACTATATTCTACCAGAATTGAGTACTGTTAGTAGGGACCAACAGACGTCCTGAGGAGTAAGCAGGAGGGGACTGCCTACGAAACATGTCATGTCGACCAAGTAGATAGCGTAATTCGCCCTACTTAATAAACCCCTTTTTTAATGTTCCCAGCCAGAGAAGTCAATAAATTAATTATTTTCTACTAGCCAGGGAATTTTTTAATTTTTTTACTACCTTTCACTTATATAGGTCCCTACACTTTATCCCAATCACTTTTCACTGTCCACACATTACACATAGCCTATCGTCAAAAAACTAAGTGCTCCCGCGTAGCTCGTAGATCGCAGCACGCCCCGCCCCTTAGAGGGACGGGAAGACCCCCATGATGAAGCATGAAACTAAGGGTTTCTTAGTGTGTGAGGGGTATTTTAAAAACACATAGTGCTTTCCCTCTGCCACTTGCAAAGAGAGCTGCTCTCACCACCTTTAGGTATAGAATCATCACAAAAAACTGAAAAATGAATAAATTACTCACCTCTTTCACATTGATAGAATCCCATTGGTTATGCATACCTAAAATAGGCAGGACTATGGCAACATCAGGTGGTGTGAAGGTGCTGTGTTAAAGCGGGCTATCTGCAAACAATGTGGCAGGTATCACGTCTGTAAAATCACAGGGAAAAGCGGGTATAGGAAAGAAGTTGGCCTGCCGAGGATGCTAACTTCCAAAGTACTTACATTTTTGGTGTGCGGACTGCGTGTGTGCACCTACCCGACTCCACGTCCCCGGGATAGTGATCCCAGTGTAGACTGAGGCTCTTATAACCGGTTCTATTGTTGGAAAACTAGAGCGCTAAACCATCATTGCGGCGGTACTGCGCATGTCTGGCGGCCATTTTATAGTGGCCAGGTGTATCAAAGTGTGCGTAACTAATGACAAACTGAGTTCTATGAGGCTGATGTTGAGAAAAGGGTCAGTTCTTTAGTAAGTGTCTCACAGGAGAACCTAGAGTATCCACAAGTATCCACAAGTATTCAGGGGCACCATTACGTGTAATACATGTCTGTATGTACCATCTGTGTTTACGATGTCAGTCTCAATTCTATGATAAAGATGGTAATTTGCTCCCCACAGCGCTTTAATGGAGTGTGATGTTCTGTGACAGTGATCTGCTTTTTCGTCTACTGAAGCGAACAGAAGACTGTGCGGAGACTTTGAGAGCCGGGGAGACCGCCAGGATGCGAAAAAATATGCACCAGCTGAAAAGAAAGTGACTCCGATTAGTGAACTTGGAAGAATACAAGACTGAGACAACTGTTTTTGTTTACAAACTCTGGGACTCTTCAGGCTCAGACCAACACTAAAAAGTGGAAAGCTGTGATGTCCTACTTGAAAAAATAAAAACTACCCTGATGAATACCTTTACCTAAATTTAACCCTGGTCCCCTGTTGACGGTTGAAACGCATCAGCTATTGCACTTTGGAGGCCAAGAGCACCCATACACGTGAATGATTGCACAGAACAGTGCAAAGTCTGGACTTGAGTAAACAAGCGTAGACCTTGAGGCTTGACTAGAACCCTGCCTCCTCTAGGACCTGGAAAATCTCTTGAAATCGAGGACTAAGTCAGATTAGGTCCCTTTTGTTACATTAGTATCTTGTAGGACAAAGATTTTCTGTTCTTTATTTTTTGTTATTTATTCTATTTTGTCAATGTGTATGTTGTGGAATGTCACATTTAATAGCTTGATTTATGCTATGCACTAAGTTTTTCGTAACAAGAACATTTGTTATGTCTGTATTCTGTAAATAATGTTTTATGTGTCTACAATTTTTGTGGAAATGTGAATAAGGAGTACGTTGAAAACACTGATAAGGAGAAAACCTGACGAATAGAAAAAAGAGAAATACAAAAAAAGAAACTTAAGCCCAAAGTTAATAAATATGATTTCTGAAGGCATTAAAAAGTGATGGCTGATTTATGGTGGGAGAGGCACTTCTCGTTTGACTTGTGATCTGCTTTGAGACATATATTCTGTAATACATGCAACCTGAAAGACGTTCAGCCCAGTACCGGAGTAGTCATGATATACTTTTGATTTCTTGTGACCATTTACATATTAGGCATGATATCCGGTGACATTAATCTGCTTTTGGGTCATATATTCTGTGATACATACAATCCGAGAGATGTTCCGGCCAGCACCGGAGAAGTCATGACATATTCCTGATTTCGAGTGACTATTTACATTTACAAGGCCATGCCTGAGACACACATCCCTGATACTAAGGAGAGTGATGTATGTTGACCATGTGTACCGGCATCGCAGTGACGTTCTTCTGCGGACATCAATGCGTCAGCTCACCCTTGGGGGCGCCAACAGCGGTACTTACTTGGTGTCTTACAAGATTTTATCAAAGCATGCATTTTTACATGCATATGTACATGCTTTCTTTACACCTTTTTTCATCATTCTACATGGTTGGGGTACCATTGTATGGGTCCATGACTTAAGGAACACTATCTGCTCTACTAGGATTTTTAAACGTCTCTTTCACTATGTTTTCTCCTCTCTACAGGTCGGACCCAGAACAACACATGCACAGTAGGTAGGATCTAGGGGGACCAATTCAGTGTGGGGTAGTTTGTCCACTATATGTTTTTTATCCAGATAAAGCGCCCCAGATCCCTATAACCAGATGAGGAACAAAACATGTTGAAACACTTGTGATGGAATGGCTGGAGTTAGGTCCCTCCCTTGAGACGGTAGAAGATTCTCCCTACTTAGTCTCAACACCTAGTCTACCTGGGTTCCAATTAAACCCTGAGGTAGCACTCATTTGCCATAGGTTTTTCATCCCTGGATGGGCAATCCCCTCAAGTATAGACCAGAATCTCCCTTACCAGTTTCATCACTTTATTCACACCCCACTACTTCACATCACAAATCACATAACCCACATTCATCATACAGCAGCCTCTTAAAAGATCTGTGCCAAAGTGACCCATCAGGGGACCAGTAGGGCACAGCAGCGCCAGTCAGACGAGGAGCACTGCCCTATAATGAAGCATGACATCATCTAGGGAATGTGTGAGGGCAAGGGGTTCTCTGTGATGGAGTTGCTGCCACGCCCCAACATGCAGCCAGCTGTGTCAATCTCTGACCATGGGTGGTTCTGGGGTCGAAACAACGCCATGTGCAGTGGAGTTGGGTCCGCTTGGTCACTCTCAGGAGCTGTGTGTGCCATAAATTGAGTCGGGAATATCCAATATAACCCAAATTGGGCCTGTGCACAGCAGTGGTACAGTTCCATGTCTGGCGCACTTAGGCCTCCTTGTTTGAATGGGGTTGCCCGCCCACTCAAGCAAGAGATATCAAATTTGAGCGAAGCCTCTTCTTGAATTCCAAGGTGATAGGGACCGGTAGATTTACAAAGACATATAAGAACTTGGGCAGTATCACCATTTTGGCACTGGCGATTCGGCCAGCCAAAGAAAAGGGAGCACTCTCCAGTGGGGTAATCGACTCTCCAGCCATTCCATGAGCCTGTCGTAGTTATATCGCCACAGCTCCCTGTGATCCCTGCTGATCTAGATGCCCAGGTATTTCACTGAGGAGTCCGCCCAATTGAGTGGAAATTCAGACTGGAATATGCCTGTGGTGGCTGTAAGCGGAGAGATTGTGGTCTTTCCCCAGTTTATAGTGATGCCTGAAAGGCCAACAAATCTGGTGATTTCACATATGAGGGGGTCAAGATTAGTCGCCGGGAGTTTGACCTATAAAGTCACATCATCCGCATACATGGACTCTCGAATCACCTGGGGTGTAAAAGCAAGACCTCTCTGTGCATGGTGCTGCCACAGTTTGGCTGCCTGTAGCGCCATAGTTATAGCAAAGAGGAGTGGTGACAGTGGGCACCCCTGCCTTGTGCCACAAGCCGCTTCAATTGGGGTGAGACCACTCTGCTAATCCGTAATCTGTCTGTCGGGGTGGTATAAAGTGATGCTATCTTTTTAAGAAATGTGAGTCTCATGCCCACACGGAAGAGGAGTGAGAATAAAAAAGGCCATTTCAGCATGTCAAACTCTTTGGTTGCATCCAGGAAAACGCCGGTTGCGGGGAGGGAGGGATCAACCTCCTGCATCACTGCTAAGAGGGTGCAGAGGTTGTGGGCCGTGCTCCTGCCAGGGACACAGCCGCAATGATCAGGTCTGAGCATCGTGGGAAGCAGTGGAAGCAATCTCTTGGCCAGCAGTTTTGCGAGGATTTTATTATCAATATTAATCATTGATAGTGGCCGATATGATTCGCACAGTTGTGAGTCCTTGTCCGGCTTAAGAATGGTCACTAATAGTGCCTCGCGGAAAGAGGGGGGAGAGCACCCCGCTCAAGTGAGTCTTCATACACATTGAGGAAATAGGGCGCGAGGAGCGGCACAAATTCCTTATAAAAGATGGAACTGAGTCTGTCCAGCCCCTGCGCTTTGTCTCCAGGCATGGCCCGTATTACCCCAACCACCTCCTTCGAATACCACTCTTCCAAGTACTTGCGGTGTGCATCGCTAAGCCAAATTAGTTCAATCGAGTCGAAAAAGGGGTGCAGGTTGGGAAGTGCCTCCGACTGACGTGCGGCACATAGTAAAGAGTAATATGCAGTCATTTTGGCCTGACCCGCCTCCTGCCTGCCTGCAACTTCACCCTCGCTAGTGCACAACTTGCTGATATATGCATTTGCCCATGGCTTTTTTAGCAGACCTGTGAGAATTTTGCCGGCTCGATCCCCCTCGCTGTATTGACGGGCGCGCACCTCCTGTCCAAGATAGTGTGTCTCTATATGTGCTGCCTCCTCAAATTTCACTACCTTTGCCTAAATCTGTCTGAGAGTCGAGAGCTGATTGGTCTCTAAGTAGTCCAATTCACCAATTCAAGCATGCAAATCTCCCGTTCTAGCAGCCGCAGGTCATTTCTCATCCAGCGCAAAATGTCAGTCTGTTTGGCGATGCCCCTGATGATGGTCTTAAACGCTTCCCATAATGTGGACGGGGAGTCCACAGACCTGACGTTATCTCAAAGTACTCCGTTATGGCGGACCCAATTTCCACCCGGAATATCTGGTCACAAAGGGCACTGGCTGGAAGTCTCCAGCTGAAGGCCCTATTCGGCGCATCCAGCAGTGTAAATTCCATCAGTACTGGGGCATGGTCCAAGAGGGTTCGGGCAAGATGGGCGTTATGTCTAGCCCAGTTGTCCACATTGCGTGAGATAAGCCAGTAGTCAATTCTGGACCATGTGGGGCGCAGTGGAAATGCAAGTCCCCTCCGACTATGCTGTTGAGACCCGCCCGAACTATCGTTGTCAGGGTTAGAATTGCATCAAAGTCTCCTCCCTTTAACACCGCCCCGGGACCGAAGGAGTCTGCCTGCCGCCATGCTTCACTAAAAAACTGTGGATCATCTGTGTTTGGGCCGTATACCAATATGAGTCTGACTGGACAACCTCCAAGTGCCCCGGCCACCATCACATAAAGCCCTTGGGGATCGCATATAGCAGTTTGTGTGTGCCATGGAAGGCCCTTTCTCAGAATAATGGCTGTGCCCCTGGCGTAATTGAAGTATCCCGCTGTGAATTTTTCACTCATCCACCCCGCTTATAAGCGAGAACAGTTGGTTTTAGTCAGGTGCAGCTCCTGCAAGAAACAGAAGTCCGCCCGTGTCGCTTGAGAAGCGCTGCCTCTAGCCGCACCTATCTGCCAACTTTCAAGCCTCACACATTCCAGGTTACTGCTTTTAGAGTGTGTGTCTTGTAAAGAGTTTCAGCCATCCCTGCACTTCCATTTATTTATGCACGCTAAGGGGGGACCAAAGGTCAACAGCTGTAGATTTGAGGCCAGAGAGGGGTAGGAGACGAAGGGGGAGGGAAAAGCAACAGGGAGAAAAGAGCAGCACAACCCGGGTGATTCACCCACCACCCAAACAAGTCACCCCCACCCACTACAGCTCCCCAACTTCGCTGGAGAGCATTTTCCCAACCAAAACAAGGCCACAGGAGGCCAACAGCAAAGTGCAACATGGGACTCATCTGAGGGGGTGGCACCAGGGGCCTCAGTGTTTCCTAGCATTTGAGTGCTGGGTGGATGGACAGAAAGCACCCGTAAGGGCTGTGCAATCAATCAGTCAGGCGACCAAGTTCGGTACCCTTCTGTCTCATGTGCACATTGGAAAGCAGTTACCAAGAGGCACAGAGCAAGGTCCAGTCCCCCCGAGCATTGGAAACTCCCCAGTCCAGCTTGCTCTGTGAAGCTCCATCAGGTTTCTCTATCGTTTTTGTTGAGAGGGTCATCTGCCATCTGGTCCTTGTCCGCAGGGGCTGCCGACCTCGAGCACTTGAGGCTGAGTGCAAATTTGGCAGCTAGCTTGGGGTCTGTAAAAAAGATTGTCTTGCCACAGTGGAAGATTCGGAGCTTCGCTGGGTATAGCAAGTACTTGATTGCTTGTTGCTGCAGCATTCTTTTAACCAGCACAAATTCTCAGTGGGCGGCCTGGACAGACAGGGTAAAGTCCGGAAAGAAAGAGATCAGATTGCCCTGGTACCTGGTTTCTGGTAGGTCACGGACCATGCCAGCATGACTTCACGTTCCTGTAATTTAAAGGTCTCGTGGCCGGAGCACCTGGGATCTATGGGCACGCTCCACAATGCACATGGCCGATAGGGCCTCACTAAAGAGGGATCGTAACATTTTCTAAATGTAGTCCTCCACTCAGGTCATCGCAGTTGTTTCAAGGATTCAGAGGATGCACAAATTGTTGCGCTGGGACCTGGCTTCAAGATCTTCATTTTTATTCCTCATGACTTCAGCACCTTCTCCATGCGGGGCAGTTTCTTGCATGTCGCCGTACTTTCATCTTCCAGCGCCAAGGTTCACTGTTTGATATCTGTGATGCACTCATCGTGGTTCGATACTTTGTCGCTGAGCCGGCCCAGTTGGTCTGATATCGAGTTGATTTTCAAGTCGATTGCTGACAGAGAGTGCTTTAAGTCCGCAAACATATCACATATTTTTGGCTCCGGGGTCGATGTGGACACCATATTTGCTTCAGCCTACTCATCCACTGGAGGGGTATTTCCCCGGAGGATTTTGCACTGCTTGAATAAGATCTTTGGCTGCCTCGCATCTGCCTTGCCCATGGTGTACTTCCTGGTTGTGCAACCAGGAGTGGCCCCCACCAAAGTGGACCCGCCCAATCTCAACCAGTCCAGGCTCAGTCTGGTAGCGGTGAGGATGCATTCGGGAGCTTCGTGCTGGGGAGTACAGTTCCCTTAACCCCACAATGTCTAGGTCTTGTGGCTCCCAGCCCGTTCACTCAGCGTGCTCCTTCAGCCTCCTTGTGCTGTTCGGCATGTCCCTGGACATCCCGCTTCATCCCGCTATCTGTGGGCTCTGCTGGGCTTCTCCCCTCAGCCACAGGCAGTTGTTTTTCCCCTGCGACTACCACCATTCTACTGAACCATCTCCATGTGTGTTCAGAGCCTAGCACTGTATCTCACCAGTTCTGAGGGGGCCAGGGGACTCTCCAAAGCCAAGGTTGGCAGGGCCCAGCTGGGGGCAGCCCTCCACATCTACGGGGGCCCCAGCTCTAGTGACCTGCGGGATGAGTGTGTCCTATTGAGTCCCAGGGGTTAGCCTTGTCACTAGGGCTCTCTTAGAGAAGCTGAGCAGCATGCCGATGTGCTGGGCCTATTCAGGAGCCTCTGTTTTCTGCTGGTCGGTAGAGCCCCAGAGGTATCGGACCCCCATGCGCTCCATTGTCTGCAAGCCAGTCTTTTCCCAAGGCGTGTGTGTGTTCCTGGGGCCCCAGGGACCCAGCCACACCGGTGCACCTCTTTGGCAGCCAGGAGGCCTTGCAGTGCAGGGCACTGTCTGTCCCGGCCAGCAACACCTCTTTGAGTTCATGGCTGGCACTCACGGGGTGAAAGGCCTTCTTGGCTGCTGCGGTCATGGCACCCTCTCTCTTACATTGCAGCTGCACTATGCAATGGCTCTGCTGCCACATGCCCATCTGCACCCGTGGATCTTTCCAGCCCAGGAGAGCCCATCCGGGAGTGGGCCCCGCGTGCCTGGCCGCAGCTTCGCAGACTTCCAGGTCGGCTATGCCCTACATGCCTCCACTCAATTGCCTCAACCACACTCCACTGGGCAACCTCCCGGCCGATGGTTCCTCACCTGATCATGCCCCAGCTCACCTCAGCGTCTGAAGGTCTGGGCTCCAACAGGAGTCCCCTTCCCTGTGTGTATCTCCCAGGCCTGGAGTGAGACCCCCTGGCAGGTGACTCTTTACAGGTGTGCAGCGCATACAGGGCTCCAGGTACTCCTTCCACTGCTTCAGTTGTCTCGGCTGCGCTGCTGCACATCAAGTCAGGCCGCTGTACACCCCTCACCGCAGTCGTGCCACGATGGCGCTGCTGCTCCATCTCCGCTTAGACCGGGGCCACCATTTTTCTTCCATTGGCAGCGCCCAAGTCTTCACTCCGTAGCCACTTCTGGTGCCATCCAAGCCCAACAAATTTGTATTCAGCGGCAACAGCAGCTATCCAGGAGCACCCTCATACATTGTCAGGCCACGATGGGTGCCCTGACTGCAGGATAATTGGTGGATTGGCAGTCCTGCCTGCAGAGCCTCACTAGGTGGTGGCCATCTTGCAGCCGGCACTCTAGCACCCCCTGCTTCTGAATGCTTAGAAGCAGATAAACAATGAGATCTACCGAGACACTCATCCATCGAACAACATATACAAAGAGGTGATACTAGATGAGGGGCGCACCGTATGCCAAGCTTTAGGTGACCAGTTGAATTAGGGGTGGTGAAGGATGATATTCACACCAGAAATCATGCCCAGGAAGAAACATATACTTAGTGGAGTTACCTAAAATCCCCAGGGACAGATGCGAGGACCTGGACTCACTCAAAAATAAGGTAATCTATTGGCTTAGGGAAACTCAGCACTGTTATTCCATCATAAGAGAAGACATTAAGAAAGCCGAAAGACTAACATTCCCAGGGACGATAAAGGTTGCAGTTAAAGTTAGTTTCTTTTATGGAGCCTTAGTAGATGGCCTGATGGCAATTGATTCTCCTACCATCCCACTTGCTAATACCTCCATTGCCATTAAATATAGACTTCCTATTGGTGTAGTCAATGGGTCCAGTGGGTTTGTCCTGAAATGAGGGGCCCCAGGGAACCCGCCATGGACGGCTACAGGAAGGAGGATTGCTGTCCCAAGATGATAATGAAATGACGACTAGTTCTACAGTGGCAAAACCTCAGTTGAGGTATCCTTCTTTGTTTGGGTCACTTACCAGATCTGATGTTGAGCGGGTCCCACCCATTGAAGGCTTAATTGGGAGGGTGATGTTACTCACTCCCACTGTAAATGAGGAAAGGGGTGAAGCTACTGAGCACAGACCTGATATACCCATATCAATGTAAGCCATCAGCAGTTAAAGGTCTTGGTATGAATTGTCGCAGGGATCACTAAATTGCTAGTCGACCCAGATTGTGGTAATTATGTTGATTCCCATGATGTGGTCATATTCCAGGAAATATAGAGTCTGTATACTCCTTACAAATGTGGGTGCTCATCTAATGGCATTAATGCAAAAAGGAAAGAGAGGGGGCAACCTTCGGGAGGTCTAGTAATCTGGGTGAAAACTACACTTAGGTCTAAAGTCAAGTTAGTTCCTGTTCATTCCCAGGATATTTTAGCTATTGATCTGGTTCTATAGACTGGTCTAAAAATTTGAGTTCTTAACTTTTACAACAGAGTAGTCCAGGGCTCTGAGGAGACTAACACTACCCGTAATCTAGGCTATGCTTTGTCTGAACATACCGGAAATGCCTCTTTACTGGTAGCCGGGGATTTTATCAGTGCATTTGGACCTCTCGCACTAGCCCCCTTAGATTTGACAGAAAAGTGGGACAACCTTTGGCAAATCCCACAGTTAGATCTTCCACCAGTTAGATGGTCCAATAGAGGAGGTCAGGTGTTGGCCCTCACGTTACACACGACTTGAGGGTCACAAATGGTTGGACGAAATCTGACCTGAATGGTGAACTGACTTTTAACAGATCTGGCTGTGCTAGTAGAATCAACTATTGTTTTGTTGGCATTAGCCTGTGGCCCTTAGTATCTGATATGTCAGTGGTTAAAAGATCTGATAGTGACCATAATGCACTGACTCTCCCCCTAATTAACCAGGGAGAGAGCAAACCCGAAATTAGGGGTCGTACTGACCTGGGCAAGCTATCTGTTACAAATATTGTGAGAACAATCAGATGGGACTGGGTGGACTCCTCCCGGTTACTATACTTAACACAGGAATTATCTAGTACAGTATGAGTGGGCTGTTTTTCGACATTAAGACATGTAGTGATGGAAAGGCAGATTCGTAACACTTGAGAACCTGAGAGTGTGCCCACGTCAATAAAATGAACGTGAAGATATGCTCATATTGAAAGGATTGCTTATACACTCGAGGGTCCGATTCTGTTGATAGCGAGATTGGCTGTGCGAGAGGCTATTGATTTATATATCCAGGAGAGATGGCCAAAGGGGGTCATGCTCAGCTCATTCCGCCATTTGCATGGGGATACCATTCATACTCTCCATGTAAATTATGGTGGTGATAGAGATATGTTGCTTCCCCCAAACATTGTGTCAGAGTATAATCACAATTATTCTCTTCTTTACTATATTGGAACATAGGTTGTGTTCTTTGGGACTCCACCCTCCATGCGCCAGGTCAGGTGATTTGTTTCAATAAGCTCGGTGAGTTGTACTTTGTACTATATCACTGGTAAGGAACTCGGTGATAATAGACTATACACCTGGTGCGATGATATTAATTGCTGGAGATGGAGGTGTGACGGGGTATACTCCAGTGACATATAAACTGGTTACATTTTATTGATAACTTGGGACTTACGTCTGCACACATGAATGTTTTTAATACATGGAATTAATTGGTCTATGTTTATGGTTAAATGAATTGCCCAATTGGGGCAATGATCACTGGATGATTTGGAGGGACTGATTGCAAGGCATCGATTTATCTTTTACCCGATCACTTCTGGATAGTGGGTAACTAAATGTGATGTCCATAATCATGAATGTTACTAATTTCTTTTTTATAGTTAAGTCACTGTGTTGGCGGAATTCCCTCCGCATAGCCTTTTACTGATGGGCAAAAGTGACTTATACCCCTGCTAACACCTAACTAAGGTAAGGGTATCATTATATTAGACTGGGACAGGAAGACGTCCTGAAGAAGACCTAGGTGACCCAGTATTTAAGGGTGATAAGAGGTCAAAACATGTTGACTACAGCAGTAAAGGAGGGGCGCTAGGGGGTCCTAATACCCTACCCTAGCACTACCATCCATTCATTTTTAACCCTGACCTTGGAACCTACTAATAAAGTTTATATTTGGTATCTAGGAGCCAGTTTTAACTATTCCCTACAGCGATTTTTTGTCTATTACTGTACTCAGTCTTGAGCTGTTGGTTTCTGTTCGTGAACATTGTTGTCACTTTCAGTCTTGTGTTACACGTTGTCAATGTATATTTTCGTTCCCCCTCCCTATGCTCCGCCCGGAGTGTGGCTACACCCGGGCGTTGTAGCAGACCCGATGATGAAGCATGTTACACACATTGTGTATGAGTGAGGGCAGTTTTTTATCACTCATGAGTGTGCCATTGCTTGCACACTTTTGATTAATTTGTGTTTTTGTTTTCTCCACCCCTCTTTTGTGAATACTGGGTGGAGGCAAACATGGGGGTTTTGTAAATGGTTAAACACAAAGTTGGTGTGGAGGTGGGAGAGCTCTCCAAGCTCCCTAAAATACAATTAATAGAGATGCTGGGTAAACAGCATGTGATACTCTATAGCCAGATTTTGGGATCTTGTGGGCCAACCAAAAAAAGAAAAGAAATTCCCCAACCCATAGAATTGAAAAGGCGAGCTCTTGAGTCAGATGTCAGATTGGTATAACCAGGATTGTCGTATAAAGCAAAGGGTGAGCTCTTACATGCAGTGAAATCCAAAGATCGCATTGATATGGTGCTATGTAGAGCTCTAGAGTCTGGCAAGAAAAAATAGGAATGCTCCCTATGGTCCTCCCTACACAGGGAACTGGCAGCCAAGATAACAAGACCTCTGGAATAAAGCATCTCACTGTTTGAACGGTCCAAAATTGGCTTTAGACTTCACAGTCCAGCCAGAGGAGTGCGTAACCAATTTTGGGCACATATATTCCTTTGTAATATTGAGGAAGAGAGCTATATAGACATGAGTGAGAAGGCCCCTCTGGAAAATGTTGAAGATCTAGTAATTTCCCTTGAAGAATCCCAAGCTGCTGTTCACTCCAGTATTCAAGCTAGAGCACCTGGCCCTGATCAAATTCCAAATGATCTATACAAAGAGATTCAAAAGTCTGGGCCCCATATATTAATAAGTTAACTAATACTATCCTCTTAGTTATGGAATCCCTCCTTCTTGGAATATAGTAGAGATTATACCAATCTATAAGAAAGGTGATAGGGCTAACCCAGCCAGCTACAGACCCATCAGTTTAATGGATTCCTTAAAGAAAATGTTATGCAAACAAGTACTGACTCAAATCCAGGATTGGATATGAGTCTCATATCCTGACTGATTTTCAGGTGTGTTTTCGTGCTAATACTAGCACTTTGGATCAGGTATTTTGTAAGTATGGGCGGAAAATCTGTTCCGCTCGCAGAATTTGCGAATTTTCAGCAATTTCGCGATCCACGAATCTCGCGAAATTGCCGAAAAATTCGCAAATTTGCTTGCGGGCAGATTTTTTTGCACATGCCTGAGTTGAAGTTCAAATAATCAGCCCAAACAACTAGTGAGCACGGTCTAGGCTAGGCAGGTGTGCTTCCTCCCTATATCTACCGCCTACAATTAGATGTAATCCTTGATGGAGGTCTTTGCATCCATGAGTTTCTCAAGCGCAATCCCGTGTACTTCCTGTGACCAGGAGGCTGCTTTCTTCTCATCTGCTGCTCTGATCGGTCTCTGACCGTTTATAAACAAGAGGCATGTGAACTCGCATAGAAGCCCCGCCCGTTTGGCCCCACCACACACACACTAGGTTATGCACCGTCTTCCCGCCCTTTCCTCACTATGATGGACAGCTCACACGAGGGACCTCGACGCCTTTCGGCGCGGTGGCAAAGTTACAGACACACATGGTCACTGGAGACAACTCTTCTGGCCCTTTACGCAGCTGTAGTGTAGCAAAAGCCCTCAACATTTACCCAACGAGGTAGCACTTACTGATTAGCCAATAGAAAGTACTCCAGTTGAGTAGAGGTATGGCACAACACGGTGGCATCTTCGTGGATAAATATGCAGGCAGGATTCATTCTGGTACGATGCTCCTATCACAAAAATTAAACCTCAACAGGAAGCGCTTACAGATATAAGCAGGTGCCTGAGTTGAAGCTCAAATTCAGTCGCGCATTATAATCAGCCCAAACAACTAGTGAGCACGGTCCAGGTGTGCTTCCTCCCCATATCTACCGCCTACATTTAGATGTTATCCTTGATGGAGGTCTTTGCATTCACAAGTTTCTCAAGCGCAATCCCCGCGTACTTCCTGTGACCAGGAGGCTGCTTTCTTCTCATCTGCTGCTCTGATCAGTCTCTGACCCTTTATAAACAAGAGGCATGTTGTGAACTCACATAGAAGCCCCGCCCATTTGGCCCCGCCACACACACATTAGGGTATGCAACGTCTTCCCGCCCTTTCCTCACTATGATGGACAGCTCACTCGAGGGACCTCGGCGCCTTTCGGCGCGGTGGCAAAGTTACAGACACACGTGGTCACATTATTTGTGCAAACAGCAAAAAAATCCACGATTTTTTTGCCATTTTGCACGAATTCGTGGACAGCAAATCCTCAAAATTCGCCCATACTTAGTATTTTGTTTCCAATGCATTTATTGGAGAGAGGTTTCCATTAAAGGGGGGAAGTTATATGTCGCCTTTGTGGACCTGCCTTCGATCTGGTCCCTCGAGCCAAACTTTGGAGGGTGGTGGCAAAGATGGGTCTCCCTCAAAGCTTGCTTGATATTTTAATCCGCCTGCACTCAGCAATCAAAGCCTAAGTCAGGTGGGGGGAGGATAGCAAACTAACAGAGCCACTCTCGATATATCATGGAGTGAGACAGGGATGTGTCTTAGTACCCACCCTATTCTCACTCTTCATCGATAGGGTAGTAGGATTACTCGATAAGGACGGATGTGATGCCCCTAAAGTTAGCAACAGAAGAGTGCCCGCACTTCTATTTGCTGACGATACACTATTTATATCAGAGACCGCACAAGGCCTGCAACAGCTATTCAATGATTTTATACTCATTTGTAATGAGCGTGCTCTGGAATTAAATGAAACTAAATATATGTTTTTTTTTCCAAAGAGATAGCAAAGTCAGCCAATAAATGTATGTATGCAGGGAACAGTACTCTAGAACAACTTTCTGTTTTTGATTATTTGGGCATTCGTTTAACACCAAGCCTATGTTGGACACCCCATATTGAAAAAATACAGTTGTCATTAATCCATCAGACCGCTCACATAAGTAAGATCCTTAAAAATACAGTGTCCAGGAAAGTGGCCCCAGCGCTTGAAATTTTTTATAATATTAAAGCCTTAGGGGGCACATTATATAGGGCTGGACTAGGGAGTAGTGGAAATACTGATTGTCTTACCACCTTAGAACATCGTTTCATAAGATCACTTTTTAATTTAACAACTAGCACCACCCTGATCCCAATCTATCTGTACCTGGCCCAATGAAAATTGGCAAATGAGCTGGATTACAAGCACCTAAGGTTTTGGCATCACCTGTGGTCCCTGGAGGAGCTTGCCCCTTACCGAGATGTGTTGATGGGCCTTCTGAAACAGCCCCAAGTAACCCCCATCCTCTAGTTTAGAACCTTGAGAGACCTGCTGAGGAAATTAGGGATGGAGGCCTATGGTTCAAAACCTGAGAAGCTGTGCTCATACCAAAGAGCAGGGTAAAAACGGTCTACTGGGAGTCTACCTTGGTGAAAGTTGTGACAAAACTGGTGGGCACTCTGACCCAGGAATTTCTGAATTTTAAACCCCTTTCATACAATACATTTTGAGTGTTTGATCCATAAAGCTTGCCAATATTTTTGGCCAAACCGAAAACTATTACTCTGCAAGTAAACAAGTGAACAAGCGCTCGGTGGAGCGGGAAACGTGTCACAACTGGTTTAAGATGTTAATGAACCTCGCTATTTTGGCTTAAAGTATTGTACCTTGGTGTGTGTGTGTATATATATATATATTCAATATATATTCACTGAAAAACCATAGGTTTCACACCAGTTATAGTTAGCTGAAAATTTTACTGACATAAAACCATTGAAATTCCACGTTATAGTTAGTTGGACTCACTATAACTTGCGCGTGTAATGCACTGCTGATGACGTCACATATTACATCACTCATGACATGGTCAGTGACATCACTCATGACATCACTGATGACACCATCCAGTGAATGTGTGTCTTTCTGAAAAATAAATATGTTTTCTATATGTATATGAAAAAGGTCGATGGAAGATAAATGTTTAAATAAGTATCTAAATGGATGTTTTTTTGAACAAAATGGATTGGTTAACTGGCTTATTAAGTGTATCTTAGTGAATACATATATTAGCGAGTAATGTTTAAATATTTAAATATATGTATCAGTGTTTCACTTTGTGTATAAGTGGCTGCATGGGTTGGTGAGTACCTACATGTATGTGTATATGGGTTATTAGATGTTTATTTTAGTATCAGTATGAATGTCTGTATGATTTGGTGGGGGTATTACTTAGCACATAGATGCATCAATGACTGATTCACTGTTTGTATGTGTTTTGAAGACAGCATATGTGCAGGACTGTAAGGGTGGATGAGTGTCTATATGTGTGTGTTAGTGAGTTAATGACTGTCTCACTAGTGTATTTATCAGTAACGACATATGTTTTAATCTAGTATATGTGAGTATTGATGTTTATAAGTGAGTATATGTGAGAATGAGTGATTGTTGTATATGCAAATTAATGGATGTTCAATAGTTTATTTGCATGTGTGAGTATGTGTGTGAGTAACCTTTGGATGACTGTCGATGTATTACAGGATGTATAGGTGTATCACTACATATGATGAGTGAGTATATGTATGAGTGACTACATAGCACTGTTGGTGAATTAGTGGATGTGTATATAAATGGTGGAATTTCTGAATTGGTTGTTGTAACTGGTATGGGTTTTTTTGAAAAATTTTAGTTTCTATTTTTGAATATGTGTTTCAAGGGTTACAGTGAAAGGAGGTCTGTCACTCTGTCACAAGGATGGTGTCATCAGTGATGTCATGAGTGATGTCACTGACTATGTCATGTTTGATGTAATATATGACGTCATCAGCAGTGCATTACATGGGCAAGTTATAGTGAGTCCAACTAACTATAACATGGAATTTCAATGGTTTTATGTCAGTAAAATTTTCAGCTAACTATAACTGGTGTGAAACCTATGGTTTTTTTCAGTGAATTTAATCGGTTTTTTATATGCTAATTCCTAACTATAACTGGTGTGAAACCTATGGTTTTTTCACTGAATTTCATAGGTTTTTTAAATGCTAATTGCTAACTATATATAAGGCCCCAAACCTATGTTTTTTTCTTTGAAGTTCAAAATTTGGTTAATAGCAAACGTCTATAGCTATGAAATGTATTTATATATATTTATATTCACAGAAAAAACCATAGGTTATAGACCATATATAGTTAGGGATTAGCATTTACAAAACCTTATTTTACTCGCACAAAACCATTCAAATTCACATATATAGTTAGTTGCACTAACTATATATCGTGCACCCGCAATCCACTGCTGATGATGTCACATATTACTTAATTCATGACATGGTCAGTGACATCACTGATGACATCACTGATGACATCTCAAATGACATCACTGATGACATCACTGATGACATTGTATATCTCTACTGGATATCAGGGTTTTTGTATGCAAAATATTTTCTTATTGCTTTAGAACAACAATATTTCACACCGTGTTTACATATGGCCCTTTATATTTTATCTTGTTGTAAATGTTAAAATACGCAAATGTTATACCGCCCTGTATGGGCGGTTTTGTCTCCTCCTTCCATCTCGCCCTGAATGGGCATAAGTGTCAATTTAGTTTGATTCAACATTTAACATGGAAGGTAGAATGGAAGTTGTTTGGAGGATGTTTTGTAACCTGTATCTCTATTTCCTGTTTGAGTTCTTAATTCAATAAGGTGTTTACAGAGCCCTTATGTGAAATAGACAGCTGTCGATTCGATATAGTCTCGGATATTCCATCTTTTCATCTATTCTAGGTGTACCCAAAGTTCTTCGTCATTGTTCAGCCCAACAGGTTTCATGGTCTGGAGATCGATAATATATTTCGATTCCAATGCCCTCAATGCTCTTACTTTATCTCCACCCCGTTCTTTTCTCTCTAGTTGGTCTATGAGAAAGAAGGACAATAGGTTCCTATTGCTGTTATGGTGGGTTTCGAAATGGCGTGCCACTGGGTAGTTCTTATCTCTGTTAGTGATGGCATGCATGTGCTCTAAGATACGTTTTTTCGCCGGGTTGATGGTACTTCCAATGTATCTTTTTGAGCATGGGCAAACCAAACAATATATTACAAACTCTGAATTGCAATTCAGAAATTTGGTGATAGTTCTATTGGGCCGAGGATCATTGGGTCTGCCCTCATATTTAGTTCTTTTATGGCTGTACTTGCACGCTTTACAGTGCATGCAAGGGTAGAAACCTTGAACAGATTTAATTTTGGATGGTTTTGGGGGATCCTCAAAATGGCTCCTCGTTAGATGGTCACCGAGAGACTGGCAGCGTCTATAAGTTATTGAAGGATTTGGGGGTAGATTATTTTTCAGGACTATATCTGTTTTAAGGATATGCCAATTGTTGTTAAAGATTTGTACCAATTCGTTAGATCTCATATTATAGGTTGTGATCATTCTTGTCACCTTCTCAGATTCCATTGTTTTATTCTTGTTTTTATTTTGTAAGAGGTCCTTTCTTTCTGTGAGCTCTATTCTTTTAGAGGCATCCGATAACAATGCTCTGGAATAGCCTCTTTCCAAAAATCTAGAGACTGCTGCATCCTGTGCCTGTAAGAAGTCACTGTGGTCTGAACAGATCCTCTTCAGGCGAAGCAGTTCACCAAAAGGAATATTCCTTATCATGTTTTTAGGATGATGACTTGCCGCATGAAGCACTGCATTGCCTGCCGTCGGCTTTCGGTACAATTTCGTTTGGATCGAGCCCTCTGCTATAAAGACCTCTAGGTCGAGATAGTGTACTGATCTGTCACTGATTGTGCTCGTGAATCTTAAATTGAGACCGTTGTCGTTAAGTGTTGCGACATACTCCTCAGCCGAGGATCTGTCGCCCCGCCACACCACAAACAGGTCATCAATATATCTTGTCCAGATCATAATATGGTCCATTTTTCAGTGGTCCCCCCCCCCAGGCCACGTGCTTCTCCCACCAGCCCACGAAAAGGTTTGCGTAGCTGGGGGCGAAGCACGTGCCCATGGCGGTCCCCCTGGATTGGCGATACATCACACCTGCAAACAGAAAGATGTTATTAAAGAGGCAAAACTCAGTCATTTTGAGAAGCATACGATTATGTTGGTGATATTGTATGTTTTTCTTCCCAAAAAAACATTCAATTGCTGAGAGTCCCTCTCGATGTCCAATACAGGTATATAAATTGGCGACATCTAGGGTAATCAGGAGCATATCCGTTTCCCACTTGATGCCGTCAATGAGCCTCAGAAAGTCTTGGGTATCCCTCACGAAGGAAGGCAGATCTTTAACAAAGGGGGACAAGTAAGTGTCAATAAACCTTGATGTGGCTTCCATGAGACTGCCTATTGAGGAGACAATGGGTCTCCCCGGTGAATTTTTGATGTCTTTATGCACCTTAGGCAGGTGATAAAAGGTTGGAATTATTGGATGTTCACAATATAGGTACTCAAATTCGCTTTTGTTGAGCATCCCTTAATCCCTCCACCCTTTCAACAGTGCCTGGTACTCCAAGGTGCAATTTACAAAATCCTTTTTATTGATTGGCACATAGCAGTCTCTGTCCTGTAGTTGTTTTAAGGCTTTTTAATTAAACTTGGTTTTGCTGAAAATCACAATGTTCCCCCCTTTGTCTGAGGGTTTTATTTCAATTGTACTGTACTCTTTCAGTGATTTAATGGCTTGCCATTCCATTTGGAGATATTTGAGTTATGTCTTGTTAACTCAATATTTTTAGTTGTCATTTTGTCCAGATCTTGTAGAATTGCGTCATTAAAGACATCGATGGCATCATGTGTGACATGCGGTAAGAATATTGATTTGCGTTTAAGATTGCTAGGATCTCTCTTCTGTGTGATTTCTTCCCTCCTCAGTATTTCCACTGAACTTGGAACTTCGTCCATATCAGCTAGGGTATGTGTTACTGTCAGGAGGGCTAAATCATTGTCAGTGAGATCATTTCTAGATTCCTCCACTTCCTCCGGGTTAGTTGTTAATCCTGGTTGTGGGTGAGATGCAAATATGTTGTCCAGTTTTAATTTTCGCACAAACTTGAAGATATCAATTCTGGTTTGTACTGGGTCAAACTTAGCCGTTGGGCAGAAGGTCATCCCTCTCTTTAAAACTGACTCTTCATGTTTCGTCAGTTTTCTTTCTGAGAGGTTTATTATGGTGTTTTCTTGTACTACCATCTCCCCCTCCTGCCTCTGCTGCGGGTTACCATAGGTGGGGCACCTTGTGCGGCCCCTTCTGCCGCGCCTGGTTTTCCTCCTCTTTTTGTTGACATTTTCTGTGGCAAAAATATATATATATATATGAGTGATGTCACTGACCATGTCATGAGTGATGTAATATGTGATGTCATCAGCAGTGCATTGCAGGCGTGCAAGTTATAGGGAGTCCAACTAACTATAACGTGGGAATTTCATTGGTTTTATGTCAGTAAAATTTTCAGCTAACTATAACTGGTGTGAAACCTATGGTTTTTTCAGTGAATTTAATAGGTTTTTAAAATGCTAATTCCTAACTGTAACAGATGTGAAACCTATGGTTTTTTCAGTGAATTTCATAGGTTTTTGTAAATGCTAATTCCTAACTATAACTGGTGTGAAACCTATGGTGTTTTCAGTGAATTTCATAGGTTTTTTAAATGCTAATTCCTAACTATACATAGGACCTCAAACATCTGAAATGTAATATTTTTATAATGAATCCTATATTGTATACTTAAACAATAACATATATATATTTTTTTTTTTTGGCCTTGGTGCGCTCCCGGTGCGCGCCCCGGTGTGCGCACCGGAAAGCGCAGTTTTTCGGCGCGCCCCGGGGCATGCACCGGTTAGCGTCCCGTTAGCACTCTTGCCGCGAACGAAAACATCTTCGTGACGTATCGCGTAGCCGCGTCCACGTGATACGCACAGCGTAAACGCACCCGGAAACACTCGAGCGAATACGATCGCGCAACGTAAACATCCAACGTGCTTACGCGACGCGACCCGGGGCGCGTCGCATAAGCGCGTCGGGTCATGTGACCTGAAAATAACACTTTTAATTGGTGCAGAACAGTTTTGGTTTCATAATGATGAAATCCCTGGTCTTGTGACCTGAAAATAACACTTCTCATTGGTTCAGGCCTTTTTTTTTTCCAAATGATGAAAGACCCCACCTTAATCTGACTTTGTCCTTTGACTTAGGAAGACCTGTTTTGCAATCTTTGAGGTATATTTTGTACTTTGAAATGGCTCCAGTAGCAGCAGCAGCTGGAGCATCTGCACCACCACCACCACCACCACAACCACCAAGAGGACCACCACAAGATTAAATTGGTGGTCAACAAGAGGAGGAGGAGGAGAAGGAGGAGGAGGAGGAGGAGGAGGAGGGGAGGAGAAGGTGGCTACAAGAACACAATACCCCATACCAGCCAAGACCACACATTGTATGGGAGTTTTTTTCAATCCCAGAGGGCAAGAAAAAAGTCAATGCGGCCAAGGTGACTTGCCTAATCTGTGGCATGGAACTTTCAAGGGAGAACCCGAACAAAAAATACTCTTTTGGAAACAACACCATGATTCGCCACATGCAGCGCAGGCATCCGATCAACTATTCTGCTGCAGAGATGAGGGAACTGGCCAGTAACCCTCCCCAATCTTCAAGCACCAGCTCCAGAAGAAACCAACCCACTCCATCGGGACCAGAGGCAAGAGAGACGATCCCTTGCATTCAGCCACGGTTTGCGGATTTCCGAATAACATGTATTCATTGTGGTAAGACCATCTCCTATGGTGAACTGAGCATAAAGCTCATCGTCCTTGCTGGGGACAACCACAAATGCCCCAAAAAACCCTAATTTTTTCTTATTTTTTTTTTGCTCCAGTTGAGCCATTTTCAATTCCCTGTTTTTTCGTTTCTCCCCATAAAAAAAATATATATAAAATAGTTCATAAAAGCCAAAAAAAGAACAAAATGTTCCAAAAACACAAAAAAAATATAAAACAACAAAAAGAAGAAAAAAAACAGTTCTTTTTAGAACTACCACCAATTTATAAAAAAAAAGCTACATTTTTTAAAAACTCTGTCATTCTTCTTTCTCCATGGGCCGCTCCCCGGTACGCTCCCCGGTGCACGTACCGGGCGCTCCCCCCGCGCAAATCGAAAAAAAATAAAAAAAATGTTTGCCCTGCGGGGCCCTTTTATGGCCCCCACATCAAACCTAGGGGGTCAGGGGGGTCTACCCTGCCCCCTTATGTTCAATTCCCCCTTTGTTTTTGCCACCTCTTGTGTCTCGATCCTACCGAGACACAAGATGGCGGCCGCTCCAGACTGTTTAGAAGGTTTACAGACACCCGACAGCCAATCAGATTTCCGTGCGCACCTCGCGTGTCGCGCCCGGTGCGCTCCCCGGTGGGCGTACCGGGGCGCGGCCATAGATATAAATATTTTTTTGAACCTAAATTACTCAAAATCCACTGGAGCACATATCTTGAGACATAGCAAAGGCACATCGGGCTACCAGTCCCTACAATTTTACCAAGTTTGGTGGAAATCCATTCAGCCGTTCGGGCTAAAAGTGAGTTTGACCGTCCTATTGAAAATAACACGGAGAAAACATGTTTTGGGACCCCCTTTTATCTCGACCCCCGCTTGACGAATCCCCCCCAAACTTTCAAGGAAGGACCGGAGCTTCGCGAGGCAAATTTGAGGAAATTTTCAGGCAGATTCATCAACCGGCGCCAAAGTTATTCACAATAGAATTTTGAGATTTTGCATTGAAAAAAATCCTAACTATAACTACCTACTGGCGACCGCCTGTAGGTAATATATATATATATATATATATATTACCTACTGGCAGTCACCAGTAGGTATATATAGTTAGGACCTAGTTTCCATAGGAAATCCGCAACATTCAATTGGGAATAGCTTTGGCGCCGGTTGAGGAATTTGCGTGTAATTTTCCAAAATTTAGGCCAGCTCCACTCCGCTCCTTCCCTGAAAGTGTCGGGGGGATTCGTCAAGAGGGGGTGAGAAAAAAGGGGGTCCCAAAACGTGTTTTCCCCATGTCAATTTCCGTAGGACGTTCAGACACGGCTACAGCCCGAACCGCTGAATGGAATTACACCAACCTTGGCAAAATGGTAGGGACTGGTATGCAGAAGTGCCTTTTGTTTAAATGGTGTAAATCCCTCCAGTAGTTCCTGAGAAAATCAAAAGAGAAAATATATATATATATATCTATATATCTATAGCAGCTTACTGTAAGCTTACTGTAAGCTTACCCTTCCGAGCACGAGCAGAATGCTAATTGGCTGTCAACTGTCTGTCAACACTCCAAACCAGAAAGTGTTGGCAGCCATTTTGTGCCTCGGTAGACTGAAGAACAGGAAAGCAGAAAAACAAATGTGTAGAACTCAAAAAGGGGGCAGGGTAGAAGCACCCTGACCCCCTAGGCCTGCTCAGGGGGTCCCACAAGGACCCCCCAGGCCCAAAACAAATTTAAAAAAAGAATTAAAAAATCACGGGGTACACGCACCTTACGCGTACCGTTCAGAGTACATTAAGCTTACCGTAAGCTTACTGTACAGAGTACAGTAAGCTTACAGTAAGCTTATCCCATGATTCAAAAGATAATAATTGGGGGGCCTGGGGGGTCCTTGTGGGACCCCCTGAGCAGGCCTAGGGGGTCAGGGTGCTTCTACCCTGCTCCCTTTGCGTGTTTTGCACCTTTGTTTCACTGCTTTCTTGTGCCTTCGTTCTACCGAGGCACAAGGTGGCTGCCAACACTTCCTGGTTTGGAGTGTTGACAGACAGTGGCAGCCAATCATCATGCCTTCCCGAGAAAGCTGCATGCTCATTGGCTGTCAACACTTCTAACCAGGAAGTGTTGGCATCCATCTTGTGCTAGTGTTGACAGACAGTGGCAGCCAATCAGCATGCCTTCCTGAGAAAGCTGCATGCTCATTGGCTGTCAACACTTCTAATCAGTGATGTCATCATTGATGTCATTTGAGATGTCGTCAGTGATGTCACTGACCATGTCATGAATGATGTAATATGTGACATCATCAGCAGTGGATTGCGGGTGACTGATATATATATCCAAAAAACGTCTCCAAAGAAAACAATCAAGCCGCAACTCCAGCCATGTGTTCCAGAAAGTTAATTTATTTTTAAATCAATGTTTAGTCTTTCCACATACTTAACCAACGTGTTTCGGTAGCTCTGTCTACCTTTTGAACACATGGCTGGAGTTGCGGCTTGATTGTTTTCTTTGGAGACATTGTTTGGATTTGTTAACGGTCTGGGTTTGACCGCAAAAGCCATGCACCTACCAAGAAGCGCCAATAGCGGGGTGAAAAGGAACCATGCAGTGTGAATATATATATATATATATATATATATATATATTTATATATATCTATACTACTAATATAAAGCAAGAACTTTGAACCTTTGAGGCGGGTAAACCCGGGAACCACAGCGCCAGTCCACACACCCGATACATCATTGTAATCGTCAGGGTGTGCAGATGGACATAGGCTATATAAACTATAAAATATGCGTTATTTAAAAAATGTACCTTAAAAAAAAGTAGTCCCTTCGAAGTAGCGCCGGCCGCGACCTGCGTGCTGACCTCAGGAGCGCGGGGAGTAGCGGCGTCCAGGAGCGCGAGGACGAGCGGCGGACATGGCGCGGGGGAGGAGCGGTGACCAGCGGCGGACAGGCGGTGAGGACCGGGGGGCAGGCGGGAGGAGCGGTGACGAGCGGCAAGGAGCGGCGGAGTGGTGAACTGAGGAGCGCGGGAGAGAAGCGGCGGGTGAGGTAAGGCTCTGGGAGACCCATGGAGCGGTGAACTGAGGAGCGCGGGGGAGGAGCGGCGGCTGAGGTAAGGCTCCGGGGGACCCACGGACAATGTCGGGGCTGGCGGGGGTCAGGGCAGGCGGGGGTCAGGGCAGGTGGGGGACTGGGCGGATGGGGGCCCGGGCTGCTGGACAATGTCGGGGCGGGCGGGGGTAGGGGCGGGCGGGTTCCCAGGCTGCTGGACAATGTCGGGGCGGGCGGGGGTCAGGGAAGCCTGATTGCTCCCGGACAAGGTCGGGACGGGCTGCTAGTATATATATATATATATATATATATATATATATATATATATATATATATATATATATATAAACAACCAAGGTCACCTTTGCTTCGCCTCTCTCCTTCAGCGTGCGCATGTACACCAAGCACGGACCAGTTTTCAGGGTAAAAATATATTTATTTCTCGCTAGTCGATCTCATAACGTTTCGGCATCACGGTGCCTTGCTCACATGACAGCGAAGAAAGGTGAAGGTGCTCAATTTAAAGTGACTGCATTTTTTTTATAGGATAATTGTACATAGATATAAAAAGCGGACTTGTACCCGGAGCAATACATGTATAATACAATTTTGTAAATTCACGTTATTATAAACCTTCATTAAAATGGCAAGATTTTACACCAACAGATTGTGAAATATTCATGTTAAATACAATATATTTCATGTATAATACAGATTTTCGCCTTGTTAAATCCAGTAGTGAAAAATAATTCATTTAAAAAAGCTTAAAATATATATATATCATGTGCAGATTGGAGTTCTATCGAGCACTCGGGTCAAAAAACACATGACACACCATCCCTTTAGGTCAAAAAATCCTGGTTTATTAAAGTCATAAACCAAAAGAGCGCTTGTTCACACAATTTGGACTAGTAAAGTTACTCCATTTAACAACTCACAAATCGTAACTCCAAGTGTAATCATGGAAAGCGGACTGTGGACATCACAACGGGCGCCATCTTACAATATACAAACACATGTATCCTTGATAAAAATAAACATATACGGTCACAAAGTTCGTATTCCCAATAATAAATGAGTATGTTATTAAGGGAGCTAACATAGAATCTACTTTAGAATCATAGTCGGGTTCGAAAGCAATAGTCCGCGTCAGCATCCGCCGTATTGCATTGTGGTTCAAGTAGTGCACAGCACAGTTAATACAGAATATGTCCGTTTTTATACATAATCTGAACCAGTTAATGGAGAGAGTTGAAAAGCATGCTGATTTTCATACAGATGGTGTGTTCCCAATGTATAATCATGGATTATAGAATCTAGAGATAATTACCACCGTTTTGGGAGGAATAAATATTGGTGGGCTGGTTAGTGCCCAATGTCTATGTGGAAGTTTTCCATCATGTCATATAAACACATAAATATCTACAATAGACTGTACAGCAAGGAGCACTCAATAGGAAACCAGAATATGTAAATATATGGTGCACCAAAATATATTTTGAAAAAGTGCATGTGAAGAAATAGACAATAAAATGCCGGTGAAAGGAGTAAGGTGGCAGTGCTGCAGTCCTGTGGCATAGTCCCTCCCTCACATCCTGTGATAGGAAAAAAGGAAGAGAACAAGAAGGAAAAGAGAGAAAGAGAAACACAGATTAGAGAGATATGTTGATTGTATACACATTTCTTAATGATCTACATACAATATAAGTTATTTACAGTCATATATTACAGTTCAATCTCTTCTAAGTTTCAGGATGGTCATGGCAGAACTATTCATTTAATATCCTGTAAATGAACAGCCATCTCCTCATCCAGGTTATGCCCTTTGGGGTACCTCGTGCACATACTAATTATGTGTCTAGATTCTTTTTGTCTGAGTTTCAAAATGCAGTTCCCCCCTCTCACTTGCAAGGACACTTGTTCAATCACAAAGTAATTAAGTTTACTAGGGTCAGAGAAATGATATGCCTCAAAGTGTCTCGCCACTGGATAAAGCTGATCTTTTTTGCTAATGGCTCTCGTATGTAAGTGGAGAAGTGTGGCTCACTGGTTAGAGGAGGCATACCCTGAAGCAGAGGTCAGACCCGGGACCAGGGTTCAATTCCCGACGCGGCAGGGTCTTGAGCCCAATTGTCCACGGACTCGATAATTCTCGCTTCGGTGCCCACTCTAATCATGGGTTCACACTCTGCAACTCTGGGCATTAAGCTTGCTTAATCTCCACAACGGCCCCCCCGCGGCGGGATGCCTGGCCTTCACCTTGGGGATGCCCAGTATGGGTTATCTCACAGGGAAAGGCCAGGACGGGTTCCCAATGCAAGCGCCGAGATGCCCAAGGGTAAGTCGAGCGCTATATAAGACCTCACAAAAAAAAAAAAAATGTTCCAAGATCCGTTTTTTAGCCATGTGGGTGGTACTGCCCACGTACATCAGATTGCATGGACAGACTAAGACGTAGATCACAAAAGTGGTAGTACATGTTAAAAATTGGTTTATGGGTTTCATGCTGTTCGTGCTAGCGTTCCAATATTCTTTCACCATGTGGCTATGATTACAGGCTTTACAGTGGCCACATGGGTAAAAACCTTGGAGATCTACCCCTCTTTTTATGGTGGCTTTGCCTATGTTGTTGTGGACAAGGAGATCCCTGAGGTTACAGCCCCGTTTGTACGTTATCATTGGTCGGTCAGAGAGTTCAGGGCCTATTATGGGGTCTCCTTTGAGGACATGCCAATTTATGTTGATGCATCTGCGTATCTGTTTGTTATTGCCAGTATAGTTAAGAATGATACGACTAACTGGTCCTTCAGTGGATTCTTTAGATTTAGAGGTATTTCTAAGTAAAGAATTACGATCTAGCATTTTCACTTTCTCAACTGCTCTCTTAACCACCCAATTAGGGTACCCTCTTTGTCTGAATCTCTCAGTCATGAGCTTTTGTTCCTTGAGGAAATCAATTTCTCGGCTACAATTACGTATGGCTCTGAGCAGCTCACCATACGGAATACTCCATTTTAGAGTTTCCGGATGGCTACTCAGGCCATGGAGCAGAGAATTACCCGCTGTGGTTTTTCGAAAGAGGACAGTCTGTATGGTATTATTGACAAGCTGTACTTTGGTGTCAAGATATTCTACCTCTGTAGCACTGATATTACTGGTTAAGACAATGTTGAAGTTGTTAATGTTCAGTCTGGCTATGAAGTCAAAGGCTTCCTCTTTGGTCCCCGCCCAAATGATAAAAACATCATCAATATAACGGAGCCAAGAAATGACTCTTATAAAATCAGTTTAGAAGACATTACTGTTCCTGATATCACTCTCCCACGCCCCCATAAAAAGATTCGCAAAACTGGGCGCGAAACATGTTCCCATCGCTGTGCCATGTTTTTGGACAAAGATCTCATCATTGAAAAGAAAGAAAATATTGGTTAGACAGAATAGCATCATATCTAATATCATACCAGTATGTTCTAAATAGCAGATGTTTCTTAATCTCAAGAATCTGGCACAGGCTTGTATTCTCTGTTCATGTTCAATTACTGTATGCAGGGAATTGAAATCCATCATTATCAATACAAATTTACTCAGACATTGAAGGTCATTCATTTTTTCTAGAAAGTCTTTGGTGTCACGGACATAGGGGGGTAATGTTATAACGTGTAAATGTAAATGTAATGTAAATGTAAATGTAAATGTAAATGTATAGGCATTTATATAGCGCACTACTTACCCGTAGGGTAAGGCGCTTCGACCGCTGCGAAACCCTTCCTGGCTTCCCTGAGAGATGGTCCCTTAATGGGTATCTCCAGGGTGAGACCAGGCATCCCCGGCGGTCTGGTGGGGCCGTTAGTGAAGATGAGGCAAGCTAATGCCCAGAGTTGCCGAGTGTGATCGCTGATCAGAGTGGGCACCGAGGCGAGAGAATTATCGAGTCCGCTGACCCTGGTCCAGAAACCTGCCGCGCCGGGAATCGAACCCTGGTCCCGGGCCGTCCTCTGCTCTCGGGTCTGCCGCCTCTAACCAGTGAGCCACACTACTTCACTTAACAAATTCTCTAAGGAAGTGGTCAACATAGCGTGAGATGTTTTCCAGAACACTTCCTTTGGATGAAATGATAGGTCTGCCAGGTGGGTCGATTCTACACTTATGAATTTTGGGAAGTAAATATAGTAGAGGCAAAATCGGGTAATCATTTTTTAAGAAACAATATTCCTCCCATTCAATGAGACCTCGGTCTTTCCATTCCGAAAGTCTTTCCCATATAGTGTGAATACTGTCATTATATTCTCTACGTTAGATTTATTGTAGGTTTACGGTACGTCCCCAAAAAATCTGCATTCAGTATACAAAGGAGGTATCAGCTCCGCCAACCCCTTGGGATTATGTTTAAATAGGCCATCTGGTAGGCTGTTGAGGTCTGGGGCTCAGTCCCTTTTAATCCTTTTTATGGCCTTTATTATCTCTTTAAATTCATGTGCTGAGCCTGCCTCGTGTGTCTGGTCTTCTTCTTCCTCAACCACCCCTTCTGGCCAAGGGAACCTCTGGGTACTTTGGCCTCCGAATTTAGTTGTGTAGATTTCTGCAGTGTGGGTAAGCCAGGCTTCTGCTGTAACTGAATTCTCCCTGTCCGTTTTTGTGTTTTCCATCTTGGCTATGTACTCCCAAAATTGCTTCTGTTTATTGGGTTTGCACAAGTCAAATAGCTCGATCCATTCCTTCTCAATCATCAGGCATTTTTGTTTCCATGTTAGGTGTGTGTGGTTCCAATGGGCTTCTTGATAAGCACTCTTTGCCCCAGGGGAGCCACTTTTTTGGTATGCCTGTTTAGCCTGTCTGGGAGAGCGGGTGCTGTCCTTCATCCCTTTGTTGTATTTCCTGATTTGTTCTAGTTTCCCCACCGTCTTATGGCTGTATTCCTAGCTCTTCAAACCAGATGGCCCAACTCTGAATACCTTGGTTGAGAGGCGTGCTGTGTCCCTTCCGTGCTATTCCCAGATTCAAAGACTCCCAATTCACAGCTTTTAAATGGTTTCATTTGATCCTCCACTAATTTGTACTCCTCCAACCCTTGTGTGTTGCTTATGGGAATCAGTTCTTCACGACTTTTGCACTGGAAATTGAAATCTGAGATAAGCCTTGCATGGTTGCTGGCATTGTGTTGGTATGTCCGGAAGCCCAGGAATCTGTGCCTCATACTTTTTCTGATGAAGGTATAATCAATTGTTGTTTGATTGTTAAAGGTGTAAAAAATGTGATTCCTTTGGACTATGTTACTTGGTCTAGGCCTGAGCTGAGATGAACTCAAAGGAGCTTAGGAAGTTTTTGAATGCTCTTTCAGTGGGTATGCCATGTTCATTGTTCGGACTCAGATGGTGGAGGTTGAACTCTCCAGTGATGACCGGGTCCATATGGGCATATTCAAAGAGTACTTCCTCTAAGATTGCAATGGTCTTTTTAGTGGTTATCAACTTCGGGCCCCCGTTGTAATTAAGATATACATTGATATTTAAGAGCTCCTTTCTGGATTTACCGTCCAATAGTCCAGTTATTACAGTGCACTGTTGTGTGTACAGTGGTTTGCAAATCTCTCTAATCGAGACTTCTGTTGCATATTGAACATAAAGTGCAATGCCATCTGAGGGCCTGCCGTAAGAGTGTAGTTTCCTTACCAGTACATGAGCACCTGCAAAGCCTTGTAAATGGGCATCCTCGGTTGCCCAGGTTACCTGAAGGCACTGAATGTCACCCTCCAGGATCTTTTGCATTGCTGATTCGCTTTATCCTGTACTTGTGATTCCTGCCACATTCCATGTTATGAGCCTCAGTCTTGGATTGAGTGCTTTATTTGGCAGTCTGTCAGCATTTTTTTGTAGTGGGATTGCGATTTTTGCCTTATGTTGTGATTTTGGGTTAGGTGCCTTACTTGTCTGGGTCCTGTTCCAGCCTTTATCTGCCATATTTCTTTCAGTCACTTTTCTCTCACTTTGATCCTCTATTTCACTAAATTTTTTCATGAAGTTGTGGAAGCTGGATAAGATTTCTGAGAGACGCATTCCTCTTAAGAAGCATTGTGTATTTAAACCATTTCTTTGTTGTTCCGTCAAGCGACCCTCTTGTTTGTCGAGCACATGTGGGTATTTATCGTCTTCTGGCTCCCGGACCACTATGCCCCATTTTCTGAAGCTGGCCTTTTTCTGTAGGACCAAGCCAGCGTGGGTAGTTGTCTTCCATGTTGTTAACGTATTTTCCGTGGACGTCCCTGCTAGTTCTCCTCAAATTGTATACTGAGGAGGTCTTTGCTCATTATCTGTGCTAACGAGAGGAAACATTGAAACAATTTCAAGATATTTCCCCCAATAAGGGTATCTTTCCTTCCTTGTGACATTACTGAGGGCAAAACATCACTTTCTGTGAGGTCACAATATGGGCCCAGGGATCTTCTTCAATGTTTGTCTGGACTTTTGGGGCCCTGTTTTCTATCAAGAGGTTTTTAATTCACACAGTTGGTGGCCTATGGTGGGGCCAATCGCTGTTAGTTCCCACTGCCCCTGCGGTCTTTCTTTTTTATTTCCTTTAGAACTTCCAGCGATGCCTGACCGGCAGCGTCTATGCCCTGGGGTCTTGCTTGTATCTGGCTCCCTCCAATCGCCGCTTGTGCGGGTGTGTGATCATGTTTTGGGCTCCTCCTAACTGTCACTTGAGCTATCCTTGGCTTTGTTCTGTCTTGAATTTGGATGGGGGTTTGATCCGTGCACGCTCCATCATCCTCTCAGGATATTGGTTCATCGACTTCTGTGTCCAGCATTGAGGTCCTTTTTTGTTTTTCAAAAATCGGAAAGAGCTTCTTGCTGGGAGGGTTTTCGTTCTTTGTGATTTTCTTCCCTATTGTAAGTTGTTGCTCCCAGTTCCTAAGTGCTTGAGTTTGCCTAGTCATTTTTTTATCTTTTCTTTAAAAAAAAATCACGTGTCGACAGGGGTTTTCTATCCTTATTAGTGGGGCTGGTGAGACTTGTGTTATTAGTGCACCTGGTCCTGTGACTCTCTTCTGTTGTGACCATCCGTTGAGGCTGGTTTTTAGTATTATTGGAGTTGGGAGTGATGGTAATGTTGGGGCTGCTAATTCTATCTGCCCTGTTCATTTTTAACTTACACAGACTCTATTGACTGCTATCTATTGCTTGGACCTCCACTGGGCATGCTTCTTTTCTCAAGGTTGTTGGTCTAGGTTGTATCCTGTGAACCTTATTGCTTGCAGCTGTGGCTGTAGTTTCGGTCTTTGTTTCTGGATTAATCTTGCGCCCGTTCTTTGAATTCAGACTGTGATGAATGTTGTCAGGACTTCTGAGAGATGATTGATTGAGAGATTTTACACGATGGCTCTGCAGTGGCAGTCCTTTATGTTCACTCGTTTTTCAAGGTTTCCCAGCTTGATGCTTATATTTGCAATGGCCAGGGCTATAGTTTGCATTGTGTCTATTTGGACCTCTAATTTATGTGACTGCCAATTGAGGGCATTTGTTGCTGCCGCAAGTGTGTCATTGATCGAGGACAGCAAGTTGCCTTGTTCATTAAGGCGGTCCTCGCTTGTCCCTGTACCATTCCTCCTGGTGGATTTCGGGTGATCTATCAATTGAGTCCCTCCTGCTGGGGAGCCACGATCCTTGCAGTTGCTCTTCTTCGTGTGCCTGTACCTTGGGACTAGCTCTGCATGTGTCCTCCCAGCCACTTGAGTTCGGGGTGCTAGTTTGGGAAGAATCCAATTTGATCATGTCACTGGCAACAGCTTCGACTTTAGCTCATGGGCCTCGTGTGTCTATCTTGGCGGCCTGTCATCTGTCGGATGAAATGGACTGGAGCACGACGTCTTCAAGAGTGACTCCCTGAATAACTCACGCTATGTGCCATGGGGCTGTCAATTCTGAGGAGTGTTATATCACACTGTTGTCTACCCCACTTGTCTGTGGGTTTGGGCTTGAGCGAATAACAGAAATAGGAATTCGATGATAATGGCCATATTGTACAGAACTCGTGCAGGGCCATCATCTCCTCCCTGTCTGGATTCTGAGGCCCCTTGGACATTGCGGAGGTGTCCCTACTATCCAAGGGGGTCTGCTGCTGACCATCTATCACTGGTATGCTATCCTTTTTGCTGTGGTTGGTCCCAAGCATAGCTTCAGGCTTGACATTGGGAATTGTGTCTACTCTTCTGTAGTACTCGTCCAAAGTTTTTAGACCCCTTTGGGTGCTATCTAGGGCTCCCCCCTTCCTCTCATCTGTCTTCTATTGCCCCCTTTTACCATGGTTACCAATCTTTTCTGCAGGAATACTTGATGGGCAACTTTTCAGTCAACTGCAAAGGATTGGCGCTGATTATCCACTGCGTTCCCTCTTACTGTTGTGTAGCTGTCTAGCTGTGACCCTGGTGTACCACTGTGCGGACTGTTGGCCCAAGCAATCACTAGGGATGGAAGCACTTCTTGGCCACAAGCCTCAACCGCTCCTAAGCAGGCTGCCTCCACAGCGCTGGGGCTCTACCATTGCAGCACAGCGCCCTAATGCTGCCAACTTCCCCAGTGCCTTGCCAGGGTTCTCTGTCTTGCTAGGGCTCTGTCATGTGGCCACACTGCTTCTCAACATTCTTTCGGCACTCTGGGTGAGATATAAAATCTGTTGAGGCCGGCGTAGTCTTCTGCTCTGGCATACGCCTGCCTGTGGCAGAGGTTGTCCTTGCAGCCTGCGCTAGCTCCTTCACTGGGACCTGGCAAGGAGCAAGGCCGGAATCGTCCTGGCGAGGGTCAGGTTTTAAAGTGGCAGCGGTGGATACAAGGCAGATTTTTCTGGTGCTCCAGAATTGTTGCAAGCTCTCCCAGCTCAGGGAATCTAGGTGAAAGAGTGTGAAATAAAAGGTATAAGGCACTTACTTCTTCAAGGGATCTCATTTGTTAGGATACCTACATTTATTCCCCAGCAACTCTGCATCTTAGCGTTCCTCGTGCTTAATCGCATTTTTAGACTCGAAAGCCGATGTCACGTTGTCTGCATTTTTTCACGTGATCAATACACAAAGTCAACCGGCTTCACTAGAAAATTGGTTCCATGCCATCATGCCAGTCACATGACAACGGTTTCTGAGCCTTTTAAAATGCCATTAATCTTGAGGCATGATATTTACAATTACTGATAACACAGTCAACTGGAAAACTCTTCTTAGCATACCCAATCCACCCCACTTGCCTTACCATCAAAATATAATTCCAAACCCTTATGGAATATTGAGTTAGTCATTGGCATGCCTTGTTTTTCAATTGAGCAGATGGCTCACTCACATCAACAGACAAGAGTGGAACAATTCTAAGGATAACTATGTAAGGGTAAGCATTAGGTGGCAAGTTAATGGTGTCACATGGCTTTTTTCCTTAGAAGCCTAGCTGTAATAGCTGCAATTCCTCCTCCCACCCTTACCAGCATTTCCAGTTTGATTGCCAATGCTACTCCTAGGTTAGTTCTCTCAACTCGCCTTGGGAATACTGTATACCTCTTTTTGGAAGGGCAGAGGTGAGGCCTTGGTATGAAGAGCAGCCTCAACTGAACGCCCCCCCCCCACCCCTCATGAGCCAAACCTGAATAAGGGAAACAAGTGGAACAGGACAAACAGGAAGAAAAAAAGAAGTGGGAAGGATTTATTAAATGCCTCTCTGCACCCTAGTAGCCTTCCCCGAAAATAGAAAGTTTAGCCACTTCTTTCTCAAGCACACATATGCGCTCAAGTAGTGGACTAACAGAAGCCTCAAGAAGAGATTTAAGACCAGCAGAAAACACATCTTAGCCTGCATCCATTTCCTTGTTAGACACTTCGGTAATGCTAGATAAGGTGCTTGATATTAACTGGTTGGCGGCCCATACCCACTTTTCTCTTATTTTATCTGGTGGCTTGCTGCCTGCCTTACTGTCTGTAGTCAGAGTGCTGACTGAGTTACATGCCACAGGAAGAGTACTATCATGCTGAGTATCATGCTGTGTGCTAACATGCTGAAAAGGAGTGCTGCTGGTGTCTGTGATCACAGCTGATGAAGAACAAACAGCTGGCATCTGACTGACATCAGGATTGCATGAATTTGATAGTTTACTAGGGGTAAGATGGGCCAAATGAGATTCTACTAAGTCCAATGTCAATCGTCTCTCAGCCAAGACTAATTCTTTAGAGACTACTCTCATGGCTCAGACAAGGAATATGTCTAAAAGTGGTCCCCTGTGACTCTGATGGTTTACTGTGGCATACAGGTTTCTTTTTGGCCATTTTGCCAAACAATAATGAAAGTGTTCCAGTATCAAGTACCAGATGGCATACATTTTCTTATGACTAAAAAGGTGCAGAGGGCCTCCTTCAGTAACTCTCCCTGGTCAGCCTTGACTTTTTAAATCCAAACACTTTGCTTCTTAAGCTCCTCTTGAGAAGTGTTTAATCTGGCCCAAGTTCCCCCAAGTTTGCTGGCCAAGTTCGCTGCTCAGTTACGTTCTTCTGTGCTCCACTCTCCACACTCCACAAGTGTCTCAAATGGTGACCATACAAGTGAGAAAACGCAGCTGGTGTACACTCCCGAAATTAGTTCACAAATCTAGCTTTAAAATTGCTAGTGTAATATTAAAGTTCATGGACAAAGTTGCGTGTGCACCAGGTGAGGGGTTCTGCAAGCCACCTGATTCAAAATGAAAAGAAAATACCTAGATGGATGTCTAGGTAAACCCAGTGCACTACGAGGTGTGTCACATATCAGTGTACTACCATTATTTTCAAAGAAACAAAACTGGACATTTATGATAAAACAATTCAAAATCACAGTGATCCAGAAATCTACATCAATAAGATCAAGAAATTCAAAAAGATAATCATGAGCTTCAGAAGTTCAAGATCTGCGTGGTTTATTCCAATGTTCTGGCTGATCAAATCCAAAGTAAAATATCTATTGCAGCTTGAGTTTCAGCATGCAGATACAAGCTTCTTAGTTCCCAATGCATTTCGGGCTGTAAACAGTAGCCCTTCATCAGGGGCATCTGTAACACGTGCATAAATTATAAGAATAATACTAAACAAGGATTACATTCATACCTTTTACCTGAAATGGGCTCAAAACACTGTTAAACACTAAACAGCACCAGTTCTCCAAATGCATGTCAACAAGAGACCAAGAGAAGATTGGAGAGAGCGAGCGTGAACACTATAGTCAAGACCCAAACTACACGAGTGCAATATGCAAAGGAACGTAAAGATTAGAAACCTCACCCAGACTGAAAAACTCCACAAGTGATGAGTGGAAAGGAACTTTAAAGGTGAAACAGAAACCACACCCTAAAACTGATGTGTTTGAAATACCTGAAAGCAGAACTGTGAACACAGCCTGCTAATATCCTAAACCAGTCTCCAAAGGCTGCCATAAATCCAAAACCAGCCTTGAAACGATAAACTGTTGAAGCAACCATCAGTGAATTAGTGTGTAATTGCCTCAAAACGAGTGTCCTTAAAGAGAACAAGCATTAAAAGAAACTAAAGAAACCCTCTGTACCTTGAAACCACGTTGACACTGTAGTGAAAAAGATGCTTTCAGTGTCGAACACGTCACCAAGAACACACAATTGCCTGTGAAACAGAGCACTCGCATTAAACACTAAATCATATGCTGCAGATGTTGCTGAAAAAATGTGTGGTAATGAGTAAAAAAAGCATACCGCTGATAACTAGATTGGTTCCTGAAGTATGCCTTATTTTGTGGATCTTTTTCGGTGTCTGTTTTCTTGTACCAGAGTTTGAAGTACAGCAGATCATTGATTTGCAATTCTTTCAGAATACGTGCTAATTTTCAATTCACTGGGAAGGGTATCCACCCAGTGAATGATCTTGGGATGACTCTTCCTCAATTAATGTGCCTGTCCTTCTATGGGGCCTTTTCAGGGACTTTACAGACAAACCTGGAGTTTCAGGAGGAGGCATACTGTTACACTGATCCTGTGCCCAATGTCCCACCAACTGCTCTCTTCTAACCGGGCCTCATGCAGGCAGGGCACACTCGTTCTTCTACATGCATATTGCAAGGACTCTCACTGCAGCCCCAGCGGACCACCGCATCCTCTGCCTCTACTTAAATCTTCACAGCCGACCCGTCAATGCAACTCTTTCCTGAGGGATTCTTCTCCCTGGGGCAGGGGTCTCCATATCGGCCATCTCTCCAACTAAATTCTTAGTCCCAGAGATTCTTATTAGAGACATAACTTCCCAATCCAAGATGGCCACCACCATTTCTGATTATTTAGGTTCCCTAACCAAAATGGCTTTTCCACATGAAGTCTCTGTACTTCCTGTTCCTCCAGCTATTTAAGGGGAGGTGTTTTGACTACTTTTGTGTCATCATGGTGTTTCCTTGCTCCTGACCTTCCTGGTTACTTCTGTGTTGAAAATATTCAGTCCTTCTCCTTGTTCCAGATGTTCCAGCCCTTCTCCCGTATCTAATTCTAATTTGTGGTACTCCGCAATTGATTCCTGGTCTCTTGGTCGCAGTCTTCACTTCAAGGTATAACAAAGTTATTTGCCTCACTGGCAGAAACGTGGTAGCTACTGCAAGAACTCGACATTACCTCTGGATGAGTCTGTGAAGACTTGTTCTTTGAGAATTAGGAGCGAACTCCAAGAATTCTCCAAACTTCATCAGAGTGACAACACACTTGCCAATCATTAAAACTATATTGGTTAACTTCTCTTGTAAATCACTCCCATCCATTTTTGTCACCCCACAGCAAACACTGGCAAAATTATTAGCAACTCCACAATTACTGCACTCCATTTTTTTGTACTGGACAAAACTTTGAATTGGCTGTGCGTCTGATGAACCACAACTGTAATACTCTCCTCTTGCATTTCTCCATGTTCTCTGATTGATACAGATTCTTTAATTATTGAGATCTTTTTCCTCTCATGAAGTATTGCAAAGTTTAATAGATTCCAAAATTGTGGTAATCTTACAAGTCAAAAGCATTTTTTTTTATTTTCTTGTCATTACACGTTGCCACCAACTGACCTTGTATAAGTTCTCTTACAAGGTGCAGCAAGCATCCTTACAGCCGCAACATTTCAGATAACAGTTTATCTGGGATTTTGTTCCCTGAAAATAATCTATGGCTCATTTATTAAGGCTTTGTGGTGCTGCAAAGCGATGGAAAGCAACACATTCATAGTTACTTTCCAACCAAAAGCTTTTTTTTGAGCTGGATAGATATCCTTTTTGCAGCACAAAAATCAATTTGCAATGCTTTGTGTCACTTTGCGTCGAGGGGGCGTTGCAGGGACAGATCAGCAGAGCACACACATGTTTTTATACGAAGTCCAGACTACTAAGTCAGACTGTGCTCTGCTTCAAAAACAAATGCGTCCTTGAATCAGGCGCTAACAAGGTTAAACGATTTCCTTTCTCAAACACATTCATGCATTAAATGTGTGTTCAAGTGCACTGCACATCCGATGTGAGGCATTCTTGTGAGTTTGTCTAGGCCTAGGAATTTGTACTAGAACGATATGCTTCCAGTAGAAATCCAGAGCTAGCAACACACAGATTTGTACTATGGTGTGAAATTGTGCATCACACTAGGCAATCTAATTAGAATGACAGTTCATTGAGTAACAGCAGCAGGCCAATCTTAAAATAAAGGAGCCTCTTTTTTCCCCTTGCACAATGGAGTGTAGCTACTAATGAGGACAACTGATATCTGTTCCAGAGCAATAGCCCTTTACTGTTCCTGCTGAAGATTTCAGGTGCTGGAGGAATTCAAAACTGGGATATGGTTTGTTATCTTAAGGTATACGTTGCCGATCTCGGGAGAGTAGGCAAGCGTATATGTTTTTACGACACTGAAAATAAAAGTGTTTTTTAATCTCTTCACAGTTTTGTAATACTAATTATATTGATCACAATTAGGCAGCTCATACACCAGTAAATGTTAAAAAATACTTCATCCCTCCATCGTCATATATTGCTCCAACATGCACAGTTTCATGTTTGGTAGAAAAAATATAAAAGCAATAATTAAACAAATAAAGGAGATTAAATTAATATAATATTAATACATTAAAAAAAACACAAAATAACAAACATGGTGACACAAATATATATCAGACTTAATAAAATATGTTAAATGAAAACAATCAAAAATTAAATAAAAATTAAAATTCTTTCTACAGATAATGTATTCATTAGAAAAATATATAAAATTAACAATTGAAAATACACAACTCTAGCAAAAGTGTTGAACTTCAGAGGAGTCCGATAAAAAATTCTTACTTCAATTTAGACAAAAATAGGGAAAGTGTTGGAATTTGGAAGGGTTGAATGTACTATTCCCACTCCACCCTAAGCAACAGTAGGGACAAGTGTTGGACTTTGGAAGAGTTAGATTTAATTTGCACTCCAATTTAATCAACAAATGGGAATGTTCAGGAATTTAGAGGGGTTACATTTACTATTTTTACTCCAATCTAAGTAACATTAGGGATACTGTTGGACTCTGAAGAGGTTGTATTTCATATTTCACTAAAATCTAAGCAACAGTAGGGTAAGTGCTGGACTTTGAAGAGGTTAGATTTACTATTCCCACTCCAAGATAAGCAAAATCAGGGAATGTGTTGGACTTTTGAAGTGTTAGATTTACTATTTCCGCTTCAGTCTAAGCAAAAGTTGGGAAAGTGTTGGACTTTGGAGTGTTAAGATTTAATATTCCTAGCCCAAGTTAAGTAACAGTTGAGAATGTGTTTGACTTTAGTGGTTAGGTTTACTCTTTCCTCTCTAATGTAACCAAAATCATGGAACATATTGGGCTTTGGAGGGGGTTATAGTTGCCATTCCCACTCCATTGGAAATACACTATGGAAAGTGTTGTACGTTGAATCGATTTATTTTACTTTTCCCACTCCAATCTAAACAAAAGTAGGATCTGTAAAAGGCACCTACATCTGTTGAAAAAGGTGGCTTTTTCAAGGGAGCAGCCTTTGAATCAGAGCCTGAAACGGCCTCCTGCCTGACGAAGCCTGGGGTGGCCTCCTGACGGGGGACTGAAGAGGTCCTCTAACAGGGGCCTGAATCGGCCCTCTGACTGGGCTTGAAACAGCCTTCTGACTGGGACTTAAAGTGGCCCTCTGATTGGGGCCTGAGGTGGCTTGTGATGCTGGAGTGGAGCTGAGGGTGGCTGGAGGGCTGGCACTGCTGCGTCTCCAATTTGATGAGCTGAGGGGGACAGCGTGGCATCAGATGGCATCCCTTGCGGCCTAGTGATTCTCTGTGGTGCTTCTAGGGTGAATCCCCCAGGCCGTCAGAGGCAGTGACTGCATTACCCAAAGGCCCATTTTGCCACGGCATGAGGTACCTCCTATGCTGGTCTTTCGAAAGACTTTTGGAGTGACCCCTCTGCATCTTGGCAGTGGTGAGTGTTGTCCTGCTGTACTAGACCCTGGGGAAGTTTGACACAAGACTAAGGCAGCTGTAAGATTCTGTGGGCTGGCTTGGGGGAAAATGTCTTAAGGGCCACAAGGGTCCCATTGGAGCGGGGTCTGGAGAATCTGTCCCGGGTCTCATCTGTGTCTTTATTTTTTATCTTTATTATACAGTTAATAAAAACCGTAATGTACAAACAGAGCAATGCATGTTAGATTAAAATTTTAAAATATATAAAAACATGATCAGGTTCTTAATGCTAGGCGTTTATGCAGTGCAGTTAAAATGGTATTGACAAACTTCCCAGCTTTTGCTAATGCCTGGGCTGAATTGTTACTAAAACACAAAGTCGATGCTTCGCTACAGTGTCTCAGTGATTGTTCCCGAAAGACGGGGATCAGTAGGCGACGTCGATCGGTGGCAAAGAATGGGCAACAGCAAAGCAGGTGGAGCCAGGACTCGTGTTTGTAGTTACAAAACCTGCAAATGGGCTGCTCATTCCACAGGGCCCACTGGGGGTTAAAGTCAAAGATTGGTAGGGCTAGCAGCCTCATGTATAGTATTTTGTTACGAGTCTGGGGGTTGAGGAAGTAGTTGAAGTATATTTGAGGTTTTACCTTGATATATGATTCGTTCAAGGCAGTAAAAAGTTCATTTTTAGATAGCCCGGCAACGTCTGTCTGAAATGAAACTGAGATGATTTGTTTTGTTATTGTTTTTTTCCATGTTAGCAGAGGAATAGTTGGGTTAATGAGAGAGGTTGGTTCAATCTTTAGTGTAGAGATAGCAAGGTGCAACTGTTTGTGCCAAGGGGAGTTTTTGTCTTTAAACACGGCTTGTAGTTGCTCTTTCAAAGATTGTCCTGGTGCTCGTAATGTGTGTATATAGTATTTGATTAGGTCGCCCAGGCAATAGAGGTTTGCACATGTCAGGCCCAGCTCGAGTCTCATCCTCAACCTCCTCACATGCTGCGGAACGGAGAAGATTTTCTTATAAGCTTTTATTTGTAGGTTTCCCAGAAATGCGTCTCATCTGTGCCTGTGTTGCAGGAACTGTTTCAGGACTGCTGCTGTTTGGGGGCCTGGGTCTCTTTTTTCTCTGGGGCGACCCTCAAGTGGGGTATTGACACATGCCCCCCCTTCTTACCTTCGAGGTGGTTTTTGTACTGCAGCTGGTTGGGGTGGCCCAATAGTTGCCATAACCATGGTCCGGGACAAGCAGGTGGAGGCCCCTCAGGGCATATTTAATGAACAGTACGCAACTCCAAATTGCTCCTCGCAGCACTCTACGTCCACCGCACCAAGTAGAGTAGGCAAATAGGCTGAATGTATGATGGGGGAACCTATGAGAGCTGAACTACTGGACGTAGGGGGCCAGCCCTGAACCCCTAGTAGAAACCTGGATCTGAGTCACTTTGAACCAGATGGGCTGTCCCCTATGTTCATCACTGAGCAGGAGCGCCATGCCCTGGTGCCTCCATCATTGCCCGGAGATCCCCCAAGAGCTATAATTGTTCATATCTTGAATTATAAAGATTGGGATAGTATTCTTTGGGCAGCTAGAGACACTAACACTGCCAAGTATGAAAATCATAAGTAGGCTTTCCTGTTTTCAGTTTCTATTTTTAGTCAATTCTGGTGGGATTTTTTCACTGTTTTCAAGTGATTTTAATACCTTAAAAACAGTGTTTATCAGTGATTACACATTTTCACACCATTAAAAACAACAGAAGTTGTGTTTTTCCAGTGTCTATTGAACTTTTTGTTTTTAATATTGCTTGCTTTGTGCACTGATTGTGTTTGGTATACAGCAGTGTACGTACAGTTATATGAGGTCCAAATACATTTTTGCAGATCAAACTTATTGCAGTCTACCCTACAATACTTCTTCAGTGAGTCTTTGGTCACGTGCGCTTGCTTTTACCTTCCCATGTAAACTTTTTTCCTGTGAAAAGGCCCTCTCAACATTGGCACTTGAGTCGGGCAATGCCAAAACAACCAGTGCACAATTTACTAACTCTGGCCACTGACATAGCTTTCTATGCCAATACTGGTGCACTTGAAAATTGCGATTCTCTTGGTAGGTTCTGCAACATTTGCGTTGCACTGGGCACTTATATACTGAGAGTTATTGAAGCGGTCAAAAATGAAGCTGCACTTTTGAAACCATGGAGAAAATTCCCCCTTACTGAAGTGATCTAAAACTTGTACAGAGTACCACATTGAGGTTTCACAAATCCCAAGGTTGGTGAAGGGACATTTCTATGCATCATTGCAAGCCATTTCTCATACATTGTAAAATAAAAGTTCCTGAATTGCTCTTCAACATTGCTTTGCTTACCAAGTGGCAAGTACTCAAACATGGTACATGTTGCAGTGCCCAAGTTAATAAAGGTGTCGCCCAGCCTACTATAAAGGAGATGTTTCACATCTACACCAATTATGCTGAACACTTGGCAGACAACGGTGTTGGCAGACTCTAGTTTTTTTTATTATGTCCACTATAGCAGTTATGTTTTCTTGTGAAAATCTAAACATGCAGTAGAGTGTACTTTTTTCACATCACTATCAATATGCAACCAAAGATCCTCACATTTCTTGCCTTTGGCATCATCACTTAGCAAAATTCTGTAAATGGTTGCCACATGAATGATATAGTATTCACAGCTCCTTGTACTGAGAACCATCAGCTAAGTGACACTGTTGGGATGACTCTTTCTTGGATGCCACAAAAATGAGAAATATTTGTGTTTTAGTTCCGGCGCATAACAAAACCGTGCACAAGAATGGACTCAAAAGTGAATAGCATTTTTCATTAACTCTGAAGACTGTAAATATGCTTTCAGCATACCATCTAACAAGTGGCAAGGATCTCTTACAGGGAAGCACTTCAGCTCAGGTATCGATTTTGACAGGCCATCACACAACTTTTTCATGTACGTAGCTGAATCACTGCAAATACAAACAATATCACTCCAATGTTTGTCGAACTTGTAAAGAACCCTTTTGCAACAGCATTTTAAGTGACACTGCGTTCAATGTTTTACAAAAGGCGGGTGTCATGTTTTTACCACTATCCCAGCTGCTTTGTGATAGCACTCTTTTCACATATACTTCTCACTATACCTTTCATTGACTGTTTAAAGCCTGGGGTGTTTGCAATTCACCTACTATCAATACTGACTCACTAGAAACTTGGGGCTGATGTATTAAGGGTTTTACCCACAATGGCTCTTGGAGATCTGATCCACAGATTAGCAGATCGCCGTGGTGCTTGGTCCGAAGAGTTGAGTGGGGATCCGGGTTTGATGCTCCCCACTCCTCTGCAAAAACTACTCCTCCAACATTAGAAATACAGGCGATACAGGCAAATAGTGCCATGGTCTTGGTTCCTTCAGTGCAACAGCTTGGGACAGGAGAAAATCCTTTACAGCAAGATGGGGACTCGTTACCTATGACCTCTGATAATGGTGGCATAATGTCTTGAGACTAGGGAAACCTTATATATGGAATAATTGATCTGTTGTTTGTTTTTTACAGGAGAAGTGTACACCACCTAATTTAGTTTCAATTGATACTTTGATGGATGGGGCAGAGAAAGGTGTCCTTGAGAATGTTTTGCATTATTTTCTGCAACAGCTGCGAGTGGAGGGCCTACTGTGGATCCTATGAGATGTTATTGTTCTTCTTTCCACTCTGTATTGGGGTTGTGTGTTCTTCTTGTGGGGTGACTCTCCACGCTTGTAGTAGGTCATATTTGGGGAGGGGGGGGATTAGGCTGTAAATCCTGACAGTGAAACTTGTTTGGAATTACAGTGAAGAGTAATGTTGTTGCGCTGTATGTCCAGGGTAGTTCTATGGATCTTGATGTTCAGATGTGAATTTTATGACAGTTTAACTGGCTATAAACTTGATGTCCTTGAAGTCAGGCATCCCAGGGTACACAGGGTAGGAGGGGGTCCAATGCTTGAACTGGCAGTGACCATGGTTGACCTTTTTGGCTCACCTACATGGAGGCACATGTGGAAGGGTACTCTTCATGGCAAGGAAAGTATGCTGTTTAATTCGTACACTCCCAATTTGGATGATCAGCGATTTTTTGAGGAGTTGCAGGAGGTGTTGTTGTATAGTATTCAGACCCCCATCTTGTGGACAGGCGATTTTACCTGTGTTTTAGTTGGTGGCACGGACCTCTTCCCACCTCTGGATGGTACCAAGCCATTGATGATAGGATCCTTAGAAAGGGTGAATCAGAATCTGAGCCATTTGGATGGGTGGTGTATGTTGCATCCTGATGATCAGGAGCACACGTGTCATTCCTGGCCCACAATACCTACAGTTGGTTGGACTGTTTTTTGGTAGGTGGGCTGGAGCACTCCCAGAAAACCATGGTCACACATATTGCTAGATTGTTGTTTAATCATTCCCCAAACTTGTTGATGCTGCTGTACTTCGGGGGGAAGGTTGGGTGGGAGTCGCACGTGGCATCTGCCCTCTGATTTACTCACAGACATTACATGCGAAGGGGATTTATGAACTGCTATAGACAGCTATACTACTCACTACTGGGGAACTATGGATACCAGAGCGGTTGAATGGAAGGCGTTAATAGCAGTGGTGTTGCGAGAATGCATTAGTGCTCTATGTGGGGTACATAGAAGATTAGTGGCAGGTTCAAAGACCCGGGAGGACCACCCAGCAAATTTACAAAAACAGGAGGTTATACAGAGGGGGCATGTATATACCCTATAGGTTCACAGGGAGATTTGCTCCCTTTGGGATATGCTAGATATAACAGGGCTTAAGGCCCACCAGCAGTTGTTACCTAGGGAGGGTGACAAATCAGATAAACTCCTGGCATGGATTCTTCGGCGGGAAACAAAGATCATCCTATATTGTGGCTATGTGAAATGCACAATGACATTTACACACTCGGCAACTGGACATTCTGATAACCTTATTTTCCTATCTTGGGCCTCCAAAGAAGACACAGACACGGGAGCTTTACTTGAGAGCTCTTTATTCTACCGCGTCTCCACTCTTTCTTCCTCCTTTCCTCCTGCCGACCTCCTAGCTCCGCCCCTTCCGTGTCCGCCTGCCCCGTCCCAGCACCAGGGTCAGGCGTTATGACATGACACCTCCCCCTTTTGTGTAATAATGCTTACTGTCTCTCAGAGTTCTTCGGTGAGTCGAACATGTCTCCTAGTTGTTCTTCGTGGACGACTTGTCCGTACCTGTTCAGATGGACCGTATCATCAAGTGTCAATTTTCTACAATGCTCGCCATCATTGTTTCTTCCTTGACTCTGCGAATCCGTATCATAGTCCGGGTCTTGAGTTCGAGTGTAGACAGAGGGGTTACACCTTTTGAAGTGGGACACATTCCTTGTTATCCGTTTACCCTCAGACTCGGCAGTGATCATTGTCCCTTTTCGTCTTGTGACTCGTAAAGGGTGTGCTAGGTAACGACTATCTGCTTTTGTTCTTCTGTCGCACTTTACCAGCACCCAGTGTCCTTCATGAATGTCTATTGGTCGTGCGTGTCTGCGTTGGTCAGCATAGTCCTTCATTTTAGATTTTTTCTCATGGTCAAGCTTTACCAGAGTGTCATGATCTGTGGTCACGGCTCGAGATTGTATGACAGCAGCCGAAGCGGGGAGCCAAGTGCATGGAACCCGCCCATGCATCAGGGTGGCAGGACATTGGTTCATGGTGCTGTGTGGCGTGGTCCGGTAGGCTCGCAGCACTTCATTTAGCGCTTGCTGAATGTCACGGTGTGCCAGTTCTGCTTGTTGAATGGTTTTCTTGAGTGTCCCCATGAAGCGTTCTACCAACCCATTAGCTTGAGGCCATAAGGGGGTGATCTTCCGATGTTTGAAGTTTAGGTGTTTGGCAAACTCAGCAAATTCTTGACCGTTGAAGGATGGTCCGTTGTCTGTTTTGCTACCGTGGGGATTCCCCATGCTGCAAAGGTTTCATCGATGACGGGAATGACAGCCGTCGCTTTAGTGGAGGACACTTGATGTGCAATTGGAAAGCGAGAGTACTCATCCATGATGACGATAATGTATTTTCCTGACTTCAATGGGCCAAAGAAGTCAATGGCTACTTGTTGCCACACGCCATCTGGGAGCTCAGACATCTGCAGTGGTGCTGACAGTTCATCTCGACTCACCAATTGGCAGGAGGCACTGTCTTTGAGCGTGGCTTCCACCATCTGATCGAGGGATGGGAACCAGACGCGTTCCCAGAGCGCTTTCTTCGTGTCCACCACTCCTCTGTGTCCTTCATTGGCTAGGTTGATAACACCCTGTCGCAGTCTTTGAGGAATGACTATCCTCCCACCTCTCAATAATAAGCCGTCCGTGCGCGTTTGAATGCAGTGAGTTCTTGAGTATTGATAGCTGTATCTTGGTGAGCATTCTCCAGGTGTCTCCACGAGTTGGCACATATTCGGAGCATAATGGCTTGGATGGTGGCGTCTTGAGCAGATACTTCATGAATTGTGTCTAGCGGCACCGCTGGAGGACATGCATTGTCAATGACGAAGTGGATATATTCCTCCACCACGGAGTGTCGCACCTGTGTTTGAGCTTGCGGGTGCCATGACATGTAGTCCGCTGGGTTTTCTGCCTTCCCAGGTATGTGGACAATGGTGTATACATAATCCTGTAGATGTATTACCCATCTTTCTATCCGTGGGGTCATCTTCGCCCGCGGGTTGCCAAAAAAGGTAACCAGAGCCTGGTGGTCTGTTATGAGTATAAAGTTTTTCCCATAGACAAATAGATGGAAATGTTTGCAGGCCCACACGACTGCGAGGCTCTCTTTTTCTGGCTGGGAATAAGCCTTTTCGGTGTCAGTGGACTGCGACTCGCGTATGCGACAACGTGTTGTTGGTCCGCTTCATCATCGTATTGTGCCAGGATGGCACCCAGACCTACGGGGCTGGCATCCACGGTAATTTCGGTCTTTCTTTTGGTGTCAAAGTATGCTAGGTTGATAGCAGTGCTCACCGCCTTCTTGAACTTGTTGAATGCGTGTTCACACGCTGGTGAACATAGGAATTGCTGTCCTTGGTGAGTGAGTTCCCTGAGCGGGTAGCTGATGGTGGCATAATCTTTAATGTAATGGGCACCGTAGCTAGCCGTCCCCAGGAATTAACAGCGGTCACTGACATCTTTTGGCTGTGGAGTGTCCGCCAGGGCAGACACTTTCTCGGGGTCCGTCTTCATGCCGTCTTTGGAGAAAAGGTGTCCGTAGAATTTTAGCGTGGACTTGTGGAACTCACACTTGTCTGGGTTGAGTGTGAGGTTAGCATTGAGTAAGGCATGGCACACTCGGTCCAATGCTTTGTCATGTTCCGCCTGATTCTCCCCAAAGACCAGGATGTTGTCGCTGTAATTGAAGGCGTTAGGAATGCTCTGAATTACACGCCGGATAGCTTCTTGAAAAATCTCGGCTGCTGAAGATATTCTGAAGTTTAAACGCTTATATCGGAAAAGGCCCTGGTGGGTGGTGAATGTGGTGATGTATCGGAACTTCTCGTGCAGTTCCAGCTGTTGATAGCCTTTGTTGAGATCCAGCTTCGAGAAGACCGTTGCCCCATTGAGACGTGCGATAATGTCGCTGATATGAGGTCCGGGGTGTTGTTCCCTCTCAATTTGCTGTGTTCGGGGCTCGCATGTCCACTCACAGGCGTTCCTTGTTGTCCTGGCCTCTCTTAGGCACAACTACCACTAGTGACACCCATGGGGTAGGGCCTGTAGATCGCTCGATGATGTCTGTTCTCAGCAGGTCTTGTAGCTCGTCATCAACCGCTTGTTGCAAGTGAAATGGCACCTTCCTGTGGTGTTGTACAATTGGTAATATTAGCTCACTGATGTGTAGCTTGACTTTGAACTGTCAAGCTTTCCGAGAGCTTTGAAAAGTTTTGGGAATTTGTTGATGATGTCTGGGGAATCATCCACCGTGTAGAGAATTTCAACAAGCTTGAGACGTTCTGCTGTCTGCAAGCTGAGGAGGCAATCTGCCGTTTCAGGGCCTTCAAGCATGTGGATGTGAGCTTGTATTTGTTGATTCTTATAGGTCAGAGTCGTGTGGAACTGTCCCAGACATGGCAGAGGTTTCCTGGACATCCATGTGTAGACTCGGACAGCTGCAGGCTCCAGTTTTGGCTGGGGGTTCATGCTCTGGTATTCTGTGGCGCAAATGTAGTTAAGTGATGCTCCTGTGTCCAGTACAAACTTGGCGGAGTGGCTCCCTATTTGAATGTTCAACCTTAGGTATTTCTTCAATCTGTCGGGATCTGCCAACATGCACACGTATTCATCGCTGTCTTGCGAGATGGGTGTGAGAGATGACGATTCTCGGGACGTCGACCTCCGGGACCTGTAGGAGCTGATCGACTGAGCGCTTGATCTCGATGAACTGGATGAACAGCTTCTGCTTCCTTGTACAGCTCTCACATGGTGGCGGGGTTCTGTGTTTGGCTTGGATAGCTTCATTTCCGACCGTCGTGTCTGACTATCCGCTTCAAAGTGCTTTTCCCTTCCACATCGATGACACTGTTGCCCTATTGCGGGGCATTGGCCTGAATGTGGATAGCCTTGGCCACATCTGTAGCATTGTGAGGCCGGTCTTTTTGTCTGACTGTTTCGAGTTCTGTTGCGCGAAGAGACCCCAAGGTGAGATTTTGCCGTTCTTCTATGTTCGTGATGGTCGGGGTGACGCCTTGAGTCTGTGTGAGACTGTATTCGATAAACTTGTTCCTTTTTGTCAGATTTGCTGGCTTCCATCTTCTTCGCTTGTTCCTCTGCTTGATCATTAATGCGGGTAAGTTCTTCTATTTCCTTGAGTGTATAGTGTTTCTTTAACAATCGGCGGTGCAGTGATTCTGACTGACATCCCTCAATAATGTGCAGGCGAAGTGCGTCTTCGGTATTGAAAGTGTCAAACTCACAATATCGGGCTAGGCACCAGATGCGGGCAATGAAGTCACACATTGGCTCGTCTTTTTCTTGCGAGGCAAGGTTGAAAGTGTACCATTCATAATCTAGGTTTCGTTTATGGAGGAACTTCCTGTCTAGAGCTCCCTTCACATCTTCATATGAGGTGGTATTGGCAGCAGGCAATTCTTTGATGATCTGCGCAATGTCTTTCCCTATCAAGTTTCGCAAAGCTATCAGTTTCTGTTTAGAGTCTTGCACCTTGGACCCTGTCATAAAGTCCTCGAAATCATCAGCCCAGCTCTTCCATTTGGGCCCCATGCTATTTCCGGACGTCAGCACCAGAGGCTCCAGAGGGCGCAGGTATGGCACTCCCACGAGCATTGGTCTCGGTTTTGGGGCCTGTTGGGCAGACCCGGTGGCAGTTGTGAGTGTGGAATCAGCATCCACTGACATGCTGGGCAAGGATATGGTCTCAACAGACCGTGCAAGTCTTTAGTTCAGGAAAATTGCAAGTTTGTAGGAGTTTCCAGTGATTTGCCCTTACTTCAAAATGGCCGCCGTGGTGGGAGTCAGTGTTATCCTATGCACGGTGCCTGACTTAAAGATGGCCGCCAGGAGGAAGTGAGTCTTCACATACACTCTGTCAATTCAGCATTGTCTATTGCTCAAGAAGGGTAGTCACTGGCTGGACTCACCCTTGATCCTGTGCTTCAGCACTCTCCTGGGGCGCTCTGTCAGTCGCGGACCGCTGCCGCAAATCGGGTCGCTGTTCGCGTTCTTTCTTAGCGTCGGAGCGCTCGACAGAGAGGGTCTTCAGCCACGTGGATAGTCGGCACTGCCGCAGTAGGGGCAGATGCAGTGGATCACTGGGATCCCACCCTCGTCGCCAGTTTCTTATCTTGGTGCCCCCAAGAAGACACAGACGCAGGAGCTTTACTTGACAGCTCTTTATTCTACCACGTCTCCACTCTTTCTGCCTCATTACCTCCTGCCGCCCTCCTAGCTCCGCCCCATCCACGTCCACCTGCCCCGTCCCAGCACTAGGGTCAGGCGTGACGACATGATACCTATTGGGCCATTTTAAATTGGTCTACCAGTCTGGCCCGCCAGCCATCGAGGGTAGAATAGATGGGCTTCTGTCCTGAGTGGGGATCCCCAAGCTACAGAGGGAGGCTATGTTAGAACTAGAGAAGGAACTCACTGTGGATGAGGTGGGCACGGCCATCAATGCGAAGAGATTCAAGGCCCCAGTATTTAGGAATTTGGGTAACTAATACTGAAGCCCAATATCAGATTCGGGACATGGATGAGATACTGTCTGGATTGGAGAACTCCATCACATTCTGGAATAAACTGCCTTTATCCATCATGGGACTGACTAGCGCTTCCTCCCCAACATTGACTGGAATCAGTCACTCCTCTGTTCTGTTTGGTTACGGACGCGCTCTTGGAACTGCTCACCTCCCACTTCTCGTGCTGCATTCCTGACTGCGGACCTCCGCTCCTGACCGCTGACCTCCGTTTCTGACGCCACCATGGAGACTCACTCCTGGCACCGCCATCGAGACCCGTGGCATGGAGGACTCTTGTCCCCTGGCCTTCGCTTCTGACGCCACCATTGAGTCCCGCTCCTGATGCCACCATTGGGACCCATGGGACCCGCAGCGGGGAGGGCAAGTGTGTTGTGTCCAGGCCTGTGGAGTTTTTTTTTTTCGCCGTCGCCAGTGGCAGTGGCAGTCACACCATGACCGTGAGCCCGGTAACGGGAGGCGCCGGAGGCTACAAGACATGATCCCTGAGCAGATTGGCTGGCAGTAAATGCTCGTGTAGGGTTGGAGGACATTAAAATCCAACCGGCGTGAGTGAAGGCAGAAAATTGTGGCTAAAACCCACGAAGGAGGGATAAAACTAAGAATGAAGTCGTGTAGGGGTAAACGATAGGCACTGAACATACCGTGGAAGGCTAATTTAGCAGTATGCCTGAGCCATTGGATTAAAATCAGATTGATAGAGAAAGCAAGTTGTAATCAAGAAGTGGTGGAGGCAAGAGTACGGGCCGACAGAACAGAGGTTAGTGGAATAATATTAATAAGGGGAATTATAAAGCGCACAGAGTGGTTGAAGCTGTAGTGTACCAAAGTGTACCGTGAACCTGAAGAAAAATTCCATCATAAAACTACGTACTTCGGAAGGAAGGAGCCAAGAGAAGCAGAAGTAATAGCCCCAGGGAAAACTAAATTCCGGAAAGCCCAGAAAGACCTTAAGAAATTAGGAAATAAAAGCATTGGGATGGAGGATACTTCTGAATTACCAAAAGGCTCGAATGATATGAATGCTGATATGGTGACATCCACTGGAAGTAAAACACCAGTGAGGGAGTCTACCCCTTCCTTGGACTCAAGTTTATAGAAAATTTCGACAACTTCCAAGATTGCAGGTGCAAAAGGTGGTTCGGCAGTTTCAAAATCCATCAAAGACTTTATTGGCAAACATTTTAAATTGAAGGAGATGCCAGATAAGGAGATGAGTGAGATAGAGACACCACAAATTATAGAGGACGATGCAGCTATAAGTGTGGAGTCTAATTTTAATATTGCCAAGATTCCGATGGAACCACATTTGTCTTCCTCGCCACGGTTATTCCAGTCGCTATTTACTCAGGACAGGGAAGTAGAAGTGGTGGAGGAAGAAAGAGCAAAACAGAGTAAATCACAGTGTGAGGAAGACTCTATCCAGAGGGTATTTAGTCCAAAGTGGAAAGTAAGATAAGGAGGACGAACCTTCAGTATATATATATATATATATATATATATATATATCCCACTGGGCTATAATTATAAGGAGATATGGGGAAAGGAGGGGCATAAATCAAATACCCGGTGGCGTAGTAGGGGGAAAAAGGTCCCATCTAAAAACCAACAGGAGAAAGGGAAGGGGGTAACTCCAGATCAAAGGTTAAGCAACAAGGTTGTAAGGCCAGAAATAAAGAAGCTATCCTTTGCAGATACAGGGGTGAGCACCTGCAGACCTGAGGGACAAAGAAGGGGGGAATCAGGAAAAAGTGTGGTAAAGAGTTCTGGTGGTATCTTGAGGAAATACCCTGGGGAAAAGGAGGACATTCTATCAGAATGGGGGAGGGAGATGTCCGTAGTTGCAGGGCCTAGTAACCCAATTTTGGGAATGAGGCGTAGGAATAGAGGCAGAGAGGAAGTAACTTTCCAAAGAAGGTAAGAAACGCCAGATGAAAGATCGCCAGGTATGCAGTTAGATAGGCCCCTCGATACTTGGATATTTGTAGAACCAACAGGACAGGGAAAGGGAGGGAAAAGAGTTAAGAAACTAAACCCCCTAAATCATTCACAGCTCCTCTCTTCATTCGCAAAATGTCCTAGTTTAAGATATGTTAGTTCAGAAGATCTAAAGGAAGTGGAGTTCCTGACGACCACCAAAGGGAAAGAAATAACAAAGGTCTTACTCCACTCAGCACTAATAAAAGTCGCGATGTAAAAGGCAGAAGCTGAGATGCTAAATGAAGGAATTAGGTTAATACAAAGAGAGATGCAGATGGATAAACAAGGGAAACCATTCCTTAGGAACCATGCGGGATTGGGAGAACGGCAAATAAAAATGATTAGTTCGGGACGAGGTATGAAGGAAGCCCTTGAAATCACTATAACCCCAAAAAACCCAGGGTGGGATGATGTAGATGTACTGGCTGGGAATAGATATAGAGAATTGGCATATATGGATGGTGAGGAAGATGGGTATCTGAGTAATGTGGATTAGGATCTAGGGTTGTCGCGCAGCCTGGCCATCCTGTCTTGGAATGTCAATGGATATAAAAGAACAATGGTTCATGAAAGCTCCAAAGATATTCTTAGGAAGACCGATATTGTTTGCCTACAGGAGACTTGGCTGTGCGACGTAACCCCTGTTACAGAAGGCTTTACGCACCATGTAAAACCCACAAGAAAGAATTAATTAGGTAGGCCATCAGGCGGGCAGATGACACTAGTTTCAACAAGGATAGCGAGAGACATAAAATCCTTAGAATTTAAGTGTAACTGGGCGTTAGGTAGTAGAGTGTTGATAACAAATAATAACGCAGGTGGGGAAGGTCTATGCATTATAAATGTGTATATACGCAAAGGAAGAATAAATTAGTATAAAGCAGAGTTGGAGCGACTAAAAAAGGACCTGGAGGGTTTACAAGATATATACCCTTGAGATGTATTTTTGTGATTGGGAGATTTTAATCATAGACTAAACCCCCAAAAAACAGACTCTTGGCAGAGGGAGCTGCTAAGAGTATTTAATATAGAGTTTGCCAAGTTCCGAAGGTGTGATAGTTCAACCCAAGATTTGGAGCTTGGCAAGATGTTGGGGGCCATGGGCATGCTTTGTGCTAATGGTAGAAAGGAATCGGATCGGCCAGCAAAGCGTACTTTTAAAATAGGGCAGCAAAAGTGCCCCATAGACTATGCATTCATTCAGGCATGGAGTTTCCATTTAATTAGGCACTTTGAAATAGGTAGGGTAGAGGGCAGTGATCACTATCCACTACTTATAGAATTAAAGGTAAATAGGGACAAAAAGTGCTACAAGTAGAGGTTGAATATCCTAAACGTCTCACAACAAGGATTAGTGAGGAATATACAAAGAAACTCCGTGCACTCCAGTTAACAGTGGGGGTAGACAATCTATCACCATTAGAGGATATATCCTGGTATGAGGATATAATAAAACAGTTGGTAGAACGCCTCAGGACAAAAATTAAACAGGGTAATCATGAGCCACAAAGTAAAGTTAAAGTATTCCCCAATAATAAACCATGGTTTGACGACGATTGCCAGAAGGTAAAGGCAGCCATTAGGCGGCATGAAAGATGCCTCAGAGGTAGCTACAATGAGGTATATTCACTTGAACTTGAGAAACTAAGGATAAAATATTAAGCAACTATCAGAGATAAAAAGGGATCCTATAAAGATAAATGCTGGGTGAATTTACTAGAGGCAACCGAAGACAAAAACGCCGAAAGTTTTGGGAAAATGATACAAGAATGTACAGGGAAAGTTGTAGGGACATTGCAGTGCTCTGTTGTGGAAGACAAGTGGGTAGCTTATCTTGAGGAAATCTATAGCAAATGGCCAACGAGGGGGAAATTAGTATCAAAGAACTGGCCGGGGGTCAGGGAAGTTGTGAAAATGTATTTCTCCCCAGGTCATATTAAAAGCATAATATCCGGGTTAAATTTAACATGAGCTGCAGGACCAGATAATTTACAAGCAGTCGTTATAAAAACGAATTCAGACTGGTGGGCCGAGTTTTTCTTGAATATGTTCCAGAGGATAGTAAGTACAGGAACTTTGCCAGATAGTTGGAAAGGGCCGATTGTAAGGCTAATACATAAAAAAGGCGATGTAAACTCCCCTAAAAACTATTGTCTTATAAATCTCCTGGACATAAGCGAAAAAGTATTCTCCAAGGTAATCCTGGGTTTGTTAAAGGAGTGGGCATATGATAATCAGATAGTACCCCCAGAACATGGTGGGTTCAAAGAAGGACATTCGACGGTGGACCACTGTTTTGCCCTCTGGTCCATCACTCGGAAGTCAATGGAACAGAGGGGTAATTTATACTGCTGTTTTGTTGACTTCCGCGTGGCATTTGATCTTGTGGACAGAGAACAGCTGTGGGCAACCCTGGTAGGGTATAAAATACAGGACGGCCTTTTGGCCATGATCCAGTCCTTACACACTGAAACCTGGGCCCAAATAATTTTGGATGACGAGGGAGGTTTATCCGGGAAGATCCAGATTGGAATCAGCTTGAGTCAGAGGTGCGTACTTGCCCCTTTACTCTTTTCCCTGTTCATAGCCAATTTATCCCAAAAACTAAGTGAGGTTAGAGGGGCTAGCCCGAAACTGGGAGGAAACCATGTATCCTGCTTATTATATGCAGATGACCTGGTGATTAGGGCCAAGATGGAGATAGGTCTTCAGAGAAAACTAAACATGTTTAAAGAATACCGTCGAATTATAAAACTAGTAGTGAACATGTAGAAGACCACAATTTTATGTTTCGGGAGGAGGAAAACAAAGTTCACATGGTATCTTGGTACAGAACTTCTCGAGAGGGTAAATGAGTATAGATATTTAGGAATGTGGTTCACGGATAACCTAAAATGGTATACCCATCTGGATACCTTAAAAATGAGGACAGCTGCTTCCGTGAAGGGCCTAAAAAAGGTTTAACAGTGTATACGGAGAAATGTCGGACAGGCCGGTTATAAAGGCCTATCTAGCAATGGTCCCTCCACAATTCCTGTATGGGGCAAAATTACTTTACTTAAGTGGCAAAATCTGCTGGGATAAAGAAGAGGGAAACACTCTAAAAAGCTTGTTCTCGTTGCCAAAATCATCTATGGTACAGGCTGCAAGACTAGAGCTGGGAATTACCTCCTGGACCATAACAGCCTGTATGGCCCTAATATGCTTTTGGCAGTGATTAGGGACAGAGGAGTCCCATAAAATTTCCCAGTGGTGTAAAGCTGAAATTGCCAATAGTGAGCTGTCATGGGCGATAGAGACAAGAGCTTCACTAATGGAAGGATATGGAGTGTTAGGTTTAAAGCCTTGCCCGCAGCTAGGACATCCACTAATAGACACGAAAAAACGTAGGACATTGGGCTTTGATTGGGAGTATCTTTGCAGAAAACTTCAGTGTTCCACATGATCTTGGCTTGGGAAATGGATCAACATTATCCTTATGTAGATAGGTTACCCAGCTATCACTTAAGTCGAGAGGTGTTAAAAGCGCAAATTGGGATAAACCCCTGTTACGCAAACAATGGGGTTAAAAATGTCATGTTAGTTTATAATAGGAAATGCACTTGCACTTTGGGTACCCGCTGCGATATTTTACATGTTTAATTTGACTGTATGACATTTTTAGATATACGAAAGGAGATCTTATGCCCAATATTCAGAAAATATAGGATTACGAATAGGGTGCAAGCTGTTAACCTTCCAATGGGTTTGATGAACTTAGACATAGCCTGTGCCATGGGAAAGTTTATGTGTGAAGTTAAAGTGTTCCTCAAGTGTACAAAGTAATAAACGTATGTGTTCCCTTAAGATAATAGGAGATGGTGTAATTGAAAGATAACAGTACTGTACTTATTCTATTGGAAGTATTGGGCGTATTGAGATGAACTGTTGGTCTTAACTATTTTATAATAATATGAAACTTCTATATTTATGGTCATGGGTCATTTTATGTGTAATGAACATGTGCTATATTTTTTAGAAATTGATTTGCCTATGGTTTTAATAGAAGGAATAGATGTAAAGTGCATACTTTTATGGTTGTAACAAACTAAATAAAGTTTTATTGATTGATTGATTGATCCATCATGGGAAGGGCGGCCATCGCAAAATGGTCTTTCTGCCAAGATGCCTATATCTTGTATAGAATTCCCTGTTCCCACTGTCAGATTGCTTTTTTCACCGGTTGGATAGACTGCTGGTGACTCTTTTGTAGGTAGGTAAGCGCAGTAGATTGGTGCTTATAATGCTTAAAAGGGACTTGGAGGATGGGGGGGTTGGAGGTCCCATATGTTCAGCTCTATTATTATGTGGCTCACTTGCAACATGCCGCCCGCTGGCTCACTGACTCAGATAACTGGGAGAAGCGCCTTCTGGGGGTCGATCACTGGGGACACTGAGCCCCAATTGCTGATGTGGGGTGGAAGATTGGGACAACCACTCCCATACCAAGTTAGTCATATGGCTCAGTTATGGAAAAAGGTGGTCCAGAGGGAGGTCCGCAGGCTCCCATCAGTAGGGCATTAAAGTTATGGTACCTGGCACCCTTTCGAGTAATTGTCTCTACCATGTCTGTAGAGCAGTAGAGGCAGGGAGGCTGCCTAGAGATGGGTGGTATGTATCCCAGTGACACCTTCATATCCTTTCAAGATACACAGGATTTTTTCAGAGTGGGACCAGCTCAATTGCTTTAATATCCTAAGTTGGAGAGTGTGCCAAAGGAATTACGGAAAGAAATTCCGGTGGCTTCCTGTCACTCAAAAGTCCTTGATGGTTTCATTGAGTGTGGGAAAGGGTGCCATCTTATGACGTATTTTTACAGAGCCCTTGGAATTGATATGCAGCTGTACCAATTCCCAGCAGGCAGAGACTGGGAGGGGGAGCTGGGCACACCCATCTCTGACCTGGAGTAGGAGATTGCATCTTGTGTGGTTCACACTGTACCCTGTAACAGTTGGTATAATCTTCTGCATTTCTTTTACCTTCATCCTACATATATTACCCCACGTAGCCTTAATAAAATTGACCCAGCAAGGGGTGCCACCTGTGCACGATGTGGAATAGTTGTGGCTACTTTTCTGCATCTAGCATGGGATTGTGCTCAGGTCCAAACATATTGGGCACATGTGGTGCCACGCATAAAACAGCCACCGGTATTTGCATTATACTGACACCACTGGCCTACCTTCTGGGCATGATGAAACGACCCAGGGGATGCAAGATCCTCTATCCACTGCCCTAACTGGTCTCATTGTTGGCAAAGGGACATGTGGCCATTGTCTGGATGGGATTGAGGGCCCCAAAGCAAGCACATTGGTTAAGGGATCTGTTAGATGGGGGGTGGCAGAGTAACAACTCATATGGATGTCCCATAGGGATGAGGGTGTTAAAATAAAAATGTCTTAGCTGTGCTGCTTATGTATTGTAAGTCTTAAGTTAGCATTCGCAGCACCATTTTATGTTTGGCTGCCATTTTTAGCCTTGATCGAAACTGATTGCTCTCTGCTTCTGTTAAAAGCAGCTTTGGTAGTTTTCTTTTTTCCAAGATTGGGCCTTGCTGTAATAATGAATACACTGTTCTTATTAGTGCATACCTTTTCCACTAGATAGAAGCCTGCTCCCACCACTCCAACGGTAGGCACAGGCAGAACAAGCTTGGCATAGAGATAGTGTGTGCCCTGTCTCAGGATCAAAACTTATCCTTCTGTACTTCCTTGTGTAGCTGCTTCCGTCTGGAAATGTCCAGTCTGGGCGTTTCTTCATTGGTTCTGAATTATACGTAATGTATCTCCATGTTTGCTGAAGTCAGTCCCTCTGCAGCAATCCTAGGAAGCTGGGCAGATTGGGCTCTGCTCGAGTGTATCTGAATAAATATACTTGGTTTGAATTCTCTACTGACTGACTGACTCTTTATTTGTCTGAAAGGCTGAGAGGTGGTCACGAGTGACCCGGGTGGCCCACATTGGGTCACTTCCTTCAGTTGGCATCAAAACAGGTACATATATAACACAAGAGTGTCGATGGGTCCAGAACAAACTATAGAGTCTACCAAGAAGTGTAACCTGACAGTACTTAGGTGTCTAAAAAGAAAAAGGACAAGAGTGAAAGATACCCTCACCAGCGTGTAGTCTAGAAAGGATACCCATCAGTCTCCACACGGAACCGCCCTTCATCATTTGGGATTCCTTATTGACCCAACACTTGGAAACCTGCCAGAAACTAGGGAGGCCTTAATGGAATAACCTCCAACAACCAGTTTGGTACCAGTATGGTCTAGGTATAGATGGAGAACGATGTTGCAGTGCATGTGAGAAAAAAGTGTGTTGGCAGTGGTGAAAATAAAATTGGGGGAGGGAGCAATATGAAAATGTATTCTGGTACTTACTCACTCCTCCAAGATTAAATTAGCAGCAATAGCAGTTTTAACAAATAACTGCCTGGGTGTAAAGAATGGTCAACATGTTTCAGAAAATATGTTGGACAACCGTGTCCATTGCCTTCTTCAGGACCTAGAGATAAATAATGCTACTGCAAAAGTGAAAAGTGAAAAAACTAAATAGATAACGTGACTGCATATGTGTCTTACTATGACAAGAAAAAAGATCACCTGATATCGTAGGTGTCTTCTCAGCCTGTTATGGTAGAATCGGCATGTCACTAATAAAGAAAACAAACAAATACACACAATGAATGTACATACAGGGAACATTGGTAGACAATACAAATAAAGGTGTGGAATATGTCCATTCATTCCTATAAATAAAGTATATCAATTGCAACATAAAAGTTTGCTATCTTATGAACACATGGAGGTATAAAGTTTACGTTCCTACATGTAAGACAAACTCCATCTTACCCAAGTCATAGGAGTTATGGACCTCACCCCACCTGGCAGCGGCTCAGGCAATGAGGGAAGCACCGCTCTGGTTAAAAAAGGAAGCAAAAAACAAAGGAATATGTCATTGCTGCCTTTGAAGTGAACAGTATACAACGAAATGGCTCAGTACATCCGTTAAGGTTAATAGGTAGGTGTATGGCTTGTTGCAAATCAGCCTTGCTGTTCAATAGGACCGTGTTACCAAGATTATACAGCACGTTCCACTGCCTCAGTATTATAGTGTGTTAGTCCCAAGGCGTCCAACAAGCAAGTGAACAGCAGGCAACTCGCAGCCGCCACTGCCCGACATCTCACGAAGCAAATGACACATTGTGTCAAAGCCCCTGAAAGACTACCGGTCAGGTCCGCGACTCGTAATGGTTAAAATCGCTGTACTCGTATCTATGCCGTGATTAAAGAATAACTGCAGTTTGTGCGGCAGAGTGCTCACGCTCGCGTTTGCTGCCCCTTAACAAAACGGAAAGGGAATGTAAAGAAAATATACCCCGGCTTACCTCTCCGTCGGTACCTCTCTGCCGGCTTCCAAGCCGACTGGGGAGGTGCCGGTACGGGGAAGGAGCCTCGTTTAAATGCCGCACCGTGGTTGGCTAATAATCACGTGGTGCCGCCAGATACCCGACTCTTTGTTTATGTGTAACTCAGAAGTAGAGCCTCATTCTGATGTGATATTTGGATTGATCGTCTAAATCACATGGTACAGAAAAAGCATTGTTATTATTTTGTTGAATAGGCTTAATAATAAACGTCATTTCAGTTCGGTATAGTGCTGTCTAGTGATGTAGTTGGAATCGTTAGAATCAGGCACAGGTGTCAAAAAGGATCAATGTGCTTGTGAAAATAAAGGGATGAAAAATACATATTTAGAACACAGTGGCATGGTATAAAGTCGTCTAGACCCATTTGTGGCACTTGTGTAGCTCATCTCCTGTTCTTTCCAAACGAGCCTCCTTTGTAAATATTGCAATATCAGGTTGAGAGCCCTGTTTGAAGTTATACACATGTGTGGCTCAGCATTGTTGTGGCTTGACATAGTTGCGCCAGGGATCGTGATTAGGATTCCTTTGTCATGCATGCTATTCCGCACGTAATAGCCAAGAGGTAAATACTAATAGTACCTACTGGTCAAAGCAAGACGAATACTGGAACGCATCACGCAAAAGTACCCCCTACTAGAGTTCTTGTATGTCTTGCATGCTCATATAGTTACTCTAGAGTGAATAAGGCCTCTCCAATGATTCTAACAACCTGATCGTGTCAGTCAGAGTGTGGACAAAGGGATCTCATCGTTGAGTCCTCCTTTGTTGGTCCCTAGTTTGAAGACCTATTTTTTTTCTCTATACAGGAGAAATCTTGTGAGGTCTGTAACATGGGATGGAATATAAGGCTGTTCCAATACAGTTCAATTTAATGCCGTGGGAGCATGCTGTTTCTCCAGAAAGTGATTAGTGAGTTTGATGGCCTGTCTTCGACATCTGATGGTACTCTTGTGTTCCGAGATCCTGATTTTCACTTTACGGGTTTTCATTCCTACATACTTTAGCCCACACGGGCAGGTGATGAGGTAAATCAGCTTATCGCTGTTACAGTTGGTGAATTTGGTTTGTAACCAGGGTCTGTTTGTACCTATATCAATCTCTAAGGACTTCTTAGTTTGGGGACAGGCTTGACAGAAACCACAGGGATGATGGCCTATAACAGGCGATAGAGCCCAAATAGTGCCAAGGGCCCTTGGCATCTTATTGCGTGGTCTTGTGTAGACAATCTGATCGCTAAGATTGGGGCCTCTTTTAAAGGAAAATAGAGGAGCCTGGATAGTCTCTTTTCCTGCGTTCAAAATGGACCAGTGTTTCCTCACTATCTTTTGTATTTTATTTGATAGAGTCCCAAAAGTGTTCATAAAAATAAGTCTCTCTGACTTTTTCTATTGCTTGTTCAAAGGCGAGAACTTGCGCTGGCATAGTGTGAGACAGGGGATTAAGATATTGAAATCCTCTTTTCACAGGGCCCAGGCCACTTTTGCAACTTTTCCAAGGCTGAACAGGAAGCACTAAAATCTCTAGCGGCTGACGGCGCACTTACCATTAAACCCGCGGACAAAGGGGGTGCCATTGTTTTGTTGGACACCGATGTATATCGTACGGAATTCTTGCGGCAGTTGAATGATAGGCGAGCGTACCGCCCCCTTAATAATGATCCCACTACAGGTATGTGCAACACCATTCACGAATTAGTCGAAGAAGCTCTTTCGGAGGGCTGGGTTACCCCTCGAGAAGCTGCATTTCTCTGTACGGAACATCCAGTGATACCCTACTTTTATACCCTGCCGAAGTTGCATAAACAACAAAGGCCCCCTCCCGGGCGTCCTATCATCTCCGGTATCGGATCCATTCTTGAGCCTTTATCCACCTTCGTTGACCATTTCTTACGTCCAATGGTGCAAGAAATGCCTACGTATCTCAAAGACACCACGGATGTACTACGACTCCTTCCTGATATGGATTTTGATCTAGGCAGTGATTACCTTGTCTCATTTGACGTTGAATCACTCTATACGTCAATACCACAAGACGAAATGCTAGAAGTTATCTCTACTTTATTAATGGCCTGTGATCTAGACAGCATCACTCCAGTGAGTTCATCATGGCCTGTGCCACCTTGGCCATGAAACATAACTTCTTCAAGTTCGAAGATACAGTGTACCTCCAAACATCTGGTACAAGCATGGGGAGCATTTTTGCTCCCTGCTTGGCAAACCTCTACGTACACCACTTCGAAATAGAACACGTCCTCAACAGCTCAAATCCTTACCATCGCTCTATTAAGCTATGGAAAAGGTATATTGATGATATCTTGGTGATCTGGCGAGGTAATCATGAGGAGTTGCTGGACTTCCAGATTTGGTTGAACAACAGGAATGACTTTCTCCATTTTACAGTAGAAGTCAATAAGACCAGATTGTCTTTTCTAGATCTCATGATCTATGCTACTTCAGAGGGACCGGTCAGAGCTCTACAGAAAGCCCATGGCGAGGAATTCCTTACTTTGTTTTGATAGTCATCATCCTAAATCCCTCAAGGATAACCTGCCCTATGGACAATTCCTTAGGGTACAAAGAAACTGCTCCACGACGGAAGGGTTTAAGGAACACTCGTCCACATTATATTACCAGCTTTGCCTGAGGAAATATCCCCCCAGATTGGTTCGTCAGTCTCTCAAACGGGCTAAGAACAATAATCGCCAGGCTTTATTAGAGCCCTCTGTTACTAAACTCATATCCGAGAGACTTACTTTTGTGAACACTTTTGGGACTCTATCAAATAAAATACAAAAGATAGTGAGGAAACACTGGTCCATTTTGTACTCAGGAAAAAAGACTTTCCAGGCTCCTCCATTTTCCTTTAAAAGAGGCCCCAATCTTAGAGATCAGATTGTCCACATGAGACCACGCAATAAGATGCCAAGGGCCCTTGGCACTATTTGGGATCTACCACCTGTTATAGGCCATCATCCCTGTGGTTCCTGTCAAGCCTGTCTCCAAACTAAGAAGTCCTTAGAGATTGATATAAGTACAAACAGACCCTGGTTACAAACCAAATTTACCAACTGTAACAGCGATAAGCTGATTTACCTCATCACCTGCCCGTGTGGGCTAAAGTATGTAGGAATGACCACCCGTAAAGTGAAAATCAGGATCTCGTAACACAAGAGTACCATCAGATGTCAAAGACAGGCCACCAAACTTACTAATCACTTTCTGGAGAAACAGCATGCTCCCACAGCATTCAATTGGACTGTATTGGAACAGCCTTATATTCCATCCCATTTTACAGGCCTCAAAAGATTTCTCCTGTATAGAGAACAAAAATGGGTCTTCAAACTAGGGACCAACAAAGGAGGACTCAACGATGAGATCCCTTGGTCCACACTCTGACTGACACGATCAGGTTGTTAGCATCATTGTAGAGGCCTTATTCACTCTAGATTAACTATATGAGCATGCAAGGCATACAAGAACTCTAGTAGGGTGTACTTTTGCGTGATGCGTTCCAGTATTCGTCTTGCTTTGACCAGTAGGTACTATTTACCTCTTGGCTATTACGAGCGGAATAGCATGCATGACAAAGGATCCCTGGCGCAACTATGTCAAGCCACAACAATGCTGAGCCACACATGTGTATAACTTCAGCCAGGGCTCTCAACCTGATATTGCAATATTTACAAAGGAGGCTCGTTTGGCAAGATCAGGAGATGAGCTACACGAGACCACAAATGAGTCTAGACGACTTTATACCGTGCCACTGTGTTCTAAAAATGTATTTTTCATCCCTTTATTTTCACAAGCACATTGATCCTTTTTGACATCTGTGCCTGATTCTAACGATTCCAGCGACATCACTAGACAGGACTATACTGAACTGCAATGACGTTTATTATTAAGCCTATTCAACAAAATATTAACAAGGTTTTTTTGCGGTACCATGTGATTTAGATGACCAATGCAAATATCACATCAGAATGAGGCTCTACTTCCGAGTTACACATAAACAAAGAGGCGGGTATCTGGCGGCACCACGTGACTGTATTAGCCAATCATGGTGCAGCATTTAAACGAGGCTCCTTCCCCGTATCGGCACCTCCCCAGTCAGCTTGGAAGCCGGCAGAGAGGTACCGATGGAGAGGTAAGCCGGGGTATATTTTCTTTACATTCCCTTTCCGTTTTGTTAAGGGGCAGCAACCCCGAGGGTGAGCACTCTGCCGCACAAACTGCAGTTATTCTTTAATCATGGCATAGATACGAGTACAGCAATTTTCAACATTACGAGTCGCGGACCTGACCGGCAGTCTTTCAGGGACTTTGACAAAATGTGTCATTTGCTTCGTGAGATGTCGGACGGTGGCAGCTGCGAGTTGCCTGCTCTTCACTTGCTTGTTGGACGCTGTTAGACCTGGCACCTTGGCGTGAGTTTCCCTTCCACTTTTTGCTGATGTGCCTCAGATGTTTTGCTGGTGTTCGATGCTCAAGGCACTGCGCCACGGCCAATCCGTGCCGCAGTGCAAGTGCTCCCAATGTAAAGTATATGTGTAATTGATTTCCACGATTGGATTATTTGGTTTACTGTTAGTCCCCAGTAAAGTGCACGAGGCGTGCCGGGGCTCGTAGATACAAATGCTGCTGGTGGGCCTGCAGCGCTGGTTGCGCCACCCACAGAAGTGGCCTCATAAGATATGTCTAGGGTCCTCCATCGCTGACCCCGCGTACGGTCTCGTACTGTCACGGTGACTGTGAAAGTGTCCACACTTACCAGTCCCAGAACCTTCCCTCACCTTCATGTCAGTCACCCCTCTGGTAGGCCTACGGGCATGGTGCATTGTAAGCGTAAGGTAGGACAAGCCAAGAGTGTGGCATGTCCTGGTAGTGAATTACCGCCCTTTCTCGTTCTTCACTATTGAAGGGCTACCGGTTCTCTTAGGCAAGATGAGCTGTTGGAGCTATTACACGCTATAGTCCCGGCAGGCTCAGGGAACACGGTAGCACGTCGAGTTTAGTATGCCTGCACTCAGAATGATAAAATACTTCCTTTAGTAAGCTTTATTTTAATATCCTGTGTTTGCAAATGCTACTTTTAGAAAGTTAGCTTTTGCTCGCCTAACTGTTCAGCCCGCCTCTGCCAGGATGTGCATCTGCTGTCTGGGTTTGTGTGAGTGACAGGACTGGGAGATTCCCGGGGATAGTCAGGTGCTCCAGGTGGGGAATGGGGTGCTTACACCAGGATGGGTGGGCGGAGTAGTCCTTGACTCTGAATAGGGTTGTGCTCCACCGGCCACAATGCTGGCTCCACCTCCTGCGGAGCGTCTGATGTCTCTGCCCTGCACCCTGAAAGAAGACGGCAGCGTCCTGTCAACAAAGTACTTCAGAACCAGGTTGAACCAGGCTCAGGCCCCCTGGCCTGCAAAGACAAAAGAAATGCAGTATAAATATAGGAGCTCCGCTCCTTACAAATCAGATCCAGTTTTGACCACGACGAACCTCTGCCTGACTAGAAGGACCAAGAGAAGCTGAAGGATGGAAACCAGTCTGTATCCTGTTGGACTGACGCGCACCCCATCCCCAGAGCTCATGAGCTGATGAGCTCATCGATCGGTTGGGAGCTGCTCGGTACCTCAGTACGTTTGACTTAACGTCTGGGTACTGGCAGATTGCCTTAACTGAAGGGGCCAAAGAGAGGTCAACGTTTTCAACCCCAGATGGGCACTACCAATTCCTGGTCATGCCCTTCGGGATGAAAAACGCCTGTGCCACCTTCCAGAGGTTGGTCAACCAGGTGTTGGTCAGACTGGACTTGTTCAGTGCCGCCTACCTGGACGACATCGCAGTGTTCAGCGGAACGTGGAAGGAACACTTGCAGCACCTTTGGGAAGTATTGGCGGCTCTGCGCAAGACAGGCCTCACGATCAAGGCAAGCAAGTTGGGAGCGGCCAGGTGGCGCCCCTCCAACCCAAAATTCAGCTTGGGACGCCCCCAAGACCCAAACAGAGGTGAGGGCCTTCCTCGGACTCACCGGGTCCTACAGGAGGTTCGTCAGGGGATACGGCACCATCGTTGCCCCCTTGACGGAGCTGACTTCGAAGAAGCAGCCCCGGAAAGTGATCTGGACCGACGCCTGTCAGGAAGCATTCGACACCCTGAAGAAGGCCATGTGTACGGCGCCCGTGCTCCTGGCTCCTGATTTCTCCAAAGAGTTCTTAGTGCAGACAGACGCTTCAGAGCATGGGATAGGGGCTGTCCTTTCACAGACGACTGAGGAGGGCTGGGATCACCCTGTGGCCTTCATCAGCCGAAGGTTACTTCCACGGGAACAGAAGTGGAGTGCGATTGAGCGAGAAGCTTTTGCTGTGGTCTGGGCCCTGAAGAAGCTTAGACCCTACTTGTTTGGGTCTCACTTCCAAGTTCAGACGGACCACATGCCCCTCAGATGGTTGATGCAAATGAGGGGTGAGAACCAGAAACTGTTGAGGTGGTCCATTTCTCTACAGAGTATGGACTTTACGGTGGAACACCGCCTGACATAGACCACTCCAATGCTAATGGTCTGTCAAGGTTTTTCCGCCTTAGTGATGAGGAACTTCCTGGGGTAGGGTAGTTCTCCTCACCTTTCAGCTCGAGGGGACACGTGTTAGATCTGGCACCTTGGCCTGAGTTTCCCTTCCACTTTTTGCTGATGTGCCTCAGATGTTTTGCTGGTGTTCGATGCTCAGGGCACTGCGTCACGGCCAATCCGTGCCGCAGTGCAAGTGCTCCTAATGTAAAGTATATGTGTAATTGATTTCCATGATTGGATTATTTGGTTTACTGTTAGTCCCCAGTAAAGTGCATGAGGCGTGCCGGGGCTCGTAGATACAAGTGCTGCTGGTGGGCCTGCAGCGCTGGTTGCGCCACCCACAGCAGCGGCCTCGTAAGATATGTCTCGGGTCCGCCATCGCTGACCCCGCGTATGGTCTCGTACTGTCACGCTGACTGTGCAAGTGTCCACACTTACCAGTCCCAGAACCTGCCTGCAGTGGTGCCTTGCTGAGAACGGAGAGGAAAGGACCAGAAAATACTTTGTAGACTTGTGCCTGAAACGATCTCCAAGGGCATGATCGAGAGCTTGCCCCCTGAATGGAACCCCAGGACCATTGGGTTCTATCTGCTTGTGCCCATCTGCTGTTGGGCCTCAGTTCTTATTCCCTCGCCAGAGTTGTGACTCGGGTGCCTTCGCCCCCTCCCAGGTCGTGACAGCTCGGAGCTTGGTCGCCCTGCCGTAAAGATCCCAGCTCATCCCTGAGCCGCTCTCCGCTTCAGTGCCGGGCCGCCTGCTCTCCTGTCACCTCGCCGCTTACGGAGCGCGCTGTGCACCTCTCATCTTCTCCAGCCGGAATCTGTACGGAGAGCATTTCATAGCCTCGGACAGTCCGTACGTCGTAACGTACCCGACTGTCTCGCTTTGCGCTCCTGCATCCCAAGGCTCGTGCCGCACCTCAAGAAAGGCCTCCCTGTACCGTGGTACCGGAAGCCTGGTGCTGCACCCGTCTGCCCGAGAACTCGACGCCCCTCACAGATCCATGAGTACGACCCGGCGTGCTAGGAAGTAGTACGTCCCGCAGGCCTGAACGGCTCCTAGCCCGTGAGCTGCATCGATCCCGGATCGCCGCAACCCTCAACAGTCTAGCTCCTTCACCTCGCTCCTCGAGGGGGATTGGGCCGGAGAGATCCTCTGGAGAACCGTCGTCCTTGTTCGGGGTCCGCCCTCACAAGTAGCCGTGCTTGAAACGCCTCGGACCTCTACCAGCAAGGTACACTTGAACTCCGTCTCGTGTTCATATCGGATCCAGGGTCCGCAACGTTCTTATTTCCCTGTCATCGTACCTTGCTAAACAACGAACATTGAAAGACTAAGTTTGCCTATTGTAATCTGGTGACCTCAACTTACTAAACCTTATTTGGTCTTGTGATAATCCTGCTTGAATCTATCTTTTATATAAAGTATACGTATTTTTGATACAACCATACGACTGGTGTCCATTTGTGGTGGGTCAGTGGGTTTACTGTGTGTGATCATGAATGCTTAACTTACTATCGCCCTGAGGATTAGCCTTGTCTGCTCGCGCCACACTACCTAGAGGGTGAGCAGGGGTTATTCGAAGGAGTAGTTCCCTTGCCCTGACGTGGAGCTGAGGGACCTTGCTTGTCACAAGTGCATACCTGTGCCAACCAGAGACCTCCGGTTCCAACAGACGCTTTGGGACTAACACACTATAATACTGACGCAGTGGAACGTGCCTTATAATCTTGCTAACACGGTCCTTCTGAACAGCAAGGCTGATTTGCAACAAGGCATACACCTACCTATTAACCTTAACGGATGTACTGAGCCATTTCGTTGTATACTGTTCACTTCAAAGGCAGCAATTACACATTCCTGTGTTTTTTTGCTTCCTTTTTTTAACCACAGCAGTCCTTCCCTCATTGCCTGAGCCGCTGCCAGGTGGGGTGAGGTCCATAACTCCTATGACTTGGGTAAGATGGAGTTTGTCTTACATGTAGGAACGTAAACTTTATACCTCCATGTGTTGATAAGATAGCAAACTTTTATGTTGCAATTGATATACTTTATTTATAGGGATGAATGGACATATTCCACACCTTTATTTGTATTGTCTACCAATGTTCACTGTATGTACATTCATTGTGTGTCTTTGTTTGTTTTCTTTATTAGTGACATGCTGATTCTACCATAACAGGCTGAGAAGCCACCTATGATATCAGGTGATCTTTTTCCTTGTCATAGTAAGACACATATGCAGTCACGTTATCTATTTAGTTTTTTCACTTTTCACGTTTGCAGTAGCATTATTTATCTCTAGGTCTTGAAGAAGGCAATGGACACGGTTGTCCAACATATTTGCTGAAACATGTTGGCCATTCTTTATACCCAGGCAGTTATTTGTTAAAACTGCTATTGCTGCCATTTTAATCTTGGAGGAGTGAGTAAGTACCAGAATACATTTTCATATTGCTCCCTCCCCAATTTTATTTTCACCACTACCTACACACTTTTTTCTCACATGCACTGCTACATCGGTCTTCTCTTCACTTGTAAATTTTGACCATCTATACCTAGACCATACTGGTACCTACCTGGTTGTTGGAGGTTATTCCATTAAGGCCTCCCTAGTTTCTGGCAGGTTTCCAAGTGTTGGGTCAATAAGGAATCCCAAAGGATGAAGGGCGGTTCCGTGTGGAGACTGATGGGTATCCTTTCTAGACTACACGCAGGTGAGGGTATCTTTCACTCTTGTCCTTTTCCTTTTTAGACACCTAAGTACTCTCAGGTTACACTTCTTAGTAGACTCTATAGTTTGTTCTAAACCCATCGACACTCTTGTGTTTTATAGTCATGTTAGGGAACGTGTCTTTGGCAGGTCTTAAAATTCCCTTGGGTCCCCTCCTACCTGTATGTTATTATTGTACCAAAACAGGTACTCCATCGGGCGAGTATCCCTTCCCCTCCTGAGGATGAGGTTGAGGCTATCATCGGGTCGGACGGGCTGACCAGGGATCCCTGCACGAGAGATTCCCTGAACTCGCAGCTGCTCTGTCTGTCTGACAGGTCGGTGCCTCGCCCAACGGTCATCCCGAATGGAATCCTGAACGGCAAAACATTTGGATTTGACCGTTTGGTCTGAAGAGTCAGCAGTGGACAATACATTTGTTTGACCTGTGTGCACCAAGTGAGTTTGTTTTAGTTCTTTGTGGATATGGTACCATTTTGGTTTATTTAATACTATCTGAGGACCGATTGTGGTTTGTATTTGGTACGGTCTGAGGACCGATTTTGGATTGCATTTGGTGCGGTCCGAGGAAAGATTTTGGTTTGCATATGGTATGGTCTGAAAACCAATTTTGGTCTGTGTTTGGTACGGTCTGAGGATTGGTTTTTGGAAAAGTATTTGCAAATACTTTGCCTTGCTTAAAAAGTGAACATGTTTTCTTTTGAGAATGCCTGGTATAAGTAAACTGATTTCTTTGTGCTGTTGTTCTTGTTCTACTGATGCTCAACTAGAGGTAAGAAGCCTGCGCCTCCAGAAGTCCCTCCGAATTCTGATATGTATGTGAAGCATTGCCTTGGCCCTATTATGTTTAGTACACTGTGGCACTAATATACGAGGGACAATGCTGAATTGCAGTAGCCTTTGATGGGCACTTTTAATGAGCAAAAACATTATTTAACGGGACAGTTGTTCAGGAAAAGAAGCAGACAGTCTATGTTTGGTTCCCCTAGAACGTGGCAAAAAGGAAGATAAACAAATGTGAATGAAAGCAGAGAAAGAGGCCCAGAAAGGGAGAATGTAGACTTTGGCACAGAAGGCCGTAGCATATGACAAGGAAAAGCAAGGAGAAGGGCATTGAATGTGAGGATAGAAGGTTTTGATTACAGGTTGATAAATACTATGTGACCTAAGAAGAAGAAAAAGATACTTTTGTGGAAGATTTGTTAGATACTCAACCCCCACCTCCAGATGCCTGGCAGAGGATATATCCTGCTCTTCCCTCCCATTTCCAATAATCCTGTTTTTCTGTCTCTGCTGTTTCTGCTTCTATTACTTTTGATCGGCCTGCTTTGAACATGGCACCTCCTGTCGTTTCTTTGTCCTTGCTATCTGTGGTGACAATGACTGTTAGTACTCCTACCACATCTATTGCTTCAACTTCTCTTTTGCCAGCTCTTACACCTGCGATACAGCCAACAGCGACATTTGTGCCAGTTACATCTGTTGCTACACCCGCTGTGGTTTTTTTTCATCCTTCCACATTATTGAGTAGTGGGATGGATTTGAGGATAGAGACTGGACGAAGTTTAGGGAACGTATGGGGCCGTTCATATGATTTGATGTGGGAGATAAAGAGAAAAGAGTAAAAGCTAACAGAGAAGTGGCTCGTTTTCAGGAAAAATGGGTTTACACTCCGTGGAAACAGAGTGACGTTTTGTCTCTTAAGACTCAATTACCTGACCATAGGATAAATACTACTGCCTATCATAAAGAATTGACTGAAACTGCCTCCTCTAATGTGATGACTCTGGCTGATATTGAAATGGGGTATTTTGGTCTTCTTTTTCCGGTTGACATTTCGAGACAGGTGCATACTTAGGATCATGTTGCAGAATTGGGTGGTACATGGGATCAAAAAAAAGTATGGGATCAGCAATGGAAGCCAGGTGATAAGCCTAGAGCAGAGATATTTGCTTTGCCCGGCCATAATATTACATATATGCATTCTCTTATTCCTCTGAGAAAGGTTGATTGGGACAAGTTATCGGCTTGTAATCAGAAAAAAGATGAGAGTGTGTCTGATTTTTCACTTGGTTTGAAGATGAGTTTCTAGATTATAGTGGACAGGATTTGTCGATCAAAGGTGGTGTTACAATCTTTGTTAATGTATTTGTTTCCAGTTTGCTGCCTGAGATTACGACCTGATTGAAGGCTTCCGAAAGCACCTTGTCCACCTCTTCCCCTTCTGTTATCTTGAATATGGCCCAAAACTATGACCATAGGGAAAATAAGGATATGGAGAGGATGAAGAAGAAGCATAAGGATTTGAAGATGAAGGTTTTATTGCAGCAGGCTTCTAGGGGTAATGGTAGAGGACATGGTGGTTTGGCCCTACAGCTTACACGCATTAGCAGGCAGCCGAATACTATGCCTTTAGGGCCAAATTTGTGTGTGTACTGTAAAGAGGAGGGACACTGGCGTAGTGAGTGCTCTGTGCTTTTGCAGAAGGTGGTGGACCTGAGAGGACGAGGTTCTCATGGACTGGGTCGTAGTCGTGGAGCTGGTGGTCAGGACAGGGATCAGAATGCTGTGGCCTCACAGGGTCATTCTGATCAAAATCATTTTGATGACCCTCGAGTGGAGAGTATTATCATGATGATTTTGACACAGATGAGATGACATGCATGTCCAACAGATAGAACACCCAGGGACAGAGAGAGGGACCAGTTCTGATACCTGTAGATCAACGTGGTCCATATGTTACTGTGAATTTGCATGACTCGGCTAAGGAGTTTTAGGTGGATACCGGTGCAACAAACAGTTCTATTTCTCAATCCTTGGTCCCTGGGGCTGCTCTGTCAGGCCATAATATTGTTTCAGTAGGTCTTTCTGGTGTACCGGTTGTGAGCCCCATTTCAAAACATCTTGAGTTGACTATTGGTTCTTTCACTGTGGATTTGCCGTTCTTGTTGACATCTAATTGTGGGGAGAATAAGATGGGTTTGGATTTCTTAATGAAAATGAATGCTACGATTTATTGTTCCCCAGCAGGTGTCTATATAACAATGGGTCCGATGTAGTCTGCACTAAGCAGTGATTGTCTGAACATGTGCCCCTCCCCGTTGAATTTAAAGATGTGCCACCCACTCTGTGGGCAACAGACAATACAGATATGGGTTTGTTGTAGATATCGCCTGTTTTGATACGTATCAAGGATGGTGCTATTTTACATCGTATCCCTCAATATAAAATACTGCAGACAGGAGAGTGAGCCTTATTGCAAATTGTACAGGATTTGATTTACTAAAGGGTGGTTGAGAAAACGACTGCTAATATTTGTAATAGCCCTATTCTTCCTATTCTCAAACGGACACCTTTGGGTTCCTCTGATGACCATGCAGATGTTTATTGCTTTGTGACTGATTTGCGTGAAGTTAATAAAATAGTGATTCCCCAGTTTCCGGTGGTTTCTAACATCACCACTCTTTTGACAATGTTTCCTTCTTCTGCTACATTCTTTTCTGTCATTGATTTGAAAAATATGTTCTTCGGTATTCTTATTTATCCTGATAGCAGATATCTGTTTGGTTTCGCCCTAGCTGGTAGAAGCTTTAGGTTCTGTTGTGCTCCTCAAGGCTATACAGAGGGCCCGAGTATCTATAGTCAGGCATTGAAAGGCCAACTGGATTCCCTGTCGCTCCCCACAGGTAATGTAAATGTAAATGTGTTTCGATTTATATAGCGCAACACTTTAACCCAGGGGTCTCAAGGCGCTTGCTTAGGGAACCCGTCCTGGTATTCCCCTGTGAGATACCCCGGCCAGGTATCCACAAGGTGAAAGCCAGGCATCCCACCGCGAGGGGCCGTAGTGGAGATTAAGCAAGCTATTGCCCAGAGTCGCAGAGTGTGACCCCGTGAGTCGAGTAGGCACCGGAGCGAGAATTGTCGACTCCGTGGAATTTTGAGCCCGAGACCCGCCGAGGCGGGGAATCGAACCCTGGTCCACAGCCGATCTCAGCTTCCGGGTCTGCCGCCTCTAACCACTGAGCCACGCTTCTCCACTATGTATTGCTGCATTACGTCGATGGCTTACTCATCGTTTCCGACACAGTACAAGGTTGCAGAGAAAGAACAGTTAAATTGTTGTTGCTTTTAGCTCATCATGGCCATAAAGATCCCTTTCCAAATTTCAGTATTGTTGACAGGAGGTCACCTACTTAGGTCACCTACTGTCGAAGGGAGGGTAGGAGACTGATCCCTGAGGGAGACTGACCACTGAGCGCATCAGTACCATTGTTAAAATGCCCATTCCGCAAGCTAAGAAAGATGTGCCCGCTTTCATAGGTATCACTTCTTTTTGCTGGCAGTGGACACCTAGCTATTCGCTGTTACTTAAGCCCCTGCTTGCTTTAACATTAAAAGATGTGCATGAACCCCTGGCGTGGATGTCTGATTAGGGCCCTATATCTGAGGGGACTGAAAAAGATGGCTTGGAGGGAGGAAGAGAGGAGACCCTGAAGTCTGGCTAGCTCTCTCAGAGATAAGTTTTGCTGTTTCAGGATGTGTCTTATTTCCTTCCTGATTTTGGTAATCTTTTTGGAAGGTAGTAAAAGGAGACATTTCAATGTGTCTACTGGGAAACCTAGGAACTCCAGAGATCTGGAAGGGGATAGAATTGATTTTCCTTTGTTTATGATGAATCCTAAACTTTCTAGGAGATCCATCACAGTCTTCAGGTCTTTGGCTAGTCGTGAAGGATCTTGAGACATAAGAATGTCATCTAAGTAAATGATTAAACAAATGATCGGAGGCTACATTATGCATATATCTTTAATGCAGATCCCAGCAGCCGCATCACAGTACAAAATTTCCAAATAGAACAAAGGCAACAGCTAAATGCCATGAGCCAACAACACACAGCCTCTTTCAAATGCAGCTCCCAAGCAGATAAGCCTAACTTTATCTTGTCTCTGTTTTATCTGTTTTATGATAGTTAGAGCTTTTATTAATCATTATGGTGTTATAATTCACTATTCTGTTTTAATCGAAATTTATTAAATTTTGATATGGGTGTGTCCTTATGGTGTGGCAGTTTCCTTCCCCCATAATACCTCACACCCTTTCCTACCGGTCTCCAATTTACAGAGATTCCCTCATCGCTACCCCCCTTCCCTCGTTTCCGCAGGGTGTAATGTGGTTGCCTTATGCTTATCGAGTATTTGTATCCCAATAATTTTCGCTCTGTATAATTTAAGTTTATGGTAATGACTCACTCTGATCGTGCCTCGCACGTCTTGTTTTGGCAATGACCATCATTTTTTATGCTTTGCGGTAAGTATTAGAGTTATTAGCGTTGTTAACTTGAATTTTACCTTCCTCGGCTTTTCTCTCGTGCTCACTGCGAGAGACTCAGAGGCATTAAAGGAATGACCCTAGGGAACGACGACGACGCATCGTCCCGTTGCTAAGGGTATTTCCTCGACCATTTGCTTCTCCGTAGCTTAGAAAGGAGTTGCCTTGACAATTCCTCAGCTTCTCTGCGCGCTCGTAATCCCTCACGAGTGGCAGTTTGATTGTATTATAAGAGTGTGACTTTTTGGGATATTTTCATAGCGCGACTTTGGTTTTAATAACGATGATTGCGCAAATTGTGATTTGAATATATTTAACTTTGATTCCTATTAGCTCCAATTACGCAAATTATATCTTTGGATATAAATAACATTCAAGTCCTTTTAAGGGCCATTTTTTTCATGAATTGCTCTATTTTCTGGGATTTGGAATTTTATATATATCCCTGATTGGTTATTTGAGTCCTTAACCTCATTGGTCTTATTGTCAGCCCTGAGCGAGCTAATTTTAATATTGTCACCATGTCTAGCTCAGGCTCTGAGGAGGCTACCCCCACACAAGATATGGGCAGTGATAAATTTAAAAAGATGCTCCAGATGGAGATGAAATCCTGTTTGAAGGAGGGACTTTCTCACATCACCAGTTCTAAACGCCCCCCTCAAGAGGATGAGTCAATCCGAGGTAAGAGGCGCAAGTAGAGCAATCATAATGATTTGAGCATGGGAGGTCTTGGCACTTCAATGGATAAAGGTCCTAGCACCTCGAGAAGTGAGGGAGGTCTTCGTACCTCGAATCGATGGGGTGCCCTTGGTGGCACAAAGAATTCAGGTGTCCTAAGTGACACGCACTTAAGGAATGCTCATTACGACTATGAAAAAATTGGATCAGATGACTCTGAATTTGTAGACCAGTATGCCCTCGATCTTAATGAGGACGACCACGATTTTGGGGAAGCCTTTGAGGAGGCAACATGCTCCTCTAAGGACGTGATTCGTAACCCTTTGGGTGAAGAGATGCTTTCGCCTCAAAATCTGAAGCACCCCCAGAGCTCAGAATGGTGTCTTCAGGAACATGTTGCGAAGTTTTTTATAGAAATGGATTAGATATCCCTTGGAAAGAGAAACTCACAACATTTTAAGGGCGGAATGCGCCAGGCCTCCTTGGACCACTCACGAGAATCCTTGACTCAGCAGAGGAGAGCCACTTGGAGGGAACTCACCTCGATACTGAAATGATAAGAGGCTGGAGCCAGAGGGCCATTATCCTTTTGGGGAATGCTAATGCAAGCATCAATGCCGAAAGGCGTAGAGTGGTCCTTACTCGCATTAGCCCAAAACTCAGCGATCTCGCTGATCAGGAACCCACTAAGAAACAAAAAGGGCTTCTCTTTGGGGAGGATTTCATTAAATCACTTGGCAAGTATGTTTCGACATTTACCGCCTTAGACAGAGTGCAACAAAACATGCGCAAAGTTTTTTATACTGGTAATATTCTTTTTGGAAGGGCCGGAAGACGAGGCCAACCTTCCGGCCGTTACTCCCAGAGGCCCAACTATAGAGCACATGGAGGTGGCAGAAGCTACCAGCAATACCAGCAATACCAACAATATCCAAGTCCGCAGTTCTACCCTCAGAGGGGTAGAGGACAGCGTGGCAGGGGATTCAGATCACGCGGATCAAACATTCAGAGTAACCCCTCAGGTGAGTGTTTCCCCTCTACTGAGGTGCCGGGTTTTTAGGGAACCCGGTGGTGCCAGGGGATAACACCCGAAGACCTCTGAGTTCTCCCTGTTCCGGACCACAGAAACACAGAGTCTTCTAGGTGAAGTCAGAGATCGAGTTTTATTGGCTGCAACCAAGTAACAGGTGTCCTAGAAGTACAACAGCACGGGATGTAAGTTCTCAGGAGACTGTTCGTTTTTACAGAACCAGCCTTCTCCTTTTATACAAAAATAACAGCTGTGGGCAAGAATTCCTCAGTTTACGATACGGTCATATACATATTTCCACAATAAAGCAAAAAGCAAAGTCATGACGGCCAACCCATATTTTAGATGTCCAGTTCGTGATAGATGACCCAGCTCGGTCCAGACCTATCATCAGATATCGACGAAACCCCATTAAAATCAGGCACCTCCTCATCGTAAAACCGGCCATAAACAAGAAACATGGTCAGGTGTATGTGTGTAGATAACATGGTTTGTATGTAGTGAATGGTTTATGGCATGTTGTGCCTTGATGCTATCTTACTCGGCCACTGGGCGAGGGACTGCCCGAACAGGTTTGGCTGGAGGCAGTGGAGTCAGCTCGGCCAGGTCATGGGGGAGTCAGCTAAGGTGGACGTGTCCTTTCAGATCAAACTCGGCCTTAATCAATTGACTATATGAGGGCAAGCCACAAGATGGATGCCGTTCACAAAATGGAGTCCGAGGGTTCGGGACGGAAACCATGATTTAAGGGTGACAGCATCACTCAATCAGGACGCAAATGTATAGGGATAATGTCCTAATCATTACCGGTCTGTAGACACCAAATTCGTCATGGTACGATAATATTTTGTTACACGGGTGTTGGGCCTCGGTACCGTATTATGGCAGGGCCCAGAATCTTCAGAACCACACACCCTCCTTTTGCCCTCATATTAGGCAATAACTCATGTCAGTCTGAGTCCACATCTGTATTCATGAAGTCATGGAGATGCTGCTGTAGCATCATCCTGTTGCTCAATACGTCCCTTGACACAGGCTTCCTTACACATGATGTAGCACAGAGGTCACATATTGCAGGAGCGCACTGCACAAACAGGCAGAACAGGAACAGAATGGCTAGGATCATCCCAACGAATATCAATGTCTTCCATCCCCAGGCAGATATCAGTTCCCAAAACCACCCTAGCAAGGACCAGTTCCCTTTGTCCACATGAATGGAATCAGAGATTTTGTGCAGTTTGGAGATGGCCTGGTACACTGTCGGAGCATTATCAGGGATGAAAATGCAGCAACTGGATTGGATCACTCTACATACCCGCCTCGGTCTGCAAGTATGACATCCAGGGCAACCCTATTTTGAAGAGTCATAAGTCGGTCCGACTGGAGCTCAGCAGTCAAGTTACTAAGGGCACCGGCCATTTCAATCACGGCGGATTCAACTACCCTCGTCAATTGGCGAATGTTCCTGCTGTTCACCATAGGCCCCCAAAACGGCAGAAAACCCTTTGCGAAGTCTCCAAACTCTTGACCCGCAGTGTCGTCTTGACTCACGACACCCCTAACTGTCCTTGTCCGATGGTAATCTGCTTCGGCCGTGTAGGTGGGTGGCAGCAGAAACGAGATAAAACATGTGCCCGAGAAGTCAGGGGGCAACCATGTATACGCTCTATTGTGGCAGACGAAATAGGTACCCTTAGCTGCTAAGAATGAAGGGGAGGTCTGAGACTGCAAAACGTAAGCCTCAGTACAGACACTCTTCCCTAACTGGGCTCGAGGGTTGTTGTCATTTCCCTGCAGACATAGATGACCTTGGTTGGGTACTATCCAGATTGGGGAGGATTTATTTGCTTTCTGACTCTCAGCCAAGGAAATTCCATACTTAGTTATATTCCATCGACTGTATGGTATAAGCTCATCTTTGGGGGTCGTTCTAACCGTGTCGATATCTCTACTCATATTTCTGATTCCTGCCACTAGTGCCTTGTTGCTTGAATTTTTCCCTGGAACATATGGTTCGAGGGCGAACAGGAACATGGTCTGGAAAGCCCACAGAGAACCATAATAACTAAATGGCAGGACAAAATACGGAATACCCTTGTCTGTTGTGTGTGGCATAGGTCCACATACCCAACAGTTTGTGGTGTTCATTACAGATTGGTGCTGGTGTAGGAGTTGGACGAATGAGTTATTCACAAATTCTAATCTTCTGGCAGACTCGTGTTCTGGCAGAGGGTGAAAAGAATGCGGGGAAACAGTAGGAGGAGGTGTGGGCTGAGTGTTGTGTGCAAAGGTAACTCAAAAGATGAACAGAGCATAGCCCACCAAAAACATTGTTATGCTACACAACATTAAAATGCATATTACTAACAATCGTTTTCTTGCCATTACAGCGCAAACTCTCTTTTCAAAGTTCGTAGATCTAACAGGTCTCTCTACCCTCGGAAACTCCATCCTCTAGTTGCTGCCCGCGGTGGGAGATTGATTCTGCTCAGGGGTGCTTCTGTTCAGTCCAGGGTAATTCCCTTAGACCAACCAGAACCGTTGACCTAAACGTCTCCAGCTGCACGTCCCAAGACTGTCAACCGCGACCCTAGCAGCAGAACCGGATGGCGGTTCGAAAATCAAAAATGAGTAAGTTCCCTGGGCGAGAGAGCTCTACAATCAAAAATAGTTCTTGGGGGAAAGAAAAAAACCTTATTTGTTTATTTTTATTAGTTCGTTTTTCTTGGCCTCAGATTATACCGTTGTTTCCCAGGTATGGTGTGGTCTTGAAACAAAACTTCAGGTTCTGTAGTGTCCAACTGCATTGACGGTGGCATAAATCCTTGCAGAATATGATCACTCTCCTTATCGGTACCAGTTCCTTTCAGTCGTGCATCGCTGAAGGGTGCAAAGCGTGGTACGGACTCTGTTTCAGAGTCAGCAATTCCCTCCTGGACCCACCGGTCATATGGAAGGGGCAGAGGGATCCGTTTACAATGGATCCCGTGGATCCAATTCTTCTTGCCTTCCACCCGAACGGCTGATCTTGTGGAAAGAAGAACGAGGTACGGACCAGTCCACCTGGGCTGTTCGTTTTTCGTGCGCTGAAAATTCTGCACCAGTACCCAGGAGCCAGGTTTAATGGTGTGGCCTGGATCATCAGACGCTGGCGGGGAGGAACTGTGAACCTGTTGGTGTAAAACACGCAATTTAGTTGTCAATTTGTGCAAATAGTCAAGCAGTACAGGGTGCTCTATCTCACTTAGTTTCTTGGGCCTTGGTACTCCCCATATGTTTGCTGGGCGCCCGAACACGATCTCGTGCGGACTAAGTCCCAGCCTAAAATGGACAGTCATTCTGGTAGATAGGAGTGCTAAAGGCAGGGCGTCAGGCCATTTAAGACCTGTGCTGGCTTGGATCTTGGCCAATTTTAGTTTTAGGGTGCCGTTGTAGCACTCTACTAATCCAGCTGATTGGGGGTGATTTGCAGCGTGGAACTTCTGGTGTATGCCTAGACACTCACACACTCTCTTCATCACTCGTCCCACAAATTCACTTCCATTATCACTCCAGACAATTCTAGGCATACTGAATCTGGGGAAGAATTCCTTGACAAGGGCTTTGGCTGAGGACAAGGCAGTATTGTCCTTAAGGGGATATGCTTCCACCCACCTGGAGAAGGCGCAAACAACAACAAGCACGTATTTCAGATTGTTGCACCTCTCCATGTGGATTAAATTGAGCTGCAAAACCTTGAACGGATACGTTGGAGGCGCAAAATGACCAGCTGGAGTTGGAGTTCCCCTACCGGGGTTGTACTTCAAACACACCATGCAGTTCTTCACCAAGTTCTCTGCACATTTTGGGATGCCGCTATTCTGCCATACTGGGGCCAACAACTTACAGATTCCTTTTGCACTGATGTGAGCCATCCCATGAGCCATTGTCACCACTGCAAGTACATACGCGTTGGGTAACAGCCATCTTTGATGCTCTGAAAATTTGACCCAACAAACATTCGCATCCAATCTACCCTTGCTTTCTCTCCATTCATTCACCTCTTTCTCAGTGGCCTCGGACTGTATAGATTTCACACTTTCAATAGTGTCCTCACACATACCCACATCAGCAATCCATCTCGCAGGACCTACAACATACATTCGACTCATTGCGTTCCTTGCAGTCTCTTTCGCAACTTCATCTGCAAATGCATTCCCACGACCAACATCATCTTGAATTTTTCTGTGTGCACTGCATTTCACAATTGCAACTTGTAGTGGCAAGGTCAGTGACTCGAGAAGCTCGTTAACTAGCTGGCCATGCTGTATCTTTGCACCATGCGACGTCAGGACCCACGTTCACGCCACAATCGTCCAAAACTATGAGCCACGCCAAAGGCGTATTGGCTATCAGTATACACATTCACTCGTTTTCCTTTTGCCAACACACACGCTCTTGTAAGTGCAATTAACTCTGCTGCTTGCGCAGAATGATAGGGGTTACGCGCAGTTTCTACAATTGTGTGCAATGTTGTCACAGCGTATGCTGCAGTCGTATCACCATTTGGCAATTTGAAGCATAAACCATCAACCCATAAAGTATCATTACATTCAGGAAGGGGAGTGTCCTGTAAGTCTACTCTCCCTTTTGTCTCTTCTTCTGTCCTAAAACAGCAATCATGCATTTCGATCTCATCTGTCTCTGTTGGAATGGGCAATAACGTGGCGGGGTTGAGTGTACCGCACTTCTTTATGTGTATGTGACTCGCTAATAGTGTCAGCTCATAACTTGACAGTCGAGCACTAGTTAAGTGCTGTGTCTTCGTTCTGTTTAGCAAAATGTCTACTGCATGTGGGACCATAACGATCAGCGTATTATTCATTACTAACGCAGCAGACTGTCGAATACAGACAGCTGCTGCAGCAGTGGCCCTCAAGCAACTTGGTAATGCCTTAGCTACAGGATCTAGAGTCGCTGAGAAATACGCGCATGGACGCTGTTTGTCCCCAAAGGATTGTGTCAGGACTGATAATGCGCAACCTTCCTTCTCATGGACGTATAATGTGAAAGGTTTACTGTAGTCGGGGTTACCCAACACAGGAGCCGAACATAATGCATCACGCAACTCGTGAAAACTCTTCTGACAATCTTCAGACCAAGGCACAGGATTGGGTGTATCTTTACAGATTAGTGCCAGCAAAGGTTTAGCCAACAGTGAGAAGTTCGGTATCCATTGTCTGCAATATGATGTAATGCCCAAGAAAGCACGCACTTCTCTCTGTGTCCTTGGGACACCCAATCTTGCAATTGCCTGTATTCTCTCTGGGGTCAGTCTCCTTCCCTCCTTCGATAAGATGTGACCTAAGTAGGTCACTTCTTGTCGACAAAATTGCAATTTTGAAAGAGAGACTTTGTGCTTCATGTCACATAAATGACGCAACAACGACAATGTGGCTTCCTTGCAAATCTCTTCAGTATCTGCAGCACCTAGCAAATCGTCTACATACTGAATGAGAGTCGCACCATCAGGTAGAACAATCGTGTCAAGTTGTGATTTCAGAGCTTGACTGAATATAGATGGACTTTCACAGTAGCCTTGAGGAGCGCGTTTGAAGCGGAAGCTTCGTCCTCCTAAATTGAAGCCAAAAATATCTCTGCTCTCCTCAGCAATCGGGATACTGAAGAAAGCGTTCTTCAAATCAATCACCGAGTACCAAGTGGCTGAAGCTGGAACCATAGTTAATAGGGCAGTAATGTCGGGAACAACTGGAAACTGTGGCACGACAATCTTGTTTACTTCTCTAAGATCGATCACAAATCTGTACACAGGTGGCTGAGACGGATCAGTACGCTTTAAAACTGGCAAAATAGGACTGTTACAAATGTTGCTTGTTGTCTCTTGTCTCTTCAATGACATCTTTCTCAATCAGATCGTAAACGATTGCTAACAAAGCTTTTTCACATTCGCTAGAGATCTTGTATTGGGGAATACGTGGCAACCTAACATTGGCTCGCAAAGTTATGACATATGGCGCTATCTCCAAAAGACCCACATCGTTAGAACCAGTAGCCCAAAGTATGTCCGGAAGCGATAACAATTCTCTTGGAATATTTTCCTTTGACAAATACATTGGGGAAATCACTTTCTTACCCAGGGTAAGTTGTACTCCTGAAGGAGAACAGTACAAAGTCGCATATAATCTCTTTAACAAATCCAAACCTAACAAGTTTTCGCCACAACCTGTTGTAAGAATGAGGGGTGCTTCTAATTCACATGGCCCAACAGAAAGGGGCATAGGACTAGAAATCGGGTTTCTAACAGGGGCGCCAGAAAAACCTACTGAAACATTCATTTCGCCAGACAAAGGTGCGCCAGGAAGTTTTGAGTGCATAATAGAACTTTTTGTAGCACCAGTATCCAGCAGAAAAGGTTCCGACACTCCTGATGTAATCACCTCAACATAAGGTCCATTCTGATCTACTAACAACTCCCTCTCTTTGTCCATGGCTGTCCTAGCAATTATTACCCTCATTCTCGTTTTCTGCATAGTAATCATCAGCATAGTACTGAGTTGTCCTAGAAGACGCATTATTCTGTTGGTCAAAGCTGTTCATGGAATTCTGAGGCGGAAAAGAAGTAGTATTCTGGGGGAAATTTCCACGGCCCCTACCCCTAGGAGCCTGTTGAACACCTCTACCTCTTGCACCAGAAACACCATTTAAATGTCGCGATAAAGCTGGACAGCTATTCTTGAAATGACCCTCTTCCTTGCAATACGCACACTGATTCGGACCATACGATAAACGCTGTTGAGAAGACTCATTTCTTTGCGAGTTTCTCGAATACTGCTGAAGTTGCTGATAATCGGGTTGACTAGTAGTGCGAGGCGGATAGGCTTGCTGGAGAAGGACTTTAGTTTTCAAATCTTTAGTCTTTTTGTCTGCCTTATCTAGCTCGTCTTTAAGCCTATTTTCATAGTACTGGGCTGTGGCTAAAATCTGTGCTGACGTGGAAACAGCCCAAGCACTCTCTGAATCTTTCAATTTATTACACAGTTCGGGAAGCAGATTATGCACAAACTTGTCTACAAACAATCTTTGGCCACCCTCGGTAGCCATATCCTGACCACTATGATCGATGAAAGTCTCTTCAAATCTCGTGAAAAAGTCAGACACATTCTCATCTTTTTTCTGCTTGCACGCAGACAACTTGTCCCAATTCACACGCAATTCAGGCATTAAAGTTTTCATATACGTGATAATTCTACCAGGAAGTTCAGCTACTAAGGGCTCGGGTTTAGAACCACCAACTTGTCTAGCATCAGCAACAGTAATATTAGCCCATGTGTCACCTAATTCTTGATCATGATCTGTATGATGAATCTTACTCCATAAAGGCTGTGGAACAACATTCCCAAACAACATGTCTACATCTGCTAAATTCATTATACATGAGATGGCAGTCTGTGATAACTCCTTATAATATCCTGCAGGATTTTTACGAGGATCAGGTAATGTCTGCTTTAGAGCTAAAACTTCAGATCTTTTCCATGGAACATGTACCCATACACACTGGAAATGCGGCGGAATCGCTGGATTCGCGTTCGCATCACCTTCCCTCCAAACTGGAGAAACCTCTCTCATGGGGCACTGTCGCGCCTTTTTCCTACCTAATATGTCATCCTCATACAGTGAAACGTTTCCCTTACTCCTATAAGATAACAATAAATCTATTGCTCGTTCAACATCGGCACCTACAATCATGCCTTCATAAAATTTGAATCGCATACGGAATAATTCCTGCATTTTGCATTTGGGATCATTATCTTGCAAATCTTCACAGAGGTATACACACATCTCTTCGAATACATATCTCTGAGTGGTTGCATCCCACTGACGTGAGACTTCCATAACAGACTGAACATCATACTTAACAGTATCAGTAACCCATTTGCATGCTAACTCATTCCGCACTACTCTTTCCTCATAATCAGGCAGTTGACTACGCAACTGTCTACGTCCTGTTTTAGGGGTCGTCTTAGGCGACCCAAAGAAAGGGGAGAACAGACCAGTGACAGTACTTGCCACTCTCTGTCGAACGGAAGGAGAAGCTTGCGGAGAGGCAGATGTGCCAGAAAAGACAGGCTGATGTAAAGAAGAAGTCGAGGCAATGGCAGAGGAAGTCGAGGCAGTGGCAGAAGTAGTATCATGATAAACAGTTGGAGCAGTAGGCAAAGTCGCAGAAACAACAGAGGGAGTATGTAGCAAAGGCGGCGGCCCTTGAGATGGCTGCGCCGGAGAAGTAGGAACCAGCTGAAGAGGAGCTGGTGCTTGTGTAAGAACTGGAGTTCGTTCGCCGGGGCGTATTGAAGATCGATGACGTCACTAGAAGACTCGTCTATCGTTTCACTCTACCAAGGATCACTGGGTCCAAAACAGGGCGATAGTCAGGGCAGCAGTCCTTCGTAGCCGTCGGGACGCGGGGAACCTCGCAGCAAAGACCTTCGGAACCACGTCGACATACAGGGGTCGCTGAAGTGGCTGGCCGTCCTCTGGAATTTTCACACAAAGCTCCTCACGAACATCTGGCTTGGACCTTCACCGCTTGATACCGCCCCGAGTTGGGCGCCAACTGAGGTGCCGGGTTTTTAGGGAACCCGGTGGTGCCAAGGGATAACACCCGAAGACCTCTGAGATCTCCCTGTTCCGGACCACAGAAACACAGAGTCTTCTAGGTGAAGTCAGAGATCGAGTTTTATTGGCTGCAACCAAGTAACAGGTGTCCTAGAAGTACAACAGCACGGGATGTAAGTTCTCAGGAGAATGTTCGTTTTTACAGAACCAGCCTTCTCCTTTTATACAAAAATAACAGCTGTAGGCAAGAATTCCTCAGTTTACGATACGGTCATATACATATTAAGCATGGGCGAATTTTGCGAATCTGGCGTTCGCGAATTTTGCGAATTTGAGAACTTGCAATCCGCAAAATCCGCGAATTCTCGCGAATTTGCTGATTTTTTTTTGTGTTCGCAAGGATTTCTGCCAGTTCGCAAGGATTTCTGCCAGTTCGCGAGGGTTTTGTACCAGTTCGCAATTGCGATCTTACATGTCGGCTCGCAACGTTCACGATTATGTTGTTTCTACGTCTGGTTCATCATCACAGGTTCCCAGCACCCTCTGTTTCACCCATGCCACCCTCTGGTACATCAATGCCACCCTCTGGTTCATCATCACTGTAGATTAAGGGGGGAAAAGCAAGCACACCTGCCTGCTTCAACTGACATGAATTAATTTGGGGTTGATTTATTAATGTGTCACTGTTTTAAAATTCCAGTCTGGCACCTGCTTCCTTATCTGTTATTTGATTTCTGTTGCAGTGCAATTTTTTTTTCCAGGACCTTTGTGGCCTACTTGTAGCTATTCTATGAGCCTGCTGTGAGGGTCAGAGCAGGGTCATATAATTGTTGCAACTAGCAACTGAACTCTGGAGGGGCCCTTGTCAGGAAGCACTACAGGGAATGGTTACTAATGATGAGTTTGAACTTTTGAACCTGCTGAATGCTTTTTTTGTGTTCGCAAGGATTTCTGCCAGTTCGCAAGGATTTCTGCCAGTTCGCGAGGGTTTTGTACCAGTTCGCAATTGCGAACTTACACCGCACGCCGCAAAATTGTATCACCAAGAAAAAAAAATCCGCTGCGTGCGAATTTGCGGATTTTGCGGGAAATTCGCGAATCTCGCGGATTGCGAATTTACCGAAAATCTGCAAAATCCGCGAGCGGAACGGATTTTACGCCCATGCTTAATATATATTTCCACAATAAAGCAAAAAGCAAAGTCATGACCGCCAACCCATATTTTAGATGTCCAGTTCGTGATAGATGACCCAGCTCGGTCCAGAACTATCATCAGATATCGACGAAACCCCAATAAAATCGGGCACTTCCTCATCGTAAAACCGGCCATAAACAAGAAACATGGACAGGTGTATGTGTGTAGATAACATGGTTTGTATGTAGTGAATGGTGTATGGCATGTTGTGCCTTGATGCTATCTTACTCGGCCACTGGGCGAGGGACTGCCCGAACAGGTTTGGCTGGAGGCAGTGGAGTCAGCTCGGCCAGGTCATGGGGGAGTCAGATAAGGTGGACGTGTCCTTTCAGATCAAACTCGGCCTTAATCAATTGACTATATGAGGGCAAGCCACAAGATGGATGCTGTTCACAAAATGGAGTCCGGAGGTTCGGGACGGAAACCATGATTTAAGGGTGACAGCATCACTCAATCAGGACGCAAATGTATAGGGATAATGTCCTAATCATTACCGGTCTGTAGACACCAAATTCGTCATGGTACGATGATATTTTGTGACACGGGTGTTGGGCCTCGGTACCGTATTATGGCAGGGCCCAGAATCTTCAGAACCACACTACCTTCCTTTTCTTCCCCCTTAAAGGTGGGCGGCAGACTAAAGTATTTCCTAAAAAATTGGGAATCCATTACTCAAGACACTTGGGTACTGAACACCGTAAAGGGTTTTACAATAGATTTCGATCACAAACCTGTCCAGCGTTCTCTCCCAAAGACTATTCCCCTGTGCCCGGAACAACAAGCTATAATAGAAGAGGAAATCTCTTCAATGATTCTAAAAGGCGCAATTTTGGAGGTTCCTATGGAACTCATGGGTTTCGTAAGCAACCTTTTTTTGGTCGAAAAGAAAGACAAGGGTTGGAGGGCGGTTATCAACCTTCGGCAAAACAACAGATTCATTTCTTACAGACACTTCAAAATGGAAGGAATCCTCCATCTGAGGGACCTACTCCTAGAAGGGGACCGGTTGGCAAAACTAGACCTCAAGGACGTGTATTTTAATATTCCCATGGTGAAGGTTCATCAACGTTTCCTCCAATTTCTTTGGAAAGGTCGACTCTACCAGTTTCAGGCACTTCCTTTAGGTCTCTCCTCCGCACCCTGGTGCTTCACCAAGGTGATGAGAGCCGTTGTCTCTCACCTAAGATCAAGGGGCGTTCGTCTAATCATCTACCTAGACGATACCCTCATTTTGTCGCAAGAAAAATCACATTTAATCCGAGATCTGAACTTTACTCTGAAACTCATAGAAAACCTGGGTTTTATTATAAACAAGGATAAATCATGCCTGATTCCCTCAAAATCCATGGAATTTCTAGGTTTCTCGGTCGACACCACCCGTTGTCTCCTCCTTCTTCCTTCGAAGAAAATCTCAAAAATAAAGAAGCATATAAAGCATGCTCTAAACCGACAGAGTCTCTCCCTCAGGGACTTTGCCAGGCTCCTAGGTCTCCTTTCGTCTTCAATTCAGGCCATTTTTCCAGGGCCTCTCAATTATCGGGCTCTTCAGAGGGTAAGAGCGAAAGCTCTGAGGTCAGGACTCTGGTACGGGGATCATATTTCTCTGAACTCAGACTCACGTTCAGAGTTGATTTGGTGTCTGAACAACCTGGAGGCATGGAATGGGAAGGCCATTTTTGGATCATCCCCGGAATTCGTACTGGAGTCGGACGCCAACAAGTACGGCTGGGGTGCATGCCTCTTGAATCAGAACACTGGAGGACCTTGGTCTCAGAAGGAATCTCTCCACCACATAAATTATCTGGAATTGACCGCCAGACTTTAAGCTCTTATGAGCTTCGGAAATTCTCTTCAAGGGAGGTCTGTCCTTTTAAAGATGGACAACATGTTGGCGGTAGCTCATATCAATCGCCTTGGAGGCACAAGGTCTGCAGACCTCTCAGATTTGGCAAAGAAACTATGGATGTTTTGCTTAGAGCACAAGATTGCTCTGAAGGCGAAATATCTTCCTGGGGCAGCAAACTCGTCTGCGGACTGGAACTCAAGGTTCCTTGTGGATTTCAGCGATTGGAAGCTGAATCCTTCTGTCTTCAGGACCCTGAATTGGTTTTGGGGCCCTCTGGAGGTGGATCTTTTTGCAAGCAGGCTCATGTCCCAACTCCCGAACTATTTCAGCTGGATGCCTGACCCGGGTGCTGTGGCATTCAACTCCTTCCTTCAGCCTTGGAGGGATATTCGGGGATATGCCTTTCCCCCTTTCGCGATGATTCAGAGATTGCTTCAGAAGGTGAGACAGGACAAGTGTCTCCTCCTATTGATAACTCCCTTCTGGCCCTCCCAGGCGTGGTTTCCCACAGCTCTGGAACTGACTTGCACTATTCCCTTCCTGATGCCTTCACTGGAAGATCTTCTCACAGATTCAGGCGGTCGAATACACCCTCTAATCCTCAATCGGAGTTCATCTCTTCTTGCCTGGAGGGTGTCAGGAGATCTAACGAAATCTCAGGTCTTTCGGATGTGGCTTCAATCCTTCTCAGGGAGTCCTGGGCACCAGGCACCCATTACAGATTCAATAGAATCTGGAAACTTTGGGTACATTGGTGCTTGGAAAGGGACCTGTATCTCTTGGAGGCCCCTATTGGTGATGTGACTAATTTCCTGGTTTAACAATTCGAGAGGGGACTTAGTTACATATCCATTAACTGCTTTAGATCTGAAATTTCTACAGGCCATACTCTTGTTAATGGAAAGACCATTGGGAAGAATGTCATTATTTGTAGGGTTATGAAAAGTATGCGTCTTAAAAGAACCCCTAGACCCAAGTATGATATACTTTGGGATGTTAATTTGATTCTTCATCTCTTTACTAATTGGCCTTCTAATTCTCTCCTCAACAGGAAGAATCTTTCTATTAAACTGGCTACTCTTTTATGCCTAGTTTTTGCAGAAGATCTTCAGATAATCGTTCTCTTGATATTACCTATTGTTCTTACAATGTTTGACTAAAACCATGTCTGACTCCATTTTTTATCCACAATTCGACCTTCATCCTAAACTCTGTGTTGTTGAGTGCATGAAGGAATATGACCTTAGAATGTCTGGACTCCATCCGGTTGGCGTTAATCAATTGCTTATCTCCTTTGTTAAACCTCATGAGGCTATTAGTTCCTCCTCTATTGCTAGATGGATTAAATCCGCTATGAACCTAGCTGGGGTTGACTTGAGTAGATTTCAGGCTCATTCCCTTAGAGGTGCTATGGCTAGCAAATCACTTTGGTCTGGAGGTAAGTTGAATGACATCTTGAAAGCTGCTGACTGGTCCAATGCCAGTACCTTTGCTCGTCACTATTATAAACCCATCCAACACATGTCTGATGCTGTTTTAGGAAGCTTCCAACATGCATAATGTAGCTTCCGGTCTTGTAATGAAATTGCAATTCTCATATTTACATGACTAGAGAATCTGGATTTCATTAAAGACTTGGAGGCTGACATTATCCCTCCCTCCCTCCTCTGGAGGAATTTCAATATATATTTTTACCTTGTACAATTTATTGTAATGTTTACTGTCCTTGATTTTTTAACTTATGGATTTGTTTTTTATGACATGTTTGGAATTGTGTCTATTGAGTTTTGGACTAATTTCTTTATCCTTTCAGATAATGCTTGATCTTGACTATGCCTTTGAAGAGTGTCTCCAGCCTGGATTTCTTCCTTCTGCCTTCTCCACTCAAGTTTCGAGATATCCTGTTTTTTATATCCTATGTTGCGGAGTTTGATTCTTTTTTGCCTCAAGCCTTTGAACTCTTCATGAACTTTATCTCATTTAAAAGAGGCTGCGTTGTTGGCTCATGGCATTTAGCTGTTGCCTTTGTTCTATTTGGAACTTTTGTATTGTGATGCGGCTGCTGGGATCTGCATTAAAGATGTATGCATAATGTCAGCCTCCGAGTCTTTTATGAAATCCAGATTCTCCAGTCATGTAAATATGAGAATCGCAATTGTCAGCAGTCTTTAGAGCAATTAAAAACTGCCCTTTGCTCGGCTCCAGTGCTTTGTACCCCTAACTATGCTAAGTGCTTTGTATTGTATGTCCATGAGTGGCTGTGTGCTTTCTGTGTTAACACAAAAATTTGGAGATAAGCAAAGACTGTGTGCTGCTTTCTTTGCTGTGCTTGACCCTGTCGCATGAGCCCTTTAGAGCTGTCTAAGAGCGATCGCGGACATTGATATCTCAATAAGACAATTGGCTTGACTCGTACTTGATATTGACCTCAAAGTCAGGGTACCCAATTCTGTGGATACCCTTTTGAATAAGACAAAGACACAGCACCTCATCAGTGCACATCTGACAAGTTATGAGCTAACGCTATTTGCCAAAAACAATTACGATTAAAGGATGTGCCACTATGAACACAGCCATGTTACTAACCTTCCCTTCTGAGAATGATGAGCTTCGGGCAGGAAGAATAGATGAAAGTACGGATAGGTTTGACTGATGTTTCCTTATCTGACCCTCAAGGGGAACAATATGTTGATGGCTCTAGCTTTGAATTACCAGATGGCACTACAACCGCTGCGCATGCCATTACTATGCTGCGTACGGTAAATCAGACATCACACGTTCCCACTTCCCTATCAATAGGCCTTAGCTGCAGAGCTTATTCCCTTAACGCGAGCTCAGTACGCCTTTGGAGTCACAGGCACCTAAGATGGAGGCTTTTGTCTGCTTTGACACACCCTCAGAAATTGGCAATAGTGAAGTGTAGCACCTATCAGAAAGTTACTGATGATGTAGGTAAAGGGAGTTTTGTTGCAGATCAGACAGCTAAGGAAAAGCCCGGACTAAAATGAAAAGAATGTTTGTAGCGGGTCCCACTAGCAGAGTCCTGAAGTCACCATGTTTGAGGATATGCTCAAAAATGTGGAGGAGATACAAAGTGAGGCCACAGTAGAGGAATTGGCAATGTGGCAAGAAAGTAGAGCACAATTGAACAATGAGGGATGATGAATTGATAAGTCATGGAAGAAGGGATGGATGTTGCCAGATGCATATGTTCTTCCTGTAGTCATGATGGCTCATGGCCCGGCCCATATTAGTACTAAGGGTATTTGCAAGTTGTTAGATGCTGTATGACAGAATGATAATGTTTTAAAACCAGCTGTACATTTAGTGACGTACAGTATAGTGTGCTTGATGCATAATGTTGGGAAGGGTACCCCTACAACACCCGGTGATTTTGTGCCACCTATTCCCCCTTTTTTTTAGGTCAATGGCCAGAAGCTTTATCATTAGCTCTCTTGTCGACAAGAACAACAGCAATATGCATTGTTAAGAGACTACATTTGTCCGTTTACTGAAAATTTGTGTTCTATTCACCAACAGGTCTGCGAGTCTCAGCCCGTTACACAAGAGGGACCCGGACATGGGGTTAAAGATACAGAGTGCAAGACGGTGACCCAGTTTATCTTCTTAAATGCTTAATGCAGCCATCCCACTGGCGATTGGGGGCTTATCCAGGAGCCCCCTTTTGGGTGACACCTCTGTGTCCGGGGTCACAAGTTATAATTTGTGTCCTTGGCTGAGGAATAGTGCACCAAGGGAGAAGTTAGATTAGTCAGGGTTGCACTGTGGAAGTTAGGGCTATAGTACCAATGGTGTTAGTTTACGGTGGTGTGAGATTAGTGCACTGTTCTGACATTGGACAGGATAGATCAAATGTGCTCCCTCAGAGGGGGGGTACATTATCCTGGGTGATATGAGATTCATCGTGAGCTTAGGAAAGAGCAAGCTCCTCCACCGGTGCTCAAGAGTGCCAATGTTGATGAAGAATAGGAGCCTGTACCATTAAGGCTCTGAGGGACACTGGGAACACTGACCTTTGCTATAGTTTTGTTGCAAACATTTGCTTGCTCCCTAATGCATCCTTTTGGTCGGCCTATTGATGAGGAGGAACAGCCATTTACACCACCGTAACTATCGCTGGGTTGGTCCACGATCGTGAGCAAGGGAGAAGGCTACCGGAACGCGTTGATCTGTGTTCTTGAAACTTTGCCACAAACATCTATCTGAAGGTGGAAAATAAAGAAAAATTAGCAAAACCAACTCTACACTAGAGTTCCTCCCACTGTTCACCCTGTCTGGGGTGAATTATGTTCACATTGGAAGCAGCGTGGTTCTGCCGCAGGGAACACGAACCAACATTTAGAGCGCTGCATGGCCCGGGCGTGAGAGGAACCAGCGGCTCTTACAAAACCCGGAGTGGACAAGGATTGGGACCTGCGCCTTCTGCAATCAAGGGTAATGGGCGTGACAACTAACTCCAGTAGGAGTGGACTGCCGTGTATTTAATCTGGCCCCCAGGTGCAATGTCAGCGCAGAAGTGAAACCGGCACTGAGGAAAGGCGAAGGCCTGAAAAGCGTCTGCCCAACGTTTCACTGATGTAACGATTTTTGCTGCAAGCAGATGAATTTGGCAAATTAAAGTCTCCTGTTAAGCACCGAGCATGTGTCGGCCCCTTCTGTCTTGGGAGATGAGGTCTGGTGTGTATGTAGTTCTCGGTTTGTAAGCCCCGAGTTCTGACATGCCCTCTCGTTCTGGAGCTTCGCGCCAGCTTGTGAAAGTTTGGTGTGGTATTGAAAATACAGCGCGACGCCCCCACAACAGGTACAAACATCGACTGCGATCTTCACTGCTGTTGGGGAGAGAGGTCACCGCACCAAATTGGAAAAGGTGTGTTATGAAAGAGACTTACCATCAATGCCTCCCAAAAAGACTGTCCGAAGAGTTTTGTTTCCATGGCTAGTAAGGTGGGGCACCACAAGGTGTTCGGGGACCTAATCACTGCATTAAGGACCCTGCAGTGGCTCTTACAAAACCCGGAGTGGGCAAGAATTGGGACCTGCCCCTTCTGCAATCAAGGGTAATGGGCCTGACAACTAACTCCAGTAGGAGTGGACTGCCGTTTATTTAATCTGGCCCCCAGGTGCGATGTCAGCGCAGAAGTGAAACCGGCACTGAGGAAAGGCGAAGGCCTGAAACGCGTCTGCCCAGCGTTTCACTGATGTAACGATTTTTGCTGCAAGCAGATGAATTTGGCAAATTAAAGTCTCCTGTTAAGCACCAAGCATGTGTCGGCCCCTTCTGTCTTGGGAGAGGAGGTCTGGTGTGTATGTAGTTCTCGGTTTGCAAGCCCCGAGATACCGACACGCCCTCTCATTCTGGAGCTTCGCGCCAGCTTGTGAAAATTTGGTGTGGTGTTGAAAATACAGCGCGACGCCCCCCCAACAGGTACAAACATCGACTGCGATCTTCACTACTGTTGGCGCAGAGAGGTCCCCGCACCAAATGGGGAAAGGTGTGTACTGAAAGAGACTTACCATCAATGCCTCCCAAAAAGACTTTCTGAAGAGTTTTGTTTCCGTGGCTAGTAAGGTGGGGCACCACAAGGTGTTCGGGGACCTAATCACTGCATTAAGGAACCTGCAGCGGCTCTTACAAAACCCGGGGTGGACAAGGATTGGGACCTGCGCCTTCTGCAATCAAGGGTAATGGGCGTGACAACTAACTCCAGTAGGAGTGGACTGCCGTGTATTTAATCTGGCCCCCAGGTGCGATGTCAGCGCAGAAGTGAAACTGGCACTGAGGAAAGGCGAAGGCCTGAAACGCATCTGCCCAGCGTTTCACTGATGTAACGATTTTTGCTGCAAGCAGATGAATTTGACAAATTGAAGTCTCCTGTTAAGCACCGAGCATGTGTCGGCCCCTTCTGTCTTGGGAGAGGTGGTCTGGTGTGTATGTAGTTCTCGGTTTGCAAGCCCCGAGTTACCGACACGCCCTCTCGTTCTGGAGTTTCGCGCCAGCTTGTGAAAGTTTGGTGTGGTATTGAAAATACAGCGTGACGACCCCCCAACAGGTACAAACATCGACTGTGATCTTCACTACTGTTGGGGAGAGAGGTCCACGCGCCAAATGGGGAAAGGTGTGTACTGAAAGAGACTTACCATCAATGCCTCCCAAAAAGACTGTCCGAAGAGTTTTGTTTCCGTGGCTAGTAAGGTAGGGCACCACAAGGTGTTCGGGGACCTAATCACTGCATTAAGGACCCTGCAGCAGCTCTTACAAAACCCGGAATGGACAAGGATTGGGACCTGCGCTTTCTGAAATCAAGGGTAATGGGCCTGACAACTAACTCCAGTAGGAGTGGACTGCCGTGTATTTAATCTGGCCCCCAGGTGCGATGTCAGCGCAGAAGTGAAACCGGCACTGAGGAAAGGCGAAGGCCTGAAACGCGTCTGCCAAGCGTTTCACTGATGTAACGATTTTTGCTGCAAGCAGATGAATTTGGCAAATTAAAGTGTCCTGTTAAGCACCGAGCATGTGTCGGCCCCTTATGTCTTGGAAGAGGAGGTCTGGTGTGTATATATATATATATATATATATATATATATATATTCACTGAAAAAACCATAGGTTTCACACCAGTTATAGTTAGCTGGAAATTTTACTGATATAAAACCATTGAAATTCCCACGTTATAGTTAGATGGACTCACTATAACTTGCGCGTGCAATGCACTGCTGATGACATCACATATTACATCACTCATGACATGGTCAGTGACATCACTCATGACATCACTGATGACACCATCCAGTGAATGTGTGTCTTTCTGAAAAATAAATATATTTTATATATGTATATGTAAAAGTTGATGGAAGAATAAATGTTTAAATAAGTGTCTAAATGGATGGTTTTTAAAAATTGATTGGTTAACTGGCTTAATAAGACATCATCAGCAGTGCATTGCACGCGCAAGTTATAGTGAGTCCATCTAACTATAACGTGGGAATTTCAATGGTTTTATATCAGTAAAATTTCCAGCTAACTATAACTGGTGTGAAACCTATGGTTTTTTCAGTGAATTTAATAGGTTTTTTAAATGCTAATTCCTAACTATAACTGGTGTGAAACCTATGGTTTTTTCAGTGAATTTCATAGGTTTTTTAAATGCTAATTCCTAACTATAACTGGTGTGAAACCTATGGTTTTTTCAGTGAATTTCATAGGTTTTTTAAATGCTAATTCCTTTGTATATCGAGTTTCTAACCTTTTTTTTTTTTACAATTTGCTGTTTTTTTTTAAGTATTCATTTTTTCTTATAATTTTTTTCTTTTGCGCTCTGGGTGCGCGCTCCGGGAAGCTTTCAGCTAAGCTCTCCTGTAAGCTTCTCCGAGAGCTCATCTGAAAGCGCACCCAGAGCGCAACTGTCGTTCGTGAAAAAAAAATATGAATGAAAAGTTAATAATAATGCAAAACATTTCGTACCATACAAATAAAATTTGTTTTTTTTAATATGGAAAATGATTATGCATTTCTATAAAAGATTGATGACGTCACTTCGGCGCGCAACGTAAGTGCCCTCGGAAGCGCATACGTGCGCGGCGCATAAACGCACGGAAAAGCGCCTACGATCGCGCCACGTTTGCGCCCCGGAAGCGCCTACGATCGCGCTGCGTAAACGCACCCGGAAGTGCTCCGGAGCGCGCAGCGTAAACGCGTCGGGTCATGTGACCCTCAAATAACACTTTTCATTGGTTGCTAACAGTTTTTTTTTACAATGAATGAAATCCCCACCCATTTCCTTCACTTCTTCTTTCACTTTTGTGACTGAAAGACCTGCCTTTTTTGCTGCTCCATATTCCTGGATTCATCATGGCTGCCAGACCATCCAGCAGTGAAGATGACTTCATTGATGAAGAGCCTCCTACCCCAAAGGTGAAGGAACATTTCATCTGGAAATTTTTTAAGTTTCCAGAAGGCCAGAAGAAGGTGAATGCACCAAAAGTAGAGTGCAGGATCTGCAAACAGGTCCTGTCACGGGGTAACCCCCAAAAAAAATACTCTTTTGGCAACTTCACCATGATTCGCCATGTGGAGAGGAGGCACCCCCAGAATTTTGCCCGGGAAAGTGTCAGGGCTCTGGCACAGGAGGTTCCCAGAGATGGGGCCTCTACATCAACAGGAGGAGCAACTTCTTCTGGAAGAGAACAATCTCAGGGGCAGGTAGCAAACATTCAACCTGCATTCAACCATGGGGTCGTCAAATGCAGATACTGCAATCAACTCCTCACCTATGGGGAGCAAAGTGTCCTGCTCATGGTTCGGGCATTGGAGAACCATCACTGCCCTTCCCACCCCTAATTTTTTTCTTTTCTTTTTGCTCCTGTTGAGCAGTTTCTATTCCCTGTTTTTGTTCCTCTTCAGTTAAAAGAAGAAAACCAAAAGTTCTTTTCAGAACTACCTCCAATTCTCATCAAAGAGCTATAATCTTAAAAAATGAAGAGTAAGTGAAATATAGTGCATTGATAATTGAAAGGAGAATGAGTAAGAAAGAACAGAAAGGTATGAGAGGTGAAAGGAAGTGAAGTAGGAGGAATGAAAGAAGGTGAGTGTTAGAAAAGAAAGTTATGACACAGTGAATAAACTGGAGTATTTCTGACATATCTGTAAACACAAAAGTAACGCATTGCAGGAGTGCGTCACAAAAGTGACGCAACTCCAGTAATGTGTCCTTTCACATGGAAAAAGCACCATGTGAAAGGTTTGCTGTGAAGCAGGCGCAAGATTTTGGCGCAACTGCATCCTAAAAGTGACGCACTGCGTCATTATTACCAAGCTTTTTGCAAGGAACACCCCCTCTGCATGCATTATACCTGACACTATTTTTTAAAAAGTGACGCATCTAGGTACATGGGTCACTTTTTAAAACTCTGCGCCATATTGTATCTGCATCAGGTATAATGTATGCAGAGGGGGCAATCCCGCGCAAAAAGCTTGGTAATAACAACGTACTGAAATCTATGAGATTTCCCTGCGTCACTTTTAGGATGCTATTGCGTCAAAATTTTGCGCCGGCCTCGCATCACTTTTATGTTTACACATATGTCAGAAATACTGACGTATCTGTAACTCCTTGCAACATGATTCGTCATACATTAAATATGACACATCTGGAATGTCATAAGGACTGTGGACAGAAAAGTGACGCATCACACCAGCAGTGTAATAAAATGTGCCTCGTTGCACTATATTTAAAGGATGCAACAGCATCCTAAAAGTGACGCAGTGAAATCTCAAACATTTCACTGCGTCGCTATTACAAAGCTTTTAGTGGGAGAACACCCCCTCTGCATGCATTATACCTCACGCAGATATAATGTGGCGCTTGATTTTAAAAAGTGACCCATCTACCTAGATACCTCACTTTTTAAATATAACGCAACGCGGCACATTTTTTTACACTACTGGTGCAATGCGTCACTTTTCTGTGCGCACTCCTTATGACATTCCAAGTAACGCATTGCTGGAGTGCGTCACAAAAGTGACGCAACTCCAGTAATGTGTCCTTTCAAATGGGGAAAGCAGCATATGAAAGGTCTTGCCTCAGTCTAACACCTGCTGTAAAGCAGGCACAAGATTTTGACGCAACAGCATCCTAAAACTGACGCAGTGAAATCTCAAAGATTTCACTGCGTCGCTATTACAAAGCTTTTTGCGGGAGAACACCCCCTCTGCATGCATTATACCTGACGCTATTTTTAAAAAGTGACGCATCTAGGTACATGGGTCACTTTTTAAAACTCTGCGCCATATTGTATCTGCAACATGATTCGTCATACATTAAATATGACACATCTGGAATGTCATAAGGAGTGCGCACAGAAAAGTGACGCATAACACCAGCAGTGTAATAAAATGTACCTCGTTGCACTATATTTAAAAAGTGACGCATCTAGATAGATGCGTCACTTTTTAAATATTGCATAACAATGCGCATTTTTTTACACCGCTGGTGCGTCACAAAAATTGACGCACAGGAAGCGCAAAACTAACAGCGCAAGGCCTTCATAAATATGGTCCTGGATTTTCCCCGTGCTTCGCCGGTGCGCGTACCATGCGCTTCCCCCGCGCAAAACGAAAAAAAAATTTTAATGCCCTGCAGGACCCTATTTTAGTCCCTACATCAAACCTAGGGGGTCAGAGGGGGTCTACTCTTCCCCCTTATGGTCATTTGCCCCTTTTTTTTTCAAACCCCTTGTGTCTCGATTTTACCGAGACACAAGATGGCGGCCGCTCCGCACTGTTTAGAATGTTTACAGACAACTGAGATCCAATCAGCTTCCTGCGCGCAAGTCGCGTGTCGCGCCTGGAGCGCACTCGGGTGCGCGCACGGGAGAGCGCCTATAGATATATATATTTTTTTGAACCTAAATTACTCAAAATCCACTGGAGCACATATCTTGAGACATAGCAAAGGCACATCGGGCTACCAGTCCCTACAATTTTGCCAAGTTTGGTGGAAATCCATTCAGCCGTTCGGGCTAAAAGTGAAATCGACCGCCCTATGGAAATTAACATGGGGAAAACGCGTTTTGGGACCCCCCTTTTATCTCGGCCCCCGCTTGACGAATCCCCCCCAAACTTTCAGGGAAGGACCGGACCGCCATGAGACCATTTTCCTGAAAATTTCAGGCAGATTCGTCAACCGGCGCCAAAGTTATTCAAAATAGAATGTTGAGATTTAACATTGAAAATTATCCTAACTATAACTACCTACTGGCGACCGCCAGTAGGTAATATATATATATATATATATATATATATATATATATATATATATATATATATATATATATATATATATATATATATTCACTGAAAAAACCATAGGTTATAGACCATATATAGTTAGGGATTAGCATTTACAAAACCTTAATTTACTCGCACAAAACCATATAAATTCGCATATATAGTTAGTTGCAATAACTATATATTGCGCACCCGCAATCCACTGCTGATAATGTCACATATTACATCATTCATGACATGGTCAGTGACATCACTGATGACATCACTGATGACATCTCAAATGACATCACTGATGACATGTCAAATGACATCACTGATGACATCACTGATGACATGTCAAATGACATCACTGATGACATCACTGATGACATCTTAAATGACATCACTGATGACATCACTGATGACATCATTCATGTGATAATACGATGAAGCTCTTCAGACTCTAATATAACCTTAGATCCACTCAGTGTAAACAGACACTCACAGACTGTCACTCATCCATGGAGTTACTCACACACCTAGTCAGTCATGCAAAGAATCAATCACACCTCCATTTCCTCAACTATACAGTTATACACACCTTACTTATTCAAACATATACTAACACATATTTACTCTCTTATACAATCCCTGATACAAGTTCACAATGATCCACACAGCCGCTCACACATTCACTGGCTCTTATGCAAAGTTATTTATATATGTCAACTCTCACATGTACTGTGTTTTACATATGTACTTACTTTGACATGGTAGCACTGAGATATCCATTCACTCACCAATACACTCATGCACGCAGTTAACCGCCCATACAGCTGTTTCCACATGCACTTTTGAACCCATACATCTAGTGAATCAACTGCTCACACATCTATGCACAGAGTCATACACCTCTCAGCCACCCACACACACACTCAGTCTCCCATACAAATACTTGGGCAACCAATCAATAACCCATATAGTTACTCATATAGCTACTGATCAACACATGCAGCAGTTTACAGAACAACAGACATAATGATGCACAAATTAAGACATTTTAGTCAGCAACTCATGCTCTCAGTGAGACACATTTAATCACTCACTCATACAGTCAGTCATGCACCTACTAAATCCTTCATCCAGACACTTATACATCCACTCATTCTTCAATATGTAAGACATATTTTAACTTTACAGAAACATACAGTCACTGGATGTTGTCATCAGTGATGTCACTGACCATGTCATGAATGATGTAATATGTGACATCATCAGCAGTGGATTGCGGGTGCGCGATATATTGTTATTGCAACTAACTATATATGCGAATTTCTATGGTTTTGTGCGAGTAAATTAAGGTTTTGTAAATGCTAATCCCTAACTATATATGGTCTATAACCTATGTTTTTTCAGTGAATTTCAATGGTTTTTTAATAGCAAATATCAAAAGCTGTCAAATGTCAAGTACGTGATAGGTAAAAACATTTTCGTGTTTATGCACGCTGATGTGCTTTGAACGCTGCCCCCCCCCTCTTTTCTCTTAGGAGTACTCTCTCTTTGCAGGTCGTGAAGGGTAGTTAACGCAGGCCTTTGCCCCCGTTGTAATCCGTCGTGCCTGCTTCTCTCTCCATTTGATTGATTGTTATCCAAGCATTTACTGTTTTAGAATTGGTTCTCTTTGGTTCATTCTCTATTTACAAACAAGCCCAGAGTCGCAATACTCTGTTTAGTCTTTGCAGATAGTGAAAAATCGTTTAAAAAAACAAAAGGAATCGAGCAAAATCAGAAGGCCACTAATGGGATCTCTTTTTGACCTCGCTAAAATAGAAACATTAACAACAACCCCTCATGAGAAATACGAAACTAGTGAGATGAACTGAGCTCCACACCATGATGGCTGCAAGACAGCTCGGCTCCGCCACCCACCCCACCCAAAATAACGACAAACCCTATGCAAATATTATAAATATATACAACACACCAGCAAAGTAACAGGGTAAAACATTTTATTAAATAACTATTTACATAACTATTTTATACTTTTTGTTGCCCGATCCGGCTAGCTCAATCGATCGAGCATGAGACTCAGGCACTCTGATCTCCTTGGCCTCAGTCAAGCATCAATAGTAAGATTTTCATACATGAGTGTACGTTCATGGTTTTGGTCCCTGAGTTGCTTCGATGTCACTGCCTTGCACAAATGGCATAAGTCCTGGACGTTGGGTGCCATAGTTCAGAGTTCTGAGCAGCGCTTGTAACACTGTCTGAAGCTTATTTGCACCTGCTGCAGCTTCACTATTCTCAAAGTAAGTGGGGGCCGTTTGTGGACCTGACTGCATTTGAAAACAATGTGATGCGGTGCCTCCCTAAACCGCTTGACGGAGGCCCCCTGTGATGGTGCAAACTCGGAGGGGGCGCTTGGCTCTGACCCCCTCCCCAAGTCTTGTTGCCCTGGTGTGGCCTGAGATCGCCCCCGACATAGGCGGCCGGCTGCCGGGGTCAAGCGGAACTTTTTGCCTTTTGGTGACTCTTCCATTCTGGACCTTGTCCCACAATCCGTTCGACCTGAAAACACGTCCTGCGGTGCCCTAGTCCGACCATCACATATTCCTGCGCCAGGAAACGGCGTGGGATGCACTAGAAGGGAGAGGCGGCGCGAACAAGCCTCCCCCACCTCCCCAGGTGGAGGTTTTTCAGGTACACCCCAGCGCTTTACGCAACCAGCTGAGTTGCGCCCGCTCTTGCGGCTACAGCGTCTCGCCCACCATCCACTTGAATTGCGCCCACTCTTGCAGTGCAGCGATAGGCGGCTGCCACAGGACTCTCAAAATGGCGGCCGGCTCTTCGGATTTAGGCCTGGCCCACTAAAATGGCCCTGGGACACCTTGGAACTCGGACGCTTGACTGCTAGGGCATGGACCCCATTCCCAAAAGCGTCCCCTCAGCCTTGAAGATTCTACAAAAGTCACCGGGGCCTCCAACTCCCGCAGACTTCCGGTGGTGAGCAACTGCCATGATTGCTCGCAGAATGGCCACGACGTACCCACGGGGTGCTCTCATGCTGACGCCAGCTTCAATCTGAAACATCCAGAAACACTGTAGACTACCAATTCCGGTGGAGCCCCAACGTGACCCGGTAGAAAAGAACTTGCCCTCCCCTTTTTTGAGTGATGGTTCTTGTTGCCTGTCCCTTCTGTTGTCATTTTACAGAACTTTTTGGACTACTGAAAGGGGTTGTGTTCCGACCGCTGGTTGGTGGAGACATTTTGACTATATTCTGGACCTACGTTGTCGCGTAATGGGTCATATGACGCGTCGCGTTAGCGCACCCGGAAGTGCTCCGGTGCGTGAGGCGCAGCTTCCCGGAAGCGATCCAGAGCGCGGCGCGTAACGTAAGCATAACAGGTCATGTGACTTGTTAATAAAACTTTTCATTGGTTCATTTTACTTTTGTTATTCTAATGATGAAAGGCTTGGTCATATGACCTAAAAATAACGCTTTTCATTGCTTTCGAACATTTTTTTTTCCCAAATGATGAAAGCCCCACCTTTTATTTTCTCACTCTGACTTGTAAAGCAAAGGACCCAGATGCATTTACAGTTTATGACTAACAATGTTCCAGGCTAATGTATTTTCCCGGGAAATTTACAACTGTCCTGCAAGTAAAATATACCTTTTTCGAGAAAAAGGGCGTTTCTTCGTCCCATGAGGGAACCGTTGAGCAAAAGAGGCTCGGCCTGCTGTCTTAGTCGCTGATAGGCATGAATATCAGATTCTTATCGATCACTTTATGTTGCAAGAGTAGAAAACACAACAGCCCTTGACCATTTATCTTTACTGTGTTCCTGCGTATTATACCTTTTAACCGTCATGTAATTGGACTGCTTTATTTCACTTGCCTTTTACTGATTCGAAAACAGTGACTATTATTCAAAACTTTACCAATGTAAGTACTACTACCATGTTTTGTTTTAAAAACCTTTATTGTGAAAATGTCAGTATACAAATACGGGCCTATAACCACGTGGGCCGGCCACGGAGCAAACTGGAATCGTATATGATGAGGGGACATTTGCACTGTAGAAGAACGTAACGGCGGGCCATTAGGTTGCAAGAACTAAGGTGTCTAACAGTTGCGGAATCGATGGACGTACATTTTATAATTAAAATACGACAAGCCAGTTACAATAAAATTATCTAGATATACATTTGCAAGCAAGTACCATGGGTGACGTTAATTCGAACTTTCAATAGTACAGTAATCAATAACACATCAGAACTTAATATCAATAGGGATGTCGAAATGTTCAATCAATTCTCGTCCCCGCCCGCCATGTGCTTCAAAACTGCATACGTATCTCGTGATATCAAGGTTGGGCAACCAGTACACAACAAGGAGTTACGAGTCCCATTTATACCGGCACCATTTTGGGCGAGGCCGAGCAGGTCCAGGATATAGTCAAAATGTCTCCACCAACCATCGACTATGATAATGTTCATAAGCTCTATTGATTAGACTAACACTCCTCTCTCCACATGAAATTAATTTGCCGCAAGTTAAACATGTCATTTTCATTTGTCCAAAGTTCTTCTGAAGATTTAGAACCATTTCCCTTGCCTCTGATGCTGTCACTGCCACTTCATTGGTGGATGTACTGGCAGGTCGGGGGTTATCCACCAAATCTCGAATTTGGGCAGCACTATAATTAATCGGGTGCCACCTCTCCATATGACGATGCATGGTATAATTACCATAACTATATTTTTTCCGGTTCCTCTGGAGAGTACATCGTGGCAGATGAGGCAGGTAACATACCGGGCATTTACCTTTTTTGCATGTGAAGGAAAGGAAAAAAATTCGAGCGTCCGAGTTCCAAGGTGTCCCAGGGCCATTTTAGTGGACCAGGCCCAAATCCAAAGAACAGGCCGCCATTTTGAGAGTCCTGTTGCAACCGCCTATCGCTGTAGCAGCAAGAGCGGGCGAAACTCAGCTAGATGGCGCCCCACTGCAGATGAAGTGCCTCCACCTGGAGAGGCGGGAGAGGCTCATTTGCGCCGCCTCCCCCCCCCCCCCCCTGCAGCATTGTAGGATGGCCACACCAGTACGGCAACTTGCTGGACACCACCTCGGTGCCATCCAGATCTCGGCGCGTTGTGCTGCCTTCGGCCTACTGTAGCCGCAAGTGCGGACGCAACTCAGCTGGATAGCGAGTGAAACACCAAGGGGCGCCCCACTGCAGCCGAGGAGCCTCCATCTTGGGGGCGAGGCACCGCATCACATTGCTTTCCAATGCAGTCAGATCCTCAAACAGCCCCCACTTACTGACGCCACCTCACAGGCCAACAGGGCACCCCACGGCGACTTTCGGCGCAGCATTGTAGGATGACCACACCAGTGCGGCAACTTGCTGGACACCACCTCGGTGCCATCCGGATCTCGGCGCATTGTGCTGCCTTCGGCCTATTCGCACATCGGTCCGCTACTGACGCCGCCTCACGGGCCAACGGATTTTTTTGGCTTTTTATAGCCCAAAGCCGCATAACAGGTCATGTGATTTGTTTTTAAAACTTTTCATTGGTTCATTTTACTTTTGGTTTCCTAATGATGGAAGGCTTGATCATATGACCTAAAAATAACACTTTTCATTGGATTAAAACATTTTTTTTTCCCAAACGATGAAAGCCCCACCTTTCTTTTTCTCACTCGGCAATCCAAAAAGGTTCTGTTAGATGACAACAGAGGGGACAGGCAACAAGAACCATCACTCAAAAAAGGGGAGGGCAAGTTCTTCCCTACCGGGTCACGTTGGGGCTCCACCGCAACTCATCGAATTGATAGTCTACAGTGTTTCTGGATGTTTAAGACCGTTTTTCGGAGCAGCATTGTAGGATACCAAAACCAGTGCGGCAACTTACTGGACATCACCTGGATGCCATCCACATCTCAGCGCGTTCTGCTTCCTTGGGACTATTCGCACAACAGACCGCTACTGACGAGGCCTCCCCCCCCTCCCCGGGGCGCCCCACGCCGTTTTTCGGAGCAGCATTGTAGGATACCAAAAACCAGTGCGGCACCCAGGTGACATCACCTGGGTGCCGTCCAGAACTCAGCACGTTGTGCTGCCTTGGGACTATTCGCACAAAAGACAGCTACTGACCATTGTTGCTTCTTTTTTCAAAAAAATGTTTAAATGTGTTTACTGTTTTTGTTGCGTTGTATATATTTATAAGTTATTAAAGTTTTATAATCCTACTACTTTGTTGGAGTGCTATATATTTTTAATGTGACACATAATTGTAAAAACTTTGATGTACAAAGAGGCATCCCTGGAATCTTCCGCTTTAGGCTCGGTCCCACACACCCTCACAGTGAGAATCCCCTCCCCAATCACAATACAGGATGGTTATCAGATAGTAGGAACGCGTGTGCTGTGTGACGGATCTCATGAGGTGGGGGCCTTGATCTACTGTAACTCCTTTGAACAGGGGTGATTCTTTAAAGTTAGGGCCATAAACTACATCCGCACGGGTAGGTGATAGCCTAGGACCGGCCTGCACAATTAGACACAGAGGAAGAGGAGTGTCAGAGGGTGCGGTAGTGAATAGGGTGAAAGGGTGGTGTCGGGCGGGCACAGGGTGTTATTCTCAGGGAAGAACAGCGCAGATGGGGGGAGGTTTATGGCCCATGCATGAGAGAGAGAGTGGGGGTGACCAGTGCGTGGGGGAGATGCTTGCGTGAGTGGGGAGCCATGTTGAGGATCGGCGACGTGCAGAGAGTGGGTCTGGTCAAGGCATCTAAAATGGCTGCCGTGCACGACAAAATTGTGGCATTGGAAAAAAGGCCAGATGGCGCAGACAATGTTTATCAATACGGATTCATTTATAACAATTTTTTTTAACAAAATATTTACTCGCAGTGACAAAATGGCGGTCAACACTTCCTGATTTCCTTCGAATCGAACGTTAACAGACGTCACGCAGCAAAAAAATAAAAATACGCTCACGCGCAGCCGCTGGAAGACATGTATCAACATATATGAGCCTCCTCAGCCACCCTCAGAAAACATAAAGGGTCAGGATACGTCTCCCGTACCCCCTTATACCCTGTAATTTAATTAAAACGAAATACAAAATGGCGAATTCCCATTTCGCTACCTGTTCGCGAACCGGGAAGCGCTTCTACCGTGAAAAATCAATTTTTTTTTTCCCCACGGGACCCTTTATTAACCCCAACATCATTCCTAGTGGGTCAAGAGGGGTCTACCTTGCCCCCTTTCATTAAATTCCCCCTTCGTTTTTCTCCTCCTCTTTTCTCTCGATCCTACCGAGAGACAAGATGGCGGCCGCTCCGGACTGTTTAGAATGTTGACAGACACCGGAGAGCCAATCAGCTTCGCTTGGCAAAGCTCCGTTACGCGACAAGTACGCGAACTGGAGCGCTATCCGGGACGCTGTCACAGATATATCTGTTTTTTAAAACGTTAATTTCTCAAAATCCACTGGAGCACATATATTGAGACCCAGCAAAGGCACATCGGGCTAACAGTCCCTACAATTTTGCCAAGTTTCGTGTAAATCCATTCAGCCGTTCGAGCTAAAAGTGAGGCCAAGCGCCCTATGGAAAAATGAATGGGAAAAATGCGTTTTGGGACCCCCCTTTTTTCTCGGCCCCCCTTGACGAACCCCCCCCACATTTTCAGGGGCTGATCAGAAACGACATGTGCCATTTTCCTGAAAATTTCAGCCGATTCCGTCCACAAACGCCAAAGTTATTAGACATAGAATTTTCAAAAGTTCCATAGAGAAAAAATCCTAAAAATATATTCCTAATGGCCACCGCCAGTAGGTAATATATATATATATATATATATATATATATATATATATATATATATATATATATATATATATATATATATATATACATATATATATATCCAAACACAGAGTTGCCTGCTGAGAAATGGCCCACACAGGTAGGTAAATTCTGCCTTTTATTCGCTGGAAGGAACACCATCACCCAACATTGACAATAGTATCGTTGCAGTTCAAAGCCTCGCCCAACGCGTTTCATAGAATTACTTCATCAGGGGCGTCTTGAAAACAGAATCACAGCATTGTTCGTTGCACCATATAAATTGTCAAGTCCCCGCCTCCTTGGGCGTGGCCCTTCGCAAAGCCATCTGGATCTTGTGGTGCAATGTGTTATTCCTACAGTGAGGCGCCATTTTCCATCTTCCTCATTTTAAAAATTATTTCCCCAGTGGGTTGCGATATTCTCTGTAATGTAGGCGAGGTCATCACAACCTTCCCTCAGCATACCTATTTGTATGCCACAGTGTCGTTTGGCGCTGCAGCCAAACTGCACGAGAGTGTAGCGGGACCATTTCGAGGCTCAGGCTGGGCCGTTTTTAATCCAAACACAGAGTTGCCTGCTGCAAAATGGCCCACACAGGTAGGTAAAATCTGCCTTTTATTCGCTGGAAGGAACACCAACACCCAAAATTGACGGTAGTATCGCTGCAGTTCAAAGCCTCGCCCAACGCGTTTAGTAGGATTACTTCATCAGGGGCGTTGTGGGAGTAACAACAAGAGGCAAGATGGCGAAGAAATGATGGACACCCACACAGTGGTAAATCTATCTAATTTGATTTTAACTTCTGACCAGATTGAAGTCTTGTCTTTGGGATTGACATTCTGTCCTTCCAGTCATTTTAACTACATTGACGGAAGAATTGACTTATTTCATTTTGTACGTAAATTGAAATTAAGGAAATGGTTTCAAAACAGGAAATCTGTGGTGGGGGGGACCACTGCTGAGGTTAATACAGGTGTTGCTATTGGTGATATTAGCCTTTTGAAAACCATGAGATGCTTGGGCTCTGATACTGAAACAATTCCAAGCATGTTAGAATGTTTATCCGAGGAGGAACTAACTCATGACTGCCCTAGCGGCAGTGGATTTAAGCCCAAATCCAGGTTCCTACCCCAAATTCACTGTGATACAATTGATGTATTTGAAAAGGGTGTCATCACTGAGTTCAAAAAGCTAAATCAAATCCATAAACCAACTCATGACAATCTAACTAGAAAACAAAGAAAAGCCATGGTTGATCTTAAAAACAACAACAACATTGTACTAAAAATGTCTGACAAAGGCGGAAATGTTGTGGTGTGGCCAACAGAAATGTACCTTGCTGAAGGCAAAAGACAGCTTGATGACAGGGACAATTATGTAATAAGCTCTAGAGCTGCTTATGAAAGAAATAATCTAGATTACCAGAAACAGTTGCATGAGTGGAAGAGTGAGAAAATTCTATCAGAAGATGAATATAAGTTCTTGAAGTGTGACCACCCCAAACTTGCGGTTTTATATCTTTTACCCAAGTTACATAAGAACACCACAATACCCCCAGGGAGACCCATTGTTTCCGCTATGGGCAGCACATATGAGAATTCATCCAAATACATAGATCACTTCTTAAGACCTTATGTTGAACAATTACCGTCGTATCTGCAAGATACACGTGATTTCCTGAGAATTATCGAACCCATACAGTGGGAAGAAGACATGTGGCTTATGACACTAGATGTCAATAGCCTCTATACATGTATACCCCACAATCTGGGTGTGGGCGCGAATCAACACTTCCTTAAGAATAGGGATGTCAAGTATCTGAAGCATACTAATATGCTTGTGTCCATGATGCGTACTTGCCTCTCAAGCAATTATTTTCTGTTCAATCATGTTGTCTATTGCCAGGCCAGAGGGACTGCGATGGGGACCTGCTTTGCCCCCAGTTACGCGGGTTTGTACCTGGGCTGGTGGGAGGAGCAGGTGGCCAGTAACATCTTGGCCTTTACCCAGAACGTGGTCCTCTGGGCCAGGTATATAGACGACGTGTTTTGTCTGTGGAAGGGCAGTAAAGAGGCAGCTCTACAATTTGTCAGTGAACTGAATCAAAATGATTGTAACTTACAATTCACCAGCACCATTGACAAACAGTCAATTGAGTTTCTGGATGTTCTGGTATCAGTTAGCAATGGACGACTCATCAGCAAGCTGTATCGAAAGCCTACAGCAGGCAACAGCTTGTTGCATGCGTCGAGCTGTCATCCCAAAAACCTGATTCACAGCATACCCTTTGGCGAGCTGCTGCGCGCAAAGAGGAACTGTGGAACTGACACAGACTTCCACAAAGAAATGGATATCATGAAGAAGAGGTTCAGGGAGAGGGGCTACTCGGCCAAAGTGGTCGAACAAGCCTGTAATAAAGTCAGAGACGTAGAGAGAAGAGATCTTCTCACATCCAAACAACCTAGCGACAGTGAAGAGGGACCTCTTAGATTTATTACCACGTATTCTGACCAAACATGGCAGGTCAGAAGAAGTCTGAAGAAATTTTGGCATGTACTTCAGCTGGATGAAACACTAAAAAAGGCTGTGGGAAATCAACCTATGATTACCTACAGGAAATGCCCAGCTCTTAAAGACGTACTATGCAGCAACATGGTAAAGGACAAGGTAGATACCAAGAAAGTAGAAGGTTTCTTTACCTGTCGCTCATGCAAAGCTTGCAAGAACAGTGTCAATAGGAAGGAAATAACTTTGTCCAAAAATAACAAACCCTTTAGGATTGTTAAACACCTGACATGCAAGTCTGATTACTGCGTCTATGCTTTGCAGTGTCCCTGCCCTTTGACATACATTGGCAGCACGATACATCCCTGCAAAAAACGTGTGTTAGAACACATGCGGGCTATAACAAATGAGGACAAAAATTATCCGATTGCCAAACACTTCAAGGACCTGCATGGTAAAAACCTAAGTGTATTCAAGTTTTGTGCATTAGACAGAGTCCCACCGTCGGAACGTGGCGGAGACAGACTGAGACAACTACGCCAGCTTGAATCGAGGTTCATAATAAAGTATGACACTGTACATCCGCTGGGGTTGAATAAGGATGAGGAGCTATCAGTTCACCTAATTTAATTAATGAGTCCATGTAGTGTATTCACCATACTGAGGATACTCCAGTTATGTAATCCCCTTAATAACATGATTCTGAAGCTGTCTTGAATGTTTAAGTATTTAAGTATATTTTAAAGTGATTATGTGATTTTTATGTTTGTAGGAGACACATATGTCGCCACTCAGGGATGATGCAACACCACTGGCTGCTGATTTGATTTAATTGGATGGAATCGCAGGACTATACATTTTGTATCAAAATCTTTTGGAAATTCAACCAGGTGTTGAAATTTCAGGACATTGAGACCATACTGGTATGATGCTGTTATGCCCACTGGGGCGGAATTGACATGTGTTATGCTTCATGCTTTATGTATCTAATCACTGGTACATTTGCCCACTGGGGCTCAATCTTGAAAAACGTTCAGTTACTCTTTTCGTTTTAAAAAGGGTTTCACCTTTGATTAATTTGTAACAAAACGATTTATATATTACACCTATTATGGTCTTAACACAGTGTTTCTGTATATATATATAATTGTATATGTTATCTGTGTCCAATTACCCATTCAAATATGGCCGCCACAACTCTGGCTGTACTAACACTGATGTGTGGACGAGTAGTCCTACGTTTATGTTTATATAATTTTTTTTTACTTTAAAAATGAAATTGTTTGTAAACACCGTTACCCGTGACCAAGGTGCGGCTGCACCGAAACGCGTCGGGTGTTGTTTGGCATTCTGTGTGTGAATAAATAACACGCTACCAAGGACTTGGGCTCGAGTCAACTTTGTGACCTAAAAGTTGTTCCTTTGCATTTTACGAGGATCGCCTCCTCACTCGAGCCCGCCGCCGTGTGTGGTCGGGAGACTGGCGAACTCTTTTGGACTCATATATATATATATATATATATATATATATATATATATATATATATACATATATATATATCCAAACACAGAGTTGCCTGCTGAGAAATGGCCCACACAGGTAGGTAAATTCTGCCTTTTATTCGCTGGAAGGAACACCATCACCCAACATTGACAATAGTATCGTTGCAGTTCAAAGCCTCGCCCAACGCGTTTCATAGAATTACTTCATCAGGGGCGTCTTGAAAACAGAATCACAGCATTGTTCGTTGCACCATATAAATTGTCAAGTCCCCGCCTCCTTGGGCGTGGCCCTTCGCAAAGCCATCTGGATCTTGTGGTGCAATGTGTTATTCCTACAGTGAGGCGCCATTTTCCATCTTCCTCATTTTAAAAATTATTTCCCCAGTGGGTTGCGATATTCTCTGTAATGTAGGCGAGGTCATCACAACCTTCCCTCAGCATACCTATTTGTATGCCACAGTGTCGTTTGGCGCTGCAGCCAAACTGCACGAGAGTGTAGCGGGACCATTTCGAGGCTCAGGCTGGGCCGTTTTTAATCCAAACACAGAGTTGCCTGCTGAGAAATGGCCTCACAGGTAGGTAAATTCTGCCTTTTATTCGCTGTAAGGAACACCATCACCCAACATTGACAGTAGTATCGCTGCAGTTCAAAGCCTCGCCCAACGCGTTTCGTAGGATTAATTCATCAGGGGCGTCTTGAAAACAGAATCACAGCATTGTTCATTTCACCATTTAAATTGTCAAGTCCCCGCCTCCTTGGGCGTGCCCTTCGCAAAGCCATCTGGATCTTGTGGTGCAATGTGTTATTCCTACAGTGAGGCGCCGTTTTCCATCTTCCTCTTTTTAAAAATTATTTTCCAAGTGGGTTGCGATATTCTCTGTGATGTAGGCGAGGTCATCACAACCTTCCCTCAGCATACCTGTTTGTATACCACAGCGTCTTTTGGCGCTGCAGCCAAACTGCACAAGAGTGTAGCGGGGTCCATTTCGCGGCTCAGGCTGGGCCGTTTTTAATCCAAACACAGAGTTGCCTGCTGCAAAATGGCCCACACAGGTAGGTAAAATCTGCCTTTTATTCGCTGGAAGGAACACCATCACCCAAAATTGACGGTAGTATCGCTGCAGTTCAAAGCCTCGCCCAACGCGTTTAGTAGGATTACTTCATCAGGGGCGTCTTGAAAACAGAATCACAGCATTGTTCGTTGCACCATATAAATTGTCAAGTCCCCGCCTCCTTGGGCGTGGCCCTTCGCAAAGCCATCTGGATCTTGTGGTGCAATGTGTTCTACCTACAGTGAGAGGCCGTTTTCCATCTTCCTCTTTTTAAAAATAATTTCCCCAGTGGGTTGTGATATTCTCTGTGATGTGGGCGAGGTCATTATTTTGAACTAATTCAGGAACAACATGGGACCCACATGGGTAAGAGAAGAAGCACTACAAGTTCCAGACGCCACACGTTTGTGGCCACGCCCACTGGGGCGGAGTTTGTGACTATTCAAAGGTGGCTTCGAAAACTGCTGAGCCGTTTACCTGATACCCTTCAGCCCATGATTAAGTGCCGCAAGAGCACGAAACGCGTCGGATTTTTGGATGAATTCTGAGCGTGGCATTGAGAGTTGCTGTACCGCTGCAATCTTCAGTCAATAAATGGCAGATACCTACCTCCTTGTGTGGACTCTCCTTTAACAGGCAAACTTGTGATTTGATGTTGAGCGGCCCCGCCTGAGTCGCAGGAGTAGACCCGCTGAACCTTGGCGAAGCCCGGCTGCAGCGTCATTTGGCGTTGTGGCATACGGACAAGGAAGCCCCTGAAGAGATTAACGGATGCCGTGCACTGGCCCCCAAGCACAGCGCAACCCACTATGGTAACATTGTTTTGAACTAATTCAGGAACGGCATGGGACCCACATGGGTAAGAGAAGAAGCACTACAAGTTCCAAAATGCCACACGTTTGTGGCCACGCCCAATGGGGCGGAGTTTGTGACTATTCAAAGGTGGCTTCAAAAACTGCTGAGCTGTTTAACCTGATACCCTTCAGCCCATGATTAAGTGCCGCAAGAGCACGAAACGCGTCGGATGGTTGGATGAATTCTGAGCGTGGCATTGAGAGTTGCTGTACCGCTACAATCTTCAGTCAATAAATGGGAGATACCTACCTCCTTGTGTGGACTCTCCTTTAACAGGCAAACCTGTGAGTATATGTTGAGCGCCCCGCCTGAGTCGCAGGAGAAGACCCGCTGAACCTTGGTGATGCCTGGCTGCAGCGTCATTTGGCGTTGTGGCATATGGACAAGGAAGCCCCTGAAGAGATTAACGGATGCGGTGCACCAGCCCCCAAGCACAGCGCAACCCACTGTGGTAACATTGTTTTGAACTAATTCAGGAACGGCATGGGACCCATATGGGTAAGAGAAGAAGCACTACAAGTTCCAAGACACCACACGTTTGTGGCCATGCCCACTGGGGCGGAGTTTGTGACTATTCAAAGGTGGCTTCAAAAACTGCTGAGCCGTTTACCTGATAGCCTTCAGCCCATGATTAAGTGCCGCAAGAGCACGAAACGCGTCGGATGGTTGGATGAATTCTGAGCGTGGCATTGAGAGTTGCTCTACCGCTGCAATCTTCAGTCAATAAATGGCAGATACCTACCTCCTTGTGTGGACTATCCTTTAACAAGCAAACCTGTGAGTTGATGTTGAGCGGCCCGGCCTGATGTGGCATACGGACAAGGAAGCCCCTGAAGAGATTAACGGATGCCGTGCACCAGCCCCCAAGCACAGCGCAACCCACTGTGGTAACATTGTTTTGAACTAATTCAGGAACGGCATGGGACCCACATGGGTAAGAGAAGAAGCACTACAAGTTCCAAAATGCCACACGTTTGTGGCCACGCCCACTGGGGCGGCGTTTGTGACTATTCAAAGGTGGCTTCAAAAACTGCTGATCCATTTACCTGATACCCTTCAGCCCATGATTAAGTGCCGCAAGAGCACGAAACGCGTCGGATGGTTGGATGAATTCTGAGCGTGGCATTGAGAGTTGCTGTACCGCTGCAATCTTCAGTCAATAAATGGCAGATACCTACCTCCTTGTGTGGACTCTCCTTTAACAGCCAAACATGTGAGTTGATGTTGAGCGGCCCTGCCTGAGTCACAGGAGTAGACCCGTTGAACCTTGGTGAAGCCCGGCTGCAGCGTCATTCGGCGTTGTGGCATACGGACAAGGAAGCCCCTGAAGAGATTAACGGATGAGGTGCATCAGCCCCCAAGCACAGCGCAACCCACTGTGGTAACATTGTTTTGAACTAATTCAGGAACGGCATGGGACCCACATGGGTAAGAGAAGAAGCACTTCAAGTTCCAAGATGCCACACGTTTGTGGCCACGCCCACTGGGGCTGAGTTTGTGACTATTCAAAGGTGGCTTCAAAAACTGCTGAGCCGTTTACCTGATACCCTTCAGCCCATGATTAAGTGCCGCAAGAGCACGAAACTCGTCGGATGGTTGGATGAATTCTGAGCATGGCATTGAGAGTTGCTGTACCGCTGCAATCTTCAGTCAATAAATGGCAGATACCTACCTCCTTGTGTGGACTCTCCTTTAACAGGCAAACCTGTGAGTTGATGTTGAGCTGCCCCGCCTGACCCGCAGGAGTAGACCCGCTGAACCTTGGTGAAGCCCAGCTGCAGCGTCATTCTGCGTTGTGGCATACGGACAAGGAAGCCCCTGAAGAGATTAACGGATGCGGTGCACCAGCCCCCAAGCGCAGCGCAACCCACTGTGGTAACATCGTTTTGAACTAATGTCATGAGTGATGTCACTGACTATGTCATGAGTGATTTAATATGTGACGTCATCAGCAGTTCATTGCGGGCGCGCAAGTTATAGTTAGCTGAACTTACTATAACAGGGGAATTTCAAAGGTTTTGTATGAGTAAAATGACCAGCTAACTATATCTGGTGTGAAACCTATGGTTTTTTCAGTGAATTTCAAAGATTTTTAAAATGTTAATTCCTATTGATAACGTGTGTGAAACCTATGGTTTTTTCAGTGAATTTGCAAGTTTTTTTAAATGCTAATTCCTAACTATAACGTGGCTGAAACCTATGGTTTTTTTCAGTGAATTTCAAAGGTTTTTTAAATGGTAATTTTTAAATGTAATAATTGTTATATTTTTTATACTGATTTATTACATTATTAGAAATTATTTATTTTTAGATATATTATTTGTTAAATAACATTACAAATTTTTAATATAAATTGAAAACCAAATGTTTTTATACCTCTCTGCAATGCAGCCCCCTGGCGTTTTTGCAGAGGGGGAACTAATCCCCCTTGCATACTGGGGGTCCCTGTGGGCCAACTAGCCCACCTGGAACCTCCAGTATGCGCCAGGGGGCTGCATTGCAGAGAGGTGTAATGAGGCCACACCCTTTTTCACGCCTCTCTGCAACGCAGCCCCTGAGCGTGTTTGCAGAGGGGGAACTAATTCCCTTTGCATACTGGGGATCCCTGGGGGCCAAGTAGCCCACCTTGAACCTCCAGTATGCACCAGGGGGCTGCATTGCAGAGAGGTGTAATGAGGCCACACTATTTTTTACACCTCTCTGCAACGCAGCCCCCCTGGCGCATTTTGCAGAGGGGGAGCTAATTCCCCTTGCATACTGGGTGTCCCTGTGGGCCAAGTAGCCCACCTGGAACCTCCAGTATAAGCCAGTGGGCTGCATTGCAGAGAGGTGTAATGAGGCCACACCCTTTTTTACACCTCTCTGCAATGCAGCCCTCGGGCGTGTTTACAGAGGGGGAACTAATTCCCCTTGCATACTGGGGGTCCCTTGTCATATAGCTACTTCTTTTCTACATACTGTGTTAAGTTAGCATGAGTTTATTAAATGTTTGCACGCCGTTTTCATTCTTGCTTCACTTTTGCACACAACACATAATTGTTGTTTTAGCTTTCAACCTAAAAGAGCTTCGTGATTTACTAGAGAAACAATATGTTATTGCTCTGATATCAGTTTTGTTCTGCACTCTGTCTGCACACCGAGTGCTGAAGGCTACACGGATAACTTAACCCAGTGTTGTTGTAAGGTCTGATCTTCGCACCCTTATAGACATAACACACATGCTGCTGCCAAAATCTGGCTCTAGGTGAGTTTTATATTGTGATGCTGAACGCACAAAAACACACTTGATATGCTTCGCATGCAGAGAGCTGGTGGAAGGTGATATGATCGTCCTGCCACTGAGATTTTAAGGTATGGGCCCGCCCTGCTAAAACCCAAATGAGACCTTCATAGATATAATATACTATGCTAAATAGGGAGAGTGTGAATTAGACATTGTTAATTTCTATTCATTTCAGCATATTAGTATGCTCTCACCATTCGCCTTTTATGGACTGATAACTATGCTAATAACTTTGTTGCTTATAATATGTTTGTTAGCATTATACAAGATACTGCGTTTGAGAACCTTGCATTAGTAAATAAATATTTCAAACATGCACGTCCTCTTTTACTCCACGTTCTGGTTTGTGATTATTATATAACGTAAGAGTGTTCATGTGTTCCGCGATTCCTGAGGTACTCTAAGTTCATGTTCTGGTTTGTCTAAGCATTGGGAGTTTGTTATGACCAATGAGACACTGTAGCTAGCTCGGTAAGGGGATTTTGGGTACTGAGGTGAGTTTTGGGCCATCCTAATTCACCGAGGTTCCAGGTCTCTATGCACAGTTCTGTAGGAGAACGGAATTCCCGCTACAATGGCGCCCATACGTTGTTGGCCTTATATCATGACACTCGAGTAGTATATCATTCAAACCTTAACCCCTTCACTGACGTTTCCGGTAAACGGTGGTCTCGGAAAAACCTACCTATTTTTGAAGTAGGTCTTTTCAAGATGGATTCTTTCTAAAAACGGTTTCCTTGAATTACCACCCAGTTGTGCTACAAAGTTTACTTTGTTTTTTCTAATTCCTGTGCAGTCATGGCCCAACCCGTGGACATTCCGCAGCATAGTCGCATTGCGGTGCGTGATTATTTGCGGGATTACAATGTACCTTTGGAAGGTTTGGCTGTGATAATGGTGGTGAGTGCGGAACATGCTTACCCTTTTGAACTCTTTTATTCGTGGGTGACATTTCCGGCAGTGGACGCTAATTCAGGCGTATTCCACACATGCACTCCCACGGTTGTACCTAATGAGTATACTCCGTACAGAGCACAGGAAGTACCTATTGATGTTTGGCAGCATGGTGTTTGGTTTGGTGGCGCCCTACCCCATTCTTTGACCACTCCGAGGTTAGGTCCTTTGTCCATTCCAGGTGCTAGTTGGCCTGTTTTGGCTGGATTTACTCCTCATCCTCTACACGGCAATTGTAATTTGGCTGAAATCCAACGACTACATGTAGTCGCGATTGCCGTGATTAGAGCCTTAGTGCATTACACCAGCCGTAATCTTCCGGGTGGAGCCCCGGGGGGGTGCGGCGCTTCCGGCAGGGCAGGGTGGTTTGAAAATCAGCCCTGTCATGGTCAATGCCGTAATGGGCAAGAAGCCCCAGGAAAAGTATGATTTTGCTTTCTGGCTTGCAGAGAAATTTGACCAGCTGGAAGCTGTATTTCCTAATATGACTCCTGGTGAAAAACACTGGATTCTTACGCTTAGTTTGCCGAAGGATTTGGCCCCTGAACTTGTTGACTGTGAGACATGGGGAAAGACTTTTGCAGCGGTCTATGCGTGGTGCTACGGCACCCCGTCTATGTCCGTGCTGTCTTCGGTCCTTAAACGTGTTCAAGATGATCACGGACCGGAATCTGTGGTCGAGTTGGGCATGCGCCTGTGTGGCACCTTTGACGTAGTTTGCGATCTGATCCTTGCTTATGTCAAGGGAGATGCAGTGAACTTTCAGGTTGATAACGCGTTAGCCTTGCTTCCCGAGGCCGAGAAACCCCGACAGTTAGCGAGAATTATTGTGGCGGCTTACAAAACCATGGGTCGCAATTGTAAGGGCGTTAAGCCTTTTTCTGTTAAAGATAAAAGCAGCCCCAGGGACAAACTTCGGAGACGGAAGTTCAGCCCAAGTCCAAAAAACAAAATTGGCCTAAAAAACAACAGAAACAGGGAAAGCAACTGCAACAACAACAAACACAGGTTTCTCGCCCTGCGTCTCCGTTACCTACGCAGTCGGAACGTGTTTATGACTTGCGCACCGCGCGACAATTAAGACTACTGATCGATTTCAGGCTTCTGACCAACGCTCTCCTCGTTCCTTTCAGGACTCATCGGCTCCGACGACCGGTGGTGGAGGGGGCGGCAGGGGTCAGGGTGGTCAGCAAGGACGTGACCAGCCCCGCCCGAGGAACGGTGTGGAAAAGCAGGAAGGCTCTACGCCTAGGAGACCACAGTTTGCAAAGAAGAAAGTCGCAGCCTTTACAGTGCATCGATATGCCCCAGATAGTGAGAACGCGGCTTCGGAATCTGACGTGGGCTCTGACCTTGCTGGACAGCGCGGCGGAGATTACCATAGTGAGAGAGGCGCTCCGTCCACTACTGAAGGTGACAGCGACTGATGCTTATGTTGTCATTGAAACAGCTGACACCAGAGTTGCTCCCCCTGATAGACTTTTTTAAATTGTCCTGTTAATTGAAGGTGACATACAACGAACCATAAAAGGGGTATTTTGGGAAAATCTTTCGTCTACATATGACATTTTGCTTTCGGAGGCTGACTGGCCCCCACCTTTTGTGCTCGCAGCTCCGCGAGGGGAGGAGGTGATTCTCCCCAGTTTCGCGAACATAGTCTCGAAATAGGATGCGCTGCATTTTGCAGAAGAGTGGGCTCTAGCTCTGGCACCGGCTGTGTACCGCAATCAGTGTGGTTGGGATAAATTGTCACCGAGCAACGAGATTCCTTTACGGTCTCGGCCTCAGCCTCAACCTCAATATCCTATACGACGTGAAGCGAAGGCTTCCGTCGCGGCGATCCTTGAACAATTGGAATATCAAGGTGTAATTGAAACGTGTGTGTCACCGATGAATAACCCTCTTTTTACTGTAAACAAGCCTGACGGTTCATATCGTTTGGTGTTGGATTACCGGCATTTAAACTCGCATTGCCGTAACTGTGCAGTACAGAATACTGACGGCTCTGCCCTTGTAAATAGTCTTGTGCGTAAGCGGTTCAAGACCACGCTTGACATTTCCAATGGTTTTTATGCCCATAGATTGGATGGTCTAAGTTCCCAATGGACCTCCTTCACATGCGGCGGTATGCAAGAAATGTTTTGGCGTCTCCCTATGGGCTATAACTATAGTCATGGGTTTTTTTCCACCTGCATTGTCTCTCTTTTGGAGAGAATCGATCCAGATGCTTGTTCGTATGTGGATGACATATATCTCACAGACGACGAACTTTGGGAGCATCTGTGTTGGGTAAACGGAATTATTTGTAACTTTGCTGATCAAGGTTACAAGTTTAACTTTGCAAAATCGCACATTGCGGAGTACACAGTGTTGTTTCTGGGCTACAAGCTTAACAATGAAGGAAAGGGATTGGCTCCTCACTTCCTGGAGAAATGCACACAATTGCGCGCTCCGACAACACTGAAAAAATTACAATCTTTACTGGGCTTTTTGAATTTCGGGCGAACTTACATTCCGGAATATGCCCAGCGTATCAAGCCTTTGTATGCTTTGATACAACCATCTTTTTCCAAATCATGCTGGCTGCCTGAGCATTCAGCTATACTGCAGTCTTTGCAGGCTGATCTGCTCGCTTCTAAATTCTTACTGACTCGTGATAATCAGACCAACCTGGTGATAAGAATTATCCCTGGGACGGTAGGTTTCACGTACCTGACTTTTAATGAAGGAGACACAGTACCTATTGCTTACAAGTCACACTTGTACACTTCGGCTGAATTGCGCTTTTCCACTGTGGAGAAAGTTTTGACGGCTGTGCAGATGGCAATTCTTAAAGAACCTGCCCTGTCACAGGGAAAACGCATGTTGGTTGTCCTTGTCATCTCAGGATGTCACGTTTATTTTGACGCCACATTAAGGTCGCAGGAGTACTTACAGTATGAATTCGTTCATCCTGCTCCTTTAGCAATGCGACCCCTGGAGGATTTCCATTGCATCATTTACACCGATGGTTCGGCGCGGGTTGCGCATGGCTCTAAACACGCCTACGTTTCCGCATGCGCCATTGTGGTCGGTGCCATGGTGAACGATGAGTTCAAGTCCAGTGTTGTGCACACGCGGACACTTGGAGACTGCACTGCACAATTGGCAGAGCTTTGTGCTTTAATGCTTGCATTGGAGTACGCAGATCCTAGGGTGACTACTCTTATCGTAAGTGATTCTTACTACTGTGTCCAGTCTTACAATGAAAACTTAATCTTTTGGATTCAGAATGAATTTCGTGATTCCAAGGGTAGCACAATAAAACATAAAATGATCTGGGTCCGAGTGGCTGAGCTTAAAGAGCAGTTGCCACTTGTGTTTGTGATTCATACTCTCGGCCATCAGCGCGTGGGAGTCCACGCTGTCGGTAATTCGCTTGCTGATGAAGCAGCGAAATCAGCAGTATCTGAATATTTAGTTGCAGCTGTTACACGGTCCAAAAGTAAAATAGATGATGACATCTTGGCGGCTGTTGCTGCCACTGAGAAGGGAGATAAATATCCTGCGGGGTTCCCTTCGAAGTACACATACCACTTAAGTCCCGATAAGGTTCCTTACGTGAAAATTCCTGATGTTGGCGAACGTTTAGTTCCCAACTCGGATCACAGAGCTACTTTGATTACCGCGGCTCATGAAGGTGTGGCGTCTGCGCATGCGGGTGTCTCGGACACTGTAACTCAGCTACAACAGAGGTTCTGGTGGCAGGGACTGTACAAACAGACGCGTGATTATGTCCTTCAATGTGACATTTGCCAGCAGATCAAGCCTTCGACTGCTGCGCGTCCTCCACAGACACAGTTGTACATTTCTAATAAACCACTATGATGCGTTTATTTAGATCACTGCGGTCCTTTTTCTTCTGATACTGCGTATAAGTACATCTTAGTAGCAGTTGATTCATGCACACGCTTTGTGTGGGTATGGCCCCATTGCAGCACTGATTCACGGACTGTCATAAGAGATTTGCGTGTCTTTGTAGGGATTTTTGCCTGTGGTACCTTCCATTCGGATCAGGGTCCGGCTTTCGCCTCTAAGGCGTATAAGGATTCTATGGTTTCGTTGGGGGTCCAAGTTTAGTTTTCGTCTCCATACAGACCTGAGGGTAACAGTGTAGTGGAACGAATGGACCGTGACTTAAAGCAATCTTTGACAGCTCGAGTTATAGGCACTGGCAGAAACTGGCTGGCCCACCTCATTAGCGTGCAGCGTGCTCTTAATAATCTCCCTAGAAGGTCTCTGGGTGGGCGGACCCCGTACGAAATGCTCTTTGGTATCAAGATGTACGTCCCTGACCTCGACGGTCGAGACTACGTGGCTCAAGCCACGGCCTTTGACGTAGATGAACATTGTGGTGTTATACAGGATTTACAAAAGACCAGAGACAGTCTTGCAAAAGAACATTTGCCCTCCACATCGGATGATGCTTTGCAGATTCCGGTAGTTGGCTGGCTACCCAAAGTTGGAGAACTGGTTCGAGAGAAGATCGACAACAAGAAAGAATTTGGTCCTTCCTATCGAGCACCGGTCCCCGTTCTTGGAGTGAAGGGCACAAGAACAGTCATTTTACCACCACTTCCAGGTCGTAAGGAAAACAGGTTTATCTCAATTGACAATGTCAAGATAAACAGGGTGGCCGATTCTTCATAGTATGACACCGGCAGTCTCCTGTCCTTCGATTGTGAGAAATTCTGTTTTGGCCATTACTGCAGCTGCTGAGCCAGAAGTGGCCCTAGAGATGCCTGTCATTTCCAATCCTATACTGAACACTTTCCCAGTTAATAACAATGATGACCTCGATTATTCCTTTCCTGCTGATTTATCGATGCCTGATTTACAAACACGTTTGGCCACAGACTCTAGATTATCATTTGACTCTGCTTCAGTGACTTCGACAAAACCCACTAGTTGTGCAATCTATGCCTCTTTATTCAAAAAACCTTTTTTGGTTCCCCCTTGGACATATATTTGGCTAATGCTTTTTTCAGTATACCTTTTTATGTCATTTGGTTTTGTGTTTTATTTTTTCCGCCTCATGGATGGACACTATGTCGAGGAGAGAACATGCATTCGGCATCTTAATGGAACTTTGGCCCCCTTATCCTCTTCACATTCTGCACACAGACTGAAAAGAGACTTGAACTTTGTTAACATCACAGCATGGCCGGTTCTTGATGGGATTGTGTGGAATGCAGTTAAATTTCAAATTCATGGCCCAACTGAAGTGGTTAATGTCCCAAATGTACTTAGAGTGAACATGGGGGATGTGGTTAAACAAAACATACGTTCTGATGATTGGAATGTTCAGGCCGTAGAATCATTATTTACTGATTTAAAATATTATGCTGCCTTTGATGCTGAGGATTTTTATTTAGAATCTGCTAATTATGGTGACTTATTTCGCTTTCAACATTATGGTAATCATTTCCTGCATAAAACAAGTTCCAGAAGGAGTACTGTAAATTACACACAGTGGGAACATTGCCCAGCACCATTATAAGGCAGCTCCAGTACATTTTTGAAGAAATACACTTACTTTACCGACTTTAATCAATCAAGTCCTGAGTCCTTTTATTCTAAGATGACACAGAAGCCCATGTCCAAAGTTAGACTTACTGATACTAAATTGTTGTATTCGAAGTCCTTTCTAGACAAGTTAGCTGTAGAAGGCTATGAGCTATGGAAGGAAACCATTGACCTTAAATCGGTTTGGGGTTCTAAAAGTTGGCAGGTACAAGGCACTGAGGCTTTGCACCGTGCATGTCTCATCTCGAATCATATGTTGTTTTTGAATTCTACTATTTCTCAGACAACGTGCTTTGGATTGGCTACTTCAAAAAAGTTAAATACCCCTGCTGTCCTGATTTGGAAGAATATCCTGGTTGGGATAATTACACAAAATTTTCCATTAGAGAATTGCAGACATTACTAGGTAATGCATCATTTAATGTGTCCAGTTTTGATCCAAAGGGTTGGCTGCTATGGCACAGAAGCTCTGACTCTTGCCAGCATCGCTTTCTGGGTTTAACTGAGGGTTTTACACGAATCAGGCCTGATCCACGTTTTGATCCTGACCACACTGTTACAACATATTCTGTTGGCAAATTATGTCAAAATTGTTTACAACATTCTACATTAGCTGCTGTTAAATAACATCTATCTAAGCTGACGGATAAGGTGGATATTAATGATTTCATTAAAGGCCCGGCAAGTGGTAGATATAAACGTTGGATTTATGCTGCTTACAATGAAATTTGGAAGCTATCACAGATTGAAGCTGCTAAGCGCCTGAGAGCAATTGATCAAGCAAATTTAGAAAAGGTGCTTGCAGTTGTCGATAACAGTATTAACATGCTTTCTTCCCGCATATACACGTTGAATAACATTGTTTCTCCTGTAGTTGATATTGTAAATGATGAGGTGTCTGTTTTATACCATGGCCAAAATCAACTGCGTTCTGTAATGCAGTTTGCATGGACTCTACAGACTCTCAAATCTGGCAGTGTGCTCTGGAATTACAAGAACGTTTCCTCCCTCTTTGCCCCATTTAATTTGACTGACAAACAGCGCATGCTTTCAATGTGAGATGCGTCATTTTCCATGTTACACATTGAGAGGTTGGAATCTTTACCGTTCTCTGTTGCTGAGGCCGCTGATGCAACGTGGCTTATCCACGGATTAATTACATTACCATTCGCATTGTACAAATTTACTAGTTGTATGCGACATGTGGCAATAGGACGTTATGAACCGTTAGGAGGTGCCTTCCTCCATGAAGCATGGTCTCTTCCCTTCACATATAGGTGCCTGAAAGACAGTAGAGAAGTTTATCTGAATGGGGAAGAATGCACAGAGTCCCCTGACCATTCATTAATGTGCAGACACAATTGCATGGTTCCTGCAACCAGGAACGGCCTAATCTGGCCTGTGTTTTGAAAGGGACTCCTGTACCCGCAATTGTTCCCATGTTTACACTTCTGGCAAATGGTATTTATTTGCTGTTGAATAACGAGGAGTGTTGTGGTCTAATTGTCGGTATCGCTTATGTGGTAACTGTATCTGAACGTGTTGTGTGCTGCAAAAATGTAATGTATCCTCCTAGGCATAGGAATTCAGATGTTTCCATCTGGCCGCGCATCCCAACCTTGAAAGCAGAGTTCAATGGTATGACTAGAATAAGAGCCCTTTTGTCTCAGAAAGACGTGGCCCTGAGTTCGGCCCGAGAAACATTCGTCCTTCACATAGCTAACACACGCACAGAAGTGCAAGCGCTTTTAAATACTGATTTACTGTTACATTTCAGCGAGTTGGTTCATCAAATCTTTAATGCCTCCTCCACTTCCGGCCTGGCTCACTTTTTTAAATTAGTTTACAGTGGTCTCGTGACTTCATTTGAGAAAATATTTGGGGTCATCCCTGCCTTTTTTTATTCAATTTTTTCAAGTTTGTTTGGAGGCTTCCCTGTCTTGCAGGCTTTAGCTGCGGGCGTTTTGGTGATATTTTGCTTTATTACAAATGGATGCCCCTCCTGCATTAGGAGCAGAAGAGCCCCTCCTGTCACTGCTGCGCAACCGGATGCTTGATTACTATGGCACTCTGCCGCTTGCGACTTTAAGCATGGCGTTTGGCTTATCGTTTAGATTTTCCTATTTCACATGTGTCCAGCTTGTGTTTCATTGCCTGAGCTGCGATTTCCACTGGGCCCTTGATTTATGTCTCTGCTTGATGGTGTCTCCTGACATCGACTTTAATCATCTGATGAGCCCCGTAGTTGCTCACGAGTTGGTTTGTTCTGGCAAAAGGATTATGGCCTTGGCAGCGATGCATGGACTAATGGGTCGTTGGGATGTAATCGCAGCAGCGCATGAGTTCTTGGCAAGGAGCTTTCTTGAGAACCCACCGAGTTGTCCTCTGATGTTAATAGAGGATCCGGTGACGGAGCAGCACGTATGTTCCTTCCCACTACTTAATTGGATGGCTGAACTGTTTTCGGATGACGACAGTGATTTCATGTTGGAGGCTGTGGCTGCATATTTTGCATATACAGTTCTATCGGGAGATGCCATGGAGTTTATTCTACTTATTTCGGCACGTGCATTTTTATATTTTTGGACAGTGCCTTTTTTCATGAGTGAACAAATTTTTATATACGTCCCAAGCCTATTGACTTATATTTTCAAAGATTGGATCAATTACGTTTGGCCACTATAGGCCTACATATATACGTTTTGAGAATAGATTAGTTCATTATTATTGAACTCTGTTTTCAGGTTAAGCCCCTTCCAGGTTCTGCCTTTACATGATTTTTGACAGTGCTCTGATCATTGAGGGGGTGTCATATAGCTACTTCTTTTCTACATACTGTGTTAAGTTAGCATGAGTTTATTAAATGTTTGCAGGCCGTTTTCATTCTTGCTTCACTTTTGCACACGACACAATTGTTGTTTTAGCTTTCAACCTAGAAGAGCTTTGTGATTTACTAGAGAAACAATATGTTATTGCTCTGAAATCAGTTTTGTTCTGCACTCTGTCTGCACACCGAGTGCTGAAGGCTACACGGATAACTTAACCCAGTGTTGTTGTAAGGTCTGATCTTCGCACCCTTATAGACATAACACACATGCTGCTGCCAAAATCTGCCTCTAGGCGAGTTTTATATTGTGATGCTGAACACACAAAAACACACTTGATATGCTTTGCATGCAGAGAGCTGGTGGAAGGTGATGTGATCGTCCTGCCACTGAGATTTTAAGGTATGGGCCCGCCCCGCTAAAACCCAAATGAGACCTTCATAGATATAATATACTATGCTAAATAGGGAGAGTGTGAATTAGACATTGTTAATTTCTATTCATTTCAGCATATTAGTATGCTCTCACCATTCGCCTTTTATGGACTGATAACTATGCTAATTACTTTGTTGCTTATAATATGTTTGTTAGTATTATACAAGATACTGCGTTTGAGAACCTCGCATTAGTAAATAAATATTTCAAACATGCACGTGTCCTCTTTTACTCCACGTTCTGGTTTGTGATGATTATATAACGAAAGAGTGTTCATGTGTTCCACGATTCCTGAGGTACTCTAAGTTCATGTTCTGGTTTGTCTAAGCATTGGGAGTTTGTTCTGACCAATGAGACACTGTAGCTAGCTCGGTAAGGGGATTTTGGGTACTGAGGTGAGTTTTGGGCCATCCTAATTCACCGAGGTTCCAGGGCTCTATGCACAGTTCTGTAGGAGAACGGAATTCCCGCTACACCCTGTGGGCCAACTAGCCCACCTGGAACCTCCAGTATGCGCCCGTGGGCTGCATTGCAGAGAGGTGTAATGAGGCCACACCCTTTTTCACACCTCTCTGCAACGCAGCCCCCGGGCGTGTTTGCAGAGTGGGAACTAATTCCCCTTGCATACTGGGGGTCCCTGGGGGCAAACTAGCCCACCTGGAACCTCCAGTATGCGCCAGGGGGTTGCATTTCAGAGAGGTGTAATGAGGCTATGCCCCTTTTTACGCCTCTCTGCAACGCAGCCCCCTGGTGCGTTTGCAGAGGGGGAACTAATTCCCCTTGCATACTGGGGGTCCTTGGGGGCCAACTAGTCCACCAGGAGCCTCCAGTATGCGCCAGGGGACTGTGTTGCTTTGCCTCAGAGGCCGGCAGTCCCCGGGGCAGTGTGGGTAGGATTGGGTACCCCCACACTTCTTTATCACTATGCCCCTGCGATTTGGTCCCCCTGGGGGGTCATTTAAAAATAAACCTACTGGGTTTTAAAAAACAAAAAAATTGGGCCTTGGGGGTCCTTGTGGGACCACCTTGGCAGGACTAGGGGGTCAGGGTGTTTCTACCCTGCCCCCTTTTTGTGTTCTACAAGTTTGTTTTTCTGCTTTCTTGTGCCTCGGTCTACTAAGCACAAGATGGCTGCCAACACTTCCTGGTTTGGAGTGTTGACAACCAATGAGCATGCATCTTTCTTGGAAAGGTACGTGCACTGTACGCATACCATACGCGTACGTACGCAGACCCGTGCGCGCACACGGTACGCGCACCGCGCAATTTTCCGTTAAAAAAAAATAATTGCCTTGGGGTCCTGGTGGTACCCCCTGAGCAGGCCTAGGGGGTCAGGGTGCCTCTACCCTGCCCCCTTTTTGAGTTCTACACGTTTGTTTTTCTGCTTTCTCTCAGTCTACCGAGGCACAAGATGGCTGCCAACAATTTCTGTTTTGGAGTGTTGACAGACATTGGCAGCCAATCAGCATGCAGCTGGTGCATGCGAAGGTCCGCGCATGTACGCGTACCGTGCGCGCACGGTACGCGTACAGTACGAACACGGTACGCGTACAGTACGAGTACGGTGCTCTCTTATAGATATACATGTGTTTTCAAATTCGATTTTCTCAACAACTACTGGAGGGATTTACACCATTTAAACAAAAGGGCAATCTGCGAATCAGACTCTAGCATTTTGCCAAATTTCTTGTAATTCCGTTCAGCCGTTCGGGTTGTAGCTGTGTCTAATCGTCCTATGGAAAATACCATGGGGAAAACACGTTTTGGGACACCCCTTTTTTCTCTGCCCCCGCTTGACGAATCTTCCCGAGACTTTCAGGGAAGGAGGGGAGCGGAGCAAGCCATCTTCTTTGAGAAACTCGCAAAGATTCAACAACCGGTGCCAAAGTTATTCCCAATAGAATGTTGCGGATTTCCTATGGAAACTAGGTCCTAACTATAACTACCTACTGGCGACAGCCATATATATATATATATATATATATATATATGAAAGCTCCAAAGTTCCCCACCGGAACAAAGACTCACTCAGACATCCGTTAGCACCAGGCTTTTATGGGTAAGAACGGAACCGGCATGCAGATGCAAATAACAGCGTTTGAGTCCAGTTATGCATGCCTGACGCGTTTCTGTGCTGCCGCACTTCATCAGAGGCTTCTGCAGTCTTTCGTGCTGTTCTGACCCAAACACACACAAGGAAAAATGTCACCCTTCGATGGGCTGCTCTGTTGAACGTATTGACTTGTGGGTGTTGTAGTTTGGATCAGCGAACTCTACCCTAATGGGTGCACGTAAATATTGCTGTTGCCAAAAAGTTCAGAGCCCACAGATGGGCCTCCGCATGTGGGTGCCGTTCAATATCCCAAGCAGATGTCCCACATAGTGGCTCTGTGAACTACAGAACCTGTGGCCCCCAACCTTAGTAAGGTGATGCGCACATATACATAAATATATACATTTACTGATTAAAACAAAGGTTAAAGGGATGTTATAGTTAGCCTCAGATTTACCTCCTACAAAGCCATTAGAATTCAGGAGTTAAAGATATCTGATATAACTATAACCCCGTCATGCACTGCTTATGACCTCACATATTACATCACTTGTGACAATGATATCATCCAGTGATTGTGAGTGCTTTCTAAAAGCTAATGAATGTTAAACATATATACGAAGGTGCTCCAAAAGTTAAATTATTATATCTTGTGTACTACTAATGAGTGATTCTATTTTTAAAATATAATATGTGAGTGACTGTGTGACTGTATGTATCCATGTGTGAATGGATGTCTGAGTGGCTGTACAGGTGTGTGAGTGGGTGTCTGTACGGGTGAATAGGTGGGTGTGTGAGTACCTGTATGGGTGAATAAGTGGTTTTGTGAGTAATTATTATTTATTATTATTATTATTATTATTATTATTATTATTATTATTATTATTATTATTATTATTATTATTATTATTATTATTATTTAATTGTATGGGTGTGGGAGTGGTTGTGTGACTGGCTGTATTGGTGAGAAAGTGGGTGGGGGGCTGGCTGTATGGATGACTGAGTGGATGTTTGAGTGGGTGTATGGTTGAGTGAGTGGTTGTGTGAGTTGCTCTATGGATGAGTGAGTTGTTGTGTGGGTCTGCATTGGTGAATGAGCAGGGCCAGATGTGGCTGCATGGGTGAGAGAGTGGCTGCGTGAGCAGCTGTATGGGTCTGTGACTGTTTGTAAGTGGTAGTATTGGTGACTGAATGGCTGGTTGAGTGAGTGTTTGGTTAAATGATTGGTTGTCTGAGTGGCTGTATTAGAGAGTGAGTGGATCTGTTGAGAGGCTGTATGGATAAGTGACTATAGGTGTGTAAGTGGTTACATGGGTGAATAAGTTGGTGTCTGAGTAGATGTTTGAGTGAGAGAGTAGCTGTGTGAGTGACTGTATAGGTGAGTGAATGGCTGCATGAGTAGGTGTTTAAGAAGTGAGTAGCTGTATGGATGAGTGAGCGGGTGTGTGAGAGGCCTTATGGATCATGAGTAGGTATTTGAGCGGTTGTGTGGTATGTGAGTGGATGTATAATTGTGTGGGTATGTGAGTAGATGTGAGTAGATGTGTGAGTGGTTCTGTGGATGATGTCATCAATGATGTTATCAAGGATGTCATTTGAGAAATCATCAGTGATGTCATCATTGAAGTCACTGATCATGACGTGGGCATAAGAATAGGTAGCTCATCTCGGCGTTCAGACTGTAACGAGGAGCCTGTGCATGTTCCTAACCAGGCTGTGTAATGCAACCAGGTAAGAACATGCAAAGTGCACATGAACTGTTTGGTTGGCCGAAGAGGGCCGGCCAAACAGTTCATGCACACCACTCCTCCCCTGCTCTCGCCAGCCCAACCCCACCAATGACTGCAATAGAAAAAATAAAATGATAATAACAATATGATATTATCATTTCATTTTCCCTTTTGAGCAGTAGGGTGATGCTCCTCCACCTCAGTGGTGGAGTAATCACAGGCAGCTGTGGGTTATCTTGTCTTATTTACACAATATTTAAATAATTTGGTGGAAGCTGTTGGGATCTATACTAACTAGCTATTTTACAGAACAAACGATTCTGCCCTGCTTGCATTTTCTGAAACAACCTAAACATTCAATTTCTATTTACTGCTCTTCAAGCCTGTGAGCATGTTGAACTGAGCACATTTTATTCCACATAACAGAAAACTTAAATTGGTAAGGTGGAGCACTGGCAACATTCTTATGTTTTCTTTAAAGTAGTACTGTTTATTTTGTATGTGGTTTAAATTATAGCTTTAGAAAGGTTTGGATTTTCTTTGGCACCAAGATTATGTAATGACTGCACTTTTGCAGACATTTCTTCAAACCCACATGTGTTCATAGGCGCAAGAGCAAGTTGGGTTTACCGAGCTTCCTACTGGTGTCTCAAGGGAGATATTCTGGATTTCCTTTTTATCATACCATGTGCAAAGGTATGTGCAGTTAGTTATTTTTAATTATGCATTATAAGAAGAGGAATGACTCGCTGTATTGTTTTTTATTATGGCACATAAATAACAAAAATCATCAGTGCAAATGAACATTTTGTAGGAGTAACATGTAATTTGCCATCAAAACAGACTTTCTTTGAAAGGCAGATGTAAGTTAAAGTAGGGGAAGAAATCAGTTTACACCTTGCCGCTCCTTTAAAATAACTTTTGTGTTCAAGCTGCTGGACTGCTCTAATTTACACGCCAATAGGATGTGAGTACCCAAAGAAAACTCTAAGGTAGCTGCATGAGATTTAATTTTCTATCGACAAAATATACATTTTAAAACTGGACTGGAAACTCAAAATTACTGTCCATATTTGGTACAAGTAGTTCCAAAGGAATGCATTGCAAAGAACTATATATTTGATTATGGGTATGTCTCTTCATGACAATTGTACTTATTGGTTTTCTGCTCCACGCAGCAAGTCTGGAAGAGTTAAGGCTTTAACCAAGTCTGCTTAACATTGCTGAGCCAAAGGCGGTGATTAATTAGTAAAAAAAAATTATATTCGCCAGGACCGAAGGTATTTCAGGGTAGGGCTCTGGGGGTAGCACACTGTGCCAGTGCTGCCGGAAGCTGTGCAGCTATTACCTACTAACCCTTAAATGTGAACAGATATGACTCTATATTGAATTTTTTAACACTCTGCTAATGTGATCTTCTAAATAATAGAAAGGCAGTGTCACCATGTGGTTGACAGTCAGAACTTGTTGTTGCAGAGCCTCACAAACACAGGCATGTATTAAGCCCTGGAAGGGCTCTTCACAGAAGTACTCTTGACAGGGATTTAGTTATTCCTTTGGGAAGGGGTTATCTCTACCATAATAGGCTAAATCATGAATCTTAGAGCAACAAAAAACCTCCAAAACAAATTTAGAAAAATAGAGAAACAATGAATATGCAAACAGGTCCCAATATGATTAACATCAGATTAGGGGAACAAGTGCTATCATTTTCTTACTTTTTAAGGCAAAACACTCCAAGAAAATTAAAGTGCCAATGTAAGGTTTCAGTATGATTGAAAGGAGGTTGGATACGCAAAGTGGGCCAAACCTGTCTAGCTTTGTATCTTCTGACTTACCCCAATTTAATGAAGTCAAAGGCCTCCAGGTGGTTATGATCCAAGGTTGAAGCCAAGGAGGATCCTATGAAGCAGTATATATTTTTCAATTGAAGCAGTTGTTTTGGTGCCAGAAATTCAGATTTTGCAGACCTGGATTTCATAGCCACGTAGGTCCCTTTGTGAGATGCTGCCTTATTCTCATCCAAGATTTTACCTTCATGCTTAGTCTCAACCAGTGGGGCTAGGCTGGAATCATTGGGCTTCACTTGCAGAACACATTTAACCACAAGGTCATGTTGAAACATTTTTTCAGCATAGCACGAGGTGCTGAGGGGAGAAACATAGCTGTTTGACCATCTTGAGTGCTTCCTCCATAGGCGTGCATCTGCACCTCCTCCAAGTGTTCTAGAAGTGGAACACATGAATACGTTCTACTTTTCTCCAGCTGGTTACACCTTTAGCCTACAGATCCATATTCCAGGCTTCTATTGACAAGGTCTCTCTCCGCCCAAGGTCTCAGTGGGGTCCAGTCCTCTGTGGTCAGCTCTGTACCCCAGGAGTCCTTTCATTTTGTGTCTCTGTACCTGGCAAAAGAAGGCTCTATTTAGTTATCCCTGTCTGCATGTTGGCGATCAAAGTGCAATGAAAAGAGCCACCACTGAAACAGCTCCTTACACAGTACTGCAGGTTTGCTGAACGAGCACCATTTTTAAAGAGTCATCGGTAAACTTTTTTATTTAGATAAAACAAATAGCCCAATGAACATAGACTTTTCTCAGGCAGGCAGAATGAATCAGCAAGGCCAACTTTATATCTTTTGTATCAGCAGCATTTACTATCTGTAGTATTCTCTTTAAATATTTACCTGGTGGACAATATTTACATATTTTCCTGGGGGGACAATACACCCACAATTAAACCGTTTATTGCATAAGTTAGATTCTAAAATTGAGAATGGTTCTAGTTATACCACCTAGAAGATTCTTCCCTAGTTTTAGGTTGATATAAATATCAATATCAATCTCTCAATCTGTGCAGGATTTCCAATATCTTTGAAATGAAGGTGAATGATGGTAACTTCATATAGATTTGTGAGCAACTGACACTTTTCATATGAAATTAGGTCTTTACCAAGAAGGTTTATGTACAGGATAGTTGTTTAAGTTATATTTTATCTTGAGTAATTTAAATAATGATAGTAAATAATGTGATTGAGAGTTTCTTTGAGTGTGTGGTGGACGACGTCCACTACGTTGATGTGATCTATGAAGAAGCTCACATGCTGCCAACAGTCAAATCCAGAAGGATGAAAATATTTTCAAAAGTGTCTGCTTCTTCCCTGTTTGGTAGATTACTATGGCACATCTTCACAGAAAAGTCTGTGACATATGATGTCTAGCAACATATGGAATTGAAAAATATGACATTTTTCAGGTTGTTTCAAATGGGGAACAGCCTTTACAACGCGGGTATTACCACGCGCTACCATTACAACGCTACTATTACAATGCAAATCATTACAACGACTTCCGCTGGAGGGCTCTGTTGGATAGGGAATAGTTTAATTTTCTATTCCAACACCTTCCCTACTGTAACGTGGGCTGGAGTTGGAATAGAAAATTAAACTATTCTACTATCCAGCGGTTACAGCGCAAGTCGTTGTAACGACTTGCGTTGTATAAACAGCATTGTAATGGCACGTGTGGTAAAAGGCTGCGTTGTAATGCCATACAACCGTTTTAAATATAGTAAAACAACTAGATGTCTTAAAAATAAAGATATTTGGATAAGAAATGGATACAAATAGTACTCAGAGGGAAGCTGATCCCTTATCAAATTTGGCCACTAAAGTCTACAATTAAACCCCAAAGGATATCTGAACCTGTTTATCCTCAAGTCCTCATCAACTGTCAAAACCCTCTTTGGATCAATGGATCTCCCATTCTGAGACTTCATGAACTCTCTAACATTTCCAAAATAAATGACTCCCCTTTAAAAGAGACAATCAAACCGCTTACTTCTTTATTGTCTTTACTATCCTTATGTCTCAACACATCCTCCCCATATAGATTCCCTCACTCTTCTAGTTCTTTTTTAGCTTTATGTTCTTCCTCCTCTTTTTCTGTTATTTCCCTTTTATCTTGTATTGCATTTTAATATTTCAAATTATTTATATTTTCATACATGAATAGTTTTCTACAAAACTGATTATTGCGCTTGGAAAACTGATCCCCTGAAATTTGTTGCACAATAAAAATGTTACAAATTAAATATTACATGATAAACACAAAAACATACAGCCATTATCAATAGGGCTCCCGGTTTCATGGCATTTATTTTTTTGACATTTCCGTCTGTATTGATCCATATGTATTTTGTGTCAACTTTATCTGTATTTATCCATATTTATTATGAGTTTTGTGAGAAATATAAAGCTGAAACTGGTATATTTCCATATTTATTTGACCAATAAATATACAGTTGTGCTTGAATGCCTGCCTAGTTTCAGTGATGTAAATACCCGCAGAAGATAAATCAATGCACTTATATGAAAATATGCACATTTCATTATCAGCCTTGTGCTTATCTACTGCTGATTAAGCCTCTTTATTAAAATTCCTTTTTTTTAACCCCCTTTACCTATCAATCTACACAGTTATTGACCTGGCAGTCATGACAAAGTGTATTTAGAATCACTCAAAAAGCACCCAATTCCCGTTTTTATCCACATTTAAAAATAAATACAGACAAGAAAATAAAGGGTTTTCTGTCTGTATCTATCTGTAAAAATCAGTAAAAACGGAAAACAGGGATCCTTAATAATCAACAATGTGTAACGAGCAGGGATTGGAGTAAGGAATTAAATAAGGGGGGATATCCCTGCTGGGTTTCCAGTTATATTATTCAGTTACAAATATTAGAAGATTATTATCATATCTAGACAGTACAAAGGCAGGTCAAATTTTAGAAGAAATATTGCGGCATGTATGTTCGGATAATTTCCTATATCAATTTGGGCTCCAAAATACTTTATAGTGAGCTTTAAAACATTACAGGCCTCTGCAAGGGTGTAGTTTGACATTAGAAGTCACTCAGGAATGCAGTATTACAGTAACTTAGCCCTAATATGGGTCTCCTCTGGCACTGCAGAGCTGCTACAGGATCATGGGCTGATTCACAAAGGTGATCTTACACTTTTTTGTAAGCTTACTCTTTTTCACTTTTCCCAAAAAAACTATTTGATAATAAGTTTATGAAAGCAGACACTGCACAGTCAAGGCAGAGCACTTCACACATAAATAGATAGGCTGGTCCTATCTGTCCATCAGTCTCTTTAGGCATTCATGAAAGGCCAATTGAGGAAAGGTAATCTGAAGATGCAAAGCAGAACATTAGATACAACTTTTATGGGATCAAAAGCATATACAGATAACTTGAACCAACTATTTTGAGTGGAAATGGATGTACACTCTGCATACACCGCAAGGGAGAATAAAGTACTAAACAAGCTGAAGCATTGACATTAGGAATTTGAAGAGAAATCAGGTCGCCTCTTAGTCCAGCAGTTGAAGCAGGCAGCAGCACAGCATACCATAAAGGCTATCAGAACCCAGGGAGGCTTGCTTACAAATCTGATGCAAAGAGTTGAGGGGTGTGCAGCCTTTTACAAAATACTTTACTATTCTAAGGAGCAGTGGCTGCCGCTCCATTAGAGCGGAGGAGCGCCGCCCCCCACCACCACCACCAGCAAATAAAATGATAATAAAACTGGTTTTAAACTGTTTTATTTTAGTTTTATTATAATCCCTTGGACCCACCCCCTGGACTCTGCGGAGTCTTGGGGGAAGGTCCAGGGGATGACACTGCTTGTGGGGAGTGGTGGGCACTCACTGCACTGCGCATGAGGTGTTTGGCTAGCCGTTTCAGGCCGGCCAAACCCTCATGTGCAGTAAAACTCTCTCCAGCCCCAGCTGCGTTGCTGAGGCTGGAGAGAGCAGGCACAGGCTCCCAGTCTGCCTGGGAGAGCAAGTTGTTGGTGCTCAGACCAATCCTGATGCTGCTTTCATGCAGCATCAGTATTGGCCGCAGTGCATTCTGGGAGACTCTTCCAGGAAAACGGAAGAGCACAATGCGGTGGGAGACTGCAGCCGTGATCAGGTAAGTTTATTTTTTTATTTTTATTTTTTCTGCATATAAAACTACAAAAATACATGCCTTCTGTGATACACCAAAAAGTCGATTTTGTTCCCGAAACCTTCAGCCCCTAATTATATTTGACTACTCTTTCACATAATTTATTAAGCAAACAAAGACAATGCCAAAAGGTTGTAGTACACTTAGAGGCTGAAAAGTAATCAAAGATCACTTTCATTAGGTGATTGGGATTCACTACCACGCTCGGTCTGCAAAAATGGCTTTAAATGACTTTCAATCTGAGGGATTCACAATATCTAGGAGTACCCATCAAGGTTACCCTTTCTTGCCTCTTTATTCTTTCCTCATAGCTGTGGAGCCATTGGCAGCAAAAATCAGTGCAACTGCAGCAATTATGGGCATACATGTGGTGGCGGGAGATATACAACTCCTACTCTATGTTCAAAATATTTTGCTCCTCCCCAACAATCCCGAAATTTCACTCCTCTTTGCACTGGGGAAAGTAAACATTTTTGGCCAGTTCTATGGTTACAAAATCAACTGGAGCAAAAGTGAAGACTTACCTCCAAATGAATCAATGCCCTCTTCTACAATAGTAGAATCACTGTGAAAGTGGTTCAACATCACTATCAAATACAAAGATATTCACATTGGACATAATTTGGCATTGGCTAAGCTTAATAACATGGAACACCTGCTGACAAAAACAAAATATAACTTACAATTCCCTGTTTTACTCTCATGCTAAGGATACAGAAGTACAGGAGAAAGCCAGATGCAAGAGGAGCAGCAAGAGCTGTCTCCCTTGTTGGCATTAGGAAAGCGCAGGGCAGTCGGGGAGCTGACCTAGACCACATCGGTTCTTGGGCTTCAACAGAATCCTAAAACAGCAATAGGCAGATGTCCTATAAGGACATGGGAACTCACTTTAATAGATATCGGCCATAGTGGGTAATGGTTTAAAAAAAAGGTAAAAAGTAAAAGCTGATCGGCCACAGCTCTATAAAATGGACTCAAGAGCTTTCTCCATAAGGCCTTGCTGACCTTTAAAAATATTGCATATTTGGTTGGGTGGACAGGGGCACTGCAGGAGTTAGTTAGTGTTGGGGCCTCCTAGGGGCAATAGTTGCCCCCCAAACAATCAATCTTTGTTGTTAGGCTCATTGAAGTTACTAGCTAACCTTGTTCAATGTAGAAATACGGCTTTAGCACAAAATGTTCACTGTTATAATGCATTTGATCCAATTAACACCAGAAATGTTTTTATCTGCGAAGATGTTTCATTTAAAATGAGGGCTTACATTCTACTGCCTAATTATATGGTAACACCCGATAAAGCCAATAGACTTGACTTTTTACTAAAGCATCCCTCATGTTTGTGTGAGGTTGATGAGCTTAGAGGTTAGGCTAGTAGAAATGCCTCAAGTTTACAGGATCCATTATACCTTTAGAGAGTTATATGATGTGTGTGGTCTTTCTTTGTTGTGAGCCCCTTGTTGATAGGGAATTCCTTTAAAGGATGTTAAATAGATACTTCAATTTGCAAGTCTGTACAGATTTATTATTTTGAATGTAATATTTATTTGTGTGAGTAGTAAAGTACCTCTTCTTTGTAAATGAAAAAGCACTGATTGGACAGCAAATTACGGAGCGTTGTTTGCTGCCTAGCTGAGTTTTAAGGGGCAGATTTACAACCCCCTTGAGCCACATTTGCGTCACTCTTAACATGAGAAAAGTGACGCAAAAGTGGCACAATGGGCTTGTAAATCTGCCCCTAAGTTTCTAATCAACAGCAGTTCTCCTGAATAAGCCTTGGCGTTCTCTGCCTTGCTACCCTGAAAATCAAATGTCTAAACGGTGTATGTATTTGAGTGACAGTAGTACACATCAACAAAAACCCTAAGAGCACATGATGTATAAAGGGAAAAAAGATATCTATTCCTAAAGTTGTAGGTAAGCATAATATGCAGCTTCTTATCCTTCAGGTCCCTGCTATTTACATTAAAAGGTTCCCAAGTCCACCAAATGGTGTACCTAAGATTTGAGAACTGATTAGAGAACTGAAAAACTCTACATATTACACATTTTACCTGTTTTAAAATGTTCCTTCGAAAATAACAACACCAAGTTTTGTGGCCATATGTAAGTGATAAAAAAGGTCAGAATACTTTAAGTTATTTACAAAGTGTAGACAAGTGGAATGAGGATCTTATGGCTAGCATCAAAATGTTCACATAAATTTCACTAACAAAATACAGAAAAAAATATGTTCTTGCACTTGATAAAATGAGCTGTGCTTCTATGTAGTGACATTTTTCAATAAGGTTAAGGTAAATATTTAATAAAAAAAAGTCTGAGAATTATGTGGCAAACTGAAGATTGCTGGTAGAGGCATAAAATAACAAATATGTTTGAAAATGTGTCTTCAACAGTCATTATTTGCAATAAAGGTGCCTAGGGAAATCAGCACGGTGTTACTTGGATTGCTGCCTGACCCCAAAAGTAAAAGATTAAGCAGGAAGTTTGTGCTTTTGGGGATAGTATTAGCAAAGCATCGAATTGCCATATCATGGCTGAGCCCCACTAAGCCATGGAGTAAGCCATGGACGAGAGATGTATGCGAATAGGCAACTGCAGAGGTGGTTCGAATGAAACAGATTAGACAAGAGGAGAAGTTGGAGGATTATCTGCAATCCTGGGCAGTAATGGTAGTGGACATGAGGGTTCCAAAGACCACCCAACTGAGCAAAACACGGCAGGCGAATCCGACCCACAGATACCCTATAAGAAGGAGATCGATAGGGGGAAATGGTGAGAGACAACAAACTGATAGGTACTCCCCGAACATCCTAGGAGGGTAATAATACTGGAACTCTGACACAGAAAGAGGGGGGAGGGGAGGGGGTGGGTTAAGAGACATATTGGGATGAGATTTATTAGTTGGATGTAAAAACATTTAAAAAGATATTATTAGGATAAGAAATTAACAAGTTCTGTTGATATTATCAGCACATAAAGGATGTACACATGGAGGAGAGAGTTTCTCCCCAACATTACACTACCTCCTGCATGTAGCCAATGCTTAAATTACAGCTGTATGCATCTAAAATTGCCAATAAAGATATATATTTCTTTTAAATACCATTAACTTTGTTTTCCCTACAGTAAGCACTAATTTATTTATCAAAGTCTATTCAAGGCCACCACTGTGTCATCTACATATTGAATCACTTGAATATGTTGGTTCTTCAGCTTATGATGGATAGCATTAGCGTGAGCCAACGTTGGACCCCTGTCTGCAGTTTAGAGATTAAACAGCAGGGGGCAGAACACAACATTACTTTAACTCGCTTTTCATAGTAATCCTGTAATCGATTTGGTCCCCAGGTCCCAATTTGACATAAATCTATGGACTATCATATAGAGCTCGGATCTCTCTCAAGAATGCCCGGTGTATGGTTCATTCATGCAACTTGTTCTTTGAAAGGGCCAATATACCATACCATCAAAGACAGCACTGACATTCATGAAACACACACATAAATGTACCTTAGCGACCTGGAGATAATGGTGGGCCATAGGCAGGATTCCCATGATGTTATCCATGGTGCTACACTTGGCTTGAAATCTGGTATGATAAATCAGAAGGGGGTTTTTGCACTTTACCCATTTTTCTAGATTGTCCAACATTCACTTTCATAAACATTAGCATCTATATCCATAAGGGTGATAAATCGATAAATGTTCTGGTGTGTGAAGTCGCCCTTCTTGAAAAGCAAGTGGAAGTCTGAAATCCCCCCTGAATCTGGCCCTTTGGAGAGTTGAAAAGCTACCGTGTTTAATAGAGACGTTTGAAAAGATCACAAATGTACATTGTTCTTAAAAAGAGATTCCAGGAGATCATTGGGGCATGGTACAACATGTGAATAACATTTTTATAGGCTAATCGATTTCTCAGATATTACATGAAAGACACATGGTCTGATACATTCAACCTAGGAGGCATTATAAAAGGGGCATAATTGAGTTCTAGATCTACACATAAAAATGCAATGACTTGCAGAGTAAATTGTGATCCCTGCACAAATACGTGCTTTTGAAGGGGTCACTGTTGTAAATTATGCAATGTTTATCACACCTAGTAATTACAGTGTATGATAAAGATTGCACCCTTTGTTAAAATTTGGTATGCCAAACTTACTGAAATTTAAAGAGAGGGTTTGCCCAGTAAATACCGGGATATGCATCTTTTGTTGCAATCAAAATTGGCAACTAGGCCAGAGGTCAGGCGCACAGCTTTAGGTATAGGAATGTATCCAATGAGAATCATCAAAATAGAACGTGAACTCTAAGAGAGAAAAGGACTGGTTACCAAACAGTCACCTGAAACCCCAGAATTTCCAGGGTCAATTCAAATTCAAAAACAATATCTCTCTGAGCTCCACAATTATGATTAATAAGGCATGAATCCGCCAACCAGGTATAATGTATAAATAGTGGTGCACTTTTCTATATTTTCGTATATAATATGAGAATACAGAGACAAGGGTGTAGGAACCGCAATAAGGGTATACAAGTCCGGCAACTACTTTGATTAATCTGTGTGGCTTAGATGCTTAGTGCAAAGCAATTACTTTTGAACTCACCGGTTCGAATGAGCTATCAACTATATTTAAGCCGGTTATGTTTGTCACTTAAGTTTCCTATCTGACGATATTTTTAATTTTACCCTCATAACCTGGAGGGTCAGACTGATATTGTTGCGGACATATTGGATGAATTAATAAAAGAAAGATTCATAACCGAGCAGCAACTTGGCGCATGGTTATAAAAGAGAGATAGGACTAACACTACGCTCTAATATAACGTCAGATTTAAGACAGCAGTGTAAATATGGATATCAATAAATAAAATTACCTACTAAATATATCTTGCACAAATGTTACAGAGAACATTAGGAATTTTCATGGAGCGCTTATTTGACAAAATATTTGCATCGATAACTGGGTTAAATTCTATCCAGTTTATCGAAGAACTTTATATATTAATAATTTATTTCGATACAATTCGAACAATTATGTAGACATAATTATCGATTATAAGAGATTTAGACTTTACAATATGGCGCTCACGGTTTAGGTCCATGAATAATCATTTAAATATGGCGTCCATTGAGAACGCGAACGCGAAAGCCGGGAATTATATGAGGAGACATTGTGGAGAATAGACAGGTAAACGCTTGTACCAATATTAACGTGGGCTTTTCTGATGGGCTATATTGCTCCCATATACAGTTTTTCTACACGTACTCGTGTATTAAACGAATGCGTTCGGTAATATTATCAGCTTATTATATTTTACTTGTTACTGTAGGGGCATTCTGTATTAAGTTTTACCGTTCCCGTAATTATCTTTTGGTACACGTACTCATGGTCTTGGCTATTATGATCTACTACACCGTCCCTCAAAGGATATTTCGTTTGTTATTCCAGGTACACGTACTCGTGTATCCAGATACCATATATGCTGTTATATCGTTTGACGTTCTTTTCGGAGAGGATTAACGTGTATGAAGAGAGGTGAGGAAATACATGTGAATTTATCGTTTTTAGCCGTTTATGTACGTAGCAATGCATCTAAACTACTAAAAAGATGTACTGCACATCATTACTGGCACTAGGCACATTGTGTTTATAATTACAATTTATTATTACTAAATATGAGACTGACTAGGACAGTATACCTTTGTTCCAGGTTCTTCTTACTTGTCTCAACAAAATATTGAATACTTTGAATTACTGTTTATGGCAAGACTAAATTGCAACTGAGGTAACACTTCACTATTTACTAAGCGCGTAAATGGTACGTTTGGGATTACTTTAATTCTGTACCTTTTTTACCAATTATGGTATATACTCATTTTTCACCTGGGTGATTTTTTGATCTTTTTCATTCTTATGGGCATTTTGGTAGCCTCCTGATTTGACCTGATAAGCAACACATACCCTTTCGGTGATTCGGTAATGGGTAATTTAATAACTAGTAATTGGACTGGTGGATACATATAATATTGTAAATTTGTTTGGGTTTCAGCCCTGATGAAGTCTGTTGATGCAGAGATTAGCATCAGACAAAACACGTGTTGGCTGAAAGACAATTAAGAATTGGATTGAAGAATAATACCATTAAAAAAGATTGGAATACCAGATTGGTGGATTATTTCTTATTAACGGATATTCCTTTTGCAAGAAAGACATTACTCCTGCACTTGAGCAGAACTGAACATTATACCTGGTTGGCGGATTCATGCCTTATTAATCATAATTGTGGAGCTCAGAGAGACATCTTTGTTGCAGTAAGCATCAAAATCTGGATATTATGCCACATTTTGATGGCAAGGCTTGTCACATGCGATAAACATAGCACTCAGTAAACTCTAAACATGCTAGTGACTGATTGAATTGAGTCTGATAATTATTGTGCCAAATAGTGGGCCACTCTTAATGTAGCGCCTAGATACCCAAGGGCAATTCAACCCCATTTATAAATGTTGTTTTCATTTCATTTCACTCGTAATGAGGGTCCAGTGTCTAATTGATCTAAATGGATTAACATTGTTAGACAAACTAGGTGAAAGTGAAATTGTGAATTTTGCCTAGAAGTGCGGCAAAGATCAGGGGCTGTAATGGCAGTGCGGGGGAAGATCCACCTCATAAAAGAAAATAAATCAGTTCATGGACTGGAGAATATGGTTTGAGCGGGTAAGCAGTAGAGAGGGGCTTGCAGTGGTTCAGTGAATGTAATGGGGAATATTATGACAAAACCCGAAAAAACAAGAGAAAGAGGGTTTGGAAAGAAGTACTGGGGTTTCCTCCTGTCAACGGAAAAAGAGCTCATTCAGAGTATCTCGAAATTCATAATTGGAATTTCCGCCGGATTGTTAATGTACAAGTAGTCACACTATGTTCAGGTTTTCTGAGAAAACATTGAATCAGGAAAACAACGTGTTCGATTATGTAAGCAGAAAATAGTCCAAATTAAGCAGTCACCTGCAAAATCAATGCAGAAACAGGAATTTCGGCGGTCACTTCCCTTTTTACAGGGGAAACACAGAAACAGTGTATGTAATTCCAAGTGCCGAAATACTGACACCATTGTCCCTGCAATCCACAGAATGAGTGCATAAGGCCCTATTTATGTCTACTGTGGAAATTCAGAGTTTGGAATGGAAGTTACTAGCAAAATTGGTTGTCTGAGATGTAAGGTAATTCCACACCCGAGAGTTCTCCACAGATATATTTGGTAACATCACCAGGAATGTGGGAAAAAGCTGTGGAAATTGGTGCAGAAGAACCAATTTCCATTGTTGACCAGTCCCTCAATGAATGGTGCAGCAATACTTTACCCAGAAATTATTGCACGTTGCAGTATTGGGATTTCCAGGTGTGGGAATCCCGTAGGGACTTATAATGAGGATCTTAAAAGTGTGTTTGAATAGAAAAGTACAGTTAAAAAACAAAATAGGCAAATGTTTATTATTGGTGAAAAGCATTCTAGCCCATGTCAAACACGACTTTCAGAAAAATATTCACTCTACATTTCTGTATTAAACGTTAATATGTGGGACCTTCCTACATGTATCCACCTGGACATTGATCTGCCTACATATTTGTGTTACTGGTGAATGTCCTCGCAGGGGTACTGATGATAAATGCTTGACGGACAGTACCACGCACAAGTCAAGAATCCACGTCTCCTGCAGCACGAAAAGCATTCACAGTAAAACGCTCACCAGGTTAAATCACTTCCATACCCAGAGATCTATTAGACTTTGTGGACATTTTTTGGGCTACTCACGTTTGAGCCTTGCCAATACTATCTTTCCCACAGCCCTGACCTAATGGAACACATGGAATGATATTGCGTTGATTTAAAATAATGTTTGTGATTTGCGACTCTCTGCGGCTGTTTTCGCTCAAATACCACTGCCCTGCCTCTCCAACAAATAGTTTGCTGTTATGTTAGCTAGTCTAGTTTAGTGCTGTAAATGTCTCTTCATTTGTTTCCCCTTACACGACATTGGTATTTGTATAGTGCTGCTTTAATCTAATTTGATGTTGCAAGTGTCCCTCTGACTCTACATTCGCCAGCCTCACCACTGGTGACTTACTACTATGATTTCTACCTTTCATTTTTGATGTTACAAATATTACTCACGAATGGCGTTACCTCAAACAACCCTGCGATTCTTATTTCGCAAATGTCTTAACGTTTGTTTTTTTAATTAAATAGGTGATGTAAATATATTTTCAATTTGTCTTTTCGTGTACAGCCCTAGCTGGCATTTCCCTGCAAAGCCTCTGTGTTTATTAAACAACATAAAACGTGTCACAAATATGATGCTCACACATTCCTACCGTGTCTGTTTCCTGTCTTTTTTGAAAAGGTACAACTGCATTCCAAATGAAACAGTAATTTCAAACATATCTTCGAGCTACATTTTCTCACACAAAACCTGTCTCACTCGCTGTTTTTAAGATTGAATGCAATGCTTGTGAATCTTTCTAAATCATGCTTCCTCACAAACATCTTGTCTGGTGTTTCATTGTAAGTGTATTTAATTGAATGAAAACATATCTTTACAATTCTATCCAATTGGCACACTCAGGATATTCAGATACAACAAATTTACAACAGTAAAATTCTAAAATTTTGCATTTTATCAAATATCGAATAAAGCATTCAACACAAATGATCACTAACGTTATTTCACTCTCTTGCTCCTTCCATCTTATCTACGAAACCCCCAACTGAGCTGTCATCCTAGATTGCAACGAGTTCTGGATTTCGATCCTCCAAGTCAGCACAACCACAAACAAAGAGAAAATGCTTTACACATTGACCAAAGTACTTCACAAAATACACAGGGCCTCATTTATGAAAAGTGACGCATCGCTGCGTGAAAACAGCGATGCGTCACTTTTCATTGCGCCCTCCTTGCGACATGCTGGATGCGTCATATTTATAATATGACGCATCATGTCGCAAGGAGTTACAGATACGTCAGTATTTCTGACGTATCTGTATGGTGCAAAAGTGACGCATTGCTGGAGTGTGTCACAAAAGTGAAGCAACTCCAGAAATGCATCCTTTCACATGGGGCCAGGCCCATGTAAAAGGGCCTGCGTCAGTCTTACAGCTGCTGTGAAGCAGGCGTAAGAAATTGACGAATTTATGTCCTAGAAGTGGCGCAGTGAAAACTCATAGGGGCAGATTTATGTTGGTAATACGCCACGTTTGCGTTACGCAACCGCGGCATAAATGTGGCGCATCCCTACGACCAATTTACAACGTGACGCATCTAGGCAGATGCGTCACGTTGTAAAGTCCTGCGCCACATGTGGGCGTTCCGGCGCAGGGTGGGCATTCCGGGGCAGGTGCGCCTTGCAAAAGTGGCTGAGTGAAATCTATAAGATTTCACTCAGTCACTTACAGGCAAATGCTGCGTCAAAACCCTGCGCCTGCTTGAAGCAGGCGTAAGGCTTGAGGCAGCATTGGACAGATAGGGCAACCCCGAGCCTTGCTGGAGCTGTGTCGCGCTTGCGATTCAACTCCAGCAATGCGCCACCTTAACGGCACAGATGCATCACGCATCTGTGCCGTTTTTGCACCATGGGTGGTGGAGCTGCGGCGCAAAATAACTGGCGCATCCCTGGGGATGCGCCAGTTATCATAAATCTGCCCCATAGATTTCACTGCGTCATTTCTATGACTCTTGCTTGCGTCAATACGCCCCCATTGCATACATTATACCTGGTGCAGGTATAATGTGGCACAGGGGTTTACAAAGTGACGCATCTACTTAGATGCCTCACTTTGTAAATATGGCGCAACAAGGCGCATTTTTTACGCCACTGGTGCGTCACAAAAAGTGACGCACCAGTGGCGTAAAAGTGATGCACAGCCTCATAAATGAGGCCCACAGATTCTTTCCTAGGTCAGATGAAGCTCCTGTCTACAAAGGCAGCTACACCAAACACGGCATCTGAAATGTTTTTCTGTGATATTATAACCTCAGTGGTTGTAGATATTTTAGAAAGGACCTATGGATTATTAGTGCACTTATGTGATCAGAATTTGATTGGAGTGCTAATGGGAAATCCTCTAAATTATACAGTAAATGCTGAATCTGAGGAGAAGGCAGATTCTCCATCTGAGTGTGTACGGAGGATCTGTATTTCATCGAGGACACAGGGCCAGATTTATCAAAGTTTTGCAATGCTCTTGCGCCACTCAATGGGGCTGGGGCCAACGCAAAGCCTAAGTGAGATTCATCGAGCCACACAAGGCCACCTTATGTGGCCCTGCATGGCTTTATAAATCTGGAGTAACGCAAGGCAGCGCAAAATGCCCCAGGGAGGCCTTCCATGGGTGGAGCGTGGGTGGGTCCACACATTCACCCATGGATTTTGACACATTCCCAGGTTTTCCATTAATAGTAGACCTGAGATTGCATCAAAATGCTATGATTGCCCAGGCGAGGCATAATTAGGAGAAATATCTTTATTTCTTCTGGTTTTCTCTTCTTTCTACGTGTGCTGTATTATGCAGCACCCATAGAAAGAGGAAAATGCCTCTGAGGGTTGCTTTTTGTGCTGGAAGGTTTTCTTTCCTGCAGAAAAACAATCCTGCCTACAACACAGGCCCAATTGCACCATGACGCATGGGCGCCTGTGTTGGTGTTAGCCAGCAAAAAATACGCAGGTATTAAGAAAGAAAAGGGAAGCCCCATATAATGTTAAATAGAGTGCATTCCTGGCCTTTTCCTTTCAAACAGCAAGGCGGCTTGCTGCGTTGTGCTGCTTGAAAAAATTATAAATATGGCCTATACTATGCATACGTCTTTTATTTGCCACACCTCAGCTGTCATTGAAATTGAACACAAGAAAAACTCTGCAGAATTAGAACCAATAGTCAGTCCATTTCAACCCACTGAGATCAGAATCCATTCTCCATCTTCTGCTCTAAGACTCCAATTTACCTTGTGAAGAAACATGTCTTAACTTCAAACTTCTAAACTCCTGAAATCTTTAGGGCCTATTCACAACAGTAAATTTACACTCAATAATTTACTTGTGTAAACCTACTACTCCATCTGGGTGAATATCAACTATTTTTTGCTCTTCAGCATTTCAGTGAAAGTATACACTAACATTTTTCCACCCCAGATGGAGCCTCTTACGAAATGGTTTACAACTTTAAAGTTATTACTAGTAACTTTTAAAACATAGGTGGAGATCTTCTTCACAGGGGTAGAGATGTCCCCATTGGACACTACTGGGAATAAAATGTAACTCTATTGTTCTTTAAAAATCACATTTAAAATATTTTCATGTAAAATATAAAAGTAATGAAAAACAATTTAAAAAGATGTATAATTAACCTAGAATTAATCAAATATAATGCTACAGGACAATAACGTATTAAATGAAATGATAATTAATTACCTTATTCATTTAATTGCTAAATGTATTTATTTAATTCAGAAATAATGTTTCTTTCAGTATAGTTTCAAAACAAAATTGTCACCCACAGTAAGAACTTCTTTTTATTAAATGTGCATTAACATTAATTTGTTAAATGTGTTTAATTCATTTAAAATATTTACAAGATTTACAAAAAGATACAATTTGTAATTTATTATATATAAAATAATATATATACTTATAGATAGATGGAGAGACAGATAGATAGATAGATAGATAGATAGATAGATAGATAGATAGATAGATAGATATAGATACAAATATAGTTATCTATTATCCTTGGTACCTTTTTGGAGGTTCACATATATATAGATTGTTATAGATATAGTTTAGATATGGATATAGTTGTATATATAGATGTAGATGTAGTTATATCATTTGTTTCTCTTCAGAGGTTCACAGATTAATGGAGCCCTACAGAAGCCCTACCAAACAACGTTGGAACTTATTAAGAACTAGATGTAACAGTAGTGACAACCTTAGCTTTGAAGATTAGAAATTGGTTATGATATAAAGATTTGAGGACAAAGGTTATCCTATGTGGATATTTACTCGAGCTGTGAAAAGAGTCAACAAATTAAAGAGACACAACATCCTTTTTGAATGCAATGAAAGGGCAAGTGAGGAATGGAGAATCTCTAGGTTTATTACTAGTTAGACCAACAGTTCAATAAGAGTGAGACAAGTTCACAATAATATTGGGTGTACTAAAAGCACGTACCATCATTAGGACAGATGTCAACCTTTGCCCTCAGGTCACATAAAGAAAAAGTCAATTTATTAAAGATAGTTTGATGAGAAGTAGTTTTACCTGCAGAGAGAGTTAAACTAAATTTGAAATCAAATGTAATTTTAGTGGTAAGAAATGCCCTGCATTTAGCAACTGTGGGTTTGCGAGTGAGCTATGTGGTATGCCTGTTCAGATGAGTTACACTAAAGTGAAGGACTAGGTTCTTTTGGACCCAGCGGTGCCAGGGCACAACACCTGAAACCTTCGTGGGTAACCTGCTCCGGCGTACAAGTCACAGAGACACGGGACACTTCCTTCGGCGTCAAAGAGTCAAGGTTTATTTACTGCAGGGAACACAGAAGTCACAGGAAGTACATCGAGTGTAGTTCGGGGAGACTGCTTCAAATTGTATTTGTGGATCGCTCCTTTTATACAGTTTTTACCCATAGGATAACATGATACACAATAGTTTACAACCTGGTTCCCACAAGTCGCTCTCAGAGGGGTCGCTTTGGTCACTTTGAAACACACAAGGTCCGGAACATAAGTGCGGAAACATTTGGCGGTTCCCAACTGTAAAAACCCATCTTCCCACCATTAGCAAATTCCAATCAGCAGTAAAGTAGATCGAAATAGGAACGAAGACAGGTGCAGAGGAAGACGGAGACAGTAGGGAGATCGGAAAGGGTGTAAAAAGGGAGGTATCGAGAAGCACGAGATACAGGCATCAAAGGGACGTGCCTAATGAGATGCACGGCTGAGACAATGAGTCCGTGCGGCAAGATGAGCCTCGAGCGGCGTCATCTGCCTTACAGCAGCAACCCCCTCGTCATAAAGACACTTTCAAAGAACATGTGTCTTCCGCAAATATCTTGGGAGTCCCAGGGTCGCGAAGCGGACAGCGTCCGTTCGCTGGCTACTTGAGGGCAAGAGACAAAATGGATGCCGTATCTAAGATGGAACCCGTGGGTACAGATGAAAATCCCACATGACAAACGAACGGTTTAAGTTAGCACAGCGAAACTGCGCACACTTACTAAACTCGTCATTTGCGGTTCATAGATACTAGACTCACCCATATTCGTGCGAGTCGAAAACACCACTTACAATTGTCACGGAACCTCAGACGCTCCTTTTGCCCTCATGTAGGCAAGCACTAGTCGGAATCATATTCGATATTCATCAGACCATCAAGATGTCGTTGTAGCATAGCTCTGTCCGATCGAGTCCCCTTGGTAACAGATGGTTGTCTCATACACGTTGTAGCACAGAGGCCACATAAGGCAGGACCACACTGCACACAAAGGCAACACGTGAACAGGAACACTACCACAACCCCGATGATCGTCAGAATCTTCCAACCCCAAGCCGACACCAGGCCCCAAAACCAACCAAGTAGCGTCCAATCCCCTACATCCACGTGTATGGATTCGGAGATCTTATGCAACTTCGAGATGGCTTGATAGACAGTAGGAGCATTATCTGGAATGAAAATGCAACAGCTCGAATGGATCACTTTACACACCCCACCACGATCTGCTAGGACAACATCTAAAACCATACGGTTTTGTAATGTCATAAGTCTCTCCGCCTGAAGTTCTGTGGTGATATTACCAAGGGCACTGGCAGTAATATTAGCTGTCGATTCTACCACTCGAGTCAAATGTCTCAGGTTCCTACTATTAACCATAGGTCCCCAAAACGGGAGGAAACCCTTGAAAAAGTCTCCTGCCTCTTGACCGGCAGTATCCTCTTCGCTAATTACGCCTCGTACAACTCTAGTCTTATGATAATCGGCATCTACAGTAAACGTCGGAGGCAACAGATTTGCAACGAAACATGAGCCCATGAAGTCTGCGGGCAACCATGTGTATGCACGATCATGACAGATAAAGTATGTACCCTTGGCAGCCAGAAACACAGGGGACGGGGACATTGGCAGAACGTAACTTTCAGTGCAAGCACTTACTCCAAGTGAGGCTTGCGAGCCACGACCCACAAGACAAAGATTACCAGTGTGGGGTACGACCCATATTGGAGACGAGCTTTTAAGCTGCTTTTCATTAGTGAACATACTATATTCCCCTCTACTTAGGACCCTATAGGCTTGTACCTCTTCTCTAGGGATAAGAAAAGGATCATGGATCTCATCTTCCATATCCTCTATAGCCATCGATAGCAGCCTCTGATACGAGGTAGGACCAAAGTTGGGGGAACGTTGTTCTTGCGTGGGGTGGGAACCCAGTGCGCTTCGAAACATTGTTTGGAATGCTCGAGCTGACCCTTGGGAACTATACGGTAACACCAGATATGGAATTCCCTTACCCGTAGTATGTGGCATCAACCCACACACCCAACAATTAGTAGTGTTAACCACTAACTGATGCTGATGGAGGAGCTGGATAAAGGAATTATTGCGGAATTCTACACGTCTAGCCTGTTCGTGTTCTGGTAACATATGAAAGGAATGAGGAGAAGCAGTAGAAGTAAGGTTAGGGTAAGGAGTAGGAGTAGGAGTAGCAAGGAAAACGTAAGACATAGTGTAATACACCCCACCCGCCAAAAATGCAGAAGCAGTCAAAAACAAAACAAACAATTGGGATACAAAACATTTCGTACGACTAAGTTTCTGCAGCTTGACTCTATACGCCTGAGCTCCTTCCAAATCATTCAGCTTCGAAAATGCCATTTCCCTACGACCGTCCGCAACGTTTCTTGACGCACTTCGTTCTGTGCAGCAATAGTCAATCCCCAGGAGTTCCTAGGAACCGACGGTCTTTAACCTAGCGTCAAGACCTACTGTCCAGAAGGAAGTACGCGCGCGGCCCTACGGCCCTCAATACACAATATGTATTTATTTAGCACAATATTTCTCGGCTGTGGAAGGAAAAAGATACAAGGAAGAAGCTTGATATATATACAAAAACTTTCAATGCTACGAATGTTCAAAATTGATCATGGGAAACGAGGATATTGCAGTTATCAATCTCAGCAAAGCAAGCAAATTTTATTTGTCCTTAGTGTGAGATCGCAAAGAATATCGATGTTTCCCTGGACGTGTCTGCTCGTCGAACAAAGGATCTGTTGAAGAGACAGCGTCCTGCTGATCAGTTCGTTGATCTGGTCTTGAGTCTTTTGCTGACAAATGTTCAACAGTGGCTTTCTGCTGCGCTGAGGGTTCTCCAACAAGCTGTGCGTCGCTAAAAGGTACAAACGCCGGCAATGTTTCTGTTTCTGTTGACGCGATGCCTTTCCTTATCCACGGGTCTGCCGGCAAAGGAATAGGGACTCGCTTACAATGGGTAGCATGTACCCAATTTTTCCGCCCCTCAAGACGAACGGCAGTCCTCGTGGCCAGGAGCACCTGGTAAGGTCCGGTGAATCGGGGGTCCAGATTGTTTTTTCGTGAGAAGTTACGAGTAACCACCCAGTTCCCGGGCTGGAGCTGGTGGCCTGGACCCTCCGTCTGCGTCGGCAAGGCGTCGTAAACCTGTTGATGAATTAACCTCAGTTTAGCAGTCAAGTCATGTAAGTAATCGATCAACATCGGAAACTCAAGATCAGAGAATATTCCTGGCCTAGGAACCCCCCACACATTCGCAGGACGGCCGAACACTATTTCATAGGGACTAAGCCCTATTCGGGAGTGTACAGTCGCCCTAGTTGACAGTAATGCTAGGGGCAAAGCATCAGGCCACGAAAGTCCAGTCGTAGCTTGAATCTTCGCTAATTTTAGTTTAAGGGTGCCATTGTACCCTTCAACCAATCCAGCTGACTGAGGATGATTGGCGCTATGGAATTTCTGATTGATTCCAAGGCCCTTACACACACTCTTCATCACACTTCCAACAAACTCACTTCCGTTATCTGACCACACGACTCTAGGCATTCCATACCGAGGAAAGTATTCCTTCAGTAGGATTTTCGCAGTAGACAAAGCAGTATTGTCTTTGAGGGGATAGGCCTCAATCCATCGGGAGAATGCGCAAACCACAACCAAAACGTATTTCAGGTTATTGCATCGCTCCATATGGACGAAGTCCAATTGGATCACCTCAAAGGGATACGAAGGAGGAGCAAAACTGCCAGGAGGAGTTGGGGTTCCTTTGCCAGGATTGTACATTATACACACCATACAATTCTTCACCAAACGTTCAGCACACTTAGTAATTCCATCATTCTTCCACACATCAGCCAGCAACTTGCAAATACCTTTCGCGCTAATATGTGCTAACCCATGTGCCATTTGCACAACGGCCAGTACATACGCATCAGGCAACATCCATCTTTTCTGATCCGACAAATCAATCCAGCAACCATTCACATCCAACCTTCCCGTACTTTCTTTCCACTTCATCTTTTCAGTGTCGGTGGCCTCATTCTGAATAGCTTTCACACTCTCTATGGTATTTTCACACATACTTGATTCTGTAGGCCACCTAACCGAACTTGTCACATACATTCGAGTGCTAAGGTTCCGAGCAGTCTCCTTAGCAATCTCATCTGCAAACGCATTACCACGACCAACATCATCCGTCACTTTACGATGCGCACTACACTTAATAATTGCAATTTGAGCAGGCAAAGTCAATGCATCCAAAAGATCGTTCACAAGCTGGCCATGCTGTATTTTCGTGCCATGCGACGTCAAGAAACCACGCTCTCGCCACAACCGTCCAAAACTATGCGCTACACCGAAAGCATACTGACTATCGGTGTACACATTCACACGTTTACCTTTTGCTAATACACATGCTCTAGTGAGAGCAATCAGCTCTGCAGCTTGGGCAGAATTCTGATTCAATCTCGCAGTCTCAACAACAGTATTCAATGTCACCACAGCATAAGCAGTAGTCACATCACCATTCGGCAACTTAAAACATGACCCATCCACATACAGGGTGCCATCCGGGTCTTCCAATGGGGTGTTTTTAAGGTCCACACGACCTTTTGTTTCCTCTTCTGTCCGCAAGTAACAGTCATGTTCTGCTACTTCATCTGACTCTGCACTAACTGGTAACAAAGTTGCCGGATTTAGGACATTACAACGTTTTATCTGAATGTGGCTTGCCAAAAGCGTCAATTCGTACCCAGACAACCTCGCACTCGTCAAGTGCTGAGTTTTCGTACGATTCAAAAGAGTATCGACTGCATGCGGAACCATCACCGTAAGCATATTATCCATGACCAATCCTGCTGATTGTCGGATGGAGACCGCAGCTGCCGCAGTTGCTCTCAAACAACTCGGCAATGCTCTAGCTACTGGGTCTAAGGTCGAGGAAAAATATGCACATGGACGTTGTTTACCACCAAAAGGTTGCGTTAAGACACTCAAAGCACAACCTTCCCTCTCGTGAACATATAACGTGAACGGTTTACTGTAATCAGGGGTACCTAACACAGGAGCCGAACACAATGAATCACGTAATTCAGAAAAACTTTTCTGGCATTCTTCCGTCCATGGTAAAGGAGTCGAAACATCCTTGCACGTAAGAGCCACCAATGGTTTCGCTAGCAATGAAAAATTGGGAATCCACTGCCTGCAGTACGACGTGATACCTAAAAAGGCACGCACATCTCTTTGGGTTTGTGGCACAGCCATGCGTGCAATCGCTGCAATTCTCTCTGGGGTCAATCTCCTTCCCTCCTTTGACAATAAGTGACCTAGGTAGGTCACTTCTTGACAACAATATTGGAGTTTAGAAGGTGACACCTTGTGATTTAACTCACAGAGATGTTGCAGCAACGACACTGTAGCGATTTTGCAGATGTCCTGAGTATCAGCAGCCACCAATAAGTCGTCGACGTATTGGATTAAAGCCGCACCAACCGGCAACCTAAACGCATCTAGTTGACCCCTCAAAGCTTGACTGTAAATCGATGGACTTTCACAGTAGCCCTGAGGAGCGCGCTTGAACCGGAAGCTACGTCCACCAAGAGAGAAACCGAAAAGGTCCCTACTCTCTTCGGCAATCGGGATGCTGAAAAATGCATTTTTCAAATCAATCACCGAAAACCATGAAGCAGTAGCTGGAATCAGAGTCAGTAGCGCCGTGATGTCAGGCACAACAGGGAATTGAGGAACCACAATTTTATTTACCTCCCGTAAATCGATAACAAAACGATAAACAGGCGGTTTGGTAGGATCAGTACGTTTAAGAATGGGCAGTACAGGACTATTGCACACGTTTCCCCGAGTTTCTTCAATGACATCTTTCTCGATCAAATCATAGATGATCGTTAACAAAGCTCGTTCACCATCAAGGGAGATACGGTATTGGGGAATACGTGGCAAGCGCACATTAGATTTCAACTGAACAACATAAGGGGAGATATCAAGTATGCCCACATCATTTGGACCCGTCGCCCACAAAGACGCAGGAAGAGAATCCAATTCCGGTGGAAGCTTATCGAGAGACAAGTACATGGGAGAGACTACTCTCTCTCCTAACGTAAGCTTTACACCCGCAGGAGAACAATACAAAGTTGCATACAAGCGTTTAAGCAAATCCAGACCCAAAAGATTTTCGCCACAACCAGTAGACAAAATCAATGGAGCTTCGAGCTCACGAGGCCCAATTTTAAGGGGCAAAGGGCGCGAAACTGGATTGCTAACGGGGGCGCCAGAGAATCCAACGGAAACATTTGTTAAGCCAGACAAAGGTGCGCCAGGGAGTTTCGAATGCATGATAGAACTTTTCGCTGCACCAGTGTCCAACAGAAAAGGCTCAACGACGCCCGATGTAGCAACTGCGACATAAGGCCCTCTCTGATCAACCGGAACTGATACCACTCCCTCTCCTTGTCTTTGGCTGTCCTAGTAATTACTATCGTCAGTTCCCTGATCGACGTAATAATCGTCTACATTGTACTGCGCAGATCGTCCTTGCGATGATCCACGTTGATCGAAACAGTTATTAGAATTTGATGAATGGTCAGAGCGATCATTCTGAGCACCCCGACCTCTACCACGTGATGCGTGCTGTGCACCACCACGGCCTCCTCTAGACGAATTACCACCACTACGGTCATTTAAAGCAGGACAATTGAATTTAATGTGTCCCTCCTGTCTACAATAAGCACATTGGTTGTACCCTAATGAAGATCTTTGGAAAGAAGAATCATTACGCGGCTGCGATCGATTCGATTGCGACTGCGATCTATTCTGCTGAGGCGCATTCTGATTAGAACGCGGCGGATATACTTGTTGTAACAACACTTTAGTTTTTAGCTCTTTCGTTTTTTTATCGGCACGGTCATTTTCCTCTTTTTCTCTATTTTCGTAATATTGTGCCGTAGCCAATATCTGAGCTGAGGTAGAAACGGCCCACGCACTTTCAGAATTCCTTAATTTATGGCTCAAGTCGGGCAATAAGTTTGACACAAACTTATCCACAAACAACCTCTGTCCACCCTCAGTACCCATATCCTGTCCACTATGATCAACGAATGCTTCCTCGAACCTCGTAAAGAAGTCCGAGACACTCTCATCTTTCTTCTGCTTACAGGCTGACAACTTATCCCAATTTACCTTCATAGCTGGCATAAGCGTTTTCATTAATGTAATGATTCGCTGAGGAAGTTCAGCAATCAACTGATCGGGTTTAGTGGCAGCCACTTGTCCAGCGTCTGCCGCTGTAATGGCATTCCAATCACCACCTAATTCATTTGCGTGATCTTGGTGACGAATCTTCGCCCATACCGGTTGTGGTACGATATTACCGAACAACATGTCGATATCGGCAAGATTCATTATCGTAGCGTCTACGAGCTGCGATAATTCCTTATAATACCCAGCAGGATTTTTGCGAGGATCGGGCAAAGTTTGTTTCACCTGAAGCACTTCCGATCGTTTCCATGGGAGGTGTATCCACACTCTCTGGAAATGTGCCGGAACTGGCTGGGCACCAGTATTATCAATTGGTATCCAAACTGGCGGAACTTCACGCATAGGATATTGGCCAGACTCGGTTTGTTTTTCAATGTCCTCAACGAACAATGCATGAGGAATAGGAGCGGGACGAAGAGATAGTAAGTGCTCAACAGCACGTCGAACATTAGTGTCGACTATCAGTCCAGTTGCGAACTGGAGCCGAAGTTCAGACAGGGCGGTCAGCACCTCGTCAGGCGCATTAACCACTATCTGATCATGTAAGAACTTGCACATTTCATCAAACACATATCTCTGAGTTGGTATGTTGAATTGATCAAACGTTTCGAGGACAACACGAGGTGGATTTCTAACAGGGTTTATCATCCAACCCATCGCCATATTGTATAGCGCAACACGTTCTCTATTACCAGGAAGCTGGCTACGTCTCTGAGGACCATCAGAACCAGCAGACCCAAAAACAGGTCCGAGCGACTGGAAGAAGTTTGTCGCAAGGGGAGAATTACGATTACGAGTAGAGGGAGAAGAATAAGACACAGGACTAACAAGAGAAGGAGTAGAGACATTAGCAGCAACAGGGGTTAACAACACAGGAGCAGTAGCGGGAACAGGAGTATGTGGAAGCGGAGGAGCAGTAGGAATAGAAATAGGCAAAGGAGCAGGAACAGGCGGAAGAGCGGGTGCAGGTTGAGGAACTGGTGGAGGAATAACAGGTGGAAGAACAGGTACGGCAGGGACCACAGGAGCTGCGGTACCCTGTACGTACGGAGGTGGCGACTTCATAAGATAAGACATTAAAGAATCCTCAACTGCCTCTTCCTTCTTATCCGACTCCGTAGGCAAAGCAGGATAGCATTTGTCTATGGACATACGCTGTAATCTCTCAAACACTTCCTTATCCTTATCCTCCTTATCACGCTGAAACTGCTCAGCTTTCTTCACTATAGTAGCAACAGTATCTCGCTGACTACGTTTATTTTGTCTGATCTCTTTCTGTCGGGCTTCTTTGCGCCAGAACCGAAAGGCATCAAACATGGCCGGCCTAGATTTGCGTTCGAACAACTTTATTTCCAAATTATCTAAGATCGACGCTTCGAAGCTACCGTGAGGTGGCCAACGAAGATCGCCGTCTTTCTTTGTATATTTTATCCAATAATCGTTAAAAGCAATCGGGCCTAGCCCATGTTTGCTATATAAATCATAAGTAGGAGTTCCAACCGGAGGTATCGGACACGAGTCCTCCAGCAGGGAATCCGCACCACAAGGTCTAAAGCAACTGAACAAAGTACTACAACCAGGCATCTTGCACACTAGCCGAGTTTCACAAACTTCAAGGGTTACGGGATTTCGGGATTTACCAAGTCCCAGCAAAGAACTAAACCCTCGGTCTTTGGCGGCTGCAGTCGTCAAACAAATACAACAACAACAAAGTACGCTAGCAAAGTGTCACCGACAAAAACACTCACACAGCGTGTACAACAAAGACACCCGCTAAAGTGTCTACAACAAAAACACTCGCTAAAGTGTTTACAACAAAGAACTCTGGGAGCGACCCACAAATACTTAACTCAAAGATCAATGGCGTCCTCAGGAAGGCCCGTCAATCGTCTCGCTATACCAAGGTCTACGCCAGGCGCCAAAACAGGTCTACAGTCAGGGCAGCAGTCCGTCGCAGCCGTTAGGAGGCGGGAATCTTCGCGGGAAAAGTCTTCGGGCCACTTATGTCGACAACAGGATCGATGAAGCGGGGTGCACCTTCCCTCGGAGATTTCACACGAAGTTCCTCACGATCGTCGGGCTTGGACCGGTACCACTGATGCAGCCCCACGTTGGGCGCCAACTGAAGGACTAGGTTCTTTTGGACCCAGCGGTGCCAGGGCACAACACCTGAAACCTTCGTGGGTAACCTGCTCCGGCGTACAAGTCACAGAGACACGGGACACTTCCTTCGGCGTCAAAGAGTCAAGGTTTATTTACTGCAGGGAACACAGAAGTCACAGGAAGTACATCGAGTGTAGTTCGGGGAGACTGCTTCAAATTGTATTTGTGGATCGCTCCTTTTATACAGTTTTTACCCATAGGATAACATGATACACAATAGTTTACAACCTGGTTCCCACAAGTCGCTCTCAGAGGGGTCGCTTTGGTCACTTTGAAACACACAAGGTCCGGAACATAAGTGCGGAAACATTTGGCGGTTCCCAACTGTAAAAACCCATCTTCCCACCATTAGCAAATTCCAATCAGCAGTAAAGTAGATCGAAATAGGAACGAAGACAGGTGCAGAGGAAGACGGAGACAGTAGGGAGATCGGAAAGGGTGTAAAAAGGGAGGTATCGAGAAGCACGAGATACAGGCATCAAAGGGACGTGCCTAATGAGATGCACGGCTGAGACAATGAGTCCGTGCGGCAAGATGAGCCTCGAGCGGCGTCATCTGCCTTACAGCAGCAACCCCCTCGTCATAAAGACACTTTCAAAGAACATGTGTCTTCCGCAAATATCTTGGGAGTCCCAGGGTCGCGAAGCGGACAGCGTCCGTTCGCTGGCTACTTGAGGGCAAGAGACAAAATGGATGCCGTATCTAAGATGGAACCCGTGGGTACAGATGAAAATCCCACATGACAAACGAACGGTTTAAGTTAGCACAGCGAAACTGCGCACACTTACTAAACTCGTCATTTGCGGTTCATAGATACTAGACTCGCCCATATTCGTGCGAGTCGAAAACACCACTTACAATTGTCACGGAACCTCAGAAGCATCCTTGAGAAATGATGCCTGGGTAGCTTTACACGATGCCGCTCATTCTAAAGATAGTTTGGCTTTTTGGAAAGCAGTGAAAACTCCCTTTTTGACTTCCGGAGGTGGTCCGTCAATTGAAATAGCCATAACAGACAAATAATGGATTAAGCACTTTTCTGCGGTGTAAAATGAAGATGGGAGCATCGACCTACCATGCAACCAATACTATGGGGATGATGCCCTGGTACATTTGACCCAATATACAGATCTCCAGTTCACTCTGGATGAAGTAAATCGTGCTATTTTAGCAAGCTTGGGTGGTTAGGCAACCGAGTCGATGGGGTCCCTGTAGACTTATATAAGTATAGTGTGACATTATAGGGCCCGCTAATAACCCAGGTAATCACTGCAAGCTGTTCTTCCGCTTTTTTAAAAAGTTGGGCAAAATTGATCATAGTGCCCACTTTCAAAAAGGGGGATCATCAGCGTCCTGGCTGTTACAGGCCAATATCATTATTGGACTCCTTTGTAAAAGTGACAGGTCGAATTATCTTAGAACAACTATAGGACTGGGCTGAGGACAACAAGGTTATATCTGACATCCAGTAGTGTTTTCGTGAGGGCCTAGGGACCGTTTAATAGAGATTAAATGTAACTATTATTATAGGGAAGTACACTTGGGTCAAGAAGGGTCGGGTGTTTTTAGCTTTCGTGGATCTCATTGCAGCTTTTGACTGTGTCAGGCGCAGCAAGCTTTGGGAGATCCTTGAGGGCCTGGGAGTGGAAAAGCAAATTATCTACTTTCTTATACAGTTATACAGTGATGCCAAGGTGAGAGTGTGGTACGGTATTAACGGTGAGTGCTCTGCCCCGTTCCCAATAAGGAGGAGGTAAGACAAGGCTGAGGGCTAGCCCCCTTCCTTTAATCTTTATATCAATGGCATGGACAAAGCACTGGTCAAAAACTGTCAAGACCTCCCCCAAACAGGTGGATGTCCAATACCTGCTCCCCTATATGCGGACGACGCAGTTCTGATGTCGTGCACTCAAGTGGGACTGCAAAGGATTTTAAATAGCTTCTCAGTTTTTAAGTGCAACCTTGGTCATAGGGTGAACTCCTCGAAAACCTTTATAATGAGGTGTGGTCAAGGCAGCCAGAAGTGTAGGGATATGTATATAGATTAACAGAAGATAGGGTTTACTAAGAGATTTTCTTACCTTGGTATACTTTTTGATCAGAATGACACATGGGCCCAAGTGGTGCTAGCTAAAAAAATGTTTTTTTTAAAGACAACAGCTGCCCTTCCTAATATTTCTAGAAAGTTGGGTATAGAGGCCGCCATTTGATCTCATACAGATTTATAAGGCTAAATGTGTCTCCACAGCCATGTATAGGGCAGGGGTCTGGGGTTTTCTTGATGTGTACCCCTTACAAATACTGGAAAACGCATTCTTAAGGTATATCATGGCAGTCCAGAGTAGCATATCATTGCATGTTTGCCACTCCAAATTGGGTATACCGCACATTGCAGAGCGTGAAAAAATGGAGACCATTCTTCTATGGCATAGGATTTGGTCATCGTCAAAAACCATGCTAAATCAGGACATCATAATGGATAGTTTAAAACTGGAAGGGGCTCTAACCATCCCATGGTTAAGGTATGTTCGGGACTTCATGCATGACTTCGGCCATTTAGAATATTATACTGAGCCTAGCGCTATGTCCGCCATCACAAGAAAAGAGCTAAAAAAAGAGGGTCTCATGCTACTAGACACACTCAGAATATCGGCAGATATCACAAAGCCCACTGTGTTGCCCAACCAAATGATTTTAACAAATTTTAGTATTCAACCATATCTAATATTGGTACCTGGTGGCTATGATAGGTTTTTATAGACCAGATTCAGACTTGGGATTTTTTCACAAACTTGTAAGCTTACCAGAAATGAATGACTGTTCACGAGTAATGGACTTGTGTCCCTGACATAACCACTCAGTACAATCCTCCATACATGTTGTTTTATTTTGTAGATTTTATGCTGAATTAAGGAAAATGTGGATTGTTACAATTTTTAAATCCCTAGGGATCAGACAATGTTGTTCTTCATTTACTGGATTACAATTTTGGGGAAATGAACACACAGTCTGGAGGGTAACAATGTTTTTAAAGAGTGTACTCAGAGATAGGAAATGCATTGTAATATAAACGTCTAGCCTACAAAGACTAAACGGATAGTGATTTAAATGAATGAACTTTATAATTAACTGCATATATTATATTCTTAATTTTACTGTGTATTGAGTTGTGTTTTATGTGCTTTTATGATTGTCTAAAATAGCAATCATATAAGGTTTTACTTGACTGACTGTCTGATATAGATATAGTTATAGCTATAGATGTAGATATAGATATATAATTTGTTTCTCCTCAGAGGATCACAGTTTTATGGAGTCCTCCCGAAGCCCTACCAAACTTTGGAACTTATTAAGAACTAGATGTAACAGTAGTGACAACCTTAGATCTCTTAAAGAAAAAGTCCATCTATTAAAGATAGGTTGATTAGAAGTAGTTTTAACTGCAGAGAGAGATAAACTAAATTTTCAATCCAATTTAATTTTAGTTGTAAGAAATGCAAAGCATGTAGCAACAACTGAGACTCAAAAAAGTATACAGCGACTTACTTAAAAATGGAAAAAGTGAATTCTTGACATGTAATTGATTTTATCCATGTTTTAAAAAATAAGGATTGTATGTCTGTTTCCTTCCTGTTTCTTATTTTCAACATTGTGTTTACGGGGAATTAATTCACTAATGACTTAAAGTAGAAAATCATTGGTGAAAACTAACATGTACTGCCCACTTGGGTAAACAGACTTCAAGTTGACAAAGAGTCATTGAGTTTTCACATGTCGGATATAACCATCTCAGTAATAACCATGCCGGTAAAATTATATTCAGAGTAGGAACTCAAGTAATTTTTTATAAAAAACGTGAGACTAAAAGTTGATAAATTTAGGCCAAACATGAATGAATCATAAATGTATCACCCATGATAAAATTCAATGTTATGAACTAACATGGATGCTATGTGACCTATATCAAAAGGTTATTGCAAACCATTCAATCATGACGACCGAAATGTTATGTTATTTACGGGGACATTGTCATAGATCCAGCACTGAGACCTTTTTCGAAGTTTACTCTGATGCACTTAAGAGAGCAGCAAATATCTAGATAGATAGATAGATAGATAGATAGATAGATAGATAGATAGATAGATAGATAGATAGATAGATAGATAGATAGATAGATAGATTACACCACTGTATAGTTACAGCTAGGTCACTGTTTCAATATGAAGAATGGGTTACCTTCACTTTTTTACCTTTAGCACTGTTTGATGAATCTTCACAAAACTCACCCACAGTTCTGCCTCCTCGGCATCTTCCTGGAGAGTTTCACACTGATCCAAAATATGGAGTTTGAGAAAAGGGAGGGGGTCCCAAAACATTGATGAGTTCTTAAACAGATGTTCCCTTAGGAAAGGTCTGCTGCAGCTGCAGAAAAAAATGACTGAACTGAATTACACCATATTTGTGAGAAAGCTAAAAGTTTACTCAGAAAGCATGCTTTTTGTGATTTTGTGTAAATCTGTTTAGCCGTACTCAAGAAATTAACATTTGAAGATTGTCTCAGGTTGGACATAAAGGGGTTAAAAAATGAGGTACGGCTGTGCTCCCGGTTTTCCGATATGCTCTGAATGGCCTTGTTGTGATAGCCATTACAAGACCCGGGACATGGTCACTGTGTCCTGAAAATGTATTTGAAAACAATATAAATGGGCAAGGTGAGTACACCCTGACCTCACAGGGCACATGGGGGCCTAAAGGCACATTCCCTTGCTTGGCTTGCCAACACATTGTGGCAGCCATTAATGAACTTGGGGACATGGTCCCCATTGAAATGCATAGTGTGAAAAGAAGGAGCACACGTAACTATAACTGGTGAATTTCGGAGTTGTGTTAGGTTTTTAAATCATTGGTTCCTAAATTATTATAACCGCTAACTATAAAGTTACTTTATAATTAGTTTTTTTTAGTAAATATCTTGTTTTTTTAACCTAAGTTAAAATCTTACTACCTTACCTAATTATAATGCCACTTCAATTTCTGAACCCCTTGCAGTCCTGATGAAAATCATCTTCGACTTCCACATCAAGATCAGGTCCTGACTGAAATATTTCACCAACTGATTCTTCAGAAGCGACACAAAAAGATACACTTCCAATTATCTGAAATTCCTGCAGCTTGCAAAATACTACTCGATTGAGACTCCAGTCACTGTAATCTCTCAAATTGAAGGAATTCCAATCTGCACGATTGTTCTGATGTGGCAGATCCTTCACTCTCAAAGGTATTTTGTGTTCCAAACAGAATATATCTTTAGCAAACGCTGTCAAATTGTTAAATACCTCATAGCGGACATGTTGTTCATCCTTTCATAGTCATTGCATGAAGTCATTGTTATAGACCTATCTCCCTGCTGCCCTACCTCTCAAAGGTGCTGGAGGCTCATGTCTCTAAGAGTGTCTCTAATTTCATCGAGACCACCAACTACTTGGAGCCTAATCAAGCGGGGTTCCGCCCAGGTCACTCAACAGAGGCGGTGATCCTGGCGGTTCAAGACAACCTTAGAGCCAATGCGGATGTCGATACACACCAAGCCCTGGTGCTGCTTGACCTCTCGGCTGCGTTCGACACGGTTGACTATGACATCTTGCTCAACCGTGTCGAACAGGCCGGCCTGAGAGGACCAGCGTTGAGCTGGATCACTTCCTTTATCGAGGGCCAGACTCAGGCAATGCAACTGGGCAGCTTTATAGGCACTAGGCATACATCCACCTGTGGAGTCCCGCAGGGGTCGTCATTATCCCCCTTATTATTTAATCTCTATCTCCGCCCTCTTCTTTATTCCCTTAAGAAGTTTAAAGTCACGGTGTTCAATTACGCGGACGATTTACAGCTATTATTCCAACTGAACATCCCTGATGCTGTGTCCGAATTTCAGAACACCATGAAACACATCCAATGCTGGATGAACGAAAACCATCTAAAACTCAACCCGGGCAAAACAGAACTTCTTTTGCCCGGGAACAGTTTATCCAGCTGGAATGTTAACTACTGGCCAGCAGACCTGGGCATCCCCCCTGTAAGGTCCACTGCTGTAAAGAGCCTAGGCATCACGCTCCACACGGACCTGTCCTTAAAAACCCAGGTGGGCGCCGTGGTCTCAGCAAGCTTTTTCCAAATGAGGAAAATAAAAAAAATTGCTCACTTCCTCACCCAGTCTGCCTTAATCCAGGTTACTATTGCCTTGGTCATGTCCCGCCTGGACTATTCCAACAGCGTCTACCTGGGACTTCCAGTGGGCCTGTCGAAGAGACTTCAACTAGTCCAGAATCAGGCGGCTAGACTCATCTTACAACAGCCAAAATGGTCTTCTATTAAACCAGGACTAGAAAAGCTACACTGGCTTCCGATTTCCCAGCGCATAGCCTTTAAAGCAGGCTGTATCACCTTCAAGGCCACACAAGATAAAGGCCCTGCCTTTATTCGCAGTCTGGCCTCTAAATATACTCCCACCAGAAGCCTGCGCTCTGCTCAAAAATCCCTATTGGAGGTGCCTCGCTTTAAAAGGAAGCGACAGGGAGGCTGCTGCTTTCGCCATCTAGCAGCCTCACTTTGGAACTCCATCCCCTTACCGATTAGGCAGAGTAAGGATTTACTCACCTTTCGTAAGGGACTAAAAACCTGGCTGTTCTCTCAAGCCTACCATTAGCCATTGTTAGCTTAGTGTTATGTTGTACGGATTCTTCACTCTCCCTATAGCGCGGTAGCGCCATGAAGCCCATGGGCGTGCGAGCGCTTTATAAATTGATTTTAACATAACATAACATTGCATCTTTCTAATATTTTCTCAAACTCTTCAGGGCAAACAAAACATCCTTAATTTTAAAGAAATTGCTTTATAACTATTTCCCTTCCAAACTTCACCTCACTACAGTCTCCTGAAGGCCCAAACAAGACCCCCAACTACACAGGCTTGTATCTAACTCAAATACAAAATACGGAGAATGTTCAAAAATCGCCTATCCATTCCAGCGTCTTAAATTCTCTGACCACCATATCAACTCCCCCTTCACTTCCTCCACCGGATTCACTAGATCTTCACATCACAGTCCTCCCCGCAAGCTTATAGCTTTCAAGCGCTCCAAAGCTCTATAGTGAAAAGGACTCACAAATACTGCCTGAACTCATACCAATGTCCTTATGGAATTTAACTCTCTGTTCAAAACCTTTCTCACCTCTGTAAATATTAAGGGAAGGAGCACCACAGTAACAAAGTAAACAGGTCAACAGTCCTTTTTGAAGTCCTTATCTTTTTTATTTATTCAATTTTGTAACCGAACATTCCTTTTCCAACAGAAACGTTCATCTTCCAACAGAAAAGTGATTCAATCCAATGTAAATAATCCAATCTGAGGATATGATTCAGTAATGTTCCTTGTAGAAAAGAAAAGACAGCCTACTCGTTTCGTCCCTGAGGGGACCTCATCAGGGCTAATATGGATTAACAATCAGTCAATGTAATGAAACTGTATCTCCCTTCATGTAGATCAAGAAGGTCTCAGATTCTCGTAGGGCCCGCACTTTTTCTATGTAAGTCTATTCCTTGTCCAAATAATCCAAGTGTATCCCTTTGTAAGTTAATTGTATGTGAAACTTTTTTAAAAAATCTTTTTACACAAAACCATCTTCTTAAGAGATATATGGAGACTTTTCTCTAACCAGTTTCATATAAAACACTTGGATTATTTTGACAAGAAATAGACTTACATAGAAAAAGTGCGGGCCTTACGAGAATCTGAGACGTTTCTGTTGGAAAATGAACTTTTGGTTACAAAATTGAATAAATAAAAAAGATAAGGACTTCAACAAGGACTGTTGACCTGTTTACTTTTTTACTGTGGTGCTCCTTCCCTTAATATTTACATTTGTGGTTCGTTTTTTGGTCTTAAACGGTGGACCTAAGGAAGAAGAGCACCAAATCAACCAAGGATATTAACGGAATTAGAACTTATTTTGTGGACTATTCCCTGGTGCATGCTGAGTGGCGCCCTCACCTTTGTTCCCTTTTTTGATTGAATTATTTGGGTTGCATAGCACAGGAGTCTGGAATATTACGATACTGCTTTGATAAAAAATGGAGGATGACAGAGAGAAACTGGCGGCCGAGCTATTCCACCAGAATAAGAATAAAAAAAGATTTTTTGGGCCTTCTTTCTGTCAAAGAATATGAGGTTACTTTGTAGATTCTATATAAACTGATTTACACAAAACCATCTTCTTAAGAGATATATGGAGGCTTTTCTCTAACCAGTTTCATATAAAATTAACTTAAAAAGGGATACACTTGGATTATTTGGACAAGAAATAGACCTACATAGAAAAAGTGCGGGCCCTACGAGAATCTGAGACCTTCTTGATCTACATGTAGGGAGATACAGTTTCATTACGTTTACTGATTGTTAATCCATATTAGCCCTGATAATGTCCCCTCGGGGACTAAACGCATAGGCTGTCTTTTCTTTTCTACAACAAGGAATATTATTGAATCATATCCTCAGATTGGATTATTTACATTGGATTGAATCACTTTTCTGTTGGAAGATGAACGTTTCTGTTGGAAAATAAACATTTGGTTACAAAATTGAATAAATAAAAAAGATAAGGACTTCAACAAGGACTGTTGACCTGTTTACTTTGTTACTGTGGTGCTCCTTCCCTTAATATTTACATTTGTGGTTCGTTTTTTGGTCTTAAACGGTGGACCTAAGGAAGAGGAGCACCAAATCAACCAAGGATATTAATGGAATTAGAACTTATTTTGTGGACTACTCCCTGGTGCATGCTGAGTGGCGCCCTCACCGTTGTTCCCTTTTTTGATATTGCTTTCTCACCTCTGTTTTCATCATCACCTTCAGAACAAGAAGATTCTATGTAAACTGCCTTCCATATATTTACCTGAACAACTTGAACTCCAGCTGGGTTTTGGTTCCAGAACTTCTACTAAGTTATTATGTACCAGTGGCCGTCCAACATTACCACTTCCAAACAAACTTGGCCTGTAAAGCCCACCTAATATTGAGACATAAGCAAAAAATCATCCAAGTATCTTTGAACACCGCATTCCCTGTAAAATGGCATCATTTTTGGGGCCAAAGCTGACCCAAGGGGAAGGCATACAAATTATGGAGGCACACTTGACTACCTGAATTAAATATATCTTACTTTCCTCTGTAATTGTTAATGTGAGATAAGTGTGAAAACTAATTTTGCCAACCAATTTCCCACTTGAAAAATATCATTCAAAAGATGGACACTCCATCGTCAAGGGTTTGAACTACACATATCGATAAAGAGCTCTCCTGTTTATTATTGGATGTCATTAATCCATTTTCTATAAAAGAAGAATTGTGCTAATAAAAGACGTCTAATGCTCTGAATCCCTTCATCAACAGCTGTTGCACTTCTGCATCTACCAAAACTCTTTGATCTTCTGAAAATACAATACTCCTGATTCTACTACTTGATTAGGTGTTTTCCTGAGGTACATAATGCTGGTAATAGCCCTACCACATCCAAAAGTGTATCTGGACATTGGTTTAATGCCTTTACAAAACCTTTCCTAGAGTCAAGTCCCAAACTTAAAAGAAAAGAGATCAAATCCAGATCCAAACTCAGCATTAAACTTGCCTTATTATTAATAACTGGGGGAGAGTATTCTGTCATCATGACCTCTTCCCCTCCTCGCTTCTCTTTCTAATGGCCTTTGCTTCCAAAGCTTTATAAACGAACTCAAATGAATTAAGGGTCACCAGTAGGCACCTCTAGGATGGATAGGCATGTCTAGACAAAACCCATCCATAACAACACCCTTACCATTCTGAACAATCTGCCTCTCAGTATCATCTACATCTGAACTCTAGCTCTCCTTGAGATAAAAAAAATATTCAACTATATCAGATTTTGCTCAATCCACCCCAATACAATGAGGCTCCACATCATTATCAGACATGCAGGGCTTGCAGTTATTCCAATGGGGACATTCATGAATGTGCCACAAAGGATATCATCTTTTTCTGAGTCACTAAGACCTTAGTGTCAAACCAATCCTCAACCTTCTTTGTAACATGTTTCTTTTTGATTGTTTTCCTACCTCCTTTATCAGAATCTTTCCTCTCACCCTCATACAGTGGCCACATATCTACCTAGGTCTCTGACTGATCCTCTAACCTTCTTTTATCAAACACACTTTTAACTACCTCTTTAATAGAACTTCTAACATCCTTCTGCATTACCCTTCTAATAATCTCCTCTTGCTCTGACTCCGTACATTTATCTCTTAAAGCATTAAGCAGCGGCAGCCCCTCCATTAGAGTGGAGGAGCGCCACCCCCGACCACCACCTGCATATAAAATAATAATCAAACAAGTTTTAAAACTGCGTTATTATGGTTTTATTTTAATCCCCCTGGGCCCGCCCCCAGGACTCCTATGAGTCTTGGGGGTCGGTCCAGGGAATGATACTGTAGTGGGGGATTCGTAGTGCAATCTCTTCTCTGTACATGGGGGTTTCTCCAGCCCCAGCTGTGTTGCTGGGGCTGGAGAAAGCAGGCACTGACTCTTAGTCTGCCTGGGAGTGCAAACTCCCAGCGCTCAGGCCAATCCTGACGCTGCTTTCATGCAGCATCAGGATTGACCCCAATGCATTCTGGGAGCCTGTGCCCAGAAGACGAAAGAGTGTGCATGGCCAAAAACCCAACTTAAAATGGCTACGTATGGAGATGTCATTTAGCTATCGCTAACTTCTCAGTCTCCCATCAGAGTGCATAACCGAACAGTCCCTCTCTCGTGCTGCTCCCTAAATTACTATTTAAAGAAGAACAGGCCTCTATGCAAAAGTGTGAGGCAAATGTGAGCGGTGGCAGTAAAGGCGTATGCCACTATAAAAATAATTTGCTTCAAATGTTTGGACAGTGACGCTTAACACTCTGCGTACCTAAAATCCCAGACTCGTTTTTTTAATCACCAGCTGATTATTGCAAAATTAAATCTAAAGTAACAGTCCCATAATATACCAATTAAAAACCCCTCCTAAACATACACATCAATTTCCAAAAGAACAACTAATCTCTACAATTCATTAAAATGGACTCTAGAAAAATACAAATACACAAACCCTTTAGAGAACAAAAGGATACTGAGCTCTTGAGGAGCAGCAAAGAAAATATGATACATTCTCATGCAAATAGGGTTTTATGGACTGACTATTGTTTATAAGTCTGGAATGTTGATTTTTCCTGATGTTTGCTGTTATTAGCTGGTGTGATGTGATATATGTAGAATTTATATACAATTATAGATGACTTACAGTGAATTATTGGGATGTTATTCACCAAGAGATTCTGAGTAGCATCAAATAGACAACAAGAGCGGATTTCGTGTTTTCTATGATGTCATTCAGAGTTCCAATAAGAAAAACATCCCCATAACTCACTTTTTACACATTTAGAATGTCATGTGATGTGTGGCCTTCAAAATCATCTGCCCTGCTTTAAACTGCTACACAGAAGCAGAAGAGTGAAGGGAGAGCCATACATAATGTGGCATCTGTTATCTATTCCTATCCCAAACGTGAAAAATAAACTAAAAAATACCTTAGCTGCCATCCTTGACCAACCCCCAGCACCTTACCAGCCTTTCTTCCCACCCCTACGGTAAAGCGTTCTACCTTCATTCAAAGCAGACAAGCAGTGCTGCGCTGACAGGCTCTGAGGCTGAGCCAACCTGGCCTGGAAGATTTTATGACATGGCAACAATGTGTAACAACTCAAGTTATGTTGTTATGACATAGCAGTGAGTTATCAGATGTAAAAACTGAAATAAATGATAAAGACTCTCTATGAGAGCCAGACATAAGAAATGTCTTATGCATAATGCTAAAGTCCTGACAAGAAATCAGTTTGCAGAATGTTCTCACCATAATTAACCTGTAGTCGGTATGAAGGAGGAAAGTAAGGGGTAGGGGAGTCACCTTATGTTTCAGCATTTCACCCAGATACTGAATGATGATCTAAATCAGGCTCTTCATATTTCATGGACCACTTTGAGGCCACTTAAGAAGTATTGCCCACATGCATCAAGGTAAATTGCATTCGCAAATGGTGCAAATCGCAAAATTCGGCCGTTTGCGAATGCAATTTCCTTTTTTGGGATGCATCATGTTTTTTATTTTTTCGCACTTTAAGGAATTGCAACTATGCCACAATGATATCCAGTTAATCAGGATAACCAACGATATTTCAGGTTCACTCGATATCTATAATATATATGCCAGAAGTGCTAAGGTTGGTCGATCTGAAGTTTTAATTGCTTGGGTAACCTTCTTGACACATACTCGCATGACAATAATATCGTTATAGCAGGTGACCTTAATCGGACTTTTGAGCCTTTGGTCACTGGCGAGGCCTTCCTTGGAGCCGAAGAAGACTCCCATTGGGGTATCCCTGTGTTAGAATTGAAGCCAGTCACACGTTGGACTGAGGACATAATAGGTCTGAATGCTGTGTGTCTCGAAAAAGGTCTAGGAGCTTTCAATGGAAGAACAGTACTGGATAAAAAAGGCTCTATGACATTTGATAACGGGAGACATAAAAGCAGAATAGATTATGTAATTTGTAGCATGATGTTATGGCCATCTGTCTGCGATATGGAGGTTGTTGTGAGACCCGAGAGTGACCACAATCCCCTATGTGTGGAGCACAAATGGTGGCCCGCTGGGAATGATTCAATTTGCCCTAACGCTCTTGTACCACCTTTGATTATTCCAGGAAATGACTTGCGCAGGCTCAGATGGTCTAGCGTAGTGACTAACCAACAGGCCATCGATAACATTAACCTTGAAACTATAAAGCTATACTGGCCATGGAATCGATTAGCGTTTCTCCCTCTGGCTTGGGGGATGTGGTCAATATTCATGATACCCTCTTTGGCAAGATCAAAAATCACTTTTTGAAACCTGCTAAGCGCAACAGGGCAAGAGCTTGCAAAAGTGCAAAATGGTATAATGCCGAATGCAGGGCGGCACGACTTGCTCTGGGTCACGCCATTAAGATGAGGGAGCCCGAGGCCATCCGCCTAGCCAGTAAGGACTATAAAGCCTGTATAGCGAAAGCACAGAGAGCCTGGGATGAGCAATATTGGTGTAAATTGAAAAGAGCTAGTGACAGAAAGGATTCCAGACTGTTCTGGAACATTGTCAAATGGGGATGCGAGAGAGTTGAGGACCCCCCTAATAACAATGTACCACAAGATGACTGGGTACAATTTTTTAGCTCCCAGTACGCTGTTAATAACCAGATTATAGGCGAGAACAGTATTACCCCATCTTTTTCCCAAGGTAATCTCTTTACCTACAAAGAGACTATGTCTGCCCTAAATACAGTGAACAGAGGGCGTGCTCCAGGTCTAGATGGCGTCCCTGCTGATATTTTCTTAAATGACAAGGAGCGATGGTGTAAATATATTTACTTACTTATCAACTTCATTGCTAAAGGTGCTGAGGTCCCGGCATCGTGGCGGGGTGCTGTGATTATCCCAGTGTTTAAAAAGGGAGATCGTGCGCAGCCAGGTAACTATAGGCCAATAAGCCTTATTGACACTGTGCAAAAAATATTTGGCCGTGTGGTCGTAAATAGGCTCCTTGACTGGGCAGAGGACAACAACATCTTATCACCCTTTCAAGCAGGGTTCCGAAGGGCAACAAGTATGGTGGACCAAGTATTCCGCTTTCAACTGCTGCAATGGAAGACTGTGGTGCTGGGAGGAGGTAGACTATATGCGGCTTTTGTTGATCTACGAGCTGCCTTCGACCTGGTGCCACGGGTTAAATTGTGGCAAGTTTTACAGAGTTTGGGGGTCCCTGTGGAGCTATTGACTTTGATAATGCGCCTCCACAAGCTTACTTTTGCTAAAATTCAGTGGGGCGGGCACGGGATGGTCACAGCGGACTTTTGCGTTGAGCGTGGGGTTCGACAAGGGTGTTCAATGGCCCCAACCTTGTTCACTTTATACATTAACGGCGTTGTTTCCCATATGGTGTCAGCGTCAGTAGATGGTCCCTCTCTTTCAGGCCTAAAAATTCCTATTTTAATGTTTGCGGACGACACGCTTATTGTATCCAAAACTCCCAGTGGCTTGCAGCGTGCTCTGTCCATTTTTGATAAATTTTGTGGGGAACACGGTCTAGAGGTGAATGTGACCAAAACGAAACTCATGATTTTTAAGCCGCACTGTAGTTTTAAGTCTAAAATTGTCATGAGTGGTCGGCCTCTTGAGGTGGTAAATTCATTTACGTATTTGGGTATCCATTTTGCAGATAACAACAGGTGGTGTCAGCACATAAATATTGCTACTCTGCGACATAAGCAATTAGCTGGTGCTATCAGTTCGGAACACAGAAAGTCTTTGACTAAACCCGTCAAGCTAGCATTGCTGGTTTATGAAGCGAAGGCAATTGGGTCCGCACTTTACGGTGCGGAGATGTGGGGGTTTGAAAAGTTGAGTACCCTACAAGCCTCAGAGAACAAGTTTTTACGGTTACTCACTGGTACCCCGAAAAGCACTCCATTGTTGCCTTTAAGATATGATCTTGGTAGGAAACAAATCATGGATCTAGCTAGACTACGACCAATCCTGTATTGGTGAAGGCTCTGGACTACTCCCGAGCTTTCTTATTATGCTGAAGGTTTTATTGATGTCATCAAGGCGGACTGTTTTCATAAAATTAGCTGGTTCAAATCACTGAAAGCAACATTGTTTGAGCTTGGGTTAAGCTCGCTATGGTTAGACCCAGCAGGTGCAACATTTCCCACTAAGTCTGTCCTAAAAAATATATTCTGGGAAAACGTTGCGAGTAGGAGTCTGAGTAGATCTAGCATTGGGTCCATGACTGCGGGTTTTCTTGAGGTTAAACTGTATCCCGCTTTGGAGTCGTACTGGGATATTATATCTAAGCCGGGAGATAGAAAGCTCCTATTCCAACTGAGAGCTGGAGCCCTCCCCATAACAACTCTGTCAGCAAAATGGGGAGCAGGGGGGTGTGACACCTGCCCAGCCTGTGGATTGGGGAAGGAAACACTTGGACATTTTTTGTTCTCTTGTAAAGCTTACTGTGCTCCAAGACGTGTCTGGTTAGCACCTATGTGCAGGAACCTTGGGACCACCTGTAGCTCTGTTGCCCTGCATATTATATGTTCGAGCTCACTTACATGGATATTAATTGCCACTGCAAAATATATTGGATGGGCATGGGCGATCAGACAGAGACTGCTAGTTAATTAACTATTCTCTGTCTGTAAAATCTGTCCCCATGAAGTTGTTATTATTGTTTTTAGACCATCAATGTTTTTAACACTTTGCTATTTTTATCAATGTATTAATCTTTTTTTACTTGCTAAACAAGTACCATGGGAAACTTTTTAATTGAGTGTATTTTATGGACTCAATAGTGCACTGTCTTTGTGATTGACTGTAAATTTAATTGTATTTTAACATTTTGTGTTTATCTTGCTTTTATGAGTAATTTCTCGAATAAAGCACTATTTGACTTTGACTTTGTCAATTATGTTGCGATTTCTTAAATTGCGATTGCATTTAAGAAATCGCAATTTGTGATTTCTTAAATGCAATGCATGAATATTTTTTTTTGCGAATTCGCAAATAGGAAGAGGTAAATTACCATGAAGTTGAACTTCATGGTAATTTGCTAAAACTTTCAAAAATGCACAAAAGTGCATTTTTGAAAGTTTCATTTTACGCACACACATGCCCTTGGGGCATGTGTGTGTGAAAAATTTTTTAAAGTTACATTTCAGGGGTGCAGGGGGGGTCCTTGCGACCCCCCCTGCACCCTTGAAATAGCATTCTCATTTTGCGATTCCTTAATTGCGAATCGCAAAATTAGAATGGCTTCCCATTCATTCCTATGGGCCTCTATGCCCATAGGAATCAATGGGAAGGGATTCCTTAATTGCGATTCGCAAATTGTGAATCGCAATTAAGGAAAATTAAGGAATCGCAAAAAATATTGCGATTTCTTAATGCATAGCATTTTGCGATTTCTTAATTGCGATTCCTTAATTTTCGCAATTAAGAAATCGCAAAATGTAACAATGATGCATGTGGGTGTATATTCCTTCTGTGTAAAAGTTCTTACATCACGTTTTAAACCGTTTTTAAAGATTGGAATAGGCTACTCAATGGAGACTAGTTATTCTGTTTTCCACATATCAACAAGATAGCAGCTGCCATCTGCAGTCTACCAATGTGGTACTTGCCATTCATCCTCATTTGTACCATTAAATATTGAACAAGAGTTCCCTCAAACAAATGTGAGCAGAATCTCTAATACGCCACTGCATCTTAACTCGATTTACCTTAACAATAGGGATGGCCACTGCAGTTATGTAATCTTGGCTGTGGTGTTTCACGCATAATTGCTGCATTTGCCGAGTATGCCACATAATTCACCATCTGCTGCATGACCCTAAAATTTTAACAAAAATAAATGTGTTCAAACCGTTCAAAAGTAACTAAAATTGAGCGACCGGTGTTACTGTGCAATGGAAGACCCTTCGCAAAGGCTGATTGATCACCTATCTGTCGGTTATTGCTGTATTTGGATGTTAAATCACTATGACTGGCATTAAACCTTTGTCCAGACAGTGTTATCGCGTAATAATGATGAAATAAAGAAGGACTGTTATTAGAAAAAACGTGTGCACCGCATAATTTGCATTTTCTTGCCGGATAATTCAAGTGGCCTTGACAATAGGCAGGAAGGTATTTCTCCGAGCTATTATTTGACTCTAAGAATGTCCTTTTAGTACTTTACAACTCATTAGAGTTCAACTGCTGTGAGAGCTCGGGCCCACGTGCCTATTTTGGAAAATATTTTGCCTCATAAGCTCTCGACATTTTATTGTATTGTACTGTAACGCGTCGATAGAGTGCATCATTCACACCCTTGACAGGGCCTCAAAGACCAGTTCCAGACAGGCAGATTCCTGATTTGTGGGAGTGCCACCGATGAAAGACGGTGTGCCGGTAGCGTGGCCTGCCTACATGGGAGGTGCGTTATAATGTGTGTGAGGAGCAGAGCTTTGCCCTCCTGGTGTTATCGTCGCTCTGCCTACGCGTGATTTTCAAGTGAAAAGTTGAGAAGGATGGGTTGCTTACGAATGAATGCCGCTGTGAAGGAGAGAACGTGTGTGAGCACATTGCGGCCTATGGGGAAGTGTGTTGGTGTCATGCTCAGGCTGTGCTGTAGAAAACATGTTGCTGCACCTGCTCATGGGTGTGGGAGAAAGTGTGAGAAGAGACACCGTCATTCCCGTGAATACTTACCATCTGTTCAGAGGCATGCTGTGACATACAGTTAATGTATGGGCCACATTGATGACCCCCTTTATTTTTGATTAAAAACCTACAGACCATTTAGCTGATTGTCGGCCTTAACATATACAATTGCAGTATTGACTGATACGTTTGTAAGGACAACTAAGCATCAAACTATTGTCACATTCGATATAGACCCTTGTGCGTTTGTTTATTCATGTACTTGATCATTCGTGAATTTGCATATTTAATTACAATGCAATTCTAATCAATAAGTCAGTCAATGATCGTTATTCCTCTAAAAGGCATAAAAGTTCAATCAAGAAAACAACCATAATAAAGCATTAATCGCATAATACCCCAACATTTTGATACAATATAAAAATACATAACAATTTCAAAGTTTATAAATAAAAAAAATGAGAACAGAAAATGTAGCCTATTACAAGATTCGGTCATACGTTTTACAATTCAACTATTAGAAAACACCAGCTACCCCATAATGTTTCCTCATTTTAAGAGCACTTCTAATAAAAATTAAATATTGCAAAACATATAGCAGTTGAGCCAAAAAGATGAATCCAGCCTTATAATGTCTAACATTGCCATCATGTAAAATTAGAAACAGCAACATCAACCAAGAAGCAGAAAAAAGTGCAAAACAAGATAAAGTGAATCGTGATTTGGGCAGAAACATTGTCACATGGACATTCGGGCAGTTCAGGAAACCATGTTCACTGCAGCAGAAGAGCTAACAAAAAAGTGCACTGTACTCAATCGGTGAAATAGGAATGATAGGTATGATTTATTATTAAGTGTAAATAAGGTTTGTTAGATTTGGGGGTCTCTAGTTGGCACAGGTAGGTACTTGTGACAAATAGGGACCCATGCCTCTAGTCAGGGTAAGGGGTACACTCCTAAAATAACCCCTGCTCACCCCCTTGGTAGCTTGGCGCGAGCAGACAGGCTTATCTCAGAAGCAGTGTGTAAAGCATTTGTGACCACATACAGTAACCCAGTGACAACACTACAGATAGACACCACCAGTTGTATATTAAAAATAAGTATGCTTTATTTAGACTTAACACAAGACCACAAACAACAAAAATCCACAATACTATACTTAAAATGGTAGATTTAGCTTACTTCTGTTTAGTTCTTAAAATGCAACACTTTAAGTCAATGTACCTTTCGATGCACAGTGCTGCAGCGATGGAAATGCTGCAAAGTTCCGGTGCAAAGAAATAAAGACGTGAAGATCTTCCAGTTGCAGCACGCTTCCCTGATGATGCAAGAAGTCTCGATTCGATGCGTCAGCTGCAGCGGCAACACCCTGGTTCAGCGATGCGACGGCAACAGCCTCGGCTGCGTCACTCTTCTCCAATGTTGCAAGGGGCTTCCGCACAATGCGACAACTACAGGGGCAACATCCAAGATGCGACTGTAGCAGCTCCGACGGCGGCGCGCTTTTCCGTGGATGTTAGGCGCTTTTCTTGATGCGGTGCAATACGACAGCTACAGCGGCAACATCCACGATGCGGCTGCAGCAGCAGCGACACACTTCTTCTTCATTGCAAGACACTTCTCTCGATGCGGTGCAATACGACAGCTACAGCGGCAACACCCTCCTTCGGAGTTGCAACGGCAGCAGCAGTGACGGCGACGCACTTCTTCCAGCTCCTTGCGGCACACAGTCCCTCAGAAGGCCCCAAAACAGCAGCAGTCACTTCCAAAGAACTCTGGGGAGCTGGGGGTTGAAGTCTGTTGTCCCGGAGACTTCAGCAGGGGGCAAGCTCTTTTCCAAGCCCTTGGAGATCCTTACAATTTGAAAATAAAGTGCACAAAGTTCCTTTCTACTTCCTTTGGCAGTCAGGCAACCACTGCAGGCCAATCCCCCAAGCAGCAATTAACCTTAGGAAAGTCTCTCCATCAATTTCCTCAGGTTCCTCTCCTCAGTAAAGGTTTCTTCTTGTTTGTCCAAAGGTAATCTAATTTCTTGGGATCAGGATCCCAATATTTAATCCCCCAAATCCTTTGTCCTCTGAGGGCAGAGGGGCCTTTGCCCAGTCCAAACCAGTTCTGGAGCACTCTGTTGACAGACTCCTTCTTTCCCTTAACAGTGCAGGGCAGAAACATCAGACGCCCCACAGGAGGTGGAGTCAGCATTGTGGAGGGAAAGCACAGCCCTGGAGCACTTTGTTGACGATTTCTTCTCTTCTTTTACAGTGCAGGGCAGAGACATAAACCGCACCACAGGAGGTGGAGCCAGCATTGTGGAAGGCAGACATAGCCCTATTCGGGTCCCAGGTGCAACTCCTCCCACCCATCTAGATGCAAATCTCTCTATTCATCACTGGGCTGACTCGTTCTGTCTCTTGGAATCCCCCAGCCCTGTCACTCAAAAACCCCAGACAAGGAATACACAACCTAGCAGAGGCAGTCTTTGGATAGTTAGACAAGAAAATACCTACTTTCTAAAACGTGTTATTTTAAAACACAGAATGTTAAAACCAACTTCACTAAAAGATGTAGTTTATCATTCTGAGTTCGTGCATACTAAACTTGAAATTCTACTATGTTCCCTGACTCAGTTAGGATTATAAAATGTAATAATCTAACTGCCCATTCTGGCCTATGGAGAACAGGTAGCCTTGCAATAGTGAAAAACAAAAATGGCTGTAATTCACTATTAGGACATGCCACACACCCGGGCTTGTCCTACCTTATACTTACAATGCACCCTGCCCTTGGGCCTACCATAGGGGTGTCTGATACGAAGAAAAGGGAAGGTTTAGGGACTGGCAAGTGGGTGCACTTGCCCAGTCAGCATGACAGTACCAGACTGCACACAGGCTCTGCAATGGCAGACCTTAGACACATTTTACAAGGCTGCTACTGTGGGTGGCACAACCAGTGCTGCAAGCCCACCAGCAGCATTTCGATTTACAAGCCCTGGGCACACTCAGTGCACTATACTAGGGTCTGACAAGTAACCCAAACAAGCCAATCATGGAATCACTAATCCATACATTAATTTACAATAGGGAGCACTTGCACTGTGGCACTGGACAGCAGTGGCACAGTGCCCAAAGCATCTAACACCAGCGAAAACACATGAGGCAACAGCAAAAATGGAAGTAAGACCCACACCAATGGTGCCAGGTCTAACAAGGTTCCATTCCCATTGAAGTTGAAACATCAGAATACTTGAACAATGTTTAGAAATAATGGGCCCTTTCTATTCACAACCTCATGCAATGGTTAAAATATAATTGTTGAGTCTTTTCTTTAGAACTGGGGACTAAACTCTCAGGGTCGGATTCACAAAGGTAAACTGAGATGCAAGTCTAACTTTAAAACTTTTGCTATTTCAAAAGGGCATTTGCGAGTAGCAAAGTTAGATTTTTGTCTCAATTTTGGTCTCAGTTAAACTTAAGACCAAAACTTAAGTTTAACTGAGACAAAAGTCTAACTTTACCACTCGTAAATGTCCTTTGTGAAAACCGAAAGTCGTAAAGTTATACTTTCATCTCGGTTTTCCTTTGTGAATCTGGCTCTCAGTGTTCAGGAAAAATGAAAAATTCTGGAGAACCTATCAGATGAAATGTTTCCCTCACATAAGTAAGCCAAGGAATCCACCCCACATTATCTACGACTAAACAGTCTGTAAAAAAGGACCTGGTGAGACCCGCCTCAGGTTCACACCAACACTTGATCCACAGGATCAAAGGTGCTAAGCTAGTGATATCTTTTATATAGTTTAGCCTAACCTAGGTATGACACCTACCCCAAGTGTCATAGACAGGAAGGAAAGTGGAGAGAAGATTATAGCCCAGATGAAAAAAATAAATATAAAATACTCATTCAAGAGTATGAGGACTTCATTATTCTAGAGAACAGGAACGTATTCACTGAAAAAATCGTTTCAGCTAAAAACTCTGTAAAATAACTTTTTAAGATTGTGAAAATCCTCTCAGGTTTTAATTCTACCACCAGTGCTGTGACGACTAGTCAAACTTTTCGGGATACACTTGCCCACTTCTTTCAAAACAAAATAGAGGCAGTCTCTAAGGAATTTGACATGATTAGCATTGCTAATGTTCCTGGTCTTAGTGCTGGGAATCTTGAACCCAGTTATTCTAAGCTTTCAAATTTCCCCCTGTTTACAGAAGAGGAAGTGATTAAACTCCTACTTGACAAGTCACTAGCCCCTTCTGACCCTTTCCCCTCTAAACTTGTTTAGGCATTTTCTGGGACATGGCAGGCCCCCTCACCTTTTCCCACTCTCTGGAAAAAGGCCTTGAAACTCCTGCTATTAAAAAAGCCAATATCAATCCAGAGGAGGAGTAACATTTTTTTCCAATCTCTCATGTGCCAATGCCAGCAATACAGTAAGCACATGGGCGGTGTAGATAGAGTAGATCAGAGAATGGAACATTACACTGCTGTTCGTAATTTTGGTATAAAAATTTGGCTATCCATTTAATCCATTTACCAACCTTCAATGCTTGTGCGTATTCAAGGATTGTTCTACAGAGTCAAAGATGACATTTGTTCAGTTTCAGCAGCCCATGATAGACAGCCTTGTTGTAGTGGAAAAGGCAATAGTTCCTAGAGAAGCAATGGTGGAGGATGTGGCTTGATTGAAAGATCACCACTTTCCTGATCACAATCCTCCCACTGTCAAAAAAACTTTCCAACTAAGAAATGTAGAGTCTGTTACCGAAGAGGTATCTGGCAGGAGAGTCATATGTACTGGCCCAATTATCCTCCTGAGCCTGAGCTGTGTGTGCCCACATGTTTTGAATTGTAACACATGCAATAGAATTTTTGGGTGCAACTGTGAGCATAAAAGTAAACTAACTGGTCTGTATTGTTTTATATTTTCTGTTTAGATTTCACGGTTGGCATTAGTGTGATGTATTTAGTTAGAGCTGTTGTGTTTGTAGTTATAGTTTTGTATCTACTTCCAGTTGGTTTGTGTTTTCTTTTTTTGTGTAAAAAATGTGATAGTGGTGTGTGTGGACTGGTGTTTGGCTGGCAGTGTGCATGGACTGACATTTGGCTGGCTCTGTGATGGGACTTGTGTTTAGCTGGTGGTGTGCATGGACTGGCACATGGCTTGCAATGTGCGTGGAGTGGCGTTTGAATGGCATGTGCGTGGAGTGGTGCTTGACTGGCAGTGTACGTGGAATGGTGCTTGGCTGGCGGTGTGCGTGCACTGGTGATTGGCTGGTGGTGTGCGTGAAGTGATGTTTGACTGGTGGTGTGCATGGAGTGGAATTTGGCTGACAGTCCATGTGGAGTCGCAGTTGGCGGACGGTGTCAGTGGACTGATAGTGGTGTACATGGACTGGCGCTTGGCTGGCAGTGTGTGTAGACTGGTGCTTGGCTGGCTGTGTGCATGGACTGCATTTGGCTGGCTCTGTGTAGACTAGCTGACGAACTACTCAGCCGGATTCAGATCGCAGGGAGTACACTTAAAAGTGTCGTGCCGAATCCAGGATTTAAAACTAAGCTAGCTGAATTGAACAAGGAACTCGCAGAATACAAAGAGTATCTGATGAAACAAATGGTGACCAAATTGCAGAAAGATATTCAACGCTTTTCAAAGGAAAAGGTCTACCCATATCTAAAAGAGGACTATGTCCCACCAGGGACAGGCTACCTCTTAGACTTGAGCGCAACCTCTTCAAGAAGAGGATCCAACAGCAACAGTAACTCGAGCGGAGATGACTGGCAGCCACAACCCCGACGGGGGAAGAGAGGGGGGAGACGTGGTCAACAGTTTTATCCACACCCTCCCTACCAGGGCCCTCCTTTTTGGCAATACCCAGAGTTCCCGCATGCGGTATCACCTTATGCGTCCCAGTATCCACCTCAGTTTGCCCCAGATCGAGTTAATCAACTGCCTTTTTTAGACAGAGGTTGGGGCAGAGGGCGCGGGCGCAAGTGAGGAAATGCGCCGGACAAGAGAATGCAGTGGGAGGACACACAGGCCCAGAGGATGGTTACCAGGAGCAAAACAACCCGCAAGTGAGTTTGGTAGTGAATCTATCCTCACGCCAACTCACGGAAGGAGAGGAAAAAGTGCTGCAGAAAGGGCTCGGTTTTGTCCCGACCCCTAAGGTAGATCACTTTCAACAGACATGCGAAGTTCAAAAATTCTTCCGTGAAATCAGGTTGAGGGCTTTCTTTGATGGGAGACCACAGGAGACTTCTGAGGATTCAGGCCTCCATAACCCCTCTAACTTTACTCCCCACAGCGGGATGGTCCCCAATTAAGTCTTGACATATGAGCAGGCAGTGCTCAAAGACATCGGGGCTATGAGGCCTCACAAGAAACATCTGAATATCTCTAAGTCTGAGATGCAGATGTTGGACTCTTTAGCTAACGACCAGTCCATAACAATCAAGCAGGCAGACAAAGGTGGGGCCACCGTCCTTATGAACACTTCTGATTATGACACTGAATGTCTGAGGCAATTGGGGGATAGGTGATACTTCACTTCCATCCCCTCCAACCCTACAGAGCGCCTGAAGAGAACCATCACTGGCCTAGTCGAATCTGCTGAGTGCCAGGAGTAGATCAGCAAAAAGGAGGTGGAATTCCTGATCAAGAGAGAACCAAGGGTTCTTTATTTTTATATCCTCCCCAAAATTCATAAGGAGACCACCCCTGTACCAGGACGTCCGATAGTGTCTGGTATTGACTCTGTGATGGAGCCACTTTCACAATTCTGTGATCACTTCCTTCAGCCCTTGGTCAAACGTATCCCTTCCTATGTCCAGGACACCACTGATGTTCTACGTCTCTTGGACCACCTACAGGATGGAATCCAGGTGGAATTCTTAATCACCCTTGATGTGGAGGCCCTCTACACTAACATCCCACAGAGGGCCACACTGGGGGTGATAGAGAGGATCCTTAGTGCCGAGGAGTGGATTTCCCCTACACCACCGGCATTCATAATGGAGTGTGCCACCCAAGCCCTGACTGAGAATTACTTTGAATTCAAAGGGCAATACTATCATCAGACCCAGGGTACCTCCATGGGGAGCACGTTTGCCCCTTCGGCGACCTGTTTGTACATTGCCGACTTCGAAGAGAGACACATCAACGGACCAGTGAATCCCTACCACTCTAACATCAAATTGTGGAGGAGATTCATTGATGATATCTTGATTCTCTGGGCAGGTAGCTCTGATTCATATAATGAGTTCTTTGATTGGATTAACTCCCTTAACACCTACTTTTATTTCACCATGACTGCCTCCGCCACTAACATCGCCTTTCTGGACCTGACCATTAGGCTCATAGGAGGTAAAGTGGACACCACCATGTACCGGAAACCCACTGACTGCAATAGCCTGCTCTACTTCACGAGCCACCTTCTGAAAGCATTAAGGCTGAACCTACCCTTTGGGCAATTCCTGAGGGTTAGGCGCAACTGCACCAACCTGGCCGATTATAAGACAGAATTCACCATACTGTCCAGGAACCTTATGGATAGGGGTTACCCCAGCAGGGAGGTGTCCAAGGCCCGTAAACGTGCCCGGAATAACCATAGGGGAGCCCTACTCGAGTACAATACTCCAACCTCGCAGGGTCAAGACCTAATAACCTGTGTCACTACTTTCACGCCAGCTTCCAATGAGGTCAAGAAGATCATCAAACGGCACTGGCAGATTCTGAACACAGGATCACTGAATCTAGAAACACCCAGATTTGCATTTAAGAGGTCCAGGAATATCAAGGACATCTTAGTCCAGACCAGACCCAAAAGAGCGGTTGCAACCAAGCAGACAACCTTGTGGCAATTACCACCTGTGCAGGGACAATACCCATGTGGCACATGCAGTGCGTGCCCGTTTACGTCAATACACAAGACGATCAAACTGACGGATACCTTTACATGGGAGCTACGGGGGCACACCAATTGCAATACATCTCATTGTATATATCTGCTGCGGTGCCCTTGTGGACTACAATATGTGGGCATGACCACCCGCCCCATTAAGACCCGCATCTCTGAGCACAGGAGCAACTTCTGTTGCAAAAAAACTAATACTAAAATGTGCAGACACTTGTTGGAACAGAACCATACGGCTGACTCACTATCATGGCTAGTATTGGAAGCTACTTCAGACAAATCCAAACACAACCTATTCCTGAAGGAACAGAGGTGGGTACACCGACTAGCAACAGATAGTCGGGGGCTGAATGAGGATATCCCATGGAGCGCACTCTGAGGATTGTGTACAATACCATCCTGGGATATTTTCCTCATCATTAGCTGCACCCCCACTATCATCGTAGTGATTAATGGCAACCTACCCAGGGATCTCTCTGTGGTTTAATTTCAATATTGGGCTATTCTTTAGACCCAAATACCCACTACATATGGGTGGATACGCCTCTTGGCACAGTCAAACCCCGCACAGATCAATGAGTTGACAGATGATGAACCTCCCTTCACTTTGCCGACTATTAAATTAACGTTGGATGTTCACAATAAAACATACATGATATATCTTTAGAACTGCAAGGCACCTTTGCCGGTCTGGTCCATGCGAGTTGGTACCGGGAACATCACTGACTACACAGATAGGGTACAGATATACCTAACATACTGGCTCCACTCTGCAATGGACGCTCCACCCGCAACCGCTGTCACATGACCTACGAGTGACAAGTGGTTTCCGGATGTGAGCACTGCCACGCCCCCTTTCCCTTTATCTCAATGACAGTCTTGCCGGTTCCTCACTATCCGGGCCCGGCGGTGAGGGGTTGGCAATAAGGAAGGGACACAGGCGGATGAAGTAAGTGCCTCTAAATTAAGCTCGATGGGGAGCATGCTCCATGCGTCCCGGGGTTAACTAGGCTGTTCATTGAGCTACTAGAGTTCCTGCGCACACTAACGCGCTTTGGCTTAAATCATTTGCTGTTTCTTGATACCTTTCTTTACTGGTACTACTTACACCGACCGACTTTCTAACTCGGAGGGGCCACCACTGTCATCATTTTAGAGGTTACCTCAAGGAAGGGTTTACCAAAACTGCTGGCATTATCTGTAGGCTTGCCGCCTTATCCGGTGATGCGAGCCGACACCGGCTACACACATACTCCATAAGCGGCACAGACTGAATGCATACTGACTGTATACTGACAGTATAACCTGTATCTGAGAGTTCCCTACACTGTGCAGGATTCTCTGAGACCACCAGTGATATGTTTACAGTATTCAGATAATCAGGTTGCCTTCACTGTACAATGGATGACATACGTACCTGTTTTCGGACTCTTACTTTGAGGTTCTCAACACCTTTCTACCTCTCCCTAGCCTAAGCTACGTTGGCTTCACCCCTGATGCCTGACCCGCTGGGCACTGTTGACACATATAAACTCTGACTATTAGGTGAGTTTATTCGCACTTTGATCTCGCTGGATGCTCTAGGATTCTATCTTGCACGAATGCTGCTGCTTGCAAATGTTTTTATTGTTCTCTAGATACTCATGCAAGGAGTATCCTTGCATGTTGGTTTACTAGCTGCACATTCACTAGTATGTCACCATGTCACAATGTACTCACGGTCACTCTGAGGAATGTATTTTGTCACTTACCTGTAGTAACGGTCTCATTTGTCTCCCATTTCAGGCAAGAGCAGTTGTTCAACAGGTAGTACAATTTCTGTGCTTTGGTAAACTGACACTTATGTAGGTCATGTTTTGTAGACAGTAGTTCTGCTTCATTTTAGGTCCTGAAGAATCGCATGTCAATGAACGTTTAGCGAGAAACATGTTGACCATATCTCTTACACCTTAGTACTGTCTCGTACGTGAAAACCTAAGCTCCAGCGCATACAGACTAATCTTGATTTTAGTTGAGGCAAAGGACCACCTGAATAAAGTTGTTTTCTGGTATCTCTTGCTTCATTTTACCCTCACTTACACCGTCTACACTGTCCTGGCCCCACACCCCAGCTTCACCCATAGGCAGTTGGATAAAAAGATCTCCGCCAAAGAGCCCCTCTTAGAGGTGTTGCCCGTTTGGAATTGCACCGCCTACCCAACGAGGAGCATTGCCTTTGATGAAGCATGACACCCGCCAGGGTGTGTGAGGCCATTATATCCAACATAATGGATACCCTGGGGTAGTTCTCCACTGAGCACTCCCCCTGCACCTTAGGGACCGTTTGACCCTCCAGGAACAGCCCAGTCTTATTTTGCTTGCCTCTGTGTAGGTAGTGACATGCTGCTGGTCACCACACACACTTCAAGCCAAAGGCCAATGCACACACTCAATCAACCGCCAGGCTGTGTGATTGCTGTGTCAATCAGGTGGGCATATACAAGTGATTGAATGATGCTGTCTGTTCATGTGAGTGCTGTAATGTGCAGGGCCCATGGCTGGTGGTGTTCATGATTTTGTATGTGTCACATATGAAAGGTGTGTGAATGGCTGATAAAGAGGCTGGTGCCTTGCCACTGCTTTACAGCTCTCAAGCTGGGAGTCATTGCTTCAGGTTTCCGACCTTTCATTTAATAACAGTGCATTTCATTTTTGTAAAATCTCTTGTTAATCAAATTCTATGCTCTGAACCTTCACTCACCCTTGTGCCAAATCCAAACAGTATGTGTATGGAATAGATGGTTGTGAAGTAATATTTGTCTTTTCGGTCTTTCTCTGCCAGGGTGAAACTTGTCTCTATATTGTCTGCTGATGTGACTGTTGTAATGTGCTGGACCCACAGCTGGCTGTGTGAATGGTCTTGTGTGTGTCATCTAAATGAGCCCCCTCGCAATCTACATGAGCCCCCTCGCAGATATCGCACGCCAGCACAACCTCAACATCATCTCCTACGCCGACGACACTCAGCTGATCCTCTCCCTTACCAACGACCCCGCCACCGCCAGAACCAACCTTCACGAGGGGATGAAAGAGGTAGCCGAATGGATGAAGAACAGCCGCCTGAAACTGAACTCAGATAAGACGGAAGTCCTCATCCTAGGATCCTCACCCGCCGCTTGGGACGACTCCTGGTGGCCCCCCGCCCTAGGCAGCGCACCCAAACCAACAGACCACGCTCGCAACCTAGGCTTCATCCTGGACTCCTCCCTCTCCATGACCAGACAAGTCAACGCCGTCTCCTCATCGTGCTTCAACATCCTGCGCATGCTACGTAAGACCTTCCGGTGGATCCCCACCGAGACTAGGAAGACGGTCACCCAGGCCCTCGTCACCAGCCGTCTGGACTACGGCAACACCCTCTACGCCGGAACCACCGCCAGACTCCAGAAGAGACTCCAGCGGATCCAGAACGCCTCAGCACGACTCATCCTGGACATCCCCCGTCGCAGCCACTTCTCCGGACACCTGAGAGATCTGCATTGGCTCCCGATCAACAAGAGAATCACCTTCCGTCTCCTCACCCACGCACACAAAGCCCTACACAGCCAAGGACCAGGATACCTCATCAGCCGCCTCAACTTCTACGCTCCCAAACGCCAGCTTCGATCGACCGGCCATGCCCTCGCCGCCGTCCCCCGCATCCGAAGAGCCACCACAGGGGGACGGTCCTTCTCCTACCTCGCCGCCAAGACCTGGAACTCCCTCCCCACCCACCTCCGCCTGACCCAGGACCACCTCGCCTTCAGGAAGCAACTCAAGACCTGGTTGTTCGAGCAGTAGCAGATCCCCCCCCCAGCGCCTTGAGACCCTCTGGGTAAGTAGTGCGCTATATAAATACGATGATTGATTGATTGATTGATTGATTGATTGATTGATTGATTGATTGTCACGTATGAAAAGTGTGTGAATGGCCTGAAAAGCGGATGGTGTCTTGACACAGCTTTACAGCTCACTAGCTGGGAGTCATTGGTTCAGTTTTTCAATTATTAACAATGTATTTCATTTTATTGAAATCTCTTGTTAATAAAATATACATTTTTAACCTTTCACTCACCCTTGTACCAAATCAAACCAGGATGTGTGTGCACTTGAGGAATAGATGTTGGGGCAGCAATATTTGTTTTTTCTGTCTTTCTCTTCTAAGTTGTACATTGTCTCTAGGGAAAATCTACTAATTCTAGATATTTTTGTGAACTAAAAACCCAGGGGAATGGAGGTTGGTGTGACTCTTGTGGATTCCAACAAGTTTTCTTACCCACAATGCCCTTCAAACCTCAAAATGTGAATAACATCACAAATGACTAACGTCACACATTTTCTTTGCCTTACTGTGCCATATTCTTTCAGAAACAGAAAGAAACCACAAATGTCCTACCACCCAGTGTTACCCTAGGTTTCCCGATAAAAATGCTACCTCACTAGTGTGGGTGGGCCAAGTGCCTGTGACAGGGAAGGGCCCAAACCATATTGTGGCGACATCAAAATTATCTATCATAAAACAACCTTGTTTTGCAAGGGCTCATCTGCATTTTTAGGCCCGGGCTCGGTGGCTATCTAGGGAAATCTACAAAACCCATGAATTTCTGAAAACTAGACACATGGGGAGTCCAGGGAGTTGTGGCTTGCATGTCTCCCCCAAAGTTTTCATATCCAGAGTCCCCTGCAAACCCCAAATTTAACAGAACAGATATGTTTTCCTCACATGTCTGTGTGGGTTCACTACAGCGGCACAAATTTCCTACCACGCAGCATTTCCCTCAGTATCCCGATAAAAATGCTACCTCACCTGTGTGGGTGGGCCAAGTGCCTGTGAAAAGGAAGGGCCCAAAACATATTGTGGCGACATCAAAATTATCTATCATAAAACAACCTTGTTTTGCAAGAGCTCATCTGCATTTTTAGTCCCGGGCTCGGTGGCTATCTAGGGAAATCTACAAAACCCATGAATTTCTGAAAACTAGACACACTGGGAGTCCAGGGAGTTGTGGCTTGCATGTCTCCCCCAAAGTTTTCATATCCAGAATCTCCTGCAAACCCCAAATTTAGCAGAACAGATATGTTTTCCTCACATGTCTGTGTGGGTTCACTACAGCAGCACAAATTTCCTACCACGCAGCGTTTCCCTCGGTATCCCGAGAAAAATTATACCTCACTTGTGTGGGTGGGCCGAGGGCCTGTGACTGTGAAGGGCCAAAAACAGATCTATATATATATATATATATATATATAAATTCGTTTTCTGCAAGAGCAGAATATCTCCCGCACTCCCAGCTCAATAAAGAACGACCAGTAATCCAGAATAATTTCTGTTATTTATTCTTCATACCAGCTCGTAACCAGCATACTGCTCGACGCGTTTCGCGGCCCACGCCGGTTTCTCACGAGGCTATATTTTACAAATGTTTGTTTTCCATAAGTGTTTAAATAAAAAGTGAAGAAAAAAAACTTTTTCACAACAGGAAGTCACCTGATTATCGTGGCTTCCTCTGTGACGCCGCTAAGCATTATGGTATTTGTAGTGCACAGATCGATCTTGACATTATTCAGTCAATCTTGTGTCTAGTTTATATTCCCATCAAGTGTATGGAATAAAACTGTGTTGCACCATGAAATTCTCTGGAGTATGTCCTCTTTAGTGTCTGTCATTCTTAATTCTTAATCTATTGTTGGGTTATATCTCCCACTTGTCCCCTCCAGTGGGTCTTAATGTAGAGACTTTTACTACATCAGTAGCTATACTCTCTATCATTGTATGTACTGTCGCAAGTGTTGGATCGTATCTCCCGCTTGTTCCCTCCAGTAGGTCTTTGTGTTTCAATCTTTTCCCACAGAAGTGGCTGCTGTGTATGTATCTGACATGGCTGGATGCAGTATGTGTCAATTTCTCTCTGTGAATCTAATTGTACTGAGTGTGAGCATCTGACTATTTTGTTTTCTAGTGGTGTGGTTTAAGTGAGGTAATAATGTGTGTGTGAAATTCAAAAAAGAGAGGGGGTGTTTAAAATTCATGATTCATCTTAGAGGGAAAGAATTACATTAAAGTCCAAAAAATGTGGGATATTTATGGAATCGAATATGGACTAGAGGTGGTAATGCAATTCCTCATCCTGATTCAGACCATGAGGGGTTAAAGTTCTGAAATTTAGGATGTGCTTTGATTCCTTCTGTTGTAAGGTTTTTTCGCGTTCGCCACCGCGTGGATGACATCCTACTGTTTCAATTGCATAAAATTTCAGTTCTTTCCAGTTGCTGCTGTGTACTTTTTTCCATATATCTTTAAACAGCATTGCTTCGATCACAGTTCACTGTCGCCATTACATGCTCGAGAATTCGTTTTTTTAAGTTCGCACTTCGTGCTGCCCACGTATTTCAATGCGCGTGGACATTCTATTATGTAAACCGCGAATTGGCTCTTGCAGTTTATGAGTTGTTGTATCCTCCATGTTCGTTTATTTGCCATCTGGATTTCTTTTTTGTTTGTGGCAATTGTGCAAACTTTTCATCCTGAGCATTTGAAAAACCCTTTCGGTTTTAGCCATGAGTCTGGTTTCTTAGGCAACTGAAAATGGCTATGAACCAATTTATCCCACAAGTTTTTAGCTCTTTTGTAGGTCACCTGTGGATGGTCCCCTACAATTTTGGCTGCAGTGCTGTCCATATGTAGGATGTGCCAGTTCTTTCTCAGAATGTGCATAACTTGTTTGTTGCTTGTCGAGAACGTTGTTATTATTCTTATTTTATTTTCTTCCTCCGTTTTATGGGTCTTTTCTTTTATTAGATCAGTTCTATTTTTGGGTTCTGCTCTTTTTAGTGCTGTGTCGATTATGCCTTGGTTGTACATTCTTTTTTTGAATCTTGATGCAGCTTCTTGTCGATGTTTTATCCATTCTTCATTGCTTGAACATATCCGTTTAATTCGGAGGGGATGTTTTTAATCAGACTTGCCTGATGGAAGCTCTGTGCGTGTAGCACCGAATTTGTTGCGGTAACCTTGCGGTGTAGTGTTGTTTGTACCTCGTTGTTTTCGATATATATTTCTGTATTGAGAAACACCACTTTGGTTTCGCTGATCTGATATGTAAATTTCAGATTGTAATCAGAAGTATTCAAGATGTTAAAATATTCAATGAATTCCTTATTACTGCCATCCCAGACCAATAGCAGGTCGTCAATGTATCGGAGCCAAGTTACGGTCTTGTTTTGGAATCTTTCATTTTCGCTCGTCCATGCCCATTCTTGTTCCCAGAGGCTCATGGTTAGGCAGGCATACGATGGGCTAAAAGAAAAACCCATCGCCGTAACTTTATCTTGTTTGTAGATCTGGTCTCCAAACATGAAAGCGTTTTGTTCCAAACATAATTTGATCATCTCCATTAACATTTTGTTGTGGTTTGTGTACTGTATATCACGCTCTGCCAAAAAATATTTGCATGCTCTTAGACCGATGTCATTTTGTATATTCGAGTACAGGGAAACCACATCCATTGTAATCAGTTTATATGTTGATTGCCACGGTGTTTCCTGAAGGTGTCTTAATAGGTCACCCGTGTCCTGAAGGTAAGAGGTCAATCCTTTCACGAAGGGCAATAAGAATATGTCCAGAAAGTTGGCCATAGGTTCCAATAACGACTCTCTAGCTGAAATTATTGGCCTCCCTGGTGGTTTAGTGGGATGCTTATGTATCTTTGGCAGAAAATATATAGTAGCCAATTTGGGATGCGTCATTTTCAAGTATTTGATTTCATCATCATTTAGGAGATTTTGGGTGAGCCAAAAGTCACATTTTATATCCAGTTCCTCTTTCCATTTAGCCGTAGGATTGCTCTGTAGTTTTGCATAATATTCTGTATTCTTTAGCTGCGAATGAGCTTCCCTCATGTAAGTGTCTTTTTCCAGAATGACGACATTGCCGCCTTTGTCAGCCATTTTTATCTCAATTTTATTGTCTTTTTGTAAATTATTCAAAGCTTGGCGTTCACTGTGTGAGAGATTCTCTTTTGTTTTGGGATTTGATCATTTATATAGATCCTTGATCACGCATTCATGAAACACGTCGATCTTATTGCCCGGGGGTAATTGTGGGTAGAATTTAGATGGAATTTGCATCTTGCTACATCCTGCCACCATTTGAGTGCAGTGTGTTTCAATATTTCTTGTTTCCGCTTGGGGGTCCTCATCCAGCTCCATTAGGGTAATGAAACTTTCTGAATCTCTTGACGGCAAGGTCATTGCTGATTGTGGAATTTGTCTTTGATATTTGGCCATTTTTGGATTCTCACCGAACAATTTCGCCAATTTTATTTTTCTCACAAACTTGTAGAGATGAATTTGTGTCTCTGCTAAGTCAATCCTGTTGGTTGGACAAAAGTTTAAACCTCTTTTTAAAATGCTTATTTCCAATTCTGTAAGATTCTTTTTTGACAGGTTCATTATTTCCAATTCCTGGTCCGTATCTGTATTTACGGTTTCAGGATGTTGATCTTCCTGTGGTGTTAATTCCATTTTTGCCGCATGCTTCGGGTCATTGTTTCCACTCAACCCTCTCCAGAACTCTTGTATGCGCTTCCGCTTGCCTCTCCTGGTTGGTTTCTTCGGGCATATCCTCGGCCTCTTCCTCTGCCTCTCGATGCTGGGGGTCGTCCCATCTTCTCCCAGTTTTTCTGTTGTAATGCTAACTTCATCTCGTCTAAAAAAGAGACCATGGCTCTTTGTTCTCTCTGATTACCTTCTTCCCCACTTAAGCTGGCGTCCGTTGATGATAAGGATGATAGGCTCCCAGTGTCAGCACTGAGGTTTATGCTCTCGTTGTTTTTGAACCGGTCATATTTTCGTGCATAAGTGAATATGCAGCCTTCTTGATAATTGTCTTTATCTCTTTGGAATTTGTTCTGTTTTCGCGTTTTAACTGTCTCTTCATGTTTGCCAATATAATATTCAAGTTCTTCCTTGAATTTCTTGAGGTCTGTGTCCATATCAATTGTTGCTAGTTCTTTCTCCAAGTCTTTAAGTTGTTTCGTAATTCTTGCTAGCGATATTTCAATATGCTTGATCAAAATTTCCATTAGTCCTAATGAAGATTTGAGGATGTATTCCCCCCATTCGTTTAACAAGTCATTGCTGGTATCCTGGTGGTTGGGCATAAGGTTGATTCTCAGTCCTCGTGGTACCCTATTAACATCCAGATATTTTCTTAGGGCTGCCAGCTCCCACCACTTGTTTATTTATTTTTTGGACAATTTCTCCCACGCTCATAGTTTATTTTTAACATCTGGCTTTCTAGTCCCATCCGTGTTTGTTTGTGTCCCATCATCAAAAAAGGTTTCAATGACAGCATTCCTGTCTACTTCCCTCTTATCCATCAGTATGCTGGTATTTCTCTACGGCTTGGCTATTAATCCTTAACTTTGCAATGTTGTAATAGGGTCGTATGGCTGGTTCTATTTGTGGGTTGTATCAGTTACTTCAATGCTGGGATATGGTTCCCCGAGTTCTCTGACCTGTGTCTTTTCACTGATTTCCACAATGTTTAGAAAGAAACCGGTATTTATCTCCGATGATCAGAATACTGCCAACCGTGTTGAAAGAAAAGATCGCTTACCCCACAAGATATTTCGAGAATCGTGTTCCCTCCGGTTCGTTTTTTCTTGTTTCCCCTGTAGGTTGGCTTCAGCTCTTCTTCCCCGTTATGATTCTTGAGTCGTTGCCGGCGTTCACTCGAGTCCCAAAAAGCAGTAAATCCAAGTTTTAGGCCACAAAACTTGGATATATATATATATATATATATATATATATATATATATATATATATATATATATATATATATATATATATATATATATATATATATGTTTTTAGACTGACTCTACATTGGACGCCCACGCAAGACTAGGTCTTTTTCTAACTGATAATTTCGAAGTCTCCACAGTACGGTTTGGGCCATTTCCTTTCACGGCACTAGATACCCTTTTTATCTGGAGACATGGAGGGAATGCTGGGTGGGTGGATGTTTATGGCTTCCTACAGATTCCAGAACTTTATATCACAGAAATGTCAGTAAAATTATATATTTTTTTACTATGTTTGAGGTTTGCTAGGAATTTTGTGTAGCAGAACCTGGTGAGAGCCCCACAAGTCACCCCATCCTGGATTCCACTCGGTGTCTAGTTTTTAGAAAGATACAGGTTTGCTAGGTTTCCCTAGGTGTCAGCTGAGCTACGGTCCAAAATCCACAGCCAGCCACATTGCAAAAAGGGTCAGTTTTCACTGGAAAAATGTGATGTGTTCATGCTGTGTTTTGGACCGTTTCTTTTCACGGGCACTAGGCGTACCCACACAAGTGAGGTACCATTTTTCTCGAAAGACTTGGGGGAATGCTGGGTGGGTGGAAGTCTGTGCCTCCTTGCAGATTCTTGAACTTTCCATCACAAGATGTGAGGAAAATGTGTTTTTTTTGTAAAACAAAATTTGTAATGCAGCACCATTTTGATCAGGAAACTTAGGGTAACACAGAATCGTAGAACAAGTGTTATTACCAATTGACTTTCTATGCATTTCTGACTCCAAATGGAAGACGGTGGGTAAAAAAGATGGCATTTTGAAAGATGTCGTCTAATTTACATGCTAGTATGGGTACCCACAAAATGGGAGATGTGCAAATAACTACTGCTACTAACCTCCATATGTTGTTCCCATTTCGGAAATACATAGGTTTCCTTGATTTGTCAATCTTTATATTTACCAAATGAATTGCTGTATAGCCGGTAAACAATGAAAAATCAATTGCAAGGCACATCTCAGTTATTGGCTCTAGGTTGCTCCGGTTCTTGGTGAACCTTAAAGTCGTATGTATAATTGCAACCAGAAGGGTCCAGCAGACGTAATGGCATATTGTTTTAAAAAAATATACCATACTTAGAAAAAGTTGCAGGTGAACTCATAGGCACAAATGGCAGTTTATTCTACTCAATTTTTAAAAAATGCATTTCAACATTTACCTTCTATAAGAAAACCCTTGAAGGTTCTACACAATGACCTCTGGCTGAATTTAGAATGTTGCTTACTTTTCAGAAATGTATAGCTTTCCGGTATCCATTATTGGTTTCACACCCTTTTCTGCCACTTACTGGAAGGAGGTTGAAAGAACGAAAAGTGAAAAAATAGGCTATATCCCACTATAAAGCTAAGACTGTGTAGTAACATTTTGTTTTCTGAAAAAAGTGCCTGCTCCTGAAAGCTGTGAAGAAGGTAATTTTAGCACCACAAACACTTTGTTGACACCATTTGCAGGAAAAAAACATACAATTTCTTCTGTAGAACTTTTGTTCCCACTTTTCCCCCAAAAAACAAAATGTAGCTGTATTTTGTCTAATTTCTTGATCCCTCCAGGGGAATCCACAGTCCCTTGATACCTTCAGAATCCTCAGGACGTTACAAGAAATGTTGACACAGATACCTTATAGGGGACTAAAAGTTACAGGGGTCTAAGCGCAAACTACCCTAAATAGCCAAAAAAAGACTTATCACAGGGGAAAAAGGCCTAGCAGCGAAGGGGTTAAGCCCCCCTGTCCAGAGAATGAGACCCTCCTTATGGGAAATCCTAACCATCCCTCTCCAGCAATTGTGCAGAACTCAGCTGCCCCTTGAATCTCTGCAAGCCTTTCAGGACCCTTTGTACAAGAAAAACTCATCAGCATACCCCAGAATCGTTGTGAAAAAGGAAATTGCTGTGGTGTGCTGCCTAGCGTATAACGCCGGTTGCCCTTACCCTAAAAAGTATAATTACTGCCTCGGACGACAGCAATTCCTCCACCCCTTGCATCTCTGAAACCTGCGGTATGTGCAAAGTGTCCCTTCATGGGCATGCCTTATCCTGGTTGCTAAACTGGCAGCCACAAGGTCTGGTAGGTACAAAAGGGGGTGGTGATGGACGGATAATCAATCAAACAAAAAACACACCCAGTCAAAAGATCTGGGTTTAATCCATCACCGTTCTTTAGCCCACTCTGCCACCCCAGTTCAGACATGGCTATATGCAAATCAGTCTGACCCTGTGCCTCATGGGAACAGTCCAGCCCGAACTGCCAAGCCATGTCTTCCCTGGACCGGAAACAAGCTTCCGAGGACCGGTTTCTGGCATTCCAGCCGTCTTCAGCCCGACTTACTTGAATCCAGTGGCAAAGTGAGCAAGGGACTCACGTCTGAGCATACCCTGCCACACTTATGGCAGCCAAAAGCGGTACAAAAAGGGGTGGTGATGGACGGAGCATCTGAATCAATTAAACACTCACACCCAGTCAGAAGATCTGGGTTTAATCCATCACCGTTCTTTAGCCCACTCTGCCACCCCAGTTCAGACATGGCTATATGCAAATCAGTCTGACCCTGTGCCTCATGGGAACAGTCCAGCCCGAGCTGCCAAGCCATGTCTTCCCTGGACCGGAAACAAGCTTCAGAGGACCGGTTTCTGGCATTCCAGCCGACTTCAGCCCGGCTTGCTTGAATCCAGTGGCAAAGTGAGCAAGGGACTCACGTCTGAGCATACCCTGCCACACTTATGGCGGCCAAAAGCGGTACAAAAGGGGGTGGTGATGGACGGAGCATCTGAATCAATCAAACACTCACACCCAGTCAAAAGATCTGGGTTTAATCCATCGCCGTTCTTTAGCCCACTCTGCCACCCCAGCTCAGACATGGCTATATGCAAATCAGTCTGACCCTGTGCCTCATGGGAACAGTCCAGCCCGAACTGCCAAGCCATGTCTTCCCTGGACCAGAAACAAGCGTCCGAGGACCGGTTTCTGGCATTCCAGCCGTCTTCAGCCCGGCTTGCTTGAATCCAGTGGCAAAATGAGCAAGGGACTCACGTCTGAGCATACCCTGCCACACTTATGGCGGCCAAAAGCGGTACAAAAGGGGGTGGTGATGGACGGAGCATCTGAATCAATCAAACACTCACACCCAGTCAAAAGATCTGGGTTCAATCCATCACCGTTCTTTAGCCCGCTCTGCCACCCCAGTTCAGACATGGCTATATGCAAATCAGTCTGACCCTGTGCCTCATGGGAACAGTCCAGCCCGAACGGCCAAGCCATGTATTCCCTGGACTGGAAACAAGCTTTTGAGGACCGGTTTCTGGCATGGTGGTGCTGCTCCGTCCATCACCACCCCCTTTTGTACCGCTTTTGGCCGCCATAAGTGTGGCAGGGTATGCTCAGACGTGAGCCCCTTGCTCACTTTGCCACTGGATTCAAGCAAGCCGGGCTGAAGACGGCTGGAATGCCAGAAACCGGTCCTCGGAAGCTTGTTTCCGGTCCAGGGAAGACATGGCTTGGCAGTTCGGGCTGGACTGTTCCCATGAGGCACAGGGTCAGACTGATTTGCATATAGCCATGTCTGAACTGGGGTGGCAGAGTGGGCTAAAGAACGGTGATGGATTAAACCCAGATCCTTTGACTGGGTGTGAGTGTTTGATTGATTCAGATGCTCCATCCATCACCACCCCCTTTTGTACCACAAGGTCTGGTAGGCTGGGGCACCGAGCCGCCAGAGTTGGTTCAGGAATGGTGAAGGGGGCTGCCTCCAGGTGATGGTATCTGAAAGCCTGCATCCTAAAATAAGACAGCGCATTAGCTGTATTGCTCAGTATGCCAGGAACATGTTTGGTTTTAAAATTGATATTCAGAATCAAACATAGCAGAATGATTTACTTCAACAGTCTCAAGTTCATCTTACATTTGGCCTGCATTCAACTATCATCATGTTGTCTGATCAGAATACCACTGATTGACTTGAACTGCTTTGGCCATATTGCGAGGGCCACCAGGATAGGAAAGAGCTAAAAAAAAAATCGCTTGCCACCATCCCAGATTTAACCTATTCTCTAGGCCACAGTTGAGGACACCAAGATGGTACCCAAGATGGTGCCAAAACCTAGGCTGCCTGTAGAATCTGTAAACATGCCTAACTCCCTATTAGTTTTAGTGGGGTTTGTTCATTCCACTGAACCACTGAAATCCTTCAAAAATGCCCCTCAGATTCTCATGTCCTGCCGCACTTTGCCTGATAACCTAGGGTGATGGTGTCTCAACTTCAGGCTAGACTTGCGCTGCATAATTGACTTGGAAAATGGGTGGCTCATGGGTATGATACATAAAGTTCAATTCAACTACCCCACCATCACCACTTGTAGCTAATGCAACCCCCCTTTCTTGGACCCCAGCCATTTTTATTTTATTTATTTTTAGAGTTTTATATCTCAATTAAGACCCAATCGGGTGACAGAGCACTTTACAAGAGTACAAGGAAGGCAGATACAACAAAATGATAGGAAATATACAAAAACCTGGCATAAGCCATGAGGGGAGATATACATGAGCAAGAAAAATATGAACATGCAGTAATTCAGCAGTAATGGCATGAGTAGAGTCCGAGTCCAATTGGTGTTCAAATGGTGTGAAAATATGCTACAGAACAGTAAACATCATAAAAAACATGGCAGAAGCCATGGGGCCAGTATTTACAAGAGCCAATGGTAAGAGTAGAGATAGGAACACTTGGTCATTCATAGGTACTGGCATAGGGAAGGTCAGATGAATGTCAGAGTGGTGTGAAAATGACTGGGAAACACAGTAAAACATTGTGGCTATCGGGGATATAGGCGAAGGCGGGAACAGGAAGTAGCATTAAGAAAGCAGGAAGGAGTCACTCTTGAAGAGAGGAAGGTTAGTCCTCAGTTTGAGAAGAATGAGTTGGATAGTAGAATTTTTACTTCTTTCCTGAAAAAGGATGTGGATGGTTTGCATCTGCTCTAAGAAAGGAGATTTTTCCAGATTTTGAGGGCAATTTCTGAGAAGGATATGTTATAGGTTATCATTTGTTGAATTTTTGTGGTTTAATTTATAGTGAGCTTGTGCTTCTGGAAGATCTGTTTCCACCTGACAGGGCCAGTTTCTCAGTCAGGTAAGAGGGAGTATTGTGGTGCAGCACTTTATGGGCCATACATGCAATTTTAAGATGGATCCTAGCCTCATAGGATAGCCATTTCAGAACTTGGAGGACTGGGGTGATGTAATCACTTTTTTTTGATCCGGTGATGAGCCTAGCTGCCACATTCAAAGTCGTTTTCAGTTGTGCGAGTGTGATTTTTGGGAGGTCCACTAGGGTAGCGCTACCATAGCATAATTTTGATAATGCAAGAGCTTGTACCACTGTTGTGAGGCTTGTCAAGGGTAGGAATGATTATAGTTTTCTTAGTGCATGAAATTGAAGGGTAGCTCCTCTGGTGGCGGTGTTGATGTGCTTTTGCATGAAGAGGGCATTGTCAAGATAATACCTAGGGATTTCTCAGAGTCAAGGCTGTGTGTTGTTCAGTTTAAGGCAGTAAGATGTGGAAGCCAGTCTCTGACACTAGGGGCAATTATAGATGGTGTATTAGTAAGAAATCTGTTTTGAGGGCATTGACTTTGAGGAGGTTACGAGGCAGCCAATGCTGTGTTTTAGTCAAGCTGTTGTTGAGGATATTGATGCTATTGGGAGATGCGATTTTTATGTAAAGTTCAGTGTCATCTGCATACATGTGGTAGGAGATGTGAGAGAGTTTAAGGAAGTTGGTTAAGAGCTCCATTTAGAGGTTAAACAATGTCAGGGAGAGAGTAGAACCTTGGAGTACACCAAGCGACACAGGCAAGGGTGTAGTTGAATAGGATGCACTGAGATATGTTCCAAAGGAAATAGAAGAACCATAATAGCACAGTACCGGAGAGACCCATTCTGTGCTCCAATAGGTTCAAAGGGAAATCATGGTAGACGATGTTGAAAGCAGCTGAAAAGTCAAGTAGGAATAGTAGGAAAGATTCATTTTGATTGAGAGAGTGTAGAACATCGTCAACTATGTAAACTATGGCAGTTTTAGTGCTTTGACCCGGTTGGAAACCATATTGACTTTGGTCGAGGAGTTGGAATTGCTCTATGTGATCGCTGAGCTGTGAGTGCACACATTTTGCTTGGAGTTTGGCTAAAGTTAAGATGTTGGAGATAAGGCAGTAGGTGTTAGGGTCGGACTGGTTGGAGTTGTCTTTTTTTTTAGGATAGGAGTAACCTGACCACTTTTAAGGCAGTCAGAAAGGGAGCCTTGGGTGAGCGAGGTGTTCATTTTAATAGTCCATAATAGGAGTAGGAGGTGAATGGCCTCATTGGGGAGTGTGGAGGGAAGGGAACCGTTGAAGTGGTGGGAGTATTTCAGAGAGTTCAATAGTTTTAAGATGTAATTTTCATCGAAGCTTTTAAACCAGACCAGGCAGTTATTAGGAGTGCAGGGAGGGTTTCTCAGGCATTCTTTCTGATTGAGTGAAGTGGGGTGGGGGGAGTTTGCAAGGAAGGAGTTTCAAAGAATTCTGGATCTCGGTGGTGAAAAGCATAGTTTTGTTGCAAAAAAATGTGGCAACAGTTTCTCAGTTAGGTAGTGTTTTGTTGCCTGATGATGAGGGCTTGATGTTGTGATTTGTCTGGGTTATAACAATTTCAAAATGTTTTTTAGAACAAGTTATTGCTGTGTCAAGTTGAATTTAGAAGAATGCTGCTTTGGAATTCCTGATGTGTCTATTGTAGGTACTCCATCTTTGTTTTAGAAGTTTGAGATTGTTCAAAGAGATGGTGTGTCTTCATGTTCTTTCTGAAGTCTGAATGCTGCATTCTTTTTTAAGATTACTATTGAACCAAGGGTTGAATCTTTTAGATGGGATTCTCTTTAGTTGTTTGGGGGCAAGGGTGTCCATGAATTTAGACATAGAATCTATGTAGTGTGTAGTGAGGACATAAATGTTATGCATAGAGGAGGGCGGGTAGAGATTATCATTTCTAAAAGCCGATAGTGTGAGTGGGTTAATGTTGCAAGTGTCTTGGTTCCAGTGTTCGACTTTCACTGGTTGGCCGCTGGTGATAGTTGTCTTGTCTGATGGATGACGAATGTGATGTAATGGTGGTCAGTCCAGTCACAAGATAGGATTAAGTCAATTTTTATGGTTTCCTCTCTTGTGATGATTAAATCTAAGGTGGCCCCATTGTTATGGGTTCGGCTGTTGCAGGCTCAGATATGGTTGAGGTCCTGGAGGAAGGGTTTAAAACTTTTCATGGGAGGGTCGCTAGAATTGTTCCAATGAAGGTCTAAATCTTAAAGTAAAATCTGGTTCACATGTTCTTCATTGTTAGAGGAAATAATCTCCATAATCTGTTCGATGAGCATGTGGTTATCTCCAGGAGGGTGGTAAACAGTGTGGAAAGAGCATACTGAGCTGTCATTGGTGGTGATGTTATTCTTAAGGTATTCACAGGCTGGCAGAGACAGAGCATTTGATTGTTTCAAAGATCGTGTGGACCTGTATATGCAAGCTAGTAGTGGTGAAGTCTGATGCTGTCATGACTGGGGAAGGGACTATTTTGTCAAGAAATGGAGATGAGGATTCCTTTAGCCCAGTTTCAGTGAGTATAAGGATGTCAAGGTTAAGTATAAGATTGGCTTTGTCCACCGAGTGGTTCACAGCAGAACACCAATTGAGTAACAAGCCTTTAGGGGATGTGCTGGAGGTGATTGTAGATGTCTGTGACATGGTAAGTTGTTTGAGATTCACTTTATTTAAATACCTGTTGCTGGTGTGGGATGTCCTGAGAGGTTGAGTGATAACAGGCTCAATTTCTGTGGTAGTTATGGGGTGGTCAGCTGGAGCATGGGTATAAGTGTCAAGGAGGAAGATTATATTGTGATTCAATAACTTTCTGACTAGGCTATTGGGCAAGAGGAGTGGTTGTGATTCGCTGTAGATATCCAGTAAGGGTGTGTGATCCAGATGTAGGCAGGAGCACATAGGATAGAAGTGGAATGGCATTTGGATGATAGAGTGTTGTTTGTCTGTAGGGGTGTTGTGTGTGAAGGTAGCTTGTGGTCAAGTTTTGAAGTGATGAGAACTAGTTTAAGGATGTCAGCCCTGATCAGATGCAGTTCCTATTTTATAATGTGAGAATAGAGTAAGAATAGAGGCTCCTAGGGAGCTACTGGATAGGGGAGGCACTGCAGTATGGAGAGATGGCTGAGTCAGAACAGTTTGGGTAGCCAGCGTTTTGGGGGTTTGCAATCAGAGGTTTGATAATAGTTAGTTGAAAGGGGCGATGGCTGTAGTGATGGGGGTGTGAGTGTAGGGATCTGTAGTAATGTAATGTAATGTAATGTAATGTATATGTAATGTATAGGCATTTATATAGCGCACTACTTACCCGGAGGGTCCCAAGGCGCTTCGACCGCTGCGAAACCCTTCCTGGCTTCCCTGAGAGATGGTCCCTTAATGGGTATCTCCAGGGTGAGACCAGGCATCCCCGGCGGTCTGGTGGGGCCGTTAGTGAAGATGAGGCAAGCTAATGCCCAGAGTTGCCGAGTGTGATCGCTGATCAGAGTGGGCACCGAGGCGAGAGAATTATCGAGTCCGCTGACCCTGGTCCAGAAACCTGCCGCGCCGGGAATCGAACCCTGGTCCCGGGCCGTCCTCTGCTCTCGGGTCTGCCGCCTCTAACCAGTGAGGGAAGAGCAGATGTCAGATTGTTGTAGTCAAGGGGGACTGCCAACAATGTCACTGGAGGAGGGGGGTTGGGTTGCAGTAATGCCTGTTGATAGGTGGGCGTCCATCATGGGTAAGACTTAGAGAGAGGGGCAGGGGGTGGTAGAGTTGGGGGTTGTTTGACAGGGAGTAGTCAAGGGGGAGTTAAGAAGGGGCATGTAGGGTATGGCCATGTCTGATTTATTCTTAGTGTAGGACAAGAAATCATCAAAGAGTTCCAGATTGCAAGCAGAAGATTAAACGAGCAAGGTGCCATTATTATAGATAGAGATGGTGGCAGTTGCATTGTACAGTGTAGAGGGCACTATAGTAGGTGTATGGCTATGTGGAAACTTCTTGGTGATGGTGGTGTGGAGTGAGAAAGATTGGATTTTCCTCCATTGAGCGTGTCTGTTGGTAGAGAAGATGAAGTCATTCAGTAGGTTACCCTTGTTTATGCACAAGTAGTGGTTAAGAGTACTTTATTAAGGTTAATCATTTTATGGTTGGATTTTGTCATGGAGTTTTTAGTTAGGTTAGAAGAACAGTTTATTAAGTAAGAGTCCTTACCTGAAGGGGATAGTAGGGGGCTGTCTTTGGGGAAATCCATGCTTGGAGATGTAAGCAGGCGAGATCTGAGGAGAGTAGATGAGTGCTCCTAAAGATGTATGCCCTATCGGGAGTAAAATGCTATTGTAACTTGAGTGAAACACAACTGTAACAAGAGGCTTGAAGATGGTTTTTCCTTATCTTGTAACAAAGCCAATTCATGACTGGATAGTATAGAGGAAATACAGGGCCCATGACCTCAAGACCAGGATGCATAATGAGTGCAGTCTGACAACAGAATCAATAGTAGGGGATCTCAGAACAGTATGGTAATTAACTACAAATGGATCCTCCATTTAAAGAAATGTACAGATAATTTCCCATCTTGTTGCTTTAGGTGCTCAGGCCAATCAGCCCTAGATGTTAACCTGGTTTGTTAATTACACAGCTTAGTTGAAAGGAAATAACTTTTAGATTGCATTGTACTGCATATATTATTGTGAGTTTTAAATGTATGAACTGTGCAAGCGGCATGTGCCGGAAGCATTAATACAAATCAGAAGCAGATCAGTCAGTTTGCAAAATGTTTTGAGTTGTGGGTAACTAAAGTGTGCGGAGAAACTGAGTGTTCTGATCATGGAAGGAGATCGACGAAGCTGCAGGCTCAGTGGTAGTCGGCGGATGGTCGGCATTTCCACAAAATGTAGGGCTCCTATCTCAAAGAGCCAGTCAGCTTAAAACTCAGGGGTCTGGGGCAGAATGAGGATAGCAGCAGGCAAGATGGTTTTGTTGGAGATCAAATTAGCAAACAAATTTGAGTAACCAAGTAACTTAAATGACTGAAAAATCTGAGTATTATTGACCCTAAAAGGAGATCAGTGACGATACGAGCTCAGATGTAGTTGCCGGATGGCAGCACTCCCACAAAATGGAGGGCTCCTAACACCGCAAGCCAGATGGCCCAGAACTTTGGTGATCAAGGGGGAAGAAAGGGAGCATTAGCAGTCAAGATGGTTTTGATGAAGATCAGTTTTTCAAACTGCTTAGAGTTGCAAGTAATTAAGAGTGCAGAAGATATGAGTGTTTCTGGACCTGGAAGGAGATTGGTAATGCTGCAGGGTCAGTGGTAGTCAGCCGATGGTCGGCACATCCCCAAAGTGTTTCTGGCCTGGGAAGGATATTGGCAATGCTATGGGTGTAACTGACAGATGGCATTTCCCAAAGTGGAGGGCTCTTCTCTAAGAGAGAGACAGTCAACCCAGAACTTGGACAATAATGGGGGAGAGAGCAGCAACAGTGATATTGATTGAAATGTTGCTGTGGCACTACAAATGTTGCTGTGGCACTGGTGATGGAGATGGGGCCTGAACATTTGGGTGAAGTGCATGAACCGATATCAGATGAGAGACGGTTAGACTCCCTCACACACGTCTTTAAAGGTGGCGAGCTCCTTCCTCAGAGTCAATCAGCCCAGTCCAAATGAAGTCATTCAATCGGGGGGTGCAAGCAGCACCAGTAATCATGTAGCCAACCCTCTGCGATGTGGATCACAAAAACGGCAGAAGCAGGTGAGACCTGCCTGCCGCTATCATGATCCTCCTCTGGATCTCACCTAAAGCACAGCTTGAATCGTGGTTGGAACAGGCGTTTTAAAGGAGATCAGTCTGAGAGCATAGAAAATGGGCCCTGCTTGAACCCCAAGGTGCCCAGGAGATTGGGGTGATTTAAATGGACGAGTCAGCGCTGCGATTAGGTATAAGAGGCCGGCTTCTGCAGGGATTAACACTGAAAAGTAATCCCAAGCCCGGGAGCCTTTTAGAGGCATCCCTCCAATGCCCTTGTAAATGCCCTGAATTTCTCCGGGGGAAACCTGGACATGCATACCTTTCAATCCAATTCTATCCCAAGGAATTTGATTGTTGTAGCTGGTCCACATGTCTTTGCCTGTACTAGCAGAATCCCAAACATTCCCATCAGTTCCAGAAATACTAGGCCTGGGCAGTGAACTTCGCTCAGTTCACGGAGTTTGCAGAGCTTTCTGCACTCCGCACTCCGCGGAGCTCGCGGAGTGCAGAAAACTCCGCTTCGCAAAGTGCAGCTGAGTTTTTTCCCCTCTCTCGAACGGTAAGTTTGCCATTGTGAACAGTAGGTTTGTGAGCTGCCGCTTGGGTATAATTTCTACCCAAGCTGCAGGAATACCAGCACAAACTGCAGTTCGTACTGCACTCCGCCACTCGCGGAACTTCGTGGAGTTTTTTTGTAACTTCACGGAGTTCCGTGTAGCAAAATTCGGCGAACTGCGCCCAGGCCTGAGAAATACTTCAAAGGCCTTCCCACAGTCTGCTGTGCATGGGGGACCCGGAAACCGGAAATCATCTAAATGATGCAGTACCCACTAGTGACCCAACCTCTATCGGAATACCCTCTACAAGAAAGCGCTAATCCTCTTGAAGTAAGCACAGTAGACCGACCAGCCCATGGGCGTACATTTGTCAAAGTATAAAGCACCTTCAAATTGGAAGCCTAGTAAATGGAAATCATCAGGGTGCACAGGCAGCAGCCTAAAAGCAGATTCTATATCTGCTTTCGCTAGCAATGTCCCAGCTCTTAGTGCATTGTAACAGCCTAATCTAGTGAGGCATTCTTAATTGATCACAATGCCCCATCAATGGCTTCAATATCAGGCTGGCTTCTAGGCACTGACAAGCTATGGATCAATCTGTACTCCGCTGGATCTTTCTTCAAGACCACCTTAAGGGGGAGCACATGAAATTCTCCAGCGGGATGAAATTAAATGGAGCTGCCAACCTACCCAGATTTTTAACAACAAGGGGAACAGAGGAAGGAAGATATTTAATGGGGTCCAGTGTACATGTCCTAAACTAGAGCACACAGCAGAATACAAAGTTCCCCGGGGAGAGTGCTACAGAGTGGAGAAGAGAGTTGATGTCACAAGTCAAGGGACTGGAAGGGTTCCCTTGTCGGAACTAGAGAGCCTCACACACCCAGAGCATTAGGTGTGAAACACACCCTGACTGAAGGATGTCCAGTATCATCATCGACTCACTGCCCCTCGACAGACCGGCACTGCAATGTTTGACGGAGTACCCGAAGGCACTCTTTTGGCGGGGTTCTTTTGTTCCTTGCCGATGGTGGGTGTGAGTGAGGACGGAAGAAAGTGTAGTCGGTGCAAAAGTGAGTGAATGTTAAAAAGGGTAATCAGTCCACAATGGCTTTTATTGACGTGGCTGATTCCCTGATTAAAAGGGGTGAGAGGGGAGCTAGAGACTGTGTAGGTATACAGAAAACTAACTCAACCCCCTGGTGTGGTCAACATGTTTCTCGCCAACCGGCGATTCGTCAGGACCTAAACAAAGTACTACACAAGAAGACAAAAATAATTGGATGCCCATACACATAGTTAAAAACAGATACAACCTCTCTGGGTCGGGGGTAAAGAGGGCCCCCGACCCAATTAGGCGACCTAGAGGTAGGGGAAAAAAAATTTGATTAAAAGAGAGCAAGTCAAGTCATATCTCACTTATGTGACTATATACTCAGAAGATATAGAGTGACTTCGGTGAATACTCTCCACACTGTAAGGGGTGAGGGGAGGTGTGTAGGGAAACCAATCTTACCGGACACTGGGTAGAATTTTCCCTTCATAATCGGTCTAATGATGGCGCGATTAATATCTCTCATTGGAGGTACCAGAGTGCAATAAACCACTAAACTGAGGTGTGATGCCGAAGCTTTCAAGAAGACACCCATTCCTAGGAGAATAGCAAGAAGGTTCTTACCCTAAGGGAAAGTAACATGGGCCTCGCAGCATGCTCCCGTGAGGCCAGCGCTGTCTGGTGGATGAACCTGTAGGGTATGTAAGGGAGGGATAGATTGGTGTATTACCCATCAAGGAGGGGTTTTGGAAGTGTCTGATGGTGGAAGCTAGTTGGATAAGTAACCTCCAGGGTGAAACCAGTGGATTTCGTAAATAATCATAAAGGTGGAGGCGGGACAGCCACTCTATCAGCCCCAGGACGGAGACTAGTATCTAAGGTAGGCATTAAGACAACACCCCATACTAAAATGCCTAGCGTATTGCTGACACCGGTGCCGTGATATTGTGGTTCACCGCGCTGATCACAGCCTTCAAAGTATAGGTGGAAATGAGTAAGATTAACTCATGCCTAGCGCATTGCTGACACCGGCGCCGTGATATTGTGGTTCACCGCGCTGATCACAGCTTTCAAAGTATAGGTGAAAATGAGTACGTTTAACTCGGAGGCAGGTGTGGAAAAACGAAGTAGGAGGGGAAAAGGAGGGACACTACCCACACTCCTTTAGACTCTTGGCCGTGCTGCAGAGAAGCGGATTGTGTCAAAGGTGGGGTAGGGAGCAATATCCGTTGCCACCAGTACCATCTAGCTACAAGGACGGAGTAAGGTATTAGGTAGTATTGGCACTATAAAGAATCGGCGCGGGTCCAATTCGGGGCTGGGAGCAGTTCCCGTCGCTATCAGTGGAACTGTGCTGCAGGCAGAAAGACGAGCCTCAGGGGGTTAGGGGGTGGAGATAGGGCTTACCTTTGTGCAGGCACTGGATCGGCGGGACACCTACCCCTCACGCTCACGGCACCTGGTCAGGGTGTGGAGCAGCTGGTGAGGGATCCCGGAGGTGTCCGCCTTTAAGTAGGTAGTATCCAGATCCGCCGGAGCGCCGTCGGTAGCGTCGCGCCTGCCGCGCGTCATGCGCATGCGTAGAAACAGTGCGGTTGCTAGACCTGCATCTGAATCCTGATGGCACGGCATAGCAGCCATATTGGTGGGAGCGCTAATGCCGTGAGTGAGGTCTGCTTGGGATAGGGATAGACCAGGTGGCGGGGAAAAAAGAGTTACTTTGAGGCAGTGATGTGGAAATTAGGGAGGGCGGAGTGCCGTAAAGCTGTGAGAGGGAAGGGGCTATAAGCAATAAGAAGCCCCGTCAATGTCATGGAAAGCCCTTCCTTTTGGCCGAGTTGCATGGCTCTTCTAAGAGATGGCAAGAGTCGGTCAGATGCTTTGGGGCCCCAAGGTTAGGACATCTCATTCGTGATGGATCAACAAAATTGCGTACCGATGATCCTCTGTGGGTGGAAAGGCCTGTATCGAACTAAGTTGTAGGTGCTTAATAGGGTGGTTAGGTAAACTGAAGGGCTGGCTCGGGAATGTTAACTTGAGGTGCTAGCCCAGGGAATGTTATTGTGAAGCCCTGTGACATGCCAATGGCCCTCTATAATGGGAAGACATGTGCCTGTGTGTGTAATATTACCTAGGTAGAGGGGCTGGCTAGGGAATATTATCTGGAGACGGTAGCCCAGGGAATAGCGTCATTGAGCCCTACTATATCAAGCTGGAGACGATGTACCCATCTCTGTTCAAGCCTGAACAGTGCTCGTTTGGTCATGGCTGGTTGGGACTCAAGCACTAACCATTGGATGCTGTCAGCTGAGTGATTGTGTAGTTGGTAGTGTTCATACAATCTCGTGTGGGTCTTGGAGCACCGTATGTTGCTTTTGTGCTCCGTTATTCTGAGCTTCACCTGTCTCATGGTCATTCCTACATAAAATTTGTCACATGGACAAATGAGGAGGTAAATACATTTAGTACTGTGGCAATTTGTGTGTCTGTTGAGTTTCCACGTAAAGGAATCGGTAAGCTTGATTTCTTTACATTGTCTGGACTGAGGACAAACCGCACAACCACCACACGGGTAGTGTCCGACAACAGGTGGGAGGTCCCACAGTGTCCATTGTCCAACACCGGGTTGTCTTTTAGGGCGTGTATGTATCAGGGAGTCTTTTAGGTTGGCCGTGCGTTTAAAAGCGAACCTTGGTTTGGGTAACTCCGTGCCCCCTGAGTTGAGGATGTCCCAGTGCTTATTCACAGTTTTTTTAATGAAGTTGGAGTTTCTGGTGAAACTTGTGACGCACGTTATTAGGTCATCAAGCTCTTTTTGATGTACTTCAAGGAGGGCCTCCCTATGGTTGTTAAGGGCTCTCTTGCTGGAGTCACGTATCAGTTTGGTGGGGTACTCTCTATCATGCAGACCGGCTGGGCTCCACGATACGGCTGGGCCCAGCTGGTCTGGGTACTACCCTGTTCCGTAAGGACACGGACAGAAACAGCCTACTTCTGTTCAATAGTCACCACCCTAGAGCACTACGCGAAAATCTTCCCTTCGGCCAATTCCTGAGGGTACGTAGAAATTGCTCCTCTAGGGATGACTATAGGTGGGAAGCCAACACCCTACAACACAAACTACATGATAGAGGGTACCCCACCAAACTGATACGTGACTCCAGCAAGAGAGCCCTTAACAACCATAGGGAGACCCTCCTTGAAGTACATCAAAAAGAGCGTGATGACCTAATAACGTGCGTCACAAGTTTCACCAGAAACTCCAACTTCATTAAAAAAAACTGTGAATAAGCACTGGGACATCCTCAACTCAGGGGGCACGGAGTGACCCAAAACAAGGTTCGCTTTTAAACGCACGGCCAACCTAAAATACTCCCTGATACATACACGCCCTAAAAGACAACCCGGTGTTGGACAATGGACACTGTGGGACCTCCCACCTGTTGTCGGACACTACCCGTGTGGTGGTTGTGCGGTTTGTCCTCAGTCCAGACAATGTAAAGAAATCAAGCTTACTGATTCCTTTACGTGGAAACTCAACAGACACACAAATTGCCACAGTACTAAATGTATTTACCTCCTTATTTGTCCATGTGACAAATTTTATGTAGGAATGACCATGAGACAGGTGAAGCTCAGAATAACGGAGCACAAAAGCAACATACGGTGCTCCAAAACCACACGAGATTGTATGAACACTACCAACTACACAATCACTCTGCTGACAGCATCCAATGGTTAGTGCTTGAGTCCCAACCAGCCATGACCAAACAAGCACTGTTCAGGCTTGAACAGAGATGGGTACATCGTCTCCAGCTTGATATAGTAGGGCTCAATGACGCTATTCCCTGGGCTACCGTCTCCAGATAATATTCCCTAGCCAGCCCCTCTACCTAGGTAATATTACACACACAGGCACATGTCTTTCCATTATAGAGGGCCATTGGCATGTCACAGGGCTTCACGATGACATTCCCTGGGCTAGCACCTCAAGTTAACATTCCCGAGCCAGCCCTTCAGTTTACCTAACCACCCTATTAAGCACCTACAACTTAGTTCGATACAGGCCTTTCCACCCACAGAGGATCATCGGTACGCAATTTCGTTGATCCATCACGAATGAGATGTCCTAACCTTGGGGCCCCAAAGCATCTGACCGACTCTTGCCATCTCTTAGAAGAGCCATGCAACTCGGCCAAAAGGAAGGGCTTCCCATGACATTGACGGGGCTTCTAATTGCTTATAGCCCCTTCCCTCTCACAGCTTTACGGCACTCCGCCCTCCCTAATTTCCACATCACTGCCTCAAAGTAACTCTTTTTTCCCCCGCCACCTGGTCTATCGCTATCCCAAGCAGATCTCACTCACGGCATTAGCGCTCCCTCCAATATGGCCGCTATGCCATGCCATCAGGATTCAGATGCAGGTCTAGCAACCGCACTGTTTCTACGCATGCGCATGACGCGCGGCAGGCGCGACGCTACCGACGGCGCTCCGGCGGATCTGGATACTACCTACTTAAAGGCGGACACCTCCGGGATCCCTCACCAGCTGCTCCGCACCCTGACCAGGTGCCGTGAGCGTGAGGGGTAGGTGTCCCGCCGATCCAGCGCCTGCACAAAGGTAAGCCCTATCTCCACCCCCTAACCCCCCGAGGCTCGTCTTTCTGCCTGCAGCCCAGTTCCACTGATAGCGACGGGAACTGCTCCCAGCCCCGAATTGGACCCGCGCCGATTCTTTATAGTGCCAATACTACCTAATACCTTACTCCGTCCTTGTAGCCAGATGGTACTGGTGGCAACGGATATTGCTCCCTACCCCACCTTTGACACAATCCGCTTCTCTGCAGCACGGCCAAGAGTCTAAAGGAGTGTGGGTAGTGTCCCTCCTTTTCCCCTCCTACTTCTTTTTTCCACACCTGCCTCCGAGTTAAACTTACTCATTTTCACCTATACTTTGAAGGCTGTGATCAGCGCGGTGAACCACAATATCACGGCGCCGGTGTCAGCAATGCGCTAGGCATGAGTTAATCTTACTCATTTCCACCTATACTTTGAAGGCTGTGATCAGCGCGGTGAACCACAATATCACGGCGCCGGTGTCAGCAATACGCTAGGCATTTTAGTATGGGGTGTTGTCTTAATGCCTACCTTAGATACTAGTCTCCGTCCTGGGGCTGATAGAGTGGCTGTCCCGCCTCCACCTTTATGATTATTTACGAAATCCACTGGTTTCACCCTGGAGGTTACTTATCCAACTAGCCTCCACCATCAGACACTTCCAAAACCCCTCCTTGATGGGTAATACACCAATCTATCCCTCCCTTACATACCCTACAGGTTCATCCACCAGACAGCGCTGGCCTCACGGGAGCATGCTGCGAGGCCCATGTTACTTTCCCTTAGGGTAAGAACCTTCTTGCTATTCTCCTAGGAATGGGTGTCTTCTTGAAAGCTTCGGCATCACACCTCAGTTTAGTGTTTTAGTTGCACTCTGGTACCTCCAATGAGAGATATTAATCGCGCCATCATTAGACCGATTATGAAGGGAAAATTCTACCCAGTGTCCGGTAAGATTGGTTTCCCTACACACCTCCCCTCACCCCTCACAGTGTGGAGAGTATTCACCGAAGTCACTCTATATCTTCTGAGTATATAGTCACATAAGTGAGATATGACTTGACTTGCTCTCTTTTAATCAAATTTTTTTTCCCCTACCTCTAGGTCGCCTAATTAGAGAAGGACCCCATAGCCCTCTTTACCCCTGACCCAGAGAGGTTGTATCTGTTTTTAACTATGTGTATGAGCATCTAATTCTTTTTGTCTTCTTGTGTATTACTTTGTTTAGGTCCTGACGAATCGCCGGTTGGCGAGAAACATGTTGACCACACCAGGGGGTTGAGTTAGTTTTCTGTATACCTACACGGTCTCTAGCTCCCCTCTCACACCTTTTAATCAGGGAATAAGCCACGTCAATAAAAGCCATTGTGGACTGATTACCCTTTTTAACATTCACTCACTTTTGCACCGACTACACTTTCTTCCGTCCTCACTCACACCCGCCATCGGCAAGGAACAAAAGAATCCCGCCAAAAGAGTGCCTTCGGGTACTCCGTCAGACATTGCAGTGCCGGTCTGTCGAGGGGCAGTGAGTCGATGATGATACTGGACATCCTTCAGTCAGGGTGTGTTTCACACCTAATGCTCTGGGTGTGTGAGGCTCTCTAGTTCCGACAAGGGAACCCTTCCAGTCCCTTGACTTGTGACATCAACTCTCTTCTCCACTCTGTAGCACTCTCCCCGGGGAACTTTGTATTCTGCTGTGTGGAACCTACCCAGATTCCCTTCTTTCAGGGTCATATTACTGACAATGCTAGCATTACCCCACAGTACTGCTGATTTTGCAATAGGTCACATCCACACAGCCTTCAGTTGTGATTCTGGAACCATTCCTAAAACCCTCATATAATGACTGTGAAGCTGCTATAAGCATTCAACCATGTCTCCATTGGTTGCCAGTTAACCAGGAAGGGCGCCCTGACCAGTAGAGGGTGTTCATTCCTTAATTTTGTCCCCCTATCTTTTAGGTTTTTTAAACCCTTGGACTCTGGATGTGATGGTGTCCCACAGAAAGAATGGCAATGCTTGAATTGGAATGGAAGAGGATCTCTTGTTAAAGTTCCAGCATCACCTCTTTCTCACTCCCCATCTCATGTGAGTAGTTGCCCCGAGATAATCCTAAAGGGGTGACTTGGAGCAGTATCAGACTTCTGCAACTTAATGAATAGCAGTCACGTGTTCACATCAACTGATCCCATGTTAGCATGGGTCTAGTAGCCTTTAGCCTCCTAAATTGTTTCGCATAATCCTTCCAAGTGTTCCCCGCAAACTCATCATACGCAAATACTATTCTATTCCGATGGTACGCAAATTGCAGGCCCAGGGTCAGGAATTTATCAGACATGATTGCTTGGAAAATCGTGTAGCCCTTGACCCAATTAAACAATAATTCTTAAACCTTCTTCCTGTAAATCCAATGCCCACAGTACCTATAATGCAAGAACTCCTTACACTGTTTGCTCTCCTCCTGCAAGGGCTATTGGAAATGAATTTACACATATCCAAATAATTACCCTTCCAAATCTTCTCCATCACCTCAGCTGGCATATGCCTGACCAACTGATCATACTCTGAATGCACATTCCCCAAACCAATGCTCTGCAATGGTGTAACTGTACCAGCTGGTGTAGATTGCTTGAGTAGGGGAGCAGCCTCGACTGTCGCCTGTACTGTGTGTGCCTCACTGCCTATTTGTAGAGTACCAACAACCACTGACCCCTGTGCTAACCAAGTGGCTATTGGCAACTTCCCAGCCACTGCTGCAGGTGTGCTCCCCGCTACGACCTCCCCTTGCATACCTTGCCTACCTGCACTGTCCAAATGGGACACCAGTCTCCTGGCCTTTTCAATATTGTCACTCTCTATTACTTCTGCCAACGCACCCCCAATAAGTGGTGCAGATAAAATCTCTACCTTCAATAACCATGGCAACACGCTAGCTATGTCTGTGACTAGATCTGGTTGGCCTGAGCCACCTGCTGGCATAATCGCAATCGCCATACAACTATTGCCATTCTGCACAATGCCGTTGTTTGCCACAGGCACTTACAATGGAGCCAACCTTCTCTGCCTGTGACCACCACCTACACTGCCAACTGGCACAACATCAGGGGAAACATGTGCACCTTTACCCCCTTCAATACTTGCCCCCTGCCCCCCACCATGAATCTTAACGAGTGAGAACTCCTAGGCCTCTCTGCCTGTAGCAACTGGCTCCTGTGGCTTTCCCTGCAGAGCATATAGTCTCAAAAGAGCCAATATCTCATTGATAACATCCATTCTACACATCCATGCCCATTACAGTAAGGGAGTGCTTGGTGCCTTTCTAAGCCCCACCAGGCATCTTTGTAACAATTCCCAGCTACTTACAGCACAATATGAACAAAGCCTTGCCTCATAGTGACCCTCCTGCTACACAACAGCTCTCAAAAACGCTCCACCCAGACAAAACTGATCCCTAAAGTGACAAAAACCCCACAAACCTACCTGTTGGGCTAAAAAATAGATGCAGCTAATAAACTTTTTAAACTTCGTAATAAAACTGTGCCCTTCACTACAAACCCACAAACATGGGATTATCCCCTCATGCTCAGAATCCTACAAGCATAAAAGATATTAAATGAAGAAGCACCAAACCATTACAAACTGTGAACTTTTGCACTCAGCCTGAGAGGCACCAACAGCCTGTTCCTCTTGTTTGCAGTCTAAACCCAAACAACTCTCCAAATTTGCTCTCAGCCTCCAAGCCAATAAATGAGGCAATAACCCCACATGACGGCATCACTGCTCTCCTCCCATCCCCTGTACCTGCCACCGCCTACTTCAGCCCATGGGAACCTTTTAGAGCTGCCACCAAGAGTTCAAAAGAGTAAAAACTGTCAGGTCAGGTGAGAAACAAGTACTCTGCATGTGTGGCTCATGGACAGTAGGAAGGGGCATCAGCAGTGCTGCAGCCTTCCTTATGTTGGTCTGGTGTGAGTGGGCGCCTGGATGTGGGCACAAAAAGTGACGTTGTTTCAGCAGCAAGAGACAAACAAAGAGACCCAGATGCTGCCTCCCAGCTCCTTGTAAGGGGCAGGGCTCTTGGCCCATGATGATTGCTACTCACCCCAGTAGCACATTAGTGATTCTGAGGTGACTTTGTAGTGGTCACGCCTCCACCAGTGCCGACCACCCCAGCTCGGGCGAGTGCCTAACACCAGCTCCCAGGGGCGGCTTCTGAGGTGCAGAAGTGGTGAGGTAGTGAGGGGAAGGGGCGGATGGGAAAACAAATTACTTACCTGCTCGCCGTCGCCTCTCATTCATCCTTTTCTGACACCCAACAGCAGGAAACCCACAGGCTCTCAGACACCCTAAGCCAATTACGACACTGCATGGCAGCAGCGTAGTGATTGCTCTGAGTAGCCTGTTTTGCCACTCAGGCAGTGGCTGGGAACCTTGGGTTTGTTCTCCACCCAGCTGTGCAACACAGCCAGGTGGAGAAATGCTAAGTGCACATGACGGCTTGGCCATCCTAAGATGGCTGGAAAAAAGTCATGGTCATGGTGCTCACCACTCCTCCTCCCTGCTCATTGCATCAGGACAGCCCAGCACCCTCCCGCCCTAGATATCGCAATGGAAGAAAAACACTTCTGAAATATAAATTTATAACAATGTTATTATCCTTTTGTTTTTCCTTTCTGCACTGCTCAGGGAGCAGTGGGGCCAATCTCCTCCACCTTAATGGAGGTGCCACCACTACCGGCTTCCCCTCCATAGCCTCCTGCTCTCCTGAGTTGGGTGAGTGTAATGGTGCTTACATAATGTCTTGGAGCTTACTGATCTTTATTCCTTTCTGTAGTCCTTTCCATATGCTCATGCTTATATTTCATTTGCTCCATGTTCTACCTTCCACATTGGTGTGCGATTCCTCAAACATGTATGTTTGAAAGTGCATCTCTCATGCCGTTCTTAATCAATGGAGTACATTGGTCACCAACAGTTATTGGCAACCTGTGCTTCATTGAGGATGGATGCACTTCTGTGGTTTTGCTGTCTTTATCAATAAACCTATTTCTGACATCTCATCTCTCCGGCTCATCTGTTCCTGCACCTGTTCACCGGCACTTTACATTTGGCAATGAGTGAACCGACAGCAATTCTCACCATTTTAGTGCATTGGCTGGTTCAATTTCCTTACTGAGCCTTTCCTCCGAGACATCCTTCACCGACATTCTCCTTCTTCGTGCTTTGCTCCAAGTTGTTTCTGCCTTCACGAGGTTATTTTCAGACATTTTGGCAGAAATATCAGCCGGCAGCTTCTCTTCATGCACTTCCCCGTGTGACTCCTTAACTACGACTAAATTGAACGTGATGACATCGTCACGCCCCTAACGCTTGGCGGCAATCTTAGATGAGCATCAAATCGCCTACACCTTCCTCTATTTCTTCAATTACTGGATGACATCATCACGTTTACCATGCAAAGGCGGCCATCTTTAATTTAGTCTAAGCCTTCATATTAAGCTCCCTTTACAAGCTTCACACGGAGCAAAACCTTACTTCAACTGCAACGATCTCCACACGGAGCAACATTTTCTTTAATCTGATTTCACAGAGAGCAGCACATTTATCTACGGTATTTAACCATTTCAAGTAGATATGTCAGATTTATTTCTACAAAGGTGCCATTTAAAAAATAATTTGCTTCAGTTGCTCTTTAATGTACTAACTTCTTCACAAATTCTGATTAATTTTTCTTCTTGAGTGTTAACAATTTCAAGCCATGTCATCTAATCAACAAATAGTACATTTGAATAATTTTTTACACTCACCTGGCAAACCAAAAAAAACTTGGAAAATTTGGTTTTGCAGTTTTGAAAATTACCTGGTGGTTATCAATGCTGAAGATTACTCACCCAGGCACAAATTGGACATTCTCTTCAGTCATTTGCGTAGTGCTGGACAGCACATTTTTTACAATCTTCCAGTTTTCCTTCCTCCAGCTGGTGATGGTGATGGGTGGAATGTTTACCCTGACGCCATTCAAAGACTTAACAAGAGGTTTCTGGAGCAACCAAGTGTTATTTGAAAGCGATTTAATTTCATGAAGAGAAAACAAGACCCTAATTAAACAGTAAAGGAATACATTTCAGGTTTAAGGAATTTGGCGGCTGATTGTAAATTTGGTTCTTCTTTAGATACACATATTAGGGATCAATTTGTTTATAGTTGTTTCTACAAAAAGATATGTGAACGTATTTTGAGTTGCAGAGATCCGTTTCTATCAGAAGTAATTGATATGGCTAAAAGTATTGAAAGAGCTGTCATATCTTCTAAGTGTATTTCTAATGATAATGCTTCATCTGTTAACCTAGTTCAGAACAACTCTTCTGTTAATGCTGTTACTTTTAAAAGCAAATTGTCTTAACTTTTTCCAAGAAAAACAAACACCATGTGCTACAGGTGTGGTTCAAAGTCTCATCTAGGCAATAATCCTACTTGCCCTGCATTAGGCAAATAATTGGTGATTTGTCACAAGATGGGTCACTTCCAGTCAGTTTGCAGAAGCAAACAAGTAATTCAGGTTAGTTCTGTTCTTCCTCAAGATAGCACTGATTATAATACTAATGCTGTTGATGTGCCTTTACAAAGTCGTAATATTAATGCTGTTGATGTGCCTTTACAAAGTTTTCCACAAAAAATGAATCTTTCTATTGATACTAATTGTCATTCAATTTTCCCTGACCACATCAAGGATCCCACTTTTCAGGTATTTATCGGTGCCCTCAAAATTGACATGATGGCAGACTCAGGTGCTCCAGTCGCGATCATTTCAGACATTCTTTTCAAAGATCACTGGTCTTCTTGTACCTCCTTAGAATGCACAGATATAATTCCAAAAGCATATTATGACAAATAAATGGATATGCTTGGTTTCTTTTATGAAAATGTTACTTGTCTGTGAAGAAAAATGTACCCTCAAATGTATGTTGCGTTAAAAGGTAAAAGCATTGTAGGTTGGCAGGACCTAGCCAGGATGGGTCTCAAACTTGTTCCTGGTTCAGACAACCCAGTACAATTTAATGATGTATCTGTTGCCATGATTTCAGAGAACATTGCTGCTGATGTACAAAAGATTATTTTGGAGCTTCCTGAGGTCTTTAGTACATCAATAGGTAAAATATCTAAATGTGACCATCTCATCAAATTAAACCCCAATGCACTTCCCATTTCACATAAACTCATGTCTATTCCTTTGAGTGTTAGGGAAGATCTTAGAAAATTGCTTGACCCAATGGTCTCTGAAGGAATCATTAAACCCAGAGATTCCTCTGAGTGGGTCAGTCTGATTGTTATTGTCAGAAAAAAAGATGGAATTATCAGTTGATGTGCTGACCTTCACTCCCTTAACAAAAACATTTTAGTGGACTGCCATACCCTTCGCAAGATACAAGATCTCCTAACCGGCATCAGGGGTTCTATGTTTTTCACATTACTAGACCTCCGTTCAGCATACCATCAGAGTCCCCGTTCCTCTCTTTCTACTGATTTAACTCCATTTATAATTCCTTTTAGAGCATATAAGTATTTAAGATTACCCTTTGGTTTGGCCTCTGCGGCCAGTGTATTTCAGAAATTCATGGACCATATCTTAAAGGGAATTGACTCCATGCAAGCTTATCAGGATGATGTATTAATTTTCTCAAAAAACAAGGATGAACACATAATTACTTTAAAAAAGGTTCTGACCAAATTTAAGGAAGTGGGAATTACACTAGGCAGAGACAAGTGTAATTTTTGTTCTTCCACCTTAATAGATTATTTGGGTCATTCCATGTCTTCAGTTGGTATCAAATCGAAATTTTCTCTTATTCAAGCTATGTCTAAAGTTGCTATTTCTAAAGACAAAAATTCCTTAAATTCATTCTTAGGGATGATGGAATATTACTCCAGGTTCATTGGAGGGTAAGCACAAATTGTACAACCTTTACATGCTCTTTTAAAAAAGAACTCACATTGTATCTGGATTCAAGATGTGAACTATGCTTTCGGTCTGGTCAAAAATTTGATTACAGAAGTACCTGCTCTGTCTTCCTTCATACCAGGTCAAAAATGTTCAATTTCTGTTGCTGCAAGTCAACTTGGTTTAGGAGCTGTGTTGTGTCAATGGACTGGTGGTTTTGCTTCAAGAGCACTGTCCATTTCAGAATCTAATTACAGTACAATAGAGAGAGAAGCTTTTGCATGTACTTGGGCTGTTGAAAAGTTTAAGACTTTTATTTGGGGCACACAATCTTATCTATATTCTGATCATCAGCTGTTACTGCACTTATTGAATGGAAATGGCACTGGGAAAGCTTCTGCCTGATTGGTCCACGTTCTTTCAAGATTACATGAATACAATTTTGCAATGAAATGCATACCAGGTGGACACAATGTTAGAGCCAATTGTCTCTTAAGATTACCTTTGGAAGACAGTCGCTCTGATTCTAAATTCGATGACATTGAATGTGGTGTTGCATGTATTAAAAACATGTTCACTTCTCCATCCTTGTTCACTTACAATGACTGGATTTAGGCATCTAAGGAGGGCTCCTTTCTTCGGGCTGCAAAGAACATGGTTGTTTCATGTAGACCCAAGGAGAGTCTATTACCTGCCTCACTCAAATCCTTTGCTCAAGTCTCAGGTGACTGACCTCACTATTGTTGAGGACATTCTCATGCGGGGAGACCAATGTGTTCCACTTGTTTCTCTCTGTACCAACATTTTTCAGAATGCTCATGAGGGTCATTTGGGTATAGGAGCTACCTCTAGAAAATTAAAAGAGCATTTCTGGTGGGCAGCTTTAGTTAAAGATGTTTCACAGTGGATATACAACTGTCATACTGGTCTGAGATAAACATAGGAAAACTGCCAAACTTCCCCTTCATTATCTCCCTGTTCATGAAGATGCATGGTCTAAGCTAGTTGTTGATTTTGCTGACCCCTTTGATTTACTTACCCCTGACAAACTCCATATTATTGTTCTAATTGATTATTATACAAAATGTGTCGAATTTGAATTTTGTAACACACCCAATATATTGCCTGTGATTCATTTTTTGAGCAGAGTTTTTAACTCCGAGGGTTCTCTGAAAGAAATTGTCACTGACAACGCCACACATTTCACCTCTTTATTAATGCAAGATTTTTTTAAGTCTCATGACATAAAGCATCTAAAAGTTGCTTTGTATTCCCTTCTTCCAATGGCCTTGTTGAAAGAATGAATAGGTTCATAAAAGAGGGGATATAATCTGCTTTGGCCTGCAATCTTCCTGTAGATGCTTTTCTCAAAAAGAAGATTTGTCATATATCATCACTCCTCATTTAACAACAGGGATTTCTCTCTTTAGACTTCTTAAAAAAAAGAGATCCAACTGGTATATTGTTTCCCAACTAGATAAAAGTATTGCAAAAGAACGATAAGCCCTGTTTGGCTTGTCAAGACGAACATAACATGCAAAAAAAGTTTAATTCAACAAAATATACAAAAAAAGTTGTACTCTGTATATGGTAAAGTTTCACATGATTTTCAAATTGCTGTTTGGGTCATGGTGAAAAATCCAGACAGAGTAAAAAAAGCTGCCTTAAAATTATCCTTGCTAGTACAAATTCTCAAAACTGCCAAGGGATCACCCTTTTTGGACAAAAAGGGTTGGTGGTACAAGAGGGTCGTGGTCAAATTGTCTCCTTGTTGAAATGTAAATGCTATACAGTTTTTCAGTTTCCGTTTAATGTTTATTGCTTGATTAATTAAAATCATCACAATACCCCCCTACATAAAATAAGTGAGTTTCATCTACTCAAACAACTAGAAGTGTCATATATGCAAATGTACATCTGTTCTCTGTCTCCCATACATTTCAAATGTGTGAAATTCTGTTATTATAAAATCATTCTAAGATTATGTTTAGATCAAGTTACAGCAAAAAATTAAAATTATGTACCAACCAAATTAAAAGTACGGGGATGTGTTACATGCAATTATGATTAAAGATCATCCGCTTGCAATAAGCAGCTGTTGACTAGTCTCATAAACTTGACTCCTCGGCAAGACAATATGCATGACGAGCCCTCCAGCCAGCTTATTACTGCTTGTCTGCTAGATCGAATGTTCAGGTTGATAAAAATCGCCTTTAGGTATTGTCTCCTTTGGGTTAACATGGCTGGACATGCGCACAGCAAATGGGCCAAGGTTTCCTTTTGGAATCCGCATAAGCGACAACGTTCTGAGTTAAAATCTGTCAACCAAGAAGGGGATAAATCCTTGGAGACATGCACCCCCATCCTGAACTTTAGAAAGCACATCTTTAAATAGGAACTAAAATGGGCAGATAAGTAGGCTTGTGGCTTTGAAGACCTGTATGAATTCGTGACTGTCCATCCATGCCGTCTCTTTGTGAGCGCAAATTTATCTTCCAATAAAGATTTCTTTTTGCTTGCGACATTCACAGTTTTGTTAAAGGACGCTCGATCCATCTTGTTGTCCCATCCTGGTTGGACTTCCAGAGTGGCCAAAGATGTACTCAGGTAACTCCCCCAAGAGTTTGGGGTTTCTTGCTCGTACTGAGACCTTACTTCGTCCCAGCAGAGTCTGTTTAGAGTGTCCACTTTGGATAACCGGAGGGTGTGGCAGAATTTTATAAAGTTGCTCATTGCCCTGTATTTAAGATCCTGAAGCCCAAATTCCAGTCTTACCTGGGCGGGCGAGGCACATTTTGGCAAATCAAAAACTGCTTTATAGATTTTTGACTGCAATTCGTTCTGGAAATGTGAATCTTTGCCACACCAGGGGACAAGACCGTATGACAAACTTGGTTGGATTTGAGCAGCCATAACTTTTAACAAATGCGAATGGTTAGGGCAGTCCAATTTTCTGCGCAAGGATCTGTAGGCATAGATCAGGGACTGGGTCTTTGCTTTGAGGGAGATTTTGTGTTCTTTGTGACTTGTGCCCTGCCCGATTATTACGCCCAGATATTTGTATGAACTTTTTTCTTCCACATGGACCCCCTTTACCCTCCATTTGAACTTTAATTTCCGACTGTCAACCAGACAAACGATTTTTGTTTTGTCTTTGTTTATCTCTAGCTGTTCCGAATCCAGGTAGGATGCCAGGTTGTTTATTGGTCTTTGTAGTCCCACTGGGGTTTGGCTTAACAAGACTATGTCCTCTGCATATTGGAGGATTACGACTGGCTTGTTGGCCAGTTTCGGGGGGTGGCAGTCTGGGTTTTCAAAGTGTCGGGCAATGTCCGATAAATACAGATTAAAAAGGCTTGGGGCCAAGACACAGCCTTGCTTCAGGCCACTCTGTGTAGGAATACTTCCGGTGTACTCGACCCGTTTCCCAGCTTGACTCTTGTCCAGGTGTCAGTGTGCAACGTTACGATGGCGGTGAGGAGTGCGTTTGGTATGCCCCATCTTTTAAGTTTCCTCCATAAATGATTCCTGCTCACTCTATCAAATGCTGATTTGATATCCACGAAACAGGCTAAGAAGCGGACTTTCCTACTTTGCGCCTGTTCTGTCAAGAGAGCTAGGGTTGCAAGGTTCGATTGAGTGCCCATGCCTTGCCTGAATCCTGTTTGGAAGTTGGGGATGATGTTTTGTAAATGCTATACATTCATTTTGTAGTGTATTGTTATATGTAAAGTTAGCATTCACTGCACCATTTTAAGTTGAGCCGCCATTTTGAGCCATGACCCAAACTGATTTCTGTCTCTCTTATGTCTGCCTCGGCGAAAGCATCTGCTACATTATTTTTGTCCTTTTCTTCTATTACTCAAAGGTTGAGCTTTGCTGTGCTAATGAATAGACTGTTTTTGTATTTGCAATCCGTTTCTCACCAAATAGGCCTGCTCCCACCCTTGGAGCAGCAGGGTGCAGGCAGAGTAAGCTTGACGCTGAGATAACATGTACCCAGTCCTGGGATTGCAACTCATCCTTCTGTATCTTCATTGTTCACCACCAGTTCTCCAGTCTGGGTGTGTCTTTCGTGGTTCTGAAAATATACACTACATGTTAGCCGGTTGGTGGTAGAAGTCAGTCCTCTGCAGCAATATAAGGACGCTGGCCAGACAAGACTCCACTCAAGTGCACTTTCAATAAATACTTTTAGTTTGTATTCTCTTCTGTATGACCGACTCTTCATGTGTGAGGAAGGCTGAGAGGTGGTCGCGAGTGCCCGGGGTGGCCTAATCGGGTCACTTCCTTCATTTGGCACCCAAACAGGGACTCCATCAGGGTGACCCATCCTTGCCTGCGGACGGGGGAGGAGGTCGGTGCCACGTCGGGTTGGACGGGCGGACCGGGGATCCCTGCGCGAGAGAGTCTTGTACTTGCCGCTGCTCCGTCTGTCGGACCGGGCTGTGCCTCATCCAGCGATCATCCCCACAGACGTCCTGAACGTCAAAACCGTTTGATCCGACCATTTGGTCCAAAGAGTCGGCAGTGGAAAATAAACTCATTTGACCTGTGTGCACCAAGTGAGTTTGCTTTGGTTCTTTGTGGATATGGAGTCATTTTGGTTTGTATTTGAAACGGTCTAAGGACCGTCATTGGACAAGTGCTTGAATTTGTTAGAGTTCTTTATGTACATGGTACCATTTTTTTGTATTTGATGAGTTCTGAGGACCGACTTTGGTGAAGATGTTTGCAAGTATCTGCTCGGTATAAGTAGTGCACCTGTTTTCTTTTGAAAAATGTCGTGCTTTAGTAAGGTGTTTTGTGTGGGCTGTCATTGTTGTTCTGCTGATGCTCAATTGGAAGAAAGCCAGCTAGCGCCTCCGGAAGGCACTCCAAATTTGACATGTATGTAAAGCATGGCCTTGGCCCTATTATGTTTAGTACTTATGGCACAAATATACGAGGGACAATGCCAAGTTGCAGTGGCCGTTGACGGGCACTTTTGATAAACAGAAATGTTGTTTTCTACAAGAGAAATTGTTTGTGAAAAGGAGTAGGCAGTTGATGTTTGATTACCTCGGAACACAGCAGAAATAGGCTAAACAGAGACAAAGGAAAGAAAAAAAAGAGGCCCAGAAAGGGAGAATGCAGACGTTGACTCAGAAAGCTGCAGCGCATGACAGGGAGAAAATAAAAAAAGGAATAGAGTGTGCTGATAGGAAGTTTAGATTACAATGTAAAAAGTCTTATGTTGTTCGACAAAAATATTATACATTTGTGGAGGGATTGTGAGGGACCAGTTCAGATACCTGTAGATCAGCGCTGTCCTTATGTTACTGCAGATTTGCATGGCTCAGCTAAGCACTATTTGGAGGATACAGGTGCAATGAATAGCTCTATCTCTCGTTCACTGGTCCCTGGGGCAGCTCTGTCTGGCCATAATAATGTTTCGGGAGGATTTTTAGGTGTACCGATTGTAAGCCCAATTTCCAAACCTCTAACACTGACTATACGTCCTTTTACTGTGGATTCACCATTTTTGTTCACATCTAATTGTGAAGAAAATTTGATGGACTTAGATTTATTAAAGAAGTTACATGCTACCATTTATTGTTCCCCGGAAGGTGTTTACATGACAATAAGCACTAAGCAGCGTCTGTCCAAAGATGCGCCCCTCCCTGCTTAATTTAAAGATGTGCCGCCCATTTTGTGGGCAACGGGTGCCACAGATGTAGGTCTATTACAGATATCCCTAGTTTCTATTAAAGTTAAAGACAATGCCATTTTGCCCCGTAGTCCTCAGTACAAAATACCGCAAGCTGGGGAACGAGCCTTGTTGCAAATTATACAAGAATTGATTCAGTCATGAATTGTTGAAGAGATGAATGTGAATATGTGCAATAGCCCTATTCTTCCCATTCTTAAGAGGGCACCTTCGGGTTCTTCTGATGATCATCCCGATGTTCATCATTTTGTGATTGACTTGTGTGAAAATAATAAAATAGTAGTTCCTCAGTTCCCGGTGTCCCTCACATTACTGCTCTTCTAAAGATGATTCCTCTGTCATTAATCTAAACAAGCACTGGCGTTGCCAATAGGTCTCGCAGTTGGAAAGTTGGAGCTATTGGTTTTGTAAATGACAAAGCCCTTTATGTTTTTAAAATGAAAACAAAAATAAAAGGCATTGTTATTTGCAATTGTAATAGCTCCAACTTTCCTACTGCAAGACCTATCCAGTCTGTGCCACCTGCATGAAAGCGAGAGCGGCGCCTGCAGTCTGATCCCAACAAGCAACTGACCCATGACAGCAGTCCATCCTTCCAAGAAAGAGGGAAGCTGGAGATGGGAGGAGAGCTGGATGGCAACTCTGGCTCAAAAAGTGCGGGATACACGGGAACTCTTTGGATAATCAGAAACCGAGCCACCCTTCCCAGTCTTCTGCCTGTCAAATCATACGTCGATCCTGGAGACACGAGTAACATATGTGAAAAGGGTGGTGCCTGTGTCTACAAGATCTGTTATATATATATATATATATATGCTTACTCTCCACGGCTCGTTTGCGGGGGAACCTCCCGTAGTCTGGTGGTGCGTTTGTACTGGCAGAGCCCCGCCAGTCAATCAATTTCAATAATATCCAAGTTTAAATGCACGCTCAGAAACCAGATGGTACACAGTGTCGTAAAGCGACACTGTGTACCATCTGGTTTCTGAGCGCGCGTTTAAACTTGGATATATACATATATATATATATATATATATATATATATATATATATATATATATATATATATATATATATATATATATATATATATATATATATATATATATATATATATATATATATATATATATATATATATATATATTACCTACTGGCGGTCGCCAGTAGGTAGTTATAGTTAGAACCTAGTTTCCATAGGAAATCCTCAACATTCTATTTAGAATAACTTTGGCCCTGGTTGAAGAATCTTAGCGAATTTCTCAAAGAAGATGGCTCGGTCCGCTGCGCTCCTTCCCTAAAAGTTTGGGGGGGATTGGTCAAGTGGGGGCTGAGATAAAAGGGGGGTCCCAAAACGTGTTTTCTCCATGTTATTTTCCATAGGACCTTTAGATTCGGCTACAGGTCGAACGGGTGAATGGATTTATAAGAAATTTGGCAAAACTGTACAGTCCGGCTCGCAGATTACGCTTTTTTTGGAATGGTGTAAATCCGTTCAGTAGTTGCTGAGGAAATTAAAGTTAAAGTCAATTATATATCTATACGCGCGCACACATGTGCGCGCACCCAAACGGCTGCGCGCGCGAGCGGAATTTTGTTGCGTGACGTCTGTTAACGTTCGATTCGAAGGAAATCAGGAAGTGTTGACCGCCATTTTGTCATTGCGAGTAAATATATTGTTGATTTCAAAGCGTTGGAATATGGAAAGGGGAGAAGGTAGAGATTGTTTTGCTGCGTAGGTTTTCTCAGGGTGTGCAGTAAGGCCATTAAAGGCGAAAATATATATATATATATTTTTTTTAAAGTTGCGTGGTGCGCGCACTCGGTCGCGCACACCTTTTTACAAGAGTGTGAAAATGGAGATAAATCAGAAGTTTGAGTGCTTAGATATAAGGTGGCTCTGAAAAGAGCCATTGTGTTAATTGAGTGTTTTCTGCATTTATAAGTAAGTACCGATGCAGAGCCTGATGTTGCAGAGGAAGATTCTGTTTCCCTCATTCGTGAAATGAACACTGTCTCTCCTATAGACGTCTTGCATGTGGTATTGCAAGTTGTTGTGGTAAATAGAACCCATGCTATAATCTCTGAGGAACGCAGAAACAGGTTTATTTACATGTCTCCTTGCTTTCTCAAATTGTGCACAATGGTGATTGGACCAATTCCATTTCTGTCTTTGGCATATATTGGAATATACCAAGGCAGATCGAGGAAAAAGTGTCATCAATTGTCGAAAGGTGTCTTTTAGAAGCATTTCCAGACCTACCCCAGTGATTGTGCCTAGATCGTTCCCACCACAGTGCACAATTATAAGGTCTGGTTCTGGGAGATGCATAAAAGTTTTCACCAATGGAATCAATTGGTGACATTTCAATCCTCTTTTGGAAATCCATGTTATGTGTACATTTGGTAAGCTGAGGTTGCAAATTCGTCTGCTTACTGCATATTTTTCACTCCAGTGAATATAACTGTGTCCTATTAGCCAGACCTTCATTTTCAAGGGATTTTTAGTCGTCCTCCGATCGGTTCTGGAAGTGGAATGGTAGTTAGAAGTTGAAATTCTAAATAAAGAAAAAGGAAGAGGGTGGGTGTGGTTTAAAAAATAAAAATGATTGGTTGATTGTAAGAAGTGGAGATTGAACAGTACGTTGCATGTTAATGTTTATGTTAAACGAAAAGTACTATTGGGTGTGAAAAAAAGACATGTAACAGAGCTGTGGATTGGCAGGTGTTTCTGGAGGGAAAACAGTGTTGTTACTTTGCTGTAGAATGTTGAGATATGAACTTTTGACCTGTGCCTTCAGCCAGGTGCAGAATGAGGTGTTACCATGGAAACAGCCAGAGATGGCAGTGGGTGATGGGTGACTTTTATGTGACATTGAAAATATTGTGAGGGAGAACCAACTGAAATGTAATTGCTTACGTTACGCGCTCCGCATTGCTTCCCGGAAGCTGCGCTTCGCGCCTCGCTCACCGGAGCACTTCCGGGTGCGCTAACGCGGCGCGTCATATGACGGATTACGCAAGAACGCGATACGTCGTTGGGGCTCCACCGGAACTGATCGAATTGGTAGTCTACAGTGTTTCTGGATGTTTCAGACTGAAGCTGGCGTCAGCATGAGAGCACCCCGTGGCTACGTCGTGGCCATTCCGCAAGCAATCATGGCAGTCGCTCCCCACCGGAAGTCTGCAGGAGTCGGGGGCCTCGGTGACTCTTGTAGAATCTTCAAGGCTGACGGGACGCTTTTGGGAATGGGGCTCATGCCCTAGCAGTCAAGCGTCCGAGTTCCAGGGTTGCCCAGAGCCATCCTTGCAGGCCAGGCCCAAGTCTGTGGAGCCGACCGCCATTTCCTGAGCTCCGTGGCAGCCGCCTGTCGCTGTATCGGAAGAGTGGGTGCAATTCAGCCGGATGGCGGGTGAGACGGTGTAAATGTGATGGTTGGACCAGGGCACCGCAGGACGTGTCTTCAGGTCAAACGGATTGTGGGACAAGGTCCAGAATGGAAGAGGCATCAAAAGGCAAGAAGTTCTGCCTGACCCCGGGAGCCGGCCGCCTATGTCAGGGGCGATCTTAGGCCATACCAGGGGAACAAGACTTGGGGAGGGGGCAGGAGCCAAGCGCCCCCTCCGAGTCTGCGTTTCTTGGACCCTGAAGTATGGAACTCAACATTCAGAACTTATGACATTTGTGCAAGGCAGGGACATCGAAGCCTCTCAGGGACCAAGTATATCGAGAGTCCTTCCTACAGAAGGTGGTGGGGGTGGCGGCATTAGCAAGGCATCCCCCCACACAACTTGTCGGACCCTGAAGTATGGCTCTCAACATCCAGAACTTATGACATTTGTGCAAGGCAGGGACATCGAAGCCTCTCAGGGACCAAGGATATCCAGAGTCCTTCCTACAGAAGGTGGTGGGGGTGGCGGCATTAGCATGGCATCCCCCCACACAACTTGTCGGACATGACCTCTGGATGTACTGGGTGTTCAATTTCAGAATTGAAACTACTAAGAAGCAATTAGAAGTGTTGTTTTCATGTTGCAGTAGGTTCCATGTAAATAGTTATTTAATAAAACGTTTTATCCTGTTACTTTGCTGGTGTGTTGTATATATTTATAATATTTGCATAGTGTTTGTCGTTATTTTGGGCGGGGTGGGTGGCGGAGCCGAGCTGTCCTGCAGCCATCATGGCGTCGAGCTCGGTTCCTCTCTCTAGTTTCATGTTTTTTCGAACGATTTATATGTTATAGTTTGGTAGCACGATACAGCGGATAGTCCGCATTTTATATATATGTCCTTTTTATTAGGGGGTCCTCCGGTGGAGTCGGACGATCTACCTCTAATAAACGGTCCGGGTTGAACCAACTACCAACAAACGGGGCAGAGATAGGCATGACGGGTTACAAAGGGGACAAAAGTGTGCACTACCTATCCTTCACTATCTGCAAAAACTAAATAGAGTATTGCGACTTTATGCTTATTTGTGAACAGAGAATGACCCAAAGAGAACCAATTTCGAACAATCATAGGCTATTGGCAGTGGGCAGAGAGGCCATGACACAGAAAATGGCTGTTACTTACGTGCATGATGGGGCCTAAAAGGGACTAGATGGCGTGGCCACTGTTTCGCGACTTTCACTTTACTTTTAACAATGGCTGTGGTGAACATAAATGAACGCCGCTTATGTATACCTAATTTTAGTCATTTTCCACAAAAAAGGTTTTGATATTTGCTATTAAAAAACCAAAGAAAATCACTGAAAAAACCATAGGTTATAGACCATATATAGTTAAATATCTGAAGTCCATCTCTGCACTCCATGGAGATACAGGTCGTCGATCAGAAGATGTGCTGGCCACCTCTAATGGTAATAGCGTGGCCAGGGCTCTTGTCGTTGCCTCTGCAAATTGCAGAGGGTGCACTTGTTTGACATGCCGCACCATGGTATGTATGGAAAAGAAATATTTTTTTGCTGGATTTCTTCTTGAGAGAACCAAGTCACATATCGTGCAGGTTACTTTTGGTGCATTCAGTTTCTTTTGATCTTCAGGATAAGTGAAACATTGCCAGATGAAAGATTTATTTTTTCTTATTAAAGGTAGTCGTTCATTTTGGTCAGATTCGGAAGATGAATGAGATACGGTAGCCATTTCACCAAAGTCTTCCGAAAGATGTAGGACGTTGTTGTCTCTTGAGAGTAGAAAAGATAGTGAGGGAAGTGGGTGGAGTGCTGCGTGTAAATTCCAGAATTGAAACTATTAAGAACCAATTGAAAGTGTTGTTTTCATGTTGCAGTAGGCTGCCATGTAAATAGTTATTTAATAAAACGTTTTACCCTGTTACTTTGCTGGTGTGTTGTGTATCTTTATAATATTTGTCGTTATTTTGGGTGGGGTGGGCGGCGGAGCCGAGCTGTCTTGCAGCCATCATGGCGTCATGCTCGGTTTCTCTCACTAGTTTCATATTTCTCATGAGGGGTTGTTCCTAATTTTTCTATTTTAGCGAGGTCAAAAAAAGATCTCATCAGTGGCCTACTGATTTTGCTCGATTCCTTTTGTTTTTTCTAACGATTTATATGTTATAGTTTGCTAGCACGATACAGCGGCTAGTCCGCATTTTATATATATGTCTTTTTTATTAGGGGTGTCTTCCGGTGGAGTCGGACGATCTACCTCTAATAAACGGTCCGGGTTGAACCAACTACCATCCTGATTTTGTATATCTTCTGAGCTGGATTTAAGCACACAATTGTTAAAGTATGAAACGTTTTATATTTCTAAAAAAAATACCAAGGTGTGTACATCCGGTAACGCACGAAAGTTTAAAAAGACATTCGGCTCCATTTACTGAAAAGTTTCATAAGAATAAAAAAGAAGTCTAGGTACAGTCTCTTTGACGTACTATAAGTTCTTTGAGGGGTGTATGAAGAAATTCAATAAGTTCAAATCGCAAGGTTTTCACGAAATATATAGGCCTGTGCGCGCACTCGGTCGCGCACGAAAGCCTGGAAATGCGATATCCATTTTATTGACAACTGTTGCCGAGAGTGCGCACACCGGGTCGCGCACGAAAGTTTAGTAAGGCTATTTTTATTTACAGACAAATTTTAATGTGTTTAAAAAAAGGCAAGGTACAGACTTTCGAATTCTGTATTGCTTTACAAGGAGTCTCTATGCAACTTGAACAGTGAAGAAAACGGCTTGTTTTCGAAAAAAATATTGCCAGAGCTTTATTGCCAAAAGTATAGGTTGCATACACGACATTTTTCTGAATTAGCATTTTAAAAACCAATGAAATTCACAGAAAAAACCAGAGGTTTTACACACGTTATAGTTAGGAAGTAGCATTTAAAAAACCTATGAAATTCACTGAAAAAACCATAGGTTTGACACATGTTATAGTTAGCTGGAAATTTTACTGACATAAAACCAATGAAATTCCACGTTATAGTTAGTTGGACTCACTATAACTTGCGCGTGCAATGCACTGCTGATGACGTCACATATTACATCACTCATGACATGGTCAGTGACATCACTGATGACACCATCCTTGTGACATAGTGACAGACCTCCTTTCACTGTAATGTAACCCTTGAAACACATATTCAAAAATAGAAACTGAAATTTAAAAAAAATGCAGATACCCATATCAGTTACAACAAGTAATTCAGTAATTCCACCATCTATATACACATCCACTCATACATATACTCACTCATCATATGAAATGATACACCTATACATCCTGTTACACACCGACAATCATCGAAAAGTTACTCACAGACATACTCACACGTGCAAATAAACTATTGAACATCCATTTATTTGAATATAGAGTTATACAAACACTTCCACCTTACTTCTATTGAAAATTACACATATTTATTCTCTTAAACAATCACTTATAGAAACACATACTTATTTAAACAGGAACTCTTTCAATCTCTTACTCTCACATATACTCACTTATATACATCAACATTCACATATACTAGATTAAAACATATGTCGTTACTGATAAAGACACTAGTGAGACAGTCATTCACTCACTAACAAACACATATACACACTCATCCACCCATACAGTCCTGCACATATGCTGTCTTCAAAACACATACAAACAGAGAGTCAGTCACTCATGCATCTATGTGCTAAGTAATACCCCCACCAAACCATATAGACACTCATACTGATACTAAGAGAAACATCTAATAACCCATATACATACGCTTGTAGCTACTTACCAACACATGTAGCCACTTATACACAAAGTGAAACACTAATATATATATTTAAATATTTAAACATTACTCACTAATATTTATTTTTCAGAAAGAGACATATTCACTGGATGGTGTCATCAGTGATGTCATGAGTGATGTCACTGACCATGTCATGAGTGATGTAATATGTGACGTCATCAGCAGTGCATTGCACGCGCAAGTTATAGTGAGTCCAACTAACTATAACGTGGAATTTCATTGGTTTTATGTCAGTAAAATTTCCAGCTAACTATAACATGTGTCAAACCTATGGTTTTTTCAGTGAATTTCATAGGTTTTTTAAATGCTACTTCCTAACTATAACGTGTGTAAAACCTATGGTTTTTTCTGTGAATATATATATATATATATATATATATATATATATATATATATATATATATATATATATATATATATATATATATATATATATATATATATATATATATATATATATATATATATATATATATGGCATGGATTAACAGTTATGGTAGGAGTTCAAACTTGAAATGGTTTTTTTTTTTTTTTTTTTAAACAAAGCCTGGCAGTTCCATGATTACTATGTTTTCACTTATAAAAGTGCCTGGTCTTTCAATTTGTGTTATGGCAACAGGTTGTTACTCATTGTTTTGGACATAAAACATCCACGTGTCAAGTGCTGTGCTCACTTCATGCTCTCAATGCAGGATTACCACAGTAATGTATATATATGTATCTATATATATATATATATATATATATATATATATATATACACATTGTGCATCCTGGTCCTAAAGAAACGCTGCGCCCTTTGATGGAGCTGTGACGGAAACGGGCATCTATAGCCCTGAAGTGGCGGCCGATGAGTCTTCTTAGCGCTTCCACAGATGCTGTCCTGAGGAGTTCATTGATTCTGTAGATTTCACAGTGAATGGTTCGACCAGCCCTTTGAGCCGCAGCACAGACACATGTTGCGAACGTTCGGCGGCAGCTTTGCTTATCAATGTACTCCACGAGGAGCAGAGAAACCAATCAATGCACACGAAGATAACGGTTAATGAGCAGAAGGGCCAGTTATGCAAAGGATGCAGGGGGCCTGCACGGCCTCCGCTGGAGGGGCTGGGGCAGATGCACGAGGAGCAAAAAGCGGGACCAGAGCCTGCAAGCCTGGGGGTCGGTTCACCTCAAGGGGCATTGCCAGGGTGGCCCAGTCACACGGGCAGTCACTGCCAGAGATGAATGCAGACCCCCCGAGCCAGACACACAAGTAAAACGCACACAACATGAGCAAGATCAGACATCACCAAGGGGGCAGCGTGGATCACAGAAGCAAACTAAGCACAAGTTAGAAACCGAAGCAGAGGGTGAAGGTACTCACATCATCAGAGCCCAGAGCTGCTCAACGCTGAGAGGGCCACAGGCGCCTTGTGCCTCAGTGCCTCGGAGAACGAGGGCATCAGATCTTTTCACTTCCTGGAGCTCAGTTGCTACTCAGCTACCGTGGAATGTCAAGTGCTGCAGCTGCGCTTCGCCTACTAATGTGTCCAGAGAGCACAGCCCAGTGTGCAGTGCGCTGGGACTAGACTAATGCAAACTCATGCGAGGAGCCACAAACATGTGCTTCAATCAGGGGAAGAATGTCCAGAGGACACTCGCTCAGCTGGAGCAGTGTGTGAGCAACAGAGCAGAAGGAAGCCTGCTGCCAACTATAGAAGGAATGCATGCATTAACAGAGGCAGACTGACCAGCTCCTGCTCAGGATGTAGAGAACAAAGGTCAAAGAAAGATTGAAATCCCTAGAAGTAAGTCACTAATCAGAGAGCGTTGAAAGACTAGAAGCCGCTTCCCTGCATTGACGCCTTCCTCTCTAACAAAAGCTGTAAACAAATAACATACAATGGTACAACCCCACTCTACGGCAGCCCAGCTGTAAGCGTAGTATCAAAGCCCGCTCTTTCAGCAAAGGAAGACAAACCTTTCGATTCTGAAAGGCTCGGAGGTTGGTTTAAAGAAAAATGTCCCTGAAAGTTTACTGGAGCTGGACTCCTTTCATCACATCAGTGAAACTCGGATAACATTAAATAAATGCACGCACGGAGACAAAGTGAAAAAACTCGGATAACATTAAATAAATGCACGCACGGAGACAAAGTGAAAATACAGCGATAAAGGAAAAAAATAAAGACAAGTACGGGAAATGCAAGGGGAGGGGGGTGGGTTGGGTTCACAAGGGAGAGAACAACACGAGTAGTGGGGGAAAACCACGAGGGAGACGCACGCACGGAGACAAAGTGAAACAACACGTACATGATAATGCAGAGCGGCCGGGAAACTAAAAGTACGGCCGGCCTGCGGCAGGCCATGAATAATTAGGGGAGGAGAAGCCGCACAGCGCACGCTGGGAGAAGCCCTTTGATGTGCTGTGCAGCCGTGAATGCGCGTGCTTGTTTGGTCACGTGATTCACGTGAACTTAATGAAAACCGCAGCGCAAGAAGCCCTGGGAAACACCTTTAACGCTAACTACTGATCAGGGAGCTCACCGCCTAATCCCTGCAACACGCCTGCTGTTAACCGGACCTTGGACCACGCTGCATCATCGCTGGAGTCATCTGCTGCACCCGAGGGCGGGAGAGGAACACTCCGTGAGGGCTGCGAGCGCCAGGTGAGGGACAGGGACTCCATTTCCCAGGAGTCCCTGGGTTGCCATCACCTGCACCTGGACGCTCTCCCTGCTTGACCCGCCCCCGACCGCCGAGCTAAAGGTGCCGCCTGCCCAGGACACTGAGGGAAACACCTTTAACGCTAACTACTGATCAGGGAGCTCACCGCCTAATCCCTGCAACACGCCTGCTGTTAACCGGACCTTGGACCACGCTGCATCATCGCTGGAGTCATCTGCTGCACCCGAGGGCGGGAGAGGAACACTCCGTGAGGGCTGCGAGCGCCAGGTGAGGGACAGGGACTCCATTTCCCAGGAGTCCCTGGGTTGCCATCACCTGCACCTGGACGCTCTCCCTGCTTGCCCCGCCCCCGACCGCCGAGCTAAAGGTGCTGCCTGCCCAGGACACTGAGGGAAACACCTTTAACGCTAACTACTGATCAGGGAGCTCACCGCCTAATCCCTGCAACACGCCTGCTGTTAACCGGACCTTGGACCACGCTGCATCATCGCTGGAGTCATCTGCTGCACCCGAGGGCGGGAGAGGAACACTCCGTGAGGGCTGCGAGCGCCAGGTGAGGGACAGGGACTCCATTTCCCAGGAGTCCCTGGGTTGCCATCACCTGCACCTGGACGCTCTCCCTGCTTGCCCCGCCCCCAACCACCTCATCACCATATTGGGAACGTCCGACCCCCGCAACGCGGGATGCGTGCGGGACGCCCGGGGCTAAGCCCGGGAAAAGGGCGGGCCCTCTGTGGCCCTCAGAGGCCTGAGGAGCCTGGCCTGGGCTACCACCCCTGCTCGTTTATATTCCGCCCAAGGGACAAACGGACACATAAACTGTAAGTTGCCTAAAATCCTTGAATAGTGTCTGTGGACTGTTAGTCATAAGTATTAGTTAATTGCTATATGTTCAGGATCTTTATTACCCTCTACCCTGTGCTTTGAGGCTGTTTAAAAATCGGTGGTGGGGAGTGCCATGAATTGCCGTGAGACCAGGAGCATGGCAGTCGCAGAATCAAAAAAATTAACTGGTACCCTAGACGATTTTATTGTTCGTACTCATGCACTGATTGACGAGGGGATAATTTTAATGGACAGGAGGGTGTCGCAAGATCTGGCTATGGCCAAGAGATCTTCCTTAGGTCCAATTGCCCAGGCCTGCACGCCCAATCCCGAGAGTCGCTCTAATACCCTCGCTTTGGTACATAATCTCGGGGATACTGGGGATTTTGATGCTTTAAACTCACGGCAGGATATGGAGGCCACCCCCAATCTTGATCTCATAACAGAAAGCGACCCAGACAGGACAGAGTTAATTAATTCAACCGGGGCTAGCGTTATACACCAAAAGGGTCTAAAAGAAGGGGCAATTCCCAAGCAAAAGGCAAAAAAATCTACCTCTACTAAAGGGAAGAAAGCACAAACTGCCAATAAGCGCAATAATCTCATCTTAGCTCCACCTAATACAAATGGGGCAGTCTGTGCAACTGATACCGGGGGGACACACTCAACAAACATCGGCTTGCCTTTAAGTCTTCCAGACGATACCATCATAGATAAAAGTCTGGAGGAAATTATGGAATTAAGTGGAGAAATCACTAGCTCAGCTCAACACAGTCAGGAGGGGTGTGGGTCAAGTACGTTTGATAACAATAACATCTTGAACATACTAAAATCTTTACTTGAACCCATAGAGGTTAGATTACGCCGCATAGAAAGTATCCTGACCAACATTCATAAAGATATCAGTGCCCCTAGCCTCACCATGAACTCTAAAACACCCCACACCACTAACGCAGCCACCAAGTCTTCTATGGCTGGAAAAAAAGCTACTGTGGTTAATAATAACGCTTCTAACAGCACAAGTAATACTCCCACTGTGGAAGGTACTAATTCTAAGACCACGGTGACAAAACAACCTGAGAATCCAACTAAACTCAAGCCACCCCCCCAGGTTAAACTAAATGACCCCACCCCACCGACCCCAAACCCTGCACCGACACCCGGACCTAAGGTAACGGTCCGCAGAAATATCCACCTCCCCCCAGATGCCTGCCCCTATGTAGTAATTCTCACTGGGGTCAGTGAAATTCCTTCTCTCGAAATTGAATCCCACCAGGCCTTAAAAAATAAAGTGTGCCATTGGCTTTCAAAAAATTATCCTTTACCGCCTAACATGCCAAGCAACATTTTAATGGTGGAAAGAACCCCATGGGTGGGAGGAAATAGGAAAAGTCTGCAAGGGGACTGTGTGGTGGTAACCTTTGAGAACACACAGGTGGTAGATTTAATATGTAGAGGGTCCCCTAGATACCAAGCCAGCACTGTTACTGCCAGGCCCCTCTCTTACTTCTACCTACCGGGTAACGAAACAGATAATAGATGGAGTTGGTTAAGGGGCCCACAGGAGTCAAAAACAATTCAGAGGCAAAACCCCCCATGGGAGGCATACCCTACAGGCTGGGACGAAGGTGTTAATGCGGGTTGGAACCAGGCCAGATCAAGAAGAGGAAGACCGCCTTATGGGGGCTTTGCAGCAGGGCCCTATAACAGCCACCCACTCAATTATCAACAGTTTGTTCAGGGATATGACAACCTTTCTAACTTTCCCACCTCCAACCGATATGACTACTTGTCAACTTTAGATGGGAACGACTGACAAATACAGGTCTCTCCATGTACACAAAGGCCTGAAAACAACCCTACACTCTCTCTGCAAACGGATAAGAGCACCCTGGACGGGCAGATGTCCTGTTCAACTACCACTAATTGTGAGGGTGGGGAAGGAGGGGAGCCTTTTGATTTAAAAATGGTTGGGCCCCGGGGGGGCGTGGATATCTCAATGGCAACTTGGAACATTGCGGGACTTAAAAACAAAGTGGATAACCCAATTTGGCGGGACTTAATAGGCTCTATGGACCTAATAGCCTTGCAGGAGACCTGGGACACCGAAAATCTACTGACCCTGGACGGGTTTACCACCTTTTCAATTCCCGCAGTTGGATCCTCGAGGGGGCGTGCCAGAGGGGGTTTGGTCACTCTGATTTCTGCCAAAATCCCTGGGACATACACGCAAGTAGCCACTGGCTGCCCTTATTGTATTGCTGTTTTAATTTCCTATAGGAATCGTCATAATGTCTTGGTCATAAATTTTTATAATTCATTTGACAGGGACAGTCCTGTAAGTAATTTGATGATGTTAAGTACTTTTCTGGCCAACTTTAAAGAGTCGGCAGAGCATGACTGTACCATTTTGTTGATGGGAGATTTCAATATTCAATAACAATAGGAGAGGTAGGGAGAATGAGGCACTCTCTTAGTCCCCGGTTAGTCATACAAAAACAAGAAAAGAGAGGTCAGATCAAACACTTGATCAGTTTAAGCGTAAACTACATAGACCACAATTCAGGGAGTCAACACAAGATTAGATTCTCACACCCGATTTGGGTGATAAAGAAAGCCCTCACACACTGACCTAGTCAGTGTCATGCTTCATCATCGGGCCCCACCGACAGAGGCCGAATGCCTCTGTGGTGTGCTTCGACGCCAGAAAGACTGCGGAGCAGGTTTTTTGTGTGTGGAGGGCGTGCTCTTGTTTACAGTGAAATATTAAAAGTGCCTAAAGCAAGGGTATCGGAAAAATATATTTAATAAATGATCCCTGAGGCACAAAAATAAGGAGTATTACGTGTCTGTATTTATATGCCAAGGTTCAAGGTTGGTGAAATACAGAATATACTCAGTTCATTCCAGTCAACATGTTTCAGCCATAAGGGTGGTATATTACCGTGGCATTCATCAGGACTATACCCCGGCGGTATGGGCTCTCTAATCACCCACCCTAACCTGGGGACGTGAAAGTGAAAAGTAAAAAGTGAAAAAAGTGCATAAAAGTTGTGGAAGAGTAAAAATACTCAATTCCAAAAATACTCCGTAATTTTGGAGTGTAACTGCACCTGTAAAATAAGAAAAACACATACACAGACAGAAGACAAACATAAGCAATGTTAATATGAGCCTTCCTGGCTAGTCACAGTGCTCCATGAAGTGTGACTCAAGTGGTAAATCCCAAGGTAAACATAGATTTTATGCACCATCCAGATAGCCCCTAAGGATATTAGCAGATATCTCTGGGAAGTGATGTGCTAGAAAAGTGCTATTTACAAGAAAAACGATTAAAATGGGGGATTTTAAAAAACGCGATTGCGTGTACTCCTTATGAAGGGATCAATGGACCTAAGAGGTCTGTGCCCCTTCAAGTAGGTATTAAATGGTTCGTGTCTCACTTTCAAAAGGGGCGCTACTCGCACCATGGGTCTCGGGAGGGGGTCGGAGCGACCTGGCACATCCTAAGGACAGACAAAAAATATATATACATATGGTACAATAGCGTCGCCCAAACAAGTACTTAGCTCTGGTCACAGAAGGCGTAGCAGTATGTGTGTCATCGTAACTCACGGCCTCAGCGCTTCCGACCCGCTGATCAACCTAGTAGTGACCTCCAAACCGGACCCCGAAGATAGACAACCGGGGCCGGTAGAATTGTTTTTAAGCACAGCGGTCGCGTGTGCGCCCTATTTCCGGGAGGGCGTGTCAGGCCGAAAGAGAGGCTAGAAACGCACACGCCCACCTACGTCTCGCTCAACGCGAGGCTTGGGATTCGGATGACAGTTCGAGGCTTGGTAGTCGGCTAGGTCCTGAAGGACCGGTCGCGTAGTAGCGCTAATGTTAATTATAATGCCTAACAGCACGTAGTGCATTATATGCGGACCTTTACTACAATGTACATAACTGTCAAAAATGTACTTAAATTACCTGAGAAGGCAGTGAAAATTAAGCAATTGACTGTGCACCAGAGCCTTAGTGTATGAACCCAGGCCTCTCTCAAGCACCTGCACTTCAGTGGATGTCAATACTCTGGTGGAGAGGTTGGTCACTAAGCTTACATCCCGCTTGTTCCTGGTTGTTGGTTGCTGCGGGTGTGACTCGCTACCGGGTCCTCTTCCTCCCAGGTTACTCGGCTGTTGCCTCTCCGCTTCCCTCTCCCTCTCCGGCCGCTCTCTAAAAAAGGCTGCCTCTGTTGGTTCTGGAAGTTAGGTGGGGGCATAAAACCTGGATTCCAGCCCATGAAAGGGAACTGTGGTTGGGGGAAAGCAAAAGGGTTATGGCCATTTTTTGGACAGCAACCACACTACCAATGACATGAGGTGGATGGTAATCGAGGAAGTGAAGGGCTCAACGAACATCACTAGTAGACTTTTTGAAAAGGAGCAACGTTGGGTGTACCGTCTGGGCACCCATGTCAATGGGCTCAACGATGACATTCCGTGGAGCTCAGTACTGTCTTGATAATGAATATTCCCTACACATCTACCTCAACCAACCGGTTTTATTTGCATATTTGTAATAAGCCATGATGATTCATTCCATGGACTATCTGTGCACACACAGATTAGTCCCTACCTATAGGATTTTTTCTATATACAATGCATTGCCTCCAACATAGATGTATTCATTGTTAGGCAGTGTATGCATTACGGGTGAAAATGGTTTTTCATACACTAAGGCTCTGGTGCACAGTCAATTGCTTAATTTTCACTGCCTTCTCAGGTAATTTAAGTACATTTTTGACAGTTATGTACATTGTAGTAAAGGTCCGCATATAATGCACTACGTGCTGTTAGGCATTATAATTAACATTAGCGCTACTACGCGACCGGTCCTTCAGGACCTAGCCGACTACCAAGCCTCGAACTGTCATCCGAATCCCAAGCCTCGCGTTGAGCGAGACGTAGGTGGGCGTGTGCGTTTCTAGCCTCTCTTTCGGCCTGACACGCCCTCCCGGAAATAGGGCGCACACGCGACCGCTGTGCTTAAAAACAATTCTACCGGCCCCGGTTGTCTATCTTCGGGGTCCGGTTTGGAGGTCACTACTAGGTTGATCAGCGGGTCGGAAGCGCTGAGGCCGTGAGTTACGATGACACACATACTGCTACGCCTTCTGTGACCAGAGCTAAGTACTTGTTTGGGCGACGCTATTGTACCATATGTATATATATTTTTTGTCTGTCCTTAGGATGTGCCAGGTCGCTCCGACCCCCTCCCGAGACCCATGGTGCGAGTAGCGCCCCTTTTGAAAGTGAGACACGAACCATTTAATACCTACTTGAAGGGGCACAGACCTCTTAGGTCCATTGATCCCTTCATAAGGAGTACACGCAATCGCGTTTTTTAAAATCCCCCATTTTAATCGTTTTTCTTGTAAATAGCACTTTTCTAGCACATCACTTCCCAGAGATATCTGCTAATATCCTTAGGGGCTATCTGGATGGTGCATAAAATCTATGTTTACCTTGGGATTTACCACTTGAGTCACACTTCATGGAGCACTGTGACTAGCCAGGAAGGCTCATATTAACATTGCTTATGTTTGTCTTCTGTCTGTCTATGTGTTTTTCTTATTTTACAGGTGCAGTTACACTCCAAAATTACGGAGTATTTTTGGAATTGAGTATTTTTACTCTTCCACAACTTTTATGCACTTTTTTCACTTTTTACTTTTCACTTTCACGTCCCCAGGTTAGGGTGGGTGATTAGAGAGCCCATACCGCCGGGGTATAGTCCTGATGAATGCCACGGTAATATACCACCCTTATGGCTGAAACATGTTGACTGGAATGAACTGAGTATATTCTGTATTTCACCAACCTTGAACCTTGGCATATAAATACAGACACGTAATACTCCTTATTTTTGTGCCTCAGGGATCATTTATTAAATATATTTTTCCGATACCCTTGCTTTAGGCACTTTTAATATTTCACTGTAAACAAGAGCACGCCCTCCACACACAAAAAACCTGCTCCGCAGTCTTTCTGGCGTCGAAGCACACCACAGAGGCATTCGGCCTCTGTCGGTGGGGCCCGATGATGAAGCATGACACTGACTAGGTCAGTGTGTGAGGGCTTTCTTTATCACCCAAATCGGGTGTGAGAATCTAATCTTGTGTTGACTCCCTGAATTGTGGTCTATGTAGTTTACGCTTAAACTGATCAAGTGTTTGATCTGACCTCTCTTTTCTTGTGGGAGATTTCAATATTCATGGATGTAAGGATAATTGCCCCCCCAATGTGTTATTTGGCACCCCGGACGAAGAAAATACCCACTTTGAACATTCAGAGCAGGGCACTTTCTTGGAAATAATGTTGGCTGAACATGGGCTTATCTTACCAAAGGTGGATGATGGGGATATCCCTACCTTCACGGGACATGGCAGTGGCTCTGTGATTGATTACATCTTCCTCAACAGTACCAATGGAGCCCAAATTAGTAGCTACTCAGTCTTAAGGTCCCATTTTAGTGATCACAATCTTGTGGTTTTAAAAATAAGGAACATATTTGTCATCAAGGATAGCTGTAAAAACCTGACAAATAAGCATGATCTGCGGTTAACGGATCAAGCGCGCAGAATCAAATGGTGTAGAGTAATCCCAGAAGAGTTTTTTTGTAACCTGTGCGAGAGTAGCAGGGATGACTTGATGTTGTGCATGGATGACCGGGCTGGGGATGGTGAAGTTATGGAGGCGTATAAAAAGGTCTGCACTGATATTCTCTCCAAATTGACTGCTCATGGTAAAGGCAGAATACAAGGGAATGACGGCTGGTTCGACAAAAAATGTTCAGCGGCAAACCGTAAACTCAAGGCCGCCCTTAAGTCAGAACCAGTTGATAGACGGCTAGTAGCTACCCTTAGGAGAGATTATAAGACCACAATCGAAAAAAGGCGGCGTGAGATTAGGGAGGACGCCTGGGCTGATTTAACCTCTACAGATGTATTAAAAAGCAGCGCCAAGTTCTGGGCGGTGGTAAACCAACCTTACTTCTCGGATTCCAACAACAATGAACTGGATTGTGGTATTCAGGAAGAACGATGGCACACGCATTTTAGCTCAGTTTATGAAGACGAGACCCATGCGGTAGAACGCCTGACCGCACTTCCTCAATCACCATACACCTTATCTATGAATGAGGAGGAGGTGGCAGTGGCTATTGGCTTGATGACCAGTAACAAAGCTCCTGGGCCTGATGGCGTCCCCTCTGACCTTTTTAAAGTCGAGACTTTATTCTGGTCCAAAGTTTTAACTAATGTTTTTAACAGAGTTTCTAAGACAGGCATTCCTGAGTCATGGACACAGTCGGTAATTGTACCAATTTATAAAAAAGGGGATAGGGGGGACCCTGGTAATTACCGACCTATATCCCTCATTGACTCTGCAGTCAAGGTCTTGGGGAGGGTGGTTTTAGGCAAATTGACCACCTGGTTAGAGGAAACCAACACACTTTCACCTCTACAGTATGGTTTCCGAAAGGGACGCAGTACAATCGACCAAAGCCTAAATCTACAGTTGCTCATTGGGAAGTACACCTTAGCTATGCCAGGATCATTGTTTATTGCTTTCATGGATCTGTCCTCGGCTTTCGACCGGGTAAACAGATCCAAACTGTGGGGCCAGCTCCTTAATATCGGGACAGACCCCAACATAGTATATTTCCTAGCAGACCTCCATAGGGATCTTACTGCAACGGTCCGTTATGATAGAAAGGGGAACTGCACGGAAAAAATTAGCATTATTAATGGTGTGAGACAGGGGTGCATTCTTGCTCCCCTGCTCTTTACACTATATATCAACAACCTTGGCAAAGCTTTGAGTGGAGTCTGTAAGGATATCCCGAAGGCTGGGAAATATTTACTGCCTGCCTTACTGTATGCGGATGACGCTGCCCTCCTAGCTAGAACCGCAGTAGGACTCCAACGCCTGCTGAACTCTTTCTATGTTTTTATGGATAACCTTGACCTGAGCGTTAACTTTGGGAAGTCTCATGTCATGGTAGTAGGTCACAAAGCCAAGTCTAGGAATAATGTGATGTCACTATTCTGTAATAAACACAAGCTGTCACGAGTTTCTAGATTTCCTTATTTGGGGGTGGTCTTCGATGAGGGCTCCATGTGGAACCCCCAACTGGTGGAGAAAAAAACCTCCCTGGCACGTTCAATTTCGGCAGTACTAAGATTCTCCCGTAAACTAGGAGTGAAACCCATTGAGGCAGTACTAAAAGTATATGCTTCCAAATGTACTGCAATCGCCACATATGGGGCCGATTTATGGGGCTTTAAACAGGTTTCATCGCTCCAGGTCTCAGAGGATAATTTTTTAAAAACTCTTCTTTCTCTGCCAAATTCCACCGCAAACTACATAGTTCACCAGGAGTGCGGCGTAGGCTATCTGGAAGACAAAATCGCCCTGGCCCCCTTATTAAAATGGTTGGCAGTTTGGCTAAACCCAGAGCTTGATGTAAATCATGAAATCTTAAAAGATTGTTTATGTCTGGACCACTGGGACAAGATCACCTGGTTGAAGTATGTGCAACAAATGTGCGCAAAACTGGGACGACCAGAATTGTTTGATAAACCCTCAAGTTTGGTGAAAGGGGACATGAAATGGGTCAAAAATACCTTCTTGTTGAATAGAGGAATGGACAGAGAGGGCAGGGAGCTGCTTAAACCCTCTGTCAGGTCCCATCAGCTGATTGTTTCACCAGACCCTGAACCGGAACTGTACCTTAAAGTTGTGAATAATGCCAATCACAGGTACCTGTTAACAAGGTTCCGTTTGAACAAAATACATCTTTTAATTTCTGGCCGCCCTGTTTGGACTAGGAGCAAGGACCTAGTATTATGCAATTGTGATGGCTGCTCAATCATGGACACGGCTCACTTTCTGTTTTTTTGTGACCACTTCAAAGGTATTAGACTCAAATTCATTATACCGTTATTAAAAGGAAAGGGTTTTAGGCAAGTGAAGCCAGCCTTGCTGTTCCTCCAACTGTTGGCAGAGATTTGGGTTATTTTCAATGTGGCTAAATTTTTAACCATTGCAATGAGACTTGGCAAAAAGATCGCTTGGCCTTAGAGGACTTTTTATAAATTTAAACTACTGTTTGAAATCCCAAACAAGGTCACTAACGTGTACACTGTTGTTTTTAAAAGGAAAAAACACCCTACCATCATGTTTTGTATATTTCTGCTTTTTATTTATGTTATATGTTATATCTTATCTTGGGCGGGTTGTGGATTGTTTTAATGCCTGTACACTTTTATGGTTTTTGTGACTTAAACCGAATAAAGTATCTTTTGAACTTGACAAGGATTTCGAGCACTTGAATTCTCGCTCCGCTCAATGCGCTTGCGCGCATTGATAGGTCGCGAGACCTAAAAAAAGGCCTTCTTCAGCATCCCGATCCATCCAGACAGCAGGTACTTGTTTGTTTTTGCAATAGCTGGCAGAAGCTTAAGATTCTGTTGTGCTCCTCAGGGCTATACTGAGAGCCCTAGTATATATAGTCAAGCCTTAAATGCCCAAGTGGACTCCCTCTTGCTTCCCTCAGGTAATGTACTGCTCCAATATGTAGATGACCTTCTCATTGCTTCTGACAGTACTGACAGTACGGTTAAATTGTTGCTGCATTTGGCATACCACGACATAAAGTGTCCCTTTCCAAAATTCAATATTGTCGACAGGAGGTCACTTACTTAGGTCACCTACTGTCGAAGGAGGGTATGAGATTGACTCCTGAGTGCATCAGTACCATTGTTAAAATGCCTATTCCCAAACTCAAAAGGATGTACGTGTTTTTAGTGGTATTACTTCCTATTGTCGCCACTTGATCCCTAAATATTTGTTACTAACAAAGCCTTTGCTAGCATTAACCTCTAAAGATATGCATGAAGCCTTGCCTTGGACGCCTGTATGTCAGCAGTCTTTTGAGCAATTAAAGTTGCACTTTGCTCTGCACCTGTGCTTGGTAAGCCCGACTATGTGAAGCCATTCGTTTTGTATGTACATGAGGTGGATGGTTGTGCGCTCTCTGTTTTAACACAGGCCTTTGGAGGTAAGCAACAGCTTTGTGCTTATTTTCCTGCTTTTTTTTACCCTGTCGCAAGAGCCCTCCCGAGCTGTATAAGAGCAGTCGCGGCTGTGGACATCTCAATTCGACAATCAGCTGGGCTCGTACTTGATACTGACCTCACAGTCATGGTGCCCCATGCTGTGGATACCATTTTAAATAAGACCAAGACACAGAACTTCACCAGTGCTCATCTGGCCAGTTATGAGCTAACTCTCTTTTGATCGCATTTCCCAATCAAAAGATGTGCCACTTTGGAACCAGCCATGTTGCTACCCCTCCCTTCTGAAAGTGAGGAAAATGAAATACATGATTGTATCTTCCGGACAGAGGAGGAGACAAAATGACGGGTAGGCCTGACTGATGTGCCCTTACCTGTAAGTTTAGTTTATTGTCTGGTCAATTAAAACTTTTACATTCTCTCTTAAAAAGAAAGTAGCAAAAATTACATCAACAGAGTTCATGATTTAAAACTTCTCGATAATATAATTTCTTAAAACATCTGTGCATAGTATTTACATGTTTAGTGTAAATGTCCACGATGGTTTCTATTACAGTACATTAATAAGAGATTTATTTGTTCTATGTCTTGATGGGTTTTCAGATCCTGAGCATTTTTAAGAGGGAAATAAGATTCTAAAAGATTAAAATGTAATAAAACACATGCTCAATTCGATTAGAAGAGTAAATATACAATAGACCAGTTGCTTTCTGACTACAGTAGAAGTAGGTCGCAGTTGAAAGTCGTACTGAGGCATCTGTTGTCCAAAAGAGGGGCAATCTCAGTGTGGCTTATCTGAATCTCAAGGGGAACAATATGTTGATGGCTCTTGTTTTAAGTTGAACATTGTGTAGGTGGTCTGCACACCATATTTTACATTCTTTTCCGTTTCATTTAATCTAAGCATTTTTGTCCAATTGCGTGCGTCCCTGGGTTGTGCAAGCCCAAATGCACTGATACTAAGTAAGAACATACGGGGAGCGCGCGGTTACACGCCCCACTCCCAGGTGCACTGCGTTTGAGGATACAATATCCAGTTCAATTTTTAAACCATTCGACCTCTTTTCAGTTTATACAAAATTCTTCGTGGGTGCTTGTCATATTGTTATCATGATATTCATCAAATCCACATATTTATCGTACTGTATTTCAAAAACTTCTCGTATTTCCCTGTGTCCATCCAGACTTCTTTCGGAAATAAGATCATCATACACTGAGTGGTTCAGAGCAGCAGTCTTTTATTTTATCTCAAACCCAATGCATTTTGGGCTAAAATCCAGCCCTTCGTCAGGGGTAACTGCTCATTCTTTCATCTCTTTCAGCCCGCGTGGCGCGCTACAAATAATTGGAACACAGGGAAATACGAGAAGTTTTTGAAATACAGTACGATAAATATGTGGATTTGATGAATATCATGATAACAATATGACAAGCACCCACGAAGAATTTTGTATAAACTGAAAAGAGGTCGAATGGTTTAAAAATTGAACTGGATATTGTATCCTCAAACGCAGTGCACCTGGGAGTGGGGCGTGTAACCGCGCGCTCCCCGTATGTTCTTGTTTTAAGTTACCAGATGGCATTACAATAGCTGCCTATGCAATAATGACACTGCACACAGTAGTTGAGATGTCACAAGTTCCCTATCAGTCAGCCCAAGCTGCAGAACTCGTTGCCCTTATTTAAGCCTGTGAGTTGAGTGAGGGACTGGCTGTCAATGTCTATACCGAGAGGCAGTATGCTTCGGAGTCTCCCATCATTTTGGAAAGATCTTGGTGGAGAGAGGGTTCCTCACTTTCCATGGGATGAAGATACAACATGGCCCCCTTATACATAGGCTTTTGTCAGCTATGACACTCCCCAAGAAATTAGTGATAGTGAAGTGCAGCGCACACTAGAAAATTACTGATAATGTAGGTAAAGGGAACGCCTTTGCAGACCAGACAGCTAAGGAGACAGCCCATACAAAGATGAAAAGGATGTTTGTAGCAGGTCTCACCAGGTGGGTGCCCAAGGTGACTGTGTTTGAGGATACGCTGGAAAATTAAAGGAGATACAGAGTGAGGCAATGATTGAGGAATTAGCAATATGGCAGGAAAACACAGCACGTTTGGATGAGGAAGGGTGGTGGACTGATAAGTCAGAGAAACAGAGATGGATGTTACCAGATGCATATGTTCTTCCAGTAGTCACCATGGTGCACAGGCCAGTGCTAAAGGTATTAGACCCAGTATAGCAAAATTAAAACATCCCGAAGACCGCTGTTCATTTGCTTAAATATTGTATGGTGTGCATGATGCACAATCCAGGAAAAGGTACACCTACACCACCTAGTAATTTTGTACCTCCCACTTTCCCTTTTGAGGTCCTTCAGATTGATTTTATAGAAATGGATCGAGTCAACAATATGAAATGTGTGTTAGTGGTTGTTTTTGCATTTAGTAAATGGGTTGAGGCTTACCCCACCAAACAAAATACAGCCATAGCGACTGCAAAAGTACTCCTGAAGGAGTTCTTTCCTCGCTTCGACTTGCCCCGTTTGATTTGGAGTGATAACGGAAGTCACTTTAATGCAAGAGTCATCCAGTTACTTTGCAGGGGACTACATATCAGAAAACAATTTTATGCTGCGGATCACCCCCAGTCCGCAGGTTTGTTTGAGAAGCACCATGATACTCTCCAACTGAAATTGGCAAAGATTCAGGCGAGCACAGGGTTGCAGTGGTCAGATGTTTACCATTAGCCCTTTTTACCACATGAACAACAGCACATTCTAGAACAGGACTGTCACCCTATTAAGCCATGTTTGGGCACCCAGCAAATGTCTTGGGCATCCTGCATCCTCGTCGGTTTTCAGAAATTGAATATCCTCTGTTGGTGGACTATTTGTATGAGTTGACTAATAGTTTGCATTCTTTTCACCAACAGATTCAGGAGTCACGTCCGCCAGTACCCGAGGGGCCAGGACACGACATTCGACCTGGTGACTTTACGTTGATTCATAATTTTCAGAGAAAGAAGAACTTGGAGCCAAGGTGGAAGGGGCCTGTCCAGGTGCTCCTTGCAACATGCACAGCCATCAAAGTCACCTGCTGGAAGAACTGGGTTCATTGCCAGCATTGCTGTAGAGTACCTCTTCCCTTACCATAGGACCAGTGGGTCAGCGAGGGAATAGGGGACACTGGCGTGAAAGGGATGGGGAGAAGTGGCGGCAGGGGACGGCTAACATCAAATGGCAGAGGAAGGCAGAGGGTAAGCGCTCTCAGTTTGCATCCGCAGCGAGATTCCTTTCCCTGTCTCGCCTCTGGTCTAGCCCCCACCCTCCGGCTATCACTTCCCTGCCTGCCTGCTTCCAGTGCTGCCCTGCCCTGCCCTACAGCCTGCCCTGTGCCCCGTGCCTGAACCTGGGCCTGCCCCTGCCCCTGAACCTCAGCACGGAGAACCACAGCGCTTCTGTGTCTCTGTGTTTCTGTTTCTGCGTCGTTCTCAGTGCCAGTGCCTGAAAACTCTGTGCCTAAACCTGCCCCTGAACCTCAGAGCCCTGGAGCTTCGAAGAGAGTTGGTCAGGGGGCGAACAGTGGTAACCTTGTGCTAGGGAAAACAGACTGGCCTGCAGTTACAGTGCCCCAAGTCTGTTTTGCGAGAACCCTGGCACAGAAGCTGCCTCACACCAGGTTTCAAGGAGCGAGGGGCAGAGAATACCCATCAGACAAGATCTAAAAAAAACTGCAATACTGCCATAGTGCCAAGAATTGTCAAGAATTTGCCAAGAATCTGCCAAGAAACTGCCGGAGCTTGCCAGAGCTTGCCAAGGCGTGCCATGCTAGCCAAAACACTGACTACAAAACCCTCAAATTCCACTTATCAGCACCCTTCTGCCGCCACTAGGAAGGACCAGCAAATCACCAGTAAAGGTATTTTCTAGCATCAAGGAAAAGCCAAGAAAAATCAAGTAATACCAAGGAAAACAAGCATTTGCAATGCAATAAGTCTCGCATTAGGAAAGTTTGAGGTATTGGTATTGTAAATGACAAATTTTGTTTTTATATGTTGGTTTTGAAAATAGTGAAATTAATAGCGTTGTCATTTACAATGCCAATAGTTATAACTTTCGCAAATGTGACACCTATAGCATTTGTAGTGCAATATGTGTTGTATTTACTTGACTTAGATGTATTGATATTACAAATAACAATGGCCTTTAATTTTTTTAAATAATTAATACTTAAATACAAGTTATTGTAATTTATAATGGCAATAGCTGAAACTTTTGTAAATAACTTTTGTGAAGATTATGTTCAGTGTATTTTATTGTGATGAAAATCCAATAACAGAAGTGAAATATTAACATCTTTTTGTGACATTTGTAATAAAGATTGAAACATTGAGAGAACATATTTGAACCAGTTGTTGTTGAATGGTTGCACAGATTGATGCTGTGGTGGCGCTGAGTGATGTTGTGGTGGCGACGAGTAATGCTGTGGCGTTCAGTGATGCTGTGGTAGCGCATAGAGATGTTGTGGTGCCCCTGAGTGATGCTGTGGTGATGTGATAGGTAGATAGAGTGAGTTTGATAGATAGATAGAGTGAGGGCGATAGATATATAGATAGAGGGAGGTCAATAAATAGATAGAGGGAGGGCGATAGATAGATAGAGTGAGGGCGATAGATAGATAGAGTGAGGGAGATAGATAGATAGATAGATAGATAGATAGATAGATAGATAGATAGATAGATAGATAGATAGATAGATAGATAGATAGATAGATAGATAGATAGATAGATAGAGGGCGATAGACATATAGATAGATAGAAAGATAGATAGATAGATAGATAGATAGATAGATAGATAGATAGATAGATAGATAGATAGATAGATAGATAGATAGACAGACAGATAGAGGGCGATAGATAGATAGATTGATAGAGTGAGGGGTGATAGAGTGAGGGCAATAGGTAGAGTGAGGGCGATAGATAGAGATAGAGTAAGGGCAATAGATAGATGGATAGATAGTTAGATAGATAGTCTGAGGTCGATAGATAGAGTGAGGGCAATAGATAGATAGATAGATAGATAGATAGATAGATAGATAGATAGATAGATAGATAGATAGATAGATAGATAGATAGATGGATGGATGGATGGATGGATGGATGGATGGATGGATGGATGGATGGATGGATGGATGGATGGATGGATGGATGGATGGATGGATGGATGGATGGATAGATAGATAGATAGATAGATAGATAGATAGATAGATAGATAGATAGATAGTGTTGTGTGTGTGTGGTGTGTGGGGTTGTGTGTGTGGTTGTGTGTGTGTGAGGTTGTGTGTGCGGAGTTGTGTGTGTGTGGGGGGGTTGTGTGTGTGGTTGTGTGTGTGTGAGGTTGTGTGTGTGTGTGGGTTTGTGTGTGTGTGGGGTTGTGTGTGTCGGGGTTGTGTGTGTGGGGGCGTTGGGTGTGTGTGTGGGGTTGTGTGTGTGGGGTTGTGTGTGGGGTTGTGTGTGTGTTTGGTTGTGTGTGTGTGTGTGTGTGTGACCTGGGAAACCTATTGGCCAAAAGTTGTGCGGAAATGGGGAAATACTGACAGACCAAGAGTGTACGGCTGGGCGAAGGAAATGTAGAGGTGTTGAGCCCTGGAAAAACTGGTGTACAAAGGCGGGGATGCCCCAGGAATTTGTGAAGATATGGGATGTCTGGGGCACTGTGGAATGCCAGTGAACACAGATGAGGGGGGGTGTATACCAAGAAGGGATGGGGGGTTCATAATCATAGAAGACATTATAAATTAAGTGTAGTCCATAATACCTATGTACAATGTTGAACATTCACTTGTATATTTCCTTTCATAGTAGGCCAATTTGGCGTTCAGTGAAATTTCTGTTTACTGAGAACTTCAACAAAGCCTTGCTGTGTTGTTGTGAATGCATGTAGCCTGTGATGTAATGTATTTACCAGAGTTTGCACCCCCTCCACTTTCCCTCCTCCACAAGCTAAGCGTGCTTGCCTACTGGAATGGGAAAAAAATCGGAAAATCAGAGAGAAATAATATAAAGTATGTCTATATCAATTTAGGACTGTATAGTGATAACTTTTATGCTTCACCGGATGGAAGACAATTACTAAAATGCCTTTACAACCTAAAAGGTAGTAACTAGGGCAGGGAGGCACGGGATGCAGAGGTTCATGGGAGAGAAAAGACACAGCATAGATGCACAGGAGACAGGTGGAAGAAAGAGATGCACAGGAGATGGATGGAATAGAAACATGGGAGACAGAGACAGATCGAAGAAAGAAAGAGAAATAGAGTGAGGGCGATAGATAGATAGATAGATAGATAGATAGATAGATAGATAGATAGATAGATAGATAGATAGATAGATAGATAGATAGATAGATAGATAGATAGATAGATAGATAGTGTTGTGTGTGTGTGGTGTGTGGGGTTGTGTGTGTGGTTGTGTGTGTGTGAGGTTGTGTGTGCGGAGTTGTGTGTGTGTGGGGGGGTTGTGTGTGTGGTTGTGTGTGTGTGAGGTTGTGTGTGTGTGTGGGTTTGTGTGTGTGTGGGGTTGTGTGTGTCGGGGTTGTGTGTGTGGGGGCGTTGGGTGTGTGTGTGGGGTTGTGTGTGTGGGGTTGTGTGTGGGGTTGTGTGTGTGTTTGGTTGTGTGTGTGTGTGTGTGTGTGACCTGGGAAACCTATTGGCCAAAAGTTGTGCGGAAATGGGGAAATACTGACAGACCAAGAGTGTACGGCTGGGCGAAGGAAATGTAGAGGTGTTGAGCCCTGGAAAAACTGGTGTACAAAGGCGGGGATGCCCCAGGAATTTGTGAAGATATGGGATGTCTGGGGCACTGTGGAATGCCAGTGAACACAGATGAGGGGGGGTGTATACCAAGAAGGGATGGGGGGTTCATAATCATAGAAGACATTATAAATTAAGTGTAGTCCATAATACCTATGTACAATGTTGAACATTCACTTGTATATTTCCTTTCATAGTAGGCCAATTTGGCGTTCAGTGAAATTTCTGTTTACTGAGAACTTCAACAAAGCCTTGCTGTGTTGTTGTGAATGCATGTAGCCTGTGATGTAATGTATTTACCAGAGTTTGCACCCCCTCCACTTTCCCTCCTCCACAAGCTAAGCGTGCTTGCCTACTGGAATGGGAAAAAAATCGGAAAATCAGAGAGAAATAATATAAAGTATGTCTATATCAATTTAGGACTGTATAGTGATAACTTTTATGCTTCACCGGATGGAAGACAATTACTAAAATGCCTTTACAACCTAAAAGGTAGTAACTAGGGCAGGGAGGCACGGGAGGCAGAGGTTCATGGGAGAGAAAAGACACAGCATAGATGCACAGGAGACAGGTGGAAGAAAGAGATGCACAGGAGATGGATGGAATAGAAACATGGGAGACAGAGACAGATCGAAGAAAGAAAGAGAAATAGAGTGAGGGCGATAGATAGATAGATAGATAGATAGATAGATAGATAGATAGATAGATAGATAGATAGATAGATAGATAGATAGATAGATAGATAGATAGATGGATGGATGGATGGATGGATGGATGGATGGATGGATGGATGGATGGATGGATGGATGGATGGATGGATGGATGGATGGATGGATGGATGGATGGATGGATGGATGGATGGATGGATAGATAGATAGATAGATAGATAGATAGATAGATAGATAGATAGATAGATAGATAGATAGATAGATAGATAGATAGATAGATAGATAGATAGATAGATAGATAGTGTTGTGTGTGTGTGGTGTGTGGGGTTGTGTGTGTGGTTGTGTGTGTGTGAGGTTGTGTGTGCGGAGTTGTGTGTGTGTGGGGGGGTTGTGTGTGTGGTTGTGTGTGTGTGAGGTTGTGTGTGTGTGTGGGTTTGTGTGTGTGTGGGGTTGTGTGTGTCGGGGTTGTGTGTGTGGGGGCGTTGGGTGTGTGTGTGGGGTTGTGTGTGTGGGGTTGTGTGTGGGGTTGTGTGTGGTTGTGTGTGTGTTTGGTTGTGTGTGTGTGTGTGTGTGTGACCTGGGAAACCTATTGGCCAAAAGTTGTGCGGAAATGGGGAAATACTGACAGACCAAGAGTGTACGGCTGGGCGAAGGAAATGTAGAGGTGTTGAGCCCTGGAAAAACTGGTGTACAAAGGCGGGGATGCCCCAGGAATTTGTGAAGATATGGGATGTCTGGGGCACTGTGGAATGCCAGTGAACACAGCTGAGGGGGGGTGTATACCAAGAAGGGATGGGGGGCGAACACGCAGATGACCGGAGATGTGTGCTGGGGGAAGATAGTGCACAGTTAGTGCCAGACAGGCAGGGGGTGTTAATTAAGTCCCTTGTGAGGAAGAGCCAGTTGAGGTCACTCAGTGTGGCATCCCACGGGAGGAACAAAAACACAGGAACATTATTGATTGCAACTAACCCCCTCCCCCATTCTGCATGTCCCCTCCCCAATCTCTCCCTGCCCCCTGTGGCTTCTGCTTCACAAAGGAAGAAAGACAAAAGCAAGAGTGTGGGAGGGGCAAGGGGTGCGCTTTACAGATGGGTGCAGTAAAGAGTGAGCGCACGGAATAAAGGAATCAGATGAGAACGGAGGGGCACAAAAAAACAGAACTAGAAAATGGGATTTAAAAAGTGAAAAGGTATAAAAAATAAAGGAAGGGAAAGAGAAACACAGTAGTACGCAAACAGATAAACTGATATAGAACGAAATAGAATGAGAGAATGGATGAAGACAGGTGACGAGAAATATAAACAGTTGCAGAGAAATACAGAGGAGGAAAAAATGTCAAGCAAAGTAGAGATGGGGGAAGGAACAGAAGGGGATCGACTGAAAATGAGAACGCTATGAGCAAAACAGTTTAAGTAAATATCTTAAAAGAAATGTAAATCACAGTGTGACTATACACATACCAAATAGAACGACAAATAGAACAAATAGAACGACGGGAAGGGGGGTGTGGGGGGATGGAGACGGCGCGCAAGAGTGAGGGCGCAGGACATGGCTGATGGAAACATCTATTATAAAACCACCAACAAAATTTTGATGAAAATGTGCAAAGGGATGTATTGATTAAGTGCCATGCAGAGGGTTCATAATCATAGAAGACATTATAAATTAAGTGTAGTCCATAATACCTATGTACAATGTTGAACATTCACTTGTATATTTCCTTTCATAGTAGGCCAATTTGGCGTTCAGTGAAATTTCTGTTTACTGAGAACTTCAACAAAGCCTTGCTGTGTTGTTGTGAATGCATGTAGCCTGTGATGTAATGTATTTACCAGAGTTTGCACCCCCTCCACTTTCCCTCCTCCACAAGCTAAGCGTGCTTGCCTACTGGAATGGGAAAAAAATCGGAAAATCAGAGAGAAATAATATAAAGTATGTCTATATCAATTTAGGACTGTATAGTGATAACTTTTATGCTTCACCGGATGGAAGACAATTACTAAAATGCCTTTACAACCTAGAAGGTAGTAACTAGGGCAGGGAGGCACGGGAGGCAGAGGTTCATGAGAGAGAAAAGACACAGCATAGATGCACAGGAGACAGGTGGAAGAAAGAGATGCACAGGAGATGGATGGAATAGAAACATGGGAGACAGAGACAGATCGAAGAAAGAAAGAGAAATAGAGTGAGGGCGATAGATAGATAGATAGATAGATAGATAGATAGATAGATAGATAGATAGATAGATAGATAGATAGATAGATAGATAGATAGATAGATAGATAGATAGATAGATAGATAGATAGATAGATAGATAGATAGATAGATGGCGATAGAGTGAGTGCGGTAGATAGACAGATAGTATGAGGGCGAAAGATAGACAGATAGATAAAGTGTATTTATGTTGCATTGAGTAAAGTGTAAGTATGAGGTGTGTAATTATATGGCACTGAGTGGTATTATGTGGAGTGTATTTACGTTGCATTGAGAAGAGTGTAATTATGTGGCATGTAATTATGTGGCACTGAGTGGTAATATGGGGAGTGCATGTTTTATTCAGTAGAGTTTAATTTTGTGGCGTGTAATTATGTGGCACTGAGTGGTATTTGGAGTGCCTGTTGCATTGAGTGGAGTGTAATTATGTTGCATATAATTATGTGGCACTGAGTGATATTATGGGGAGGTTATGTTGTATTCAGTAGAGTGTAATTGTGTGGCATGTAATTATGTGGCACTGAGTGTTATTATTTGGAGTGTATGTTGCATTGAGTGCAGTGTAATTATGTAGCATATAATTATGTGGCACTGTGTGGTATTATGTGGAGTGTATTTATGTTGCATTAAGTAGAGTGTAATTATGTAGCGTGTAATTATGTGGCACTGAGTGGTATTATGGTGAGTGTATGTTGTATTCAGTAGAGTGTAATTGAGTGGCATCTAATTATGTGGCACTGAGTGGTATTGTTTGGAGTGTATGTTGCATTGAGAACAGTGTAATTATGTAGCATATAATTATGTGGCACTGAGTGGTATTGTGTGGAGTATGTGTTGCATTCAGTAGAGTGTAATTATGTGGTGTGTAATTATGTGGCACTGAGTGGTATTTGGAGTGTATGTGGCAATGAGTGCAGTATAATTATGTGGCGTGTAATTATGTGGCACTGAGTGGTATTTGGAGTGTATGTTGCATTGAGTGCTGTGTAATTATGTGGCGTGCAATTATGTGGCACTGAGTGGGATTTGGAGTGTATGTTACATTGAGTGCAGTGTAATTATGTGGCACTGAGTGGTATTTGGAGTGTATGTTGCATTGAGTGCAGTGTAATTATGTGGCGTGTAATTATGTGGCACTGAGTGGTATTTGGAATGTTTTGCATTGAGTGCAGTGTAATTATGTGGAGTGTAATTATGTGGTACTGAGTGGTATTTGGAGTGTATGTTGCATTGAGTGCAGTGTAATTATGTGGCATGTAATTATGTGGCACTGAGTGGTATCCTATCAGTATTTATCCATATTTGTTTTGTGAATAAATGAAGTTGTAATTTGTATATTTCCGCACTTATTTATTCAATAAATGTGCATTTATACTTTGCTGCATGCCGGGTTTAGCTTCTTACAAAGCCCAAAAAAATAGCACCCACATGAAAATATTAGCATTATAGCATAGGTTTATATTAAAGCATGCAAACATTTAAGGAAATCTCATAATTTTTTTTAACTCCCCCATGTTGTCAAATCGAATAGCTAATGACATAGAATTCGTGAATGGCAGCATGGGAGTCAATACAACGAGACACAATTTTCAGAATTTTTCCACTTTAAAAAAAAATACAGATAGGAAACACAATGATTTCTGTCAGTATTTTATGGTAAAAATGGAAAACTGGGAGCCTTTTGCATAACGATGCAAACCGTGATAGCATTGCAAAAGTGAAAGTGGAAAAGCGTGTCAAGCTATATGCCATTGAGCTTTTTAGCGTGTTGTTCAAGTTGACATTAGCGTCGGCTGTTAATATCCTCATTCAAGATGGCAGCCTTTTTTAACCTGTTTGAATGGAGTGCCTCCACAAATATCTTCCAACTAAAGCAAGGTAATATTTCCATCTCAGTAAAGGAACTCAGCCCATTCCAAAATGGCCCCATTTGGCAAGACTGACGGCTGTGACCTGAGCGTTGAAACGGTCACTGAGCGAGTGCACGGGCATATGAATAGGGTTTACGGGATGATTTGCTGAGCGCGTCGCACCTGTGCAGCTACGTTCGAGTCATGGACGTATTCTCTGTGTATGAAGGACTTTTCTTGTAGTGTTACAATGTGATGGAAACCGGAACCTTTGTTTCCGGGGAATTGTTGTGTGAGTCACACTGCTTCCTGTCCAAGCAACCACATGTGTTAGGACGGGAGAAGGCAACCATTTTGAGTGCTCATTAAGGAATAAAAGTCTACTTTTGTCAGTAAGCAGTGACAATTCAAAACAAACTCTCGGCATTGCTTGACGGGGGGAGCGGTATGGGTGCTTGTTGCGGGTCGCGTTAGGAACAAGCTCTCGGCATTGCGTGGCGGGGGTGGGTAGCGGTATGGGTGATTGTTGTGGGTCGCATTAGGAACAAGCTCTCGGCATTGCGTGGCGGGATGGTGGGTAGCAGTATGGGTGCTTGTTCCCGAGAGCGAGGCCAGCAAGTTCGGGAGAGCATTCCTGTGAAGTCTGATGGGTACATCAAAGGAAGGGTGGGAGGGAACGAGCAGACCTGCAGAGAGCGTGAATGGGAAGATCGGCCGTGGGAAGTGGGAGGGGAAGTAGGAGAGTCATGATGTGCACGCAGGGGCGGGGGAGCGGCAGCCTTTGAAGTCTGATGCGAGACACAGACAAATGGTGGTGTGTGACGTGGCTGGCCTCGTGCACGCGCCTGTCTCACATGAAGTGTGTCTAACCCGCCGTTTTGGTAGACTGTTCTTTTGCTCTTACTATAATCTCGCCAGCAATGCGCAAGCGCATTGGCAGGCTAGACCTAAAAAAGGAACCAAAGGAAAGCAAGGGAAAGGCAACTGACATCAATTGATTATAAATCGATTAAAAACAACAACAAAAAAGCCAATGCCGGACAAACTAAACAACTAAGCAAGCAAACAACAACAAGCAATAACAAACATCAAATAACAACCAATAAACAACCAATAAGCCAAACAAATCAAACAAACCAAAAGAAAATAATAACAATAACAACCAACTGCCCAACCAAAAGAAAAACAAAAAAGGGGCAAAGACCAAACACCAAAGAGGTCAGTGAAAATTCAAAAACAGATCAAAATGCAAAAACTCCAGATTCTGAGGATCTTAAACTTTGAAAAACCTGCAATATCAATAAGAGCTTTATGGATCCAAGAAAAACAGAATAACCGAAATCACAAGAATTATGGGACCAACACGTGAACAAGTGCACAAGGGCTTCGGATGAGATGCGACCAGGCAGGGAGAGAACTGTCACATCCACACTGAATAAACGGAAAAAAAGAGTAAAGGATCAACTGACATACCCAGCAACAAGAACCTATTGGTGGAGGAAAACTCTAACTAGATCCTGATAGACATTGTAGGTTCCAAACAACAACAAGTTACCGACCAAAAATTTGCACGAAATTTGCATTTCTGAGAGACGCAGGGGCCGCACTCTGCATGAGTAACAAAAGTTTAAAAGGCCTCCCCTCACCCTTGTACACGGAGAAAACAGACCATCAACGTGCTAAGGCAACCACTCCTGAACAAGGCAGCAAAGGCATAAAAGATAAAAGGGGAAATTCCATAGTCACAAGTACCGCATACAGGGAAAGACAGCAAGGGGATCTAGTGCCCACCCAAACAACCAGCGTCCCCACAAAGAGGAAATGCATATGATCTGGCCAAGCACAAATAATGGAAAAGTATTTTGAGGCAAACAAGGCAACAAGAACAAGATCACTTTCTGCTGGAATTAAGCCTGGCACAGGCATGCCCCTAGAACCAACTCTCCAAATTTTCTCGGGGAGAACAAATTTCATTTATGACATTATCCCACAAAACACTGAAACAGAACTAATAGTTGCCCCAAATACATCACCACCATCCTCATCCCACAATGAGGCACCTAAAGAGTGCCCAGAAAGTACAGCCTGTGGATCCAAGCCAATACATATCGAAGTCATAAACATCGAGGCAGATACCAACACTAACTCTCCAGAGCCACAGTTGCAAAAACTGCTAGGGCTCAAGGACTCAAATCAAATCTGCTCAGAGATAGGCAGGGAAGAATGGCACACTAAGGCTTGCCCCAGCGGGGCAACAAGCTCAGGGAGAAAGGGGAAAGGAAAACCGACAGGGGACATCTCAATCATCACCGACTGCTGCCCCCAGCTTAACTCACACTTCAACAATCCTTTTAGTAATTCAGATGAACAATTTTGGGACAGGGAGCCAGGTACCACAGATGCCAGAAAAGGCACAACAGATGGCAACGCTGCTCAAACAATGTATAACCAAGATCAGCATGGTTATTCCATTACTCCGCAGCAGGGCAGGTATACACCACCACCCTCCAAAAGGCCCCACGATTTGTCCCCTTTTCAGATGCCAAGCTCAGGTGGACCCAAACAAAGGCTGAGAACGATGAGGTGCTAAATGTGGCAGTGCCCACGGAGATTAGGGCAATTCAAGGACACCTTTCCACTGGCCCCTCTATGTCTGATCCCTTTTTCCTGACCCCTCTGTGACTGGAGTAGCTAGGTACAATTTGCGCCCGCAGCGGAGGAACAGTGAACAAAAGGAGAAGTCAGATTAGTAGGGATGGACTGCGCAAGTCAGGGTGTACCTTGTCTATGGTACCAACGGTAGATTAGGGAGAGGTGAAATTGGTGCATTGTTCAGACATTAGACAGGATAGATTGAACGTGATTCGCTAGAGGGGGTAGGGTATCCTGGACGACGTGGGATATGCTTAAAGAGCTAGGATCATACAGCTCCACCGCCGGTGCTCAAGAGCACCAATGTTGATGAACAATAGGAGTCTAACAGTGAGGCTCTAACAGACGCAATTAACTCTTGCCTTTGCCATTAGTCTTATTGCATTCCCTTTTTCCCTTTGGTTCCACTATGTATCCATGGTCAGCCCATTACTGAGGAAGAACAGCCATATGCACCTCCGAGCCCAGAGTTGGGTTGGTCCACAAAAAGAAAAATACTTTTCGCATCCATATTCGCAATTGCATTGATATTTGTGTTGGGGATATCTTGTTTTTTGGAGGAAAAGTATCCTAAGTGTTCTTTGATTGGAACAACACCCGTCCCCCCTGAACACATGTTGGTTACTTTTGCCCCTCACAAAGGAGAACATCGAAGAACATATGTAGACAATGTATTTTTTACAAATGTTGCATCATGATACTTCCAATGCTACTAATTGCCTAATCTGTGGATTGCTCCCATCAGTTACACATAAGCGTGATATGTTATTATTGATGCCATTATCCCAACTCGGAAGTTGCGAGGGGTGGTATGAACTGTTTACTATGGTGCATTATCACTTTTGACTCTTTGCTATAAATTTGGCATCCGCCGATTCTTCATCTCTGACAGAAAACATATGTTTCCATCAAGTGTTTACTCCCACGGGTTGGGTGAACAAGGGACCCCTGGTACATTGTCTCCAACCACCTGCATGAATGTATATGAGCAGGTAAAGAACGCAAAATGGATTCGAAATGAAATGTTAGATTTCCAGGGGTTCAGTGCTACTGACGCGGACACTGGACCATATCCTTCGCTCTACATACAATAGTTGAGGCAGAATTACATCTTTTGGGGAGACCCTCTCCTTTTGTTTACTTGCCGAGCATGACTTAACCAAGTGATAGGAATAAGCAAAGCGAATTCTGGGTACTTATGGAAGTAGGACTTTAACTGAAATTATGAATAAAAGTCTACGCAAAAAGCCTTGAAGAAGTCTCGTGGAGACGAAACTCGCCGCGTCGGTTATATGATCATGTATAATGTTTTTTTTATTTAAATGAAAGTATCATCTATCAAAATAAAGAAAGAAGAAAGTTTTTCTCATAAACAGAAGTCTCCAGCCAATTGATTTTCTTTGGGAGTATATATACTGTGTTTGTAATTGACACTGTTTCCAATTTGTAAATTATGGAATGTACCAAATCATTCTTGATATTTTTAATATATGTGAATGTGCTGAGCCCTTTTTTTGAATTTGGTATTTATTTTGGTTTTCCAAAATATCAAGGGTGCTAGGAAGGTCAGGCTCCCAGCTCGTGCACTACCACTGAAAATTTAAACTACCTAGAACTACTAAAATACCGGTGCAGGTCTAGGGTGCCTTGACCTTTTTCCGTGTGCTTTTCTGAATATTTCCGATCTTTCCAAACCAGCAATATTACAAATGATAAAGCGATGCCAGTGCCAGTAGTCAACACAACAGCTGGTTTCTGTGTTCAGGAAATTCCTAGAGGGTGGTCAGATATATTCTATCTCTCTTTCCTTCTTCCCTCAGTGTATATTGCACCATCCACTTATCATAAGGAGCATCGATTGAAGCATAGGAGTGCATGCCTTCCCCGAGTTGGAAGGGTTATTAATGCCGAAGCTACAGATCACAATGATACCACTTTGCAACAGTTTACAGATGCCATGAAATGTATTGTACCCTTTTGGGGCCCCATGTCCAACAGCCTGAATATTCATCGACTCACAAGAATTGTGGAAGGAGTCATTAATATGACAGCAGGAATTCTAACAAATATCACAGCTGAGCACCAGACTATGAGGCTTTTTGCCTTGCAAAACCGGATGGTGTTAGACATCAACCTTACTGACCGGGGAGGGGCCTGTCGGGTCATAGGCCGTAACTGTTGTGTATACATCCCAGACCAGGCTCCCAATGTATATTCCGACATACAGAAGTTGCATAGGCTTTCATCCAACATACACCAAGAAAATTGGTACTTGGACACTCTCCAGATGTTTCTGGGATTTGCGTCCTGGGTTTGGAAGATCCTGCTTTCCTAGTGGTAGTCGCTGGTATTTTCCTCATCTGTTGTCTCTATATACAATGTCTCCCAGGCTATTGCTCCTATTGTATCACACTTCTCACCCCCAAACCAGAAGACACCCGTCCATGATACTAATGCTGTGGTTATGACTCTGAAGGAGATAGATAGCTTTATGCACATAGTTGAGGGTATATTTGAGGACTTCTTTTCACTTGATGCTGAATTCATGGAGTGCTCTGAATTTTGAAGATTACATGTTGTATGCGTGCTATGCTGCGCTCTCTACTCTCTCAACTTCCAATGGTTAGCTCATGCTAAAAGGAGGGTCTGTTGAAATGTAAATGGTATACATTCATTTTGCTTGTGTATTGTTCTATGTAAAGTTAACATTTGCGGCACCATTTTAAATTTAGCCGCCATTTTGAGCCATGACCCAAAATTATTTCTGTCTCTCTCTTATGTCTGCCTCGGCGAAAGCAGCTGCTATATTATTTTTTTCCTTTTCTTTTATTTCTCCAAGGTTGAGCTTTCCTGTGCTCATGAACAGACTGTTCTTGTCATTGCATACCTTTCTCACTAGATAGGCTTGCTTCGACCCTGAGATCGGCAGGGAGCAGGCAGATTAACCTTGACGCTGAGATAACATGTACCCGGTCCTGGGATTGCTACTCATCCTTCTGTATCTCCATTGTTCACCAGCCACCAACTGGAAATTTCCAGTCTGGGCGTGTCTTTCGTGGCTCTGAAAGTGTACATTAGATGTAACCCGGTTGGTAGAAGTCAATCCCTCTGTAGCAATCTAAGGAGGCTGATCAGACGGGACTCCCCTCAAGTGTACTTTCAATAAATACTTTTGGTAGGTATTCTCCACCGTCTGACCGACTCTTCATTTGTGAGGTAGGCTGAGAGGTGGTCGCGAGTGACCTGGGTGTCCCTGATCGGGTCACTTCCTTCATTCTGAACAGGTGTCTAAAATCCTCACTTCTAAGAATACCCTTATTGATGATAACTTGAATTTATCACATTTCCCTTTAGGTACCTCATCTGACGAAGCTTCAAACACTGCTTTAAACTCTCAATTTGTTCATAATGCTTTTCTTGTTGTCAGTTCACCATCTCCTCATCTTCTTTTGAATCAAACTATCAACGAGTTGTGTCTCATCAATAAAGGGAATTAAATGGAGCTGCCCCATCTAATTCTGGTGTATGCAGAACACATCGTAATTGTTCTGTTCCTTCTAGGTTTAGAGATCTTTACATGTGTTAAGTTTCATTTACTTATACCTTTTCTCTAAGACATGTTCTTTCATTTCTTTATGGGAGGGAAATGATGTAATGGTGCTTACATAATGTATTGGTGCTTACTGATGTTTATTCCTTTTTGTGGTCCTTTCCTTATGTTCATATGTCATTTGTTCCTTGTTCTACATTCTACATTGGTGTGCATTTCCTAAAACATACATGTTTGAAAGTGCATCTCTTGTGCCCTTCTTCATCAACGAAATACGTTGGTCACCAATAAGAATGGCTGAAAATTTGTTCTGGTCGCAAAATTTGCGGATTTTTCGCAATTTTGCGATCCGTGAATTGCGTGAAATTGCCAAACAATCTGCAGTTCGCAAGTTCGTGTTTTTTTTTGCTTGTTCGCGCTGTAAAAATACAATCTTGCGCACGCTGGGTTGACTTACCTTGATTTTGAGTTTGTCGAGTTGTTTTCCTCCCGCGAACAAGATGGCCGCGCCCAAAAACGACCGCATGGGTAAGTTCGCTGTAGCTGCACTGAAAAAAAAACCTGTGAACACGCCAAAATAAAAAAATCACAAGTTTGCACAAATTCGCGACTTTTGCAGACCGCGAATTCGCTTTCACGGTAATTCACGGACCGCGAATTCACAAATTTCACCCATACTTAGTCACCAACAGCTATGGCAACCTGAGTTTCGTTGAGGATGGACGCACTCCTGAGGTTTGCTTGTCTTTATCAATAAACCTACTTCTGGCATCTCATCTCTCCAGCTCATCTGTTCCTACGCCTGCTCACCGGCACTTTACAGTGAGCCTCATCGGATATTACTGTTTTCAGCATTTTATTTATGAATCTACAAATTGATAGATGGCTAGCTGTCTCTGAATTCCTGTGAAAAGACACAGAAAACCAATGAAGGTGTAAGAGCTAAGACTGGGCTGCAGACTGAGAGTGTTTGCCCTTTCCTGTACCAGACGCAGAGGTCCTAAGAGGTGGTAGGCCTGGTAGTCCAACATCTCAGTATTCATTTACCTCCTCCAAGTCACTAGGTCCCTTTGTAACAGAATATAATGTCTGCAGTGGGTCAGCGAGAGTTTAACTCTTCTCACTCTCAGTCACCCTTAATTGGTTCATAATTGCAACGCGCTTTGTCGTATCATTTTCTTTGCGATAGATGAGCAATGTAAAACAATATCTGATGAAAGGCTCATGCGATAGGAAAGCTTGCAAATTGGCATTGAGGCATTCCCCCGGAGCAGACACATGCTGAACACAAACCAGCTCTGCCTTTCATTCTTAAGTGAGATGACGGGCATAATAAAATCATACTAACTGCCCATGTGCGTGCCATGTGCGTTGTACAACTTGCGCATCTTCAGTCTTTCACACACTGTCTGTGTAAATGCGTGCCCAGGTGCCAGTATAGAATTAAAATAAATGGAAAATGAGCACCGTGTACTTTCTGGGTACGAAATATTTCGGCAGCCTCTTTCAGGAGTGCAGTGTGGACAGAGAGCGTGTGGGGTATCCCCGAGAGCTGTGGCTTGCCTGCTCGTCTTTGGTCCTTGGCAGGCGGCGTTAGGACCCAGGGGGAGCGGGGCTCCGGCAGCCGCAGGGGCACAGACTCCTCCTTATCTCCAGTGTCAAACTTGACATCAGCTTCGGGAAGGCGAGGAATGGGAGCCAGCAGCGGAGCGCTCACATCCTGGGAGGCTGCGCGCTGCGCGGAGATATGCGGCTCCCCCTGCCCTCAGTAGCAGCAGCAGCATGGATCCCTCCCCGCTCGCCGTGCCCCTGCTCCTCCTCTGCGCCGCGCTCCTCTGCCGCGGGGAGCAGCCGAGCCCGCATCCCACCAACGAAGGTGAGTGAAGCGGACTGTGCCCCCCAGTCACGGCTCTTCGTGCAGCGCTCGGACCTGCATCCCTCTGCACGTGGTGATGATTCGGGCTCACTTTGGACCTTTTTTGCGCATGTCTGCAAGTGTCTGGCGGGGAGCGCCTAGTGGCTGTGGCGATCCAGGTGGCACCTTTTCCAGGTGATGCGCGGAGTGCAACCTGCAGGGATGCTCGACGCTGCTGCACGAGGTGCGCCCAGCCGGGGAGCGCCGGACAAACTTCGTGTTCGGGCTCTCGGACTCCACAGTTCGTCTTTGCCGGTGGTCCTGAACGATGAGGTTGTCAAGGCGCTGTCAGTGGGCTTCTGGCATGGGGTGCTAAAACTGCGCGCATTCAATGTCAGAACTGCAAGAGTCCCAGCGGCGGTGCTCTGTGTGTTTTGAAGTACAAAGCAGTTATCCCCAGTTTTGGAATGTGGCTCACCTTATAATTATCAATTAACGTATAGAGTATACTTACAATTGTGTATTCGCAAACATGGTACCCATAATCACGTTGTAATTGATGGTATTAATTAGAAGACTGCGTACATGAACAGAATGGAAGTTATCGTCATTTCATTCATGGGGTCTATGCACATTCATGTGTGTGTGTTTATGAGGTTAACTTGCCGTTTTAGTAATTCACCGTTCTATTGCAGAGCGCCTTGAGCACGCAAGGCAAGTTGGCAAGCGCTGCCTGAGTACAAGTGCAGCAGGATAGCACAATGTAAGCTCCTGCGCGATTAAGTACTGGCTGCTGGCTGTAGTAACTGGTAATAATCCCTCCGAAGATCACTCACACTACCAGCCTCAAAGCATTTGAGTCGAAATGTGGCTAATTGCAGAGTTGACACGCGCCGGCGGTTAGTTGTGAGCAGAGATAGCGCTGCTGCTGTTTCACGCGCTTGATGTTGTTTTCACTTTCTTCATCTAGGTTAAGTGACGCTTTGAACAGTAGTAGGTGGTGCCGACAAGTCAGCCCCAAGTCGGGCTTTTATAAGTGTGTGCTTCTGTTTGTTCGTAAACTATTTTAGATTGTGTATGGGCGGGCAACAAAACTTTTAAGTGGATTGACAAACTTTACCAAAATGATTGTTTATTTTTTTTCAATAGTGATTTTCATTTACTATTATTTTTGATGCTTTATCTCAAAAGTTGCTGTTCTGACTGATTTTATTGTCTGCTTTCATTCTTTTTCATAAATGGATTTCTTAATTTCGCCATACTACATCATTTTTTGCTTTAGGGTTCTTATTTTCTTACTTTCTTTCTTTCTTTCTTTCTTTCTTCCTTTCTTTCTCATTTTTGCATTTTGTCTTTCCATCTTTCTTTCTGAAGTTCTTTCTGTTGTTCTTTCATCTCTCAGTACTTAATACCGTTTTTTCTGTCTTTGCTTCTCTATTAAATGTCTTTCTTTCTTACCACGACTTTCTACATGGATTTCCAACTTGCAGATACATGTATAATGTGTACCCCCTCTCGCAAGCCCAATTTCACTTTAAGTTATGTGCTTACTTACTGTGTTGTTACGTGCAGCACTGGTTGGATACCCCTACTATATAAAGGGTAGCAGAGTTTCTCCTAATTTGTATCCCGAGCACATCCTGTGGGTCCCAGACGTTCTTTCATCCATTAAGCCAGAGGGAGCGGCTTTGCAAAGTGTACAATTAGAACACAATATGATAAGATTTGCACCTGCTTTCAGAGTATTTACACAGGACTTTTCAACTTCGAGCAGAGTTTGAGTCAGTGCATACGCATTGTTAATGAGCCAAGAAGCCGCGCTCTCGGCGCTAAGGAGATGCAAAACCTATATTCAAATCAGGAAAGGAAGTGAACGTTTTTAAAAAAGCGATGGAATAGTCGTGTGCTCATAATAGGGTCATATTGCTGAAGGGTGTTTTTGAAGTGACGTGTCATTGTTGTGTGGCAGTTTTCAGTTGTTTCTTTGGCCTCTCGCTAAGAACGTTTATTTCCCAGTTGCAAGCGAGCACGCGTAAAATATAAAATTCTTACCTCGCACTCAGTAGATGTGTGGCTGGTTAGTGGCTGTAAACACTGTGCTCCAAATGCCTATCTTTGCAACGCAACAACTCTGTTTAGCGCCATTTGTATTACTAGTTATACATCACTTTTCACCACCCTTGCGAGGCCTACATTGTTTTCTGGTAATTCAGTTTAAAAAAAACGCGGCCGTTGTTTCCTGTGACGTTGTTAGTTACAGGGAGAGAAGATCCCGCATGCAGTGGGTACTGTCTGATGGAAAGCGTCAGTTGCCTGTGTGCAAGCAGGCAGGCAGCGGGGTACAGTGCCCATTAATCAGGGACGGGCACAGTCAGATTCGCAGGCGTTGTATCCATTCGGCAGGTCGACGGGGCTGCGCCCTTCTGGGTGCAGCGCTCGCTCTGCCCCTGAGGCCGGTAACTTACAACCGAAGATCACCCTACATTATATCCTCGTCACACTGGAGCCAAGGGCTGTGCCCTCGTGACAGTGCACTGGTTTTACAGATGTGACCGCATCAGGCACTGCATCCCTGGATCGGCAGCAGAGGCCTTCCCGCTCTAACAGAAGGGGAGCCCGTACCTCTGTGACACCAGCCAATGGAACGTAGCACCGGCTGATCCTTGACCCCGGCAGCAGTCGCTGTGGTGGGCCCACCTGGAACATCTGTGGGGGCTCTTAAAAGTATGAGGCCTGAACTCGTATATCAGTAACCAAGTTGTATCCTGGTGCATACAGGCCCTGGGATACTAGTATTTGGTGTCCGTCTAGCAGTGGCTGGCCTGTACTAGGGTAACAGTAGCACTGACATCTCAGTTGTAACAGTAAATGCCTGTACCCGTGTAACAGTCGCGGTGTGTACCCTTGTATAACATACTTGGTTTGCACCCGTGCAACAGTAGCGTTCGGTACCCCTGTAACAATAGCACCGGCCTGTACTCCTGCTACAATAACACTGACTGTCTCGCTGTAACAGTGGCAGGCCTGCAGCTATGCTATAGTAGCACAGGTTGTCCCTTAGTAACTGTAGTGGGCCTGTACCCGTGTAACCATATCAGTCCCGGACCCGTGTAATAACAGTACAGGGGTTCCAGTGTAACAGTAGAGGGCCTGTACACGAGTGACAGTAGCGGTCCTGTACCCGTGTGACCATATCAGGCCCTGACCCGTGTAATAACAGTACAGGGTGTTCCAGTGTAACTAGCGGGCCTGTACCCGTGTGAAAGTAACGGTCTTGGACCCATGAATAACAGCAGCGGCCTGTACCCCAGCTGTATAAGTCCCTGTTGTCAGTGGGCATAGGAACCCCTTCCTGCATACAGAGAACTCCCTTTTCTTTTCGCGTGTCATCATCACCCCTGCTTTTCCCCATTGTTCTTTCCCTACCCCAGGGAATCCTTTCTTTCTTTCTACTGCACCGCCTCACCCCCACCTCATCCGCGGGCTGGCGGTGATAATTCAGGCCCAGTGTCAGGCGGTGTTGAAACAGACCGGAGCCCGTGGCTGCTGCGTCTCATCTGCGGTCACAGCAGGATGCCTTGTCCAGACAGGTCAATAGCATGTGGGGACAGGTTGCAGTGTGTGACCTTGGTCTTTCAATAGGTGCATTTGAGACATACCACGCGCGTGCCGTAAAAAGACTTGGGGTGAGGGGCAGAGGTGACTGACTGACGTTTTACCAGTACACACAGTGTGAGAGGGAGCGTTTGTCTTTTATTTATTTATTAAACCTTAACAGTTCTAGCGCCTAGAAGGCCCCAAAATGGTGACAGAACACTTTTCATTGAGTAAATTAAGGTCATTGTAAATTAAAGGATGCGAACCGGGCAAATCTCGGGGTCCCATGGCGCATTGCTTAATTACCACCCACGCGGAGGTCAGTAATTTCGGTGTGTAGGGTTGGCACAGTTCAGGGGCCTGGACCCCGGGATGGGCCATAACACACAAAGGTCGCAAGGTTTTCCCATCAATGAGATGCGAAAATGACATAGCTGTCACGTAGATGACATAAGGTGTAATTGAGATACCTATTGTGATAGGGTGATAAAATACGACACGTAAACAACAATGGAGTATGAAATCCCAGTAAGGGCAGGGATTCGGAGCCTATCAGAGAAGGGCTTACCTGAGCGCGCGCGTCGAGCACGTGATCTGCTGGGGGTGTTAATACGTCTGTTGTGATGTTGTGCTGGGAAAAGTGAGGAGAGATGCATTTAAGGCTGGCAGAGTCTGCAGTCGGAGTTGGGCGTAGCAAATATACATGCAGCCGAAGTATATTTGTAGTAGGAAGTCGTGTGAAAACGTTCACAGTTTATTTAATTAAGCATGTGTTCGTTTCTCTGATTTGTATAGCTCTGGCGTGTGGCAAAAAAGCCGCGTTGTAGCGCTAAGTCTCTCAAACGCCAGCAGTTTCTTTTTCGGGACTTCGAAGCCTAGTTAACGGGTGTCTAATAAAAGGCTTTGGAACATCACGGGTGCGGGTGTCTCTCGAGGGAACATCACAGGAGCTGTAATGTTCTTCGTGGGGACCCTGTCATCTAATGAAAGGGAGGGACTGTCCCTGTGGGACACAGAGAGGCAGAGGAAACCCCAAGAGACACTGCGCAGCTCGCTTTCTGGAACTGAGGCCTCCAACCAGGGGCAGGGACGCTCGTCTTTTCTCTCAGCAGGCGCGCCATCAGCAGCGGTTCGTGTTCCGCCGACGACACTGGATTCCTGTCAGCAACCAGCAGGTGCAGTAGCACCGGGGCCCTGCTGCCACAGAGGCCAACTGGGCCCCAGTTGTAGCTGTCGTTTGGTGCTCAACAGAGAATGCGTGGCAGGGGGGTAACACCAACCCCTGCAGTGCGGGGGTGGAGGGGTTTAACCCTTCTGGGGACCCCGGTCTGCCTCAAGGCCAAGGTATATCTGTCCCTCGTCACAGTCTGGGGGAGGGGGGCGTCATTTTACGTTACGCCACTGACGAAAGGGGGGATTGGGGGGAGGGGACCAAAACTCGGGGCCTTCGTTTCCCCCCTCCTTTCACTATTCTTTAGGGTCGGTAGATGCGTTACCAAGTCGAGCATTACCCACGGCTGAATGGCGAAGGATGAACAGCTAGCGAGGCTAAACGTTGGCGCTCCAGTTAACGTGGCCCTATAGTTTGTACCGCTCCTTCACAGGCCCCTAAAATGCCTCGTACAGTACTCCACGCATCTTTCTAATTTCACACCATGGTGGTTTTAGCCACAATAAACAGTTGCAGATGTACAAAAAAAATGCAGTCATTACAGGGCGTGTGCGCCCGTCCTGTTCCGACCAGGACACTTTTAATCAGAACAGTCACGATATAATTAAAAGATGCAATTGTTTTCATGCGCTCAAGGGAGGCCGTGTTGCTTTAATGTGGTGCCTTAAAGCTAGCTCGATCTTTCCAAGGAGCTAGGAGGATTTCCGGACAGTTCGTACTGAAAAGTAGAATCCCTCAAAACACTTCCGATCAAAAATGTCAATCGATAAAAGATAATGATGTCTGGAACGATGTGTGTGGTCCGTTTACTGGCAAGATGTCACCCGGGCGAAAATGAAAATGGGAGAGGCCCGAACTTTCGCTTGGAGTAAATAACAATCCATATAAGGGAACACTTTCATAAAGTGAGAACATGTTTGAAGTGTAATTAAGCTTGAGCTTTGAACCGATGCAGAAATCAATGTGCTCATTCAACACAACAGAGAAAGAGCGTCCGTTTTGTGCGAAATTTCAGAAATAAGGGTGTATTGGTTGGTGGTTCACAACTCGCTGAGAGTCAAACTGCTTCAAATTGATGAATAGGGCACATACCGCCTAGAAGCCCACTTTTATTAGACACTGTACACCTGTAGTTAGTCGTACTATGGTGAAGAGACCTCTCTGGCGCCAAAGATACCTAAATCTAAACAGTGGAACTATGCCTCTTCCTAATAACCGAGCACCCCGCTGATAAAGGCCTGGGCCTGTTTTTTGGAGGTTGAACTGATAATTACTTTTGCCAGGGGTCTCTTGGCCTCTTGCAATCTCACAAGCTGCCTGTGTGCAGCAAATACTTTTGTGAATTCCAGCTACGCACGTTGTCAACACCCCAACATCCCTACAAACACCCCCACGTCCTCCCACGGGCTTCTCTTCTGTTTTTGTAAACCACCACCAATCGCACCTGGCGGGAACCTCCAGGGCAGAGACTTTTGAGGGAAATGTCTTGAGGTCTTTTGAGGTTCGTCGCAGCCTCCAACGCTGCCTATGTGGCTGGGTGTGTCAGAGGCTGGGCTGAGCTCGGGTATGTGGCACTGGGCGCGGCGAGACGCCGCATTGTTTCAGAAAAATCCAATTATCTTGCTCCTCGCGTGCGCGCCTCATGTGGTAATCATCAGAATTGGGGCTTTGCTGAAACACATGATGCTCACAGAGGTTAGTAGAGTTCGGAGCTGTGAGGAAAGGGATCAACTGGATGGGGAAATTAATTCTAAAACTATGCTGCGCAAACACAGGTTCCCTTGGATTACCGAGGTTACCCATTTTGTTATTTTCTTTGTGATGTTGTGTTTAGACTTTAGTTCTTTGCCCCCCTCCCCCACCCAAGTGTGAGAATGTGGGGTCTGTGTTCCACGAGCAAGAGTATGAAACTTGCCACTGCACCATGCCAACACCCCAAAACCCCTGCCATCTCCTCCCTCCTCAACCCCATAATAACCTCTTCCCTTTCTAGTCTTCCAATCACACCTCGCGCGCGCGAGAATCTGTAAAGTGGAGCCGCGTGGGCTGTGTCTGCCTGCTGCTTTGTGTGACTGCTGATGTGCGAATGGTATGTAAATACATGCATGATTGGGGCTCTTCGGGAAATCACTGACGGATACTGACGGAATCACTTCGAGACCTTTTTAATATGAACACCGAGCACATTTTTAGCAAAGCAGTCGCGCGATTTCCCCTGTAAATAATGCATTTTATTACACTTGCAGCCCGGAGTGTTTTTCACGCCCCTGGGTTGTGTGCCGTGAGGCCTGCGTAGGAGCTGTCAGCCGCTCGCGCGCACTTGGCCCCCAGGTACCGGCACTTCCCCTGCACTTCCCCTGCACGTAACCCCGCCAGTTAGCACTTGACCCGTGTCATTATTTGCTCCAGTCGCCGTCACAGCTACTTAGGAGTCTTTAAGACATCCCGAATCACTTCAATAACGTTTTTTAGGCAGCCAGAAGCTTTCGAAAGTGGCAAAAGTTCTTCATGGTATTGTAAAACCAACAGGGTGGAGCAGTAAAAACATTCAGAATTATTACACACTCAGTCACATATGCAAGCGCCCGAGGGTGTGGTAGCGGAATCCAAGGGATCCATGTCACAGGTTGCACCTGCAACCATTCCTTGATTTTTGATCAATAACACATTACACACTGAGGCTGTAAGGCAAACTTATAAAGGCGAACGAACACTATATAGAAAGAATCCTCCAAAAATGAAAAGTAAGGTCAGCTAAAATGCAAGACTTGCTGAACGCGTCACACAGGGCCACAGGACATTTACGGCGCGCACCACTTCCAATACATATACACAGAAAAAAGCTGACGTGTGCACAGGCACACACACGCGTATCGCATCCCGTGCCCGCGCGCGTAAAAATGCGCAATGAGCTGCGTAGTTTTTCGCCAGTACTCGCGTATGAAGGTGGCAGCATTACGCAAAATCTCGCGTCTGTTTACCTCACGGGTGACATATGAGAATACTAGAAGAACATATCTCAGAATCTGTAGCTATAACTAAACTTTTTACACAGGCGACCTCGCCGGAGCACTTTGAAAGGAAGACAGACAGTCTTTATCAAGCTCACATAGGACTGCATTGCCTGTTTTGAACCCCGGACTATAAAGCTCACGCCACGATCAGCGTCCCCGAAGAAGCAACAGTTTACTTCAATTCTTACCAAGGAGGCGTGGCTTTGTGAGTGCTTCCGACGTCAGAAACCTACCTCGTTGATCCCTACATCCTCCTTTAAAAAAATGTGTTACCTTGGGCAAATTAAGTATTTCACTGCGCCCTAAATAATATCCTCCACCAATACTCGGAGCTAAATGGAAGGCTTGGTGTTTGCAGGCATAGGGGACCTTTTGATTTTGAGGTCCTGTCTGAAGAATACACATGTATTTTATGCGGTAGGAATGTCACGATAGTGCCCCTCTACCATCGACCTTGGTGATCACATCCGAAGTATGGCCTCTTTATAATCAAAATGCCCTGGTTGCACAAAGTGAAATAATACAGCTTTGCCACGTGATGAGGTGTATCCGCACCCTCACAAACTTGCAAATGTAGTCCATTCTACGTCTTTCTTTCCAACCGCTACCTATTCCTCCCAACTGGGGCCTCTTTCCACCACTGTCACCTAAAGCAACTATCCCACACGAGCAATGTGTTTTTTTAGGGTTTGGTCCTGACATATGCGCTCTTTTTCTCGCCCGTGGACAGCGCACGCCAGTTATTGTTGGCTCGAAATAAAGCATTCAAATAGTTATTGTTTGGGAGAACAAAAGTGTGTGTGTGAGTGGGGGGGGGGGGGGGGGGGGGGGGGGGGGGGTACCTGAAATGCAAAGTCGCTCCCCGACTTCTTTCGTAGTGTGTTGCACATGTTGCAGGTGTCTGGGGTGGGGCGAGGTGCTGAAAACACTTCGAGAAGTCAGGATTTTTACGCCACTAACATTGTTGTCTGTACCGTTTTGACGCCCTTTAAAGGCTCGATAATGTACTCTTGCTTTTCGCGTAATGTGTGTTGCATGGAGAGTGTACGATTGCGAATCATGTCCGGTGGGCAAGGGAGTGTCAATAAGAAATGGTGAAGGACCCGATTCTCCGAGGAACGCTCAACGCCCATCTACCTCTTACTCAAGAGTGACAACACATCTACGTTACGCTTACCCCGGAATGTCTCTGCCCCCCTCCGCCCCCGGGTTTATTTCACCGACTCTCACTCTTTCTTCCCCTCTACCCACTCTCCCTCTTGTCTCTTTCACTTTTCCCCTTCTCCCCTCTCCAGGACTCCCTTGCAGTCTTTGTACCCCTCAACGCCCCCTCTTTTTCCCAATCTCTCCTTCTCCCCACCCCTCCCTTCCTCTCTTGTTCTCTCTAACTTTGTCACGCGACATTGCTTTCTCCCACCTGCGCTCTCTCTGTCTCTCCCCTGCCCCCTCTTTCAACTGCTTTTCTCCAATGCCCCCTCATACCTTTCGATTTCTTTACACTCGTTCTCTCTACCTTCATCTTTTCTCTTTCTTACAGTCTCCCACCCGCTCTCCCAGTTTCCCCTCTCTCTCAAAATTGTCGTGCTCGCCCCCCCCGTCTGTTTCTCTTGCTTACCCCATGTCTTTTCTCTCCCTCTCTCTGCCCCATGATTGTCGGGAGTGTGGCACACCTTTAATCCTCCCCGACCTGCTCTGAGGGCATTGCTTGCACACCGATCCAATGTGCTATGAAGCCACACCTTTAGGAGTCCTAATCGAAAGCAAAAATAAATAAATGAATAAATAAATAATATATAAATACACAATAAAAAGCTTCCACCAACTTTCACCCCCTCTTATTCTTTGCACACCAACGGAAACAACTACAGATAGAGTTATGAGTTACACTTTTTCACTACATTGATCGGCTTAATATTTAAGAACACTTCTGGAGTGCTAAAACGAGCTCCATACAAGTCTTTTATTTTTTGTTTATATATTTAATGGAACGTTTGGAGATCTGAAGATCACTTTCCAAGATGCATTTTACACGCGTGTTAGTTTTTGTTATATAGTATTGGAAAATATGGCCTGTCTTTGGCGGTTAGTTTTATTCAGCGGGGCACTTTGAACTACGTGCGATGGACGCTGAAAGTTCTGTAGCGGTGACCGCTGTGTATTGTAAACAAGATGTCAGGCGGAAAGAGCCACTAAACGACACGCTGTGGATTCTGTAGTTCTGTTTAAATAACAGTTCAGTGCTGTGACAGACAGCATGCGAAGGAACCCGTGCAGTAGCTGCAGCTTTTAAGGATAGTTACATCAGCCAATACTTGATCAAATACTATATTTTTATAAGTACAATTGAGTTTAGAAGTTTTCAAAAGTTAATTATTTTGTCTAACTGCACAATGCTTCAAGTAAATATTGATTTTCTACATATAGTAATAAGTTATCCCATACACACAGTATAGATCTATAATCAGGGCCACTGGAACTAAGAGGCAGGGGAACACCAAATTATACGGAAGGGCTGACTAAATTATGTGCCAAGAAAAAGCAAATTCTGCTGCACAACGTGGAACATTTTTGGATAGGATTAATTCATGATTTTGATTTTTTTACACAAGGTAATACAGCCTGGGAAAATATTTCACCTCATTACTATCAGTTTAACAACTAAATGCAGAAATAAGCAAAGGACAGATGACTAGTTAACTGCTGCCAAGGGCCTTCTACTGCATGCAAACACGTTTGCTGCGTTTTTAGTAACTTTTGATCCGTTTGAGCAAGAAACACAATGTTTGTTGTTGTTTAAATCTGCAGATTATGCAGCAGATGATGGATTGAGTGGCAAATGAGGCAAATCCATATTTATGTGAAAAAAAGCAGTGCCAGCAGAATCACATAAATCCAGTGGCCCTGTCTATAATACATGGAAGCCTGCATATACATGTTTGTACTTTCCTTATTGCAGTGAAGTTGTTTGTGACATCTCAAGTCATCTGTAATAAGAAAATGATTTAGCGTCTTAGCTGTAATAATTTATTAGAGTTGAGATATGATATCATAATGCATCCTTTCTGCAGCCAAGGTGAAAGGTAGGTCATGGAGCTTGATTACAGATGCAGTTTAAACAAGAAAAACTGGCTTTGAGTTGTCTGTTTTTCTAAAATGAACAGTGGTTAGCAGAAAGAAGAGCATTATGGCACCATATTTATTTTTTGGTGCACTGTAGTTCAGTAACTGTTTTGCCACGGTGCACATTCCGCCGCGGTGCGGGCAAATTTGATGCGGGCACAGATCGGACGGCCCCCGGCCGTCTGACGCACACGCCCATCGTGACGTCGGACGGCCAGGGGCCGTCCGACGCATGGAAGCCGCTAAAGAATAGAATAATTATGCTTGTTTTGAAACATCAGAGGCTACAGCATTTTGTTTCAATCTGATTTACATTAGAATGATTCTAAAATGTTTTTGAAACTGCTACTTGGTTTGTTTAATTTTGCATTATGGATTCCTTTTCTATTCGTCATGTTTGTAACCATCCTAGCTATTTCATATGAAGGGGAAAGACACAAAGGATTTCCACAGTGTGTGGGAAGGGTGATCGTGCGACCATGTATTATAAGTAATAAAATACACTCTACGGTACGTTAGGAGGATATTGCAAATTATCTCAAAGTTTCATGACCTCGTAAAGGAACTCAACCTTCATACTCGCTCCTTTATGAGGTCATGGATCTCCTCAATGAGTTGCAGTATCCCTACAATGCGCTGCACAGCATACACCATTGTACATTTATTTCCTGAACAAATGCTTTTTAAACCTAAAGATTATTTAAAATCAGTAATTTTCTGGAATGACCAAATTAAAGTGAATTACATAAATTATTTATAGCTTTACCCTCATCCCCCAGAGCTATTGATTTTAAAACCAATACAGTCTATGCGATAATATTTATCAAGCAAATTATACAGAGAACAAGAGAGAGTGAGATGGAAAAATAAAGGGGAATAGTGGATTGTGAAAAAAACATCTAACCTGTTAATGAAGGTGCTTTCCTTTTAGTGCTGAGATATGCACTTCTTCCATTGGGATATGAAACAAGCGACTAATTGTTAGACATATAGTGGGATATTCTCAAGAACGTGTGATCATTATTGCAAAATTAGTTTACAGCAACTTTGCATATCGCAGTCTATTGCGGGAAAATAACGCTGTGCTAACGTTGCATTCTCAACCCGGTGGCACCATGCGATAGTCTCACGATAATGCGTCAAATGACTGCTTTAAAATTAACGGAACACCGAAAAAATGCAAAACACAAATGTGAAAAAGTTGTGAGGCCCCAAATCGCGATACAAAAATCAGCGATAACCTGCGTCAGGCCTGCAATTTCCATGTGTTGTGCGGGAAAATGCACTATAAAAGCAGAACAGAAAAAAGGCAAAAATAAATAAACTGCGTTGCACCATGGATGCACCTGAACTGAGTGCAGAGGACAACACCAACCCCACAAGCTCCACAGATGACCAGAAAGGAACCTCAGGGTCGGGGAAGGCCAAGGAGACCACACTGACACATCTAGATAGTTCATGAAACTGGCTACGGGTACGTGGGCCCAGCCCCTTTTATTGCCAGGGTAACATGTTCAGTGACACCTGTGCTGGATGGACGTGGGGTGAGTGTAAGCCAGACCTCAGGGAGTGGTCGTGCTGGCAACAACTACAACAGTGATCAGAGAATAAGAAGTTCAGAGTTCAAACAGCAAGGGTCCATGACTTGAGATGCACAGACTTAGTGGCCCCGGATGCACTGCGGCCGGCACAGGCACACCGCCACGGGGCGGTGACTTGTGGTGCTCTGAGGTAGGGCCACGAGAGCTGAGCTGGTCCTCGTCGATGTTGAAGGTGAATGTCGCGGAGTGTTTCAGGGGACAGTGGAAGGTGCTCTTCCAGGGCATGATGCAGAGGGCAGAACCAAGCAAAAACAGGCAATCTGGAGGTGATGAATGCTACAGACTCATTTTTAACACCAAGTCAGTATCGGCTACATGATGATGAAGACAATCCACCAGGCCATATACTCAGACGCCACCAAAGATCAACCAGAGAGTGTCCATGAATTTCGGGGCAAAGAGTTAATGGCAACAGAGGTGAAAGGGGATGCAGTCTGCGATGAGGCCCGTACAATGATATAAACTCTGCCATAAGGAAATCAAGACTCAGTTCCAAATGTGTAACCTACTTGACCACAGTGTAGGCCAGAAGCAGTAGTCAGCAAGGGACCACAGACTTGTGTCATTGGAATGCTATGCACAGAGATGGTGGCACCACATTGAAGGGAGTACAGTGATATCAAACGTCCAATTAAAATATGAACTCGGCCATCATGTTATCAAGACTCAGTTCAAATGTGGGAACTACTAGACCTCAATGTAGGTCGGAGGCAGCAGTGGATTATGTAAACAAGAAGGGAGTGCTGTAGGCCGGTGTCGCGGAGGCCAGCGATGGTCTGAGGAGGCTGCAAAGTCTCGGGACTCGGGCTTGGAGATTGCACCTGCACGTGGTGGGCCCTCTTTGACACACGCCGGTGTCTGCAGGTGAGCAGTGAGGCCTGGGTGCGATGGGGCAGTCAAGACGGGTCTGGGGACCAGCGGCCTGGGGTGCAGAAGGCGCACAGGATCGCCGGCACCACCGCTCACGGCATCGGCCTCGTGGCGGGGTGAGAGGTGCCATCCTGGCAGACACATTGGACATTCCGGAAGAGAACCACGCCCAGACCAACATGCTTTTTATTCACATCCCTACTCTAGCCTGGCATATGCCGGCCCAGCCCACTCTGCTCACGCTTACAGGGTGGGACGTAACCAGCTACATTTCTGCGATCTTCCCCACTGGCTGAGGTAACATGGTTATATCCACTGTCCACTACACTCCAGACACCAGCAGTGTATGTTGACATGGACATCACTGTGGTCTGCATACTGCAGTCTGTCCTGCACATCCACGCCATACTTTGGCATTGTGTACATTCTCATTCATGGATCACTTGCCTCCTTTGCACATGCCTGGTTCCCAACTCTCTACACATTGTGCTATTGTGTGGCTGAGGTGCAATACCCTTGATGGCTTGTGTACATGGCTAGCCCAGGTTACCACAGTAAGTTGTGCTGTCGTGTATGGTAGGTCGGCATGTTGTTTGGTGTGTTGTATGTGAGTTTGTAAAGTGTGCATTCCCAGAGTTGTGAGTTGCATGATTGTGGAGTTGAGGTGTGTGCTGTGTTCATTTGGTACTTACCAACAAGTAATGCATTCCCCTTGGTGCCAGCCTCAAAGCGCTGGTTGATGATGGACTGTCGAAAGATGAAGGAATCATGCACACCACCTGGGTAGTTGGTGACTACATTGGTGAAGGTGTCCCAGGTGGTCCACTATTGGCTGCACATTGATAGAATGTGTGTGCCTTCTGTTATGGTAATTGTGTGCAGTGGCGGCAGGGCGTATGAGGTGTACATGTGTGCAGTTGATTGCCCCCAACAAGTGCAGTAAGTCAGCTATGGTGCAGAAGCCCTGCTTGGTCTCTAGCTGTTCCTGCGCAGTGTGGGGGAAGTAAAGGTGCTGGGGTACCAAGCTGGTGATGGCATCCAAGACAGGTGTCAGAAACTTTGATAGGGCTGGCTGTGAGACTCCTCCGACTCTGGCGGTTGTTGGTTGGAAGGTACCAGAGGCCAGCAGGTGCAGCACAGCCAGCAGATTTGTCTGCAGAGGGATGTTGGTTGTCCTCTGTGTTGGTGCCATCAGCCTGTGGGCAATGATGGTCAGGATACGGAGGATGGTTGTCCTTTTGAACCTGTAGTGGGCAATGACATCTTCTGGTGTTAAGTCTGTGAGGCTGGTGCGTTTTTTGAAGGTCCTCTGTTTTTATCTGCGCTGCCTCTGTGGTAGTCCGGGGGGGGGGTCCAAAGGGGATAAGGGGATGGTGGTCCTGGGGCTGGTGGCAGTGGGTGTTGTGGACCTCTTGGGTGGCCGAGCTGCATGATCAGTAGTTCAATGGCATCTGTTGTTCTTCAAGTGTGGCTCTGGGCTGAGCTCCCTTTCATGGTGCAGGTTGTTGTCCGACTTAACACCAGGTAAGAGGAGGTGTTAAATCCCTGCTGCTAACATGCCTTATGGCATGTTTTGGGATCTTATCGCTGATCTAACTGGTCGTTGAGAATGTTGTGAAGGAGTATTGTTGCAGCTTTTTGCATGGGAACGCCTACTCTGCATCTCATTAGCGTTAGTTGCCGATGTAATCTGTGGCAATGTTTTTTGCGGCTGCTATCACAGGAAAACTGGTGATATTGGCTGTTTGCACCAGCTTGTGAATAGGGCGATACATTTATCACCACTTTGGCTGCGATAAAGCGCCGCTAACTCGGCAATTAGTCCTTGAGAATATGCCCCATAGTTTTTCCATTGTAAGCAGTCTGGAACATTACAGAGTGTTTCTATAAATGTATTGCACTTATGAGTAATCCAAACATAAAAATTCATATAGAAGCTAGGGCTGAGCAGTGAACTCTGCTCCGCCAGTAGAGTTCATGGGATTTTTCTACTCCGTGGTCCGCTTGGAGTGCTGAGTTTGGCCAAAAAATATCCGCCATTCGTTGGCAAAGCGCAGTGTACCGGCGCAAGTCGATCACCCCAAATTTGAATAAACATCTCTGTAAAATGTAAATTGTTTCTTTTTATTAACTTATCCAAGGCTGGGCGGGGTGACTAACTGTCATCCTTCAGCTTGGGCAGTGCGTCTCATAACTTCCCTGAGGGCCGTGAGTGATGTTGAGACATTAATGAAAGGAGACCAGGGTAGCGGCACCTGGCCAGTTAATTTCACAAAAACTAGGTGCCAAGCCCCTAACAACCAATCACAGGATGTCTTTCTGTATTTAAAAGGCTCGGTGGGCAAGATAAAAGAGGGACTCAGACGGACAAGATGACTGGTTGGTAGAAATGAATATAACAACCATCTTGGAATGTGCCATTCAGTTACAAATGAACAGGAGTATTAAGTATTTCCTAAAGTATTTTGCCGGATTAACATCACAATAAGGACAAATAAAAACAATTTAAAAATGTGTCAATATGCCATATTTTAATAATTTTATAAGATGTATGTGACACATATGAAAGGATTAGACCATACCTTTCTAACTTACCGGTGTCTGATGGAAGAAATAGGGAGTTTGTTTCGTTTTTGGAAAAAAATATATAATCATTCATGATCTTTACATTTGCTCCAAACTTCATTTCTTCATATAGAAGTGAGTGGTGCAGAGGAGCAGCAGCAAGTATCAGTGAAGGGAATTCCCAGCTCTCCTGTTGCAATGGCCAGTGCCTGAACAAGACTTGCTGGGCTGTAGTAACAGACCCTATGAAGAAGATCCACACTGAGTATTTGAAGCGCTTCTGAGACCCAGAGTGGTCGCAGTGTGGGCAGTGCTACCTGGAGCTACTGCAATACTGCCTAATCCGCCAACTGAAGATCTCACACTCCTGAAGCACAACACTGAGGCGAATGTCCGCTAACCCTCTGCCAAACTATACCCAACCGAAGCTGCGCAGAGCCACACATCTGCAACTCCAGTAAGCAAGTGAAGTCATGACATAGTGCAGGCCTAGGTTGGAAATGTAAAACAACAAACGTGATTTCCTGTACAAAGCGTCATGCAATTTAGGGCCAACTCCACATTTGTGCCTGTCACTGGTGTGTCGGCAGGTTTTCAATACTCCACCGGCACACTGAACTCTGCGAAATTCGTCAGAGTTTTTCTGTAACTTTATGGAATTCCTCAGAGCAAAACTCCACGAGCTCCGACCCTATCTTAATTTAGAAGCCCATCCACCAAACTTTTTATATCTAAGTCAAAAGTTCAGTGCATTTGTACTTAAAGTGCTGTAAAAATTTGTGGTTATTTACAAAGTTTTGGAGGACTGAAACGGAAGCAGTGAGTGTAGATTCAACAGTGTTCAGTTTGAATCATTGTAATTGTTACTCAGTTGCTGAAAGTTGGTCCTCATGCGGTAATGCTGAATTCACCTACTACTGTGCGAAATTTCTATATTTTTTATTGTTCCAGCTATGAATTGTCACAAGAACCTAGGCAGTGGTGGTGCATACTAGTGAATGCACTTTTTATTCAGGTAGTGAAATTATTAAATGTTGATATTGCATGCCACGGAAATCCTAAGGTTTTTTTGTTCCAGCCACAACAAAAAAGATAATGGTTACTTTGCATTTTTTTCAATAATGTGAAACTTACAGCATCTGTTTTTGATGACAATGGTCATGTTTACCTATATTTTTTGTGACTAATTTTTACTGAAAATTCAGAAAAATGAAAACATATAGCAAAAGTATATCAAATATAAAATATCCAGAAATCATAAACAAACTGCAGAAAGAAGGGCACATGAAATGTTGAAAATGACAGGCAACCCCACCCTGTCGCAGAAAAAGTGTTTTCTCAGACACTTAGAGAATCATTTTCCTCAAAAGATGCAATCAAAAACAAAGTTTATTGATGTTCTATTACATTTTTTTAATTAGAGATGGTGTCTGTACCTTATTTCTGTTTCAGCAGGAGTTCACAATGCAAAAGTAACACTTAAGTGGCTCCACCATCAAAAGTTCTAAAATCTAGGATGCAGGAGAGACTAATTTACAAATTAAAATCCTGCGTACTTGCCAAAAATAAAAGCGATTTTGGAAAAAATACTTAATTTCAAGGTAAATGTATTTTGAGAAACGTCTCTTGCAGAAAATAAATAAATAACACATCTTTTTATTTAAGATGTTTTGGAGTGCTCGATATGAAGTGTGACTTAAAAAACTGTCTATAAGGACAAGGTCCTTTATTCAAGCTAGTCAACATCTAGCCTTCAAACCTGTAATTTCTTGTCATTTTTGTTTTGTGTAGCGTTTTTAGCATGCTTTTTCCTGGTTAAGTGGTATTTGTACAGTATAATGCTTCTCAAGTGTATACAATTGCATAGTTTTGCCCTGTCAAATTTCTGCAATCATTTCAAAGCTTCTCAACCTTGCTAAACTTTTGAATGGCTGAGAAGTTTAAATACAATTGTGAGAAAAATCCGACATCTCTATGGCTGTAAAAACCCTTTTCGTTGAGAGAATCCTTTTGCAAAAACGTTTTTGGAGAAAAAGTGCTCTTACAAACTTTATTGCAAGGATTTTCAATTTTAGGCAAAGAGTTGCAACGTTTAGTAAAGCATTACAATATTTGAAAAGGCTTCTAAACTTCGTAAAATTTTGTAGCAGTAAAATATAAAATTAACCCTTATCTTTGAGGTACTGATCGACGGAGCCTTACAGCCAGGCTACCCACCATTGTTTCGAAAGAACTCCTTCAGACAACCATCTTTGTTTGTGTTAGTCTGTTTCAACAGAATCATTTTCACTAGAACACATAGTACAGTAGTTACGTTTTTTTCCGATTTGTAGGGGTGGGCTGAGTATTGAAGTTATGAGAGATTATATGAAGACAATTATGTATATTTTGGCAGAATTTAATAGACACCTAAAAACAAACTGTTGTTTACCGAGATTTTTTAAAGGAAAAAATAGAGTGATTGGTCTGCAACAGGTGTTTGTGATTAGGTGCTTGCGAGAGAGCGTAAGCGCGGCCGGTTGATGCCGAACCCCAACCGCCTGATCCCCACCTGGTGACTTCATGACTCACTGACTGCAGAAGGCCTGACATTCCGCGAACCGATGCAGCTGTGGTTTTGTACTTAGAACAAAAAATCTTTAAAATATTTTTAGAGACATCCAGGCATTGTGTAAGAGATTGATGCAAAGACGCAGATTTAGTAAAACTCCTTGCTTAATGTAGTGTCGGTGGCCAAAGTTTTTTTCACAATCCTGCTGCTGGCGCTGATGAATGATGGGATTGCAAAATACTAAGGCGGCGTAGTCTTGATTTCACCTCATGCCTCTTTATTCTACCACTCACTCCTTGCCCCTTTATTTCACTCCTGCAAGTCCTTTTTTATCCCTACTTTCTCCGTTTGTTTCTATTTTTCTGTCTTTCTCTACTCTCTCTTGTGATTTTCTTTCTCTTGGTTTGGGTCAAAGTCTGTTAAGGAAACATAAATGCCAGTCCCCAAAAAGAGTACCGGGGCACCCATTGGTGGGCCTCACCTGCAACCACCGGCTCAAATTAAGCACTGGAAGATTTAAGAAATATCTGTGCAATGCAAATTAGTTAACAGTTGTGAAATAAATTTAGTATGGAACTTTGTTCTTGTCTAACATATCTCGGAGAACTGACACATCACTATGAACAAAGGAAGCGCCAGAATTTCGGATTCTCTTTGATCATACAACTCCTGTAATCAATTTGATCATCTGGGAGTGTCCAAATGAACTGAGGAACAGGGCTAATGTTAGAAGCAACCACGAAGTGGACACATTCCTTTCTTATTTAAATTATTGTCCCTGCCAGAGTTCAGCTTGTATATGGTCACTCCTGTCTGTATCATTGAGTTCCATCATCTTTGGGTACAGATTAATGCCAATGACACACGTCTCCACCATCACCTGGTGAAGTACTCTGGAAACCTAGAGAACGACACCAATTTTTGCAAGCGCACCTTCTTGACGAATCAAAGGGTTTTTTTGTAAGAAGGAAAATAAATGAAAAAATATTAACTGTGCCCAGCTCAAACTCAGTTGAAAAAAATGAACATTGATGGGCTCTATTTTCAGTGCCAAGAGTCTCCTGAGGCTCCAAAATAAATTCAGAGGTCAGAAGAGGAAACTTTCACCTCTGCTTACATGAAAAGGGTACCCGAGCTGCTACTAGCTAATCGTCTAGTTTCTGTACAATATTCTCTGGTCCCATCAATGTTGAGAGACTGCAACAGTTTGCATCAATCTATTAAAGACAGTATTAAAAAAAACAAGAATCCTGAACCTGACAATTAGGATATGCCGAACTCTCAAAAATCATCATTGGCTTTTAATTCCAAAATGAATAGGATCTAAGGTTTGATTTGCTACCCACAGATTCTTTTGGGACAGGGGTCTACTTTAATCTTTCAGAAACTCGATTCTCACTATGTTCTTTTAGTGGGCCTGAGATTTCAGGACAACATTTAAATATGCTGTGGAAAATTGAAAGACAATGGACATGGAGGAAGAATTCATATTGTCCCTGGGCTCTTACTCTAGGACTGGCTTTACCAAAACTTTATATTCCACCCAAGATACCACACTGGAATGGAAAGCAACAGATTTTAGGAACCTTTTAAGGAACGCAAATCCAAATTAAAGCACTCCTTCCTCTATATCAGACACTAGCCTATAGAACCCTGGATGTGAAAATCAAGACGCTCTGAAACTCTAACAATCTTCCATTCAATGGGTCGGATTCCTCCCAATACTTACCTCTGCTTTTCCTTAGCCTCATGGCTGCTTCTGACGGCCAACGGCCATTGCGTGCACTACCTTTGTAGTGCTGCGCATGTCAGTTGGCCGTCGGGGGCCCGCCCGCTCAATAGAACGTTCTGCACTGGCGCGGAACGTTCGGAGCAGTTAAGACAGTTAAGGGGTTAGAGACCAGGAGTGAGTGGGAAAATTGTCGAACTGACTCTACTCATCAACAGTTGTTCGGTAAAATATTTTGTTTTGATATCAATATTTGGTCCATTGAGCCACAATCCTGTGCTCCGAATTAGCCAGTAGGTAACTTGGCTCCACGCTGTACAACAATACTATATATAAAAATAGATATAAGTGAGAAGAAACATTACATGAAATGGTTTTTCTTATTACCATTCAATAGCGTTTGTCAGTGGCGGCTCCCGTTTAGGAAATATGGTTAGGCGCAATCACACCAAGCTCACCATATATGCTGCACTTCTCCCCAACATTCCATGAGCTAGAATGGAAGGACGTCCTTCCTTCTCAGTGTAATGCGTATCCAAGCAATCCTGCAGCTGTGTGAGAGCAGCTCCAGAATTGGTGGGAGCTCATTTTGAGGCTGGGTGCCTGTGCCCGCAATCCCCCTTTTTACAGCTGGGGGAATGCTGGATCTGCAGTGCGCATGTCGGGCTCACAATAGGTAGCCAGCCAGCCAACCCGACATGGCACTGAAAGGGACAGCTGTAATCCTTCAATAAATAACAAGAGAAGTGCCAGTGCTGATGACATTTATTCAATTATCACTCTTAGCATCCACACTAAGAAAGCTAATTCAAAATGGGGTATTTGCTTATTACTCGCAATTTTTATTTGAAAATTAACACATTTTTTTGTACACAATTTTTTCTTTTAAAAAAGAGAAGCATAGGAAATTAGGACACATCAACAAACCACATTGGATAGAAACTTCATGCATTCTAAGCCTTCAATCATATCACAATCGCCGCGACATTCGTCACAATCATACCTCAATCAATCATACCACATACTACCACTATAGTAAAACAGAAAAGCTACTGGATCAGCACAAGTTTTTCAAACTTTTAGTGCTATTATAAGAGGTCACATTCCTATCTGTTAGTGAGTTTAGAATCATACAATAGAACTCATTGCAGTCCAAGGTAATGTGCATAGGATGGTGAGAGATCTGGGAGAGAGATGCCCCCTAGATCCTCTAGCAGACCAGTAGAACAGGGGCCTACGCGTTTCAAATCCCTTATTGGTCGTCAGGGATTCTCATCAGGGCCTCAGACACCAATGACTGGAAGATTGGTCTATTGGAGGCATAGACTGGAGGCTTCTCTGGAAGGAAAGGATCTTAATGAACGGAGGACACTCGCCGGAAATAACAAGGCTGTGGCTTAGATGGCGCTTCGTATTACAATTTAGTCTTTTCTCATTCGCTGGTCGGTGTTCTAAAAAGAAACATTTATCTTTGAAGACAGATGTTGGTTTATTGGCATGTTAAGCAGGGGCAGCGTCAGCACATACTGCTCGGCGTTTGCTTTAAGGTTTAAATCTGTTAAGTCACTCTGTCGTTAAGTGGCCGGGCGTAGTGTATTCACGCCGAAGTGTTTAACGGTGAACAAGGGGCAGCGTCAGCACATCCCTGTTTCATCAGGGCTTGCTTAAGGAGTCAATCCAAACGGCTTCTTCACGGTCTGGCGGCGTGTACCGGGGTGCTATTCTCTCGCACCGGCGCATGATGAAAATCCCTGACGACCAATAAGGGATTTGAAACGCGTAGGCCCCTGTTCTACTGGTCTGCTAGAGGATCTAGGGGGCATCTCTCTCCCAGATCTCTCACCATCCTATGCACATTACCTTGGACTGCAATGAGTTCTATTGTATGATTCTAAACTCACTAACAGATAGGAATGTGACCTCTTAAAATAGCACTAAATGTTTGAAAAACTTGTGCTGATCCAGTAGCTTTTCTGTTTTACTATAGTGGTAGTATGTGGTATGATTGATTGAGGTATGATTGTGACGAATGTCGCGGCGATTGTGATATGATTGAAGGCTTAGAATGCATGAAGTTTCTATCCAATGTGGTTTGTTGATGTGTCCTCATTTCCTATGCTTCTCTTTTTTAAAAGAAAAAATTGTGTACAAAAAATGTGTTAATTTTCAAATAAAAATTGAGAGTAATAAGCAAATACCCCATTTTGAATTAGCTTTCTTAGTGTGGATGCTAAGAGTGATAATTGAATAAATGTCATCAGCACTGGCACTTCTCTTGTTATTTGTTGTATAGGCTCAGCCTTGCTGATCAGAGCCAACCCCCTTTTTGTTCTCACAGTAATCCTTCAATAGCAGGATTCAGCCTCACCCCCTTCCTCACGTTTGCACTGTACACAGGGCAAGCTGGTAGCAAAATTAATTAGCATTATTGTGCCATTTTATTTTTGTGTGATTGCCTGCTGCACTTGTAACAAGCGGGGCGACGTTCCTCCACTCTCATGGAGGAGCCCCTGCTGTCATTTGGTTCTGCCAAATGCTGGGATTGCCAAAAATCAAGGCTGCCTAGTTGTGATTCTACCTCATGCATGTCTCTACCTCCACACTTCATTTCATGTCTTTTTACCTCACACTTATAGGTTAATTTTCATCCCAGCTTTCCCCCATATTCACTGTTTCCTATATTTCTCCACATTTTTGCCTTTTCTGTCTGTCTTTCTGGGACAAAGTCAAAAGATGTAAAATAAGTCATGGTCCCTAAAAATGTGTGTGTGTGCAAGTCCTGGGCCGCAAAAATGCATGAGCAACCCCTCGCACAAATTACATACTGTTGATGATGCTGTGCATGCAAGATAGACAATGTGAACCATAAAAGTGGTAAAAAACAGAGAAAATAAATGCATATGCTCAGGGCCAATGGAACTATGCAGCAATCGATGACCAAATTATCCACTAGGGTTGACTAAATTATGGGACAAGAAAGCCAAGTTATGTGGTGTGATGCACCACGTGTTGTGTTAGAAATACTTCATTATTTTGTCATTTTTACATATTAACAATTTCTGGGCAAATGTTTCAACTCATTAGTACCACTTTGAGACATAAATACCCAAATAGGTAACAGAAAACCAACCAGTCTTTCGATCCGTTTCAGCTGGAAACAATTTAGCTAAAATCTACAGATAATGCAGCAAAAGATGTATTCTTTGGAAAAAGCAGCAAATCCATAATTATGCTTAAAATGCTGCGGGCCTCAAAATCGCATATATCAATAAATAACAAATAATCAATCAATGTAAGCAGGATGTGTCAGTCATCATGGGAAGTATGCACATTGGACATTTGAAAACAAATATTCAGGAGTCAGCACCATCTTTATTAAGTATGGTGTCATTGAGAACAAATCTATGGCTAACAGCTCTAGTCTATTTTTTTTCTTACATGCTTTGCCTGTAGAATGTTATTGATATATTTTGTGGTATCCATCCTTCATGGCTTTTAATAAAGTCGTTTCATGTTGCGGTGGCGGCACACGCCGCAACAAACGACATTGCCTGCTATTCTCAGAGCCATTCCGGGCTCACCAGTGATATATCACTAGTAATGTGCACTTCTGGACTGTGAACTGTTCATTTGAATAGTAATGTGCTGGATGGCTGGGGTCAGTAACCATCCTATTGTGCCATATTTTATGTGTACTGGAATGACTGTGGCAGTGAATGCACTGACCTTTGATTCCTTCCCTGGGAATCAATTGAAAAGCGTGCATACATGCATATATGTTTGAGGATGAACTATTAATCCAAATCAGATTTATGACTGCAAATCTTTACACCTATAATGCAATTTTTCATAAATGTAAGAATGATTTCCAAATAAGATTGCATGTGTATTAATACCCTTGCTATTTAACCGCATCAACGCAGTGCAGATTTCCGCGGTGCGCTGAAGATTTAAAAAACCCGCAGTTCATGATGAGCTCAGCTCGTCATGAGCGTACGAGAGGTGTACCTCATGACGAGCTGAGCGTCGAAGGGGTTAAGCAGGGAGTGATACAAGATTTCAGATTCAGATTCTAATTGAGTAAGAGCTCTCGTCTGGATCCGTCCAGCATAGCTAAATGATAATAACTAATTACTAAGGTATATTTGGTATCAGATGTTTCTTGTCAGGCTTGGCATCCCAGATATGGCTGAATGCACAACAAGTTTCCACAATGACCTAGAACAGAAGCTCACCCCCACCTATTAGATACAAACTGGCATTTTGATCCAAGTCATTTCGTATAATAAACCTCAGATTGCCTTTCAGAGGAATTATGATCATTTAATAAAGAGGGACATAGAGCTATTCAAAGAGATCATGCACACTCCTATTGCCAACAAGGCATTTTTCTGAGTAAAAGAACTCGTAAAAGCACAAAAGGATTTTATTCTCAACCCTAGCCTCACCCAAACCTAACACATTGTTATAATCAGCTGCATATATTCTGCAGTTAAATATTTCCTTCCCCTCCATGTTTCACTCATTAGTTCACATACCCATATGAATGGGGTGTTTACAGCTACGCTGTCTTTGCCAGCCTCCAGAGAGCAACTACAACCTCCTTGAAAAGCACATTCAGCGTGGCAGATAGAGTACAAGCTAGAGCCTGGCGAAATTATAATTCCTTGCGCAAAATGTTGTGATTTTCTATCCATTTTGCGGTTTTCTGTAATATCCACTCACATGAAACTGGTTCAAAATGTCTTGCAGGTACAGTGAAGTTTTAGCTGAGAGACATTTTCTACTTTAGACCTTCCCATTCAATTTCCAAAAAAGATAAGTCAAAAACATTTTGAAGAAGGCCTATAATTTCTCAGAAAACAAAATGCAAAATTGTTCCCATTCCTAGTGACAGCAGGAGTCATAAAATCAGACCTGGGTGAAATTTTAGTTAGCCACGGGAAGATACATGTATATTTTAGATTTCGTGCTATGTAAAATTCTCATGATGCAATTTTGCATTTTTTTTAATGCAAAAAGCTTGTTTAGATTTTTTTTTATTTGGCTCGCTATAGGCATTTTCTTCTCAAACCAAGCTAATGCCAATATCTGACAACAATATTTTTTTTGTGAATTGTGCGTTTACGTGAAAAAAGTCATGCGAGATATCAGAAATCCATATTTCACCGTAAAACATAATTTCACAATTTATTTTTGCTCACACCTTATTACACTCATGATTATGAGTGTCCATCTATATTACAGGCAGACCTGACAACTTTGAAAATATTTTCACTGTGTGAGAGCAAGAGGAGGGGCCTTGGGCTGCAGAGAGGGGTGGGGATTGGCAGGAACTAGGGACTTGAAGCAGTGAAAACATGCAAATGATTCCAAGGGAGGTTGGAAACCTCCTGGTGGACATTAGATGTGCCGAGCAAACATGCACAAGTGGTAACCCACTATGTGAAAGGTTTCGAGCTCTCACAGTGTGATATGAGATCTTCACCAGGACACAGTGTGAACAGTGGTGATATTGTGTGACACACGGTGGCACTGCGTGAGTTGACAGGCCCTCTGCCATCCCACAACTGTTACATCTTGAAGACACTTTTCTACAGAGATGTAAGAACATTATACGTTTTATAGTATATTGGAATCATGTTATAATTCGAAAAAAATAGAGGCCGGGGCAAGGAATCACAAAATGTTGTAACCAGGCCTGGTTTTAACACTTTTCAAACGTGCATATATTCTTTAAAAGGGATATTAACATAACTGCTAGCCAAACAAAGCTTCACAGACATCCAAAATTAACAATTAATTAATATGACTTCTTAAAAATATTCGTGAGTGTACGCGTCCTGTGTGTGTTTTGAAAAAAAAGAGAAATCATAGGCCCAGGTCGCCTATTCAATGTTCCTCTCAGAGGTTACTCAGCGAGGAGTTACTTAGCTAAAGTACTGCTAGTTTCCTATCCCCCAAGACGTCCAAAAACAACGTCTCCGTCGAACAAATCAACTTTTGAAGTCAACAGAAAGAAACAAATTGCACGGCCGGTTTCTATAACTCGCAGACACGTCCCAGCTCTCCTCGCGCTGCCAGCATTTTACCTCGCGCTCCCAGCTCTGTGTCTAATCCGAAGCTCCTGAACGTGTGTTCTTGGTTAGGGCGAACAAACCCCGGAGCGGCGTGGTAATGCCGCCCGGGCCCCCTTGGTAAAAGACGGGTCATTGTTCAAAAACAAAACCATTAGTACGTTAATGACAACCTGGTGGGGCAGCCCAAAAAGTGCCCTGAAATTAAATCGCGTTAATCTAACAAATAACAAGAGGTTTTCCGGGGTAATGGACTTTCAATACCTGTTTATATCGCTGGGCACTGAGCCTGTTTGAAATGTGCAATGGAAGGTTAACTCGTTTATGGAGTGAGTGCAGAAAGGCATTGTACTAAATGACTAAAAACAGCAAATGGTTTTATTTGCGGGTTTGCACAGGATTTAATCATTCAATTGGCACTGATTAAATTATAAAAAAGGGCCACTGGAATTATGCGGCAGGATTGAAAAATTATGTGGCTACAAAAGGCAAACTATGCAGTGTAATGTGCACATTTTGTGATAGTATTTTTTTCATTATTTTGGCATTTTGACACACCAACACTGCCTGGGCAAATATCATTACACCGTATTACTATCAGTTTAACACCCACATTCGGCAATAAGAGATTGAAAAATGACGGGTAAACCTTTGTGAAGGCCTTGCTCTGCATGGGATTGCTTATCACCATGTTTTTAGTAATTTTTGATCCTGTTGCACTAGAAAAAAAAAATTTTCTTTAAAAAAAATACAGAGTATATAGCAGATGGTGGATTATGTGGCTAATTCGTCAAATCCACACTTATGTTAAAAAATTTACATTTCCCAGAATTACATAATTCCAGAGGCCCTTTTTAGGTCTCGCCTGTCGATGCGCATGCGCATCGAGCAAGCGAGACTATGGGGGCTTATCCACTCTTTATCCAACTTGCAAGGAATCGTGGCGATTCCTTGCAGTGCCCGTGACTTTTAAGCTCAATGCGCATGCGCATGCGCATTGAGCTTAAAAGCGCGTGCACATCAGTTCCCTCAGCCGCACTCCAGGCCCCCGCTCCGCCCCCTCCCCTGCCCGCCGTGTCGCATTTCTCCTCCCCCCTCCCCTTATCTGCCTTCCCTCCGTCTGTTCCCTCTCCCCGCTCCGCCCCCTCCCCTGCCCGCCGTGTCGCATTTCTCCTCCCCCTCCCCTTCTCTCTCTTCCCACCGTCTGTTCCCTCTCCCCGCTCCCCCCCCTCCCCTGCCCGCCGTGTCGCATTTCTCATCCCCCCTCCCCTTCTCTCTCTTCCCACCGTCTTGTTTCTCTATGAGAAGTGACAACGTTATATTGTGTCCAAACATAGGCCAAAGACGGGCACTTCTGACAGTCGCGTACAGACGGTGACGCGGTCCAACAATCGCACACTCTCATACCCTGCGACAGTACTCCGCGCTGCTCCCCTTCCCCTCTCATCTCCTCCCTCCCACCTATCAAAAATCAGCAGACGCCGGCTCGAGGCAAGCAGTCCACGCTTGGATTACGATTAATTTAGTTCTGCTGGAAATCCAAATAAACTCCAGTCTCTCAAAGATGGGCAGCACCCGCCTACTCTAAGTGGGCGGATTCGACTAAGACGTGAGCGGACTCCACAGCCAATCAGCACATCGAAATTCTGTATGCTCCATATCCATCTCTGGGTGCCTCCAAAGCTCCAATCGCAGATCACCTTGCAGATTAGCAGCACCGTCCGGTCCTAGACGACTCCCTCAATATGTTCAGCCGTTCTATTGGTTGTTAGGCGACCCGGAAGTGCTGAATTCACGGACAAATGCAGGTGTGTAATAGCAAACGCTGTGCGTACTTAATTCGTCGTGTAGCTTGGAGAACGTTAGTGTTTCCTGCCATTTCAGTGAAGAGTTTGCAGAGTGACCGTTTGGGATAATTTCACTGGAAATTGAATATAAACATAGGATGTGTGTTTCACCATTAGTGTAAATCGAATGTCAATGCTACCAGTCATGCTTATGAATTGAATACGTTTTTACCAGGAAAGCCTGACCATTGCACTTGATTAATAATGAAAATTCAGCAAAATGTATGTGAAATGCTAAACTGCCATTTAGCATGATATTTTAGCGAGAAAACAAGAGGATGCATCTTGTGCTAAAAAAGGGTTAAAAAACAAAAGTGCCGCAAACTGCAGCTACTTGCATTCTGTCCTCTGCTAAAATTTTGTAAACCTTGTCTCATTACGTGTGCCGGAAATTTCTTGCAACAAGCATTAATGCAAAATTCGTGAGATTATGTGGTAAAAAGGAAACTTTGCCTGAGCCTAGTTTTAACAGAGCACTTATTGTGCTAAGTTAAGGGGTTCATCAGTAGTGATGCATGTGAAGGCCATAAGAAGATAACTGTTATTGTATAAAGATAAGTTCAGGCCGACATACTTGTACTAGATCAAGTGATAGGTGTCACATTCGCGAAAGTTATAACTATTGGCATTGTAAATGACAAAGCTATCAATTTAGCTATTTTAAAAACCAACACATAAATAAAATATTTGTCATTTACAAGACCAATAGCTCCAACTTTTCTAATGCGAGACCTATTGCATTTCCAATGCTTGTTCTAATATACTCTAAAGTCTCATTAAGAACACAGAAGGAAAAATTTTACAGAGCTGAATGTAAAATGAGTATATACTAAGTCAATGAATCTCGCTGTTAAAAAGCGAAGTGGGCTTTTACCTTACCCAGAGTTTTTTTTGCTGATCATATATGCTTCTCTGCCAATGCTAAACAGCATCAGGAAATACTTTGCAATGATGTGCATGCACACATTCACATGACTCATTTGTATGTATGCGTCGTGATACTATGCCTGCCCAGTATGATGGACCAGTATGATTATTTATCCATGCACACACATAACCACATGATGACCTGGGGTCAGTAAAACTAAAAAAAACTAAATAATTATATTCCGGGCACTCCAAATATATATAGATATAAATATTGAAAAAGGAATGCAACAAGGAGAGGGCAACAAATGAGTGGGGGAGGCTAGGGTATTGGGGCAACCATGGCTGGGGGTTGGGAGCGACAGTTAAAAACATTAAAAAGGAATTGGAATACCAATTAAATGGTTATGGAGGAGGGTCAAGGTAGCATGGAAAATGTGGGGGGAATTTGAGAGAAGAAGCAACACACGAGGGAGAGAGCAACAAAAACACAAGCACTCCTATGAAGTACTATAAAGAAACATAAAGGAGTTTCCTCATTGGAAGCAGTGGAAGAAAAAAAAGTTATCCATTCAGAAAACAGTAAAGAAGAACTGCTCCAGAGATAGGTCAACCAAATACTACAGGGAACATCCATTGAATAAGAAGGAGAGAAATGAGATAGCTACCAAAGCCATTCAATGAAGTGAATGGGCCTATCCCAAAGGCCTACGGACCACTATACATATTTTAATCTGTTAGAGACAATAGGTATTGAGGTATTGACAGCTGACAGATAAGGAGGTCTCTACTCGAGCCCGATAAAATGTATTTGGCCTAAGGGTATGTTTTTTTCTGTTTTAACAAACTCGTTCTTCTGGAGGACACATATTCTGTATCTGCATAGTTCAAGGCGAGGCAATAGAATTAGTTCTTCAGAACAAAAAATAATTCCTTATAAGAACTTTCATAATGTAAAATAAATCCATTAGTTACAGATAAGAAAAGGTATAGTACCGAAGCTTTATACTCGTTTTGCACACATTGTTTTGAGCACTGTTTTGCATTGTTAATTGCTACAGCAAAGGAAAGTAAAAAAAATAGTTTAGGAGTTTGTTGCTACTTTGTCTAGTGGATGTATTGCTGACTTTGGAATGTCAATATTGACTTTTTTACTGCCTTCCTTGGTGGACCAATATATTGTGTGATTTTGGGTAAAAGCATCTGCTTACATTTCTGAATAAATGAGTGATGAGTTGTGGCACTGGACAGATGAGGTGAAACAGGACAACAAGTGAACAAGGTTAGAGAGAAAAAGCAACCTTGGAACACTGTCTCAACATTGTTGCTCTGGTGTGTTTTGGGTCGGGGCAGCCGCTGGAGAGGGCGTTTGATAGACTCAACCTCAGGTGGAGACAGGGACGTGCATAAAACATCTTAGATCACAGTGGACAAAGGAGAAGGATTGAGAGGTGGAGAAAAGGAAAAAAAGTGCTACCTGTGATACAACATGGTGTCTGTAGCACAACAAGCATGCGTTGGAAACGCCAATAGATCTCACATTGGGTATTTATTGGATTTGCCAATTCCTTTTAGCCATGCTGTACAGCTTCCCCGAGGTTGTGCAACATGGCTCAATAAGAAAAATTAAGCCTATTGCATGCATGGTTTTGTAGGCACCTCCACCAGTAACACACATGTGCATGCCTACAAAATGGCATAACAGTTTTTTTTTTTTAGCTTTCCGATCCCCTCGGATAGGCAAATAAAAGGGAACAAAAGTGCAAAGTGTTTTTTTTCACAGCTTGTGGGGGGGAAGCAACACAGACCGAGGGACGTGGAGGCAACACAGGGCAAATCAGGCTGGGAGAAAAATCATGGGCGGAGGTCACAGAATCAACATGGGTGGACAGGGGGGCTGAAGCAACACACAGAGGGCCAGAGTAAACACGGAGATTGCTGGTGAGGGGAAGGAATCATGAAGGCATAAGGGAGTAAACAGGCAAGCTGGAGAGCAATTTGAGGCATGGAGGATGGGGAGAAAAGGAAACTGGCAAGAGGTTGAGGGGAGATGTACATGACTGAGAAGCAGTGGGGGGGGAGTACACAAGGGCGAGAGAGCAGAGAGGAGAAGAGAAGAACACTAGGGGGACAGCTGGAAAACACATGCACATTCTTGAAGTGCTTAAACAAAAAGAAAAAGTAGCACCTGAAAAAATTCATCAGTATAAGGACACAATAATGTGTTCAGGCTTCAGAGGAGAAGGAACAGGAGAAAGAAGATGCAGGAAAGTTTGCACTTACAACAAATAAGAAGGTAGCAAAGGAGAGTGACAATGTAGTCAACTACTGGAAGCTATGGTCAGGCTCTAAGCCCACTGTAAGCAAACAATACATCTTGCAACAGACAGCACACATGCTGACTTCAAGGAAGTGGTTTGCCGACACCATCTTAGGAACTGCTGGTCTAGAAAAGCAGTTTTTGTTTTTGGTCACATTTGCTGTCTGTCAGGTTGTCAGAGTAGAAGAGGTCTGCTTCCAGTGTAGAGGCAAACTTAAATTTTGAACTGTTTTTTCCATACTCCAAATATGACATGAGGTGAGGATCTATGTTCCCTCAAGGCTGTGCGCACATGCGCCCAACCTTGCCTCTTCGTGCACCTAGGCTGTCCCTGGAAGACCTGGCAACTTCCAGAACCAAAACAGATAATACAAAGACACTTTGTTGACACCATGAGCCAGGTGTGAAAATTCTTCCTTCAGCAATTGTGAAAAATCCTCTTTCATGTGCGGCTGGATGCGCTCCAGGAGGCCCAGGACATGCACCAAAGACAAAGTGGCTCCTGCTTGCAATAATTGAAAAATCCAGCAATTTTAGGAGGCCCATCTGGGGCAGTGCGAAATAAATGCGTTGAACTGGATTGTTTTGTTTAAAGACTTGGCAAATACATTTTTACTGAGCCTCTTTTTAGATGATTATGGCATCCAGGAGCTCCCTCAAATACATGAGTTCAGGATGCCTATGCAGTAAGGCTGGTTTTAGGGTTGTGTTGCGTGCTCAACAGTTTTCAGGCAACCATAACAATATCAAGACAACTCTGTGAATAATGTTCCTGCTGGAGAAAGGAGGATCTTTGTTTAGTGTTAGTTCGACTTATCATAAAGTAGCTCAGAGGGTTAATATGCCTGCTGCAAAGAACGTGTACTGTGCAAATCACAGGACTACATTGATGAGGATAGTTCAGTGGGGGTACTGCTTTTGCCAGGGAGATCCTTTTGTTACTTGCAATTCATAAGTTGCAATCCTAACATAGCACAGTGACCTACGAACTGTTATCAAACGGCTGCTTGCACACTGCATGGGATTTGTTGGCAATTTAAGTTTTCCCCCTGGTCTTTCATTATCCTAATGTTGCTAAAATGGGGTTGTTTTGGTGGAAATACAATGTTGCTAGTGAAACTAACCTCAACCTCTGGGGCCAATCCCAACCACTGAGGATTAATTCACTAGTGGCTTTGCTTATGATTGTTGGGTAACAGCTGTCATCGGGGGGGGGGGGAGGAAGAATTGTTTGTAATTATATACTATGAATGTTGCAAATTGATAACTTGAATAAAACAAATATTAAAAAGGGGCTAGGTAGACAAAGGTGACTACCAAGGAAGTCAGAGATAATGAACAAAATGATTAGGAGAGAAGCATAGTCAAGATATTGATTTGATAGAGGAAGGATAGAATGGGAGAGAGGACAGGGAGATGAGAGAGAGGACAGGGAGATTAGAGAGAGTGTGGGGAAGAGAGGATAGTGGCATGTAGATTGAAGAGAGGAGGCACGATGAGGGAGAAGTAGAGTAGAGCGGAAAGGGAGACAGAAAAGTGGGGAAGATAAAGAGGTACATGAAACAAGACAAAAACTTTAAAAAGTGAGGAACGGGAGGAGGACAAGCAAGAGAGATAGAGTGGTATTGAATAGAGATAAGAAGAGGTGTGAGGAGGCAATAAGAGAATCATAACGATAGTGAAGAGAGAGGAATGATATTTAGAATGTTTTGGGCACAAGATTCAGTGTCACCGAGGCTCAAATGTGCAAAGAGCCCACTGTGCATCTGTAATGGATGACTTTTAATACCAACCCAAAGGTGAGGGGAGGCCATTTTTTCATGGCTTATATTAGGGCCAATGGCTTCCTTGCTACGACACTGATTTTGGTAGCTTACACACAGTACAACTTTGCATATTAAGCTGTTGTTTGTCTGCAGGGCACACAGCCTTGACTGTAGTGCACAAAGCACCTTTAGTGCCTCACAGAAGGGAAACAAATAAGAGGGAACATTGGCGAGGACTGACAATATCAAAAGTCAGCTGCTTGTTTGCAGAAAACAAGTCCTACTGGAACATAAGTGGTCCTTTTCAGTTTGTGGTCTGGTCAGGATTTCTGAGTTTGCTGCAGCTTGGTTGTAAGTTCTTTCAAAATGTCCCACCTTTTAGCAAGAAATGTGTGCCGGGCACTGTTTTATTCTATTTGCCGCTTTTCACAAGCTTGAAGCACAAAAATACTTGCCTCACTTCACTCCCCAAGCTGTGCAGGAGATATTCACTGTGAGGGTCATTGCAGAACCATTTGAATTTCTTCCAATGGAGGGCTTAGCGGTAGACAGGCTCACGATGATGCAGGTACCAGGTGCTTGTGCTAAGCTGTCATTCTCAATTCTCCACGCATGTTTCTTGGGTGAACTTGCAAGTATGTATGCTTTTATACAAACAAGTAAACTATTTCTACCTTTGTTGCATCTTTCTTTTTTGTTCGTTTCTTTCTTTCTTTCTTTCTTTCTTTCTTTCTTTCTTTCTTTCTTTCTTTCTTTCTTTCTTTCTTTCTTTCTTTTTCTTTCTTTCTTTTTCTTTCTTTCTTGCATCTAGTTTAATTTGTTCTTCTTTCTCACCTTTTGTTTTCCTTTATTTTCCTCTTTATTGTTATGCACGCATTCCTTTGACTATTCTCTCAATGCCAACTCGTTGCTGTCTCAACTCATCATTCTTTCTCTCACGCTCGCTTGTCTCTGCCTCTCTCACGATCTCTAATTATCGATATTCCTCTTTCCTTTCGATGTCCTACAACTCTCTACATCTAAGTCTGTCTCTGTCAACATTCTCTAACTTCCCTCTCATACTCCTCATTCCTCTTCGCCTCCCTCAGTCTCTCTGCCTGTATACAGCCCTCTCTTTTTCATGGTTTCAACTCCCATCTTGCCTTTTGTCCATCTCTCAACCCCTCTTTCTCTTGCTCTCTTCATCTCCGTCCCTCCCTCACTTCTCCTCTTTCTCTATCTCCGTCCGTCTGTATCTCTCAACATTTTTCTTCCATCCCTTTTAATCTGGCACATGTGTGTACAGGTGATTTTGCCTGTAGGACAAGTAAATACCTGCAAACAAATTGGACTGTGCATTCCTTTTCACAATCATAATGTTGTGCAAATCCCTATTGTGTATCATGAATAATCTCTGTTTTCTTATGCTTATGCTAATCATTTAAAGTTCTCCTACAGGAGACAAAGTTCGGAGACAAAATATGTGCTGGAAGCATGTAACTGGATGCGTATTGCGCCCCTATGGGCTGATTTTGCAACCTTCAGCACATGGCTTTAGAAACTGGACGGACAATGCATTGGAGCTGGTATCTCACATTGTTCAGTTCATGCATGAGGAGATTGCTTAAGTACATTTTTAGGTAGCTGAAAGCCAGTATGTTATATAAGAAAAAAGTCATTCTCAAGGGTAGTATGACTACTTGTTGAAAAAAAATAGTTTCACCCACTTCTGCTGATTAACCTCTTTCACCCAAAAACCACACACTCAATGAATAAGACACTGTCAGCCAACCATCTCACATGACCACTTATGGCCCTCCTGTAATTAAACCCAATGCTCTCTGTTCAAATTACTCATTATAGCATTATAGCCCGCCCTAGCGGGCTATACCGGCTATTAAAGGCCCGCTGAATCGTTAAAGGCCCGAGCCGAAGGCGAGGGACTTTAATGAGACAGCGGGACTTTAATTGCCGGTATAGCCCTGCTACGAAGGGCTATAAGGCTATTAGAACATTCTGCCACTAGAGGGCAGAATGTTCTAACAAATTAAACAAAGGGTTCTCGAAGCTCGAGGGGATTTAAATCCCCTCGAGCTTCGAGAAGCCTTTGTAGAACATTGGAATGTTGCTCTGCGGGCCTTTACCGGCCCGTAGAAGCAGGGAGCACTCCATTGTCTGCAATGGAGCTCACAACATTCCAATGTTCTAATAGCTATTACAGCCTTAGTGATGGACAAGAACATGATATTCAGAACAGATCATCTTATGACACCTCAGTTTCTGACCTGTGAGGAAACCTGGAACCATGCATAAACACATAGTCCACACAGTCCATAGTGCTGTGAAACCACATTAATGACAGATATGTTTTACGGAAATGCTTATCATACAACGCAGATTGAGAGGTGAATGGCTAATCCGAGTCCTGAGAATCAAAGTCGTCTCGTAGCTCAGAGCCATGCATTCATTTATTTGTCTGCATGTAAACCATACCCCACACAATGCTTGCAGAGCTAAAGAGTTGCCTTTGAATGAATTCACTGGATAATTTGCACCACTGAAGGGCGAATATGCAGAAACACTTGCTGTGACAAGTGTAAAAAAAGTACATTTGCTTCAACTGACTAGTGGAACAATCCTTGGGAAAACCAATCAGTGTCACCTTTACAATGTGAGTTGCAAGCCATTAGTATCGCCAACGCTTGTTTTAAAAAATTGCTTAAAGCAAGTACAAGAAAAAACCTTTCAAAATACAGAGCGAAAATGAAAATCATATCTTCAGTCTCGCAAAGCTGTACACTGAATTCAATATTACATTTTTTTTTAATTTCAAAATATTTGTATTGAAAATAAATTTGACATATACAAAAAGAAAACATTTTGTCACAATTCTTGACTGTTATGACAATGGAATTTATTTCGAATACTTTTCCCTCAGAAACTCTAAACAGCATTAAAAACGAATAGGGCAGTCTTAGGGAAAACGCTTACCAAGGCCTAATTTACATTCCACAGGGCTCAGAACTGAAACATGCCCCAGCCATTCGGTGCCCTGCAATAGCCCAGGGAGCAGATTAAAGACCCTCCAAGAGAAGAAACATCTCTTTCTCAGCCATGCTAATTACAACCTCAGCCTCAAATACCAGCTCAGTGAGAATAACAGCTGGCCCCTCCCCTTGCGCCAAGGCCCGAGCTTCTGTGCAACACGTGGTGTGCAGAAGATACAACTAAAACAACCCTTAAAGTCTGTTCTTCAGTCGTACCCCGGTAAAAACATACCTGTCGCTGTGCTTTTGCAGACAAGCTGGGAATGGTGGGAGAAACAGAGTGCTGGAAGGCATACATTGGTGGGAAAGGGAAGCACCACACGAGGGAGAGAGCAAGAAAAGACATGTGCCCTCATGGAGTGTTGAATGAACGAGAAAAAAGTAGTTCCCTAAATGAGGGCATGAAGGGATATAAGTCAGTCAATCAAAATGTAGTTAAACAGGCTATGCTCCATGAGAGGGACAAACACAAGAAGAGAAAGACAAGCCATTGAATAAGAAGTAAGCGGATGTACCATGTTAAAACGCATACCGTTACAACTACCTACCATTACAACGCGACCATTACAACGCATACCATTACAACGCATAGCGCTTTGAGGTGCTGGATAGTGGTAAGTATAATTTACTATTCTAACTCCAGTCCCCGTGGACCCTAGGGAAGGTGTTGGATAGTAAATTATACTTATTCCCTATCCTAGAGCGCCCCCCAGTGCAATGCGTTGTAATGGTATGCGTTGTAAAAGTCGCGTTGTAATGGTAGTGCGGAGTAAAAGATGCGTTGTAACGGGTGTATACCGAAGTAAGAAGATAAGAGTGATAATAAGGCCAACCAATATTAAAGCAAAGTTCAGGCCTTTAGCCTACTTTATAGGTCTGCTATGGCTCTCAAGAGGCTTTCACCCACAAGACAGCTAAAAGCTGCCTGGTAAGCGAGGCATACCATGTGAATGTCAAAAAGGAGCATTTTGTCCTCCACAAGTACTTAGCGTCCGCTAATGGTTCAGTTTGCATGGTCAGCCTCTTTACCTTTCCAAACGGGGTTTGAGGTACTTACTTATAAAATATATAATCAACGAGCTGTGCCACGTCTCATGTTGAATGTTGCTTCATTAAAGACTGGTATGTAAAAAATCTCCACGCTCGGTTTACTATTCCTTTCAAAAGCGGATATGAAACAAAAAAAATCATCTTTCATCTTTAAGAACCTGAAAATGAATGCCAGTAAAAACGATATGAAGCAACATGTGCTTTTTCTCCATGCAGCATGTGTGACGGGTTTGTTAATGGCACATAGCCTACATTGATCAATTATGCTATGGTTGTATCCAGCACTGTATATTTTCACTTTAGGATGAATTGGCGGCTGGTAGGGAGCAGGGGGGGGGGAGAATTTCAAAATATATATTTTTTAAAACCGCTTACCTTTTCCGATGGCCGCAACCCTCCGGGTTCTCTGCTCCTCCTGACTCCAGACTGGAAGAAGCTGCAGAAAGCATCAGGCACACAGGCTCCCCTGAGCCAATCACAATGCTGCAATGCAGCGTTACGATTGGTCTGAGCGCCATGGATGGGTGCTCAGTTCTGGACAGGGAGCATGTGAATATTCCCCACAAGGCTGTCCATTACAGCCTGGTGGGGAATATGCAAAGTGTGCATGACGGCTTGGCCAGGAGAAATGGCCGGCCAAGCAGCCATGCACACTTAGGGGTCTATTATAATGGCGGGCGGTGGCGACCCACCCGCCATTATTCACCGCCCGCCTCCCATTTCCCCCTGCCATTTTAGGACGGGGGGGGGGGACTCCGGCAGATGCAAAGACCGTCTGCCGGTTTTCCACCAGTCAAACAGGAGATCGGGCGGAAAAGGGTATTGATATGGTGGCGTGTCTTCAAGACACCGCCATCCATATCAAGATGCAGGCGGTGATGTGCTTTTCCATGGGGGTGTTGCCGCCATGGAAAGGCATGCGGAGTCTGCATGTGGGGGCCTGTTGCGGGCCCCCAGGGTTTTGGGGGTGGGGGTGCACATGGGGCATACCTATGGTACCCCTCTGCATTTGCATGCACAAATGCTGTTTTAACATTACGGCGGGTGCTGCTGAACGCGCCGTCCGCCGCAATGTTAAAATGTGGAATGCACCCGCCAGTGTGGCGGGCGCATCCTAATTGGATTTGTGGGACCGCTGCACACATAATGGGCAGTCCCATTTGCCAAAACGAGTCCGCCCGCCATCGTAATAAACCCCTTAGTGTGTACAGTCACTCCTCCTCCCACCCTGAGCCACCAGCTCCGCCCACCCTAACCCAGCCTACAGCAACCCTGTTATTATTGTTTTATTTTTCCCCTTTTTACTACTCAAAGAGCAGTGGGGCGATGCTCCTCCGCCTTAGCGGGGAGCCTCCACTGTTTGAATGTGCAGCTAGTTTAGCCACTTCTTTCCTTTAATACATATTCTACTGTGGTGTTAAAAGCTCAGAGTTGACCATGGAGGCGAGTGCACATCTTGCTTGTGGATCGAATGCAGAACTGCAAAAGTTTAAAAATATTCTTTCTTAAACATGAGTTCAACTTTCATATGTTGTCCCTGGGGTTATGCTAGGGTTCGCTGAAATTTTAATTACACCACCGACATTTTTTAATTTCATACTATGTGGAATATGCCAAATTTCCAGCAGTTTCACATTACATAATTCCACATAGATTTTGGTTGCAGGAGACCAGTTGATACAAAAACTGCCTTGCTCGAGGAACAGTATTTTTGTGAAAATCTGTATGAAATTTCTTGTAAAATTTCCACAAGAGATATCATCAAACCACATTTCACATATTTCACATATTTTCATGAAAGTTTGTGAAGAAAAAAACAAACACGATTTCTCACAGCTGGAGTGTGTATTGTTCACATCTGAAGGAACATCATGGTGTGAGAGAGTTGGAAGGAGTAGCAGTAGGTATCGAAAAAAACTTGTCATGTCACTTTTCCCTCATGCACGAAATGCAGTGGCCTATTTTTAGTTTATTTTGCAGTGGCTTTAGTTATTTTTAGCAGAATGCCAGGGTTTTGTTGCACATCAAGGGAATGGCAGCCATGTTTTGCTGGCCTTTGAGGAACCAGGGGGCGTCTGGGTACTTAAAGCTGCAAGAAGCTGAAAGTAAACAACACTGGAGTGAAAAGGCCCGTGAAATCATAAAGGGACTGTCAGGATTGGCGTGGACCCCGATCACAGAATCTTGGCCATGTCAGTTAATCCGTATGAAACGTGGTGTTTCGCAAACAAGTCATTTTTGACGGAGCATGAAAACAAACCAATATTTTCAAACATTTAAAGGCAACGTCCAAAATACAACAGCAAACCAGATTCACAGTAGTACACTTGAAAGCCGTTCAGTAAACATTGGTATACATGACATACATGAGAAACGTGGTGTTTATGTTGAAGGCTCGATTTCAAAACCCCATTCCTCACATTTAAATTACATGTTTATTGTTTTAAGTGGCCAGTAATGAAGCTGCCTTGCCATGGGTGCAAATCGAAGGTGGGGGTGGCGGGAGAAGAGCCGTTTTCCTTCCAAAGATGTAATGGAAGGGTTCCATTTTCAAAGGCTGCTGTGAAGTTAAATAAACAGCCTCGCCCCAATAGATTTCTATATACCAGATTATGGTCTCAGTAAAATTCCTCTTAGTGTTATTGTTTTCTCTGCACCTTTTTGACCAGAAGAAAATTGGATTTTGTCCTTGAAAACTTCACTGAAATTAAGTTTGCTGAGTATTTTACAGCGAGGACATACATCATTGAACTAAACCAATTGAAAGTCTACTTTTTTTACATCCTTCATATAAGCAATTTAACCAAGTCACCTCCCAGAAGCAACCCCTGACACTTGTTTAACCATCACCAGAGCTCTTCTGAGGAATACAGCTACTTTTTACAGCAAAAGGTTGCCATTTTCAAGGACCATTGATAGGCCAGTGTGACCACATAAAATGCAGCTGTACCAACTTGCATTACTCACTTTCTTCTCCTCCAATCAAAGCCAACGCTCCCTAAAAAAGACGTACTAAAATTTCACTGACAAAAAAGGGCCATTTTGGTACACGAGAAGTGGCATTTTCTAACTTTTCCCTGAAATGCATGGGGTAAATGGCATTTTAACAAGTAGGGAACACATGCAATAAACGTATGTCCCAGAAACAGCTCTATGAGCGGTCTTGATAGCATTGGGAATGTTCAGAATGAACTGCAGAAGCACTCTTATGATTTGGCGCCACAGACACCATCTCGAAGAAGTGAAATTCATGCAGAGTGAATAGCTGATAAGACAGACAAAAAAGTAATGGAGGAATACTCTAGCATTCTATACCATATTTTTTTAGCTTGGTCCTGTGCCAACAGAAGAAATGGTGCAGTGCACAAAGACTAATGAACTTGATTGCATCCCTGAGAGATTGCTGGTGTGTTATATTTTTTGCAAGCATTCCACAAATTACCTCTTGTTGATTTAATGTGGGAATGGATGTGGCTTAACAGCTAGAGTGGCCACCCTCGAAGCTGGGGAACCCGGTTCAAGTCTCAGCAGGGAAGCTCAACGTCCTGTGATTCTAGGCAAATCACTTAATATCCCTGTGCCTACCAAAAAATGAATGTGCCTGTCTGTAATGCAACTGGTGATCATGTAAAGCGCTCTGATGCCTTTGGGCCAAGTTTGAGCTATATAACATTTTTTAAAAAATGCGGTGTCCCTAGTGTAATAGGCTTTCCCAAAATTGGGTCCTGTGCTGTACAGTCCTATGACACCTCAATTACAGGGCCCAACAAGGTTGAAACCGGTTTGGGGTTGCTTGTGTTTCTGTTTAGAGTAGGGTGAACAGACGTCCCGGATTTCCCCGGACTGTCCCGGTTTTGGGAGAAGTGTCCCGGTGTTCCGACACTATCCCCCAAATTAAGAAAATGCCCCGATTTCTGTGTAGTGCCCGCATGTAGCAAAAAAAAATCCCTTTTTTTGTTTAGTGCCTGCATTGAGCATATCATTGGAGCCCTTTTTGCAGATGGATAAGTGTACTGCAAAAAGAAATACATTGAAGAGACACATTTTCTCTCTGGATTTCCCTTCTCTTTCTACAAAGGCTAACCACTAGTGTGACCCTGCTCTGCCCTTTAAAGGGAACAAGCCTTGAATGTGTGTGCGCATGCGTGTGTGTGTGTGTATATATATATATGCACACAAACATGCATGCGCACACACACATGCACAAGTCTACTGTATTTAGGCACATATTTACAAGGGTACTCAAAAACTGGGACAGGCCAGATATAGAAGTAAGACTAAAGGTTACTTTTATTTCTAGCCTGTCCCGGTTCTTGGTCCTCAAAATCTGGTCACCCTAGTTTAGAGGCCTTTAAGCCTAGTAAATCGGGCTAAACAGCCCCTATTGGAATGGGACCAAGAATGATTTCATATGAGTTTCCCAGTTGCTAAGTAGGCAGAAAAAAAAGACAGCAATGAGATCCGAGGGATTGTCAGTGGCTGAAGCTTTTGGGGGCATACAGCCCATCCATCACCAGTTGCTGATTTAGTCTGGAATCAGGCACAAGCACCGATCTGTCTGTGTTGCCTTCCTCTTCAAGTGTGTTCAAGACACCTACTTTGTAAAACAAGCATTGGAAATGCAATAGGTCTCGGATTTATTTGCGTTAGAGCTAATGGCATTTTAAATGGCAATGTCTTTTAGCCTTGTGTTATGTAGTGTATGCATGTGGTGTGTAATGGAATTATGTGGGTTGGATTGGAATTGTTAGTTGTGGAATTGTGTGGCGTGAAATTGTGTGGTGTGGAGTGTATTTGTGTAGTGAAATGATGTGGCATGGTAGAATGTTGTGGGTAGTAATTATGTGGTATTGAGTTTACTGGAATTGTGTGGAGTGGGAGTTTAATTATGTGGTGTGCTGTAGAATTTTGTGGCATGATGTGGAATTATGTTGTGTGGATTAGATGTATGTGGTGTGTTGTGTTGTGTTGTTGAGTTGAATTATGAGGATTGATGCCAAATTATGGGGAGTGGATTTGAAACAAGCCCTGTGGTGGTACCTTAATCTTCTCTTCTTAAAGTGGATTCATTAATGAGCTGCAGTGGTGTGTCTCCATCATCAAAGATTATACGTGGCTCTTTGACGATTCAGTGAGGCTGAACATAACCTGCAAATGAATGACCAATCATCATCACGGCGGTGGTATGTAGAGGCTCACACAGAGTGGGCATTGGGGAAGACTACTGTAGGCATTGACAGCTGGCCACGAGGATACACACAGGGCTTCATACAAGTTATCAAGGTGACCGAGGCCAACTCTCTCACACTCCCCTTTCAGAACATTTTAAGCATTCCATGGTAAAGTCAATCGCCTACTGCGCCTTAGGTGCCAGGGTAGGCGCTGCAGAGCAGTGATGGACAGATTGGGGCGTGCTGGGGAGGGCCGGTATCCCTGGGCAGGGAGAGGCTGTAGTGGGGAGCAGTGATGGGGAGGCTGATTGAGGATGTGGGGCAGGCTGGGGATGGGCCAGGGGAGAGCCTCTGTCCCTGGGGAGGGAGAGGCTGTGGTGGGGAGAAGTGATGGGGAGGCTGGTTGAGGTTGGGGAGGAGAGCGCATTCCTTCCCTAGACCTGGGAAGAGCCGGGGTCCTGCCGAGTCAGACAGACTCACAACGCAGTAGGCTGGCACACACACACCATACCTTGTACACACGCTGACTCGTGCTTACACTCACACTGACACTGACACACAACTTGCATAAGGGCTGACCATCTCCCATACACAATATGCTGACACAAGCACACCATAACTCGCACACACACTGGCACACTCATGCACAAACTCATACTTCCGCACACACACAACTTGCACACATGCTGACACACACACACCATAACTTGTGCACACACTGACTCGTGCTTACACACACGCTGACACACACAGCTTAGGGACACACACAACTTGCACACAGGCGACACTCACCCCCACCACTTAATCACACGCTGATACTCATGCACACACCCATACTTACACAAGGTAACTTATGCTTGCACATACACATGCACCAACACGCTAATGCATGCACCCACAACTTCACACATACTGACTTACAGCTTTACGTGCTAACACTTTGAAATAATGAAAGCAAAATTCAATATAACAGCAGCACTGTCCATAGGTGGAAGCACAAGGAAAACTTGATAGCCAATTATAAATCAGCGCCAGCATTGCTGAACAATTAAACATGAAATAAAATACAATTGAATGTGTTAAGTAAGAGCAGCAGCTATGACAAGTTTATGCTCTGCTCACAAGAGGCGCCAAACTATTTTCCAGCTCCTGTTCGTTCGAAAGAAAAGCACAATGGTTTTGGACCGGACCCCACGCAGCATTTTATAATCATATCAGACACTATTTGCCAAGGCAGAGGGGGTGCAAAGGTGCTTGTGCTTCCCGGCAATGTCTGTGGGAGAGATTCTAAAAAGCCTGTGAGTGGTGCGCATAACAGACACCAATAGGCCATGGGCAGAGCTACGCGACCGGCCATGGCCTATTGCGTGTTCTGTTTTAAAAATACACGCACACAAAGGCCAATGAAAGTGGACTTAGGAAATAACACGCACGAGCTGTGTGGAATTTCCAGGTCCATTTTCAAAACGCGTAGAAAAGGACTCTGGCTGTGCGAACACTGCTGCGCAATGTACGCTAGGCCGAGACCTACAAAAAGAAATTCACATCCACTGTTAAACTTACCGGACAAGAACTCTGTGTTCAGAAAGCTGGATCATAGAGTTAAATATTTGCTGCTTCCATTCATCTCCTTTGATCAGTCTGTCAAACGTTTGAATCCTGAAAACGCAATTTAGAGTAAAATATTTCTGCTCAAATATATAGTCCCTGGAAAGGGCACCAGATTACTATGATTCGGTATATAAAATGTGCATTTGTGTAGCTTTCTTAAACAATACTTACAAACACACAGAAAAAAAGAATTTCCAAGTTTCAAGAAAGAGCAAAGCCTACAAAAGTATTTTTCACAAAACACCGCAAGGATCAGTAATTCTATGTTACCAGTGTTATTTTTATCCCCAACTTTAATATTTTCAACAAATAGCTGAAGACTTTCTTCCTCAAGAAGTATTTTTTCTCCAAATGTATTTGACATCACTGAACAACAACAAATGATCAAATAAGCTGGTAGGGCCGGACTGAAATCAAAAACAGCCCTGGCAAAAATGTTCAAAACCAGCCCAGCTCATTTGCTCTCTCATAACTCTTTCCTCTTTCCCTCCTGAGGCCCCCTCACCACTGGTGTAATTTCCTGGGAAAACTGGAGAAAGTGGCAGAGGTGCCAGCATCCCTCCCCCACACTAAAAACTGGCCTCTAAATGTGCAAAACTCTATTTTCCACCTAAATTACACAACCTTTATACCCCCATGAATACACAGCAAGAACAGGTGTGCAAAATTGGTGGTGTTTCAATCCATGGAATTCCGCTGTTTTACACGAAGGGGAAGAGTGGGAACTGCAATCTGCAGCGCATACCCCTTTGGTTCCCTTACATAAGTATGTTAGAGCAACAAGGGACATCCACTTCAGTGCATACCCATAGGTGCCCTAACATACTTATGTAAGGGCAGTAAGGGGTATGTAATGCACTCTAGTGCAGTGCCTGCCCCTTTGTGTGCTTACATAAGTATGTGAATTCACAGAGGGGTATCCACTCAAGTGCATACCCATTGGTGCCCTTACATGTTTATGTAAGGACATCAAGGGGTATCCACTTCAGTGCATACCCCTTAGTGCCCATAAATACTTTCTTAAGGGCAACGAAAAGGAATGCACTGCACTGTAGTGCATGCATATCCCTCGGTGCCCTTGCATAATTATGTAAGGGCACTGAGGGGTATCCACTGCAGTGCATACCCCTCGGTACCCGTGCACCGAGGGGCATCCACTCCAGCGCATATCACTCAGCGCCCTTACCTACTTATGCAAGGGCGCTGAGGGGTATGCACTGCACTGGTGCTTTACAAGGCTGGATGAGGGGGAAGTCTGTCTATGGTTAAAAATCACTGCAGATTAAAGTTTAATCTGCAGTGGTTTTTAAACAGAGAAGGATTGCTCCCTCTCCCAGTGCTGTTTAAAACAATTATAGTGATGATTTAACTCTGCCGGCAGAATTAGTAATTCGGCATTACATGAGTAACACAGAATTACTAAATTACTCCAATTTCCCCGGTGGAATAAAAAAATTCAGCTCACCTCTAACTAATATCAGTTAGACCAACAGTACTTCCTTATTGAGGCGAGACTCCTACAAAAACGTCTCATTTCTAATGTCAAGAGAACCAATGCAACCATCTTGTCTGTGGTCCTCTCTCTTGAGGTCCTACGAAGAATCAGATGAAGCAAGGAACTTTTACTTGACTCTCCTCACCTCAATGTAAATAAAAGTGGAATTTAATAAAATGAAGCAACAATTGCCGTCCTGCGTAAATGTTCCTATGTTAAGTACTTTGGAACCCATTTGGACGTATTCTGCACTATATAAAATGTAATGAATAAATAAAGTAAGGGTAGATAATAAATCCTCTTCCAGTAGTCATAGAAGCATTCTAGACCTATCATTGCAAGTTTCAGCTTGCCAGTATCCACCATATTTGGATCCCTTCTTAAATTTTTAAATTATATTGTCCATACTTGAATCAGACTGTGTAATTCACAATAATTAGCACATATATCTTAACACCCATAGTAATACTTTGGATGCATATAGTAGTTTATGACCTGGAAAATATTTGTCACTCAAAACGTTTACAACTATTTTATTTCCTCTAGCAATTTTACATGTCATGGTGTGTGCAGTTTAATGTTACTAAAATGAAAAACGAAATTCAGCTAAAAATTAACTACTTTTCCTCCTGTGTGGCTTTCTTAAATAATGCTAGTTCATAAAACTATGTGAACGTCCAAAATGAAGTATTTTATGTTACATCGATCTGAATGTTTATGTTTTAATACAAAGATTTGTATATCCCCATTATGACCCTATAGAGCTGTTGTAATTCGTAGTAGTTTCAAGCATGAGATCAAGGATTCTGTCAAAGACCGGTATTAGACTTCTCTTGGTTTGACTAGGATTATTAGCTGTTTGAATGTTGTTCATATGCTGCTTTTGTGTATATATGTTGGTCATGTGCATGCTCAAAGTGGCAAGGCTACTTCAGGTTGTGTAGTTAGGATGGCAGGTGCTGAAATAATTTCTTGTGGCCATTAAACAGAATGCTGTCCCAAACACCAGGAGGGGCCTGTGCAGGTAAGAGCGGTAGGGCGGGGTGGGGGGGACTCGACAGTTGACGAAAAGGGAAATTTAAATAAATAGTAAATGTTTCCCTCGTCTTCAGTCGCGTCCGCCCCCCCCCCCACCCTGCCCACAAACCTCACCGCTCTTACCTGCAAGGGCCGCTCCTGCCATACACCTCTGTTTTCAGTATGTTTCTAAATGTTTGATAATCATCTCTACGTTAAATTACTGACATAAAAAGATTTTCGTGCATGATGTGGACCGCCGGCCCTGATACGATCCTTTTGGACTTAAAAGAGACAAATCTGCTGTGCTGTCCAACCTGAGTTGGTGCAATTTTCTGCCTCTAAATAACACAAGCGCTGGTCTACCAGCCTTTAGACCCAAAAGTGCTTCCATTGAGCAGGCGGTTGCAGGTGGTTGGCTGTGGCTCTTATTTTTAGGACTGGTCTTATTTTCTTTCACCAGAACATCACGCAAAACAGAGACTGAAAAGCAGAAATACAAGCAAAATCGATTAAGAGAAAGATAGAAAAAATGACTGAGGTCGCCCAAGACTGAGATAAAGAGACACGAAGCGTAGGGTAGTGGAAGAAAGAGATCAGAGGTGTAATTAGGAGTAGAAGGCCTTCATATTTATCAAGCTCTGCATTCATCAGCACCAATGGTGGTCTCCTTAGAAAAGCTTCAGGCACCTCCACTTAAAACAGTCAGCACAATTCAATGAGTTCCATTGCAGTTTTCTACTACTTCCTTAAACTGACCAGGGCGCTGAATGGTTGACTTGGAAGCACCCGAGTCTGTCATCGGCATACATGGTTGCATAAAAATAAACAAAATGTAGAAATTTGAAAGAAAACTGACAGCCTCATGCAGAGTGTGGCTAACTTTATGGGTGGAAGTCTCTGGGCTTAGGTGCTACGATTGTCAGGGAATAATTGTGTTGTGGCACATTCTTTGCGAACGGCTTCACCCAAGAGCCATTGTAGAGGTAAGTATAGCGGAAGATGGAGGATTGTGCTCTCACAGTCTCTCAAAGGTGGTTCAAAAAGAAATTGCAAGTATTCTTTAGTGATTTTGCGTGCGTCGTTTTTATTTGTTGTTGCATATGCGAAAGAATAATAGCCGACGCGTGTTTTGCCCTGGTGGTCTATTGGTCATGGGCTTTTTCAAGGCAAGGAATCACGTCTGTAGTCAGTTTAAGTTTTGTGATTCTCTAACAGGCCGGTATTTAAATTCCTGCAGTCCTGGAGCAAAAAGAGGCACCTGTAAATGTTGCATTTATGAGAGAAAACTCAAAAAAAATATAGAGTGGAATCCACTGACTGAATTTTTATCACCATAGGAATAACACTGGAGAGGTAATGAAGGTAGTGGATTTTGATCCATATTTAGAGTTTGCTCCAGAGATTTGCGGATGTAGTATCCTTCAAACTCTAAATGTGATTCCACATTGGAAATTCAGGATCCGTCTTTACACTAAATGCTACAACATAAAGATGTGGCTCCTGAATATTGACAAAATATTGAGAGACTAAATATTGTATTGAAAGGTAAATATGGATAGATTTTCTATAACTAGCTTCACATCTATGTACCTTGACTATATATATATATATATATATATATATATATATATATATGTATATATATATATATATATATATATATATATATATATATATTTGTAAATTTAAATGTAGAGGTACTTGTATAGCGCACGACTACCGGAGGCATCTCAGCACTTGTACAAATACCGCATAGGAACCCTTCCTGGCCTTTCCCTGTGAATTGCCCACTCCAGGGCACCCAGGCATCCTAGCGTTGCTGGGGCCATTGTGGAGATTAAGCAAGTTATTGCCCAGAGTTGCAGAGTGGGACTCATGATTAGAATAGGCACTGAGGCGAGAATTAACAGGTACGAGGGAATTGAGCCCAAGACCCGCCAAGGCGGGAACTGAACCCTGGTCCCGGGCCAGACTTCTGCATCAGGGTTTGCTGCTCTAACCACTGAGCCACACTTCTCCATATATATATTTTAATATATATATATATATATATTTATATATATTTCCCAATAATATGGAGTTAAGAACAGTAAATCTATTCTTCCCACTTTGCACTTAAGTTTCGATATTTTGACCCACAATATTTTGTCCACAATATTAGTGTGCCACAATATTCTTGTACTCAGTATTCAAGAGTAAAATCGACCAAAATGGTCCCCAGACCTGCAGGAGCTAGGCAATGTGTGACACACAGCAAGCCAGACGTGTGAATAAAGAAGGTGTAGCAGCCCATTAGCATGTCAACAGAGAATCTAGATAGTTCATGGACATATTCCATGCAATAGACAACAGATGTAGTTCACGATGAATGTCATGCGGAACAATAATCTTCCTCCATTCCTTCTCGCTTACCAAGCACAAGGTGTTTTTTCCGGTCAAATCTATATCACACAGACAATCTCTATCCATGAAAAACATATATTTACAGATTGAAATATGCTTTGAGATATTCCTTTGTTAGCACATTGTTGCATGTAAGAGTACACATCCTGCTCTCCCTCCTAGGGAGATGCCACACTGCCAGTGCCCGCTCAGGGCCACTTTCTGATTAGACAGCAAACATTGGGGCTTATTTTCAAGCTCATTGCACCGCCAGAATGTTACTTTTATTGATGTACCAGCAGCGCAATGGGCTTCCCATATTGACAAGGACATGTAAAGTCACCCTGCGGGACTTTTCATGACCTTGTAAATATGTTTCCCTTTCACGCATAACGCTGCAAGAAAGGAGCGTTCCATGGGTGTTGCTGTGGGTGTTCCCATGGAACATTCTTGGAACTTGACGAATTCCCAGATTTACAACATTTTGTAAACATTGGAATGCGTCAGAATCCTACGCTTCCCCAGGGGAGACCTAAGTAGGTGCAACGAGGAGAAATACTTTTATTTTTCTTTGTTTTTCCTCTTTCTATTCGTGCTGCAGTCTGCAGGATGCCAAGAAAGAGGAAAATGCCTTTAACCCCTTTGATGGTCATGACGGAACGGTTCCGTCATGAGCATCGGTTGATCTGTGCTCATGACGGAACCGTTCCGTCATGAGCCCGTTGGCTCATTAGAACCTTCAGCACAGCGCGCGAATTTGTGCCGCGCTGAAGGTGTTAATCAATGTTTTTGTGCAGGACGGTGTCCCTTCCTCCAAAGCAATAGTCGTCTCAGCGCAGGCGCTGACGCACGGCTGCTGTTTGTGCCCCGGCGCAATGGAGAAGGATAGGCGTGCACTGTATTTTGGAGATACAGTGCATTATGCCCCTTTATATTAACGCACAGCAGCACAACAGGAATGCTTGCTGCGCTCCGTGCAGCAAAATATTGTATATAAGGCCCATCGAGTGCAAATTTGACACACCACCTAATTTGCAACCAGAAAATAGCAGGTGTGCAACATGCGCCCGGTTACAAATGGAAAAAATACACAAATGAAAAATGTTATCCCCCCCCCCCCCCCCCCCCCCCACTCAATCCGAGGTTGGTATATTATGGATCTGTGCCTTTGGCTCCTGTGATTTGCACCAGGTTTCACCTGCAGCAAATCACTGTAGCACACATTCATGATTTGAACCGAGACTGCAATCCCAGTGTGAGTGCAAATGGAGGTTTGTGCCCAAAATAAGATAATCAGATCCATAGTGAACTGGGCCCCACTGTCCACTTTGCTCTTGCGTAGACAGCACTGTTGTCCAGTCAAGCAATCTGCCACTATATAAAGCCACCCAAAGAACGACAGTGTCAAAGGCAGTAGTATTTGCATAATAGTTGTGTTTTTAACACAATTGTGAGAAAGTACCAAGCCATTTCAAAACGTTGAAATCCGTCTAATATGCTACTAAGTCGATGGTAGTGAATGGGAAATTAAAACGCAGCCAAAGTGTTCACATCAAGGCCACGGTGTCGCATTTCAAAGAATTTGAAATGTATGTACGTAGAACAAAGCAATCGGTACATTTTTGGCATCCTCTGGGGCAATGTTCACAAATCATACCTTCAGACGTACTCCTTGAGGTTGAGTTTACGATGAAGATTAAATCATTCCTTTGCATTTGCACTCAAGTCAGTGTTGTATTTCTTCAGTGTTTTGCATGCATGAAAGAAGCTAAGGGTGCCAGTTTCCTAATGGATAGCACGTGAGTTGAAGAATGTATAACCAAACAGCTGGATAATCCAAGGAGGGATTTACCAGTGCTCCTGCTGCTCGACATGACAGTATAATGTACATAGGAGCATGATCTGTTTGAAAAAGTAGTAAGTGTGAGCTGAAACATTTTACCTACAGCAAGCTGAACTTACCACAAGAAGGACAGCGGTGCACTGTTTCTAGAAGGTTCCATTTAAAAATGCATGCAGATTAGTTAGCGCTCTTAAAATTCTAGAGGATAGAGATTACATTGAATTTCTTGTCAATGCTAACAAAATAGTTGGCGCTGTTGGTCTTGTTTTTACATGCATTAAACAAAAAGAAAAAAATTAAATTGGACAATTTTGCTGTCATTTGCATTTGAAAAAGGTTAATGAGTTTTACTTTTAAATACACACATGCACACATCATTGCTTAGGAGAGATTTTTAATGTAACATTTTAATTGCATTTCTATAGCGCTTACTACCTCTGATGAGGCATCAAATCCCTTTTTCAGCAAGTAGCACGCTACTCCGGAATCCAAAAAGGATTAGTGGTGAACTAGTATAGGGCAGTATGAAATGAATTTGAGTGGTGGACATGTTAGTCTGTTATTTGGATTGAAAATGATAGTGGAGGGATAGAAGAGGGAAGGGTTTGCATTTATATAGCGATTTCTACCCCTGATGGGGTGTTGGAGCGCCTTTTGGTGGGTAGCATGCTACCCTGGAAAAGAAGCAGGATTAGTGGGGAAATTAGTATAGGGGAATATGAAATTATTTTAAGTGGTGGACGTTAGTCTGTTATTTGGATTGAAAAAGGATACTGGAGCAATAGAAGAGGAAAGGGTTTGCATTTATATTTATATTGTGCTTGCTACACTTGATGAGGTGTTGAAGCGCTTTTCGGAGGGTAGCACGCTACTCCGGAACCAAACAGGATTATTGGTGAATTAATAGAGGGAATATGAAACCAATTTGAGCGGTGGACATGTTGGTCTGTTATTTGAATTCATAACAACACACAAGGAAAAGGGGGGTCCCAGGGATATTTAGAGACCTGCCTTGGTTCGTATCCCCATACAACAATCTTAACACACCAGAGAACCAGGGGTCTAGGAAGAGATGGATCTATTCATACACTCACCAGGCGCTACTGTAATTGCATCAGTAGAGGATACAAAGATTCCTATGCAGCCTGAATACAAAGCACACGCTAAAAAGTCAATGATCGTGAGCTCAAGTGATTGTAAATGAGACTCAATTCAGAAAAGAAGGATTCTCATCAAATGTCTTGTGATGATCTATATTCTCATTTGGTCATCCATGGCCGTGGGGCAGTGTGTCTCTAGATCATTGAGACCAGTTCCACTCGCACTTACTTGCGAAAGTGAATGAGTCTTGTTGCCAATCAATGTGCTGACCAAGAGATAGATAGAATAACTATGGGAATCTGTGCAGTGCAAAAGAAATTATAAATGTGTGGTGAGTTAAATTAGGGAGGCAAAAACAGAAGGACAGAACATTTTATTCTATTAATTGTTTTTACCCTCTAGTTAAAACCAAGTACAGTGCAAAAAAAACGGTAATCGCAAACAAATATGACTACCATGAGGGGGCCAACATGTTTCAGCCTCTGGGGGAAAAATATCCCTAGGCTTTCTTCAGGCCCTCTGTTCGTACTATTTGCTACTGCTAGTATTTATGTGAAAGTAAGGAGTGAAATATTATTCTTATAAAGGATATAAAAGGATCACGTTGTCCATAATCATTTTCCTCCGTTGCCAAAAATGGTGTGTCTCACATCTAGAAGAAACAACAATCACAGTGGTCTCAATCATCTAAGCAGTATACTTGTGAAAAGTTTATAAACACATTTTTGAGAAAGTTATTAGCACTCACCCAGATTAGCCGGGGAATAGACCTCACCTCTCCTGGACCCTGCTCAGGAAGATTGAGGACCCGCTCTAAGAAAGAGAGGTATTACGTGTTTTGAGTATCATAGCTAGTTCATTTAAACATATTATGCCTAATGTCCCCAAGAACAACACATTTTGCACCTCTCTTGTAAGGGCGCTATTAATCTGTTAGTCACAAAATCCTGCCAATTGTTACTCAAGTTATGGATATAAAAACCGTTATAAAACATTGCTTAACACTAATCTCTTGCAGACTTTCCCCGCCTATAGAGAGATGTAAAAGATAATGTCTCTAGCAAAAAATGGATAGAAGGTTTAGAGTAAGACTATGTGGCTAACCTGTCCGTCGTTGCCTCGTTGCAGACGCCGAGTCAGGGGGGAGGCGTCTGCTTGGGCTTCGTCCCGGAAGTTTATAGCAAACACTGGATTGAGGGGAGGAGCCCCGTTATTCGCCGTATGTTTGACATGCCCCTTATAAACAACAATGTCAGGTAACAAGTCTAGAACACAGGTGTTGCACCAGATGCCTAAATGGTTACACAAGGCAAAAAGGAGAAAACAAAGAACTGTAGCATTTGTGCTTTGATGCCGCCTGTTGATCCAGGGAATCACGCGATATTTCATAGAACTACAAGACGACGTCATCAGGTCGTGTCCTGTAGTTATTTAGAATTGACAATAAAGTTTCTCAGTTTAGCAATACCTGATGAACACAAGATGTGATAAACACAGTCGTCATACGATCAGGCCAAAAGAAAGGGTGTTATTTGTCTTCCGGGACGAAGCCCAAGCAGACGCCTCCCCCCGGCGTCTGATTAACTAAAATCCTTACAAACAGGAAGTATAAAATACATTTAATTGTGCATGGGACACATTTGTCACAGTAACACTAGTAACTTGTAACACTTGATATAGCAGCATTTTTGGGCATTAATTGAATCTTCCATAAAACCCTAGATACTATAATGAATATTTCCTTTTTTTATTTAATCCTAAATTTAAGTGCCAATGCTAAAGTGCCTTTATATCTAATCATTGCAAAAGTGCCAACCTTCTCAGGATTGACTTTCTATTTCTAATATTAGAAATCCGATGTTTCATACAAATCATAAAAGACAATGCTACATTTTATATAAAAGTAATAAAATATTCTAAAAACTTCCTATTTTACACCTTTTTTTTAAATTCAAAGAATAAAGTGTCATAGTTAAAGTGCCATAGATAAAGTGCCACTGTGCAATTCCTTTCAAATAAGCCTTTCTTACATCAATCGACATTCTGTTTAGTTAGTTTAGAAAGAGTAACATCTTCCTCACATCGGAACCTGCACTGAATGAACAAATAATTAATCAATATGACTCACTCACTCGAGTGATCAGCCATTAGGACAACAATTAGCAGTACTGTTGATCTCAATGGTTATTTTACATTAAACATACAGACAATGTAAATTGAAATTTGGAAGATTTAAGGAAAAACCTATGGGTAAATAGGTCACTCTGTCCTTGAAGCCTTCTTGTCTTTGTGCCAACACCCTGGGTGGATCCGTTTGATTAAGTCTGTTTCCACTACTATCAGGAATTGATTCTCCTGTCTTAGTCAAATATTTCATGTTTCATCCACGAACTTTGCAGCAACTTTGGTGATGGTTTCAAACTGACCCACAACAAAAATGGCACTTTTCATATCATTCATCTTAGCTCTGATGGTCTTGTGTTCTTCGGCAGCTGCTTCTTTCTCATTTCCAGATATCACTAGGGACACCTCAAACCTGTCCTGGAAATCTTTCCAGTGTAAACACACAGATTTCTTAATTCTCTGCACACTACAGACTATTTGAAAATGACAAAAAGATAATTTTTTGGGTAATTCTTGTTTTGAAAAATTCTGAGAGTTTCCAAAGATTCTATCTATTTGTTTGGCTTCGCTCGCAAATAAAAAGCACTCAGAAACAACAAATAGGCAGTTGGGTTGCTCTAGGGAAAGGGAGTTGTGGCCTTGGACGGGGCTGCCATAGCAGCTACTCATTTAGGACATCATAATTGATTGCGACTGAATATAGGACACATGCATGCTGGTAAAGACAAAAATAAGGGAAGGAAGGACTGAGGTAAGGTGCGCAAGGGTGCACAGGTTCTGACATAATTATGCCGAGAGGTGGATGAAAGCTAAACAAGGGGCTAAAGCCTTGCTTTCCAAGCATGGAAGAATGGTGAAAATAAAAAAGTGCAGATTGATGTACTTAAGTTAATTATTTTTCATATTTGTTATAGATTTTCACCATAATTGCTGAAGCTTTCATTTTTACCATGCAGACTACACTTTTTGGAATATTTAACCCCTTGGCTGCTGGCCTGATTCCCCTGCTGTGCTGGTGGGAGGGGGGGCGCGCACAGCGCCCCGGTGCTCATGACGAGCTCAGCTCGTCATGAGCCACGGTTCTCGTGTGCTCATGACGAGCTGAGCTCGTCACGGCCACACCCGTTTCAATAGAACGCTCAGCACAGCAGGGGAATTATCCCCGCACCTGAGAGTTCTAACGGCCATGACGAGCTCAGCTCGTCATGAGCACACGAGAACCGTGGCTCATGACGAGCTGAGCTCGTCATGAGCATGGGAGGGGTTAATCTGTTGGAAATAATATTTGCCATTATATGTGCATAAGAAATAATCAGAATGAATTTTGTATCCTTTACATTGTTTTTACTGCTTGGCACCCCACCACGTGCCATAACAAAAAAACTCTATGATGTGGGCAGTGCTGACTGCGTCATAAAGCTTTTTCTCTCCACCTGTCCTGTGTGTTGCCACCTACCCCGCCCCCTCTCCCTTCCACTAGTAATAAAGAAAACACTTTCACACGGCCACCGCCTGCCTTATCATATAATTTCTTTAACTATCAGCCATGCTGCACACAGTTAAAACTTTAAAAAAGCCTACACCTTGCATAAACGAGACCTATTGGCTTTGACAATAATTGTTTCTGAATGAGGGTTTATGCATCTCTGTTTCTTACCTCATTCTGTATGTCTCTGTTCCCCAAAAATCCTCTCTCTTAGATCACTTTAATTTTCTGTGTCATGTTCCCTTTATTTCCCCTCTGCCTATTTCCTTTATGATACACGCCTTACATTTCAGTTTCTATAAAGGATACATTCAAGCACTGCTGTGTATTATTATTCAATGAGATGTGAATGCCCCTTTCTTGTATAATGATATTTTAATTGATTTTTGATTCAGTGTAGCGTGCTCTAGTGATGATTCTCTGGTAATGTCATCTTTTTTATTGATTTGCCCTTTGGTTTCCGGTTAATACACATGTGGCAAATCACTATCCAATTCCCTGTTATTTTCATGGTTTTAAGGCCAGTCGAGAGCACATGTTCCATTTTTATCATGACACTAAGTGGCTGGCAGCTGCTTGCAGTAATATTCATGTTACCTATTGAATCACCTAAAGTATTGATACAACTTGTGAATTGATTGATGGGAAATGAAAGAAATGAGAACTTTGTTGTGAAAAAGGGAAGTCAAAATTTAAAGTCAAACAAGCATTGGCAAAGCTGAAAGGTCGAGTGTTGGCTGCAAGCCTTCTGACTTTGCCAATGCTTGGTTTGTCATGGGGACTGTTTTTTTTGTTTTTAGACCAATGCAAAAAGAACAATTGATGGACAGAATGCTGAACAATGTCAAACATTCACGCCCAGTACAGAGATCTGGGCCTAAATCCATTGTTTTGTTTGCTCCCCATGCCATTCCAGTTTGGACCCAGCCATATGCAAATCAGTATTGACCCTACCTCCCAAGGTAACAGTCCATTACAAACTGCCAGACCAGGTCCTCCCTGGACCGGAAACAAGCTTTGTGGGACTGATTTTGTGGTATCACCCCTCATCAACCAGGCTAGGTTGCCGCCAGTGGCATTGTTAGCATGGGACCCACGTCCGGGCATACCTGTCCCACTCGGGGTGACAAAAGCAAAAAAAAACAATTGATGGGTGAATGCTGAACAATGTCAATCATTCACCCCCAGTACAGTGATCTGGGCCTAAATTCATCGATTATTTTGCTCACCTTGTCATTTCAGTTTGGACTCAGAAGTATGCAACACAGTCCTGACCCTGCTCCCCATTGGAACAGTCCAGTCCGAAATGCCAGGCCAGGTCCTGCTGGACCGGAAACAAGCATCCTGGGACCGGGCTTTGTGCAAGACCATCATGCTCTCACTCACTGTGAATTTAGTCACTGGCTGACGTGGGCTCACCCATTACCCATTCTGTATGCTGTGTGGGGTGAAAAATAAAATATGAATGTCATAACAACACATCAATGGACGAAGAAGAGTAGCTGTAAGATCCTATATGTAAGTGTAATATATATATATATATATATATATATATATATATATATATATATATATATATATATATATCACAATAGTACCTCCTCCCTCGAGAAAGATCACCACGGACACCTCACATGGATTGCAGAAATTTTAATCATCCAACTGCACAGCAACGCGTTTCGACTTTACGTCTTGATCAAGACGTAAAGTCGAAACGCGTTGCTGTGCAGTTGGATGATTAAAATTTCTGCAATCCATGTGAGGTGTCCGTGGTGATCTTTCTCGAGGGAGGAGGTACTATTGTGATAGTTTTCAGGGCTTCCGGTGCCCTGACCACGGACCGCCCGTCAGACGGCTTCTTCCATACCGGAGCTGTGTTGCTGGATATATATATATATATATATATATATATATATATATATATATATATATATATAAACTTAGTAAAATCAAAGGTGTTGGCTAACACCGGGTCAACAAATAAAAATAAGCCAATATTTTAGCAACACGAACAACACTTCCCTGTTAGACTAAATATTAAGAACAGTGTTACTGTCACACTCATTGACAACAGATAAAAGTTTTGATGTTACTTTCATAGCTCCTTATAATGCTCTCAAACCTGATAAGAAGGCAATGCACGAAAATTTCTGAAATACAGTTATTAGAAATGTATTCTGCTCCACTGCATGCCGATGTGATTTACATCGACTTACAAGAGATGACACTAGTTTATTAATTTGAATATATAAAGCACTTTTATCCAAAGTGCAAGAACAAAAAACAAACTGTAAAAAGACAACTTAACATCATAAGACAGCTCTGCAACTATAGATAAGAAATTAAACAATGAACATAAATATTTAATGTATGTTGGAAACCTGAAGCTAGGGCATTTCTTTAGAAACATTTTCTGAACAGAGACGATGAAGGTGATAAATAAACAGCAGCACTAACTCATTCCTGGGATAAGTACCAAGTAAAGTACGAGAACGGAGCTAAGAGGGATCTTTCACCCAACACACTGGTTAATAGGTGCCCCAATCTAGTGTTCCCCATATGCCGCTTAATTGGTCTGCCTAGTTGTTCTGACCCACTAAAATGTTCCACCTTTCTGGGTCTTCCTAGTTCTTGTCACAAAATTACCCCATTCAGTCACACTCATGCTCAGCCCTACTCCCCATAATTGTTGCGCCACTGCCTGACCTGCTTTGCAGTTATTCTACTGTCAGTCCCTGTTTCTGTCGCTGAAATAACCCTCCACTCTCCATCACTTCTTGCCGCCAACCTGACCTCACCATTAGCAAGAAGTGCTTACCTCTTTCCTGCTCCTTGACAGTATCTCGCCATGACACATTGGTCACGTCTGGCCCACGGATGCAGGTGCAGACATCGAAGCTCAATGCATTTCCAAGTTGCCAGCGTCACAAGACTTTGTCTTTGTCAAATGCACACCCTTTCAACTGCTTCAGTCTCTTTGGCCCTGATACCGAGCTGAAACCAAGTTTCGTCCAGATGTCCTAAGAATCTATTCAGTAAAAGTGGTTGCAAATTGTGCACTGACGTTTACAGGATCCATTCTGTTTTTTCCGAACCGGCTTAAGTACTAATAGATTGGTTCTCAAAAAGCCGATTCAAGGTGGGTTACAATTCTTTGTACCTCATTAATATTAATGAGGGAGGTTGCAAATTGCAACTTACTGTGCATTGTATGTGAGGAGATAGGTCAGAGTGTGGACAGATGGCACAGGGAGAAGTAATAGGCAGCACAGGGCAGGATCTGAGGAAAGTGGCAGAGTGTGAGCAGAGGATCTTGGGAGCAGATGTGACAATGTGTGGGCAGGGTGGGACGACAGTGTGGTAACAGAAAGGGCAAGGAGCAGAAAGCAATGGGCCAGTAAAAGGGGTATTGTGGAAGCAAAGTGGGCAGTAAGTGAGCAGATGGGGCAGACAGTAGATGTAGCAGTGAGATTGGAAATGGAGCAGTGTGAGAGCAGAGGGCGTGGTGTGTGAGCATATATTTTTCCAAAGTGTATCCATTAGGGTATACTGCATTAAAAACAAACTTGACAACCTTCAATTGGATCAAGTTGAAAAATTACTAACGTGGATATTCCCACTGCACTGTTTGTTAGCTAGTTTTTTACACTCATTATAAAAATGGATCATCTCACCTGGGCCAGACCAATAATGTAATGAACCTTGCGCTGATAGTGTAGTAACGGACCTCTCACAAAGTAATGTAATAAATGGAAGTGAGAGGAAAATCCAACAAAGTGAAGATGTAAATTGAACAATAAGATGTATTCATAGAAGAGGACCCACAACTGTACAGGTCAAGGTCTAAGGCAAATCTACATAAGAACACAACATATTCTAGAACACTACATGTCATCCAGAACATTGTGTATAAAACATTCTTTAAAGAAACACTACTACATACTGAAGAATATATAAACTTACATACTACAGATAGTCCTCAAGAAAAAATGCAAACTTCCCTGACCAGTGGCGTCTCTAGAGGAGGGCCAGGTGGGGCCTGTGCCCCATCTCTATTTGCCCGGGGCCCCTTTTGTACCCCACAACCACTACTGCTTAAGTGCTAGAGGGTGCCACACAAAAGAACTGACCCTGCACATTGTCACACACATTAATTTTGTCAAATATCTTTTCTTGCAACACAAGGATATTTTTTAAGTGTTTAAACCTGACTGTGTATTTATGTGTGTATTTTCTATATAGATACATATCTAAATAAGGCCTGTCTAACCACACACTGTGGGCAGCCATACCCTTGCCTACGGTTGTGCTCGGCGGGTGTTTGGCTGCACGGCCTGGCCAGCAGCTCTTGCAAGGTCTGGGGGTCAGCGTACCCCTGTCCTGAAATAGCAGCTGACACATTTCTCTACATGTTGCGGCCAGTCAAACATATTGAGAGCTCCTAGGGGACTCGAAAGACCATTTGCATCCATGGGAATGAGATGACATCAGGGAAAAAAGGTCTCTTGGCCTATATTTTAATTTTGTGCAACTGCAAGGCTCTTGTGAAACTCTTGTGAACCTAACTGCCCAGATATACAAATATTCTGAACATTATTTTCTCAAAAACTACTGAACTGATTTACACCAAACCCCACAAAAAAAGCAAGCTTTCTGTGAAAAGACGCAGCTTTCTGCCAAATTTGGTGCAATTCAAATCAGCGTTTTTGGATGTAGCGCTGTTCAAAAGTCCTTATTGAAGTTGAATGGGAAAATTAACGTTTGGTACACTCCTTTTTTCTCTGCACTGCATGGCAGATCACACAAAAACTTTCCAGGAAGAAGCTAAGGTGGATTAAGTTTTTGGGGAAAGTTTCATGAACATTTGACAAACAGAGCAAAAGTATTTAGCTAATCAAAAACAAATATGCACTTTCTTATGGTAACTAGGACCTAACTATATCTACACAGTGGCAGCTGCCAATGGGTACTATATATATGTATATCCATTGTGAAAATTACAGTTAATAACAAAGATACGTGCACTCAGGACTGGAAACCAAATTGCAGTTTATTCATGAGAGAAATCTCCAGGACACAGCCATTTCTCTGCCAGCATCGGCACGGGCAGGGAAAGCTGTGTTTGCTCCCATTTGGCAGGAGCATTTTCAAAACTCCTACTATGTGGGAGCAAACACTCAGTCTTTGAAAATGCTCCCAACAGTTGGGAGCAGACTTTTGGTCTGTTCAGAGTGGGCAGGGAAACTGATCAAACTATTGCTCCTGCCTGGAGCTGCACACTGGGGGTGAATGATCAATTTATCTTGCATTCGTCCATTGTTTATGTGTCTTTTGCTTTCTTGCTCTAATTGCGCTGGGTGTGCCCAGAGGTAGGTCCTGGGCTCACTGTGCCACTGGATTCAAGCTAGCCTGGCTGATGAGAAGTGATACCCGAAACCGGTCCCAGGATGCTTATTCCTGGTCCAGGGAGGAATTGGTTTGGCAGTTCGGGCTGGATTGTTTCCATGAGGAGCAGGATCAAGACTGATTTGCATATGACTGGGTGTGAAATGGGGTGGCATGGTGAGCAAAGGAACAATGGATTTAACTGAGATCTCTTGACTTAGTGTGAATGTTTAATTAGTTCCGCATTCCGTATAGCATTTATGTGACTTTTGCATGCGGTGAGTCGACTGGGGTCACAGGGGTATATGGTGGGTGGCCTAGATAGGAACCAGCATTCCCAGCTTTAATGATGAGGGACCCAGGGAAGGGGAGCTGCATTACCCTCTCCCCTTTAATTTAAGGAGTGACCCGGGGAGATGGACCTCCAGGGCCTAACACGGCTTAGGAAGAGGGGCTGTGTGGCCCACTTCCCCTTTATTTTAAGGAGTGGCTCTGGGGAGTAAAGGTCCTAGTGCCTAACAAGGCTTGGAGAGGAGGGCCGAGCAGCCCCGTCCCCTTTAATTTAAGTAGATGTGGCCCTTGGGGATTAGGTCTCCAGGGCCTAGCAAGACTTGGTGAAGGGGGCCATGCTGACCCCTTCCATTTAATTTGAAAAAAAACACCCATGGGGGATGGAGTCCTCAGGGCCTAACAAGGTTCAGTGAGGTTGGCCACACAGCCCCACACACCTACTTTAAAAAAAAACATCCCTCTGGGATGGAGTCCCCATGGCTTAGCAAGGATTGAGGAGAGGAGCCACGGGCCCCCTCACCTGTAATAAAAAATAAATATAAAAAGGCCCTGGACTATGGGATCCCCAGGGCCTAAAGAGTCTCTGGAAGGGGGCTTCATGGCACCCTACACTTTTTTGTACGTTTTGGCACAGGGTATGCTCCCTGGGGCCTATGATGGTTTGGGGAGGAGGGCCACATGCCCCACTCCCCATTGCACAAAAAAAGAGGCCCTGGGGGATGGGGTCCCCCAGGGCCAGACACTGTGGCAACCCCCCTATGCACTTGGATAATGGCCGTGAGCAGCATGTGGTTGACTGCCTTTGGGGGCAATGGCCACAGGGCCTGTCCACAGGCCAGGCCTTGTAGCAAACCCCAACCACGCATGGCCAAAGTGTGAAGTTGGCTGCATTTGGCCACAGGGACCCCATCCCCAGGGACCCAGCACATTGTTTAGGGGGAGGGGAATGCAGCATTCCTGCATGAGGACCCCAGAATCCACCGCTTTAAAAGGGGGTGGTCCTGTGCCCACCCACGGCACCCACTATCGACTCTTTGGGGTCCACTGGTGGAGCCTTGGGCACCCACAGCCCCAGCTGGTTCCCCTGTATCCAGCAGGAGCTGGTATTTATCCCTCAGGGAGGAGCTAGTACTGCTGCTCCCTGCTGACAAGAGCAATATGTAAATATCTTTCCTTGACCCCATCACTGCGGGCAGGGAAAACAGATCTAAAGTCTGCTCCCAGTGAGCAGGAGCATTTTTGAAGCTCCCTCCTGCTGGGAGCGGACTTGGCGTTTGCTCTGGCTTGGCGGGAGATTTAAAAATGCTCCTGACAAGCGATAGCAAACAGGTTTCCCTGCCCGCATCGGTGCAGGAAGGGAAACTGCTATGTCCTGGGGTGGGCTCCCTGGGACACCGCATTTGAGCTAGCTCCGGGGGATGGGGTCAGAGAAGGGGGCCCTCCCTCTTTTTTCTTTTGGTTTTGTGACCCCGGAGGTTGGGGTCTTGGGCCTTTAGAGGCTTTGGGAGGGAATCCGCAAGGCCCCCCTCGTCTTAAAAAATGCAGCAGGCCCTGAGGAGGGGGCCCCCAGGGACAAATGTGGCTTGGGAAGGGGGCTGTGTGCCCCCTCTTTGTTAAAATTGCAGCCTATGCTGGGAAATGGAGTCCCTGGGGCTGAAATCACCCTGTGGAGGGGGATCACATGCAACTATCTCCCTTTTAAAAATGTGCCAGGACCTGGAGGATGGGTCCCAGGGGCTGAAATTGGTCCAAAAGGAGGGGCTATGTGCTCACTCCCTGTAAAAATTGCAGCAGGCCCTGGAGGATGGGGTCCCCGGGGCCAAAATAAGCTTAGGAAGTGGGGACCCTGTGCCCCCTTTAAAAATGTGTCAGGCCCCGGGGGATAGGGTTCACTGGGCCAAAAAGGGTCTGGGGATGCGGGCCACTCCCTCAAAACATAAACATCTCTTTCCCCCGGGTCCTGGTCCACCCCAGTGGGGGCTTTAAAAAATGCAAGTCCAAGGTCCTAATATGACTGCTACCGTTTCCTGGTTGAAGTGGGGGCAGCCAATTGGATCTCAGTTTGAGATCTGTCATGATCCACAGAGCTTCCTTGTCCCTAGATATACAGAGTATTTGAGCATTAATAGCTCAACACGACTGAACGGATTTACACCAAAACACAAACAGCACTCTTAATGGACCTATATAGCTTTCGGCCTAATTTAGTGTATATCCATGCAGCAGTTTAGGCTATAGATGTTTCTAAAGATCCTATGGGGAAATCAAAAAGAAAATACATAATGCACCCCCTTTATTTTCTCGGCTCCCGCTTGACAAATAATCCCGAAACTTTCCATGCGCAAACTAGTTAAAAAAGAACACTTTTTTGGAAAGTTTCAAGGAGATTTGTCAAATTGTACCAAAGTTATTAGCAACACAATAAATAGATTTCGCCTAGAAGCATAATCCTAACTACAACTACCCTGTGGAGACCGCCACTGGGTAATACTTATCTCTGTATATGTATAGGAATGTGTGTGAGTTTGTGTTTGGGTGTGTATGTGTGTGTGTGTGTGTGTGTGTACCCCCGCCCAAGATTCAATTCCAGACACTGCACCATTTCAGACAATCAGTAAGTCCACAAATTGTCATATTGCCGGCACACAGTCAGCAAAACAAGCAGAGCATGTCCACAACGTCTGTAATTAATTTACACAGGGAATCACAGCTGAGGCATTTCATGTTTGTTTGCATAAAGCTCGTGCTCCTCTGATGTTGTTCTGTTTCGTTGTAAATGAGCTACGCCGCGGAATTTGTTTGAGAATCCGGGAGGCATGGCCACCTGAACAAATTAAAGCTACCAAATAAACACGTCTGTGCTCAGAGTGTAGCCAGGGGTAAATTGATGGAATACAGGAACTCATCCCTTTGTCTTCTCTTTTCTCTTGCAGTGAGCCTCCTGGATTCTAAAGCGGTACAAGGGGAGTTGGGTTGGATCTCCTACCCGTCGCATGGGGTGAGTACACACAATGAGAAATGGAGAAGGCGGCTGCACATCAATGTGTAGAGGGACATTAAACTATTATTCCTGTTACCACTGTGCAATAAAAACATTAGGAAGTGTGAATCACACATCATAAAAAAGGTGTTGGTGGGTGTGTTTGGGTTGATAATCAGTTAACAAGGGAGAGGAGCGGGCCAGGGAGAAGAAGATCTCCAGAGATTGTTCTTCAAACTCTCTGGGAGGGAACACAAAGAGAGCTGTGCAGGAGAGCACGTGGTTCTGCCAAGAAGAAAGCCATTCCTTATTTTTCACATTACGACCCTCATTCCAATTTGCCCATAATATTGAATTTGCAGGGAATGGGAGTTATCAGGCAAATCAGGAATTAAAACTACCATGATGAGCTGAAAAAACCCTTAAAATGAGAAATAAGAAGTAAGAGTTGGACTAGAAATGTACCTGTTATTTCAATTTTGCAGGAGTCAACTTGGAATGGCTGGATAGCCCCACATCGCAGTAGCTGCAATACATGAAGCACCAGTACTTCTGGGTGCATGAATAGCTCATAGCCCTGCATCATTTGAAATCAGGCACTAATTAAAAGAAAAAACATTTAGCAGCTTAGTCTTTCGGGGAGAACCCCACTAAACCTAGTGCATCGAAGGGGAGCACAGTATAGATGGCTTAAAGACCTCTGCATTAAGACCAGCCTGATCAGAAAAAGACAATGTGCAGTAGACACCATCTCCTTACTCTGAGAAAGGCAGTGGGTGGAGAGCAGAAATGGATAGTCTGTAGTAGGGCAGTATAGCATAGCAGAAGGAAAGCTCTCCTAGAAGTAGGGAATGGTGTTATCAGAGAGGGATGCATTGAAGCAAGTCCATTCGGGCTCCGGGCCATCCTTACCTATTTGCTGAGGTGCACCAGGATGGGACAGAGAGCTATGACGTTTTTAAGGTACCCATGCAGAATCCCATGCAGTGCCCATCAGTGCATCATGGCTCACACTCCAATATTTGGGGAAAACCGCATCATATGGTAATAACTTGCATTTCTGTGTGCCCGAAGTAGCTGCAGATTCTGGGTCTTCTTAACACTGTAAATTACATTTATTAAGCCTATTGACACTATTGTCCTCGTTTTTATTAACTTCTGAAGTGTAAAAACCAGAGCATTCTCACAGGATTTTGTCCTGTGACTTTCAAGATGTTGATAGATCGCCATGAGAGTGTATTAACCTACTAAGACATTAGCCGTGTAAAGTTCCATAATGGCGGTTCCATTTTCGAAATCTTTCATCTTGGAATCTTTCAAATCTCACCACTATCAAAATTAATTTAATTATATTCAGATCCACTGGATCTCTGCAGCAACCAATAACTACAGAAAGGGTGATACAGTCGAATTGTTTATGAGGCCAGAAAAGGATACATTTGTGGCACAGTCTGTGGCAGTATCATCTCACTGATGTGACATTTTAACAGGTACATAAAAAAGATCCCAAGACTAGGCAAAATACATGGGACTCTCGTTGAGACCAGCCCATCTAACGCCCAGATTACAGCAATGTGTGTGAAACATAGACGGCAGAACTCAGCAGAAAAGAACCTTACATGGGGTTGCTTGTAATGAGAGGTGTATCTCTTTTGTTCTGTATATCCCAGTTATTTTTCAGAACCGTCTTTAGTTATAGGTTTACCCTGTGCTCAAATGATAATCGGCTTGAAGCACCTCTTCCACTCAGGAAATAGGCCTACAGAACCGTTTTCTACACTATATATGCAGTTTTTCATTGGGAGACAATGTAAAATTACACATATCTGAACTTAAAACGAGGTGCAATGTTTGGTATTTTATTGTTTTCTGATTGAAATAACTGCCATATTGTGAACAGTGCCAGTATTATAACTCTAGTTGAACAAAAAGACAAATAAAACCTTTTCATGACAAAGAAGGAAGCATTATTTCTGTTTGAATTGGTCGCATGTACAGCGTTTTTTCATACAGCAGGAAAAAAATCTTCATAATTCCACCAAATGGGGGCACTAATACTTGCTGGCCAGAAGTTTCACGCCATGAGTACCAGTTTAATGACTGAACGGGTCAGTTAAATTTTGCAGTGTGAGAAATTCTTGTGGAGAATCATTTTTTGCGCATTAATCTCCAAATTATGCAACAGATAATGAAATGTTTAGAATGTGAGGCTTATACAAAATTACGCAGAAAATGTAGCTTTTGCATTATTTGATCATTTCAATGCTTCTTGATTATAATTGTTTGTACCCGTTCTTCAAGCTGGAGAAGTAACATTCGTTCTGAATGTCTCGTGATCCCGTTGCCTGACCGTGGGCCATTGGTTAACAGGCTATATTGCATCAAATGGACTGGTCTGTAGGAAAGTTGGGATATTGCCAGACAGATCCGATCCTCTGACAGGGTGGCAGAGTTGGCACAGTCGTTCACCTGTTATGGATGTCTAACATGAATAATGGTGCAACAGTCCAAATGTCTTGGTGGACGCGGTCAGAGAAATTCATGTTTAAGGTTATGCATGATATGTTACTGACTGGTCACCAGCCCTACTGTCCTTTCAGGAGCACATGCCTTTTGACTAAGCTCCAGTGTTTTTGTAGGCCCCCACTCCCCATCGCCTGCTAATGCATGATTCTTGGTCCCTTCTTTCACATTTGAAAAGTAGATTAAAATTGGATTATTCTGTTCAATACTGCAAAGGCAGTAAAATGGCGCAACATCAATTTGCTCCATTTTTGTGGCAGTTTTTTAAAAGTTAAGTAAAGACAATAAAATGTGTAAGTACGCGGCCTGTCAGTTCCTGATCACAGTGGCAGTTTTCTCTGTATATACTTCTCTTCAAATGACCCCTTTTGGGATTCGAAATATGTTTTTAATTGAAAGCACAATGTTTCACTCTATCCCCGCCTAAAAGTCATAGTCAAACTGCTGCAACGTAAATGACACTGCACTTGACTTATTTACTTTACTATTTGATTATTTTTTCCTTGCATCGCAAACATATGAGTGTCTGAGCTCTGTAAATGTAAAGGCAATCTTTGATTTAAAGGCATTGGTTTACTTAATTTAAAGGCATTTGATAAATGTGTCCCTGAACTAACATGCTGCCTAGAATTTCCTGTGAGTTGGATGATTTTATGTGCATTTAAAGAAAGTAAAAACAGTTATAAGTAAAGAAGGAATGACAGCAGTCCAAAAATAGATTTGTGCACAATTATATTGGAAATTGACATTGCAACACCTACTATAGAGGCTGATTACAGAATTGTGTTTATAAAAACTGTGAAGTTTTGGGACATTAAGAAGTTGCTCTCCCGAAACAATTCTTTTAAATAAAAGTAAAACTCTTTAGACTTAGTGTGAATTTAAAAAAAAACATGTACATTAAGGACTTTCTTTTTAGAACAAAATATGCTTTGTAACATATTTAAGGGCAATAATTTTAGGACATGCATTTTTTTATCATAGAGAAACAGTTAATCAACCATGACAGCTCACACAGCTTCTTCAGGCAGGATCATAGCAGCGCTTGCATGGTCATTTTAGAGCCTTTTTGGTAATCACATGAAGTTTCACGTTATGCAAAATAGTGTCAACTTCACAGAATGCGAATTTTAGAAATTTCCCGAGATCGTGACAATGTAACAAAAACTTTGCACAAGCATGTGGGGATCTCGTAAACAAAAAAATGTATTCCTATTTTTCTATTTTTTTATATTTGAAGTAGTGAAAACCTAGATCCAGAGACAGGTGTACATATTACAAGATATATTTGTACACTTTTATTTAATCAGATCCATCTCAAACATGAGTTGCTTAGTACCAAACAAAAAGATGTCTGTGTGCTGTCCCTTAGCCAAATCTTTTGATGATTACTCAGTATTTACTTTCACATTTGGTGCTTTAGCTCTTTTCATTTTTACAAAGTGATTACTATAGAAATCAATTATTTCCCTGTGTCCCTCCACATCTGGAGATATCTTGAAATTCTCCCAGATCCAGGGGGAGGAGAGATGAGTTTTGCATTTTCATAAATCAGAAACATCAATGGAACTGATTCATCTATTACAGTACTCTCAGCTTTATATTAAGGTCACCTTATTCATCATAACTCTCTTTCCGCCTGGTACTGGAGCAGTTAATTGAAGTCTGGGATCCACTCTTTTGGCAAAGGGTTAGCATCCCCAGTTTTCTATTAAAAAAGTAAGTGCTTTGGGATATCTTTGAAATAGCAAGGTTAATCCACAGTGATATGTGAGGATTGAAATTGAAGTGAGTTGACTTTTTAATCAGTCGGTTCAGTGGCACAGGAAGCGTAGACAAACTTCAGCAGTAGATGATGGGGGTAAGGGAGGTGGATTAAACACCTGGGGATGAGTGTAATGCTATTTGGCCCTTCCGGAAGTGCTCACAACTTATCTTCTGTTTCACAAGGTCGAGCAGCAAGAAATGTACATTGGTGTGCCAAAAAGACAGAGGGTCTAATTAAGAGTTTGGTAAATGCATCAAAAATGTGACAGAAAACGTTTATACTTTATTAGAAGTGCATTATAGCCTACAGCACTTGTAATAAGACATCTGGTTTGTGATGAAGTAACTTGTCCATGAAACTCAAAATAAGGCGTATGATCAGAATGACATGAAGTCAAACTGCAATGATTGTTTGTTTACTTGTGTCTTTATCATTTAAGGGAGGAGAGATGAGGAGAATTAGGTTTAATGTCGGGAGAGTGAAAACCTATCCCTGCTAATGTCATTTTGCTGTGCATTGCATGCATGTCATTGCCACATTAAATGATTATCTTGTGTCTCTTGGGTACATGACTGTTGGACTGACTATGAAAATGGAGCTAATATTATAGTTTTAGGTGTTTAGCAGTTAAAAGAAGCACCCATTTCACATTCAGTCACCAGATAATGACTGAGGTTAGCTTGTTGAAGCCCTTTTGCAGACTAGCCTGCTTACTCCCTAAAAGAGTCTGTTTCCTTGTAGGGTTGCTGATTTGAAAACAGTAAAATTGGATGCATTTTTCTCAGGTTTTGTGTCTTGAGCACTGATATGCGTATGTGTTAAAATAGGCAGTCACTATTGTATTATGAAAGGTATATGTGGGACAAATCCATACGTATTTTGACAAAAACAGTTAAGCTAGGACAGGAGCACACAGGAGGGACACACACACACCTACCAAAGCAACAGGTGCAAGTCAAGGCTGTGAGCTAAAGTGACAGTGTCTATAAACTGCTCCAGTCTACAGTGGGAAGTCACGATCGTGATAATTCAATACGGAGCATTTGGAAGATGGTTTCCTGGAAATTGTGCTACTGAATATCGAACCCCAGAATATTTTGGTACAAGAATATTGATGATATAATATAGAGGGGCAAATATATCAAAAATTCAGTATATAAGGAATTATAGATGTACTTTTCCTAACTCCATATCTACATACCATGAATATATATATATATTACCAAGGTGCATATATGTGGAGGTGTAGAAAACTTACCCTTACCTTTTGCTTACTTACCTGTTGATATTTTATTTTCATTATTTTGTCCTCAATATTGTGTTTAATTGATATTCTAGTATTGCTATTCAAGGTGCGCACCTTTCGGGAAGATTACTAAGGAACATTTCCGGTGATCAGATTTTATTTTGATACTATGCCGGCTGCAAAAACCATGCTTAGCCTTGGCTTTGTGTGAGCGTCACTCCTCCATTTTGAAGCGCTGCATGTGTTCATAGTTGTACAATACATAGAAGACAGGACTAGGAGGGTTCATTGGTTCTGCCTATTTGCCAGTTGTTTCGATCCAAGAATGCTTTGAGCAGTGCTTCAAAAGTAAAAAAATTAAAACAAACTTCGTATCTCACCCAGTAACCTTCCATATTGGCCACAAAAATCATGATTGCAAAAATCCATTTTGAAGTCTTTTAATAACACCTTTGGCTGAATGATTCACAAAGCATTTAGTGCACATTAATTCTCAATCCCGAGTCACAGAATTATAATTTACTGAATGTTTTGTATGCAAACTGTCTTTATGATTGTGGAAATTGCTTTATGAGGGTGAACATTTAGTATTCACAAATTTAACATTAGGAGAAGGTTTTTAGGCATTACCCTAAAAGTAATTTCTGACTCTGGAAGTACATTCAAATGTATGCGTGTCAACTGAGCATTGCGTTTCTTTCCGTGGTAGTGATGAACGGGAAATGCAACCATATTTAATGTGGGCATAGAGGAAAAGGCTTATCCATGTTGAGAAAATATATGTTTGGGGAGAAATAAACAAATATTAAAAAACAAAAAAACAGATATGCTTCAAATTTACAGGTCTGAAAATGTCCACCTAGTGCAAAATGTGCATATGTAAATTGTAAGCAGTGGAGTACCAAAGACAATCTATGACTGTTTTACATTTCCTTAAGTACCATTGGCACTCATTGTGACTCCAAGAAATATCATAAATGTGCTCCAAGTGTAGGAATAGTCCTACAAAAGCAAATTTCCACTTTTTATTTATTTATTTATTTATTTATTTCGGCCAGTTTTGGCCATAAAAGACACACATACACGTTAAAATGCAGAGGATCATAGCAACATACATACAACAACATTTTCAATCAGTAAGTTTAAAATATAGTGCAAGAAATAATTTTTACCACCTTAATTTAAAACACATTTCATTTTGGCTGTAAATTTTTGTAAACATATACAGAGGTCCTACTCAGAGTATCTGACCATGTTTCCTGCGAGTAATGTAAACAGAGTAGAGGAACCTGCTTATACTAAATACAATGAACTGGGTTGTATTGCTTTTGATGATCCTATATGCTATAGAACAGGATCTGGTTCCTAAAAGGGTGCACATGGGTTTTAACCATTTCTTTCGAGCCTTCATGTAGGCACTACATATAAACAGCATATGAACCTCATTCTCCATACAGGGGATTAAGCACATGGGACAACACCCGCCTTTGACATTCAATTCTCCCAGTCTTTTCTGTGACCATCGTTCAGTATTATAGTTCAGCATGAGGATCCCATATCTAAACTTCAAATAAAGGGACTTTGCAATAGGTGGCTCTATTTCATCCAAGAATGATTCGAAGCGAAATTCATCCTTAAAGGATAGAAAATCTTGAATTGCAGACCCAACTCTACTTCCATGTACGAGCTTGTCACTCATGTGAGACCAAAAGGCTCGTTTTACTATTAATTTAGAAGAGGCCGGTAGATTATCAGGATTTTCCCACATTGAGTACAGGCCCAGGAGAGTAAACCATTTTTTAATATGTACAAACCACTGAATGGAATTAAAAGAGTCAAGGTTCAGCAATTCTTGTAGACCATTTCTGTACTCTAACAGTTCTGGGGTGGTCCATAACCTAACCCAAAACATTAATGGTCTTAAAATGGCAAAATAATCTGTTCTTTTAAAGTTCATATCAAGCTGAAGGGGTATTAAGGGTGTACTATTTGGGACCCTTACAATGGCTCTCATGAATTTATTGTCCAAGCCCTGAAAGCTATCTCTTGCCCAAGGTCCCCATATCTCCGCGCCATACAACACAGCAGATTGGATTTTGAATTTAAAAAGTTCTAAAACAGGGGTTACACTCTTGCTTGTGCTAGCGTTCAATCTACATATGATTGGCTTAACATTGTGGGCATATGATAACTTACTTTTCTCAATTTGGGCTTTCCAACTTAGTTTTGAATCAAGTGCAACACCCAAATAAGAAAAGTTATCCACAGATCCTAATTTCTGGCCATTCAACGTCAAAAACCCTCTGTCGGGTTTGCTGGGATTTAATGCCATACATTTCGTTTTATCTGCATTTATTTCCAAACCCTTTGTCATACAATATCGGCTAAAATTGTTTAGGAGTGCCTGGAGTCCCTTCTTGGTCTGAGATATATGAATGGTATCGTCCGCGAAGAGCAACGCAGGCACCCTCTCTCCATTGAGCTGCGGGGAATCATTAGTACAACCATTCAGATAGTCTGGAACATCATTAATAAACAAAGAAAACAAGGTAGGGGCCAAGACGCACTTTTAAAAGCAAATAAAACAAAATGATTACAATACATTGGCAAAGCCACTAGCTCTTGCATTGGTGAGACCTATTGTCTTTGCCCATGCTTGTTAAAGTTGTTGTTTCAAGGTGCGTAAGAGGCATTACAACATTGTATGTAGCTGCCCGCGTTTTAAGTGTCTTATTTACATCTTTATTTATTTTTATTGCCTTCCCAAATAATAATAATAAAATGCATGGTACAGGTGAAAGGCTCGTTATTTAAAAGTAATCACCACTAAAATAGCCACAGGTGTGAATCTTTTTTTAAATTTCAAATTTATTGCAAACACATTGCAGCCATATTTAGATGTCAAAGAAAACAGGAATGACCCCGCACCCGAGAACAACAGTCTATGTTACGTACAGATGTCCTAGTACATCATATTTAAGCAAAAACACAATATATTAATGAACAGCTTCCCAGATGAACAAGTCAGATGGTCGCAATACTTGATTGTAGTTAATTTATTCCTTTTGTTCAGAGGTACTTTATTCCTTTAAAACATCACCCAATTGCTTGCCGCCAATGCGGTTCATCCCTCATGGGACTTCTTCAAGGCTTAATCAGAGTTTGTATCTGTGGATGTATTTTAACGAAGGTTCATCTCACATTTAAAAACAACACCAATAATGAAACCGTGTATTGATAACACAGTTGGCGTAATCTGTGTTTTTCACAATGTGTTGACTTGGCGTTAAAAAAAAGGGGTTCATGGACATCAATGAATTGTGGTTTAACGGTGGCAGGATAACCAAATTATTAGAGAAATGTATATATATATCCGGCGTTATCACTGTTTTATCTGTGTGGGTTGTATCCTTCCTAGTAGAGTCCTATCCGAGTAGAAAAATAACAACCAATGATATAGTCCATTGGTTGTGGGCAAAGTATGTGGGACTCCGTGTGCAAACATCAATCTGGCTCCCTCACGATGTACGCAAAATTAACTACAAACAAGTATTGCGACCATCAAACTTGTTCATCTGGGAAGCTGTTCATTATTATATTGTGTTTTTGCTTAAATATGATGTACTAGGACATCTATACGTACATAGACTGTTGTTCTCGGGTGCGCGGTCATACCTGTTTTCTTTGATAGAGGTGATTTACAATCACCTCTTGTGGGATGTATGTGGGTGACATCCCAGACCTAACGCACAAGGATTTAGTGTAGATCTGATAGGCTGACACTAATAGCGACGTTTGGTGCTGGACTCGAAAAGCTGTGACCCCTTTCAGTGTTTTTTTTCTCTATATTTAGATGTCAGCATTTTTTCTTTTTGTGGCTTATGTTTACATTAAGAAACAAAAACTAATCATGGCATCATCTTTCCAAGACAAGACATTTTGTCTTCGCCAATGCTTCTTTTTGTAACTTCGCTACATCATTGATCTTGGCAGAATGTTGCATGGCTTGACTCTGATTTCCAATATACTGTAAACATAACATAAGTATTTCCTAATGGATATTGATGTGGGAATCAGGTACATGGGGTCAGCAAGGTTTATAGATTTGTCAGGTCATTTGTTCACAAGACATTTCTAGTAAATACATAGGACTTTTCTAACTTAAAGTGTAGTTTGTAGGAGATGTGGTTAAAGGTTTATGGGGTTGGTAGGATTTTTACAAGTAAAGGAGCTAATATAAGCATTCCACACAAGGAGCAATAGTATTACATGAGGGACCAGTAACTGAAATGCTTAGGTTAAACTGAAACCTTAACATAACACTACGGTGACTAAAACGTTATTGAAAACAAAATGTGGAGAAGCATTACTTTTATACAAAAATCTAACACTGACTGTAGTTTTTGGCAAAGTGCTTTCAGTAGCTAAAACTCTTATTCTAAAAATAGCCAGGGATAGTTTTTCAGTTCTCATTTTGTAAGAAGCAATGTACAGGTTTTAGAGATATATTTCTGACCGTCTGTTATGCTAGGGATAGAGTGAACGTTTTCTAGACCACGTGTGTTTGGACTCATAGTTGAACGTCTATGCCACCTCAAAACTGGCTGCCAAGTTGTTTTCTACGCCTTTCAGATATTCCTCTGAAACTAATGTTGTGATGCTCTTGTGAGGACTCACATGTGCAATATCGTGCCTAAGAAATAAACACAACTCAATAACTTCCAAATGTTTCGTACACGTACTGAATATTTTTAAGACATAACAGACAGAAATTTGCTTCATGTGAAAGTTTCCCGAAATATGCTCAAAAGGGACATACTATATTTATTCGATAAGCATTCTAGGTGTGCAACATTTTAAAAACTGCAATGATGGAAGTAAGGCTTTAATTAATCTTACCCCACTGTCCAACGAATAGGCCATCATCCACTAAATCATTTCTCACCCACGATGCATTTTGCACACAGCCCTGCAATTTGAACATTTTAACTTGGTTGTGCTCCTATAGGAACAGCCCAACCCGAACTGTCTTGCCAGGACCCTTGCAGATGTGAACACTTAGACTGGCTGTGGCCTACTTATGCCTTATTAATGAGGCTCAGCATGAATCCAATGGCAGACTGAGCATGGAACTCATGGGTCAACATGTTTGTAACACTTTTGGATTGTACCGCAACAAAGTGATGGAGGGAATGCTTCCCTTAATCTCAACCACTGACCATAGTTCAAGCCTCATTCCTGTCCAACTCAGACAGTGTCCAACTGGAACCCTGCATCCTGGAATGTATTTTCAGACCTGTGCTCTTGGTGTTCACAATGTTAAAAACGGAGCGGTAAGAGCCGCTGAATCCGATTGAGTAGCATCATAAGCATTAGTACCTTTGTTGGGCTGTTCTTTCAGTTGGATCATTTAACTCTGAATCTGCATGTTGTCTTCTTGGCCTAGTGTACCTCTCCATTTGATCACTGTCCCCATCTAAGGAACATTTTCAGGAAGTCCGTAATTTCCACCATTCCAGATTCCAGCAAATTAAGTAGCAATGAACAGGTGCACAGCATTTTTCCAGCGCAGCAATGCTTCCATCCATCTTTAAACAACTCCAATTAACTCATTTATTACCCATCAGTGGCGTAACGAAACTTGAGGGGGTCCCCTGAAATGTACATCGAGGGACACCCTCCAGAATCATTAAGGAGCTCTCTGGGCAGCGTACTGTGCTGAGGGCTCCCCTGGAACTTGGGGTGCCCCCTCACACCACGGGGGCCTTTGTTACGCCACTGTTACCCTAGTGCCTAACATACGAAAACCGTGTTCTAGCAGCAGAGAAACTCTTTACATACTGTAAGATCCTTTCTCATTTTTTATTCTTACCATGATTTTGGTTAAGGTTGATCATTAACCTGTGACATACTATATCAGCCACTTTAAAAAAAATCTTGCCCATAAATACACCACAGGTGGCAACGTTTAACATAACACTCTATAAATGGTGTTCCCCCAAAGAGAATACATCTGGATGAGTGTATGCATTTACTGTACACCAATGGGCTTCATGCTTATTATTTAAATCTGTATGGAGGCAATTATAAGTCAGGAAAAAGGAGCTTCCTCCCCTGACCATTGCACAGCTTATAGTAGCAACTACTCCCACAGCTATGGACGTACATTTATTTGCCAAGGACTACAGTGAATAGAGGCCCTTTGGCAAGGGTGGGAGGAGAAAGATCACTCCCCATATCATTGTTTTACTTATAGCATCAACTACCCCAGCAGTGCGCAACACACCCAGTACACACCTGGGTAAAGGCTAACCCATGGGTGGGAAAAGAAAGAACAGAGAGGCAACAAACAATCAAGTATGGTACATCAAAAGAATTTTTTAAGAGAAATATTCATAAGCGTTCACAAAAGAGTAGTAGTCCTTCACTGATGTTCTTCAGATGTTTTTATTGTCATCTTAATAAAGTATCTTGAGAAATACAGCCAACACGTTTCGCCCAGATCGGGCTTCCTCAGGGCAGATTAATTATAAACGCCGAAAACACGAAGGTAAGGCACTCTTTGGAAGGCGCAAGTCGATCTCTGGTTCAGAGTTTCAAACTGTCTGCAGTTTATAGTATCCCAGAGCTTACTATTCTCACTACGAACAGCAGTGTATGCTGAGCACATAAGTACGTCTTTCGCGGAAGTGGAGCTTCAGAGAAAAAAAGCCTTCAATAGGTATAGTTGTTCTGACTTGATAAGGGATTTTAGTGAAATACCGCCGGCGAACACTATGATATGTGTCCCGGATATTACGAATTTCGATAGGTATGCTGCTCCTACATCCGGCACCCGGTCCCGTTTCTGGTCGGCATCCGTGTCGAGAAAAAGGCGCTTTTTTTCTCGACACGGACGCCGACCAGAAACGGGACCGGGTGCCGGATGCCGGATGTAGGAGCAGCATACCTATTGAAATTCGTAATATCCAGGGACACATATCATATGGATTTAGGATTAGTAAAGTTAGGAATCCTAACTTTACTACTCCTAAATGCGCTTTGTGAATACAGAAAGTCGTAAAGTTAGGATTTTGTATCAGATTTATTTCTGTGAATGGGGCCCTTTCTTTTTAGTGCAAATTTTATAAATCTATGCATATGAAATACTTACAGGCTCATTATGGTGTCTTGACATTCGCCACCGGTGATCCGGCGGTGGCGGCCACCACATCGTAATGAGTGAAACCCCGCCATAATATAATGCTGGGGGGTTTTGCGGCAGATGCAAAGTGCGTACGCCGCTCTACTGCCAGTCGGCAATTGTTCCGATTGCCGGCCTGGCGGAATTGGCCCCTAATATGGTGCCGGTGCCTAGTAGGCACCGCCATCCATATTAGGATGCTGTGTTTTGAAGGCCTTTTCATGGCGGCTTCGCCGCCATGGAAAGGCTGACGGGGATGTTTTTTGGGGGCCCTATGTGGGCCAGAGGGGTGGTTGTGGGGAATGGGGGTGCACTTGGGGGGTACCTATGGTACCTCCCTCCATTTGCATCCACAAGGTGGCAGGCACCACGCGGTGCCTGCCACCTTGTGCATAAAAATACACAACATGCCATTTTGGCATTGTGGAGGGTGCTGCTGTACGCAACATCCACCGCTATGTCAAATATGAACAGGTAGGTGTGGCTACAAGGGATTTTTTTATATAATTAATTTGGACTGATTCTTGCTTTTTACTTAAAGCAAGCTTTTGTATATTGCTTGCAGAATAATTTCTTTATGAATAGTTTAAGTTGTTCATACACAGGTAACTCATATATAATTCTGGTTTCCTAATGAAATTTGAAAACATTCGATTATATCAGAATTTATCTGAAAATATCAAAGCAACACAGGTGTATATTGATAAAATGAATTTTGTGATAAAAATTATAATAAAGGGTATTAGAGCTGTAAACACACAATAAAACAAGAAGATGTAAAGTAATACAGATGTTTGTTTGTACTTCACAGTAACAATTGTGTACACTTTTTTCTGGTAAGACTCAGGCAAATCAACTAGTTAATGAGCATGAATATCACCTATAATAACATTGTACAGAAAATAAGTGCAATTGCCGAAGTTGCGATCAATGAAAATAATTTTCACAAAGCACCATTTCATATAAACCTAACAAATGTCTTGACTCAAAGACTTGCATGAAAAAGAATTTTGTATTTTAAACAGGCAAGTTTTAGTTTAAGTCACATAGTACTACGAAATCAAGTATGAAGGGTTACAGATAACGATCCACTCTCATGATTTGCTCTTAGAAAAGGGTGAAAGAATCTTGTTAGATTGTGAAACTTTGCAGGAGCATCAATAAGTGTAATAAGTGACTTAATGATTTACATATAATTAGTACCATTACAGGTAACAATAAATCTCTGTATACATACTTCTGAAACAGTCTTAAGTTCATCTTTTTAGGTCAAAGCTCATCAGACAGCACACAGCAGTTTGGTTTACAAAGACTTCCGGGGCACATTCGGAAAGTTTCATCTCTCAACAACATTCTACATAACGCCAGACTACAGCTCTCTGCATCACTCTACTCCACTCCCCTCTACACCATTCCACACCAGTCTTTGACCCTCCACTCTACCCCTCTCCACTCTGCAACACTCTACTCTACTCCAAAACATGCTACTCAAAGACACACCCCTCTACAACACTCAGCTCTGTACGACCCCTCCACGTCATTCCACTCCACTCTACTCCACTCTATGCCACTCCACTCTATGCTCTCAAATCTATGACACTCTACTCCACTCTACACCCCTCCAATTTATAACACTTTACTCCACTCTATTAGCACTCTAATCCACTCTATAACACTCTACTCCACTCTATAACACTCTACTCCACTGTACTCTGTGACACTCTACTCCATTATATATCTCTCCACTCTATGCCCCTCCACTATGCACCCGCTAAATCACTACACTCTACAACACTCCACTATACTCCACTCTACACCATTCTACAACACTCTTCTCACTGTTACTAACTTTTAGCCATGCTGAGCAAAAGCCACACTGAGGTCCCACATGACTAAAACACATTGGCAAAGCAAATAGCTACTGCATAGATTAGTCCTTTTGACTTTGCCACTTCTATATTCTATTACAGTTCCAAGCACTTCATGAAAAAATGCATTTCATTTCCTTTTTCTGCTGTTCTCTTTTTTATTCGTGTTACATGAGGGAAACAGGGTTCTGTCATCCATTCACTTATCACTTATTCACCTTATGTCAAAGTCAGCCTCAAACTTACATCCTTATAAATCATTCTAGGTTTTCCTGGTGTTTACTGACATTTTCACCTAAACGTGAGATTGTTACCTCTCTGACCTTATGTTTCCTTTCACCTCTTCTTCATACAGTCATTACTTGCATTACGTTCCAATATATTTTCATTCAGGCCCTTCTGATGTCTAGACTTTGAATCCAAAAGGCTTGAACCTCCTAAAATATCCTTACCTCTCCCTCTGTGTGAAATGCTGGTGATTTGCTGTTGCGGTGATGCTGTGGTCACAATCCTAGTTCTGTAATTCACTACATCTCTGTTTAGTGCACGGAGCTCATGTGGCGAGTTAAAAGAACAGCACAATAATAAAACATTTAAGGCCATTTTCTCCCTGCTCAGATCTAGAAACTAAAAAGAAACATATGCACAAACAGGCTCCCTAATCTCTTGCTTTCAGAAGCTCAATTGCAGAGGAAATCTTATGGAAATTCCTTTGCTCGTGCATGCAGATGTCTTCCACACTTTGTTCACCAACCTGCCAGAAAATAGTTCAGTACTTTACCCAAGAAATGGAACTCATTTAGCAGCCTTTACTCAATTTTATATTAGGAATCCCGTTTTAAAGTAATTCATCAAATATGAGTAATGAAGAGTATTTTGCTTTGTGGATTTATACCAGTCATGCAGCAATTTAAACCAGTCATCCTTAAAATACTAACATTTTCCCCACTTGGGAAAAGTGCACAAATCACTACAATCTAATTTCCCGGGGAGGGGGGCAAGATGGCCGCCGTGGCTCTGTAGAGAGAAGGGGAGGGGGGCAAGATGGCCGCCGTGGCTCTGTAGAGAGAAGTCGCATTTTTTACTCTCTCCTACCCTAGGATGATGGAGTATTGGTGAACCCAGGGATGTGGGGTCTGACTAACCGGATTTTTCTTGACACAGTGGATTTACTCAACCCAGACTGGTTGAGGGGCTTCCCTACAAAGAAAGTGATAAAGAAGGTGATAGACTGGCTGAACTGCTGGAGAAGTCTGTTTAACGACGTGAAAGTGCCTCTGAAGATGTCCCAAAGGTTGAAGGCGGATAGAGACAAAATATCGGCAGTAGGACCGATCAAACCCTCAGGAGTTGCTGTGAGAGAGGGGGCTATTCCAAAAACAGCCTCTGTGAGAAAAGCGGCGGAATTTTCAAATCGGAGCTTGAAGAACACAGCAGCAAAAAAAGCGGAGAAGCAGGAGAAGAAATTGGAAGCAGGTCCGGAGACCCGCTCAGCGATGTTTAAATCGACGAGGGATACTGCACTAGATGGAAAGCCCCAGCGAGTGCATGCAGCGCAAACGATCGTTAAAGATCAGAAGAGGCAAGCGACCTGACCGGAGTCGTTCACCACAAGGGCTCCTCTGTCTGTTCCACGAATAGAGATCCAGGCAGACGGTCTGCAGCAAAAGGAGCAGCGAGAAGAGAAGTCGCCGACGGCTACCGGCGCCCAGGGAGACAGCTGTGAGACAAACGCGGAAGCAGAATCAACGGACCGCGAGGACGCAAGCAGCGGAGGTCCGGTTGCTAGGCAACCGGGAAGCAGTGCAGGAGACGGCGCGGTGAACGCAGAGCGGCGAGTAGAAGCTCCAGAAGCCGCGGGAGGAGAGGAGGCGGAGGTGGAGGCTGGTAAGGAGTCTGGCTGTGATACTGGCATTGACAATGCTTCTAAGCAACTAGAAAAACAAAACAACACGCAGATGTTAGACGCTCTCCTGTCAGTAGAGGCAGAGTTATACAATAAACATTCGAAGGGCACTGAGGCAAGCTGGGGCAGCGCGCAGAGTTTAACCGACCAGCATGGGTTACACTTGGATCAGGATTTGAGCAGAAATAACAAAAGCATAGACAGAAGTGTGAGGGGAGGCTCGCCTGAGTTTTTTTCGGTCAATGAGGGCTCGGATTCATCAAATCCGAGCGAGGTGGAATCAGAGGAAGAGGAGAGTGGAACTGAATGTACATCTGACTCAGATATTAGCAATGGATCTAGCGAATTAGTCACAAAAAAGAAAAAAGGTACTGTGGGAGTAAAAAAAAGAAGCGGAAGAGGTTCAAGAAGCAGTATGACTAAGAAATTATCATGGGACTACTCCGCTACTTCAGAGACCTACAAAGAAAGTGAGCAGGAAGGAGGGGAGAAGGAGGGGAGGCAGAATAACCAAAATGTAACCCTCGAAGTGTTGTTTGGGACCTTGAAACAGATGCAGAAGGAGGCAAGAATGGAGAGCAGAAGGGCGAAAAGAGACACAAAAAAACTGCAAGCATCAATAAGGAAAGTAAGCAGAAAACAGGAAGAGGTTGAAGAAAGAGTCTTACAAGTGGAGGAAAGGACAAGTAGGGTGGAAGACGAAGTGACAGATTGGCAGACTTTTAAAACGGATCAAGAGAAGGTGGTTGAAGATCTTCAGTGGAAGCTAGAAAGCTTTGAAAATCGCCAAAGAAGGAACAATGTGAGACTTTTGGGTCTGGAGGAGGGAAAAGAGGGGCAGGATCCCAGAGGGTATGTGGTCAAGATCTTGGAAGAGGCCTTTCCTGACTCAAAATGGCAATGGGATGTGGAAGTGCAAAGAGCACATAGGTACCCACTGTTCAAAAAGAAAAACCGGGGAGGGCAGGAGAAGGAACTACCAAGAGCAATGTTGGTTTTTTGGGGTAATTTTCTAGCAAGACAGGAGATAATTGATAAAGCTAGACCTGACTCAAGAATTACAGCTGATGGAAATACTTTTTACTCTAGGCCAGACTTCTGCCACGTTACCGTGGAAAGAAGGTGGAAATTAAGACAGATGATTGGGCCTTTCCAGAAGCAAGGGGCAGAAGCATATCTCTTGTTCCCGTCTAGGTTGAAAGTCATCAGGAAAGGTTATACCAAAATGTTTACATCCGAGATAAAAGCAGCAGAATATCTAGCAGAAATTTTGGAAACTAATAAAGGGAAGGAGAGTAGAGCTAGAACCAGATCCCCATCACAGTCTCCCCGGAGAACTCCACCAAAAACTCCGTAAGACGGTTAGATGGTAATGCCAAATAGCTTATTTGGCAATACCGGACAGAGGGGTAAACAGGATGGGAGAGAGTAGCGACGCTGCAGAGTACGGTTGACTACACATAGGCCAGGATTGGCCTATTTGCCTGTAGTAAGGGGGGGGGCTCTCAAGGGGGGGGGGGGGGGTAAGGGGGGGAGGGGGGAGGGTGGGGGGGGGGGAAACATACATGATGGTTTTGAGCACAGTTATGGTGTAGAAGAAAGAGGTAAAAAAGACTTAAAAAACAAAAGTTGCAGGGATCGAGGTACACAAACAAACTAAAAGGGGGGAGAAATTGTGCTGGAAAGATCAAAGGCTAAAGATAACTATTAAATCCTGCTGGTTAAACTGGGAAAACGGAAATGTTATGAAATATAAATGTCGTGTAGAATAGTCTCAATGAACATTTGTGGACTCAATGAGATCAATAAGAGGTTAAAAGCTGCATCGCTGTTAAAATCTTTTAAACCAGATTTTGTGTGCCTTCAGGAAACACACATTGAGGGCACTAAGGTTTATCTACTTGATCAATTAGGTTTTAATGTTCTAGCAAAAACTAATCAGAACACCAAGACAAGAGGAGTGGCGATACTGGGCAGGAAACAGGATACAATAGTTAAGAGAAAGCTGGAGGATAAATGGGGAAGATGGGTTATAGTTGAAGTAATGTTTAGGGGGGAAACCTTTACGCTAGTCTCAGTCTATGGCTCTACTGGAGATGACCCAGATGTTCCTCAATTCCTAGATGCAGAACTTGCTCAATGGCCTGAGCCTATTATATTATGCGGCAACCTGAATATCCATGATTCAGATAGTAGTTTTTTAGACCCCAACAAGAAGTATGCGGGGAGGAAAAAAAGAACCTATAGGGCTCTAGCAGATTTAGTAAGGAATAACTTTTTAGAGGATCCTTGGGTACATTGCCACCCGAATCTCGACGGGAGTACTTTCTTTTCAGCGCCCCACCAGATCTTAGTCAGGCTGGATTATTTTTTAATTACAAGAGGGCTGCTAGATGGTGCAAGGATAGTAAGAGAACCAAGGATCATATCAGATCACAGTCCGCTAGTGTTAGATGTAAATATTGGGCAAAGGAGAAATAAGGAGCCGTCGCAATGGACATTCGACAGAGCACTCCTTCAGGATTATAAATATAGGGAAAGAATGGCTGAATGGATTAAGGAATTCTGGGTAATTAATAGAGGTACTTCATCACCAGGGATTGTGTGGGACGCTTTCAAAGCTGGAATAAGAGGAGAGACCCTTAGTTATGTTATTAGAACGCAAAGAAGAGAAAGGGAGGAACTAGAAAGGAATAACGAATCAATTAGAGAGGCAGAGGAGGAACTCATGTTGGCTATACAAGCGCACACACCAGTTGAGCAGATATTGTTAAAACTAGTCGCTCTCAAAGCAGTGGTCATGGAAGGGATGGCAAAAAAGACGGTGGAGAAATATTTAGCCAATAAAGAAAAGGCGTATGAACTCAGCGAAAGAGTGGGTCATATATTAGCGGTGCGAGCTAGACAAAGAGATGGGATGGCTGATATTAAGGAGATCAAAAATGGTCAAGGATTTAAAGTTAAGGGTGCAGAACAGATTAGAGAGGTTTTTAGGCAGTTTTATACGGAATTGTATCAGGCAGATGGGCATGGAAGAGAGGAGGACATGAGGGCATATCTGAGGGATATTGAGCCATCATACTTGGAGGAGTCAGACAAAACAGAGCTGGAAGAGAAACTCAAGGTGGATGAACTTGTTGAAGCATTGAGGGAACTCCCATCTGGGAAGGCTGCTGGCCCGGACCAGATTCCAGTTGAATTTTATAAGGTCTTCCAGACCTCTCTGCTAGCAGACATGTTTAATATAATGGCGTCAGCACAACTGGGTGAAACTGTTCCATGTTCCTGGGGTGGCGCAGACATCATTGTTATCCCAAAAAAAGGTAAACCGTCAGATGTCCCAGGCTCCTACCGACCCATCACCTTAATGAACGCCGATGTCAAGGTGTTTTCAAAAATATTGGCAAAAAGATTATCTAAGATAATTGAATCTTTAGTTACACCCTCTCAGCATGGATTTATTCTAGGGAAAGGAACAACCCACCATACCAGGCAGGTAATTACGGCATTTGATGCAGCAGACATCCTGGAAGAGCCAATGGCAACGGTGTTTCTTGACGCTGAAAAGGCCTTTGATAGGGTCTCATGGGGTTATTTATGGGATGCTCTAAGGTGGCATGGTATTGGACCAGGATTTATAAAGGCTCTGCAGACGCTATACATAGCCCCGACTGCTAAGATAAGAGTCAATAGAGGTTACTCAGCCGCAGTTAACATCCAGAGAGGTACAAGGCAGGGTTGTCCCTCTTCTCCCTTACTGTTTGCTCTATATCTTGACCCTTATATCCGCAAATTGGAAACGAATCAACAAATATTACCATTAGTACTAAACGGTTGTAGACTTAAATCACTAGCCTACGCGGATGACGTCGCTATCTTGACTCCAGATCCGGTAGCCGCCATTAGGGCAATTGAATCAGAAGCTGAGAGGTTTGGCCAGTTCTCTGGGTATAGTTTGAACACAACTAAAACACAGATAGTTAAAAATCAGTGGGTAACGTGTAACGATGTAAGAGTGACAAATACGGCAACTTATCTAGGGGTGCAAATGACGGCAGAAGTAGGTAAAATTGTGGAAAAAAATATGGATCCCTTGATAACCCAAATGAAAAAAGATCTAGAAAGAATGAATAATTTACACCTGTCGCTAGTTGGTTGCACAAATATTATCAAAATGATGACTTTACCCAAATTTTTGTATGTATTCAGGGCTGTACCATTGTTGATTGAAGCCAGCTGGTTTAATTGCATAGAGGCTATATGTAATAGGTTTATATGGGCCCAAGGTAAAACTCGGAGAGCTTATAGGTACATGACACTCCCTAGAGAAAAAGGGGGGTGGGGGGCACCGGATTTTCGCTTATATTATATGGCCTCTGTGCTGCAATATATTCAAGGCCTTATTGGTGGAAGCCCTGACGATGTTAGAATGCAGAAAATGTCCACAGATGTGTATGCTGTCGCCCTAGGGGTAAATGCTGAGAACTGCTTTTTAAAGTGCATTGATTATAGCTATTTCAAGAGGACTAAGTTTAAAACTGTCAAAGCGGCTGTTACGACATGGAATGCATTTTTGAAGAGGGTAAAACTTGGGAGATATAACAGATATGTCTTATTAAATAACAATAGGTCACTCCCCAAGGAAATTTTTGGAGATCATACTATGGCAGAGTGGGCACTAAAGGGGGTTACACAAATTGGAGATTTATATGCACAAGATGGTTTTATGCAATTTTCAGAGTTGAGAGGAAAATACGGTTTAGATAATAGGGGATTTTTCAAATATCTACAGGTTAGAAGTTTCCTTAATAATAAAGTTGGGGGTCCGGCAGGTTTTAACAAAATGGAAATAATGGAGAAAATAAAATTGTCGGGGGATTGTACCATTAAGTCCTTTTATGCAGCATTGGTGAAAGACAAGCAGGATGATTTAGTTAAATTTAGTAAAAAATGGGAAGATAAACTGGGTATTGATGCTAGACTTTTTTATGATTCTTTGAAATTTGGATCTACGATATTATGTGCTGCCCCGCTGCAATCGCAGCATTATAAAACATTGTACTCCTTGTACTTTACTCCTGCAAAGATTGCAAAATGGGGAGGGAATCAAGGAATCAATTGCCCCAGATGTAATGAACTGGAAGCAGATAGCGTACACATTTTTGCTACATGCCCACAACTAGGAACTCTGATTAGGGAAATTGAGGGGTTTTTGGCGAACTCACTGGATATTGAGATATCTCTTACACCAGCTTTGATTATGTTAGGGGTGAGCGATGACGAGCAGACTCAATATGCTGAATTCCTTTTTGTAGTAATGGCTGTCTATAGACTAACAATAGCCAGGGTATGGCTAGATAAAAGCCCTCCGAAAATGCAATGCTGGCTGGCAAATACCCTATATGCATATAATATAGAGGAAACATTTTTTGCCCGAAAGGGGAGGAGTGGAAGACGCTTGGGGAGAAGAATTTGGGAGCCATTATGTAAATGGAAAGAGAGACAAAGAAGGAATAGCTAGGGGTAGGGGTAGGTAGTTGCCTTTACTTTGATGTTGAGTTTTTCTTTTTGTTTTTTTTCTTTTCTTTTTTACTGATTTTGGACTCTGTTTATTAATTTTAGCTGATTTGTATAATTGTGTACATTGTGTTTGGTCAGATTTATTGTATAATTTATTTGTCAGTATTTAAGGCTTGTGATATAGGTAATGCTCATAATCTATTGTTGTAATGAAGAAAAATAAAAAAATCTTATAAATAAAAAAAATAAAAAAAACCAATCTAATTTCCCGGTTTGCTTTGTCTTCTTTGCAATTCTTATTCTCGCAGGACTGTCAGATGACATACAGTTTTGTCGGGGAAACTTGCCCCCCATTCTATTGCTGTGAAATTTACTTCCTATGTTTTCTAAATAAGCAGAAAGGGAAGCTGAGTCTCAGCTTAACCCCTTCGATGCTGATGACGGCTGGGAACCGTCATGGCACACAGTGCTCGTGTGCTGATGACGGCTCCCAGCCGTCATGACCACGCCCACGATCGGAATGTGCCGCACAGGAGCGGAATTCAGGCCGCGGGCAAGGGGTTAAAGAATGTGAGTTGAAAGGTCACTTCCTGTGTATTCTAGCTGAGTCTGTTAGATATTTTCCCACTTGTCTTCCTGGCTTCTGCATAATGACACAATATTGCGGCTCCAGTTTGGGAAAAGCTCTGTTTAGCTTTATCCTTCTTACAGAACTGGCTTGCACTTAGAAACTGCGGGAGTGTGAGATCAGATAGAACAGTAATGCAGGTTGATTCTAATTGTGTTGCCTCAGATACTGAAATGCTCAATGGATTAAAGCAGCCAGAATGGTAGCCACAAGCAAATGTATCACACACACACACACCATACCAACGTAAGTTTCCCTTACTTCGCTCTTCATTCCTTTATTTTCAAACTGATGTTTACTTGACTGCAAATATTTTTCAGAAACAAAATGTATGCACTTTTTAGTACTCATGTCCTTTTGCAGTATATGTTTTTAAACCACCTCTTTGGTTCAGCGGCAGCTGTGCAGGTAACCGCGGTGGGGCTGGGTAAAGGGGGATTTCGAGGGACGAGGCAGAGGGAAAATTAATTATTAATTAAATTTTCCCTCTGCATGTTCCCTCGAAATCCCCCCTTACCCGGCCCCACCGCTGTTACCTGCACTGACCGCGGTTGCTTCGGTTGTTTATTGTTGCCTGCTGCAAAATGTCCAGTCAGTATTATGCAGTGCCTGAATAGCACTGAAAAGGGCTCCATTAAAAACATTTCCAGAAATGTAAAATGCAAATTACAAACTATTGCGTATGTAATATTGAGGCCTACCTCTATTTCTCTCGGACTTTCTGGAAAAAGGATACCTACTAAGTGATACTTTTTACAGCATATTTTTTTACTGACACTTGCTAAAAAGCTCAAGATTCGAAGAACAGTACGTGTGTATTTTTTGCATAATAATAATCCAATGCTGCAAGGCTTGAACAGCACCTAGTAGTGTTAATGGGCTTATAATAAAAAGGTGAGCCCTTTAGAATAACTGGATGCAGTTGAGATAAATGATCTGAATACATACTTATTCATTCATTGATAACTTTATTTCGACCACTGTGGGCCATAAAAGTACATATTAAAACAGACAGCATAGCATAAAAATCCATTTTCAAATGGTACATAAAATGAATTTCATGTATATACACCTATTTACAACCAATACTACCATTGTTAAAAACAGAATTAAACCATCTGATGTGTTATCAATGCGATGCAGAACATTCAAGACAAACAGTTAATCTATTTCAAGACGTAATGTGGTTTCTGCGTTTAATCCACATACAATGTAAAAAACAGGAGACAGCGAAAACAGCAAGGGGATGTGTGTCATATTTTAGGACTCTAAGAGCCTGATCACACTTGCGGAAACCCAGGTTCTTACAGATAGGTTTTACCCAGCGACGGCGTGCCAGCCCGTAGGCCGGACAGACAAAGAACACATGACTTTCATTTTCCAGAGAGTGTTCGCACGCCGGGCACACAGAACATTTATTGGCGTCCCGGCGGCTGGTTAATGACCTTAATAGTAATGTGCCCAATCTAAACTGTAAATACAGCTTTCTTGCTTGGGAGGGGGGGTGTACCATGTCAAGAAATTCCTCCTTCTTGTATTCTGCTTTAATGTCGAGGAATTGGGTTGTTAGTCTACCAACTGAGCTACTAGTTTGTAGAATCATCAAGTTAAGTGCCCTGTATCTTTTTATCAGATCCACCCTGGCATGTACATGGCAGGCTGATTCCGGGAAATCCCATAGCTCTGGGAGACCTAACCCAGCACACAAATCCTTGATGTGGGATAACCATGGTACTTTCTTTAATTTAAGTAAGGGCCAGACCTCCTGGAACTCAGCACAATAAGACACTAGCTCTGGGACAGACCAGAGTCTTCGCCAATAGGTAAGTGGCCTAAGGGCCACCTCTTCTTCCACAGGAAGTAGCCCCAGGTCTAGTCTTAGTGGAACCAGGGGGCTGCTGACTGGCAGGGCAAACAGATTTCGCATAAAAGTATGTTCTACCCTAGCCAGGCTTTTTGGCCGATGGTGTACCCATAATTCCGCCCCATATATAGCGGCTGTTCTGGCTTAGACATTATATATCTCTATAACAGGAGAGGCCGGCTTCCAGGCTAGTGTACTATGCATTTTGGCAATTCCACCCACAGTCTGGGTCAGTTTCAGGGTCGACTTAACTATCTGTACATTCCACCCCAACATACTTATTATTTTCTGCAAAATATTCTAATACATTCATTTGCTAAATTTCCTTTATAAAGGAGCATCCTGTGGAGATACTATTACCTGCTCACACAAATGATTTCAAACAGGACAGATTTAACTATTCAACAGCCGCAGCCGGTAGTGGGAGTACCTGCCGGACGGTGACGTGGGGAGGGGGAGGGGCAGGGTGGGGGGTAGTAATGTATGGATTACAGAGGTTAACAGGTAAGTAAACATATAAATAAATAAAACACATTTTGCGCACTGCATCACATTTGGTGATGCAGTGCATGCAACGAAATTCATTTTATTTATTTATATGTTTACTTACCTGTTAAACTCCGTAATCCATACATTACTATCCCCCATCCTGTCCCTCCCCATCCCCACATCACCGCCCGGCAGGAACTCCACTACTGGCCGCGGCTGCTATTGAATACAGTGTGCTTCAGAGCAACAATTGAATGGTACTACGTGTTCATTTGCAGCTTCCTAGACCCCTAAATCAGTCATCTAGAGTTTTTTGCTTGCTGTCTATGGATAAACATGGGTTGATATTCCTCTCCCTGTTAAATATTTACAATATGACAGAGAGAAAGCTTTGTATTGCTCAATATATTTAAAAGGCTACTAGACATTTATATAGATATATGAAGCTAATCAAATTAGATATCAGAGTTATTCTCAGCTGCGGCCGGTGGTGGGAGTACCTGCCAGGCGGTGATGTGGGGAGGGGGAGGGGCAGGGTGGGGGGCAGTAATGAATGGATTACAGAGTATGCAATGCAGTGCACATAACGAAATTTGTTTTATTTATTTATATGTTTACTTACCTGTTAAACTCCGTAATCCATGCATTACTACCCCCCAACCTGCCCCTCCCCTTCCCCACGTCACCGCCCCGCAGGTACTCCCACCACCGGCCGCGGCTGGTCATTCTTTTTGGTGTGCATTATTGGTCACTGTGTGAAAGTGGTTCATTAGTTAGGGTGGATTGGTTACCGTCACAAGTAATGAAGTCATTGTATTGTTAGGTCCAGTCAAAGGGTTCTGTCTTTTGAACAACAGCTCATACCCTGGTAGCTTTGGTACAGAGCAGATAGGTCTAACTTAGATCAAATATGTAAAGCATTTAGAAGTATCAAAACAAAAAAGTTTAAAACACATCACAATAAAAATTCTACTCCAATTTATAAAAATAGACTAAAATGTAGTCATCAAAAGAACACCAAAACGACAAAAATTGAATAAGGGGAACAATAAATATGATTTTTAAAGATTGTAGGTAGAAAAATCACCTTAAAGCACAAAGTGCCAATGGTAGTCAGTGGTTGCAGTACACCAGGACCTATGGGTACATCAGGACCAATGGGACTAAACGTTATGGAGCATGGAACAAATATAACAAGTTGGTTGGCCCTGGTAGAGCCTGGAAGTAGGGAAGTTCAAAAAAGTTTCAAAGTCCCAATCTGAAAGGGGGTTATGTTGTTTTTCCGAGAGAAAAACTCATCTTCACATTGGAGAAACCTGAAATTCAATCTAAAACTGTGGGCTGCCAGTCGGATACTTTTCATGGTCCGTATCGTTGCTCTGGTGCAAAAGTTTTGAAAAACATTCCAAACTTCTTTTGGTGGTTAAACTACCAAAGGAGCACACTTTCAAGGTCCCCAGGACCAAAGGGGAGCGCTTAGAGACTCTCCCTGTGTAAGGCAGAGGCCAACAAAAAAGTCTAGTTCAGATCCAGTTGCGACTGGACATCTGGGATTCTTCACTGGCATGTCCTCTTTAGTTTTTTTATGTTGCTAGATCGATCCAGAGCATCAACCTAATGATCCTTGGAGATCTTTCTGTCACTGTGTTTCAACTGAAAGGTGGTCCAAGCTTCTCAGATCCTTCTCACAGATCATAGATTCCAAGTGAATCCGGTTCAGTTTGCCTGGTAGCCTTTTGCAAGTCCTGCAGTGCTCTGAGGAAGGCTGTGTGAGGATCCAGCTTTGTAGAGTTCACCAACCTGTGGGTATGAGAGAATCTAAGGGTCTGATTACAGCTTAGGCACAGTTGTGCCGACCCTCCACCAGCACAGTTGCACCAAAACTACATAAGGACCGCCGGCCTTATTCCGAGTTGAACTCGTGTAAGGCGGACTATCCTTTGCTTTTCCCATGGGGGTGTCTGGAAAACAGGCAGTGCAATGGGAACGGCAAAAAAGTTCCAGCATGGCATGGATGGGACATCCGTGCCATGCTGGAACTTTGAGGAATACAGATAGGGGGGCACATATTGTGCATCCCTGAGTGTATCCTCATTACGGCGGAGCATGGGGGCCTTGTAGGGCCCCCCTTTGTTTCTCTACCACCAGCCTTTTCATGGTGAGGCACCAGCCATGAAATGGCTGGCTGTGCAGGGACATGTAATATGCTCAGCAGGACTGGCGCAGTTTCGCAGAGCATTTTACATTGTGATGCAGCTCCACCACCGCCAGGGAACAACTATTCACTGATGCAGCCGGAGGTCCATTGCCAGTACTACTTTGAAAGTCGTAATCCAGCGGATGGTGGACTCTCACTGCTGCACCACAGCTCCACGCCGTCAGAAGACAGCCGCACTGGTAATCAGGCCATAAGGCACTCCTAGTTCCTCTGTGACCAATGGTGTAAAGGTTTTCAGGCCCCCCTACCTTACCCTCTGTTGCAGTGCTTCCTGTTTGATTTACTTCAGAAAGGGCATGCAATGCACCAAGATGGCAAAGACCTTCAACCACACTAAACCTGGGCTCCGAAGATGGGAGTTTAAGTGTGGAGTGTACAATGGTAGTCTTAGTGCCCTACCACATCTAACACTAAAACCCAGTTAGAAGCAGGAACTGTACCCACAAAAAACCAAGGGACAAATGTCTAGTAGGAAAAAATCAGGGTCCTTAGCAACCCGACAGAGGATACACAAGAATTGTCCTGGCATCCTGTCCTTAAGCCTTCAAGTGCGCAAACGTTTTTCATGTCACTCGAACAGACCTATGAAGCATGATTTGACACAGCGTTATCAATAGAATGCCCCAACCCCCATCCTGCATATTCTATTGAGCTCAGGGGAGTCATCTCTGTCCATTCAGGTCAGCCTATTGTGTGCTCCGAGGTGGAATTTCACACCTCTTCCCTAATACTAATAGCCTTCTGACCACTCAGAGAAGTAAAGGATACCTTTTTAAAAGTTACTTTTCGTCAATACTTTTTAAAAATCTGACCGCCATGGAATTAAATTTTGAACAGCTATTGAAAATAGTGTTTTAAATATTTTTTTAGCTGGTCGCATTCTCAGGATACATTATGAGTATTTCAATCAGTACTTTTGTTTTATACATAGGGCAACTAGGCATGCCACGCTGAAAATAACTTTTAGGGTCTTGTCACTGTATGGACAAGTTAACATTCATTTTCTACATTTTCACCATCACCATGCACCCTACCTTGTGGGCTGCAAGGCTTACATAAAAATGATTCACTAAAATTTAATCTTAGGTTTTTTCTTGTTAAAAAGGGCTATTTTAACAGGTCAGACTGATGGTTTTATACTGCAGCAGTCAGGCAACACTGGTAGACCTGAAGCCATGTTTTCCTTTGTCACACTAGTGGGTGGCACAATAAGTGCTGCAGTCCAGAGATGAAATTTTAATTCCATGTCCTAGCTGTATTTTCTGCACAATGTATTATGACTCTATAAGAAAGCTAAATACCAATTAGGCATTAGGCAATTTCAACATGTTTTAGATGTCAGCGCACATTCACTGGGGACAGCAGTGTTCCAGTTTGCAGAGTCTAAAAACCAGCAAAAACAATCAGCAAAAAATGGGATGTGACCATGCAAAAATTGGCATTTTCTCATAGTGGCATAATTAGAAGTATTCTAAGCCTTCTTATATGCACACATTAAAAAAACTTTTATTACTTTCCATGTATCAGAAAAATTTGGCTTTTGCTATTTATTAAACAGAAAGGGTCAGTTTTAGAAAAAGTGGATAAAAGTTAGTACATTATGAAAACCTAACATACGTTTATGCATGTGTTTCTGTAAATGTTGCCATATTACATGTATTTTTGTGTGACTCTCGTGTAATGCATGCATTTCTTAGGATACACTTATCTAAGAGTAGTAGTCACAAACAATAGTGACTTACACTGTTTATAACCGTACGAGTGTTCAAAGTCGACAGTGCATACATTGCACATCCATAAGGATATCAAGGTTGAACAATTTTCATAGTTTTAAGCCTCACTATTTTTTCTTCCAAAACATTTCTCTTTCACTTTTGTAGCTCCTTGTTTTCAGCCAAATCTCGCAGATAATAAATCGATTGATTCTCTACAAAACGTATTCTGGGTCATTGTGGGTGTTAGAAGTTTAAATAAGCATAGCAAGTGATTCAACTTACAAGTTAGTGTCCCAAACACAATATTTTGTGGATGTACGTCTATATTGAATTGCCTGTCCATGACCGCTCCGATGACATTCTCCTGGGTGTTCCTGCCCCTGCAGAATTTATGTGACTGTATTTCACGCACATATTGTACACATTGTGCACCAAGGCCAGTCAGCCGCGGCCGGTAGTGGGAGTACCGGCCGGGCGGTGACGTGGGGAGGGGGAGGGGCAGGGTGGGGGGTAGTAATGTATGGATTATGGAGTTTAACAGGTAAGTAAACATATAAATAAATAAAACGAATTTCTTTGCGTGCACTGCATCACCAAATGCGATGCAGTGCGCGCAACAAAATTTGTATTATTTATTTATATGTTTACTTACCTGTCAAACTCCGTAATTCATACATTACTACCCCCCACCCTGGCCCTCCCCACATTCTAATGTCGTGATTTGATTCTGCCACACATGCGTTTCCTGCACAAGTATAGATGTGGTTTTAAAGCAGAATACTGACATTTCAGCAGAAGTAGGATTGTTTGTACCCTCTGCAAACGACTCACCAAATGTAGTTTTCAAATGTTACAATACATGTAAAGATCAACCTATAGTTGGACTCTGGGGCAGAGGGGAGGCTGGATAAGAGCTTCCACCCACCTAATTTGAGGTTATTGATGGCCTTCTTGATGATCACTGGAACAAGGAAAGCAGGAGTCCCTCTTCACTTCCGCACTGACATGCCTGGTAGAGCAGTGGGACCCACTAAGTAGTATTGTAAACAGGAGGAGACTCTCTGCCAGCCTTCTGCCCTCTGCAAATTTATCTAAAGTCGAGACGAAGTATTTTTTTGTGTGATTTGGCATAGGGTGGTGATACAAAAGGTGGGTGAGAGTGATAAACTACCACCAGGGCTTAAATTGTTTCCCTAATAATGGTCGCATTTCCAAAAACGAAACTAGTTGGAACTACCACACCTTTCATTCCTTACTTCTTGAATAGAAAGAAAGCCAATGTATTTCCAGTTTTGCAAGTTTAGGTGGTGGGGTTTGGTGAGCGAGGGGTGTATTTTCAATGTAATTAATTACCACTGCACACCCATTAGGCACTTGGCTAGACCTCTACATTTTTGCAGAAAGTTGAAGTCTTCTTAAACAGTAACAATTCATGTTGAGCCACCACTTTCCCTTTGCATGACAGTTGTCATGTGAGGGTGATTGTTTTTCCTTTATTAAGGATTAACCAGGCAGCCCCTCTCTACGGGTTAAGTGTTTGCAAAACAAGCAATGCCACTTGAATTATGTGATCAGAGGCTATGGTGCCTTCCACATAATTATGGTATTTCCACTCCTGTCACATAATTCACCACCCGCATATAATCTGCAGATTTCAAAAAAATAATATTAATTTCAGCTCATACCCTTCAAATGCAACTAAACAAAGCTCCACATGTTTCCAAACTTTTCTGAAGGTTGGCTAGTCAACATTCAGTTGTTGATTGCTGTATTCAGGTGTTAACCCGGATCTAATAAAGTGAAGCCTTTGCTCAGACATCGCTATTGAGTGTTTAAATGGAAAAAAAGCTAAATAACAATGCTAAACAATGTGTTCATTATGCCGCCTATTCTGCTTCTCCTTACTGCCTGATTTGTTGAATAACTTGTGCCTCCATTACTGCATAGCTACAATAACTCTGCTAATAAATTACCATCGGCTCTGAAGTTTAGTTTCTTGAATATTGATGTTCGACGTGAAACAAAGAAATGATGATTAGGATGGTCCTAAAATACTAACCCCCCCCCCCCCCCCCCCCCCCACTCACCAGACCAGAGACATAAGTCTTCTCAAAACTGTGCAGCCTAGGAAAGAGACTTATTATAAAAGATTGTTGAAATCAAAAAAATCAAAAATTCGAGTCCCTTGCAATAAACTGACACACTGGTTTTATGAAGAGGTAAAGCACTTCTGTCTGTTTAAATTAGACATAAAATAAATCCTTCTTCCATTGGTAAAATGAAATGGGTTGGGTTGAACTGGAGTATGATTTTCCAGTGGTTTCCAGAAAAGCAAGTTCCTCTGTTACTTCGCCATGAAATAAAGAATGCCTATACTAGTGTTGCTATCCTTTATGAATCCTGCCATGCATTTTTGGCCTTTGAGGTTTACCCGCCTGTCACCAGCATACGGAAACGTCAGGAGAAGTTATTACAGGAAAGTTCACCTGAAGAGTTTTTTTTTTCATCTCCTAGGAAAAGTCGTTTAGCTTCTGCAAATAATTTCGAACATAGTGCAGCCTGTACTCAAAATAATATTCAGCAGGGAAATTACATTTCCACATGCCACTCATAAAATAGTTTGAATAATCCACGTGAAATGCCTACATGGACCCATGTTGTGCAGATTATGGGTCTAAAGGAAATACGTCATCAGCCGAGCACACAAAAACTATCCTCCCGGAAGTGCTGTCCTTCTAGGAAGTTCTTTACTTGTGTTCCCGTTGCTCAATTACTTAACTTAGGCCTTTGGTTTCTTTTTTTTTTCTTACTGGTACAAATGACTAATCTAGTCACAGCCTGTGTCCGCAATGTTGGTGTAACAGCTGTGACTTATTACAAACAAAGCTACAGAGACGAACTCTGACGTCCCCGGAACTCCTGCTTACCTCTAACCAGGCTTTTTGTTTTGCATTTTTAATTGCCCTTCCCTCCAGCCAAGCTATTATTCCAGCAATCTTTTCAATGCAGTTGCTCCCGCACATATTTCATGATGTGAAAAGTGGTGGAAACAGAATTTAAACGTGCTTCGTGTGGCGAATTCACATTTTCAAACCCAGAGAGAGCAGAAATAGCTGTAATTGGGAGGCTATTCCATAGGTTAATTGTCAGAACTCTTGCCGAAAGTGCACGTCTTTCTTTGATTCTACAATGCTCTATGTGAGTCGGATTGAAAGACCTAGAACATGCAAAATACATGGCCCACGTGCCATTAAGGAACACCCATGCCCTGGTGTGAAGTTTAAATCAGCCAGCGGGGCTAGCAAGTTAATGGTGAACATAAAAGACAGAAGGAGGTGCTGGTTTGTTCTACCATCCTTATCGTCCCTCTGAACTGGACGCAGGGGGGAGGGGAGCAACGTTTTGTGCAGGGGGGTTTAATATACCACATGCATGGAATGGTGCTCGGTTTGTAACAAAAAAAAAAACATGAGTGCTTGGCCAAAGGTTTGCTCAGAGTCCTGACACTGGCCCGGCCGAATACCGATGTCAGCACACGGATATAATGGAATTGTAATTTGGCGGATGGGATATCCTTTACGTTTGTGACGGAGTAACCCTGTCCACCAAACTCGTAATCAGGCCTTTAGTCTGATTTTGAATTATTCTATTAAAAGCTTGAAGACAGTGACAAATACACACTTAACCCCTTCCATGCGTATGACGAGCTCAGCTCGGCATGAGGCACAGTGGAGCTGAGCTCATGACGAGCTGAGCTTGTCATAACTGCTGCAGCCCTCCCACGAGCGGCTAATTCCCCGCCTGTGCGGGCGTTCTATTGGAGTGGGCGGAGTCATGAAGAGTCCAGCTCATCATGAGCACAGCTCCACTGTGCAGCATGACGAGCTGGAGTCGTCATGAGTACCGCGGCGCTGCGTGCGGCGCCTTCCCCGCCCCTCGGGGGAATTAGCCCGCGTGGAAGGGGTTAAACATTGATTGTGTCGTTTCCTGCTCAACAGTGAGTTTACAGCTAGATGTGATAAAACAGGCCAAATAAATGTTGAGAGTTGGGTCTGGTGGCACTGAGTCGGGTCTTCTATGCCTTTGTTGTTTCTTTTCGTTGTCCTCATTTCACTAAAATGTTTTTCATTGTTATATTATTAAAAAGGAACTTAGACAGGGGCCCACCTAATGCAAATAATTATTGAACCTGTTCTTCATGCAAACAGTGTATTCCAAACCTTAGTCCTCCCTCGACCCTTCGGCATACTGTCTTTTAGTCGGAAAATTTGTGATTCACACCGCCCCTCAAGTCTCATTGCCTAAGCTATGCTAATATTCCAAATATTGTTAAGAAGTTGTTGAAGCATTGACAAAGCCCTACAACGTATAGCACAGAGAAAAACACGTGTGTCTAAATATTAATTTCATGTTTCTGTCCTTAGTGACATTTTTTGCCTTTTGTGGGGAAAATATTCAGTTTTTTTATATCATTTGAAGCATGGATAACAAGTCAAATAGTTAATATAGAATGTGGTTGTTCTATTATTTGGAGAAAACAGCACTTACCACTGGGCCTCGTATTTCTTCATAGAATATACACGTGAGCAGAAATCAATGATTCACCTTTCAACAGGATCCCAGAGGCAGCTGAAGTTATTCTGCATTATTTGTGGCCACTTTTGTATATGAGAAAACATAACTTTTATGACATGCTTTTACCTGCAGGGACAGACAGAAAGGTAAACATATTTTTGATCCTGCACAGGAATAACTTGTGTTATTTTTCTGCTAGGTAACATAATACATCAGACTTTTTAAGGAGGGTTTCCAGCAACTCTGTGCATAATGTAAACCAATGCTACGAAATGACTGTATTTTGTGCCTGGACTATGGATAATGTGTACTCCTGTGTACATTACCCTTTCCATCCCTCAAGTTTACACCGTAATTTGCACTAGTGCTATAAAGTGCAATTCAGGACTGCATGTGACAGTCAATTGCATTGAATTATGGTCTACCTGCGATACATTGCTAGAATGGTGTGTGGTAAATGCAAGAAACCTGCAGGTAGCTGTAGGAATTTGTTTCATCATAAAATGCCTGATACTGACTGAGGGTTTCAACAGGCTACCAGATGACAGAACCTCAAAAGTGGAAAATGTCATTTTTCAGTCATGGGAACTTCCTAACAACGTGGGAAAAGTGGTATGGCATCCATGAAAAGAGATGGGCGACCCATACAGGGCAAGATGTGTTCACCAACAGGAGATATTGATATAGAAGTAAGATTAAAAGTTTTGAGTGAATACCTACAAGAAGGGGATGAATGCACTTAGTGACCCATGTGACAGTGACATTCCTTAACAGCTTTGATTTTGTAGGTACATCAAGCAAACTCAACCCCGGTGATTACCAGTGTGGGTCAATGGAATTGAGTATAGGCATTTCCAGCCAGCGGCATCAGAATTCCTCTTGTCAATGGGAGCATGGTATCCAAAAACAACAGATGAGGAAATCAGTGTAACTCACCTATGCCAATGGTAACTAAAACATATTTTGGTAACTATGACATCCTTTGTCTGTCAAAGATTCAAGCCCTCTTAGAGGGCTAGGAAGAAATGATTAGGGAGACAAACCTACAGATATCAGAGACAGTAAATGTAATTTCTAAATGTATAGAGTCTTTGGAGTCTGGACCGTTATAGCTGGGAGGCATTTAAGGAGAATTAGCCCTATGCCACAATGAAGGCCAAGGCTGCAGTTCTACTATGTGATTTCTTTTGCAGAAAGGTTATGTTAGGTGAAAGTAGAGCTTTAAAACGAATCCCTTGAAAAAGGTTTTGGCAAGACCAGATGTATGTCATTACAACGCATGCTTTTACAACGCATGCCATTACGACGCAATTTTCACAACGCAATTCGTTACAACGACTTGCGTTGGGGGATGCTGGATAGTGAATAGTTTAATTTACTAATCCAACTCCAGTCCCCGTGGATAGTAAGGAATGTATTGGATAGTAATTAAACTATTCCCTATCCTAGAGCGCCCTCCAGCGCAATTCGTTGTAATGACTTGCGTTGTAAAAGTTGCGTCATAATGGTAGTGCGTTGTAAAAGTTGCGTTGTAAAGGATGTTTCCCGGTAGGACCCCAGTAGAGTATTATGGTTTTCCAGATGCACATGATGTGGGTCCTCTGCGCACACCATAATGCCCCTCTGGCATCCAATTCTTAAGGCATGAACAGGGTTTTCTAGAAGTTATATATTCATGAATCCCAGAGTTCCCTTGCAGTTGAGTATCTCCCTTTCAAGGCAAGTGGTGCAAGTGGAAAGGAACATTATGGGGCTTTTGAAGGCTTAGTATCAAGGCTGAGACTGCAGGCGAAAGCGAGCAGGTCATGATCTGTACCACATCCATGGATTTGGCAGCCAAGTGAGCACCACATATTAACCTGTTTTGAATGATTTTTGGGAGACGTCCCATGGCATGGTGAAAAGCATGTTCAGAGAATGGATGGTTGCAGGGATAATATATTTAATTTCTATTTCTCACTTATTAAAAATGCATTCAGTGTGTTCCACACACCCTGAGTAGAGGTGTTTTCACAATTCAAAGTGACTGTGTCCTGTTAGGACTATGAACTGTAGAGCTAATCATTCGGTCCGACAAATTAGTGTGAAAAGGAGTGAGACAAATGTAATCTGCCAACGGAAATCAAATATAATTGTAATGTGGATACTAAAATTAACTATGTGTACTCTTTACAACTTAAATGGGGTTAGGGTTTGAGTTAAATTAAGCTAAAGCAAGTAAATTAATATTTCAGCTTCACTGTCCAATTTTCCAAAAGATTGCAAATAATTGATTCTGTTAGCCTGATTAAGTTTCAAAGCTTTGCTTTGAACAAATATGGTTAATATGTATGGAATGATGTGCCCCAGCAGTACATCATGAGGATACTGTAGGTCACTGACAAGTTCTATGACAATATGGAGGCATGAGGACTAGGCCAAGTGCCTTTATACGGGCATTACTATCTGAAGTGTTTTGCCACATTGTTAAAATGAACCCACTTGGAGGTGCATTATCCCATATAAAGTTTGCCCCCATTTTAATCCTTCTCTCTATTCTGCCTTGTGCCTCCATGTCATCTTGTGTTATGCAGTGCATCCTCCCTTCCAATGCAGTTCCAGCCTTACTTTCTCTGTTTATGGCCCAGCCCAAGTCATCATTGCCGTGCCTTCTTGCGCAGGGCCATAATGTGTGGCTCCATGAGTCCCTTACTTGCCGACTCACAATATCTATGCTTTGCCTTCTCTGTTGCAGAGCTAGTCCCCACTATACCTTCCTTACGTTCTGCACTAGCCAGCATTGCAAAGCACCCACTCATCCTGCCTTGCTTTTCTCCTCCCTGGTTGATGCACCCATCAGCACGCGGACAACGCTGAGATGAGTTGTGGGACAATGTTAGAGGGCTGATGCTGGAAGTCAACACCCACTGTGGCAGCATCTTTCCGCCTGGATCACTGATTTAGTACATTAATTTGGGAAACATTTACAGTCCCATTTGAGAAGTTTTTGGGACATTTTCTGAACATTTGCTTACAAAGTATTACTAATTCCTACCCGCATCGCCCTCACCTGTCCTGGCCCATTATCGGTGCAAGACCATTTCTTTTCGACTCTTGCCTAAGTGTGCCTAAACTCCTTTGGCGTGTCTCACCGGAATATCCACCGATACCCTGACTGGGTTGGAATTTTCACCAGTTGTGGGGGATTACCCACCTGTTTCCATTAGGATCTAGCCCTGAAGTTTTGGAGTGCAGCCCATTCCAATGAAACACGTGTCGGCTGGCGCAATAAATGCAATTTCAACATATACCAACTGCCCCTCGTTGTTGTTTCGAAAAAGACCAAAAAATTATCAAATAGTTGTATCAAGTTTGTGTGTGCACAGGTTTTTGTCCTATAATTTGTAAATGTATGCTTGAGTTATACATTGTCTAGGGGTTGTGAGGGTCACCCCTTTCCTAGTAGCACCACTCCATAAGAACATTTCCTGAAAACCAAACCAACCATCAAGTTGTGGGCAATCTGTCCCTTCAGCTAAGTACCCTGTTCTTGCTTTAAACGTGCTTTTCTCCTCCCTGCTTCCCTCTGTTGTCTGTGCCTTGTCTTCTATGTCCCAGTGCTGGCCTCCACTGTACCTCCCTTGCCTTCTATACTGGATAGCAATGTACAGTATTTGCTGTTCCTGTCCTGCTTTTCCCTGCAGTCCCCAGCATGTCTCCTGCCCGGGGCCACACCGCACACTGTATAAGGCCACTGCGTGCATCTACAGTTGCCCTACCTTCATCACCAGTACAAGACCGCTGTGTGAGGCCTCCTTTCTGAAAGACTGGTATGCGGATTGGTCAGAGCCACCATCTGCAAGGTAGTGGGACTGGCCTCTCCTGCATGACACAAACTTTCCTAATTCGATAGGTCCTTCTTTCTGCAGAAGAGTTGAATGAGTGTGGAGGATGCGATGCAGCAAATATGTCACGACTGGCTTGTAATAAGTTACCGCAAGCCAGTAGTGACATTATTTCCTTATCATAAGTGCGTTCTGATTTCAAAACGCACTTATAAGAAGAACATAATTCATGTCACAAGAGAGGGAGATTACGACCCAGAAATTATATTTGTTTGCATTCATATTTTACAATATATGACTTTTGATGTGTGCAGGATCCATACATTATATTTTGCAGTTGTTTAACTTTGATTACAAAAAAGGTATAATGCAGCTTTTCATATCACAACCATTGAATCTTCTCTTCACTTCGGTAAAAAATCCACTTGCTAAGAAAGTGAAAATGAAGACCATTTTCTTTAAAAAAAACGTATTTATGGTCCACCTTCTGTCACTGCATCCCACATGTCTCGAATTCTCACCTACCTCGCAATAGAAACCCCCCTTCATTGACTACTCCTAGAGGTATCTGGACCATATTGTTTTATATCCACTTTTCAAGAATTATTCACTAGCTAAATGACATTTTTGTTAAAAAGTTCTGTTGAATGTGTTGAACTTGACTGACACTTGCTCAGATCTCTGGCCACAATTACACACCAGAAGTGGCCCTTGCACCTCTTCACGCCGGCTTGACAAAATATCAATTACTCAAATGTAATAGGCATTTAGGGGCAGATTTATGAAAAAGTCATGCAGCGCAACACAGCAAGACAGCTTGCTGCACTGCATTTCATGACCGTTTAGAGTGCAGAAATGCACCGTATCTACCAAGATATGACACATGCCTGCTCTATCTGCCGATGTACTGAGGGCTGCCTAGCGCAAACGCATCACCACCGTCCATCACCACCCCCTTTTGTACCGCTTTTGGCCGCCATAAGTGTGGCAGGGTATGCTCAGATGTGAGTCCCTTGCTCACTTTGCCACTGGATTCAAGCAAGCCGGGCTGAAGACGGCTCTAATGCCAGAAACCGGTCCTCAGAAGCTTGTTTCCGGTCCAGGGAAGGAATGGCTTGGCAGTTCCGGCTGCACTGTTCCCATGAGGCACAGGGTCAGACTGATTTGCATATAGCCATGTCTGAACTGGGGTGGCAGAGTGGGCTAAAGAACGGTGATGGATTAAACCCAGATCTTTTGACTGGGTGTGAGTGTTTGATTGATTCAGATGCTCCGTCGATCACCACCCCCTTTTGTACTAGCGTAAACGCAGGCACTCTTGGGCCATGGTGCGAAGGTGTCTGCGTTACATGCAGGATTGTTTTTGTGCAGCAAGGGCCTTCCTGCACAAAAACAATCCTTTGAGTCGTTTTCCTCTTACTAAGTGTGCTGCAGAATGGAACATGAGGAAAGAGGAAATAACGAGGAGAAATATCTTTATTTCTCCCTGTTATTTCCTCTTTCCACATGCTGCATTCTGCAACATGCACAGCAAGAGTAAAATTCCTCAAAGGTTTTTTTTGTGCAGGAAGGCCTTTATTGAGAAGGCATACCATTTAGACGCAATCTCAAGTTAACTAACCTTAGTAAATCTGGGAGTGCTTCAAATCACATGGGTGGATGCATGCGGAGAAGTGTGGCTCAATGGTTAGAGCGGCAGACCCTGATGCAGAGGTCTAGCCCAGGACCAGGGTACAATTCCCCGCCTCGGCGGGTTTTGGGCTCAAAAATTCCTCGGACCTGATAATTCTCGCCTCGGTGCCTATTCCAATCATGGAGTCCCACTCTGCAACTCTGGGCAATAGCTTGCGTAATCTCCACAACGGCCCCCACAACGCTAAGGATGCCTGGCCGCCACCTTGGGGGTGCCCAGGACTGGACGCCTCACAGGGAAAGCCAGGATGGGTTCCACAGCGGTATTCGTACAGGCACCTTGAGACCCTTGCGGGTGAGTAGTGTGCTATACAAGTATCAATTTACATTTACTAACCTTAGTAAATCTGGGATTGCGTCAAAACACATGGGTGGATGCATGCGAACGCCCATGCTCCTACCCGTGGAATGCCTTCCCAGCGCAGAGTAACGCAAGGCAATGATATGCAAGGTGGCTTTGCATTGCTTAGTAAATCGCACTAAGGAACACGCGTTGCCTTTTTCTTTGCGTGACGCAAGGGCAATGCAAGCCCTTTGTAAATCTGGGCCTTAGCCTCAAATGTTACTTTCTGATTCATGCAAAAGAATTGACTGTGTCCTTATTGCCGTTACAGGCTATCACTTTTTGTTTGATGTATAGCGCAATTAATAAATGAAATCATTATTTTAAACATTGGTATAGAGCACCGTAAAGACTGTACTATGTCTTTGAGCAAAAATAACAGGTATCATTTTTCGATTTCAATGGTATTTGTGTTATTTGCCTAACAATGATTTGTAGCTGAACTATCATACTGGCTCAACACAATTCAGATCAAAAATATTGCTGGTACTGATTGATGTAAAGTTGCTGCTGTTCAAAAACATCAGCTCAAATGCATTAACGTGTATACAGTGTTGGCCACATCCGAGTGAAAATAGAGATACATTTGCCATACATTCATGCACATTCGCCTGACAGGAGGTTTTCCAGATCCATACGAGGATCCAAATCAGAACACCTGTTTTCGCTGCAATCTGACTTGTAGTGTTGGTCTTATATATCTGGAATACAAGACAAGAATGCTCTGTGTAAGATTACATTGAAAGTCTATAAGAAGATGAAAAAAGGCATTTTTTTAACGCAGGTCATAGTCCTACAGAGTTAAAACAAAAAACAAAAAAAAGAGGATTAAAGCAGATAAGTGATATCATATGGCCAGCCGTCTGCCATGTGGCAGGGCGCTGACCCTTTCCGAAAGCTCCCCTTTATCATCGTCCAAAACTTTTTGGGATTTGAGAAATGTGAAGGAATAATTTTGAAACTGCCTTTTGTGGTTTTACTTAAACAAGCCAGTTTGCGTTTACAGAAATGACACCCAAAGCAGCAGGGGTGCCAGAAGAGCGATTTCAGTGTATTAATATTATTTCTTTAACTCCTGGACTTGCCATAATTTCCTTTGACAAGCTGGGCTTTTGACATGCAAAACTGTGAGCCATTTGTATTTCAGAAATCATTAAACCGATTATTACATTCTTAAAAAGAGTCTGAGCCCCAAAAGGAATCTCCTTCGTGAAACTCAGAATTACTGTGCTTTTTTCATGCACAAATCTATCAATTCGAGCACCGTATTAAAACATTGAAAAGCAAACATGATTCAAATATTTTCTATTTTTTTATATTTATGTATGCTGTTATTATAAGGCACTTCAAAGCAACCTAGATAGCACAAAACGAAAAGACTGGCTTGTAATTTCGATCTACTGTTCTTGTTGCTTTTTACTTTTACCCAAAGCTATTAGTAGGTGTTCCATAATCAGTTGTGGAAAATCACAATGTGTTCTCAATAGAGACACATTAATTGGGTTGGTCTGGTGGTAGGGATAGCTAGGAGGCAGGATTAAGAATGCTTTAGCAATTTTCCTATATGATGTAATAGGTGATTTTGCCAATGCTCTATATTGGTTCAGATAGTTGGAGTCCTATGTGTCCAACACCCATAAGAGTGATTAGATGAGCAACAGCCCTTTCAAGGGAGGACCTAGCCCCACATCCAGAATTTGCCTTTTGAACTGATACTAAACTGCATGTGTTAAAGTTAATTTCCCCAAGTACTTTAGCTAATACAATAGAATTGTTACAGATAGGTCCACATCCCAACACAATCCTTGATTACTTAGTTGTCCTACCCCATTCGGGGTATGGCGGTCTATTGCATAGATTTAGGATCATAAGTCAGTTCAAGCAAAATTGTTACTAATTGTAATAGTCGATGCAATATAGGTTCTTAGAGCGTAAATTTGACCAATGACAATTTTCGAAATGAGAAAGAACTAGAAGACCATTTCACAGCGGAGTTTAGATGCTCTCCTTCAACAATATTTATGTTAAAATAACAGTAACATTTCCTAAAGCATAATAAGATAGACAGGCCAACCTGAATAAGGGCTACGGGCTCTCCCTTCAAGAAAAAAAGACACACCAAGTCAAAATATTGGAACATTAGGCACAATATTAAAGGATGAGTGATCTACATTTTACTAGATTTAAATAATACTTTATGCAACATAAGGGACTCTTCACCAACATATCATGGGGAAATTATCATCAATAGATGTTTTTCATAGTACAAGGGAGAAGTACCATCAGCCAAAACCTGATAGTATTAAGGAATGATCACTAATTATCCATCTTGCATCAAAAAAGAGAATAACGCCAGTTTCTACTTCTAGATAGATGAAAGGCGGTAGTTATTCTGAGATTGCTGTATAATTTCCCTTTTTATATATCATAGGATATAACGTTGTAGTTTGTAAATCCATCAACCTGGATTGACCTATGTACCTAGATTTAGACCAGTGACGGGGGGAAATGGTCTGGTAGTATGTATAGTTTTAAGGAACTCTGGGGCATATTATCAAGCCTGTGCGCTAAAATTATCGCCGCTTTATCGGCCGAAAACGTCCGATAAAGCGGCGATAATGGGCTTGATAATATGCTCTGTGGAATTCCAATCGAAGCCCATGTTAGATGTCTTCACATCTAACATGTGCTTCGATTGGAATTCCATAGAGCATATTATCAAGCCCATTATCGCCGCTTTATCGGCCGTTTTCGGCCGATAAAGCGGCGATAATTTTAGCGCACAGGCTTGATAATATGCCCCTCTATTCCAAAATTCAGAGTGGTTTTCAAAATCACAACACGATTAAAGAGGACACTTTCAAGTTTAAGTCACATCTGTCTCAAGTGTCAACGAATGCCATAGTTTGAACACTCCAGAATCTCAGTGTTCACAATAATCCCACACAAATTTTGACAAAACGTTGAACACAAATTTTGCCACCATGTGTTTTACCATTTCTATGACTGTTTCTTTTAGGGCTTTGTAAATAAAAAGAATAAACTAGAGATGACACACAGGAGCTCTTATCAGCAGACTAATCCTTTTATGGACCGAACATCAAACAGCATTGCTCTGTCATTGTTACAGTAACATTAAGATGGTGTTCACTTTAAGAGATACAAATTGTGGTCTGTTTTTTTGAAAATGTGTTATTGATGTCCACATTATTCAGACAGGTTGCAGTCTGCCCGAAATAGGGTCTCCTCAATGTGGGTAAAGAATTCGGTTTTGAGTTTTTGGGTCTCAACAATGAGTTTCAGCTTGAGTGCAATGGTACAGGGAGCATGGGACCTGGCCTGGTGATTTTGGCTGCATATTTCCCATTGGAGCAGGATGAAGATTTGCTTGCACATGGCATGTATTCCTAATGTGGCGTAGTGGGAAAAAAAAACAGACCTGTAATGGTACCAGAGTAAGTACCAGTGGCTGACATTAATTCAAGCATCCCACCTATAATTCTTTTATTTTTCAAAGTGAGAGGCCCCAAAGCTGATAGGTATGTCCTACTAGGGTCCCATTCTCACTGTGGTCGTTTCTAACAAAAATTCTGAAATTATTCTCAGGCTGGAATCCTACTTGAGATTTGAAAACAACCTTCAAGTGTTCAGTTTAATTCGAAAACGCATAGTTGAATACAGAGTGTGTGATCCTTAACCACACCGAAGGGAACATTAGATGAACAGTTTAATACTGTCTTCATACTGGTGCTTTTACTGAGATACTGGCCTAATTGGAACACTCTGGGATCAACCGATCTGATCAATTTAAATAGAGCCAGAGGGACCTGATGCAACGCACGCTTTCCATAAGAACGAACACCCATGGTTAGTTACAAATGGTTGAACAAGTATTTATTGCACTTATAATGTCTGTCCTAGGACTAAAAGCCAAAAGTGTGCCTTGTGAGTTGTTTTGCCACTGTCTGACGCAGATGCAAAGGGCCCTAAGGGGGCACATTGCCTTAGTGCATGTCCAAAAATTGAACTAATAGTACCATCAATCAGTGTGACATCTGTGAAATGCCAGGGCACAGCACTCTTAAAAATGCAGTGGAAGAGGAACACTGCAGTCCATCCCAGCAATAGGACTTACCTTTGAATAGTATTGCACTGTACAGTCATTAATATTGCATTTCCCATATGCTTTACTTGACAAGGCGTAAAGCATTTTGTTCAAAGGCCAAATGAAGAGTGCCACCCAAAACAGATTCAAGTCATCAACGCACACAAGTAGAGAAAATAGATCCATGGATATGAGAGAACAAGAGAGACACAGGCCAAGAGATGGAGCAGAAAAGCATACATAAAATGAGAGGTAAATAAGGAGAAATACTGTGAAATTAAATTGATAAAAATCACCATTTGCATCACATTCATTTGTGTGTGTAGGTCTTTGTGAACACTGATATTATGATGTTTGATACAAGTTTGGTTTGTGCTGCAATTTGCATTGGTTTTCATTTACTTTGTTCTCATCATGTGGGTTTTTTGGAAATTGAGTCTCTAGTTGGCAGAGGTATGCACCCTGTGCAAGTAGGGACCACAATCCTAGTCAGAGTTTCCTAGATACACACTAAAAGATAACGTGTGCTCACCCTCTGGTAGCTTGGCACAGAGCAGTCAGCCTTAACTAAAGAGGCAATGTATTTGAATTTGAATTTAAAAACTTTTCTATAGCGCACTTTTACCATGCGGTTTTGTCATGTGCTTATCTAGGTTCCTGATCGATACTGTGACCTTATGCCCCTATTCGGCTATAAATCCATTTATTCCCTATATTGGCATAACCGTTCAAGTGCGATTTTCTGTAAAGTCATCTCTGGCCTCACACGAGCAGAGCCACAGAGCCACATTCCAGCATGACTCTCTGCTACTTCCTTTGCGACCAATTAGTGCAATGACAGAGCAGCAGTCACTATCTGATATTCCTAGATAACACTCCGAGTTCTTCAACAAGATAAAAACTTAGCAAACCTGGAAATCCCCGCTTGCTATGTTTTGATTAGTAATGGAACTCTAATGAGCAACTGATAGCTGCCACTTCCTAGTGACATCTTTAATTGACGTCTTATGTCCAGCAAACTTGCGTCAAACCCGGCACCTGTCAGGTATAAATATTACCAACGTTGCCTTAAGCAATGAGCGAACATGTTGCTGATGCCAGCTGCCTGCATGACCCCGTGTTGGTAAAAACTAGCACTCTGTCGCTGCAGCCTGCTATCCTGTGGTGGTGAAGCTACTGATTACCATTATCGCCGCTACAGCGCGACCTATGGTGCAGTACGCTTGAGGAGCCGTGCAGCCGTCCTCTGCGAAGACATCCAGCCCAGCTGCCCGCGGACGCTGTCACCCCTCCTTCCTCGACGCGCTGAGAGAAGCCGCTGCCTTTCTCGTGCAGAGAAATCCAGTCTCGGCGCTTCCAGTTTACCCTGGCAGGTGACTGGGATATCGAGAGAGACCCCTGAAGGAGATACCAATCCTCCATCATTCTATTCAGAGGTATGGTGTTGACTAAACCCTTAGACGAGAATTCTTGAAACAAACCTTGGCAAAACCAACTTAACTTAAGCTACTTACTTACTCCCCTTCTCACGTGTTAGGCCTAGGTCAGGCACACTGGGGTAGGTTTAGTTAGAAGCACCAGTTGAGTATGTTAGCCTAATGTATATATGACTGTATAAATGTTTTATTACTTTTAAACCATTGTATGGCTAAGAAACCATATCAATGCTTTTACAGTTCTATTTCGCTATTCTTATCTTACTGTACGTACTTTTTATAATAACAGTTATTGCAATTGTGGCAATACATTTCTCTTGTATGAGAAGAAAGACTGTTCAATAAATGTTAACCTTTATTGATACACGCCCGTCTCTCTATTCTCTACATACTGTGAAAGTAAACTGCACTAGACTGACTGAGTGAAATCTGTGTCTATTGTTTCACACGACCCTAGAGATCGACTCTTGATCTGAGGAGCAAAGTTGTCATGTTGCACGGTTGTTGGAAAGCTGAATCCCTTCTTGTCTGTGCCAAGGAAGCTGATCACTTCCTATGCAGAGAAGAAAGTTTCCAGTGACCTCTGAGCTAGTTGGTAACACAACCCAATTAAGTTTAGCATAGTCAGTGGAGGCCTGGAATATAAGCAGTTCCACGTCGATACTACTGTTTATGTTATTCCAATGCGCAGGGCCTAGTGGGAAACTAGGAACTACACTACATGGCGCCCAAACGTTTGGTAAGGCGATAAACTAACGCAAGACTTGTAGAGTAACTCAGTCGTGCATATTTCACACCCCTTTCTCCCTTAAATACTCCAATAGACGTCTGGAGTGGGTGAAAGGTTAAAATCCGCCCGACCTTAGTAGGAAGAGATTCCTATGTAAAGCTCTGGTTTATTCAACGTTGAAGGATACAGTGTTCCAAAATATTGTGCATCTAATCTTTGTCTCCTTGGAGACCTACTCTGCAAAAACTGCATTTATACAATGTCAGTAGAAAACAACGGCACCACTGGGGCCGCAGTAGACGCGACTCAGCATGGTCCCGAATACACAGACCCGGATGCTATTATCATCCCGGTCCAGTTAAGAAGATCTATAACTTTAAAACTTATAGAACACGGACTGCCACCTCAAGGTGGTACAGTAATTTTCGTGATAGAGGCTCACGAGTATCGGCAGACAGAGGTATTCTATTCATGGATAAACTTTCCAGCGGTAAACGCTATAACACAAGAGTTTCACTATTACAAAATAGAGGAACCTCCGGAAGAGTACGCTCCTTTCGAGGAGGTTGAAATTCCACTTAAATTTCAAGAGCACCTGCTCTGGTTTAATGGCGCCCTAAAACACAATGATCACATAACCAGGCTCGGTCCACTAGGTAGACCAGGAGCCACGTGGCCGGTTCTAGCCAGCTACACACCACATCCTGACATTGCAAAAATGTCTAAAGAAGAGCTGTTAGCACAGCTAAACACATTAATAAAAATACATAGGCAATTAGTCCAATATGTAATACGGACTGCAACAGTCCAGCCAGCTGTTAATACACCACAGCTGACCCCTCATCAGGGGAACACAAATAAAATTACACCACAGAACATACAGTCATGTCTTGGTAAAACACCCGTAAAACGGGAACAAATTCCTTTCTGGTTAGCCCAGAAAATCACTCAAATAGAGGCAGTATTTCCTGATACTACCCCTATTGAGAAACACAGAATCTTGACCATCTGCCTTCCCATGGGAATCGCACCACACGTGGAGGACTGCGACACTTGGGGTACAGTCTTTGCTTCCATTTACACAAAAACACACGGTGTTCCGTCTATGGCGGTAATACCAGACGTGCTAAAACAGATTCAAAATGAATTCGGTCCAGAACCAGCTTTAAATCTAGGTATGAAATTACTGAAAGACTTCAAGCAGGTCACGGCTATATTATTAGCCAATGTAAAGGGAGAAGCAGCATCTGTGGCGATTCGCCAGAAGTTGAGGGAAACAGATATAAAAGATCCTGTTGAGCTTGCAAAAATCATAGAAAAATGCTATGAAGAATTAGGTAGAGACAGCTTGGGTGGGAAACCAGTTAAGCCCCAACTGCTCGAAAATCCTGAAAAATTATTTATTAAAAATAATTCAAATACTCCTAAAAAGAGCTGGGATGGAAATAAACAATCCAGTCCCAAGGAAAAAGTTTTCCAGTCCAGAGGAAGGTCTCCTCGACGGAGGGAGAGAACTCCGACTCGAGAACGCCAGTCTCCCCAACGGGAGCCCTCTGAGAAAAGATATAACCTTAGAAATAGGGATAATATAAAAAAACCTGATAGATATCAAAGTATTGATACACGTCCCTCTCGATCTCTTCCACAGAATTCGGAAAGAAGAGGACGGTCAGACCCAGGAGAGCACACCAAGTCCAAAGACAAGGAACCTGCTCAAAATAAGAAATCTCAATTTCAGAAAAAGAAGGTAGCCAGTATTAGAGTAATCAACCATGCCGAGAATACTGAGGACACAGTTGAAAAACGGGGAGTGGGCATTGACAATGTTGGACAGTGCAGCAGAGATCAGTATAGCGCGCAAGATCTTGATGAGTCATCTGGAGACAGTGGACACGAATGAATACATTCAGGTTGAAACTGCCGACGCCAGACTTAGCGAGCCCCATAAAATATACGAAATAACATTGCGTATAGAGGGTGATAAGACTAGGAAAATTAAGGGTCTATTTTGGGATAAGCTCTCAAAAGGCTATGATATTCTGTTAGCTGAAAAAGATTGGCCCCCGGAGTTTGTCAGGGAGTGCCCTCGTGGCGAAGAAGTGATTATGCCTGCCTTCTCGAATCACATACCGATTCACAAAAAATACACATATGCAAGGAAATGGGCTGTAGCCCAGGCACCTGCATTGTATAAAAATCATGTAGGATGGGATGAGGATTCTACACCTCACAAAATCCAACTAAAAAGTGAACCAACTGCCCAACGGCAGTATCCCATAAAACAAGAAGCTAAAAAACAGGTCAGGGAGATCTTAGATCAACTTGAGTACCAGGGGGTGATTGAAACATGCACCTCTCAAATGAACAATCCTTTGTTTCCTGTCTCCAAGCCAGACAATTCATATCGTCTAGTTTTGGACTACAGACACCTTAATACATGTTGCAAAACTTTTGCAGTACAAAACTCGCATAGTGCAGCCCTAATGAATAACATAGTTAGGAAAAAATACAAAACGACATTAGACATTTCTAATGGTTTCTTTTGTCAAAACATTGCACCAGAAAGCAGATACTTGACCGCTTTCTCCGCATTTGGGTCACAGAAAAAATTCTGTCGACTCCCACAGGGGTTCAAGAACAGCCCAGGACTATTCTCAGCTAGGGTAACAGAGTTACTACAAATCTATGATGATGAAGCATTGTCTTACGTAGATGATATTTATCTCACAGACGACGACTTGGATACTCACTTAAAAAGAGTGAACACCATTATACTTGGGTTCGCAGCAGAGGGTTACAAATTCAACTTTAAAAAGTCCCGAATTGCCCATCTGACAGTACTATTTTTAGGGTACGAATTATCAAGTGAAGGAAAAAGCCTAGCGGACAACTTCTTAGAGAAGTGCGCTGTACTCCAAGCTCCAAAAAACGCTGAAGAATTTACAATCAATACTAGGTTTTCTGAATTTCGGAAGAACTTACATCCTAAATTACGCAGAGAGGGTTAAACCTCTCTACGAACTAATTAAACCTGATTTAAAACAAATCAATTGGACTCAAAAACACACAGAAATTTTGAGATCACTGCAAACAGACATGTTAGCAAAAACTAAATTAGATACGCGTGACAACACGATCGATCTTGTAATCCGAGTCATCCCAGGAAGATGCGGATTCACGTACCTAACCTCTAATGAGGGAGAAAAGGTACCAATTTCAATTAAATCTCACTTGTACACACAAGCAGAAAAAACATTCAGTCACACAGAAAGAACTGTGAACGCAGTGCAAATCGCATTAGCAAATGAACGAGAACTAGCACACGGCAAACGGATTAATATCCTTACAGCGGAATCCGCCTTCGAGGCGCTATTCAGCCCAGTAAACCTGCCTACAGTGTCACTGGACCCGAAATGGATACAGTGCATAGATTCTCTTGGAGCGGAAGACGTGAAATACTATTTCGCCCCGCAATACACAGAACTGAATGATTTAGAATATGAAGAAGAATATCCTCTGCCAATCGAAATTCTGCCTCTCCCACAATACGCCTGTATAATCTATACAGATAGCTTTGTACAGCATTTTAATGTAGAGAGTAAATCCTACAATGCAGCATGTGCGATCATTAAAGGTCGTTGGCTGTGCGGTAAATTCAGACCGAAAGTAACAAAAACTGAATCTGTAAGAAACTGTTCGGTTCAAAGAACTGAAATCAGATCTTTAAAGATGGCGCTCGAAAATGCAGAACGCGAATTCCCCACACTTATAGTGTGCGATTCTCATTTTTGCGTCAATTCTTACAACAATAAACTGCAGAGTTGGATCGAAAACGACTACAAAGATGACACAGGTGCCACAATAAAGCATAAATTGCTTTGGAACGAGGTAGCTCTTTTAAGTAAAGAACTACAAAAGACTCACGTGATTCACGCACAGAGTCTTCAGCGTGATGGCGTTCACGTTGCAGGGAATTCATTGGCTAATACAGCCACCACGGAAGCAACTAAACCGGCTTCCGTAGCCACAAAAAAGCGTACAGATAAGTATATAGACGGGGAAACCATGCTAGCAGTAAAAACGACCGTAAAAGGCGACTGTGCAGCACTACCCGTAAACTATCCACTCAATTATGCATACATAATCGATGCAAACTCCGTTCCTTTTGCTCGAATCCCTGGAGTGGGGGATAGAGTAATTCCAAACAGGAGCAGGAGGGGCTTCCTCCTACTGGAAGCACACATGGGGTTGGGTCTGAAACACCAAACAATCAAAGCCTCTCTGAAAGAATTGCAATCAGAGTACTGGTGGCCAGGAATGAGTATAGATATTCAATGTTTTGCTCAAAATTGTGAAGACTGCAACAGAGATCGCAGTAATGAACAGGCCAGTGTAGTTTCAGGATCCCTTCTAGACAGCATAAGGCGGTCTATCTGCGCAATCAAAGAAGAGAAGCGCGTCCCAGTGTACAACGTTTAAGACGAAATACACTTAAAAAAATGAGGCCTCCAGCACTCGGCTGACGCTAGAACGGTTATAAAAGATTAGCGAGTCCATATCGGCACATACGCAATTACCACGTTCCATTCTGACCAGGGTCCTGCTTTCAGCTCTCGAGCCTATAAGGAGGCCATGGCCAGCATGGGAATTGGGTTGCGGTATTCTTGTCCGTCATGCCCCGTAAGGGAATAGTGTGGTAGAAAGAAAAAACCGGGACATAAAGCAATCTATAACAGCGAAGGTATTAGGTTCAGGCGCTGGGTGGGTCAAACATTTAATAAGTGTCCAGACTAGTCTTAACAACATGCCAAGAAATTCTCTAAAAGGTTTCAGCCCATACGAACTATTGTTCGGAATTAGAATGAACGTTCAGGACCTCGATAGTCAGATGTCAGTGGTACAAGAAGAAACAAAGCAGTTTGAAGTAAAAGACCGTTTGGCTGTTTTACAGGAACTGAATGAAACAAGAAAATCATTAAGCAACATAAAGTTAAAGCAACAGCCAAATACCACTGACGAGGCACCACCCGCAACAGCCCCAGCAAGGCCTGTCTGGATTCCAAAGATTGGGGATCTAGTCAGAGAAAAGATCGCGGTTAAGAAGGAATTTGGGCCTTCTTACAGAAAAGCAGTACCTGTCTTAGCAGTCAACGGAACAAGATCAGTTGTGCTACCGCCCCTTGCTGGTAAAAAGGAGAACAGAGTCGTGTCCATCGACCTGGTAAAACCACAAGCATGTGGCCTATAATCAACAGTAGGCCCAGTGGACTCCCAAGAAACAACAGAATACCCAAACTTGCAACAATCCAAGAGGTTCAAACTGAAAGACTAATCACATTCGATCAGCCTGCAGTGCACAATGAAGGACTATGCAATAATGCCATGGAACTCGTGCCTCTTGAAACACAGATTGAAACAGTTCGTCAAGAAACAACACCAGTCTACAATAATGTGGCATCAGAAAGTGCTACCGAGAGACAGATTGAAAGAACAATCCCATCAATTGACAGAACTGCCTCTGGTTATTTCATCAACTTCGACAACTTCTCTGAAGATGAAAATGAGCCCGAAGTGATGCCAGAAACAAAAAAGTCTTTTAAAGAAAAAGCAACGGAACTCTTTCATCAACTGAAGGAAATCTACCTAATTTCCCCTTGGCTAGAGTTCTGGTTCGGTCTAGGTGTATTTTTCCTCCTGCTTTGGCTCATCATGGTACTGTGTTTGGGAAAATTCATTGAAGGAAAATATATTACAATGGACACAGCAAGTCAGAACATCAACCTAGTCCTGAAACCACACAGATCATCCCACGTGAAGAAAAGAGAACTGTCAACAGTAAATGTCACAGCAATTCCAATACCTGGTGGGGTAGTATGGGAAAAAACAGACTATGAGATCTATGGTCCGGTCGAAATCCTGAAGTATCCTCATCAACTAAAGGTTTCCTTAAGTGACTTTGTTACACCTAGTACATTCTCTGATGATTGGGACTTTAACAGTATTAATGACATGATGTCTGATTTAGTAATGTCAGCTAGATTCACAGATCATGATTATTTACAAGGTTCATCTAGTTATGAGCAGTTATTCTGTTACACCCACTATGGGGATCATTACTTGCATAAATCTGCACAGCCTAGAAATGTTTTTATGTATAATCAATGGGAACATTGTTCTACACCACCTAAAAGCAGTTCTAAAGCATTTTTTGAGAAATTCAAATATTTTTCAGGGTTTAACACCAGTGATGCAGAAACGTTTTATTATAAACTGTTAGATAAAACAGGCATGAAAACAATGCTGACAAATTCTAAATTGATATATTCAGAAGCATTTTATGACAAAATGATGACATTTGGTTTTGATTATTGGAAAAATAATATTGAAACAAAATCAATTTGGGGTACAAAAGATTGGCAGGTGCAAGGCATAGAAGCACTGTTTAGAACCTGCATGATACCAGAACAAATGTTATTTTTAAATGACACTGTACACCAAACATCTTGTCTTGGCCTAGCTAAGAACAAAGAAATGAAAACACCGTCTATACCAAAGCCAATAGCTGAGAATACAACTGCAGATAATGAGTTAGACGTGTCACACATTTTACATTTCAACAGAACACATCCGGATTGGAAAAAGTGGTTAATCTGGCCTACAGACACAAATAGCTGTCAAGATAGATTCCTGAACAAAACACAGGGTTTAAAAATGACCAGATTAGACTCGAGATATTCCCAGAGACAACATCCAGGAATTATAACCACATACAGTGTAGGTAAACTCTGCCTAGAATGGCTAACTTCATCCACACTGGCTGAAATTAAGCAACACTTGTCTTTGTTAAAAGATGGTGCTGATTTGCGCGATTTCATTCTTGGACCACGCAAACAGCGTCAAAAGCGTTTCATAGCGACCAGTATCTATGCTGCTTACAACGAGGCTTGGAAAGTAAAGCAAATTGAAACTGCTGAAAAGATACGAGAAATTGATCGTATTAATTTGGAAAAATCACTTTCTGTGGTAGACAATGGGTTAATGACTCTGTCTTCCAGAATATATTCTTTGGACAATATTGTATCCTCTGCCTTTGATGTGATAGACAGAGATTTGCTAATGTTACAACATGGCCAGTCTCAATTACGCTCTATTATAGAACTAGGCTGGACGCTGCAAAATCTTCGTTCAGGCTATGTGCCTTGGCGTCTGATAAACACAACGTCATTATTTTCCATTTTTAACCTTACTGATAAACAGATCAGTTTGGCACAGAAAGGAGCAGACTATACAATTTTGAGCATCGAGAAACTCGAGAGATTATCATTGACAATGTCAGAGAGCCCTGTCATTGAATGGATAATACACGGAATTATCACAATTCCGATAACAACTTTCCGATTTCATAAATGCCTTGAATACATACCTGCTGGCCAGTATGAACAATTGGGTAAGGGATATGTTAAATCCGAATGGAAATTACCATACACTCATTCTTGCTATAGTGACAGCGACAAAAATGTATTTCTTAGTGGTGACAACGGTAAACACTCACTAAGCGGTATACTTTTGTGTCAGGGTATTAATTTACACGGAGCATGTGATGGCAATTCAAACAACCTTTCATGCCACCAGCTAGTCACACCTGCAACTCAGATAGAGCCCTTCTTTATGCAACTCGCAAACGGGAGTTACATTCTAAGAACGGATCACAGGTGCTGTGGCCTCGCGCCCGGACTAAGTTATCTAGTAGAAGTAACGTCCATGGTCAAATGTTGTATGCAAGCATTGTTCCCGAGCGGGCCTCCAGACACAGTGACTCCCCTCTGGCCTCGTCTGAATCTCTATTCTATACGAATTGATACATTAAGCAAAATGAAATCTGTGCTTTTACAGACAACAGTGCCTATAACGTCATCTAAAGAGACGTATGATCTTCTAGTCGCAAGGACGGCTACTGAGGTCCATGACCTTTTATCAACAAATTGCCCCGTGCATTTCGTACAAATGCTCGACGAACTCCTTAACATGTCTAGTGCTACAAGCATCCCAGGCATATTTAAGACAGTCTTTACGGGACTGCTAACACCCTTCCAGGCAATTTTGGGAATCTTTCCTAATTTTGTGCACTCCATCTTTGGTGGTATTCCACTATTTTTTGGACTCATCGCAGGGATTCTATTTTTGACCCTTCTGCTACGTTATGGCAAGCCTCGGCTCAGACATAGCTCCCATGGGAATGGAAGAAACAATCCTAGCAATGCGCTACAGGGACAGGATAACTAACGTCCTCGGATTGGCCAGGCTGAGAGATCTAAACATGACCTGGTTCCTTTCATTCAGACCAATATGGCAAAATTGCATTTTACCTGTGCTACGGTGTATGCTTTGCGGCGATGAATGCGTGTTGGACATCTGTCTTTCACTTCCATCAGCAGTACCAATGGACGTCGATACTTTGCTCAGTCCAATAACGGCTCACGCATTGTGTTGTCCCCAGCGGCTACCAATCCTGATGACGGCATTCGTGGAGACTCCTGTGCTACATCCAAGTGGTAACAGTGGAGCGAGTGACAAAAGCAACATCATCCAGGTACAACGTTCTGTGAGCATTGCTGGTCCCGACTTCGATGACAGCAATCATTCTCACACCTGCCAAGTTACAGCGCTATCTAATTTGGTTGAACTATCACCTGATTTTGTAGACCAATTCTTTGCGAGCCTGTCTGATACGATGTTCTCACCCACAGAGAAACAATAACTTTTGAGAAGCTTTCCGACACACAGCGTTCCCATGAACTCTGAATTCGGCCTTCAGTTTTGATCAACATAAAACTGCCAGGAGCTTTGGTAAACTGATTTTTCTTTGAATTGGACAATTTTTTTAAAAATATTGACCCTCTCTTTTTGGCACGAACAATTCTTTGCTTAACGTAAAAACTATTCTTAGAGAACAGAAGCTTCACACTTCTATTTCTAAAAACACATCTAGAGACATAACAACATAACACCAGCCTCTAGCACACATATTATTACAATGCATTTTTATGTGATGATTTATCTCGCATTTCTTCTGTCAGAGATACTTCATGTGTAATTCTTTATGCATAATCGTTCATTGATTTCATATGCAATAATTTTTGAATGATTACTATGCTTTTAAAACTACGTACAGTACCTAAATTCCATGTATTACAAGTACGCCTATTTCGAATGCATTTATGTATTTTGGGGTGGGCTATGTTACACATACATCTAAATTGCTTAGTTTTAGTAATGTTGATGGACATGAATTCGTGGAGTGGGTGTCATGTGCTTATCTAGGTTCCTGATCGATACTGTGACCTTATGCCCCTATTCGGCTATAAATCCATTTATTCCCTATATTGGCATAACCGTTCAAGTGCGATTTTCTGTAAAGTCATCTCTGGCCTCACACGAGCAGAGCCACAGAGCCACATTCCAGCATGACTCTCTGCTACTTCCTTTGCGACCAATTAGTGCAATGACAGAGCAGCAGTCACTATCTGATATTCCTAGATAACACTCCGAGTTCTTCAACAAGATAAAAACTTAGCAAACCTGGAAATCCCCGCTTGCTATGTTTTGATTAGTAATGGAACTCTAATGAGCAACTGATAGCTGCCACTTCCTAGTGACATCTTTAATTGACGTCTTATGTCCAGCAAACTTGCGTCAAACCCGGCACCTGTCAGGTATAAATATTACCAACGTTGCCTTAAGCAATGAGCGAACATGTTGCTGATGCCAGCTGCCTGCATGACCCCGTGTTGGTAAAAACTAGCACTCTGTCGCTGCAGCCTGCTATCCTGTGGTGGTGAAGCTACTGATTACCATTATCGCCGCTACAGCGCGACCTATGGTGCAGTACGCTTGAGGAGCCGTGCAGCCGTCCTCTGCGAAGACATCCAGCCCAGCTGCCCGCGGACGCTGTCACCCCTCCTTCCTCGACGCGCTGAGAGAAGCCGCTGCCTTTCTCGTGCAGAGAAATCCAGTCCCGGCGCTTCCAGTTTACCCTCGCAGGTGACTGGGATATCGAGAGAGACCCCTGAAGGAGATACCAATCCTCCATCATTCTATTCAGAGGTATGGTGTTGACTAAACCCTTAGACGAGAATTCTTGAAACAAACCTTGGCAAAACCAACTTAACTTAAGCTACTTACTTACTCCCCTTCTCACGTGTTAGGCCTAGGTCAGGCACACTGGGGTAGGTTTAGTTAGAAGCACCAGTTGAGTATGTTAGCCTAATGTATATATGACTGTATAAATGTTTTATTACTTTTAAACCATTGTATGGCTAAGAAACCATATCAATGCTTTTACAGTTCTATTTCGCTATTCTTATCTTACTGTACGTACTTTTTATAATAACAGTTATTGCAATTGTGGCAATACATTTCTCTTGTATGAGAAGAAAGACTGTTCAATAAATGTTAACCTTTATTGATACACGCCCGTCTCTCTATTCTCTACATACTGTGAAAGTAAACTGCACTAGACTGACTGAGTGAAATCTGTGTCTATTGTTTCACACGACCCTAGAGATCGACTCTTGATCTGAGGAGCAAAGTTGTCATGTTGCACGGTTGTTGGAAAGCTGAATCCCTTCTTGTCTGTGCCAAGGAAGCTGATCACTTCCTATGCAGAGAAGAAAGTTTCCAGTGACCTCTGAGCTAGTTGGTAACACAACCCAATTAAGTTTAGCATAGTCAGTGGAGGCCTGGAATATAAGCAGTTCCACGTCGATACTACTGTTTATGTTATTCCAATGCGCAGGGCCTAGTGGGAAACTAGGAACTACACTACAGTTTCTTGGCGCTGTTAGATTGTGAGAAGCAGGCAGGAGCAGAGGGGGATTAAGCATTGTAGGCTCGGGAAAAAAGAAAAGTTTTAAGCCCCTTCCGGAACTCAATATAGGAAGAAGACATACGGAGTTCCGGGGGGAGGGAGTTCCAAAACGCAGGAGCAAGCACTGCGAATTTCGTACCGCCAGTCTTTTTCTTACTGAAACGGGGGATGGTTAACAAAGCCTGATGAGTGGACCTAAGCTCTCGTCCAGGTATGTAGGGGGTGATGGCAGAACAGATAAATTCCGGGGCAGTGCCTGTTTTAGCCTGGAAAGTGGTGCAGCCAAGCTTGAACAGAGCACGCTCTTTCACCGGCAGCCAGTGCAAGGCCTGCAATAGGGGAGTAGCTCTATGGTATTTAGGCAGGCCGTGAATCAGGCGGGCAGCCTGATTCTGCACTAGCTGCAAACAGCGAATGGCGTAAGCTGGAGCGCCATTGTAAATGATGTTCCCATAATCGAGGCGCGAAAGCACCATGGCCATCACTATAATTTTTAGGGTTTAGAGTATTTGTCCAACACATACACACAGTAACGCAATGAAAATACCACAAAAATACTCCACACTGATTTAGAAAAATTAATAGTGATTTAATGAGAAAATCAAGACCAAAACAATAAAAATCCAATAAGTATAGCCGGAGTTATGAATTTTTAAAATAATAAACCAAGAATGGTGCTTAGAACTCAGTAGTGATAAGGAGTTACTTGAAGTTGCGCTACACCAAGGTAAATATAAAGTTCAGTCTGACAGAGATGGAGGGCAGGCTTGTTTTTGTGTTATGGGGCTAAGGTTTATTTTTGTGGGCAAGGGCTTGTAAACAGTTGTCCTCCTGATGTGCCTCCTTGTTTACAAAGAGGCCTGTGTCAAACTATGCCTTCTCACCCATTTTGGCTTGGGTGCTCCTCTCTGTGAGCCATAGTGGGCGATCCGTGAGCTATCTGACTCAGACACTACAAGCATTACAGTCTTCCTGGGTGAAAAATAAAAACTTGGCTGCTCATCAACATGGCTCACTATACTTGAGATATGATCCATAACCCTTACAGGTTGCACCCCAGATTCTGTTATGGCTGGTATCCTTGCACTACTTCAATGAAGATTCATGTTTGGTCTGGGAGAAATTCTCACTAACAATGTTCTGACTTTCACCCTAAGTGGTCAGAAATCAACCTGCTGTTAGTCTCTGTAGTGCATATAACCCAACTTTGCACCTTTCTGTCACTCAGATCCTCTCAGGGTCAAGACTGGCAGTATGGAAGGCAGAGTGGTCACGTTTGGTTCTTAGTTCTGATATAATGCATGAACAAGCCTCAGAAAAAAAGAGAACCTCTTCTCATAGGACCTTCAGTATCAGCTCCATCAAGATCATCGCATATGTGCCCAGTATGAAATGATTAAGTAACTCCGTTTTTTTTTATGCCAATACTTTAAAATACTTCTGTTGCCTACATCCAACACCCCTTCCTCAACAGACACATAACAGTAAGAATTTGAGTAGAGCATAGTTATATGTACAACAGTCATCCTAGAAATTACTTTTCTGTCATCCTTATCCTGATAAAATTCGATTCGCTTCCCTTTGCAGCCTGGATCATCTTGAAAATGAACTACAATTTTTTTAACTTTTCATTTTTGGGCTTTTATAGTGCAAAAGGAACGAAATACATTATTTACAAATCCATCAAGTGCAGAACCTGTGCTTATGTTTGCAGACAAGCTCACCATTTCTGGTGGTTCCCACGCGTAACCAGGACACTATCAGATTGCAGACTAAGAAGTGGAAAAAGGACGGCCACAGGCCTTTTCATCTATGCACCCAGAATCTGGAACACCCTTCGTGTATCCTTCAGGATCAACTCAATGCAGTTCAAATTTGGAATAGAGTGGAGGTCACACCTCTTTAAAGTACTCTATATCTCAATGCATACTAATCCACAAATCAGTTACCTCTTCTATCGCTCACTGACTGTACACTTGTCTTTGATCCTCTACAAGAACCCACTGCCTGTTTGCTATGTTTAATTCATAGAAATACCACATAAATATTTATCTTTGTACTATGTTCATGCAGGACATGCAAACAATTTGATAAATTTTTGGGATTTTTGAATCTGATCAGATATTCTGAAACTACATTTTATTGTCAAAGAGTTTATACTGCACCAAAACAAATATGTATGTTTAATATGAATAAAATGCATTATCATATATTACAAAAGTCAATCTGATGAGAGAATATGTTATTGAAAATATATACTATTCATGTAAAAGAATATGTCAAAATCAACGTACACCTTCATCTCGTCACAAAACTGCATCAGACTTCGGTCTGCTATAGGAACCCTGGAATGTCACACACAAGACTACCCTTAGCAGCCACGCACATATCAATGCCATACTTATCGTATCTAGTACACTATACAAATACTAATTTCCTTTAACAACAATAATTCCTATAACAAAAGATACATAAATGCATGATCAGATAATAAGATGCAGACTCCCAAATTCATCATTTTCATAGATATACTATACAAGGTGCAATCAAATAATCAACGTAAAAATATTTTTTAATTGATTTTGAAGTGATCGCCTAAACTTCTGAACACTAAAAAACTTCTAATATGTACATTTTGTTCTGTTTTTTTGTGATAAGATGGAAATTGTTAGAAAAGCTGTGTTTCTTTAAGACTGGTCTTCTCTAGCGCAATACAAATATTTGTGTTACCTCGCCAGTCTGGAGGGTGTATTGATTTTTTACTTTTTCTTTAGTCGTTTTTCAGAATACAGAGAATACATTATACCAGCTGAGAGGCTGAATCCATTTAAGGCAATACATTTCTTTCATCATTGTAAGGGGGTAAAAAGAGTATTGTTGAGTTCGGTAATAACAATGATTAGAACATTTGAATGCTGAGGGCTCAATTATTGACAGTGGAGTAGCGCATAGCCGCTAATGGCTGCTACACACCATGTGCTCCAACATTCCAATGCTTGTCTTTTAATTTCTACCTTTTTTATTTAGAACATTCTACCACCAGTGGGTGAAATGCTCTAATAGCATTGTAGTCCTACTGCCTTGGGATAGTGTGGGTGTTATTGCAGTTGCAGCACCTGCAGGTGCGCAGGGTGGGGTTGTGGGGCAAGGCATAAAAGGGAGAGGAAGTCAACACAAGACAGAATATTCTGTCATCTGTCGAATCCCCCTGACACTGCCCCACCGCGCTTATCTGCAGGAGTCACAGCTGGTCTATAAATGAGATTTGAGGCCTTTAACTATCATTGCAACCCTCAGACGTGGGCTATAATGCTTATTTGCTCTCACACCATTATGAAACCACCGGTTCTTTGGTGCTAAGAACTACACTTAAATTCGTGGTTTTTTTCTCTTATGAGACCATAAAAAAAATTGTATTGTGAAGAAATTGTGCCTAAATCTACTTTAATCATAATTAGGAGGTGTGACAGTTCCATAATGACTTGACCAGATGATATTATGGGACGTCCCTAAACATTAAACCAGTTGACATCAAGCTTACTGTGCAATTTTTTTCAGTAGGCCAATTAAACCACTGTCAGCCAGCAGAGTGCATCTCAGTCTCCTTGCAAAACACAAAAACAGTTGTCCCTATGTATAAATAAAAGTGATTACAAATAATCAGCATACTTACGCATCTTGACGGTTTTTGTTTCATGAATACCTATAACTCTCACCAAGGAAATACAAAGCATGAAATGACACAAGGCATCACCCATTTGAAAATGCTGGTTGTCATTATCACTAAAGTGAAAGATGGCTGTACTCTGCTTCATGAGCTGTTCGTTGGGATCTGTCCCTGTCTACAGGTTAAGCCATGATGTGATTTACGAGCCAGTGATTGAGCTGTCACTGTATGACTAAAGGCACTTGTTTTGTGCATCTCCAGAAAACTGAAAATTGATTTGTTGGCATTCTTGAGGGAAGGAAACAGAGACCATTCTGCGAGAAACCTTTTCTTCAAGAATTATGCAAAAGCAATTTTCTAGGTGTCAGAAAATAAACAGATAATCCCTTTCAGATTCCCAAATATATGTCATATTCGATACATTTGTTCTTTAGAAACTATAGATTGACTGGAGTGCTTTTACTGGTATACTTTGTTCAAATAGCTTCCATTTATTGTAAGTTGTCTGTAAGCTCTATTGGAGACATTTCACGGTGAACACTTCACAAACGCTCTTTCAGTCTTGTACAATGTTTCATTTACGTTGCCTCCTTTCTCCAGAAATGACTTACTACTTGGTTTCAGTATCCATGAATCCAAGAGTAATGGCTGAATAATTTAAAAAAGTTTTTTGCAAAATCATAGGTCTGGCATTGGCAACCATCCTATTTTTTATTTAATTTTATTGCAAAGCTATGCAATGTACAAAAAGGGGGAAAATATGAAAGTGAAGGAGTGGTAAAGCAGATAGACACACCAATCCTAGCATTGATGTCACTAGAAAGAGCCAATGGATGAAGTGGCGTAAGCAAATACCCCATGCTGTATGCTGCAGTGAACAGAAGGAAAATATGATTGGATGAAGAGGCCTGACAGCCCATGTATTTTTATTATGAATGTTTTAAAAAACATTGGACGGAAAAGTTTGCTATAACTGTCTCTAAGGCAGACCTAAAAAAGTTGAAAAAGACAAAAATCATGGAGGCCAGTGTTTATGGTATAGTGAAACTGTGGTCAGTACCCTGATGGAGGGTAGCAAAAAGCATGACAAGGTCTCCAAATATTTTCTATAGAAAAAAATCGAAAATATGAATATCTATCCCCAAGCATTACAATCAGAACAGTGCTGAAATCAGTCTTTATTATAAATATACAAAAGATAGCAATCTTTATTGACATGAAACCAGTTCAAAACACAGATCGAGGTGGCAATCACTTATTTTCTCTGTTACATACTCTGCAATAATGTGTTCAAAAGTAAATAAATAATTACTGTTTGTTTGATTCTCAACAAACTTGGAAATCTGAATTAAAAGTTTAAGACAATCAATGTAATGGAGCTCAAATGTATTGGAATATGAGGTGATCAGAAGGCTTAATCTGATAAGAGCACCAGAGGGGTCAAAAATACACAGCGGTGGTCACCACAACGAAAAAGGATGAACAGGATAATAACTGAAGTAGTGACAACGCGCACGGTTGTCTAAGTCATTGGAAGGTCTGCCTTGGTCAGGTTTGCATTTGCATATTGTCTGGACCTTTTATCTCAGCTGCTGAACAAGGTTCCAATAGATTTGATCCAGCATCTAGGAGACTGGACATGCTGTGAGTGTGATGAAAAGCTTGTGGGGTGGACAGGGCATTTTTTCCTAGAGTGGTGCTTACAGTGCAAAGCCCCACACAGTTGAAACCACAATGAACTATAAAACCTTCAAGATCAAGTCTCTTTAACTCCTGAAGTGCACAGCTATGCATAGTGCTTAGTCCAGGCAGATATCAACTACAAGTAGTGCTCAGTAAAGATCTCCAAATCGTCTGTTTTACACTAGCTCCATAGCCACTTGACAAATTCCGCATTCTAGATTTTAGGGACTCCAGCATCAAGCAGGCAATGCACTAAAATCAGACAGAATATGCCCATTTGTCTTAGCATAAATCAAACAAACTGTCTGCCCGCTCTTCTGGTAGGCAGATTTATTCTAATTCTGATTCTGGCACACGTTTTGCCCATATCTAAAGTCAAAGAGTAATTCATAATTTTTATCCAGAACCCCTAAAATGACTGTGATCTAGTATAGAATATTAATGAGACATCCTTAAGTCTATGGCTTTAGCTAAAATGGTTCTTAATCTAACCCTGGACTCTCCTTATGTTATGTTAGTCACATTTAATATAGGGCAAACAAATCACCCCATAGGAATATCTCAGTGCTGGGCTGATACAGACAAGCAACACCAACTGAGCTGAAATAACCGACTAGAATAACATTGGGGCATATTACCAAGCGTTAGCGATAATTATCGCTATTGCTTGGTTAGAGACAAAAAAGTATCGCCGACCTGCGGCGATTTATATCGCAGATAAACCTTGGTATTACCAAGGTTTATCGCAAATGCGATAAAAATCGTCCGCAATGCATGAATATCGCTGAAAAGTCAGCGATATTCAGGCATTACCGAGCTAATGCTCTTAGCCATGGTATCCACCTCCCATTGGATAACATGGCTAAGAACTGCTCAGAGCAGGTGTTAGCTTTTGGAGATATTCGCGCTTAGCGCGAATATCTCCGAAGGTTGGTAATAGGAGATAGCGATATTAGCGACTGTTTCCAGTCGATAACATCTTGGCACGCCCACTTTGCATGTCATTAGTGATAAATTTCTCTGAAATGCAAAGTGGGGCCCAAGATGGTCGCTATCTCCTACTAGCTGTCGCTAACTGGTGTTAGCGACAGCTAGGTAATAGGGAGATACTTTTATCTCCGCATTCTTGGCTTTTAAAACCAAAAAAGCGGAGATAAACCCCCTTGATAATATGCCCCCATGTTTTTACTAGTTTTTGTTAACTTTCCAAACACCAAACATAGGTGGGTTTACAGAGGTAGTATGTTCCAGTGGAAGGAAGAGAGATAGGGAAACGACCTCCCACTATATCTGGCAGTACAAATTAGCGGAATTTGCAAAAAAGCATTCTCTTTACATCTTAACTGTCTGGTTGCGTTATACTGTCTGAGCCTGTTTTGTGTGGAAGATGGAGCATTTCCATGTAGTGACTCATGGGTAAGACAACATATCTTAAAGATGAGTCTTTTCTTGATAGGTAGGCAGTGCAGAGTTTTCAGAATCGGAGCAAAAGAGGATCCAGATGGAAGATTACAAGCTAGTCTGGCTGGTGTATTTTGGACCACTGGCTGTTTGGACATCAAAGTCTCATTTGCAGCAACCAGTAAAGCATTGCTGTAGTCTAGACGATTTTTGGTTAAGACTTGCGCGAAAGTTTTTCTTGAAGTTGGAGGGAGCCAAGGAAAAGCTTTTTTCAATAGTCACATGGTGGTGAAGCAAGTTGAGATCTAACTTTATGCATAGGTTTTTTTACTACTTGCTTTGGGGACTGGCCTGGCCCCAGTTCGGAAGGCCACCAGTCCAACTCCTATTAGCCCTGAGCTTTACCAAATAGAAGTATCTCCTTTTTTCTCTCCATTCAATTGTAGACAGCTACTATACATCCAGAGAGCTATCCTCTTCATAAAGTCAGAGAAGCAGGATTTAACCACTTCTGGGTCCTGACCAAAACACATGACCAATTTTGTGTCATTAGCGTATGAGATTGTCTCAAAGCCACATGCCTTGATGATTTGTGCCAGAGGGGAAACGTAGATGTTGAATAACGTAGGGCTAAGTGTGTAACCCTGTGGTATCCCCTTTTTCAATAGGCATGGTACGAGATTTAGAGGGGTTCAGAGAAATTGATTGGGTACAGTCTTTCATAATAAAAGTCAGGGAACCAGTTGAGCACCTACATAGACCCCAATCTTGTGCAACCTACACAAGAGAATTCCATGTGAGACCGTATCGAAGGCCACCGTCAGATTAAGAAGTACTAGTACCGCTGGGGTGCCTGCATACATCTAATGATGTTGGTGACAGCGACTAGTACTGCCTGTGTGCTATGGGATGCTCTAAAACCCAACTGAGAGGGGTCGAGGAACCTGAATTCTTCCAAGAAAGCATAGAGTTGCTTGTTTATGATATTCTCCAGAAGTTTCCAGAGGAGGGTGAGTAGCGAGATGGGCCAGTAATTAGATGGGATACCTGGGTCAGCATTTGGCTTCTTTAAGATGGGGAGACTAGAGCAGTTTTCCAGGCAATGGGAACTGAAGATGGGTCCATGCAGAGGTTAAGAAGGGACATAATGGAGGGTGGTTAAGCTGGAGATGCTCGCCATAATGCTGGGTAGGCACAGTTCTAATGGAGATCCTGATTTGGCTGATTCAGCTGCCCCAAGGTCTGCTCTAATGTGTATGGTGTAAAGCTCTCCAGAGGAAATGTGGCCTTAGGAGAAGGCAGATTAAATTCGAGAGTTATCAGACTGACTCTGGGTGGCAAGAATCTTTACATACATTTTGTTTATTTACTCTTAAAAAATTGGCAAATGTGTTGCATATTTTCAGAGAAGCCGGCATGGTAAGTGTACAGGCATATGATTTGATAAAGTCATTCAGTGTTTTGAAGCGAGCTTTTGAGGAATTTCCTGCTTGCTCAATTGTCACTATTAAGAAATTTCTCCGGAAAGTTTTAATATTATACTGATGGCGCTTAAGCAGCAGTTTTAGTGCTTCTTTATCTGAAATATTTAGTCTTATGCCATCGCCTTTCTAAACTTTTACATCTCAATTTTTCCAGTTTTAAATCAGCTAAGAACCAAGGGGCATTTTTTTCTTCTGGGGAAGATGCTGACTTTTTGAGGTGGGCGATTTAGTCAAAGGCCAGAGAGAAAGAGTCATGGAAATTAACCCTAGCATCATCCATGTTCAGGTCACTCATAGGCGCAGGAGGAGTATATTCCATAGCAAAGAAGGCCAGTGAGACAGATTTCCATTGTTACTTAGTTTGCCTAGTCTCTTTCTTGCGTATTACAGGTTCATTAGCCTTAGGGATTTGACATTTTATCAGGTAGTCATTTCTCCAAAGAAGCTGTAAAGGGGATTCACACCTGAACTCAAGTGGATTGGTAAAGATCAGGTCTAGAGTATCACAACTCGATGTTGGCCAGAAGCTGGCCTACCTCAACGTTTTGATTGTTTTCACCATGGAAATTAAAATCCCTAAGAGTACAAAGTGCTTGAAAACCAGAATGTGAGGAGCGATGTGTTCTGCTAAAAGGTGACTAAAGTCTCTCTTTGCTCCAGGCACACAGTAGATCAGTTCACCCTTCAAAAAATCAGTAGCCAAGGGTTACATTTTAAAGACAACCATTTCTACCCCTTAAGCTGGTCTACACCTATTGTGCTACCGTTTAAGAAAACTATATCCTGATAGATTGCTTTTGGAGCACTCCAGGTGATGCACTCAATGATTCATTTGTATAAAAAAAGAAAAGTTAAGTGCCAGGGACCTTCCTATGTCTCAGGAAGCTACCGGGAACTGCTAGTTCTGCCAACTGGCAGTTGAAAGGCTTACTACGAAGCATCACACTGATACTGCTGTTAGTAAACACCCTCAAAAACCTGTATAAATTAAGCACTGTGTCTACTCCAATTTCCCTCATTTCCAAGAAGGAAGTGATCTGTTTCTGGGCAAAATTTCTCTCTCCTTTCTTCCCCTTCTTAGGAATTTTTTTTAATTTTTTAGGGGAAAACAGTAGGATCCCCACTCATTAGCCTTGGATTCGTAAGATTGCTCTGCTGTATGCGGCAACAATAGTCCTACTACTTGGTCTTTGTATAAAATTGATGTATTCTCATAAACTAATCAAAGTGCAGCATTATTCTGATGCAGAGTTTTCTCTTTACATTTAAATCTGAACACTTCAATTCATGTAAATCCTGGAAAATAATTTTCCTTTGGACTTGTTTAAGTAATGTTGTATTTTCCTTTTTGCCTTTGATACACAAAATATAATTGGGACGCTAAAAGACACAATTAATTTCAGAATTGTATATTTTGTAGAAAACGACATACCTTTTCATATTTAGGAACTGCCATAGAGGGCATTGTGAAAAATCAGGTAATTATGAATTCCATAGTTCTATCTTATCAAAAGTGTTGAGTATACATATGTTAGATATATGGATTGAGGGCAGCACCAAGGCATACAAGACACACAGAGGGAACATTAAGATGGAAATCTATGTCAACTTGCAAAAGACACCAACAGCCTGGTAGGAGTTTTTCGGAGTTGACTTTTGATAATAACCCATCTTGCAAACACTACAAGGCACATCAATTCATAGTTGTAATTTTTTACACATGCAGAAGATTAGTCCAGTTAAACAGCAGAATGTGACAACTGAGGAAACAAATGCAGGCCGCAGCAATTTCTATGGGAAAAACCAAGGTGCAGAAAAAATAGAGACCAATGGTGGTTCACTTCAGAGCCCATCGGATCCATCTACAAATTCAACTGAGAATTATTTCATTGGTATGCAGATATCTAGTAATATATTCGGATTTATCTAATCAGTGCCAAATACCAGTATACAAACAGAATAGGCTGTGGCGGATACACTGTGCGACTCAGCTAAGTTTGCATTATTTTTCAAACTATATAAATGTTCACCTTTCTCGGTGCAAGGCCAAGGATGGTTATGGTGGGATCACTGTTTTTGCAAAGTTACATCCGAAGTCATTAACACATACCCTAAAGTATTTGGAGCTTGAAAGCAATCTATATTATCACATGCTAAGAGAAATCCAGCAGGGAAAAGAATCTCATTTCAAATACAGCGTAGTATTTTTTCCATTGGAAGTCATATCTGTGACCTGGGATTGTGAGCTGATTAAAATAGTAATTTAAAATTGAAAGCTTTCTGTGAGTTTATGAGTTCAAAATTTGTCAATTTCTTAGAATTGTAAAGTGCCAAAACACACATTGTACATATTCATCTGCTCTATGCTGAGTAATGTAAGTACTTGTTTAATATAATTCAACTTGGATGTTTTGGATCAAAGTGTCTGTTAACACCAACTTTCCTCTTTCGCCTATATTAAAATATACGGAGGAAAAACTTATTAGTAATTTCTAACCAACACTACTGACCATTCGCAAGATGAATCATTCAGTTATAGGTGGGTCATTTCCAGCCACTAGATTTTCTGCCACTGGAAATGTCTCCCTTGAACCATGGACAATGATCCATTCCCACTGTTGCAAGTGACAGCTAAAATTATCATTTTTTAGGTCTCGCCTAAGACAGAACTGTCGCTTGCTTGGCATTTTGTTTATGTACAATGAGCTTGGAGCCCGTCTGTTACTTACCATTGGTTGACTTTATTATCAGTCTAAAGTCCTTGTTTCTCATTGGTCAGCACGTGATGGCTTCACTTTCTGATCATATATATGCTTCTTCCATGCAGCATGCACCAAGTTCTGCTTCCTGTTGTTGCCTGGTCATTGCTTGCACTGCCCCCTCCAGTGTTGTTGCTTGACCCATTCACCCCAATGTTCTTTGCCTGGTCCCCCTTCTCATGTTGTTGCCCTGTCGTCATTGCTTTCCCCAACCCCCTCGCCCCTCCGCTTGTTGCTCAAGCCATTCCTCCAGCTCCCACCCCCTTTGTTACTTCCTCCATCCAACCAGTGGATGCTCCTCCACTAAGGTGAAGAAGCGTCACCAACTGAAAAAAAAGAGGAAAACAAATTATACCTATCCCTATTATCATTTTAGTTTTCCTATTTCAGTAAGTGGCTCCCAGGGTGGGGGGCCTTGCAAGAAGTAGGGGAAGGAGTGGTTTAGCACAGGAATTCTTGGCCAGCCCTCTTGTGCCGGCAAAACAGTACTGCACACTTTGCATCTTCACCACCAGGCTGCCTTACATAGCTTGGCGAGGACCATGCAAAGCCCCCCATTCCCCCTCTCAGCGCCGAACCGTGGCGCTCAGACCAATCATGCAGCGTTGTGATTGGCTCAGGGGAGCTTGGGAGCTGGGTGCTTCCTGCTGGGACTGCAGGAAGAAAGAAGATGACGAAGGACAGAGGAGAGGCGGCAGCTGGCCGTTACAGGTAAATGTTTATTTTTTCTTCTTTTTTCATTGTCGATCCTCCTGTTCTCCCAATCCCCCCCATCCTACCACCCGGGTTCGGTAGCAGCCGCTACTGCACCCACCTGGACCTCTCCCCCTGCTATTGAATCCCCTATGTCCCTCTCCACCTGCTGACTGTCATTGGTGCCCTGTACACAGCCTCTTTCTCCCCTGTTGTTGCTTGCCCCATCCCCCAACCCTCCCCCTTTGCTGCTTGCCCATTCCCCTACACTTGCAATTTAATATGAAATTGTTATTGTGAGGACAAATTTAATGCTTAATTCTAACAACGGCCCTGCATACAATATTTATACAAATACTCAGACAGAATTAACCAAGAACAGTCATTTTGATTTTAACTTAGTCTTTTCCAAAAACACTGGTTTTCCTGTTTGTGTTTCTGTTCCAATGTAATTGCGCAGATGTAAACAAACGTTGGGGCATATTTATGAGTTCTGGCGCATCTCTGCAAATCCGCAGGGATGCACCAGAACAAATGCGTTACGCAAAACTACCCTTGCGTCATGGCGGATGCGCCGCATTTACAATGCGACGCACCATGGCGCAAGGGTAGGCAGATGCGTGACGCATCTCATGATGTAAGGGCGGCGCATCGCTGGAGTCGCGTTGCAACCGCGACGCACTCCAACAATGCTCGGTTGTGCCCTATACTTAACGTGCTGCATCAGTCCTTACGCCTGCTTCAAGCAGGCGTAAGGAATTGACGTAGCAGCGTCGCACAAGTGCCTGCGTGAAATCTTGTAGATTTCACGCAGGCACTTTTGCGAGGCGCACCTGCCCCGGAACGCCCACCCTGCGCCGGAACGCCCACATGTGGCACAGGGCTTAACAACGTCACACATCTGCCTAGAGGCGTCACGTTCTAAATGGGTCGCAGGGATGCGCCACGTTCACGCCGCCATTGCGTCACGCAACGGTGGCGTAAACGTGGCGCAAGTGCCTTGTAAATCTGCCTTGTTATATTTATTGTGTTGCCTGCACATTTATTCAGCTTTGGGAAAACACGTTGTGAAGAACGTCAAGCAAAAGTGGGTTTTGTTAATTAAAATCAAATAAAATGTTACATGGAAAACAGAGAATTATAAAACTAAGACATCTGCACTGAGTCAACAAAATGCTAATCTTGCTTCGAGCCTTGTTGTAGACGAGTGTCAAACGTAACGATTGAAACCAACAAATAAATAAAGGAAATGCTATGCAAGCAGACTCTGAATTATATCTGGAAGCTGTGCTTCCCTTGGGGAACAGAAGAAAGAAAGAAGAGAGGAAATACCGACAGCTTGAAGTCACAGAAGGGAATATTTTTGATCCACTGAAGACATCAGGGATATACGCCCTCTTTACATTCCTGACATGCTGGCGTCCACTCTTCCAGTCCGCTCAAACAACAGCAAAGGCATCACATACCTGGTCCTGTTGCACACATAGCGTATTCTCTTCATCACCTCAGTCAGCTCTTGAAAGCTTCATTTAGCTACATACACATCAACAACACTTAACAAATAGCTCCTTAAGGGCCATATGTATCCACATTCCATTTTGCGATTCCTAAATAGCGATTTTTAAGGAATCGCTATTTAGAAATCGCAAAATGGTATGTATGTAGAAAATCGCTTCTTTTTAGCAATTCCTTAAAATTCCATAATTGCGGTTAGCAAATTGCTAATCGCAATTAAGGAATAATTTCCCATTCATTTCTATGGGCCAGGAGGCCCATAGGAATGAAGGGGAAATTGCGAATCGCAATTTGCTAATCGCAAATTGTGAATATTTTCAAGGGTGCAGGGGTGTCTCAAGAACACCCTGCTGCACCCCTGAAAATATTTACAACAAGGGGTGGTGAGGGACAGAGTCTCTGAATTAAACAGAATACTCTCACCCAGTCAAGAGATCAGGGCTAGATCCAACACCGTTTTTTAGCTCACTGCACCATCCCAGTTTCAGAACCTGGCTGTATGCAAATTAGTCTGTTCCTGTCCCAGTGCATGATGGGAACAGGGCAAACCAAACTACAAAAGCCAATTCTTACACTGGGAAGGAAACAAGCTACCGGGGACCGGTTTCTGGCATTTCAGCCTCTTCGGCCCGGCTTGCTTGAATCCTGATGGTGCAATGAGCAAGGGACTCACATCTGAGTATACCCTTCCACGCTTAGGGTGGACAAAAATATTTACAACAAGGGGTGGTGAGGGACAGAGTCTCTGAATTAAACAGAATACTCTCACCCAGTCAAGAGATCAGGGCTAGATCCAACACCGTTTTTTAGCTCACTGCACCATCCCAGTTTCAGAACCTGGCTGTATGCAAATTAGTCTGTTCCTGTCCCAGTGCATGATGGGAACAGGGCAAACCAAACTACAAAAGCCAATTCTTACACTGGGAAGGAAACAAGCTACCGGGGACCGGTTTCTGGCATTTCAGCCTCTTCGGCCCGGCTTGCTTGAATCCTGATGGTGCAATGAGCAAGGGACTCACATCTGAGTATACCCTTCCACGCTTAGGGTGGACAAAAATATTTACAACAAGGGGTGGTGAGGGACAGAGTCTCTGAATTAAACAGAATACTCTCACCCAGTCAAGAGATCAGGGCTAGATCCAACACCGTTTTTTAGCTCACTGCACCATCCCAGTTTCAGAACCTGGCTGTATGCAAATTAGTCTGTTCCTGTCCCAGTGCATGATGGGAACAGGGCAAACCAAACTACAAAAGCCAATTCTTACACTGGGAAGGAAACAAGCTACCGGGGACCGGTTTCTGGCATTTCAGCCTCTTCGGCCCGGCTTGCTTGAATCCTGATGGTGCAATGAGCAAGGGACTCACATCTGAGTATACCCTTCCACGCTTAGGGTGGACAAAAATATTTACAACAAGGGGTGGTGAGGGACAGAGTCTCTGAATTAAACAGAATACTCTCACCCAGTCAAGAGATCAGGGCTAGATCCAACACCGTTTTTTAGCTCACTGCACCATCCCAGTTTCAGAACCTGGCTGTATGCAAATTAGTCTGTTCCTGTCCCAGTGCATGATGGGAACAGGGCAAACAAAACTACAAAAGCCAATTCTTACACTGGGAAGGAAACAAGCTACCGGGGACCGGTTTCTGGCATTTCAGCCTCTTCGGCCCGGCTTGCTTGAATCCTGATGGTGCAATGAGCAAGGGACTCACATCTGAGTATACCCTTCCACGCTTAGGGTGGACAAAAATATTTACAACAAGGGGTGGTGAGGGACAGAGTCTCTGAATTAAACAGAATACTCTCACCCAGTCAAGAGATCAGGGCTAGATCCAACACCGTTTTTTAGCTCACTGCACCATCCCAGTTTCAGAACCTGGCTGTATGCAAATTAGTCTGTTCCTGTCCCAGTGCATGATGGGAACAGGGCAAACCAAACTACAAAAGCCAATTCTTACACTGGGAAGGAAACAAGCTACCGGGGACCGGTTTCTGGCATTTCAGCCTCTTCGGCCCGGCTTGCTTGAATCCTGATGGTGCAATGAGCAAGGGACTCACATCTGAGTATACCCTTCCACGCTTAGGGTGGACAAAAATATTTACAACAAGGGGTGGTGAGGGACAGAGTCTCTGAATTAAACAGAATACTCTCACCCAGTCAAGAGATCAGGGCTAGATCCAACACCGTTTTTTAGCTCACTGCACCATCCCAGTTTCAGAACCTGGCTGTATGCAAATTAGTCTGTTCCTGTCCCAGTGCATGATGGGAACAGGGCAAACCAAACTACAAAAGCCAATTCTTACACTGGGAAGGAAACAAGCTACCGGGGACCGGTTTCTGGCATTTCAGCCTCTTCGGCCCGGCTTGCTTGAATCCTGATGGTGCAATGAGCAAGGGACTCACATCTGAGTATACCCTTCCACGCTTAGGGTGGACAAAAATATTTACAACAAGGGGTGGTGAGGGACAGAGTCTCTGAATTAAACAGAATACTCTCACCCAGTCAAGAGATCAGGGCTAGATCCAACACCGTTTTTTAGCTCACTGCACCATCCCAGTTTCAGAACCTGGCTGTATGCAAATTAGTCTGTTCCTGTCCCAGTGCATGATGGGAACAGGGCAAACCAAACTACAAAAGCCAATTCTTACACTGGGAAGGAAACAAGCTACCGGGGACCGGTTTCTGGCATTTCAGCCTCTTCGGCCCGGCTTGCTTGAATCCTGATGGTGCAATGAGCAAGGGACTCACATCTGAGTATACCCTTCCACGCTTAGGGTGGACAAAAATATTTACAACAAGGGGTGGTGAGGGACAGAGTCTCTGAATTAAACAGAATACTCTCACCCAGTCAAGAGATCAGGGCTAGATCCAACACCGTTTTTTAGGTCACTGCACCATCCCAGTTTCAGAACCTGGCTGTATGCAAATTAGTCTGTTCCTGTCCCAGTGCATGATGGGAACAGGGCAAACCAAACTACAAAAGCCAATTCTTACACTGGGAAGGAAACAAGCTACCGGGGACCGGTTTCTGGCATTTCAGCCTCTTCGGCCCGGCTTGCTTGAATCCTGATGGTGCAATGAGCAAGGGACTCACATCTGAGTATACCCTTCCACGCTTAGGGTGGACAAAAATATTTACAACAAGGGGTGGTGAGGGACAGAGTCTCTGAATTAAACAGAATACTCTCACCCAGTCAAGAGATCAGGGCTAGATCCAACACCGTTTTTTAGCTCACTGCACCATCCCAGTTTCAGAACCTGGCTGTATGCAAATTAGTCTGTTCCTGTCCCAGTGCATGATGGGAACAGGGCAAACCAAACTACAAAAGCCAATTCTTACACTGGGAAGGAAACAAGCTACCGGGGACCGGTTTCTGGCATTTCAGCCTCTTCGGCCCGGCTTGCTTGAATCCTGATGGTGCAATGAGCAAGGGACTCACATCTGAGTATACCCTTCCACGCTTAGGGTGGACAAAAATATTTACAACAAGGGGTGGTGAGGGACAGAGTCTCTGAATTAAACAGAATACTCTCACCCAGTCAAGAGATCAGGGCTAGATCCAACACCGTTTTTTAGCTCACTGCACCATCCCAGTTTCAGAACCTGGCTGTATGCAAATTAGTCTGTTCCTGTCCCAGTGCATGATGGGAACAGGGCAAACCAAGCTACAAAAGCCAATTCTTACACTGGGAAGGAAACAAGCTACCGGGGACCGGTTTCTGGCATTTCAGCCTCTTCGGCCCGGCTTGCTTGAATCCTGATGGTGCAATGAGCAAGGGACTCACATCTGAGTATACCCTTCCACGCTTAGGGTGGACAAAAATATTTACAACAAGGGGTGGTGAGGGACAGAGTCTCTGAATTAAACAGAATACTCTCACCCAGTCAAGAGATCAGGGCTAGATCCAACACCGTTTTTTAGCTCACTGCACCATCCCAGTTTCAGAACCTGGCTGTATGCAAATTAGTCTGTTCCTGTCCCAGTGCATGATGGGAACAGGGCAAACCAAACTACAAAAGCCAATTCTTACACTGGGAAGGAAACAAGCTACCGGGGACCGGTTTCTGGCATTTCAGCCTCTTCGGCCCGGCTTGCTTGAATCCTGATGGTGCAATGAGCAAGGGACTCACATCTGAGTATACCCTTCCACGCTTAGGGTGGACAAAAATATTTACAACAAGGGGTGGTGAGGGACAGAGTCTCTGAATTAAACAGAATACTCTCACCCAGTCAAGAGATCAGGGCTAGATCCAACACCGTTTTTTAGCTCACTGCACCATCCCAGTTTCAGAACCTGGCTGTATGCAAATTAGTCTGTTCCTGTCCCAGTGCATGATGGGAACAGGGCAAACCAAACTACAAAAGCCAATTCTTACACTGGGAAGGAAACAAGCTACCGGGGACCGGTTTCTGGCATTTCAGCCTCTTCGGCCCGGCTTGCTTGAATCCTGATGGTGCAATGAGCAAGGGACTCACATCTGAGTATACCCTTCCACGCTTAGGGTGGACAAAAATATTTACAACAAGGGGTGGTGAGGGACAGAGTCTCTGAATTAAACAGAATACTCTCACCCAGTCAAGAGATCAGGGCTAGATCCAACACCGTTTTTTAGCTCACTGCACCATCCCAGTTTCAGAACCTGGCTGTATGCAAATTAGTCTGTTCCTGTCCCAGTGCATGATGGGAACAGGGCAAACCAAACTACAAAAGCCAATTCTTACACTGGGAAGGAAACAAGCTACCGGGGACCGGTTTCTGGCATTTCAGCCTCTTCGGCCCGGCTTGCTTGAATCCTGATGGTGCAATGAGCAAGGGACTCACATCTGAGTATACCCTTCCACGCTTAGGGTGGACAAAAATATTTACAACAAGGGGTGGTGAGGGACAGAGTCTCTGAATTAAACAGAATACTCTCACCCAGTCAAGAGATCAGGGCTAGATCCAACACCGTTTTTTAGCTCACTGCACCATCCCAGTTTCAGAACCTGGCTGTATGCAAATTAGTCTGTTCCTGTCCCAGTGCATGATGGGAACAGGGCAAACCAAACTACAAAAGCCAATTCTTACACTGGGAAGGAAACAAGCTACCGGGGACCGGTTTCTGGCATTTCAGCCTCTTCGGCCCGGCTTGCTTGAATCCTGATGGTGCAATGAGCAAGGGACTCACATCTGAGTATACCCTTCCACGCTTAGGGTGGACAAAAATATTTACAACAAGGGGTGGTGAGGGACAGAGTCTCTGAATTAAACAGAATACTCTCACCCAGTCAAGAGATCAGGGCTAGATCCAACACCGTTTTTTAGCTCACTGCACCATCCCAGTTTCAGAACCTGGCTGTATGCAAATTAGTCTGTTCCTGTCCCAGTGCATGATGGGAACAGGGCAAACCAAACTACAAAAGCCAATTCTTACACTGGGAAGGAAACAAGCTACCGGGGACCGGTTTCTGGCATTTCAGCCTCTTCGGCCCGGCTTGCTTGAATCCTGATGGTGCAATGAGCAAGGGACTCACATCTGAGTATACCCTTCCACGCTTAGGGTGGACAAAAATATTTACAACAAGGGGTGGTGAGGGACAGAGTCTCTGAATTAAACAGAATACTCTCACCCAGTCAAGAGATCAGGGCTAGATCCAACACCGTTTTTTAGCTCACTGCACCATCCCAGTTTCAGAACCTGGCTGTATGCAAATTAGTCTGTTCCTGTCCCAGTGCATGATGGGAACAGGGCAAACCAAACTACAAAAGCCAATTCTTACACTGGGAAGGAAACAAGCTACCGGGGACCGGTTTCTGGCATTTCAGCCTCTTCGGCCCGGCTTGCTTGAATCCTGATGGTGCAATGAGCAAGGGACTCACATCTGAGTATACCCTTCCACGCTTAGGGTGGACAAAAATATTTACAACAAGGGGTGGTGAGGGACAGAGTCTCTGAATTAAACAGAATACTCTCACCCAGTCAAGAGATCAGGGCTAGATCCAACACCGTTTTTTAGCTCACTGCACCATCCCAGTTTCAGAACCTGGCTGTATGCAAATTAGTCTGTTCCTGTCCCAGTGCATGATGGGAACAGGGCAAACCAAACTACAAAAGCCAATTCTTACACTGGGAAGGAAACAAGCTACCGGGGACCGGTTTCTGGCATTTCAGCCTCTTCGGCACTGGGCCAGGGACAGACTGATTTGCATATAGCCAGGTTCTGAGCTGGGATGGGGCAGTGAGATAAATAACGGTGATGGATCAAGCCCTGATCTTTGGACTGGGTAAGAGTGGTCTGCTCAATTCAGACACTCTGTTCATCACCACCCCCTTTTGTAAATCGATTTTGGCCACTATAGGTGTGGCAGGGTATACTCAGACATGAGTCCCTTCCTCACTGCTCCATCAGGATTCAAGCAAGCCGGGCCGAAGAGGCTGAAATGCCAGAAACCGGTCCCCGGTAGCTTGTCTCCTTTCTGGTAAAGAATTGGCTTGGTAGTTTAGTCTGCCCTGTTCCAATGATGCACTGGGCCAGGGACAGACTGATTTGCATATAGCCAGGTTCTGAGCTGGGATGGGGCAGTGAGATAAATAACGGTGATGGATCAAGCCCTGATCTTTGGACTGGGTAAGAGTGGTCTGCTCAATTCAGACACTCTGTTCATCACCACCCCCTTTTGTAAATCGATTTTGGCCACTATAGGTGTGGCAGGGTATACTCAGACATGAGTCCCTTTCTCACTGCTCCATCAGGATTCAAGCAAGCCGGGCCGAAGAGGCTGAAATGCCAGAAACCGGTCCCCGGTAGCTTGTCTCCTGTCTGGTAAAGAATTGGCTTGGTAGTTTAGTCTGCCCTGTTCCCATGATGCACTGGGCCAGGGACAGACTGATTTGCATATAGCCAGGTTCTGAGCTGGGATGGGGCAGTGAGATAAATAACGGTGATGGATCAAGCCCTGATCTTTGGACTGGGTAAGAGTGGTCTGCTCAATTCAGACACTCTGTTCATCACCACCCCCTTTTGTAAATCGATTTTGGCCGCTATAGGTGTGGCAGGGTATACTCAGACATGAGTCCCTTTCTCACTGCTCCATCAGGATTCAAGCAAGCCGGGCCGAAGAGGCTGAAATGCCAGAAACCGGTCCCCGGTAGCTTGTCTCCTTTCTGGTAAAGAATTGGCTTGGTAGTTTAGTCTGCCCTGTTCCCATGATGCACTGGGCCAGGGACAGACTGATTTGCATATAGCCAGGTTCTGAGCTGGGATGGGGCAGTGAGATAAATAACGGTGATGGATCAAGCCCTGATCTTTTGACTGGGTAAGAGTGGTCTGCTCAATTCAGACACTCTGTTCATCACCACCCCCTTTTGTAAATCGATTTTGGCCACTATAGGTGTGGCAGGGTATACTCAGACATGAGTCCCTTTCTCACTGCTCCATCAGGATTCAAGCAAGCCGGGCCGAAGAGGCTGAAATGCCAGAAACCGGTCCCCGGTAGCTTGTCTCCTTTCTGGTAAAGAATTGGCTTGGTAGTTTAGTCTGCCCTGTTCCCATGATGCACTGGGCCAGGGACAGACTGATTTGCATATAGCCAGGTTCTGAGCTGGGATGGGGCAGTGAGATAAATAACGGTGATGGATCAAGCCCTGATCTTTGGACTGGGTAAGAGTGGTCTGCTCAATTCAGACACTCTGTTCATCACCACCCCCTTTTGTAAATCGATTTTGGCCACTATAGGTGTGGCAGGGTATACTCAGACATGAGTCCCTTTCTCACTGCTCCATCAGGATTCAAGCAAGTCGGGCCGAAGAGGCTGAAATGCCAGAAACCGGTCCCCGGTAGCTTGTCTCCTTTCTGGTAAAGAATTGGCTTGGTAGTTTAGTCTGCCCTGTTCCCATGATGCACTGGGCCAGGGACAGACTGATTTGCATATAGCCAGGTTCTGAGCTGGGATGGGGCAGTGAGATAAATAACGGTGATGGATCAAGCCCTGATCTTTGGACTGGGTAAGAGTGGTCTGCTCAATTCAGACACTCTGTTCATCACCACCCCCTTTTGTAAATCGCACCCCTGAAAATGACATGTGTGCGCTGGCATCTTTTGATTTTTAAAAAATGCTTTTTTAACAGAATTCGCAACTTACCACCAACTAGAAGTTGGTGGTAATTTGTGATTCCTTAATGGCATTTTGGAATGCTTTTTTCCTTGATACATTGCATTTAAGGAATCGCAAAATTTGCAATTCCTTAAATGCAATCGCAAAATAAGGAATGGCAAATTTAGCGATTCCTTATTTTGCACCAAAAATGTTTCATACATACCATTTAGCGAAAATGGGTTCGCAAACGCCGGAATTCTGCGAATTTCGGCGTTTGTGAACCCATTTTGCCTTGATACATATGGCCCTAAGTGACAGTTCTCACTGGCGCTATTTGGATATAAACTGTTGTTCATGTGGATGGCCCTAAATGGACCCGTGAGCAGCTGACATGAACCTGTGTTATATTTACAAGGGGATAGCGCCATCAGAACATCACATTTAGCGAAGTGAGTTCTGGTGGCGCTATGCCCTTGTCCGTATTTACAAAGCAGCGTAAAGCCACCTTTTGTAGCGTAACGCTGTCTTCTAAATATGGCCCCTTTACACGAATCACTTAGTGTGAAAGGGGCGTGCAATGGGTATTGATGTGGGCATTTCCTTGCAACACCCATTGCTTTTTGCAGATTTACGGACAAGGATCCGTAAATCTGAGGCTGCACCAAAAATAAACACCATGCAAGAGCAGGCTTTAGAATAAAATACTTTAATTTCCCATATAGAAATAGCAAAACGCCATTATTGATTGATTATGAGCAGGAAGGTGTCCCTTCCTGCATAAAATCAATCATTAAATAATTACGATTTGCTTCTTCTGTGTGTGCTGCATTCTGGAGCACACATAAAAGTAACAAATCGCCATTCAGGACGGTTTGCCTTCCTGCACATAAACAATCATTCCCTGCAACGCAGGCATCCTTTCACTATGGTGCAAGGGTGCCTGCATTGGCGCTGGGCAACTAATTTTAACGCCAGTGCTAGGAAAAACACAGGGGTGCACCGTTTTGGATATGTCGGAGTGCGGCGCTGACAAATTTAGCATAGCTCAGCGCTCCAACATTTCATTGTAAATATGCCCTAGAGGCTTTAAATTGCATTACGATGAAACATCCAGGCCCAGCTTTACTAAAGGTTTGCTCTGGCACATAGTGATGCAAATCAATGTAAAGTGACAAAAGGTAGGTGTCTTTCTCAACAAAAAAAAAACCTTTGTGCTGCTTTCCATCACTTTGCTTCAAGGGGCATTACTTGGGAAGATCAGTGTGTATACACATAGTTTTTTGACAAAAAAGTTCATTCAATGTGTGCGACCTTTCTGAATTTGTCTAGGCATATGAATTTGTGTGCCAGAATGGTATGTGTCCAGTGTAATTCCTATACAAGACAGTGCCGACTAGTTTTCATTTCAGTTTTGAAAGAAAGACACAGTCATAAAAGCACAATACAATTAAACAAAACATCCTTAAAACAGATAATAATCACGACTAATCACTAGTTTAAAAAAAGGTAAACACAGTTAAATACGCATGATAAAATCATGCGCAAAATGCCAACAAAACACAATGGCAAACAATCAAAAAGCCATTTGATTTCTCCTACTCAAAGCACATTTTAAAAAGGAACAAAGAGAATAGCGGAGTATAGGTGATTTCAATGACTGCAGGTAAAACAGGCGTCTGCACAACTTCTAATACCACAGGCTCGATGGGACTAGCGCCATATGCATCAACACATTTTCCCATAGACACAGAATGGGCAACACCCTTTGATGCATCTGGCCCTAAGAACTTTTTGGAAAATGCCCTATAATCAGGGACAATAGCTGACCTAAGTCATTTGGTAGCTGTAAGGTACGCCCTCAAAATACGGATACAATTAGTGTCGCCTCTTTTTCCTCGTACTAAGAGGGAGTTGGACATTTTGGGGCTGATTCACAAAGACCTGCGATAATCTAGCGTAATGCTTGTGTGACTTGACCTCGATGAGCTTGTAAATCACAAAACGACCTGGGATTTGGCATCGAGAGAAGCCCTTACACATGCTCAAAGGCGGCTATGATGACTGATCGCCATGTGGCGTGTAAAAGTTCTAATGATAGACTGGTCCTGGCCTTGAGGTAAATTATGCATAATTATTCATAGCAGCTATTTTTGGCGCGTGTGCCTTTATCCTAGACCTCTGCCTGAGGAAACAATTTGGAATAATTAGTGCTCCGCTGCTGTGACAATGATGAATGAATTGAACGCACGCTGTGCCAAACACCCGTCTTGATAAGAAGCAGATAAGTTTGGTAATGGCAGCATTTGGGTTATTAGCTCTCCAATTATAAATTCCTTTTATTTTCTCTTCTTGCTGGACGAGCTCACGAGACAACGTTCTCATTTCTGACCCACTCCTCATCCTAGTTACCAAGGAACATTTTTTGCATCAGCAAGAAATGGCAAGAATCCGGAAATGGAAAAAGTATCCATATGAAACAAATGATGCTTATGTGATGGTTCATGTTTGTTGGCTGCATTGGGAACTCTTATAACAATCTTGCGAGGGCCTCTTATTTATTTGTAGAGCAGATGTTCATGCAAGGATCTCTGGCGTCCTAGGTGAAGGGTCACATTTCAACCTCCCCTAACAATGGGATCATATTGTACCTTAGCATGATGGCGCTGTCTTGCTTTTGGCATCATTTAATGCTTGCCTAGTATTGCCTTGCTCTAGCATCCACTCTGTATTTGTTCCAACCAGATTCAGGCTGCTCTATGGGGCAACGAGACAGTGCGCGAGTATGTTGGATTCTTTTTTTTTTAAGTTTATGGACTTTTTTAAGGCCTGATGGACCGGTTTTTAATGTAGATTTCCCTGATATTACCACAAACATTGCCTGTAGAAGGCACATATGCGTGCAGTCTCTCATACCTTACAAAATAACATATACAGTGTGTCTTTATAAATTCAAAACTTTCCTACTTGCAAATGTGGGTCACTATTTAGGTCTTTGATTTGCTAACGGGGAACACTTTTGTTTTGGTGCCCTGGTCTGTTTTCTGCCCCACTCTGCCCCTGGACATAATTAAATGGCTCTCTGTGGCTTCTTTTCCTGTATATTCTCTTCTTCTACAAAGCTATGACATTATAAGTATTGCGAAATTTTTATGACTCTTAAAATTAATTGTCTCGTCTTTTTTCTGACTGGCCACTACTGCATGACATATTGAATGCATTTCACACCTGAATGATAATTGCTTTTTCACTGTTAGGATCTTGCTCCTTGCCTCCATGTCTCCAAGGACATGTTGCTACTTTGTAGATTCTGTCCAACACTACAACGTCCTCGAGGCCTTGCACGTGCTTACAAAAAAGCATGACAATATATAAAAAAAAAAATAACTACACAGTGCACTCTTAAAATCTGGAACCTATACACATGTACTTAGGCATACAGATTTACAAAATAGTCTTCGTTGGTAAGTCTTTTTTACTCATATAGCTCAAATTCTGCATGCAAAACGGTGTCACAAATCACATGTTTGGGTTTGGGTAGGGTGACTTTTATATTGCTTACAAACAGACAAGCTTCATTGAAGTGTGTTAGACGTGTTATTGGTCCATTCACTATGCACTTCATATTGTACTCTTTCCTTTAGTTCTTTGCATTGTGACTGTTTTATGGAAATGAATGATCTAATACTACACCTTCTGTTTTATCTGCCCATGTGTGGTTATTACATGCACTCAGACAAGGGGGCTGGCTGACATGTAGTTACTATTTTTTTCGATTAGTCCAACGTGGCCCTAACACCACATGCACTTCATGCTGATCTCAACACAAATGCAGCATGGCAGATACTACTTGAACACCCAATACTCAGCGACATGCTGACAGATTTTTGCCTCCACAGAACATGTCAACTTCTTTCTGTACCCTCATTAGCCCATTCCAGACAGAGGGAAACCAGAACCTCAAATCGGCCTTTAGCAACACAACTTGCTAATGAATGATTCACTGACTTGCCATTTGTGGCTGTGCTTGTGTTTTTGTGTGCATTTCTTTCGTATGTGTACACGAAATTGAATTATTTCAAGTGTGTGAATGTGTGTAAATATAGTTGTGTGTATCAGTGCATTGCTATATGTGTGTCAGTGTGGGGTTGTGTGTGATATTGCATTTGTGTGCATGGGCATGTATAGCTCTGTGAGCGCATGTGAGCATGTGCGTGCATGTATCTCTGGGAGTACATCTGTGTGAGTATGTTGGCATACCTATGGCCATGCGTACATGTGTGAAAATAATTGCATGTAGAAATGGGATATGAGCAGATATGTCAGCACTTTGATCTAGAAGCCTCTCCCAGGTGCTATTCCCCGTTCAGTGGTGGACCACACCCGAAACCACCAGTACTGGGACACCATCTTTTGAGGGGCCGATTGCGCCCCAACCTATGCTACTCCAACGCCAAAACTTTGGTCTTTCCGCACTCTACAAAAGCGGTCCAGCAGTGATGTTGTACATTTGAAGAAGTCAAACAAAAACTCCTTGCCCTTGACATCCGCTACATGGTCCTCTTCCAGTCTCGCCTTCAAGTTATTTTTGAATCCTCCACTCTTTTTTCGATACTCCTGAGCAGGCCTGGGAATGGGCAACAGAAAAGTGACCGCTCCGCAGCCAGATTACGGCAGACAAGGGTTGGACTGCAACAGGGGTCACTCAGGTGCCACCTTCAACTCTAAGTTCCAGCTGATGATGCAATAAACCTCAGAAAAGAGGCTTGATTCTAAGCATGCAATAGATGTCCTTAAGCACCACTCCTGCGGTGGTAGAACAACATGGTATTGATCAAGAGGCCTCGCTCTCTCTCCAATATCCCAGTGATTTTCAAATCCACTGAGAGCTCGCCTGGATAGCCACAAGTGATCCAGCCAATCATAACAGCCCTTTTCACCAGGGTAACTATAAGTGATGGGGACTTCAATGTGGTTCCTAACCTGAGCGTAATACCTCAGATGTTTTGTGACCCAGTAGAGTGGCATGCTCCACGGTCCTTGTCTCCTGGGCAGACTCCATGGGACTTTGTGACACTTGGCTTAGCTGGAACCCTGTGCAACCCTCCTACACACACCTATCAGCAGCTCACAAAATTGTATTTAGAATTGACCTACCTGTCAGTGACCTTATACCGGTACAGAAATTTCATATCTTGTCCAAAAGCATTTCAGATCATGCCTCCATTCTTTTTGAAGAATCCTGTAAGTCTTCCCCATCCAATGTGGCACTTCAATGCATTGTACCTGACTGATCAAAGATTAGCAGAGTTTGTGGAGCAAGAGTTACAGACCTAATTCCAAGAAAAACAGGGCTCCATGGCCTCTCATGGTACACTATGGGCGGCTAGCAAGCCTTCTCTGCGGGGTCACCTGAAGGGGTATGCACGGCACAGTGAGCAACTGTGACAGGCTTGGATCACTGATCTCGAGACCCACATAATGGAACCGGAGCACAAGCCTGATGGCTCCAGAACTGAGGCCACCAGCCGCTCCCGGGAGATGGCACAGGACAAGCTCCGACAGCTCTCCTTAGAGGATGCACAGCAGAATTTGAAAACATCCACACATAGAATATATGTATCGGGTGATAAATCAGGCAAATTGCTGCATTGGTTGGCGCCCTGGGAGGTGTCCATTAGGGTAACTCAATTGATAAGAAATACCTTAGGTACCTTATGCGAGAGGCTACCTGATTTTGGCCAGATATTTTCTGCCTCCTATTAAGACTTGTACTCAGCACATTCACATGCTCTAGAGAAGTGCTGCTATTCCCTTATTCAGGATATCCCCCCTACCAGCTATTCCACTCCCCTTAGCACATGAATGACCTGGACCTGCCGTGCTCTGTAGAGGAGAGCAAGCAATATCTGATCTGCACTCGGACACCTGGCCCTGAAGAGTTCCCTATTGAGTTTCTTAAACGATACTGGAATCTTTTGTACTCGCATTTAATGGCCTTATACACTGCTGTCATGAAGTACGGTTCTTTCCCTCCAGATCTTCACATCGCCACCATTGTGGCTCTACTGAAAGCTGTTTAGCTGGCTTAAAACTGTTCATCATACCGCCTGATCTCTCTTATCAACACCAATATTGAGATCTTTGCAAATGTGTTGGTGACCAGGATTAGCCGCAACATCATGTATCTGATGCACCCAGAACAGTGTGGCTTTATGCCCAGCTGGAGCACCCATCACTGTATTCGAAGGGTGCAACAGGCTCTCTCTCGAGTGCCTCATATAGGAGGAGATCTGGCTCTTCTCCTGATTGACTTACAAAAGGCCTTTCAAAATGGCCTCTTGGTCCTTCCTCAAAGCTGTACTTCAGCGCACGTGTTTTGGCCCTGTCTTTTGAAAGCTGGTGAAGCTGTTATATAATAACCCTTCAGTGCAGGTCGGGGCCAATGGGATTCTCTCTCCACCATTGTCAATTTGTAGGGGCATGTGTTCGGGATGCCCCTTGTCCCCAGTCTCCTCACTCTTGTTATAAAGCTGCTGGCCTGACTGATGTGCTGCAATGCGTGGGTTCGGGGCTGGGAGGTGTAGAAAACTGGATTGACTTGTATGAAGACAATGCCCTGCTTTTTGTCAGTGACCCTCAGAATTCGGGCCCTAGGTGCCTTGAGATCCTTCACCTAAATGCAGAGGCATCAGGCTTACAGATGAATGCTGGCAAATCTGACCTGGTTTCAGCTACTGGTGATGCAATGGGGGGACTCTGGTGCCACAATGTTCCTTTTAGACAACATTCCTTCATGTACCTTGGGGACCACATTTCTTGTCTTTCAGACCTGTCCTGGACTATCAATTTTCATCCTCTTCAACTGACATTAGATCACAACTTACGTGGGTATAGCTTCTCCCATTTAACCCAATGGGAAACATGCTTTATTTAAAATGATGTGCTTACCTCGATATCTGTATGTTCTGTCAAACTATTCCTATCCAATTCCCCAAGCATGGTTCCACTCCCTTACTTCGAAGTTAACCTCTTTCATTTGGGCGGGGGCGCAACTGCGTAGCCTTTGCATCAGCCTAGAAATCGACATTTGATGAAGGTCTTGGGGCTCCTGATCTTTATTCCTATTATCTTGCTCCTCAAGTTGTCCTGGTGAATGAATGGTTTACTGTAGGATGGGATGATCCTGCATACCATCTTGAACTACACCTTCTGGGGTTGGATGAACTTCTTGATCTACTTTACGGTGACCCTTTGTCCTCCACAGTTCCGTCCTTCAGCCAGTGACAGAGCAGCCTTATGCCTCACCTGCTGGACCCGCCACCTGACGACATGATGCCCTTGTAGTGGGGCAGCTGGCCATACCAGGTGGCTGGTCTTATGGAGTTCTCTCAATGGGATCACATTGGCATTGCCCATTTGGGTGAGGTTCATAGACAGGGGCTCCTAATGTCCTTACAAGAACTGCCAGACCAATACAATTTATCACGTACACCATTCTTTTGTTGCTTACAGTTGCATCATGCCCTCTTAACCCAACTCCCAGCAGACACACATATCGCTGAAAAACAGCCCTCATGAAGCGAAACCCCTTACAGGATGCCTGGGCAAAGGTGCGATCTCTGCGATTGGATGACGAGGACTGGAGGGATGCCTGTCTGGCCAGAGGGAACAAGCTATTTCTTCAAGGTTGCAGATGGTCCATGTCAACTACTTCCATGCCACATACTTATCTCCATGGTAACTGCAGCAGATTGGCGAGAAGGGGACAACTGCCTGTGTGCAATGCCAAACCTCAGATGCCGGTTTCTTTCATGTGGCATGACCCTGTCCACGCCTGACAACTTTTTGATGTGGAGTAAACCAGGAGGTTTCTGATGTCCTAGGTCATTACATTGAGTTGGGACCCCGGAAGGCATTACTGGGGTTATTGGAGGGGGCTGATGAATCCCATGTGGAAAGCATATTTATTGGGGTGGCATTCTTGTTTGTCAAAAGAGACATTGCTTACTGATGAGGTGCCATTAGGCCTCCTCTCTTGAGATGTGGCGGAAGGGCATTGATTGGTGTGCACGCCAAGAATAACCAACTTACGAAGCCTGTGGTAGACCTCAGAACCATGAGAAAATATGGGAGGTGCACCTATCATGGACTGCCTTTGGGAAGCTAGAATGTGGTTGAAAGACTGTTGGTGCACAATGTTTGAATCCAATGAGATGATGTTCATTGATTGTGCTTATATGTGAAGGATGCTGTGTACTACTAAACGTAAAACAATGTCGTTATTAAAAAAAATAGACATTTAATTTCTACCCATGCTGGTTTTGTCAGCACACAGTTCATTCGTGGCCTGTAGGCAAAGGTGCCATTTAACATCTAAAAAGGTAATCAAGTAGGTTTAGTATCTGCTTCACAACAGTCCATAAATATAGTATTTTGCAAGGCATATACAGCTTCACACTATTTTCAGTTTCACAAGATCTTGTTACAGAACTACGCACTAATAGGATAAGCATGTTGTTTCACTTTGAGATCCCTCAAAATATTAGGTTCAAGTCCAATAGAGGTCACCTTTCTCTACTTCTCACAGACTCCACATTTGAAGTGTGATAGCAGTAGGACTAACTTTTTTAAAAGGAAGCAAAGTTCCAAAACATCTTGAAATTATGAGAAAGTATGGTATGCAGGTTGAGAAACCTTACACCGACTACTTCAAGATTTGGAACATGTCACCCTGCATTAAATGACAACGTAGGTTAGTTTCTGGAAATCCTAAGATTGATGTCTTCAGGGCCCAGAATCCTAAATAGCAATTTTGATTCAAGAAGAAGCCCTTGATTTTCTTACCTATTGAGTAAGACATCTGTTTTCCCTTGTGCCGCAATGCTCCCTGCACTGAATATGCCTAGCAGCAATTTCTACACCAGTTTCTTTACCTACTTCCCAAGAACCACCAGGTGCACTGCCTGCTGAGCTATCAATAGCAATTTTATTCATGTTCGATTACTTAAAACCATTGCATGTAAACATCAGAGCATAGCAGTTTCCTATATACCATATAGGAAATGTTTAAAAGTTACATAAAATAATGTGATTCATATCATATTGAAAGGTTTTAGCAGCACTGATGAACAACTTTAACATTATTTGTGATAAAAACATTGTAAACTCTGTTTATGGGCCCTTTTTACTTTGAGCTAGGCCATCAGGGAACTTTTGATGAATAAGGGCCAGTGCATATATTGCAGCATTTATAGTGTCTTGTGACTTGTCCATTTTCACCTTGCAGGTTTTTTTTATGAGATTTGAAGTGCTTGAGAAGGAGGGAGCATGGGTGTTAACACTTCATAATCACCCTGACTGAGAATTGAGTTGCATCTGGGGCTTTCCCCAGAAGCCAGAATCTGGGGTTGCTTGATAAAGAGAGTGCTCTACAGCCCGGCTTGCTTGAATCCAGTGGCAAGTGAGTCCCTTGCTCACTTTGCCACTGGATACAAGCAAGCCGGGCTGAAGACGGCTGGAATGCCAGAAACCGGTCCTCGGAAGCTTGTTTCCAGTCCACGGAAGACAGGGCTTGGCAGTTCGGGCTGGACTGTTCCCATGAGGCACAGGGTCTGACTGATTTGCATATAGCCATGTCTGAACTGGTGTGGCAGAGTGGGCTAAAGAACGGTGATGGATTAAACCCAGATCTTTTGACTGGGTGTGAGTGTTTGATTGATTCAGATGCTCCGTCCATCACCACCCCCTTTTGTACCGCAGATTGGAATAGCAGGACTGCAGGTGAAACCAAGATTCTCGATGGTAGTTCATAGTTGGCAGGATGTTGCCTCCCCCCTAGGTGCCAAGGCTGGGTTAAAATCTGTGATAGGCAGGGAAAGCAGCTTCAGAAAACTGATTTTCCTTTGTGCCAGTGCTGACAGAGCTTGCTCAAAATAGGGCTGGACTCTCCCCAGGGTATAGGAGGCATCCAGTGCGGTGATGATGGTTCTGTGATGGAGCCTTCCAATGACCCGTTCAAATGAAGCTTTCTTGACTTGCCCACTCACTGCTTTTTTCCAGGTTGAGAATGGTGTGTCCTGGTTGGGCAGGTTGGAGGACACAATTTTCAAGCAACTGGGGGGCCTAGCAAACTTAAAGTGCCATGGAGAGCCCTCTTCTTCAAAAATTGTTTTAAGATCTGATTTGAGTGTGGACGCTGGGCCCATAGCCTCCTAATGTAATATTTTATTAGGTCCCCTAGACATGTGAGATTAGGGCTTCCGAGGCCCAGCTCCAATCTTAGCCTTGCTCTCCTGGGACGATCCCTCCTGAGCTATATTGCTGTGATGTGCAGAAGACTCTTTTTGAATCTCCTTTTTGCAGTGCTGACCATTAGCTAATGCCCACATAGCATCTTGGCTTATTAATTGAATGTACTTACGTTGCTACAATATTGACGGCTGGACAGCACCATGCCAATTTATTTAAGCTGTGCCACACATTTTCATTGGAAACAAAACAAGGATTTATCAATTGTGGCTTCAAGAAGTCAAGCACGAGTGGGCCCTTTCAGATGTGAGTAAACTTAAAGATTCCTTGCATAATATCTAAAATTGAAATTAAGCCTCCCATCCCTTCTTTAGGCCACATGTACCTTAAAGTAAAATCAACATCACATAGAACAACGTTCCATAAACACCATTCTTTTCCATTTGTTTCAGGATATAGACTTTGGAAATAGAAGGAGGTAGATTTGATTTGGATGAGACTAAACACTCTTAAATTGAACAATAAGCAAAGCTGTGGTGTTATTATTAAGTTGAATGTCCATAAAAGTGGCCCATTGCTTTACTCATGTGACCCCTTCAATATATGGGCCACTACATTACCACATATACTGTACATGGAAATCTTATTTACCTTTGTTATTCCCTGAAGACATATCTGTCCATCAGATCACCCAAAAATGGGTTTGTATGTTGTACATTGTTAAGGTAAGTACCACTTTACGGATTTTATCATTTTTCAAGCAATGTCGATTTCAGGGGGGGGGGGCATCATAAGTTCTTCAATTGCAGTGCCATAGGAAATAGGGGCACATCTAATTTGAGAAGATCTTGCCAGTTGCAAATTTGTCTTCTGCCATTGTCTTGTCCCTTAAGTTAACTAGTTCAGGGCTGAGACGAATAACACTACATATTCATTTATAATTCCAATGTATACGTTTGTCGGTTGATTATACTATCTTTCCATGATGAGGCTTGACAGACGTGTAGTTCAAAGTTTTTTACAGTAAAAGTCTGATAGTTTCCCCGTTTTTATCCCTTTAGCTGAATGATTCCATGAGACACTGAAAACTTTTTGAAAGAGATTTTTCTATCCCACAATTTATCGATTAACTCTACTAGCTGAAACATAAGGCTGCTTCTGAAATTTTGATATTAACAGCCTTTCAATTGAACAAAATGGATCTCTGTATTTAGGCTACTCTCATTGGCTGACGGTTAGAATGACTAAAGCAGCCTTAAGCACACACTGTCACCCCAAGGGGGAGCAGGGCGGGAATCTCTGAGTGGACGGTGGCTCGTTGAAAGTACTTCCAAGCTATTGGCCATGACTGTTGTGCTTGTTGATGAAGCATCAAATGACGGAAAAGAGGGATTTACATGCAGATGCCTCTCCATAAACTGGGGACTAAAAAGGTATTCATGCCATCAGAAATGTCAGGAAATCTGGGCAAAATAATGTTGTATTAGCTCTGATACCATAATACAATATTCACACTGTATACATTTAGTTGTTTTTGGAAGTGGTTCCTTCTATTCAGCACGGGTAAACAGATCCATCTTGATCGAATCGCTCGACATCCAGATACGAAACAGAATGGGGCGCACATTGTTATGTAGCCGTCACCAGGAAATGACGTCAGGAGGAGACAATGCGACAATCATATCCGTTTTTATTCACGTTTAGCTCCGTTCTGTGTATGTTATTTCTGTGCTCATATGTCGTTATGAGGAAAAGGATGCCAGGGAAGGCAGGCGCTAGCAGCCAGGTGGTCGCCAAATGGCCAGAAATTAAAACATAATTCAGTCGCACAGTCAGGACCGCGCCGCTGCACAAGGGGCGCACGTGTCCTCAACAAGCTTCATTAACTACTTTGGATAAGTAAGAGCTCCCCTGACATAGCAATTAGTTGTCGTGCCCCCTCTTACTCTCAGTTAACCTTTATATTGGTCACTCGATTTAAATTACTGATAATTGTGGTGCTGGAAAAGGAATATTAATGCGCCGAGAGGGCTCCTAAGCCTCGCTGAATGGATAGAAGCAGGCAGCAGAGGTTGGGGCAGCGCGGCTGGGCTGCTCCTTTTGACAAATAAATAAAAAAGAGAAAAATGGGAATACAGATCAATATGCATTTCATGCATTTCGAGAACAATCTGTTCTAAATACAATAAATATTGCCAATACTACCAGTTATTAATAATAGTAATAATGAATTAATAATAGTTGTTGTAGCATTAGCAGACGGGTAATGAGGAAGAGGAGAAAAGATATTTCCGATTCCGTTGTTATATTCATATTTCTTCTTCTGAAAGAACTACGGGCCTCATTTATGAGGCCGTGCGTCACTTTTACGCCGCTGGTGCGTCACTTTTTGTGACGCACCAACAGCGTAAAAAATGTGCCTTGTTGCCGAATTTACAAAGTGACGCATCTAGGTAGATGCGTCACTTTGTAAACCCCTGAGCTACATTATACCTGCGCCAGGTACAATGTATGCAGGGGGGGCGTTCTGACGCAAGAAAAGGTCATAGAAGTGATGCAGGGAAATCTATAAGATTTCACGGTGCCACTTCTAGGACGCAAATGCGTCAATTTCTTATGCCTGCCTCACAGCAGGCGTAAGACTGACGCAGGCCCTTTCACATGGGGCTTGCCCCATGTGAAAGGACACATTGCTGGAGTTGCGTCACTTTTGTGAAACACTCCAGCAATGCGTCACTTTTGCGCCATACAGATACGTCAGAAATACTGTAACTCCTTGCGCAATTATGCGTCATACTGTAAATATGACGCATCATTGGTGTCGCAAGGAGGGGCAATCAAAAGTGACCCATCGCTGTTTTGACGCAGCGATGCGTCACTTTTCATAAATGAGGCCCTACATATCTATGCTGGTGCTCTTGGGAAAGTCATGTCAGTTGTAGATGCCAATGCCAAGAAGCACACTACGTCTGGGTGCAATTTCCATTACGTCAGTGCAATCTCACGTAATTTCCAGCATTTCGTGTTATGCTTGTTACACAAAATTCCAGAAATGACGACGTAGCATAATTTCAAATCAGTTCAAGAAAATTGATATTACAATAATAAGAAAAAAAATATTGCGGTAACACAAGAATAACGTGAATGGACAGAAATAGAGCAAATGTTGTTTGCAGAAGTTGTATTTTTTCATCTTTTTAGTGCAAAATGTGCCCTCACGTCAAACTATGTATGTTTCTAAATTTCTGTCATTCTGTATAGAATTCATTTAGAAAGGAAGGCAGGAGGCTAGACAGACAGAAGGAGAGGCAATCAAACAGAGTGACATATGGAGAATAGGCGGAAGGACAGATAGAAGTACAGTAGCGGCTGCCACCAAACAGGAGTATTGGGGCAGAATTAAGAAATAAAAATAATACTTACCCAGGTACAGCGGCTGCCTCTCCTCCTTCCTCTTCTCTTCTCCAAGCAGCACGGAAGCACACAAGTCTCTAGACTTCCCTAGCTACTCACAACGCTAGTGTCACCAGCATGACAGCAGCATCGTGATTGGTCTGAGTGGCATCGTTCTGTGCTCAGACAGGGAGTGGGAGCCTGTGCATGTTCTCCACCCAGCCTTGCAGTACAGCCGGGTGGAGAGCATGCTAAGTGCGCATGCCGGTTTGGCCGGCCCAAAATGGCTCGCCAAATCAGCATGCACACTTAGAGAGTGCGCACCACTCCTCACTCTGCTCTGGACAGCCCTGCCCCACCTTCCAACCAACTGCCCAGTACGGAAAAATACAGTGATAATAACATTGCATTATTATTTTTTTCTTTTTCCTTTTTGAACTGCTTAGAGAGCAGTGGGGCAACTGAAGGAAGTGACCCACTAGGGTCACCCTGGTCACTCTCAACCTCCTCTTGCCTTTCAGTAATGAAGAGTCAATGAGGCAGTAGAGAATACAAGCAAACTAGTTTTTTCACAAAGTACACTACAGTGGAGTCCAGTCTGACAAGCCTCCTATGATGGCTGACGAGGGACTGACTCTAACAAGTATAAAGTTACATTATGTGGGTTGCGGAGCCCACAAAGACCTACCTATTATGGAAAAGTACTGGTAGCTGTTTTTTTACAATGGGGGCACTGAACATAAGCTATCTACTAATCATGATCATCTGGCCTATCCTCCCTTCTAGACAGGTTGGAGAAGGCCTCTATGTAACAGAAAAGGCAGCGTTAATGAGCAAGTTTCAGCATTGGAAAAACAAAACTTACCAAGGACCATTTCTCATTAATAAGCAAATAACAGTTTTGATTATAAAAAAAAATGGCCTCTTCGAGAGCTAAAATGGTAGCACAGATGTCAGATTAACTAATGCAACATCTGTATTTACTTACTGCGTCTACACATAATATGCGAATATAATGTATTAGCCATATAAATGCTAAAATAATATTGGGTAAAATGCGGGTAAGATGACAATGTTACGTCTCAATTCTATCAAGACGCTCCTCCGCCTTAGCAGAGGATCTTCTGCTGAAGAAGAATAGACAATTACCAAACCATACAGAGCTCACCTACACTTAAATAACTTGCTTAGAGAGGGATAGCGTCTTCGTTTTGAAGAACAGCATCACCTGGGCATCCTTACAATGTGTCTCAGTTCAGAAAGGCACTATTGAAGCTTAGAAGCTGGCATTCCTTGTATATCAGCACTCTACACCTACTGTTACTTTTTCTCCACAAGGTTCTTGATGTAAACTCTTCATGCCTGGCGCTTGCAGTGTGACTCACCCTGAGGAATGTCTCACTTTAACTGCATCTTATAATAGCATTGAAAATGGCAGTCATTATTTTGCGTTCACCCTCTCCTAATCAGATGCCGCGTTTTAACATGGCACAGATGCCGCGTCTCCTGTGTAATTAAGGATATGGCAGCCTCGTGAAAAACACTTTCTAACTTCCTTCTCACATCCCCGCTTTTTGTCATTTTCTCTGCATACTTAAATAGATTCACACATTAAAATTTTAGAGGTGCAGGCGTCAAGGTACACATTTTCTTTTGAAAAGTATTCCACCTATTTACATTTGGGAAATGTTTCATCTTGCCCCCGTGCGCAGGTGAGAATACTTTATGAATTTGTTAATGAGACTCAATGGTTCATTTCATTTCAAAGGTCATAAGACCAACCGTATTCTGATATGGCTGGGCGCAATGGTCTCATCCCCTTATTTCTTTTATAAATTCTTATAAAAGGACAACTTCCCGAAGCAGCTCTTTAGCTAAGGGTACATTAAATTTAAATGAAACGCAGTCTTTTCAACGTTATTTGGCTGGGTAGAGGGGGCTCTACTATTGTGGTTAGTCACGGGTATAGACCCACGCGAGCAAGCCATCTTGAGAGCAACCACGCCTGACAGTACATTGAATGATTCTTGGAGTATATTTATTCAAGGGTGTTACTAGTGAAAGAAGTCTGGCTGTTGGTCAGGTTGAAGAGTTTGTATATATTGTAAACATACAGAAATGCAAAAACTAAGTGGCTGAAATAATAAATTTCAGGGACCTGAAAATCAGGTGAATCAAATGTCAATGGCAGTGAGCCAGGGATTGGAATTATGGTATTTGCGGATCCTCTCCCGATGTCAAGAAGATATTGTAAACTGACTGCCCATCCCATATCACCTGGCCCTTTTCCAAACTATTATCAGCCTCCTGAATCTGCTAAGGTTTTCTTTTGGACCACAGCACAAATGGTAAAAATGTGTGATAACCCTCTTACAGAAACATTTTGCAATTTGCATAAATGTAAATATAACCGTAACACCTCTGTGTATGATCCATTTTTTACCACACCTGTGTGTGATAAAACTGAAGAAACATCTTTCCTACCCCCAGCGATTCTGGGGATGATCACCCCCTTTCTCACCCTAGAAGAAGAGTAATGTCAGCCTAAGCTGGAGTAATCATAAAACCCTTTCCATGGAAGAAAGGGAATGCAGAGGAGTTTGTGAATGTCCAGAAACATCTACCTTCAAACACCCATATCCCATCCAGTCAGTGGATTTTACAGCAGGGGAGATCTACAAACTTGTGGAATGAAGATTGCTGCCGTAGTAAAAGTGGGTTTACACCTGCCAGTATACAGGTGTAAAACAAGTAATATGTTTACAAAGGAATTTGCCTTTGTGGATAGATCCTAGTTTTATCATCACAGAAACCATGAAAGATCAAATTTTGTTAGAAAGGAAATATGAGTTCATAAGGGGCCGAAGATTTTTGGATAAACGAAATGGGGTATTGTCAGCCTCTAGAATGCAGCCACACAAGTGTTCCATCTTGAAAAGATTTCTTAACTAGTTCTTGGCCAAATGATTCCAATCACCTACTTTACAAGATATGGGTGGTTAGTTTCTCCTTCTCCTTGAGTGCTGTGAACCAATTTCTAACATGTTTAGCTATTTTACAGCCAGCCGGTTTCAGGGGAGTCGCCTGTGGCAATGCCTCTCCTAAGCATCTGTTACAAATCTATAGTGAGGAGTTAATATTGCCTTCTTTACACTTTGAAGTAAGATCAAAATTTAATGATGCTAGCCGTGAAGAGGGACTCATTTTGCTCCACATGTGAATATATCATTTGGATGTGTGGCAAGTGTTTTATTGTAATTTGTAGCATCTGTATCGTCAAATTCAATGCAGCCTCCTGGAACAATCTGGCTACACCACTTATATATGCTGAAATGCTGCTTAAATATCTTTGAATTTCAAAAGGCTCAATGTGTACATCTATTTTCCACTTGCCTTAGCACAAACATTGATTGGCATTACCTCAAAAGAAAAGTTATGTGAAGCACTCAACATCCTAATTCATAAAGAGCACTTGTTGTGAATATGTATGTGGGTCAGAAACGGTGAATTCCCACCCGTTTGTTTTGTATTGTATTTTAGCATTTATATAGTGTTTATTACGCCCATGTGAGGCACTAAAGCACTCACTTACACCAATAAAACGCTACACAATGTAGGGAGTGAGGTTTGAACGATGTTGTCTTTGTTTTGATCCTTTGTGGGAAGTGTTTCCATGTTGTGCGCAATGACCACCAAGGTGAGGTTTTCGTGTTATGGGATGCAGCGCATAGCAGTTTGTTGGATGATGAAGTGTGGGAGACAGATGTTCAGTTTTTTGCGTTCAGTATGCAAGTAGCTTTGATCAGCTCTGCAGGCCCCTTTATGGTATTTCTTATTATATAGTCTAGTTAGCTGGTTTCTACACTGTGTTGTCCAGTCTGAGTTTCTTGCATAGTTGTGGTCCTGACCCGGCATTTGGAAGGAGAGAGAAGCGGCATTTTTTTCATCATCCCATATCTGAGTATCTTTGTGAGATGTAAAGAACAGGCAGATTGAATAGATGGTTGGGATCTGCAGTGGTGGACTACATTAACGGCCTCTGAATTGTCCAACAAAGAGTAACATATCTCTTCAGTTGTTCAATGCCTGTTCATGGCTGTATAGTGCTAGTGATGGACAACCCTCAAAGCAGATATGTCTTTTGTTAATTTAAGAATAAGAAATTACAATTTGCTGCTGACTGCTGCTACTATGGCCTTAGTATTACTGTAGGTATAACAGTTGTACATTCAAGTACATTACTATATAATGCCACAGCAAACCGTAGGTCAGCCCTTCTTAGCTTACCGGCATATCGACAGTTGTTTACTAGTTGAGTTTTTTTGCATCAATTGGCAGAGCTGCACACTTGTGCAAAAACATGCATTCCATTGGAGGTGGCTTGCTTTAATGTCAGCACAGCCCTAATTTCATATTGGTTCTTGTGACATTTTGCAACATAAGGTCTGACATGGTGCAACTGAAAGCTCGCTCTTACAGCCATCAATATGAATCACATTACAAAACAGTGTAAGCTCAAATGTACTGTATTTGTTTTCATCTTCATTGAAATAGTGAACAAATAAGATTCTATGAATTAAATCAACAAATTACATCTTAAAATGGATTTAGGTCTAGTGGGATTTCTTACTCCACTCAAAATGAATAAAGGCTTCCAAACTAGATAGGGTAAAACTATCAGAACTGAGCATAGCGCAAATTGATATAACTTTAATTTAACCCTCTTTGCTGACCTGTACTGGCAGCTAATTACAACTGATGGGGGGTACTAGTCTGCACTGAGGTGCTTTTTATTACCTTGCCACATTAACTTACAGTAGCACACAACGAAGTAAATCCCCATCACACTTTTACTGCTTGTGTAAACGGGAATAGAGCACACACATTTTGTGCTAATTGTGTTCTTTAAAGAGAAAGGGCTCAGCTTGGTTTTACCACAAACTGTCTTATGTTTCACATTTTAAAAGTGAAGTAAATAATACTTGTTCCATTCCTTGTTACTGCAAAAACAGAGTAAATTCGGTTCTCAATGTTTTTTACTGTGGTGCAAAGGTCGCTGTTTCTCCTGAGAAATATTCTTTGCTCAATTTCATGGAATCCAAGCAAATAAGCTGGGTGAAAGGGAATTCGATCCAGTTCTGCTCCATTGCGTTTTATGTTATTTGGTGCAGAGTATGCATGCATAGGTTATTAAACATATAGAGGCAATTTATTATTACCCTGTGTTTAATAAAAGGTGAAAATATCATAGCATTTCATGACATTTCTAAAGTTCTCTATAATATTTTAGGATATTATCTTCATTGATTACCCTCTCTGTCATAGACTTGATTTTGGATTCTTAGGGATCTTTCCCACTAAAAATATATAACAAGCACCTTTAATAGAGGTCCATAACAATTGTCTCGGTTTCAAAGATTACCCAGTGCTTAATTTAAAAAGAAAGAGTGCTGCGGCCCGATGGTCTGCTCAGAAGCTGGCAGCTGTTGAAATTAAACTTAGGCGAGCCAAATACGAGGGCTGGTCAGGGCACAAGTCGAGGGCACACACGGGTAGATGCCGTCTACACACTCTTTTCAGAAGGTGGATGCCGTTGTGGTGATGCACTTGCGTCAGCGCACTAGTGTTCCGCTAGGCCGAACAGGAAACACGTCACGCGTAGGCGGAAGGCGGCCATTGTAACCATTGGCGCCGACCGCTTCACGCAGAGCAGAAGTGTGTACCCGGCGCTCCGTCCTAGAATAAAGAATCACATAAAAGCAACGAGCGTCACTCTTCATTTTACCGATTCTATAATGGCGACGAGTCTATGGGATTGAAACAGAACCCCGGATGCGAGCAATCGGCGTGGAGATCGGAAAACGCTGATCCCATCGGCGGACTTGATGTCCACGTGCTGACCAGCAGGACGGAGCGTGGCAGAGGCCTACACCTGGCTCCACACGGCGCACACCTCTTTCGAGGCACGCAGGACTGCACAACGGCGGAGGTAGGCCTGCAGACACACGAGGCACCAGGCGCCGCGGAGGCTCGGAAAGGCGAGCGAGCGTAGCGACTGAGCCCGCACCAACAGAGGCGGACCAAGGGGCATTGGGGAGCACCACCCCAAGGAGAACTGTACCAGCCAAGCAAGCTGGCGGAACAGAGTGAAGGCAGGGGAGAGTCATCGAACACTCGCCCTGAAGAGTCTATAGGAGCACAGGCAGGAGCAGGGGCTGGGGTGCAACCACCACCCACCCCTTCCAACGCACAACTACGGGTAGACAGTGAGAGTGACCCAGAAGAAGGGGACCCCACCAAGCACAACGCGCCGGGCAGCCCCCAGGGGAAGACGGTCTCTGTTCAACCCTCCAGAAACAGGGAAGGCAAAATGGCGGTGCACTCGTCGTCCCTGACGCAACTGGTGCCATTCCTGACCAACCCAGGAGAACCGGAGAGGCAATGGGAGGACTGGAAGAGGTACTTCCTCAACTACCTCGACGCCCTAGAGGAGGAGGCAGGCGCTCCATACTCAAGCAAACGTAGAAAGAAGATCTTGCTACACAACCTGGGCCCGGAGGGAATAAGGATCTACGACACCATTGTGAAAGCAGAAAGAGACGCAGCGGACAACGATGTCTTAAGCCACGCCATTGCCGATTTGGACGCGCACTTTCGGCCCGTGGTTTGTGTCGCGATCGACCGCTACAATTTCTTCCAAAGAAAACAGAAAAGTAGCGAAACAGTAGATGAATATGTTGTTGCCCTACAGAAGCTCGCCATCTCATGCAAATTCGGCGCTTTACACGACGAGCTCATCCGGGACCAAATCATCATGCATACGTCGAGCTCACACGTCCAAGACAAACTGTGGGTAAACGGAGATGCCCCACTCAAAGAGATATGGGCCATGGTCAAGAAGGCCGAACTATCAAAGCGCTGTGCCCAAGCAGCCAAAAAAGACTCAGGAGGTACGCAGTCGGTGTGCCAAATATCGACACTACAGAGAGGGGACCGCCCGAGGCAGAAGGAGCCACAGAAAAAGCCGGAGGGCAGAAAGCAGAAGTCCACGTATTCCACCGACCAGAGAGGAGCTAAGGGTGGACGTCCGAGCTGCTACAGATGTGGAAGTGCCAACCATCTGGGGAATGATAAAGCGTGCCCGGCGTTCCGAGCTAAGTGCTCGTTTTGCGGAATATTTGGCCATTACGAGAAGGTATGCCGCCGGAAACCAAAAGGAGCCACTGTGAAATTCGTTGACCGAGAACAGCAAGACGATACCAATGACTCCGAGGGTACCGACGACCAGGAGGAAATACTGTATATTGATGTCCAAGTATTAGAGATGGATGACTCAGGCAATGACAAGCCCCGGTTGGACATGCACATAGGGGGTATACCGTTAGAAATGATAGCGGACAGCGGAGCCCCCATCTCGATCATCCAAAGGAAGGTTTGGGAAGAGAAATTTGCACCCACACATGGTGAGAAACTGCGTCCCATAGACTTGCGTCCAGTCACGTACACTGGGCAGAGGATCCCAATGTTGGGGTATTGTCCCTTGTCATTCGAATTCAGAGACCGCCAAGCGGTGTGCAAACTGTACGTAGCAGAGAAAGGCCCCTCAGTCCTGAGCTGGAGAGATCAGGGAGCCTTAGGGATCCAGTTGAATCCGGGAGGCATCGAGAAAATCCTGCTCATGGACATGGATAAAAGTGACGATGTGGAGTCATGGAGAAGAGCGTACCCAAGAGTGTTTAATGGCCAAATTGGAGAGCTGGCGAAATACAAACACCTAATCAGACTGAAGGACGGTGCGAAGCCAGTGGTGCACAAAGTAAGGAACATCCCGTTCAGAAGTAGGGAGGCAGTACAGCAAGAATTGGACAGGCTCGAGAAGGAAGGGGTTATCAGGGCCATAGAAAGTGCAGAGTGGCTTTCCCCCTTGGTGGTAGCTCAAAAACCCAACGGCAAGGTCAGATTATGCGTGGACCTGAGAGAGTTGAACAAAAACATACTCGTTGACAAATTCCCCCTGCCACGCATAAACGAGATGTTGTCCAAGACCAAAAACATCAAGTGGTTTTCGACAGTGGACCTGTCCTCGGCATACCATCAAGTCAAACTACACCCTTCCTGCACACACCTCACCTCCTTCATCACGCCATTTGGCTGCTACGAATTCCTAAGGATGCCGTTCGGCCTAGCTTCAGCAGCGGCAGTCTTTCAAAAGATGATGCATAAATTGTTGAGAGGAGTGGTCGACGTCCAATTCTTTCAGGATGACATTTTAGTAATGGGGAAGTCCATACACGACCACAATGAGAAGCTCCACAAGGTGTTCAAAATCCTACAGGACAACGGTCTGACAGCGGAATGGTCTAAATGCAGATTGGGAGTGAAATCTGTTACTTACTTAGGCCACGAGATAAGTGAAGAAGGAATCAGGCCCAAAGCCACCAACATGAAGGCCATTCAAGACGCACCCACCCCGAGCAAAAAGGAAGACGTTCGGTCATTCTTAGGAATGGCCGAATACTACAGCAAGTTTGTGCCGCAATTTGCCTCCAAAACGCACCACCTACGACAGCTGCTCAAGGAGAGGAACGGATTCCAGTGGGGTCAAGCGGAACAAGGAGAGTTCGAAAATTTAAAGAAGGAAATGAGCACCGCCATCCCGCTTAAAGGATTCGATCCCCAGGCAGAGACAATCCTCACGACAGATGCGAGTGACAGAGGATTGGGAGCAGTCCTAATGCAGCGCTCTGAAAATGGAGACTTGCACACAGTCAGCTTCGCTTCCAGGTCTCTGGCCCCCAACGAAGAGAAGTTCAGCGTGGTGGAAAAAGAGATGCTGGCAGTGGTATGGGCCATGGAGAGATTCCGCCAGTACCTATGGGGAGCGAGATTTCTAGTAAAAACGGATCACAAACCCTTAGTCCGTGTATTGACATCAAGCGGCCATGCGCATGCCACACCAAGGATCGCAAAGATGACCCTGCGCCTATTAGACTTTCTCTACGACGTGGAACACATTCCCGGGCCTCAAAACAAGGTAGCGGACTTTCTCAGCAGGGCGGCTGCCATGGAAGCGAGGAGCGACCAGGAAGATCAAGAATGGGCAGGCTATGTGGTCGCCACGATCCAGGAGACAGAGAAGGCAATAAGTAGACAAGAGTGGGAGGAGGCGTACAAAGAGGATGATGATCTGGAAGCCATCAAGGGATATGTAGTCCACGGGTGGCCGGAAAAGAGGCACCTGAGAGAAGAACTCCGAAGATACTGGGAGGTCAGGGAGGAACTATCTCTGGCAGAAGACTCCATCTTCCTGTTGAGAGGAGATAAGGTGATACCACCCAAGGGAGTACTGGAACACCTGATGGGATTACTACATGAAGGACACCAGGGCATCACAAAAACCAAAGCCCTCGCCAGACAGGCCTACTGGTGGCCGGCTGTCGATATGCAAATAGAAAGGCACGTGAGACAGTGCGAATCCTGTGCGAAGGCAGACAAATCTCAAACCCTGATCAGGCCACCCCTTGGGAAGTTCCCCATACCGGATGGCCCGTGGGAGGTGCTGTCAGTAGACATCTTGGGACCAGTCCTGAACAAAACAGGTACTCAGAAATATGTGGTGGCGCTGGTAGATAAATTCTCCAAATGGCCTGAAATCGAAGTAAGGGAAACCATGGACACAGAGGCGGTGGTGAACTTCTTACAATCCACGTTCCTAAGAGAGGGCATTCCCAGGATCATCGTGAGTGATAACGGTCCTCAGTTCACCTCGACAAGATGGACTACCTTCACCGAAAGGAATGGGATTGAAGTAAAGCACCCACCCATTTACCACCCCGCAGGGAATGGCCAAGTGGAACGGTTTAACCGTGTGATCATGGGAACCATCCAAGCGGCCATCAACGATGGGTTGGATTGGGAGAAGGAACTGGAGAAGATGGTATGGGCATACAGGATCACCCCAGGCAGCACCGGGTACAGCCCGTTCAAAATTTTGCGAGGAAGAGAAGCGTTCACCAAGGACAATCAGGCGTGGAGGAAGTTGGTGATACAGAGTAGATGGTCCCCGGCAATAGTGAAAAGAAACCTGGAAAGAGCACAGGAGATCTATACTACTCACTTCAACAAGAACCACAAAGTAAAGGAAGCAGAGCTGGACAAAGGGGACTGGGTCAGAGTCAAGCTGGCAGTCCATAAGAAGAAGGGTGAGAGCAAGTTTTCGCCGCCATTACAAGTCTTGGAACCGTATGACCGATCAGCCTTGCTAAGCGATGGAAAGGTATGGTCGCAGGACAGAATGGCCAAGTGCAGCAGGGTGATCAAAGAGGAATGTGATGTGGAAGATGGTTTAGAGAATGTCGGAAGAGACGGAGAAGATGAAAGTAACAGAGGAAAGTACGTGGATGTGGAAGAAGGACAGCAGGAAGTAGCCGAGGAGGAAAACGGAGCAGGAGAGCAAGAAGAGCAGAGGAGCGGAAGGTACGGAGAGATGGACAAGGACATGAGAGACATGAGTGGTACGCAAGTTAAGGAGAGCATGGAACGGGAGTGCAGAGAGGGAGCGGTGAAGGTGAGAACCAGAAGGGGAAGAGAAGTGAGGACACCAGAGAGATTCAAGGACTTTAATATGGACTGGAAGTAAGAACTTTTATGGTTGATTTACGATGTGTAAAGGGGGGAGATATGTGGTGATGCACTTGCGTCAGCGCACTAGTGTTCTGCTAGGCGGAACAGGAAACACGTCACGCGTAGGCGGAAGGCGGCCATTGTAACCATTGGCGCCGACCGCTTCACGCAGAGCAGAAGTGTGTACCCGGCGCTCCGTCCTAGAATAAAGAATCACATAAAAGCAACGAGCGTCACTCTTCATTTTACCGATTCTATAGCCGTCTACCCTAACAGAAGGTTGGGCCCCACAGAAATATGCTACACTTGTCCCGGTGTAATTTTCAGACACTCGGACACATTCAGCAGCGTCTGCATGTTGTCTACTTTGCTCCAAGCAGCACCATACTAGCAGGAGAGGGCTTATCAGATTCCAGCTGGGCCCATAACAAAGGCCAAAGTTAAGTGGCCATCAGGCCTCCTTTTGTTGGGGTATTGTGGCTGGGAACTATCAGGAGCCTCGCATCCAAATTCAATGGAGTGGAAACAAAGACGTACAGCTTACCACTTCACAGGTACTTAAGAGAGGCATATTCTTAAGTTTGTTGATTTCCTGTATATAAAAGATAGGCATGCACTGTAAGAATGTCACAGGTGTTGGTCTGTCCCAGCATTTACACAAATAGCAATTTAAACACCACTATTTTGTTTTATTTCTGTTATAGCACTATAGCACTACTCATCCCAATGCAGGGTGTAAGAATGCTTAATGTCACATGTACACATTATAAATTGACAATATTTTTGGGTGTATAAATCACTGTACTGGATGTGATAAATAAGACAGTGAGGTCTGGGTTACATGGTGTAGGATCACGGCTTTCATAGCTCACTGTGCTAGTAGGATTTCAATTTATCAACTTCAAGTAACAAAAAGCAGTAACCCACTTACCCATTAACATAAAATACAAATCTGTCATTTGTGTGTTACATAGTGTGTTTTGCAAGAGAGATATTAACTCTCTATGCTACTTTGATTCAAAACTGGAACTAGAAAAAACACAGATCTGTCCAGGAAATACGTTAACCTCCAAAGTTATCTCACCATTATTATTATTATTATTATTCCCTGAGATTTGGTTGGCACACAAAGATCTATGCAGAAGGTGCCTTAACCTCATAAGATATTTTAAAATGGTGACTTTGCAATCAATTAAGCAGAACGGATTTAATGCCATGTTGTGACATGGTTTAAAAAAATCTGGGTTTAGGCCCAGATTTTGCATCAGGGTTGCATCACTTTTTTTGCACAACCCAATGCAAAATTTAATTTGTTAAATATTGAAATGCGCTCAAATGTACTCAACAGACCTGCTAAACAAATATGTGCCGTCTTAAGATCTGATGTCACTTCCTGTGAGTTCATAGTTTAGGATTCCACTAACTGCAATACCATGTGCAATGTCACACTATGATGTCACACGCCATGATGTCACTTGTACACTGCCTAACTTGGTAGGCCCTCCACTTCTTTTATCAGCACGTATGCCATGGTGCTGGTAGTCTTTAATCCACTATTAGACACTCCCTCCCAATTTTTGTCACTTTTGTAGGTACTTCCTTTCTCCATTCATGACGGTTTTGCTGTCTTTCTCTTTCTGATCTGTGTGTTTTTCCCTTAACTTGCACTTGACACAGCGGATGCTAGTGATGCACAAGTACTTTTAGCGAACGATTATGTTTATCCTTGTGGCACTTCTCACCTTTGCGCCGCCCGGCCTCCCGGCTGTGGGCCTAGTGGCTGTGTATTCTACTGTATGATGACTTTGGTTATTTCACCTGGCAGTGCCTATGCGTAGATTTGCTCGATAATGTCTTCTATGTCTTCCGCAATAAACATATTTTTCAACAACAAAATAAACTTGCACTTGACAAATATGTGATGTGAAAAAATAAGTGTCAGCCCCCAAAAATAAGTGCTGGTAGCCCCCACCAGCAACTAACAGCTTAAATTAAGCACTGAGATTGCTTAATGCAAACCCGTCATCACACCCTGCTATTTCTCGTCTCGCTGACAAAGCAACATCAATCAATCAATCAGGGTTTTGTATAGCGCGCTGCTCGCCTGTGAGGGTCTCAAGGCGCTGGGGGGGGGGGGGGGGGGGATAGGGTAGCTGCTCCAGGTCAGTTGAAGAGCCAGGTCTTGTGGGCCTTCCTGAATGTGTGCAGAGTCGGGGAGCGTCTGATGTTCACAGGACGCTCGTTCTAGGTCTTGGCTGATATGTGGGGGAAGGCTCTCCCACCTGTTCTATTTCTGCGGATGCGGGGGACCTCTTCCAGGGTGAGGTCGGTGGATCGGAGGTTCCTCTTGGGTGTGTGGAAGGATAATCTTTCATTGAGGTATTTGGGTCCGATGTTGTTGAGTGATTTGTAGGCATGGGTGAGGAGTTTGAAGGTGATCCTCTTCTCGACGGGGAGCCAGTGGAGGTCTAATAGCTGTTGGGTCATGTGTTTGTGATGTGGTGTCTAGAGGATGAGTCTGGCTGGGGTATTCTGGATGGTTTGGAGTTTGTGTAGCAGGGTTTTGTTGATACCAGCGTAAAGGACGTTGCCGTAGTCCAGTCTGCTGGTTATGAGTGTGTGGGTGATGGTTCTCCTGCAGTCAAGGGGGATCCATTTGAAAATCTTGCGGAGGATGCGTAGGCAAGTGAGACTGGTGGAGGTGACGGCGGTGATCTGGTGGTACATGGAGAGGGAGGAGTCGAGGATGATGCTGAGGTTTTGTGCGTGGTCTGTGGAGGTGGGCGGGCTCCTGAGGGCAGCGGGCCACCAGGTGTTGTCCCAGGCAGAGGTGCAGGGTCTGAGGATGAGGACCTCGGTCTTCACAGTGTTGAGCTTCATACATAAGAGGCTAGAACAAGTATCACTGTAAAAAGCTCTTTTATATGCACATGATATAAGATTTTCAATATGTTGCCATACTAGCCCCCGTCATAAATGTGTGGCATTTGCATTTCCTTTTATTTCTGATTATGAAATGAACATCAGACATCTCAACCACACCTTTACCAATCAGTGCTGAACATTTATGTCGACCCCAGGATCCTCTAAGAGTTTTGGAATGATGCCTATTCTACATGAACCCAATCTTCAATGGACCTAGAAGTTCACCCTTATCTTGCGCCAGCATGTCGACAGGCACTCACCCGTATCAGCTTATTTCATCAGGGATTCCCCTCAATCAGATTACCAGGTGTGGACCATTCAACTATGAGGCTTATCTTTAACCTCTGCATGGTATCAGCTCCAGCAGCCTCAGAGATGGCCTGAAGGTGACATTATTGCTGAGACCCAGTGGAGGCTGATCCTCCAAGGAAAACCACAGGCAGCTTGTCAGACTCCCCATTAACTTACACAATAAGCTGGAAGTTAGATGGTATCTGATGTGTGAGCAGATGTGGGACTGATGAATACATAAGTAAGAAAGACATTCAGTCCTGTTTATTCACTGTCATTATAAAAATGCTGTTGCAAGTGACAAAATAGGCAAAAAAACTATAGTTGGGATTGGCCAGGCGTAATTAGCATGCTGAGTATGAACTCATGGACAAATTATTTAATAGTTACGTCTTTTGGATATTTCTCTAGCCATGTCATACTTTCCCTCTTCGAAATAAAGAGATCATATACAGCTTTAAATGTAGATTAGTAGATACTGTGGTTGCATGGATGAGCTCCATCCACCTATTTTAAGTTCTCTTTCATCCAGGAAGAACCTGGTGGCATTTCCTTTTGCAGAGCACAGCTACATAAAGTGCTCAATAATTCTTTGATTTAGATGGAAAACTCTTTTAAAAGAGTAAGATATGCCACGCAATTGGCTAAACTATCATGCCTGACATGTGGGTGAAACACTTCAGTGCCCTCTACAGTAATAGCTTCGAGACTCAACATGATGATCATTTTGAATATGCAGCACTTCCCCTGGAACCACCAACTCTAGATGAGGTGAATAGGGCTCTCTCTCATACTGTAAAGAATAAGGCCCCAGGGCCGGATGGCATACCCGCGGACTTATTTTTAACAAATATTCCCTTGTGGCAACCGCTACTAACAAATATTTTAAGATGCTATGCGGCCCAGGGCCCTCCTGAGTCAGTAGATCAGTTAAACTAGTTCCCCTCTTTTAAAAAGGGAGACAGGTCGGATCCTGAATGTTATCGACCGATCTCTCTAGTCTGACAGCACTTGCAAGATTATGGGCCGCGTAATACTGGAAAGACTGGAGACTAATAGACAACAGGAAGTTCTCCATTATCCAATATGGATTCAGGAACAGCCTGGGCACTGTAGAACAAAGCCTTAATCTGCACCTGGTCATTGGCAAATACACCATGGCTAACCCAGGGTCCCTATACCTTGGGTTTATGGACCTAACTTCCACCTTCGACTGGGTGCAGAGGAGGAAACTGTGGGAGAAAAGGATGCTTATGGGCATTGATCTAACCATTGTCCACTTTTTAACCGCAATACATCAGGGAGTTACAGGTAGAGTACGGTATGGTGTTGCCGGTGAGCTCACCCCACCTATAAAGATGGATTGTGGAACAAGACAGGGATGCGCACCCGCCCCTTTCTTATTCTGTCTATATATAAATTATCTGGAAAGACACCTCAGTATGGGAAATGAAGACGCACCCACAATAGGCTGTAGGGCCCTACCTGCCTTGTTATATGCGGACGATTACGTCCTATTGTAGAGAACTGGGGTGGGGTTACAAAGGCTCTTAACTAGTTTTAACGATTTTATGAGTAACCTCGGGTTAAGAACAAATGTTGCAAAATCACATGTTATGGTAGCTGGTAAAGCCCCATCTAAAATGAAAACCTTTATTATAAAGAATGAAACATTATGTCAAGTGCCAATTTTCTCTAATTTAGGATTTCTTTTTAATGAGAACAATTCTTGGTCTCACCTAGTCAATGCCAGAATTGGGGGAATTAATAAGAACATGGAGGCCATTTTTAGATTCACAAAAAAATTAAGTTCACGCCCAATAAAAGCAATTATTGAAATCTATAAAGCACAAACCTGTGCAGTTACTCTTTATGGGGTTGGAGTTTGGGGATGTACTAATGCATCGGGCCTCCAGAGAGCAAAGAATATAATGCTAAAACGCGTGCTGACATCACCCAAAAGTAACCCAGTCACAATGTTTCATAATGAATTAGATGTAACACCATTGTCCTTTCGTATCCAACCGGCACCCTTGATGCTTTGGCGTAGCATCTAGGTAAAATTGGATCCAGTTCGGAACCGAAATATAATTTCAGATTGTAAATAAAATTCCCTGGTTCTCTTATTTGCAAGACAAACTGGAGAAAATGGGACTCTGGGATTATTTTAGTAGTCCTGGAAACATAACTGCAATTCCTAAAGCTAAGTTGAAAAGTGATTTCCTTTCACTCTTGAAGCTTGCAAGAGATAGTGAAGAGATGACCAAAAAAAGTGTTGTAGATCATTCGTTGTTGATTAGCTCCCCGCAAATTGAATCTTATCTTTCTTTTAATTTTGATCAAGCAAAAATGTTTTATTTGATTAGGTTCAGGATGAGGATTTCTCATTTGTTGGTTTCGTATCCACGTGATGTATACTGCGATGCCAAACTAGACTTTTGTCCATGTAACTCAACTTCTGTACAGAGAACTTTGCACTTTATGTTTTTTTGTACATTGTATCGTAATCCGAAACACACTTTTGAAAAAGCATTATAAAGATTTTTAAATATTAGAAAGTGTAAACCTGCATTATGCCATCTAATTCTTTTAAACAATGAATTCACCTATCTTATGGTTTATAAGTTTATCTCCTCTGCAGTCTGACTTCATAATACTGTTGGAAAATGAACTCTCGGGAATTAATTTGTTTGGCTGAAATTTTACTATGTTTATGATTGTTAAATAATGTCTTTTATTTGTTGTTTTATGGCTGTCATTTAAGCCGAATAAAGATCTTCCGACTGACTGGCTAAAATATTTATATCTCATTAGGAAATAAATCCAAGAGCCCAATACCAGGTTTAAGTCGACATAAGGACACAATTTAAAACCAAATTAGCCTGTCTTCGAGCTCCTGTCTTTTCAGTTGAGCAGCGTCCAATGTCCAAGATCATTAAGGAGCTAACGCATTTGCTGCTTCCCTCATGTACCTAATGATACCAAATTGTGTTTTTCTGCTTGTAGTCCACCTACAGGGCCAGACTGGCCGTAGCGGGCACCAGGCATTTATTTTCCTGGTGGGCTGGAAGGATGGGGCCAGTTTTGACCAGGGGGCGTTTTTGTTACTGGGGGCTGGTACAATATTGGCCCTCTGTAACAAAAACAGCAGTAGCGTTTCCCACCAGCACCCCTGCCCTGCCACCCCTACACCACCCACACTGGCCCGATGTAATTGTCAGGGCTGGTTTGCGTTACCAGTCCGGCCCTATCCACCTACAACAGATCTTGTCCAGTTCACCCTCTCTTCCAGAGTGATACCCCAGAATGTCACGCACCGAATTCATTGCCCATTTGCTAATAAAAGTCAATATATAGATGAAGAATTTAGTAGTCTATCCACCAATGTCAGGCCTCTCACCTTTAGAGAAGATGCTCAAACCATGATGACAGTCTTAATCTAAGCATACCTAGAATACATTTCAATCTCCAGCACCTTCCAATCTGTCATCCCAATGTAATGAGAGGTGGAAAGTATCCTAACAAATACTGAAGATCGTATGCAAATGACACCCAAATGCAATGATTGTCTCTCAGGTACAACTAATGATGCATAGAAATTGACAATGCCTCGACATCTCTAAAAATAAGATTTTGCTCCTAGTGCAATGTCATCTAACATTTTGCATTCAACTGCCCTTCTATGCATCCATTACTGCCTTCTTGCATCAACTTTTTAGGTGGAGATTTCCCAGTACGCACATCCATATAAAACACATACTGCAAATACAGTTAGGTTTCTTTGTATAGTAAATAATTATGCAAACTTAGCCCCTAGCTCTGCCAAACAGAATACTGGGAAGACACCATATTAATCTAGGTGCGTCGCTGATAGGTGGAAAGGTATAATGAACTGGAGTGTGTGTGTGCGCATGCGCACCTATGCATCCTGTTTAATTGTCTGGTATCGATCAATCTGTGTCCTTAGTTTGCTTACCTGCCTTTTAAGGCCTCAGCATCTGAAAGCATGACATTTTACTCCAGAGTGTCATTGTACAACTGAGCAAGGTAATGGTTTAGATGCATAGATTTTGAGGCGTTGATTGGGATAGTGAGTAGTACATATGAAGATACTATGTGCATTATGCATTAAATAAATACAATTCTGTACATTTCTCTAGAGAGAGGGTTGGAGAGATTGTCAAGGGCCCCAGGAATGCAATGGGCCTGTCTGTGTTGATTGGCATTCACACTGTCCCAACAGGCCTCTGTTTTAAAAAAAATATTTATATATTGAAAATATTGACAGTTCATAGACATTACAACATACAATAATATCATATATAAATAGGTATTTCAAAATATTGAGGAAGGAGAAAATTGGTTTAAGTCTACAGTACAAAATATTACCGTATGATAAATATTCCTTTCCAGATACTCAGCAGTGCAATCGCAATATTCCTATAATACAGAAAGAACATAATAGGTTGAAGTGCAAAGTGCAAAATCTGAACATATACATACATGTGTACCCAATTGTTTTGTACCAAATGTAACAAGAGAGCAAAAAGAGATCACATTAAAGTAAAGTGCAGGGTGCTGTATCCCAACAAGTACCTGCATATATGTTCTTTCCTTTTATATCAACTACAAGATGCATTCCTATGTTTCAAACGCACTCCATTATTTCTCATACTTTCTTACTGCTCCTGACCTTATTGCATATTTCTTTTCTAATTCTTGTATTTTGAACAAGTTTGCCTTCCATGCATTAAAAGTAGGCACTCTCTCTGTTCTCCAGTGTTGTAGGATTAAAGATCTTGGTATTAAAGCTACAATAAACAAGCCTTCCTTGTGAACAGAGGTAGCAGGAGAGCAGCCCAAAGCTGCAATGGATTCATCAAGTAGGATGAGGGGATCGATTGTAAATTTGAGATATTTCTCGATCTCCTCACAGAAATTATTGATTTTTGGGCACTCCCAAATGATATGTGCTCAGGTTCCTTTCTCTGCACAGTGAAAGCATTTGTCTTCTATTTGTGGGTATATTTTATGAAGAAAAGAGGGTGTTCTGTATATCAACCATTTCGAATAGTATTGCAATTGTTTAAAGTTTGCCCCTCTGAATATAACTGCGTAAAACGTATTAAGCCTATTCCAGGTTGGTTTAAGGATCTGTATACCTTCCTTTTTCTTCCATCTATCCCTAACTTTTTCATATAGAGACAAAGACTTATTAACATCGAAAATTTTAATCCAATTACTAATCTTCGCTGTGCGGGGAATTAAGGGCTTCACTGAGGATAGTTTTATAACGCAGGTTCTCCATATCTAGCTTTTCCAATATGGGTTTTAATGTAATAAATTACCACTTTAAAATTGTATTTGAATGTTGAAGCCCCATTTCAATCTCCGCCCACATTTTCCAACAATTCCCCTTAGCAAAATCCTGGATCTGAACATATCCATTTTCTTCACATAATCTTAGAATGTTGTTCTCTAACAAACCTATTTCCACCGTATGTAAAATCGAAAGTCTGGTTGAAATATTGATTCTTGGAATATCGTAGTGTGCTAAAAGCTGAGATTTTTGTTTAAACAGCCTTTGTAGGGTCTTGTAGCATACTTTCTTAGGGTACTTGGTAACTCTTGTGGGGTCTAATATCTTATGTTCCCTTAGGATCTTTTTCATGAAAAATGATCTGCCTCTTGTGGATCTAAAAAGAAAAATCTAAAACTATGATGTGCAAATGTCGCATAATAATAATTTCTAATATTTGGTAAATATAATTCTCCTTCTGCAACAGGATGATTTAAAGTGCAGAGTGCCAATCTTGGTACCTTATTTGTCCACAGGAAAGAGGAGAACATACTGTCTGTTTCTTGAAAAAAAGAAGTCTATATTGCAAAGGGAGCTGCACTAAAAAGAAAATTAAACAACGGAAGAATAGACATCCGAATTAATGCAACTCGACCTATTATTGATAACGGGAGCTGGTTCCATCGTGTTAACTGAGAGTGCACCTTTTTCAGTAATGGAATATAATTTAGAGAAAAAAGGTCTTCTACTTTCTCAGTTACATAGATCTCTAGATTCCTCTTTGGACGGGTGTTGTATGTCTGTCTAAATTCTGATAAAAGAGAATTCCCCCGGCAATTGTATAATATAATTTCTGCTTTGGTCTTAATGATCTTATAACCCCCTATTCTTTCGAAGTCTGCAAATACTCTCATAACTTCCATCTGGGTATCCATCTTTGGGTCCAAAAAAAGAACAATGTCATCAGCATATAATTTTATGTTTGTCATTCCTTGGACCGGGATTGTATATCTTTTTTTTTCTAATTGCAATTGCCAATGGCTCTAATAATAATGATAAATAGAGCAAATAAAATCAGGGCGAGGGGACAGCCTTGTCTGGTACCTCTATTTATTTGGCATGTCCATATGTTAACAGAATTAATTAAAATTTGTGCTTGAGATTTCATATAGAGTCGTTCTAATAAAATTATGAACTCATTTGGGAAGCTCAACTTTTCTAAAATTTTAAAAGACAGTTCCAAGAAACAAGATCGAATGCTTTTTCGGCATCTAAAAACCAGATATGTGCCTTCATCATATTGATATTAAAAAAATCCAGTGCCTCTAATAGAAAATTTGCATTAGTTAAAGCTGTCTCCCCGCTACAAAACCGCACTGATCTGTCCCAATAAGTTATCCCACCATCTTATTTAGCCTATTGGCAAGAAGTTTAACAAACATTTTATTGTCAGTATTAAAAAGGCTTATTGGCCTATAAGAGTTCACATTTTCACTATCTTTATCTTTTTTTTAAAAATACTGAGCACTACTGCCATGCGGAAAGATACAGGTGGGTCACCTCCTTGTAATAAATAATTTGCTAATCTTAAAAATTCGGGGCAGAGTACTGTAAAAAATGCTTTAAAAAATTCTGCAGGAATGCCATCCTCTCCAGTAGCTTTACAGTTGGGCAAAAAGCTGATAACCGCATCTAGCTCCTCTATCGTAAATTCGGCTAGTAACAGCTCTTTAAAATTATTTCCCAAAGTTGGAAATGGCAATTCCTGTGAAAATGTGTTGATTGTTTCTAAAGAGACCTGGCGAGATGCCTGATAGATATCTTTTGTAATGTCTAAGGAAAAACTCGCCTATTAGTGATGTAGTCTTTACTCAAGTTTTAGTTACTTTATCCTGAATGCATTCGACTCTATTTCGAACTCGCTTTTCCTATGCTTCCCAAACTAGCAATCCTCCTGTATACTCGCTATCTTCATAGCTTGTCTGAGGATATAACCTACTTGCCATGTTCCCTAGCTCATAATAGAATTCACTCATTCTTGTTTTTGCACTTAGTACTTCTTGTCTGTTATCCGAGGTCCTATTTCTAAAATATTCTTGATTTGCATGGGCCAGATTATTTTCTAGTGCCATTCTCTCCTCCTTCTTAGCCTTTTTATTTTGGTATCTCTTTTGAGGTGATTATGCCTCTCAATGTAGCCTTAAAAGCATCCCATATCATGTTAGTTGGGGAAGAATCCTTATTTATCAGAAAAAAGAAATTAATCTCCTTCTCTAATTCTGCACACCATTGCTTATCTGCTAAATTGAGTTTATTAAAATACCACCTTCTGGGTGCTTCTTCATCTTTCTTCCCTGGAAGGGTTTCTATTTTAATAAGAGCATGATCTGAGTAGGCATTCGCTATATGTTCATATTTACTGATTTACAAATTATAGGAAGTTCAAAAAAAGTCTAGCCTCGATGATTAATCATATTTTGCCGAATAGCAAGAGTACTCACGTTTTATAGAATTATTGAGCCGCCATTTATCTAGAAAATCTAAGTCTGTTTTACAGCTCAACAAAGCAGTGGCGACTTGTGGATAATTTTGCCTTCGGTCTTTGTTTGTTGAGTCAACCACTGGATTTTGCAAAAAATTAAAATCCCCTCCCCATATGATCTGAACAGGTATATCTGACAGTGCTTGCTTCAATTGTAAAATGGGGAGCGGGTCATCTACGACTGGTGCATAGCTTGCAGCTAGTATCAGGCTTGTGTGATTTATTATCCCATGCAAGAATGTCCATCTACCACGCCCATCAGGCCTCTGAGTGAAGAAGATAGACTTTCAGACCAGTTTTACGCCCAGAGAGGGAAGGAGTCTCCCTCAGTTTCTTAACTTTGTGTGTCAGTGGACGTGATAGAGTAGAATGAAGGATATATATATATATATATATATATTTATTTATATATATATATATATATATATATATATATATATATATATATATATATATATATATATATATATATATATATAATATATCAGATATAAGATATAAGATCATCCAAATGCAGAGTAGACAATCATCTGGCACTCCAAGGTAGGGTTTTAAAAGACACTCAGTTTTATTATATTTAGACGAATTACATCTACGCATTTCGGAAGTCTCCTGCTTCCTTGTTCACGAGAGAGATATATATATATATATATATATATATTCTTTCTCTCCCCAAACGCCGGTAAACAAGTTGGGCTGTCGAAGGGCGGTCCCGCCAGGCCACCGGCAGGCATGAAATGTATATCCAAAGTCTTTCTCCGTAATTGTAGAAGAAATGCAGGACACCCAGAGCTTCAGTAAAGGTATTTTATTCCAAGCAGACGGAAAAGGTCTCACGACGCGTTTCACCAATTAAGGCTTGATCACGCAACCTCAGGAGCGTAATATTTATATATATATATATATATATATATATATATATATATATATATATATATATATATATATATATATATATATATATATATATATATATATATATATATATATTTGGTAAGTGCCGCCAGAACACTCTGCTGCTTTACTTCAGTCTGTGAAACCGCTGATGAAGTGATGCCACGAAACGCGTTGGGATTTGGACTTTGAACCGTGCTGTGTCAACGACTGCCCCAGAAATCACTGCCTCAATAAAGCTATTTGTGGCGTATACCTACCTCTTGTTGGCATCCTTCATATCAGGCAAACTTGTTGTTGGGATTTAAGCGGCCCTTGCCTGGATCACGGAGGTAATGCCTCGGTGCATCCTAGCACTCCATCAAGCACGTCAAACGGAGGACTTGTGTATGGGAGAGGTGCCGCTTATTGAGGAAAGGGAGTGGTTCTGGCAGAAGTCGGGTGGCCCAGCGATCCACATAGATTGAATTTGCATACTGAGAAGTGAAACAGCAGTGTATCTCACTCGAGTAAGAAAACGGCACTACAAGGACCAGGGTGCTACAGGTGTGGCTACGCCCATGGGTGGGCTCTTGGATATTTGGTAACTGCCGCCAGAACACTCTGATGCTTTACTTCAATACGTGAAACCCCTGATGAAGTGATGCCACAAAACGCGTTGGGATTTGGACTTTGAACCGTGCTGTGTCAACGACTGCCCCAGAAATCACCTCTTGTTGGCATCCTCCATTTCAGGCAAACTTGTTGTTGGATATATATATATATATTCACAGAAAAAACATAGGTTTCAGATATGTTATAGTTAGGAATTAGCATTTAAAAAACCTTAGAAATTCACTGAAAAAAACATAGGTTTCAGGGGTTTTATAGTTAGCTGGACATTTCACTCGTACAAAACCATTGAAATTCCTCCATTATAGTTAGTTCTACTAACTATAACTTGCGCACCCGCAATCCACTGCTGATGATGTCACATATTACATCATTCATGACATGGTCAGTGACATCACTGATGACATCACTGATGACATCTCAAATGACATCATTGACGACATCACTGATGGCATCATCCACGTGACAATCTGATACACCTCATCATACACTAGCATAACTTTTCAACACTCATTATAAAATATGGAGTACCATATTTGAAACCGCTGACACACCAATACAAGTTTCTAAAAACCCACTCAGTGATTCCTACATCTACACACACATCTAAAGACTTACCTATAGATTCAAGAACAAACCAACTTCCGCCGCCTCTGATGAAGTGAAAAACGAAACGCGTAAGGCTATGACGAAGTGGCTGCCACATTGTTCGGAAGAAGCATTTGTGCCTGTACCTATTAAATGCTTTAAGTGCAAATCTTGTTTCCCGTGTGCGTCTTATGCGGATGGGTAACCTTGAGCTGAAATATATATCTATATCTATATCTATATCTATATCTATATCTATATATATATATATATATATATATATATATATATATATATATATATATATATATGAGACTCAAAGAGAAGCACAGTTGCTCGCCACATACAGCTTTTTTTGGAACCACGTAAGACACTTCTAAAGCATCATATTTTTCACAGACAGCCACCTGGTTTGGTGCAAGAATGACCTATCAATTCCACATGCACAGAAATAAATAATAAATCGTAAATCATACATTCTTATATAGCACCTTTCACCGTAAGGTCTCAAGGCGCTTGTTTTGGGAACCCGTCCTGGATTTTCCCTGTGAGATAACCCCTACTGGGCATCCCCAAGGTGAAAGCCAGGCATCCCATCACAGTGGGGCCATAGTGGAAATTAAGCAAGCTATTGCCCAAAGTTGCAGAGTGTGAACCCATGATTCGAGTAAGCACCGAGGCGAGAATTGTCAAGTCCATAGACATTTTGAGCTCATGACCCTGCCGCATCGGGGATTGAACCCTGGTCCTGGGTCTGACCTCTGCGTCCGGGTCTGCCTCCTCTAACCGGTGAGCCACACTTCTCCACAGAGCATGGACAAGTCCTCATTCTTTCATACCCCAGTTCTTTGTAGTAATCTGCCCATACTGAAGCCTCCACACTTGGTGATCCTGATCCTCACATTTGTTCTTTTTCTTGTCTGCTACTCTATGAGCAGTTTCCACAATCTTCCGGGAAAAACATCAGCAAACCTCCAAGAACACAGATGTACTGTGCCCTATGTATTTACTCCTTGTAGAGAAGGGTCCACTGTGGTCCTGTACTGCAGGTTTTCTGGTGCCTTTCACTCTAGCAAAGGGATGCATATAAAACATCAAACACAAACCTACCAATGATATGCAGCATAATATCCCTGGAAGTGTATGATTTAATATTCCTTATCACTCAACCACATGCTTATGATAGGTTGTCCAGAAAGACGATGGTTACACAAGCATTTTGAGAGCCGGCCATTTCACATTGGATAGTTAACTGATACCACTGATACCTCACAGGTAAGCAGCACTCTACAAATCAACCTTACATTTCATTACATTACACTTTCGTGCAAGAATCTCCTCGCACCTCACTTTCGAAACTTGTGCACTACTGCCCTTAAGCCATGGTAAACCTGCCTGAGTGCTATAAAGACTCAAATAAAAATATTAAATGAAAAATCTCAAAGTTATCAACTTTCATGAAAGTTACACAATGCTATTGAGAGGTACAAACCTGAGAACACTTGGCAGCCTGCACAGCTAATCCCGAAAAACCTACACTCTGCTGACGAGGAACAAGAATTCCGAAACACCGGTGTCCAGAGTTGGTGCTGCAACCTTGCTACGACACACTTCAACGCAATAGCGCACACGCTATTAAGAGACTGCATCGTCCATGATGCTCCTGGGGCACACCTGCTGGTGGGTGAGTCGGAGTGCGAAACCCCCCCCCTCAACACAATGCTATTGAGGTTTATGAGAATGATGTGATTTTTTAAATATTTCTGAATGTGCTGGAAATGTCCTAAGGCCAAATAGCGTTCCTCTCAAACGTGTTAATGCATACCCTGAAACATGAAAGGAAATACTAACATGGCAAACAGAACAAATTCAAAAACAATTCTAACCTAATGCTATTCTTTCTCCACATTTTCTAATACACTTAGGTATGTATACCGATTTAAATACATTTAAGTGCCTGCACCTGTGAAGATAAGTGCATGCACCTGTGAGGATGCATATGTTTGCCAAGTACATTTTACAGTCTGTAAATTGTATTACATTCCTGTAGCTGCCTCCTGGAGATTTGATAAGATTTTAATCTAAAACAAATCCAAAAGAACCGTTACAAACACAGAGATAAGCAGCAGGATGAAGGAAAAAGACAGAACCTGGGGCTAGTGTTCATGGCACCACAACAGATGGGAGGACTGGGCAGGCACAGTGGCCCTTTCCTCCAGAAATAAATATTTATCTATCTATCTATCTATCTATCTATCTATCTATCTATCTATCTATCTATCTATCTATCTATCTATCTATCTATCTATCTATCTATCTATCTATCTCCCTCAATCTATCTATCTATCTCTCTATCTATCTATCTATCTATCTATCTATCTATCTATCTATCTATCTATCTATCTATCTATCTATCTATCTATCTATCTATCTATCTATCTATCTATCACCCTCGCTCAATCTATCTATCTATCTGTCTATCTATCTATCTATCTATCTATCTATCTATCTATCTATCTATCTATCTATCTATCTATCTATCTATCTATCTATCTATCTATCTATCTGTCTATCTATCTATCTATCTATCTATCTATCTATCTATCTATCTATCTATCTCCTTTTGCCGTTCTCTCTGTCTACATGGCTTCGTTACGTCTGCATTCATCTTTACAGCCATCTATCCATACATCTGTTCATTAATCCACCCATCATCTCCAATATACAATAAATTATAAATAATCACATATCTCTAATAAATATTGTTAAGTCGAGGGGGCAGGGCGTTTTAACCGGTTATTCAGTCGTTTTAGTTGAAAAGGGCTCCAGGCAGATTTTTCATAAATAAACGTACAGCATTCCACAGCACTGCACTCACATACAACTCTCGGCCCAACTGCAATTAATTTGCTGTGTATAAAAAGGTTTGCATAAGCAGGATGTGCCACCAAGCAGAACTCTGGGACACCATATAAAAGAAGCATTTGCAAAGCAAGTCTGCATAAGCAGGATGTGCCACCAAGCAGAAGTCTGGGACACCATATAAAAGAAACAATTTCAAAGCAAGTCTGCATAAGCAGGATGTGCCACCAAGCATAAGTCTGGGACACCATATAAAAGAAGCATTTGCAAAGCAAGTCTGCATAAGCAGGATGTGCCACCAAGCATAAGTCTGGGACACCATATAAAAGAAGCATTTGCAAAGCAAGTCTGCATAAGCAGGATGTGCCACCAAGCAGAACTCTGGGACACAATATAAAAGAAGCATTTGCAAAGCAAGTCTGCATAAGCAGGATGTGCCACCAAGCAGAAGTCTGGGACACCATATAAAAGAAGCATTTGCACAGCAAGTCTGCATAAGCAGGATGTGCCACTAGGTAGAAGTCTGGGACACCATATAAAAGAAGCATTTGCAAAGCAAGTCTGCATAAGCAGGATGTGCCACCAAGCAGAAGTCTGGGACACCATATAAAAGAAGCATTTGCAAAGCAAGTCTGCATAAGCAGGATGTGCCACCAAGCATAAGTCTGGGACACCATATAAAATAAGCATTTGCAAAGCAAGTCTGCATAAGCAGGATGTGCCACCAAGCAGAAGTCTGGGACACCATATAAAAGAAGCATTTGCAAAGCAAGTCTGCATAAGCAGGATGTGCCACCAAGCAGAACTCTGGGACACCATATAAAAGAAGCATTTGCAAAGCAAGTCTGCATAAGCAGGATGTGCCACCAAGCAGAAGTCTGGGACACCATATAAAAGAAGCATTTGCACAGCAAGTCTGCATAAGCAGGATGTGCCACTAGGTAGAAGTCTGGGACACCATATAAAAGAAGCATTTGCACAGCAAGTCTGCATAAGCAGGATGTGCCACTAGGTAGAAGTCTGGGACACCATATAAAAGAAGCATTTGCAAAGCAAGTCTGCATAAGCAGGATGTGCCACCAAGCAGAAGTCTGGGACACCATATAAAAGAAGCATTTGCAAAGCAATTCTGCATAATCAGGATGTGCCACCAAGCAGAAGGCTGGGACACCATATAAAAGAAACAATTTCAAAGCAAGTCTGCATAAGCAGGATGTGCCACCAAGCATAAGTCTGGGACACCATATAAAAGAAGCATTTGCAAAGCAAGTCTGCATAAGCAGGATGTGCCACCAAGCAGAAGTCTGGGATACCATATACACGCATTTTCAAAGCAAGTAGTTCTTGCCTTTTGGCTGCGAAAGCAGACATATTGCTTTTTTGTTCATACTAAGCAGCATTGGCCCCAAAAAAATCATTAAAAAATATGCTTACAGGCTCCATAATGCATGTGCGTCTTGATGCTCAGCATGATGACGTGTGCAAGCATATACAACATCCACTTATAACCCAAATGTAGAGAACTCAATATTCTGGTCTGTCAGGAGGCTATCACCTATTGCTTTCAGGGAGAAGACAGCTGCAGCAGCCTACTTTGTGAAGATTATCGACACAATAGCAGCGAGCCTACCCCGATAAAAGGCTCCAGAAACAATATCTGGGCTGTCATAAACATCATCCAGTACTTCCGTGCTATGCATTTTACTTTCTATTCCCTGTAGCTCAATATCTTCGGAGAAGAGCAGTTGTAATATGAATTGACTGATTTTAGTATATATATCTTTTTTATTTAGCAATGATTTTAGATTTGTGTTTACTACTTTAGTCGATATAGAACATGTATTATGCACTTCAAACTCGCATCCTATGCACTGTACATTCTGTCCCCTATAACTCAGTATCTTTGGAGATGAGCAGATGTAGAATGAATTGACTGATTATAGCATATTTTTTCACACAGTGATGTTTTACCGCTATATGGATGTAAGTGCTTCAGTCGACAAAACATGTAGACACTTTCATCATGCATCCATGTCTTTTAAACATTGGTGCAGTCTGGCAAGCTGCGGTAGATTGACCTCTGTATCTCTGCGGGTCTGGAAAGATAGTCTAATTGTACCCATAAAGTCTCAATAGTTGCCGAGAGAGAGAGAGAGAGAGAGAGAGAGAGAGAGAGAGTATGTGCTGCCAAAGATTTAATGGTTTTATAAACATTGAGATGCACATGTTTAATTTGTTTGAATGGTTTTAATTATCTATCAAATTAACTTATTATTTAATTATAACATCTCGCCTACACACATATGGAATGACAGACACCATTTTGTTTATTTTTTATTTACCGTTCAAAGATATTAGATATCAATCTTGGAGAAGTATATTAAAAATAATAATGATGTATGCTAATTGCACATGGCAGCCCCCCCCCCCCCCCCAAAAAAAAATATCTTTTATCGACCCTTACGGCAGGGGTAGGGGAGCAACAGATTACCAGGTGGGTGAAGAAGTCAACATGGGATGTGCAACAGATGTGGCGTTGGGAGAGCAATTTTGAAGCTGGAGGTAGAAGGATTAAAAAAGATAAAGCAAAAAAAAGCTGGACAGTGAGGGATGGCAAGTAGCTGTTGAGTTGGGGAGGAAAGGGGAGCAAAATGGAGTGCATGGGGAAAGCAGGACACACGAGAGGGAAAGAGCAAGATCACACACGCACTCCAGTGTAAGCTGTGGAAGGATAAAAATCATGCAATCAAAACAATGGTAAAAAGAACTGTGCTCCAGGGAAGCAAGATGAGAAATGAAAGCCGAAAGCCATTGAATGAAAAGAGGGTCAGACTGGCAGGAGCCATGATGCCTTGATTTCCTTAATTAAAACAATTCTACCACTATATACAGCACAACGTATATATAATTTGTTTGGTGTACTGATACAGGTGTTCGTTATTACCCATATCAGTCCTAAATATGTTAATTCATATATGTACCTCAAAGGGGATCGAAGGATTAATTAAAAAAACATTTTTTGCGAGGAAGAAAAAAAAACATTTTAATAATAGTCCAAGAAGTTACTTTATATGTATTCAATTTCATATGTGCCTGTGTTTGAATTCATGTTAGTTTTTTTATTGCTTGCTGTACATGTTGGGATGCTGTATCAGACTACTTATATTCCCACTTATTGCCCTTTATTCCTTTCCTGTTTTGCTTCTCTTAGCTATCAGGTAATTGCCTGTCTCATTCTTGCCTTACCTTACAGAAGTCCCATGCAAAAGTTTCCGGGGTGGTGTGGTGGCTTTTAAAGGCTCAACTCCCGCCATACTTTAACCTGCTAACACTTACAGCTTTGTGCAATCCCCATACCTCTGTGCCACATTTTGCCTGTCATCTTCCTCTTTTCCAAAGTGTGATGATGTTTTTTCCCCAGTACCCCTCCAGTGTATGCCCACTTATTGTGGAGCTTCTTTTACTGGTGTCGTGAACTATTTTCTTTGAGGAAACCCTAAGAGCCTGGATCATACACGCAAGTATATTTCCAAAAATGCTTTGTTTCAAAGTTAATAACATTTTCATATATAACAATAGTTGAAAACTTTTCTAGGTCTTTAATTTCAAGCACAATAAAATGGGGCCAAAATGTGAGCTTCACTATCATGGACACCGCAGCAACACCAAGGGGTTCATTACGATGTCGAGCAGAAACTTTCCGCCCGACACCGACTCAAAATCGGGACCGACCGACTCGTGACTGGCCCCTCGATTACGATGCAACAGAACACTGTTTGGTCGGATTCCCGTTGTCTTCTATGGGAGCCCGTGTTCCGCCTGTCAAAATAATAATAATAATAATAATAGGGCGATTTATAAAGCGCCTGGTTACACTAGGCTAGTCTGTCCCTGTGCTGTGGTGCAAGGCCTACAGCATACTCGCTGACAGAGAAGAAACATGCCCTGCTGAAGTCAGATCCCCGCAAATCTACTCTGAGGGGAAGAGGTGGGTTTTCAGCTCCTTAAGGAAGGTCATCTCTGATACCTCCATCCGGAGCCACCACGGGTGTTTGATCCAATGTTGTGCCACTACAAAATGAAAAGAGCGACCTCCCATCCTTGCTCTCCTGATGACAGGTATACTGACTCGCCCCTTCCCGCTAGATCTCAACTGACGGGTAGGGGCGTTAGGAGTTAGAAGGTTGTGAAGATAGGAGGGCCCCTTCCTCTGTAGAATCCGATGGCTCACACAGAGCGCTTTGAACAGAATTAATTCCTTAATTGGAAGCCAACAACCGGCCGTAACACAGGCTCCTATGGGGAAATGGGAGGTCTGCGGAAAACCTTACACTCTGCCACAGGCACCCCATGGTGCCTGCAACACAGTGGAGGGTTTTATAAGGGGTCCCTTGGTACGCCCTCAGCCCCCTATCAGAGTCCGCAGGATGAAGGGGGCCCTGCCAGGGGCCCCCAAAGTCACTTTCCGACAGCCTTTCCTTGTCAGACAGGCCAACTCGGAAATGCTGTTGGAAATCAACATCGTAATGCAGCGGTCGGAAACACTGTTCATAGATGTGTACAATGAGGTTCCGACCGACACGAAATACTCCGAGAGCATGTTGGAACCGATTTGGAATGACCACGCAGTTTACCTTCCAACCGCGACCATGGTAATAGGTCGGGTGGATTGTAAACCACCCGAGTCGGTCAGAAGGGTTCCGACACTCTTGAGGAGAGTCCAACTGTCGGTCGTAGGCTTTCTGCCCAACATAGTAATCGCCCCCCAAGTATCAATTCAAATGAAGTTTATTGTTTAAAAAAGAGTTGCCTGGAAGTGCTTTATCTCAGTGATATCATTTTTGAAAAATTACTTGAAAGTAATTTGTGCAAAATAGCATCTCATATCAATGTTAAAAGAGATTATAAAAAAGCAGGGAAGAGATCACCAAGTTCTAGATTACCATCATGGGGGTTATGCTATGTCATTTTATGGTACAAAGTTTTACCGATCACTCATAAATGCCTGGGGTTTCTTGGCATTAGGGGAAGAAGCATATGGATAAGCAACCATTTACTGACACCCTTGAGTTACAACAGCAACTCACGACACCTCAGCAGTTAATATGTAACCACCCTCTCCATAATATACACTAAAACAAGCAAATAGGAAATTAATGTTTTTTGGCTAAAAGCTCAATGTCGAATTTAGATCTCGGTAGGAGTAGTAGAACAATGGCATTTGTAGCAGCCATTGGACTGCCTCTTCATACAAAGATGATCTGGACAATGAAGACAATACATTGATCCCTCTATCAAGGATTTCCTTCAGTAAGCCCGAAAGAGAGAGGTCGTGTGTCTTAAATGATTCGAAAGATTTCAAATTGAATTAGGTGAATTCAGAAACAGTTATTTTTGCAACGGTTCATGAGGATAAAAAGGTTCCTTGCCATAAATAACTGTCATGGGCACATCATCTGAAATGTGTACTCTGAAATGTTATATCAGTACAGTTATATAAAACACAATATGACAACACCCATCTATAAGCACAGTCTGGTCTGATATGTTGGAAATATGAAATATGGTTGGGTGACATCTTATTGAAATCATTGCAAACCTTTTCTGGAAAAGCAGCACTAGTTTTGGTGCTTCTAGGCAGATGTGCACTGTTAAACAACCTGAGAGGTTTAGTCATAAGCTGCATTAAAGTATTTATCTTAATGTTTACAAAATATTTCTTAATTTGGCTGTTGGAAAGCTTGGTTGATAATGAATTGCTCAGCTTTAGCCATACCACTAACATGACCACAGCTTCGGAAGTTAGGTAAATACTTTCAAATTGATATTTACTTGTGGTAGGGGTTAGTACCAGTACTTTTGTAAAGGCACGTTTTAATGATTTAGGTATAGTGAAGGTAATCGCCCTTCAAATCTATGATCTAGGAGTCAAATCGTGCGATAGACCTCAGTGTGTTTAAAATATTACATCCAGCTCAGATGTATTCTTGATGGTTGTATGACGGAACAACGCAGGGAAATACTCGGCATGCCTTTGCCACACATTTTTTACCACACATTTTTTAGATAGCATATGCTTTTACAACGTATACTTTTACCACGCATTGTTTATATATATATTTATATATAAACAATGTATTTGTGGGGGAGACCCCACAAAACCCCCAAACTTACCTTAAATGCGTGGTAAAAGCATACGTTGTAAAAGCAAAGGCGTTCTAAAAACATGCGTGGTAAAGGAACAACGAGGTAAAAAACTCGTTGTAAAGACTGTTTCCCTTCTTGACCGGTTTGGCAGACATCTCCATTAGCCCCTCCAAAAACACCTAAAGCAGCATCTCAACAAACTGAATAACTGGTTTGCCTTCCCTTTCCTTGTCGGACTTTTTGCTGAGAGTCTGTGTTGAGAGCTTTGTGTTATCAAAGTCAGTAACTACCAACATTTTAAATGTATGACTGCATTATCGATTCTGGCATGACAATGTGTTACCTCCTCACCAAAAATATACCTACTTTCTGGTTAGTATTATCAAAATTTGAAATCAAGGACACCGTAGTTCCCCATTCAATCTCTTATGAATCTGCCTAAGAAATACCCTGATTATCTGGACACTCACACCTTTTTGTGCATGAGTATGAAAATCTGCCATGTGGAAATGACCTGGAGGCTACGTGATTTGGTAGAAGAACATAAAGAGGCCATAACTTGCCCATTATCTTACAATTGCCTTATCACTACATAGTCTCTATTTTACAGTAAGGCAAGTGTCATCTGAACGTCAGCTTGCATATTTACATACAGAAACAGAGGGGTTTTCTTTTTTAGCATGGTATTCCTGCTTTACTGAGTAACTATGCGACTTGATCAGGAGGAATCACCCACCAATATATCTACTCTGTGTTTGCATTGCTGGTGCTTTCCATGATTTACTACCAGGTTATGACCTGACATCAAACTGTGCTGTTATGCCAATGTAATTAACCCCTTAAGCGCTGCCGTCGGCCAACGGTCGTCGCGAGCACTACCTTGCCAGTGCTGCGCACGACCGTTGGCCGACGGGCCAGCGCTCGTTATTCGAACGTTCAGCACTGGGTGCTGAACGTTCGACGCAGCAAAGGGGTTAAAGGGAACAATCACAAGAGTGTGCTTGATTCACCATAACAGTGAGGTATCAGCAATCTCCTGACAATAGAGTCCTGGGAAGCTTGAGCAGATAGTATATTGGTCATTTATTTCCGTTTCCTGTGAAGGGAACCTGGGGTCATATTACCAAGCAATAGCGATAATTATCGCTATTGCTTGGTTAGAGACAAAAATTTACCGCTGAGCTGCGGCGATTTTTATCGCAAATAAACCTTGGTATTACCAAGGTTTATCGCAAATGCGATAAAAATCGGCACACAATGCACGAATATCGCGGAAAAGTCAGCGATATTCATGCATTACCGAGCAAATGCTCTTAGCCATGTTATCCACCTCCCATTGGATAACATGGCTAAGAACTGCTCAGGGCAGGTGTTAGCTTTTGGAGATATTCGCGCTTAGCGCGAATATCTCCAAAAGTTGGTAATAGGAGATAGCGATGTTAGCGACTGTTTCCAGTCGCTAACATCTTGGCACGCCCACTTTGCATGTCATTAGTGATAAATATCACTGACATGCAAAGTGGGGCCCAAGATGGTCGCTATCTCCTACTAGCTGTCGCTAACTGGTGTTAGCGACAGCTAGGTAATAGGGAGATAATTTTATCTCCGCTTTCTTGGCTTTTAAAGCCAAAAAAGCGGAGATAAACCCCCTTGATAATATGCCCCCTGGAGATTAGCGTTTTTGACCTATACTGCTAAATCGGAGAAGGGAATGTATTTAAACAAAAGCACCTGAATTAAAGGTTACCAGCAGGAGATTATTTCCTGTGTCTACTTGTACCTAAGTTCAGGATGGAGGATTGAATTTAATGGCAAGTATTTTGAGGGTTCTTATAAAATAAGGGGAACACTCATTATTAGGTACTGGGGGATAGGAAAATAAGAAATGGTCAAATGCCCCTTACAGGAAGGCGGATCGGATCAGCAACCTTGTACTATGAAGGTAGATTTAGCCATTACATAATATTTTAAAGTCTAAGATGAATGCTTGCCCTTCTCTCTCAATGCTGTGTGTAAGTTGTCAGAATGTACAAACTAAAGGCTGTACATTGGCAGTGGGGTGTGCCTTTTCATGGCACCAAATTATGTGGGAAGACGCGCATTGAAAAAAATAATTGTTTTCAGAATCTTTAGCTTTGTATAATTAGTTTGACTCATACTTTCCTTGGTTAAATTATATCTTGTTAGGGTAATGCAGGGTCTATTCCTTCCATAGCTAATAGCATTTATATTATTTCTAGAACATCATGTTATAAATGTTTGAGCTTTTTAAGCTCATCCTAAATTTGACTCTTTAGGTTGCATCTTCTACTGCTCGTTAATAACACCTAATTTAGAATTAGTAAGTATACAAACATGGGTGTCAGTGGTTTGGCCTAGTGCTCCCAGTGGCCCCCGAAATGCTTTTCTTCCCTTCATAGTTGCAAAGTGGCACTCATTTGAAAGGACCAACTAGCACTCTGCACTCACCTGTAGTCAAAAAATTAAACTGTTTTTGCTGTAACACTCCAGACATCTGTTCCTTAATTTGAGAGCATTTAATGGCTAGCTCAAGTTGAACCAACATTTAAGGATAGGATAGGATAGGATAGGATGTGAATTTATAGAGCGCAAATTGCTGCCCGGAGGCGTCCAAGCGCTAGGAATACTGGGTCCAACCATGGGGAACACAGGGGGGAAGGTGAGGAAGTTTAGACTGGGTGAAATAGGAATGTTTTTAATTGTTTACGGAAGGCCGTAAGGTTGGGGTTGGATCTTAAGTGCAATGGAAGGGCATTCCAAGCCCTAGCAGCATTGTGGGAGAACGACCTACCTCCAGATCTGGATCTTCTTACTCTCGGGGTAATTGCTAGGAATGTCAGGTTAGATCTTAGGTTCCTGTTGGGCCTGTAATGATGGATTAGGTCCTGTGTGATCCTCGGGCCAGAGTTCCAGAAGGACTGGTGGGCTATGCACATGGCTTTGAACATAACTCTTTGGCGCACCGGTAGCCAGTGGAGAGTGACTAGCCCGGACTTTACTGACTGTTTGCGGGGAAGGTCGAGTAACAGTCTGCAGCCTTCTCAAGGTGGATTCCGGGGCGCCGAGGTAAAGAACATTATTAAAATCGAGGCGGGATTGGATCAAGCCTTGTACCGCTGCTTGCCTGGCTTCCATGGGGAGGAGAGGGAAAATTTTCCTAAGCATCTTCATGATGCCAAAGCAGGTAGCCGAGAGTTTGGTAGCTTGTACGTTGAAGGAAAGAGATCTGTCCATCCATATTCCGAGGCTTTTGATGCTGTTTTTGGGGGTTGGTGGAGGGCCCATGCTGGGTGGCCAGAGGGTGGCCGGGAAGCTGGGGACCGAGTTGCCGAGGACCATAAGCTCAGTTTTGTCTCCATTTAATTTTAAGGACGATTGGGACATCCAGGTCTTTACCTCCTCCAGACACTCGCTGAGCCCGCTCTGTACAGGTAGATTGGTATCCTGTGTCAGGGAGACCACAAGCTGCGTGTCGTCCGCGTAAGAGATGATCTTAATCCCAAACGGGCGGACGACATCGGCTAGTGGTCTCATGTACAGGTTAAAAAGTGCAGGGCTCAGAGAGGAGCCTTGGGGGACGCCGCAATTCAGAGGTCTGCTGGTGGAGACCGAATCGCCGTTGAACACCTGGAAGGATCTGTCTTCCAAGAATGACCAAAACCAGGACCACGCTTTACCCTTGATCCCGACCTGGGACATGCGGTGCCGCAAGGTGACATGGCTGACCGTATCGAAGGCCGCACTGAGATCAAGGAGGATCACTGCCACTGATCCTCCCTGATCTAAGATTTTCCTAGCCTCCTCGGTGACCATGAGGAGGGCGGTCTTGGTCCCATGTTTGGGTCTAAAGCCGGTTTGGGTGGGGTCCAAAAGATGGTGGTCTTCTAGGAAGTTGATTAGCTGGTGATTTATGTATTTCTCCAGGACCTTGCTCGCCCAGGGGAGCAGGGATATGGGGCGGTGGTTGCTTAGATCCGTGGGGTCTAGATTGGGCTTTTTCAGCAGGGCTTTCACCATAGCTTGCTTCCAAACTGTAGGGACTGTACCCGTGGAGATGGAGGTGTTTAGGACCTCCCTTAATATGGGTAAGGTGGTCTGTGAAGCCGCCATTATTATCTCTGGGGGGGCTGGATCATTGGGGGACCCGGATTTGACTTTGCGTGCCAAAGGTTCAAGCAAGGCAAGTTCCAATGGAGGAAAATGAGACAGAGTGGGTAACTGTAGGCTGGGGAATGGTTCGGTAGAGTGTGGGGAGGAGGTTGGAGGAGAGAGATTGTTCGGGGGAAAGGCCGAGTAGATGGAGCTAATTTTCTGATGGAAGAATTCGGCGACTTTGTTGCAGTGGGAGGTGGATTTGTCCATCGGTAGGCTGGGCGGGTGTTTAGTTAGTTCTTTTATGATTTTGAAAATTTCCTTAGGTTTGGATTTTGTTTAATGAGGCCCAACATAAATTGTATTGAAAGAGGGAAAGCTATTTTCTTCAATCATGTATATTCTTGCCAAAGTGCTGCCTCTGCATCATGTTATGTTTTGTTATGCAGATTAATAGAGAGCACAATCACTGGGAGGTTATTGTGGCACTGAGCAGGTGTAAGTCTAGGTACACCCAGGGCCCAGTGGGAATACTAAAAAAGCAAGGTCTTCAGCATCTTGCAGAATTCAAGAAGCGAGGAGGAGACTCGTATGTGTTGCAGAAAATCATTCCATACTTTAAAAGCGATGTATGAGAAGGCCTTATTTCTGGATATGGGTTTTGGTGTACATGGAATTTGTAGTAGTAGGAGTTCGGACGAGCAGAGGTGTTTGGAAGGTTTGTGAAAGCAGATAAGGGATGCTGTGCAATGTTGTGTAGTGCCTTGACAATGTGGGTGAAGAGTTTGAATTGGGCCATTTGGGAATGGGGAGCCAGTGGAGCTCCTTCAGGTGTGGTGTGATGTGATTGCAGCGTGGAAGGTTAAGAGTGATTCTAGTCTCTGAGTTCTGAATGGTTTGCAGCCTTCTGGTGAGTTTTTTGTTGATCCTGGTCTAGAGGGTATTCATGTAGTTCAGCTTGCTTGTAACCAGTGTGTGCATGACAGGTTTCCAGGTGCTGATTGGAAGGCAGCTGATAACCTTCCTCAGCATCTTTAGGGTATGGGGGTTTTATGTGGTGATGGCATTGTGATGAGCAGCCATGTCGAGTTTGCTATCAATGCTGGTTCTGAGGATCTTGGAGTTATCAGTCCTAGCTCTGTTAGCCAGCAGCTGGAGTCCCTCTGTGATTTGCTCTTACCAAAGATCACAATTTCGGTCTTGTTGGTGTACAGCTTTAGAAGTTTATCTTCATCTAGTGGGCGATTTCACTTACGCAGGCATTGAACTTGGTCCAGGTACTGAGAATCTTGTTCATGAGGGAGGAAATAAGTTCCATGTCATTGGTGTTGGGTAGGTGTTGATATTGTGGGAGTGGATGATGCTGGCTAGCCGGATTATTAATGCGTTGAAGAGGCTCAGGCTCAGGGAGGATCCTTGCGGAACTCTGCAGATGATGTCACAGGCATCTGAGGTGTACAGTGCCAGGCTAACTGACTGGGTCCTTCTAATCAGGAAGGGCAGATTTATTTGAGTATAGACAGATTCCTTTGGGCATAGACACAGCAACAGAGTTAAGGAAGAAAAAACTGTGTTGATCATCAGGGGAAAAATTACCAAATGAATCGAGCAGCATTCCATTCTTTGGACCTGAATAACAGAATTGTAGTTAAAGTGTTGGAAGCACGATGTGTATTGACTGAAGCCTTGAAAAGGTACCTCCAAGGAGCGCAACATATGTCAGCTAAATTATAATAAATTGGGTCTTACTGAAGCCTCTTTTCCAGGTGCATTAATTCACTTCTTTCCTGCAATATAACCATCAACTACACTTGATTATTCATCTACGATAATATACTTACAGCAGTGAGTTTGTTGTCACTCCCAAACTATACCTTTATTGCACTCCTATTCCATGCCTTCTATTCACCACTTTTTAACTTTCATCTGATTGATTGTTTCACAAGAAGCAGATAAGGGCATAAGTGTAATTTAACTTGTAGGGTGCCCTGTACTAAAAATATCACTCTATAATTAAGTCTTCTTTGTTTCTTTCCTCGTTTTCAGAGCAGCAGCAGGATTGGTGCAAGGCAGTGTTCTTTAGCACTCCTTTGGCTGGCAATTCCTTTATTGCTGATGATAATTGTTTTAATTTCATGTGCATGTTATTCTTGTACTATGTGCTTATGGACTCACTAGTGAACATTATAATGGCATTTTTCAGTAAGTTAGGAATCTTGTGATGAGGTGAGCATCTTTGTAAGATGAAGTTCACCATGTGGAAATTTCACATGAACATGAAAAGGACATGGCATGAAGTGAGGTGAAGTTGTAGGGAGATCTGACATAAATGCATATGTATATTGTTTTAACAAAAATGAAAACAATTTTAATATGTAAAAAATAAAGTTACATGTAATAATATCAAGTTCCTTAACTACAAAAAACTAAATTATGTAATCCATACTTTTTTATTTAATTACAATGAATAAATACAAAAAATAACATACATGTAATACATATCAATGCACAAACACAGTTTCACAAACATCATTGAATAAATGTAAGAATTTCAAAAATAATAAATATAAAAAGTATGCATAGTTACATTATATTTCATATAAATATCAACGGATATCAAATATATTATATAGTTCTCATACTTCTCAACCTATCCACCAAAAAAAGCAAAGCATTAAAAATACATGTAATAAACATATAAAAACACATTAGAAAAGAAATAATACAATACAATTACGCAATAATTAGCAAATGACTTGGTTTACATTATTAATGATCAAATAATCATTAAATAAAAAACTAGTATTATGTTAAAATACATTTAATATTGTTTAACTTCCCAACCCAGTCCCCTTCAAACTCAGCAACCTGTAACTAAAATGTAACTTCAATAAATCAGCATTAAATTATTTCCAAAATTATCAATTAAATAAAAAGAATAATTAATAGTAATTAATTATCAATTAAAAACTAATTAGTACTGCTTTTGGAACTATTTATAACTTATTTTACTTCCTACCTTCCACTCTAGAAAGTGAACACCTCACTACTAAATTATAATTTATGTTGACTAATATTTAAAACAAAATAACAATTATAATTCCAGTTTTAAATTCAAAATATGATATAATGGTTAAAATGTAGATACATGATAATTGAATATTAATATTATTAAACACAAAGAAAATAAATTAACATTAAATCAAAAATATTTCGAATTTAAATAACATCCCATCCTATCCCCCTACAACCTCAATAACCTGTTTGACACTATAAATTACTAATAATATTAAAAAACAAAAAAGTCATTCAAAATTACAAACTATATTTTATAATTTTAATAAAAATTATAAAAACAATTCAAATACCTACAATTAATATATTAACTTAAAGACATTCAAATAATTTAAAAAACGATATTGTTTGCAACTATAATACTGAGAATGATATTAAAAAAACTGCAACATTGTTCAAAACGATAATATTTAACCAAAAAAGACAATATTCTACATCATGAAATATTTTAATCAGAATATTTCTTTCCAATGTTTGTGTTTTTCTATATTTTAGACTCCAGATTTTGTCCAATTGCAGGGGAAGCAATGCTTCTGCTAGGTCTTGCCTTAAAACTTCAGAGATGTTTTAAGTCACTGGTGTTAATGATGTTATTGGATCCAGCATTTCTTCATTCTTTACCAGATACATTCTATATCAGGAGCACATTATCGGTGGAATGTGCTCTTACCTTTTTGTTTGGTTCGTGCTGAAGAAATACCATATACATACATGCATACATACATACATGCTCAGGCCTCAGGGAAGAAACTAATAAATCTAACTTGCCTTGGAGGGGTGGATTTGCGCAGGCTGTATTTGCGTTTCTTCTCTTTGTTCAGCATTGCCAATTACATTTATTAGCTTTAAATATTAAACAGCTGGCAGGATTCCACTGTACATAAATAAGACATTTGAGACCTGGACAAGTGCCACTTTCGCGTGCTAGCAGCTGGTGGTTTTCTTCTGGTTTTTTTTCAGTTTCTTTCAGATGAGGCTGGCAGAATTCCACTGTACCTCGAATGCTATGTTTAATGACAATTAGAAAGCGTGTAGGAAGGCACAAAGGCTTGGGAAAATTCCTCCATACAACAATGTGGTGGTATGAGAGACTTTAACAAGGAAATGATGCGTTATGCACCTGTTTATCAAAAGAAGGCGAACAGCTCAAGATGAAAAGAAACAATGAAACGCAAGCTTGGAATTTTCCAAGCGTAATCAACACAAAATTTAAATTCAGCATCCAACATGTTTTTACTTGCTACATTTAAATTTTGTTTTGAGGAATATAGAGCGTGGATATCTGAATTATTGACTTCCTTCCTGCTTTGCAGTTTTTTTTTAATGGAAAGCGACTGTAACTTTGGAAGGCGATGGATGTATTTGATGTCACATCCCTCTGTATCTATAGGTATTCATGTAGCACAAACCTACAAAGTGCTTTACATTACTTGAAGGCATGGGAGATGCTCTACAAGGCTATGTACATCAAATGGGGATTACACAAATAGCAATCATACATTACATGTCACATTTGTTTGGCAGAGGGAAATTAAGGGCCTGATGATGGGTTTGGCGGTGCGGCGCTGGGTCTGTCCCGTTGCTGCATCACCAAACCTGTGGTCGAGCTGCCCACCAGATTACGCCTAATCCTCGTGTCTGGCAGGATTTTTTTTTTTTACTTTCCCACGGTGGTACCCTGAAAATGGGCAGCACAGTGGGAGCACCAAAAACAGTTCCTGCATGGCATGAACTGAAAAGTCCATGTCCTGCAGGAACTAGGGTGCATGAACACAGGGGGCACATGTTGTGCCCACAGCATGCACCCCATGGTGTAGAGGCACAAGGGAGCCCTTTAGGGCCCCCGCTGTTACTTCTGCACCTTGGTTTTCATGGAGGAGGAGCCACCATGAGAAAACTTGTAATGTCCCACCAAGCATATTGCGGCCTCCTGACCGCTGCACCACTGCCAGTGAACGGCGTTCTCTGGAAACTGCAGTAGGGCAATGGTGGTCCGAATGCCCTAACTGTTACAGCTCTGTCAGAAAACCGCCATCGCTGCGCCCCTACGAGGCTGGTGGTCCATGGACAACCACACTCCGTATTAGGCCCTAAGTGATTTGTTCAGAAGCATGATAACTTTGAGTCGAGCAGGGAGGATAGATTCAAACCTGGGTTCCAAAGTAAGCCTGCTGATGCCATTAGGGAACATAGCCCCCCTCTGTAAGGTAGCTTGTAGAACGATCTACATGATTTGAAAAAAATCTACATTTCTAATTGCTTAGATGTAGCTTTCAACATTAAAGCTTAGAATGAACATACCAATGCTTGGTCCATCAAGTGTGTAACGCTTCCCCAATCATGACAAATGCAACACAGAACAGAGTGATGTATTCTAGACACTTTACAAGATGCATTCTTAATTCTGTTATCAAGTCTTCAACATCATGTTTATTTCCTAATGGTCAACAGCATTAGGAGCCCTGCTGAAATCTGTTGGAGAAAAGGCTACAGCACATTTCTAGGCAAGCAGATTTTGGTGCGGACAACACTGATTCTGCAAATAACTCCTCATTTAACAGAGGAAAACTTGGACTATGAGGTACTTACAAAAGCTGGTAAATACTGCATCATGAGCACCTGTATTTGCAGGTATGTGAAATACCTCACCCTTAATCTCCTATCTCATAATCAGGGCCACAGCCAGACTACCTAGTCTGTGTTGTGTTGGGAGTTGTGCGTATAGTGGATGCCACATAAAGAGCGAGAAAGGAATAAATGCTACATCATTAAAGCAAAGTAATGTAATAGGAGCACCATTCACCAAATAATTTATGACTACAAAAAATCTGCCAAGGCCCGTCCATTGGGGCTGAGGGGCCACACCGCCTCACCTTTTTCCCCTTAAGTACAGTGTCTTTCAGAAAGTCAACTTGACAGACACTCTTAATTTTCAGATCTGGCTACCAGATGCCAAACTTGTGCTAAATGTGCAGGCTCCTGGCTGCCTGAGCTGAACTTTGCTGGGCTGATGATGACCTCCTCAGCTCAGCAAAGGTCCTTGAGGCCCTCCATTCGGAGACGAGGAGTAACATCATTCATTGAATCATACCTGGATGCTTCAGTTTTAAGCGCTGAAGTGCCCAGGGTCGAGTGTCAATCAGTGACTCTTCGTGACAGAGTGGAGTGAGGTCTGGAGTCTCGCCGACCCATCCCACTCTGTGAAGAGGTTGGTACTGCTGCCTTCCCTAAGGTCAGCCAGTGAGGGAATGTAACAGTCCCAACCCTCCTGGGACCTCTGAGGCTTGGGACTGCAGGTAAGTGTTAATATTTTTTAATTAATTTTTGGAACATGCATGTATCTTTGAATATTTGGTAATGAGTGTTGTGAATGGATGTGTTTGTGTGTGCATGGGTGTAAATGCACGGTTGTGTGTGGATGTGTATGTGTGCATGTGTCCCGTCCAAACCTCTCCCTCCTAAAATTACTGGACGCCAGTGTAGAAAATTGTACCATAGAAAGGGCCAACTCTCTTTCAGTAAAAGTGCAAAGAGGGAACAGTCTTTTCGATTTGTATTCAATGTATATGAACAGTCTTTGAATATTCATACTTTTCCAATTTGAGATGTTTTGGGGCTAATTCACAAACACATATAAAAGGACGTAAATGAGTCCAACGGGAGTACTACTTTACGTACACCAAAATGCTTTTGTGAGTAGGCTCCTAAGAGTGATCCCCACACCCTGGGAGAAAACCTCCATGGTGAGGGAATTTATAGGTTTTTTTTCTTTTCAAAACAAAACCTTGTTTTGGGAATTTGTTTTTGAAAATCGAATTTATTTGAAAGTTTCATGTATGGCTCACGATGAAGCCATCCATAACACTTTCAAAGCATTTAGAAGAACTGCTCTAAACTCCCAACTCATTTTGTCGCTCTAACAGAAGACCCCTCCGCCACTAGGCCCAATTTCCCCAACTGCATGACGAGTGTCGCCTAATGGATGAAAACCAACTGTCTGCAGATCAACACAGACAAGACTGATGTGCTGATTTTTAGGAACAACACCTCCCCTTGGAACGACACCTGGTGGTTCTCCAAACTCAAACCTACACCAACAGACAACACCCTCATCCTGGGAATCATCCTGGACAACAAGCTCACCAGGAAGTGCCAGATCAATGCATCCTCCGCATGCTCCAAAAGATCTTCAGATGGCTTCCATCAACACCGGGAAAACCACTACCCAAGCCCTAGTCACCAGCCGGCTGGGCTACAGCAACACGTTCTACGAAAGAATCACCATCCAACTCCTTAAGAGACTCCATACGATACAGAACTCAGCTGCCAGACTCATCCTCGACTTCCACAAAAGGACCCACATCACCCGCTACCTCAGGAATCTCCACTGGTTCCTCATACATAAAATATGCCAATTCACGATGCTGAAACACTACTACTAGACCCTCTCTGACCAGGGACCAGCATACACCAACCATTGCCTGAACTTCCACCAACTCTCCAGACACCAGCGCTCTGACTCCCTCACCCTTGCACACTCCTCATATCCACTGAAGCCACAGTGGAGGATGATCCTTCTCCTACCTCGCCGCCAATCCCAGAACAAGCTTCCCCGTCACCTCCAAGCATCTTCATCGCTTCCGAAATTCAGAAAGGGACTCAAGACCTGGCATTTCGACTGATCCCAGCAAGAACCTAGCATCTGGATGCCCTCATGGGTGATTAGACATTCTCTAAAAATCCGAATTAATTGACTGATTGGCATCTCTAAATTTGGCTGAGTTCCCTCACCATCATGGGTACTTATTCCATCCGCTATAGTCTAAATCAGGCTCTAATTCTTTTAGCAGGAGTGAAAGAAATATAGACACAATGAGGAAATATTCTGACCTATCCAGGTGCTTTTGACATTAATCTGTAAAAGACGGACCCCTGCCGCTCCAAGCAGGCTGCCATCTTTGCTACTTTGTAAGTGAAGTTTCCAATGATTACCAAGACGTAGGATATGTGTCTGCCTCCCGTATATTCAATTAGGTTCTTGCTGTGGATTGCTTCACTCTGCAGCTAGCTCTGCATCTATTTGAATGCTCCATCTTTAAAGCTGGCATTTTCCCACTGTGCAATAGCAGTTTAGCAATGTTCAGGTTTATTTTAAGCTAATAAATCACAGAGGTATCAATTACAGCGCTTGATCAAATTTCAGTTTGAATGGTAACATCAGTCACCGTCTCCACCAGAATGATAGAATCTGCAACGAAACCGAAGATCCATTTTGTTTCAGCTGGAGTGTTTGTCCGTTGAAAGCGGCTGAAGCTTTCCACAATGGCTGAGTGAAATCTAGGGAAAATGGGGAATTACCAAGGCAACCAAAACCGTAATTACAAATTTCTCATTTCTAAAGATACCACAAAAGTCTAATTGAAAATATCCCTGTAACTTCAACCTTAGAATTACCATGCCCCACCCCCCTTTTTTTACTCGAGGGAGTGGAGATGTTGGACGGCATACCCAGACACAAAGGATGAGCCATCCGTGTCCAAGAGAGATAATCTTGTTGTTTCTTGGGAAGCTGGAGTCAAGCCCTTTGTCACAAGGCCCTCAGGCATCCCGATCTGTTGTCTTAAATCAAACTTCACAAACCACACAGCATCCTAGAGACGAGTTTTTACCACCTGGTTCAAAGTTCATGTACGAACCCCATGGCATAGCTCTTGCAATTGTTGAGTTTTCATCTACCACACACATTCCTTTGGTTGTGTTAAGTGATTCAAGAACCGGGTGTTTCATGGCATGCTATTTCATGCTAAAGTGGCTTTGACTGCCTTTATATGTCCCTTAGAATTATGTGTGTCTCCATATCTATATCTAGATGTATAGCTATATATCTACACACACACACACACACACACACACAGACACACACACACACACACATATATATATATATATATATATATATATATATATATATATATATATATATATATATATATATATATATATATATATTCTATATGTATACACACACACACACATATATGTGTGTGTGTGTGTGTGTGTGTATATATATATATAAATTATTTATATGTATACACACACACACACCTCCTTTATCTCTTCTCTTCTGCACCCTTATGCTCCCCCCAGGCACCTCCGTTCCTCTCACCATGCGCTCCTCCAGACACCTCGATTCAGGCGCAAAAAACACGGAGGTCTCAGATTCTCCTTTTTGGCCCCCTCATTTTGGAACTCTCTTCCGCTGGAACTGAGACTCTCCCCTTCCTACCCTCACTTTAGGTCTCTCCTAAAAACTCACCTCTTCCGCAGCATTTACACATAAGCTCTCCTCCCCTCCCCTTTTTGCCTCTCACCGAATAAAGTGAATAGCGCCAAGAAACCGTCCGGTGAACGCCGCGCTTTATAAGTAATTTTTACATTACATTTTACATTACACACATATATAGACATTTATAGCCTTTAACAAAACGATCAGGGCTACTTTTTGTGCAGAGATGTTATGTCTGTGAAATAAAGGAGTCCCCTTGATCTCCCCAGGCAAGCTTCCTTTGTAGTTTCCTCCCAGCTTGATGAATCTTGATGTAACTGATTACCAGGCAGCACAGCGCAGCTTCTCCTAATGTATTCTGAATGATAATTGTTGGTTGTTTAACAGTGTGAGAGACGATCATCTTCCTGATCCACATTACACCATGCTCACTGAACTTAACATCTTAATTCGGTGCTTGTGCGTGGTGATAGAGCGAAGGTTTCGCGGATTTCAGTGACATGTAGGTTATTCCTGTCCTCCCCCTTTTTAAATATCAGGTACGCTGACAGTAGAAACACGGGAGAGTGTTTTTTGTTCAAACACTCCATGGCTATTTTCTTTCATTTTCTGATATTTCTATATTTAGTCTAAAAATCACAAATGCAACACCTCCAAATCTAGCACCAGAATGATGATAATTTTAGTGTTCAAAGGTTATAAACTTGAGAGGAATGAAAATCCCCAAAATCATATTACACTTGGGACAAGCCATTAAATTGACGTATAATACTGAGGTTGTCATTATGAGTGGCCAGAGCAAGTAGAAATACCATCCATGTCAATTAATATTGCTTTGCAGGGTGTTGTAGGCCTCGATCGAATGGTCAGAGCAATCAGAATTCAGTACTGATATGGTTAGGGTATATATTAGGGGTAGGATAAAGGTTAGATTGCATTTTAGTGTTGGTGTTAAGTATAAGAGAATAGCTCGCATTTGGGTTAGGTTTTGGTATATGTCGAGTGTGAGGGTCAGGGTGAGTTTTAGGCTTAGGCAAGGACTAAAGTTAGGATTATGAGCAGGTTAAGGAATTTGGTTGAAAAGAGGGCTACTCTAACTGTTAGGTTAGCAGTACACTTAGGGTTTAGAAAGGGTCACGTTTACATTAAGTAGGTTTGGCTAAACTAAGAGTCTGGCTTAACTTATACAAGGCTTGCTTTCACACTCACAGATGTCTGAACATATCAGTAGCGGCTGGTATTCAACAGCATTGGGTGTGGGTTGCAGGGGTTGGGGGGTTTGAGGGAATGAAAAATATAAAAATAAACACTAACCTGTCTTCTGCCGCCGCCCTCTCTTCCTCTTAGTCCTCTTCACCCGCTTCCAGGATAGGAAGCAGGATGCCCTCGGCTCCCAGCCTCCCGATAGCCTATCACAATGCTGCAATGCAGCTTTTTGATTGGTCTGAGCACCGTGGATCGGTGCTCAGCCAGAGAATGGGAGGCTGGGCATGTTCTTCATGCAGGCTGTAATGCAGCCTGCATGGAGAACATACAAAGTGCACATGGCGGTTTGACCTGCCCGAGATGGCGGGCCAAAGCATTGTGCACATATGGAGTGGGCAAACCAATTCTTTCCTGCCCTGCTCTATGAGCAGAGCAGTCCCGCCCCTACCCAGCTGAGCAGGGGGAAATTAATATGATAATAATGATGGCTTATTATCATTTTATTTTTTAATTTTTGACCTGGTGAGTGGGGCGAAGCTCCACCTCCTTAGCGGAAGAGCCGCCATTGGAACATATTTTAGTGCATCAGTGTTGAATGTGAAAGAACAGGTAATTGTGAATACATAGTTGATGTGATATCCATACTTTCTTGGTTACTAACAGTCCCTTGCAAAAGGGGTCTGGAATGCAGTGAAAACTCAAACTCAATTTCATTCGGTGTAATAACACACACCAGCACTGCACTGAGGGAAAGACACTTTGAGCTTAAATTTTTTTTATTTCAATAGTCTCACCCTGTTGCTTAGCAGATGTAAACCACAACATAGAATATTACGGAAACAGCACTAAAGCATGTTGCTAACAACAACAATTATATGGGCATTTCTACCACAGTGGAAATATCATCTGGCAACCTAACACCCTAAAGTCCACTTCCATGCGCTATAGTATAAGAGCATGGAGTAGCTTAACTTGTATCTAGAATTTCTTAGGATTCAGTGCACTGTATAGATGTTTACAGCAGGAATCTGTAGTTATCAGTATTTCCGGAGAGAGCGCTCCCTCAAAGTGAAGACAAATATCAGCTGGGCTCAGCTCTTCTCCTCTTGGACGTGACTTGGAATCAGCTCTCTTAGTAAGACGGGATGCTGCTATAGTACAACAGTCTGGCATTTTCTGTCAGGATCCTCTGGAAATATCGTGTGTGATAATCTGCAGTAAAGGACCTCTCTAATCTAATAGCCACATGAAGAGCCTTTTGTACTGTTGATCGCCATTGTATCTTCAATGGGGAATTTTTGACATATTTCTGATATAACCTGTGTGCATCAATATGCTAGCCTTAGATGCATTAGTGTAATTAAAAATGACAAAGATGCATCAATTCAGACTACAAAGTTTATGTTATTATTGTTAGTTGACCTTGAAATACAGATAACAAAATGCTTGTCCTGGACTGATTTTGCATTAGGTGTTCTTATTGATGTCATTGTTTGGATGACATGACACTTTTACAGGTTTTTTGAAAGATAAGGAATGATGTCAACTATGAAAAAGGTAGACTTGCCAATGACCAGGCAGAAAATGAAGTCTGGTCCTGCTCAAAATGGAATCTGGCCTTATTGGCTTCACATCAGAAGTATCTTTACTCCATACATCACATCATATATCAATACATGGTTGAACTTTAAGGGTTCTGTTTACTTGGTTCACAGATATGTAACCCCAATGATTGGATTTCCATCCTTTCATTTCTGCTCAAAGGCTGCAAGCATGGTTGAAATACAATGGCTGAAATTGTATATGTATATTTAAATGTCATTCTTTGTGTACTCATGTACTAATTAATTGTCTAAAATGTATAACCATGCATCTTACCTTTTAAAATGTTTATCTTGAAAATATGGTACTCTGTCGCCTTGAGAGGCACTAAGTCTTATACTAGATATGAACTGCCTGGAGCAGTCAGCCTTGGCTGCTATCTAACGTCTGTAAATACAAGTACTGTTTCAACTTTTAATTCCGCTTACTTACTGGAACAATGTATTGTTTTAGTTTAACAGACTTTGGGCCCGATCTAGAGTCTAAAAGATGGTACTCCATATGTGAGGGTGGTGAAGACTTTACATCCATCACCCTGATGGACTACTGTTGTACCTGGCCCTTTCTACAGGGTTAACCCAAAACATTCTGCCTTCTTCCTCCTATTTTTATTTTTCTGAAGCACTTTTTTGTTGGTTTTAGGACTCTGGCCACTTTACAACTGCTAATCAGTCCTAAAATGCATATGCTCTCTCCTTTAAACACAGCATGATTGGTTTACACCTGTTTGCATATTTAATTTATTTGTCAGTCCCTTGTACAGTGGTATCTCATATACCCTGAGCCTGTAAATTAAAAGCTACTAGTGGGACTTCAGCACTGTGTGGCAGGTCCTGGTAGTGACAAACAGCCTATTTGGTTTCCCACTACTGCGAGGCCTACTCATCTCATAGGCTAGCATTGGCTAATGCTAATGCAAAAATGCCACATTGAGAAAGTTGGCTTTCTCTGTGCTTTTAACTCTATGTGCTTTGCAGCCTGTCTCCAGCCCATATCTGGGCCTGGTTGACAGCTACACTTTGTGCATACTTTCCAGACAGACATCACACAGGAAGTGTTGGGTGTAACAGGGTTACATCTGCCTACTCATAGTCTTCCTGGGCTGGGAGAGAGGGAGGTGGGGCACACTAACATTTGTATAGGCTGTGCCCTGCCCTCACATAAATCGCTGTTTTACATCCTACTGATATCTGGAGCTATGGCTGGGGTTGCAAGGGAGTGTTGTGCACTTCCAATGTTTCTTTTGAAAAGCCCTACAGATCAAAAGATTTTCAGTGTAAGTACAGGGGTTCCGAACCCACGTTTTTAGAACACTACTGGACTTGAAAGAACATGTGCTGAATAAAGCCTGCTGTGTTAAAGGATTGCCATCTTGCTGTTCTGACTGATTGTTAAAGAACTGCTGCCCTGCGTGTGTGAGCTGCCCTGCTACCTGCTGACCTCTGCCCTGCAGGAAGGACTACTGCACCCCAGAGTGGGCTGTTGGCTTGCCCCTTGTTCTTTTTTGAGGTCTCAGGAAAATAAAAGACCTTGTCAGCAGCTCCCATCTATCTTGCTGCCTGTCCTAATCAAGTGCTACTTTCCGTGCCTTTAGAGCACTCCGGCTGACATGTAATTATTCTGCCCACTTGTATGTTAAAATGTACCCGATGCCCTGCCGGCACCTGCATCATGACTGTCTTGGGAGCTGTGCCCCAACCCAATGCCGCATTCCGCCGCTACGCTTGCAGCCAACAAAGGTATTTCGTTATCTTGGCCTGCGGCCACAGCGGTGTGTCCTTGATTCCTTAGCACAGCCCCAGGCGACCTACAATCACCCACTGCGCTCTGCTCTATGCAACGTTGTCTCATTTCATGCCATAATAACAGGAATTCCTGAGCGGGCTTGGAGGACTCGTTGGATTGCTCGCAGCAGAGTCCTGCTTCATCTATTTACTCCCAAAAGAAACTGACCCAAATGGTCTTCCATAACAGGCTGCCCTCTTTGCAGTGGAGATCTCTCGACAAGGAACCGGACTTGAGCAGTTCCAAAGAACTTTGTGCACTCCTTGCAGCAGAGTTCAACTTCGCTCTCACTTGTAACTCTGTAACCGGGACAGGTTTGGCCCCAATGATTGAGTGATTCCTACCTGTCTTTGTTCAGCTGGACCAAGTTGGAGTGGTCTTAATCTTCCTGCCTGGATTCCACATAATTTGCCCTCACTCCCTCTTTTGAGACCTACTTTGGGCCCTTGATCTTCACTGGGTAACACAGGGCAGAACTGTGTCAAAGGTCCCTGCTCTTCTGGTTAAGGAACGCCATGGTGAAAGTACTGTATTCCATGTAGTAGGCATGCAGCTGTCTCTGCAGCCTGTAGGTTATAACAGCATTTATCTCCAAGGGGTTCATTGTAACACATAACATGTCTATGTGTTCCCTGCAATAGAAGGGGAGTTACCCTATGTGCTCATGGTAATATTTTGGGGTCCATGATCGATTGTTATGGTGATAAGTGGCGATCTAGGTGTGATGTTCCTAACCTAACAGCTTCATTTCATGTCCCTGATGTTCAATGGTATGACATTTTGATTCTTGCAGTGACAGGAAAATTAGTACTATTACAGGTTGGCATAATATGTACAGTACTTGTGATTTATGTGTTTTGGTCATTACCTGCTGCATTACCAGCACTAATATATTGATGTATGACATTTTGGCATACCTTGTTTATGATGACGAGTACTATATTATGTGACTGCATAGTAAGCAAATTTATATTGTTTCATGACGGTTGAAACATATAAGTCTCTCTCTTATTACACTCATTGAGATTTTTGATACTTGCCTTGTTGGCAAAGTAATTATTGGTTTATGCCGTGTTGGTCTATGTTTATATACAATACAGAAACCAATTACATTTAAAGTCTCTTTTGTGGTATATTTATTGTATTACTGGTGTGAGGCTGTGGTGCAAACGCTATACAAATTGACTCTGATGATAAGCCTGCCTGTTCTGTGCCAGGCTACCAGAGGGTGAGCACAGTTTATCCCTGGCCCTGAGTGTAAATGTAAATGTATAGGCATTTATATAGCGCACTACTTACCCGGAGGGTCCCAAGGCGCTTCGACCGCTGCGAAACCCTTCCTGGCTTCCCTGAGAGATGGTCCCTTAATGGGTATCTCCAGGGTGAGACCAGGCATCCCCGGCGGTCTGGTGGGGCCGTTAGTGAAGATGAGGGAAGCTAATGCCCAGAGTTGCCGAGTGTGATCGCTGATCAGAGTGGGCACCGAGGCGAGAGAATTATCGAGTCCACTGACCCTGGTCCAGAAACCTGCCGCGCCGGGAATCGAACCCTGGTCCCGGGCCGTCCTCTGCTCTCGGGTCTGCCGCCTCTAACCAGTGAGCCACACTACTTCACTTCACTAGAGTGGTGAGTTAGGCTTGGCTTAGATGCATACCCTAGCCAACCAGAAGCCCCATTTCTAACAACTACCATTCTAAAAAATCTACAGATCACAGCTGGCCCAGAGGCGATCTCCATACCTTGACTGGAGCTGCTATCATGGTGATTCCTTCCAAGGTACAATAAGTTCAGTGGAAGGCAACTGTTAGTTTTGATTGCCATCCACCAAATGTGAACAACCCTTTTGTTTTTCAGAAACAAACTCCAAAAGTGAGAGTTTGCTTTTGAAAAGCAAAAACAATAATGACCCTCATACCCAGAAGCTTTCTCCCAGGGTGTGGGGATCAATATTTGTGTTTTTTGTCCCTTACCAACAAGATTTACCTGAAAGTGAGGGCCAGAAAAAAAGGACATCACGCTGTCCACGCATAATACAGTAGGAGTGTAATGCCCTTCTTTTGACAGTCAGTACTGCATTAGGCTATTGGAAGAAACTTTCCTTTGATGCAGCCAACAGGGGCTCTGTCAACAGACAATTGGTAGACTTCCCAACTCTAAATAGGGTGGACGTACCATCATTTTGCCAGACAGGGCACTCTGTCTTGAATGTCTGCCAAACTAAATCCCCCCATTTATGTGCCTAAATAAACTTATTTATTGACTGAAACTGAAACTATGTGACCCCATTGTTTAATTGTTTGCTTGGGTTTTGCTGTACTAATGTGCTATCAATAAAAGCAGTAGAAATTAGTCTCGGGCAAAATTTGAATTACATTAATCGTAATTTGCATAATTTCAGGAATTTCATATCACACTTGTTATCTGAAATTCCTAAAGTTACACCATACACCATTATGCCACATCCATAATTATGCCACCCTTTGCAGCAAATTGCAGCAAATTTATAGTGTGGAAACAGAGGAACAACCAGAATGCCGGCTGTTTTTGTGCCCAGCAATTGTTTTTTTACCAAATGGTTTAGTGCAAAATTACAGATTTGCATTTCATCTAGTTATGCTGAACTAATTTTCCCAAAATGTTCATAATTACACTAAAGAAATTATGAGAATTTAACAACCTCAATGCATACGTTATAAACGTAACACCATTGTCATTTAACATTAGATTTAAAGTAAATCTTCAAAAATGTGATTCTTGAGTGGAAAGATTAAGAAAAGAAGAATAGAATATGTGTACTTAATTTTTTCCTTGTTTTGTAAAGAAAATCTTGGTTATTATTTTGATGTACCATTTCTTTTAGTGGGAAGAGATAAGTGGAGTTGATGAGCATTACACACCCATCAGAACGTACCAGGTCTGTAATGTCATGGATCACAGTCAGAACAACTGGCTGAGAACAAATTGGATCTCACGCAAGTCCGCACAGAAGATCTATGTGGAGCTCAAGTTCACGTTAAGAGACTGCAATAGCATTCCGCTGGTTTTGGGAAGCTGCAAGGAGACTTTTAATCTCTACTACTTGGAGTCTGATGATGACTATGCAGTAAAGTTTAGAGAACACCAATTCACAAAGATTGACACTATTGCAGCTGATGAGAGCTTTACACAAATGGACCTGGGAGACAGGATTCTGAAGCTCAATACAGAAGTCCGTGAAGTGGGACCTATCAGTAAAAAAGGATTTTACCTGGCTTTCCAAGATGTGGGCGCCTGCGTTGCCCTGGTCTCTGTGCGTGTGTACTTCAAAAAGTGCCCTTTTACTGTCAGGAACCTGGCCATGTTTCCAGACACGGTGCCAATGGACTCCCAATCATTGGTGGAAGTGCGTGGATCTTGCGTTAATCATTCAAAGGAGGAGGACCCTCCCAGGATGTACTGTAGCACAGAAGGGGAGTGGCTGGTGCCCATAGGCAAGTGCCTGTGTAACGCTGGCTATGAAGAGAGGGGAGTTGCATGCCAAGGTAAGAACTTCAGTCTATCTATAGCTTGCATTATTCCTCATTTTATCTCAATCATTGAGGAAAGTTGATTCATGTAATTTTGTATGTTGAGAGATCAATGTTAAAGTGAAACACCCTCAAGTAAAATAGGCTTTGAAAGATCATTAACAGGACAATGCGCTAATTAAATAAGTATTTCTCCTTCTTTAATTTAGACATTTTCTGGAATCTATGATCACAGATAAACTTGTAGCCATAACTTTGCCACTTTGAAGTACATTTGAAGAATAAACTCACTGTTTTGGAAGAACGGCATGTGATTTTGCTACTTTGCTTCAGGGAAAAGTGTTTCGGAGATTCACAATGAATAATTATGACTAAAGAAATTGATGAGGTGTGCCAGGACAGAGACACGTGACTAGATTTATATGAATGTATTGTTGAAGAGCAGAGGTTGCTACAAGGGCAAACTTTCGTTTTGCAAATTTGCAGAGCCCTGCTTGAGGGATTCCCAGCGTTCATTAGAGCGGCTAAGGTTGATAAGGTACATCATTAGTAAAAGTGACACAACCTTCTGTATATAGTCTGAATCTACAAGGAAGGACCTAATGTCCTTACAGCCTTTTCCAGGAAGTATAATTTGTCAGAGTGTGCCATGCTGCGATTCCCTTGTCACCTTCAGAGAAATCAAAGAGTTGACATTTTGTTGCCTTGGTGTCTGAATTTCCACTTTGAACTCCATGGTCTGGAAGTAAAAGTGGATTTTCTGCTCCCTATGAAATGGGGATCTTACATGACAGTTGCATTGCATAATTCAGAATGCAGTTCAAAAAATGTTTGTAGTGTGATCTAGAACTCACACTCATGCACATTTTTTTTAGTAGTATTAGGCCTTTTCCTGATATGAGACACCATGGAAATATCTATATCTTTGCAGAATCCCGAAGTTGGAATGGGGGAGTCACAATGTGATGGTCGAAATGTCAACCAGCAGCTTTATGGAATCCACAATATCGACGGCAACTATATTGTCAAGTTGTGGAGTTGAGAATAGTAAATGTATACTTTCATATATACCTACCGTGACAATATATTAGTAGTAATAATATGGATGCAATATTGTGCAGGTCGCTATTGTTGGCCTCAATATTCTGACACACAACAATACTCGCCAGTCAATCATTGTGCTCCTAGTAAGAATTATAGGGCAACTAATGTACACAGTGCACTATATCAATCATCTGTAAAAACTACTGTCCTTTGATATAGATGTGTGTTCTTTTAACTTGGTATATTAATTCCAAATGAACCTTTACTATGGAACCTTCACTGATGTTTTTTCCAAGCTCATTTTACCTCTGCTGAAGGGGCAAATAAATGGAGTATTCTATAAAAAGTGGAAATTGAATACATTGAAACCAATTTATCTTGCCTTTGCGACCAATTACATGTGATAATGATTTTTAGCCATGCTGTACAGCATCCTCAATGATGTGCAGCATGGCTAAAGGCACCCAACTTAACAAAAAGGTACTATGATGCGGCAGCTGCATTATTTTGTTGGCTCTTGTATTACGCATGGGCACACATAAAAAATGGCATGAATGTTTTTTCTTTTTATTTATGTTCTGGTTGGGGGGGGGTTGGGTGAGTAACAAAGAGGGCCGGGGAGGGGGAAAGTAACACTAGCGGTGGGAGAAGCAACACAGGAGGGCTGTGGGGATCAAAAGCAACGGGCAAGAGAGAAGGAGGTCATGAGTGGGAGGAAGCAAGACAGATGATAGTGGTGTGGGGTGAAGAAACACAGTGTAGCGGAAGCAACATGGAGGTGAGGGCTGGGGATGAGAAACTATAGGCAAGAGAGAGCAACGTGGAGCTCAGGTTGATACAAAGAGCATAGAGAGAAAAGTGGAGCAGGAGGGAGAGAAGAACACCTGAGAGAAAGCAACGCCGGGGTGGGAAGAATGATACAATGAGGGCATCATGGAGGGGGAAGGATATCCATGTGGCAAGAAAATATGATGTGGTAAGCAGAGGTCAAGAAAAGTACATAAGGCAGACAGCTGAAAAATACATGCACTCTTGTGGAGGGCTTAACCAAAAAGAAAAAGTAGTTCCCTAAAGTGAGTAGTGGAATGACACAAGTCAAGGGACAATTCTCCATGGGATAGAAAGACACTAGATAGTCTAGGCAAGCCATCGAATAAGATGCATCAAATGAGAGTTACAGGAAGGTCAACCAATAGTAAGCAATGGGAGGGCTCAGAGCCCCTGTGTATTTCCCCACAATATATAACACAAGAGAAAGAATGCTCTGCCTAGTAAGCTCGGACTCAAGAGGATACATGAATCCAAGTTGGGTGGATTTCGTGCTATACAAGACAACACATGCAATTTAAAAATGAATAAAAAGATCACGCAAGCATAAACACAATTAATATAGTATTCATTTGTAAGACATACTACTACAGGAGACTCTGCATTGATTTGCTCTGAACATCAGCAGTTCATCAACTGAGCAAATGCAATTGAAATATAGACTGAACAGCATTCAATACCATCTGCACACAGTATCCAGAAGGTGGTGCTATGATGAATTGACCAACATAACACAATTCTCTCTTTGTTTCATTTCTTCCCTCCCTCAAACACAAAAATCCTGATTGTTGGAATCTTGAGGTGCCCATAAGGGAAGAATCAGTGAATGAAAAATTGAAATAGGGAGCCACTAGCCAGAAGCTATGGAGTGCTTATTTCGATAGTGTGATACATGAAGCAAAAAATATACATAAGGCATTTATTCACAGCTCAGGAATCAATCTCTCCATCGGAATAAATGCATACTCTAATTTTATAACACCAGAAGGATAAGAATGCTACCACAATCTAGATGATGTTCTGCAGTCATGCCACACGACTTGTCTTTTTTTATCAAGCTGGAAAGCCTTGCCAAGTTTCCAAAGCAATGTGTTCATCTTGGGTAGAATACTACCCTGCTCTGTAGAAACATGGACCAGCAGCATGGTTTAGGAGCGGTAATCCAAGGTGAATGCCTTATCTAGGTGTCTGCGAATTTGTAGGGCTGATCATAAAACCTGACTTTTAGATTTACTAAATTTGTGTACAACAATGTACTAAATTATAGAAGCTTTCTGTCAGCCCCCTTCATCACTGGCCTGATACTGTGTCATTCACTTTTTTCATCTGCCCACTACAGCCTACAGCATAGGGATATGGATCAGCCCACTTCAGACATTGACTGACTTCCCTGTGAGTGACTGCATTCTGTCCTTACATCAGGAAGACACACATATTAGTTCCTTTAAATGCCTTGGACTGCTATGGCAATATGTGCTTTTTGAGGTCAAAAATTAGTTTTGCTTTTAGTCTTTTTTTTAATATTGGCGAAGCTTCCCCAACAATAAAGTTTTCCAAAAGCCACGAGAAAACAAAACAAGCATTGGCAAAGACAACAGGCTGGCAGACTTATTGACTTTGTCAGTGATTGCTTGTTATGCAGATAAAACTGGCACATTTTCTGAGTTTCTCCATATAAAAGTTTGCAATGTTTTCCCTGTTTAATTGTGTCTCCAAACGTGCAGTGTATTGTTTACTCTAATCAAACTCAACCAAGATGGAGAATATATGCACACATTCTACAAATTTACTTGTTGCCATCTAAATTACTGCAAAAGTTCCAATTTTACAATGTTTGCACAATTGTTGGATAAAATGTAAAAACGTAGCAACTTGGTGGAATTTAAAATGTTTTCGATTGAACATTGCAAACATTGCAAGAAATACTCTTTGCAATTTCGTATACCTCTATCATTAAATACCTTTAAAATTAGCAGATGGCCTTATACTAGTACCCTAGTTGTGTTTGTGAGATATTTATTTATTTATTTTATTTGAAGAGTTTTATATAGCACTGGCTAGACCCGGAGGTATCAGAGATAGCACAGTAACTCATGTCTGGAAGACACAGGTGTTCTGACAAGGCAGTGTATGTTAGTGTCCTCATTGACCTTGATTAATAAAGATTTAAAACTAGATTGACAAGTCTACTGACATACCTTTAATGTTTGAGTTGGAAAAGCCTCTCTTTTAGTCCTTATTACTGAGTGTTGCTTCACTCTATAACAGGGTCAGAGCTATCGATAGCACAGAAGATGCAGTGGCATTGGTGCTCTAGAGTTTGAGGGGCCCAATTAGTGACTGTGTTTTTTACTACAAAACCCTGGGCTGAGAACCTAATTTCCTTGCTCGCATTAGGACCATCTTCTCTGACGTGGCCTAGTTGAAGAGAATATATGTATTTATTTTAAACTTTGCTGACTGAACCCGTTCCTAGAGTGGTAGGGTCATTCAAACATGGCCTGTTTAATTTTTCAAACTACTTGGGAATATATAGAACACTACTATTACTTAAATTAGGTTTCCTCTGTAACATCAATGACGTATTGCCATGTATAAACAAGGTTGTACTTCATTATGACATTTAAATATATAATCCAGTTCTATAGACAAATGTGTATTACGCACAATGTGGTGAGAGGTCTACTAAGTGATTGCAGGAGCAAAACTCACATCACACTAGCAATTCACACTTTTGAAAAATGAGTAAATTTCTACAAATATTTGTGGAAAGGCATATGACCTAATGGTGATATCTCAAGTATATGAAAAGGACAGCACTGTCGTGTAGTTCCTAATAGTACATATGATCTGCACATTGAGACAGCACAAACTGAGGGATTGCTGGCCTGACTGATTCCAGACACCAACAAAGGATATGTTAGTCTTTAGATCAGCTATCTCACAGTGCCACTATAATCCCTCTAACCTTAGCAAGGAGAGAATAGTTTCTGTCATCTATCGAACATGACAATCCTTGATCCTTCAGGGATCGTGGAAACAGTACAGTACTTTTCGCTCTGTCACTCGTGCTCACTTAGACTCAGAGAAATACACAGAATAAACAATTCGGACGTTGACAATAAGCATTTATTGAGCCAGCATCATTCTAGTATAAAATATGTGTGCTGTGACAACCATTGGACAGAAACAGATATGTACTATTACAAGCACCAACAGAGTAAATAAGAGGTAGAATTCTACCATGGTGCTAAAACAGTATGCATGGCAGTAATCATGCATACTCCTAAGGTGCTAACCGTAGCTAAGTGTGCCAAAGTGTACCTTGCATGTATGTGTAAAGTCAATATTCCCCCTAGGAAAGAGCCCATCCCATTACCTGATGAGAAAGAACGAAGGACCCCGTTCAATGACTAAAAAAGTCATAATAGGACGGGCAGTCTCCTAACGAGTTTGTTCGGTACGACTGTGGGAATGGTCCCACCGCTGCACCGTCAATCTCATAAATTGGCCCTTAGTGTCCAGCAGAGAGTGGCGAGAGAGACAGCCCAACATTCTTAAATTACAGGCCAAAGACACAATTCAGCTGAAAGAACTCTGAAATAATTTGGTTTTGAGGAGTTTCCTGAATTGGAGATAGCTTCAGCTCAAAGGAACTTTAGAGTTTTGTTTCTTCTATCCCCGGAGGCTTAACTCTGTGTTTTAAGTGGTTTAAAGGGCTTTGCATCAGGTGCCGAGAAGCTGCACTGAGGCTTCTCGTGTGAGTCTGATGGGAATTTACTTTTAAATTCATGAAGGGCCTTTATTTCTAAAATGTATTTTCAGTGGCGCAGCATGACTTGCGGGTGGCGGGGCGGGGACATGGGTGGGCACAAAGGGGGTGCGCGGGAGGGTGCATGTTTGTGCAGTAAAAAATAAAATATACACTTACCTTGCAGCCGGGTCCTGCATTTTTACTCCTGCTCTACTCATGGGACAGGAAGCCAGAAGCCAGGAAGAACAGCCAGGCTCCCCTGACCAATCACAATGCTTGTTTTTGAGTGTCCTGGTTTGACACTCAACCAGGGAATGGGGGCCTGGGCATGTTCTCCATGCAGGCTGTAATGCAGCCTTCATGGGGAACGGGGAAAGTGTGCATGACTGGTTTGGGCGGCTTGAGAGGGCCGACCAAACAGTCATTGCGCACTTAGGAGTGGGCAAACCACTCCTCCCTTGCCTTGCTCCGAGAGCAGAGCAGCCCCGCCCACCCGCCTCGCCCGCAAAGAAAACATAAAATGCTGACAACTAAGAGTTTTCATTTTATATTTCCTTTCCCTTACACTGCTCGAAAGCAGTGGGCCGACGCTCTGTGTATATTTTTATCTTCAATTTGATTTTGTTTTCCAGTTAGGCGTGGTCAGTATCTGTCAAGAGGAGATTATGTGAAATAAGTGTTGCTTTCAGTTGGAGTAGTAGGGTCTGTTCACACTGCGCATGCACCGTCTGCAGTCAACCTGGAGTTAACCATGCTGTAACTGTGCAAAACAAGGCATGTCGCTTCTATATCTATACACTTGTGAGGCTTTACCAACCGATAGTAAACACAGACATCATTTCATGTTATAAACAAGAGGAAAGATAGGGGAATTTTCAGTGCTGTAGGGAAAGTAAAAATGTTTTTGTTAATCGCTTCCCATTCACTTAAATATGCAAATATGTAGGCATTTTAAAGTTTTTGGGCATTAACAGTAGCTAAGCGCTCTAAGGTCTTACACTGTTTTAGAAGCACTGTATGTCTACATTATCACGTTCATGAATTATGTGTTATGTGTGCATTATGTTTTTTTTCAATGTGCTAGTCTGAGTTAGGACGGGAAAAAACTTTGCGCGTCGAAGTCTTTCCGAAAATTAGTCCAGAATTAAAGCAACTGAAGAAAGACAAATTGTTCTCTGATGTAGAGAATTTTTGACACATATGTTTCTCCAACTGAAATCAATACGTTTAAAGCAATATTATCGAATATTCTGACAAAGTCCGCTTTCCTCTCTAGGACTGGATTGAATAGTAAAATCAAGTCATGTGTTTCGGGGTAGTCATAATGAAAATGTATGAGTCAAATTTACATTGTGGTACATCACAGTGGAGAGGATGTCCATGCCTGTCGATTGCTCTAAAAGCCAACCTAGACCTCACACGCGAGTGAGGTGTTGAGCACAGACAGCCCTTTTCGACACTGATGACAACATTTATAAAAAATACCTTCTGCCTGTGCCATGATTCTGGGTTTCAAATGACAAATAAATAGCTGTCCCAAGCGTGTGTGTTTTAAATATGATTGGCTGAGTTGAATAAGTGATGGAGTATGTTTAAATTGCCTCTCTGTGAAGATCATTGCTTTTAAGGAAAATATAAAGATGCTGGCTGATGATGGCTTGAAATAATTTCTGGCTCTGGGCATCATTCCATTCCATCATTTTTGTGCTGCTTAGACAAGGACCACCCTCATTCAAATCAGCCTTGGTCGTGCCCTAGTAGGATTTGAACCCAAGCCACGAGGTCAGGCCTTCTCTGAATAGGACACACGCAACCCCAGAACAATTTCAGCCTTTTTGAGCTTCGTCAGTGAGCCACAGCTGGATAATTGACCCTGGACCCAGACCCATCCAGGCAATTCATGGGGAATACTATATTTCCTACAGCAAAATAGGTGTGAGGCTAAATGTCCACAATCATTTAACTTGATTGTGAAAATGAACGCCGATCCCATTGTATGACCTTCTGGATTATTAGGGGTGAGACAGCCGTGGGATTACTTTTTCTGAGTTTAAACAGATGTTCGCAGCTCTAGGGAAGAGTGGCAGAGGAGGAATTCCGCCTGGCCAGTGCCTCTACTATGCACTCTGCCAAATAGGAAACACATTTCAGGAAAAAAACTAAATTTGATGAAAAGTGGCAGTGGCACTAGAGAAAAAGTGGCAAACATTTTATATCTGTTAGTGTGGAGAAGCTGAAGCTGGCAGTAGAATGAAGTGTTCATAGTCATGTGGCAACGCTTGCAGCTGTTTTCCAGTGAGGTATGCCTTCCCGCTGTGCTGCAAGCAGAAGGAGGGTTAATGTGTAGACTTGGGATGGCGTGCAGCAGCAAATCTTCATGGGAAGTCAATGGAGAAGCGGGAGACAAGTGGCAGGCTCAATGACAGGTGTTTAGAGTGAGTGCCACACACTTAAAGGTGATGTGTCGGGTGTGTGGCTGATCTCTGAGGTCAGTGTCGGATTGGTATGGTGGGCACTTGGAAAATGGCGAATCGGCTGGTATCTGAGTTGCAGTTTGGGGCCAACGTGGTGGCCAATGTGGGCTGTGTCTGTGCTTTTTAGATGCCACCAGTGGGCCAGTGGGTGCTTCAGAGGCTTTCCGGAGGCAGATGGCCCTCTATTACCTCCCTTTTACCAACAGAGAGGAGGTGTCATTCACAGTGCCTCGCTGGGCTAGTCCATTAATGTTTGCAGACTGAGCAGGGCCAAGGGGGCCTGAACAGAAGTGGACACACTTATATTCAGGTTTGATTCGCCATTGTGATGTAATCCGTAAACAGAGTCGCAGCAAAATGTGCATTTTTTTTAATCTCAATGAAGTTAAGAACACATGCCTCTTTTGGAGAGTCCCCTTCCTTTCATAATACTTAAAACACAAAAGCAGTGCTTTGTGAAAAGGCACTATCCGCAAATATGGTTCACATTTTGTAGGGTGTCAGGGCCTATTTTTGTTCCCAATCTGACCCTGTCTGAGGTGCCTCGCTCTGAGTTTCTGGTGGTTATCAAAGTTCGGAGTTGAATGCTGCTGACAGCTGTAGTAGGAAGGTGGCAGAAAAGCTTTTTTTCCCTGGGAAGACAGCAAAGTCTCTATCCTTGCAAAACTAGGCCCTTCTACTTATTGCTCTCTCTAGGGGGGATTGCCAATGGCAAAGTCATTCTGCAGCACACATAGAAAGAGCAAAACACCATTAATGGTTGTTTTTGTGCATGAAGGTGTCGCTTCATGCACAAAAACAATAATTAAATAATGGTGATTTGCTACTTCTATGTGTGCTTCAGAATGCACCACACATAGAAGTAGCAAATCACCATTATTGGTTGTTTATGTGCAGGAAAGGACACCTTCCTGCACATAAACAATCATCCCTGCAAAGTAGGTACCCTTACAGTCTGTGTTAGAGCTTGTCAGCTATTTTTAGTGCCAGCGCTAAGAAACACAGGGTGCACTGTATTGTTGTGAATACCGCCATACCCTGCGTTTTGGAAATTGTGCAGTGCGGAGCTGCAACATTTGCCAATTCCTTTACTTGTGGATATGCCCCATAATTTTTATTAAGATGGAACCCATCACAGAGCGCTTTGCAGTCACTGAATGACAACACATTTCACTCACTACTGGCATGGCCAGTCTAGCAATATCATCCCATCAGTGAATATTTTTAGCAGGCAAATCAATTTCCGAATAGAAACACCCACCAAAATTGTTTGGACCTTCCTCGTTTTCATGATCAAAATACCCTACCCTGACATTTATGAAAATGCTAAAATGTGACTTGGAAGGGTTTAAATATATTTGGGTTCAGTTCTCAAAAACGTTTTCCAGGCTTAAGACAGTCTTGTAAAATGTAAATGTAATTGATACTTGTATAGCGCAGTACTCACCCGCAAGTGTTTCAAGGCGCTTGTACGAATACCACTGTGGAACCCATCCTGGCTTACCCTGTGAGGCATCCACTCCTGGTCACCCCCAAAGTGGAGGCCAGGCATCCTTAGCGTTGTGGGGGCCGTAGTGGAGATTAAGCAAGCTATTGCCCAGAGTTGCAGAGCGGGACTCCATGATTGGAATAGGCACCGAGGCGAGAATTATCAGGTCCGTGGAATTTTGAGCCCAAGACCTGCCAAGGCGGGGAATTGAACCCTGGTCCCAGGCTAGACCTCTGCATCAGGTTCTACCGCTCTAACCATTGAGCCACACTTCTCCACAATTTTACCTCAGGTAAGCGAGCCTGGTTTGCAGACAGTCTTAAGATTGTCTCTCTTGGCTTAAGACAGTCTTCAAGCTGTTTGTCCTAATTTACAGAGCCTTCCCTTACTTCATATGGCCATAAGACCATCATTAGAGACTTCCAGCAGTCATAACATTTTCGAAAACCAGGAGAACGTTGTCAATACCGTCTTAAGTCTGTAAATGTCCTTCTTACACAGGGTGCTTTGATTTTAAGGCTGCCTCATTTTTCATAAATGCACTCATGGTTTTGCGATTGTCAGTGAAATCATATAATCGGTGCTGAAGGCCGCGATTGATTTTACGAGAACGTGTAGCCCTTATCCAGTTAAGAACTTATTGGCATTTGTGGTGTACCCGTCTGTTTAAATTCATATTGGTTTAATTGAATATTATTTCTGACCACCCTGAATAATGATTCAAATAATGTGCAGCAGAAAAAGATCATTAAATATTACTCTCCACACCACCCCAACACAAAATAAATATATAAATAAATAAATAAAAGTTGCAGAAAGTAGGTATATTGCTTTTGTTGATACTACGTTCAACCATAGGTCTAAAATCAAAATATGAATGCATTTATGTTTGTATCTGACCTATGAAGCATAAACCAATGTAGTAAGTGATGAGTTTTAAGTAGGTATTGTAGAAGAAGAAGTGGAAGAAGGGAATCAGAATCATGGGTCATGGTTTACACTGGATAGGCATAGGGCGCTGAGTCGAGGATTACAGGAAAGATTAGACAGCGAGAGAATAGACAGAGCTGCGTACGTGAGAGGGGATGGAGTGGTAAGGATTGGGAGGGCCATACGTATGGGTTGTCCAACATCTGTTGTTTGACCTGGGATGAGGTGTCGCTTGGACCGCAAGGTGTTCAGCTACTTGAAAAGATAGAGAAGAGATGGATTCTAGCAGATCAGGGCAGTGATTGAGTTCCAGGTCTCAGGATCATAGCAGGATAGTGCCGGATGTCTTGTTTTCTCCTTTCACCATGTCCCGATTTCCAGTCTGCGTTGCTGCATGACTTTCTTGTTCGGAAGGAGGTCCTAATCTTGGTTGCCACCTACATTAGGTTGCATATTTGACTTGCAGATGTTTTAATCCAGAAAAGCTGAGCCTGATTTACAAAGATTTTTCACTGGATTAAACTGTTTAAAGATTGAATTAAGCCTGAGAAGAATATTTGTCAATCAGGCCTGATTGTCAAAAATAAGGCTAATTTAGGGCAGAAAACTCCTCTGTATAATCCAGACTCATTTATCCTGACTTAAGTCAGTCTTAGAACAGTTTTAAGATTGGAAAATTTCTCAATAAGACGGGCCTGCTTTACTGCTTAACTGTCCAGGACTCTCCTAACAATCACAGTAGTCTACTGTACAAACTACAGTATCTTGGCTTAGGCGGGTGTTTGGGTACCAGTGCTTGTACCATCAATTAATTTACTCTAAGGTGTAATTCCTTAATAGAACCACCTCATGACCTTACACATGCTAGGTAGGCCCAACTACAACAGGAATAATAGTATTTAATATCAGAGATGGGGTTTGTCTAGACATGTGTGGCTCTAATATATAGCAGGGTCACATTTCCAATATTTCAGAAAATGTACTGTTCTCAGAGCCAGTGCTATCTCACACCTGCACTGCGAACAGTGCGCTAGTGAAAGGCAGACGAGCAATGTGAAACTGCAATCTACCTTTCACTGCAGGCCTTTGACCTGGGCTCAGTTTCAAAGGGAAGAAGAGGGAACAGAGATCCTAAAAAGGAGTATTCAGTGTATCACTGCGCGATCCTATAAGGAGATGCCTGGAGGATCCCTGGGACCAGTATTCCCCTTTCATTAGAGTGCACTAAGGGGCACACTCAATGTAAACCATCTCATTTGCGGCACACTATCACTGCGCATCCCAACAGTTTGCTTGCCCCTATGGTCACTCGGTGTGAGTGCAGAAGTATAGGCTTTACCTTATTTGCACGTGGCAGTGTCCCCATTCCAATGAAGAAACAAACCTTTGTCACTGACTCACCACAAAGCATGACCCACACGTTCCATATTGCACGTAGGCTCCCACAATTATCTGCGGACCCTTTTCTATTGAAAAATTGTAATGGGGTGCAAAAAGTGGGGGCAAACACATAACCTCCCTCTTCTATGGCAGGTTGTGTAATGTGTCCCAAAGTGTAAAACTACTACATCATTTTTGCATATGGTAATAAACACACATTCATTTCCTATCATATTTTGTGTTTATCCATGTAAATCGCTGTCAAATTGGATGCCACTTTTGGGTAGGCCCATGTCACTTCTCTTTTCTGTCGACACGTTTTGACGCACGCATGTTGCTCCTGCGAGGTAGGGCGATCTTCATGCCTTTGCTTATACATAAGATGAGCCAACAGCTGTAGACTCATCTCTTATTTTTTGGACATGTGCACCAGGGTCAAAAACAAAGCTACATTTTCTCTTTTCAGAGATCAAATACAGTAAGGGCAACTGCAGCGCAAACTTTCTGCATCACAGGACAGGTGTACATTGGGTAGCAGCAATGCAAACTCTGATCCCTCACATACCAGATGCAGCATGGCTGTGCAAAGCAAGCTTCTCAATCTCACAGAATGCAGCAAGTGCAATCTTCCTTTGTCTGCAGAACCGATCCAGCAGGGCACACTTGCACAAGCATTACTCACAGAACCTGTACAATTAAGGCACGAGTGACATGAAAGATCTCTGGAGCAGATCCTTAACTCATCGAGAGGAATATATAGGTGGATGAGTTAATAAATATGCAAGATCTGACACCATCCTCACCTAGGTGATATTTTACATTGGCATCCTACTGTTCCTGCTGATGTCACTTGGACACTTGCAGTTTGTGTTGATTGATTGGTTTTCCACGATGTAGCCATTACTCGTTAGGTCATTGTTCTATGGAGCAGTCCAACCTCAGTCAAAGCACACGGGTGCCAAACTCTTCGGAAAAGGTTTTGAATGTGCATGCTCCAGACGCTGTGCAATGCCAAACTCGATGCTTCACATAATAAACATATTGATGGCCACCTCTGCCATGTCATCTACAATTTTTCATATTAATTGACACCATCAATTTAAAAAAAATGTTTTTAAATAAAATGTATACAAAACACAAAAGCTGTATGGGTAGACCCCTTGATGACTCTTTCCAGGGGGAATACTGCAGCACCAAGCGGTCCGCTCCTCTGAGGTGGGTGACCCAGTTTAGCCAACCTTTGTTGCTAGTTTTGGTGGTGTCCTTCCAGTTGGTTAGCACCAGTTTGACCACTGCTGTCAGAAGTAGGCCCATTAGTTCTCTCTCTCCGTCGGAGGAGAGGTCAGTTCAAATAAATGCTGTGGTGAGCGAGGCAAAGTCTCTTATAAGGTTGCATTTAAATACACTGTCTATGAAATCAAAAACCCTTCCCCAGAACACCTTGAGTGTTGGGCAATGGAAGATGAGATGTACTAGGTCACCCTTCTCTGTGTTGCAGTTCCAGCAGAGGGGGTTTTCAATCAACCTGATAGACACATTCAACGTGATGAAATGGAGGACACATCAATTCATGGTGTGTTGAGTTCATCAACGATTCTCCTAAACCTGCTAACGGTTAATGACGGTAAGTGCTTAGCTCCTACTATGTCCCTGTCTATGTCGCTTGCACCCGTGGAGCTGTGCTAAGCTGAATATGAGCTTTACTCTGCACATTTAGCTTAGCTTTTTCTTTTTTTGTTTATTGGATAAACAATAATCCAAACATATATATTCTGACAGTGAGGAACATGGGTTGCACAGAGTGGTTAATTTGCATAGGTGATTCCAGGTAGTAGACGCTAAAACTGATTTTTGGAGAGTGACACTTCTTTCCATCACCAGACTTTGACCAGAGCAAGACTGAGACAGGCAGAAAAGTTAGAAAGAATAAAATGAAATCAGTGAAAAAGGGAGAAAGCAGGGATGAACTAGAATCTGAAAGAGTGGGATCAACAGATAGGAGAAGGCATAATTTGGCAGCCCTGGAATTCTTCACCCCAGTATTCCGCAGCACTGACAGCAGGCTCATGAGGAAAGATTTGAGGCACAACACTTATTTTATCATAATTATTAATATTATTTTTTTTTGCGCATTAAGATTAGGCTGCACAGGACTCCTCATTCCAAATGCAAGTGCTTTAATGTCTGAACTGCTTCCTCATTGGATTCCAACCGAGGATTGTTTAGCAAATGGAGACAGAGGAGAGTTTAAACGCTCACCGGCCGGCTTTAGAAGCTCAGCAATGTTTAGATATATCCCTCCTCTCTCGAACTTCAAATGGTTTCCTTACTCGGAGGCCAACAAATTAAATAGAAACGGTTTTCATCCTTTTATTTGGAATACCTTTCCAAGCCTAAAATACAGGATTGAATTTCTTCAGCCACAGAGATTTCTTTGTCATTGGCAGTTCTCTGAACACGTGTTACTTCTCCCCCCCATGGTTCTCCACACCATTTGTGCCTTTGTTTATAGTTATCTGACAATCCCTTATTAGAGCCAGAGTAGGCCTAAGCGGGTCTAATAAGGGCTCGCGTTACGACCCCAACAGCTGGCGAAAGACCTCAATACAGAGCAATTGTAGGGCGAGGTGTAAGTTCTGATAATATTTAATGAAGGGTCCCTGGAAACCAAAGTCATTTTGAAGGAAGAGGTTGAGTGCGAAGGAATCCCATGTGTGCTTCTGCTTCAAGCCCTTAATATGTTGTCAAAACAAGGCGATGGCAGACAGCTAAATAATTAGGGTTTAAGTTCTGGACATGTAGGGAACATGTAATCCCTTCAGCATCGCAGGGAGCTACGTTTGCAAAGTGTGAGATCACTTTACACACTTTACAATGCTGCAATTTATCATCAGACCAGCGACTTCCCCTCAGATCCTAATTTCACTAGTTTATTACGAGATGAAATGAAATGAAAGAAATGAAATGAAATTTGATTTGTAAAGCGCATGGCTGCCCGAGAGCGTCCCAGCGCTGCAGAACAAAGAGCAAAAACTGAGGAGGGTACCGTTAATTAGGGCTCATACGAAGTTGTTTTACACAGCCTCTGCCTGTAACCCAAGGCTGTACGACACTATACCGAGGTTGACAATCTCATCTCACAAAAAAATTGCATCCACTGCATCACCTACACTACGTCATCGAGCTAAGTATTTATTTATTTATTTATTTATAAAGTTTTACATAGCGCGAACAAGATCGCGAAGGATAACAGAGCGCTTTACAAAAAAGGATGGGAGGAGTACAACACATACAATATCGACATTAAGTAAGGATACAAGCAAGAATAATCACATCATTACAAGACGCATGGGCCCAAGGAGAGTAATACAATAAGCAAATGGGAAACATCCTTTACAACGCAACTTTTACCACGCAGTGCTATTACAACACAGGTTTTACAACAAAAACCATTACAACGCATTGCGCTGGAGGGGCGCTCTAGGATAGGGAATAGATTTAATTTACTATCCAACACCTTCCCTAGTGTCCACGGGGACTGGAGTTGGAATAGTAAATTAAACTATTCACTATCCAGCACCCCAAAGCGCTATGCGTTGTAATAGTATGCGTAGTAAAACCTGTGTTGTAACAGCATGCGTGGTAAAAGCATGCGTTTTAACGTCATACATCCAGATACATAGCGGACTAAACAGGATATTTACGTTTCTTAACTAGACATCTACATACATAAACTGCCTGTGTGATGTGGCATTTAGATCAATGTAACAC